>NC_090936.1:37229330-38473913 GCF_040938575.1 Ambystoma mexicanum | reverse complement strand
TCGTACAACCCCCCCAGAAAACGGGAAAAGGGAGATCACCACTATTTTTTTTTATTGGGGGGGTTTCACCCCTAAGTCCCCCTTTGCTCCCTGCCTCTCCACCCCATCTCCATTCATACATGTCTTCTCACATGCACGCGCACACAGACTCAGATACACTCACACGCTACACATAAACGTACCTCTGACTCCCACAGCTCGTTCTCTCTGTGTCGCCATGCCTGTCAGCACCTGCACGCACTCATGTGTGGCACACACACTGACCGATTTAGAGAGACCGCTCTGTGCGGTCAGGGAGCAGTGTTTCTAAATCTTTCTTTTGGAAAAAGGTCTTTTGACCTAATACCGTCGAGAACGCGATCAATGGAAAGAGCAATGATGTTGGAATCGCACTAAGGAAATCCATTTCCCTTATAGAACACAAACTATTGGATGTGTTTCAAGACTTACAACTTGCCCTGAAAAACCTGAAAGAGGCTGGAAAACTGTATTTTGAACTTGACCATTTGAAAACCCCTTCTTTAGGTGGGCCCCCGCAAAGCCGGAGGGGAGAGGCTGTTGCTCTGGTCTGGTCTATTTTTGTTCTGTTTTTTTGTAAGTGGTAGGGCCAGATCGCAAGTAGCCGTTGGCCGGAAGACGATATGAATCTGGACATTTGACGAGCACCCTCAGTTCAGTTTGTTAGGTGGGGAATTACACTCCTAGCATTAAGGCTAGCGAGGCATTTTTCTTTTTATTTAAATAAAATCTTTTGAACGTGTTAAATCCTTGCTCGGCTCCTTCTTCTTGTTCTCTCTTACACTCCACAATTTCTCTGTCCGTCGTGCCATCCTGGGCAGCATCCCGCTGCCACTCCTTTTCTCTACTTGCCCCTCAGCTCGGTAATGCTCTCCTGCTCGCCTCAAAGCAATGAATTCAAGAACAGTCTTTAAGACCACTCTCTACCCCCAGCAGCCAGGGAGAGAATGATCATCACCCCCTGCCCCCTATTATGTCCTCCGGCTGAACGCCCACCCACCTTATGCTGACAATGATCATTCTACATGTGTACATGTCTCCCTGTCATCAGAGGTCCTGTCGCCATGCCCTACCCACGCCTGGCCAAGCACTCTTCCAACCACACCCTCATTGTAATTGTATGATAGGTTATTTACAAAGTGCTTAATACCCAGAGGTTTCTAAGTGCGGACCCGGGGATCGAACCTATGTTGCTCCGTGTCGTCTTGCTTCCAAGGCTAGCATGTTGCCCTTGAGCTATCCTCCCGATACCAAAATTGTGTAAAGACACCCATGAAAGCGACTGCATCTGCTCAGTGGAAGAGCCAGGGTGGGGCAGAGGGGGCAGCTGGCCCCCCCTCTCAACCCTGGTGCCCAGTGCACCCCCCAGCCACCATATTATTCGCCTCCCACAGCACCAAAACATATCTCCACTACAGCTCTGCTTCCTGTGTCCATTACTTGCAAAGCACTTGTGGTCTAAGCACAGAACGAATCAAACAAAAATAGAAATAAAAGAAAGACTGGTAACCTATAGCCAACTGGAAGCTGGATATCTTACAGTGGAACATATGCCTTAATATACATCATGTCCAAATGGAGAGCGCTTAGAGAACAGAAACGTGGCAAATCGCAAAGGGATTTGAGCCAAGCACCTTCGTAACGCCTTCAAACCGTAACAAGATGGCCACATTTAGTCTTAATAAATGTCTGAGTCATTCCTGTGTTTGAATTTGAGGATGCAATATCCAAGTCCCTCATGTGTGTCCTGAATCCATATGTGCATTGATTTCAAGGTAGCTCAGTGAGCAAAGCGCTCACCTGCGGCATCTGTGTAGAACCTGCAGCCGCAGGTTCGAGTCCCGCAGCCACAGGTTCGAGTCCCGCAGTCACAGGTTCGAGTCCCGGCAGGCCCAGACTTGTCCTATGCCACTTAGGGATGGATATGCTGGCCGATCATAACACTTAGTATTACAGCGCTTGGAAGCAGGAGGAATCTGCAATTAAGCATTATATAAAGTGTTGCAGCTGAGCTCTGTGACTACCGTGTGGGGCTGCAGAGTCCACGAGCAGCACTTTAATCCAGGCACAGGCTGACAGCGCTATCGCTGAGCCTCTCTCCTGCTGGCCTCCAGCCATGACACGTCAAGATATAGCTTGCCTGCTGGACAAGAGACTGCCACGTGCACTCCTTCCGGCACTTGCAAGCGGTGACAGAAGACATACCAAAATAGAGGGTGATAACGGAAAGAATGGGATGTTTGATAAGCCCCAGCTGGCCCAGGATGTTAGCAGTGTGTTGCTCCCCGAGGGAAGGCAAAGAGACCCGGTAGCTGAGCTCAGCGACTGCCGGCGTTTAGCTTGGCAGTGTGCGTGCGTCGCGCCCTGCAGGTCACTGACGCCTGCACGTGAAAGGCCAGATGCTGTGGGGGGCCATTCTCCGATGCAAAGGTTGAGCGCAGTGACCGCCCCCCATGTCGCCTTCCCTGCTCCTCGCTTCTGCTGCACTGGCCTCCTCGCTCTTTCCAATACAACTAGAAAACAGTGTGCAGATGAACTCTCCCTATTAGCTGCTAGAAACCTACATTTAAAGCAGCCCGAAATCTGAGTGTGCCAACTTGTGACCTTTCAAACACGTATGGTAGTTTTATCTTTTATGATTAACTGCGATACAACAGAATCCCAAAGCGCGCAGGGATGCGGCAAGCTACAGCTTTGCCTTGAAAGATGGCAGCCATTTTGTTTATAGCAGGCCAACAGAAACCATGTCCTTATCTCCCAAACCTACAGGGGGCAGCAATACAGCACATTTACATATGTACAACCTCTACACATCTAAAACATGCAAAATGCTGTGTGTACTGTTGGTAAGGGTAAGACCCGCCTGGCACTTCCTGTGACGGAGTTTGTCCACCTCTCCTTGGCTAGTGCCCAGCGTGTACACAGCACACAGAGTAACTTTCAATGCAGTCTTTAGGTGGTTAGAGCGTCAGTTCCAAGCATGCCGATTGGCTAGCGAGCTGGAAACAGTGAGGGGAGCAACAGAGAAGGATGGAAGGCTGGCTTCAACTGGTGGTAGCCCCAAGCAAAGGGAGCCCTTAAAAGCCTGCTGTGGCATGACTACCGGAGAGTGTAGTCCATGGAATGGTTTGTCATTGCCATTAGCAGCCCAGACTTCTATCCATGGTGTAGGCAGCCAGGACTGTGTCAGTCAGAAGAAAAACAAATGTGGGAAGCATGTAACTCATTGTTTCTGGTAAAGAAATCCTCACCTAAAATGGCTGCCATGGAAGGGCTGGGCTTCAATGCCCCTCTTGCATTTCGATGGGAGCCGGGACGGGTGGTGAGTGGAGCCGCAGCAAACAAGAGGTCAGTGCAAAGGGAGCCAGGAAGGGTGAGGGCTGGCGAAGGAGCAGACTGGGAATGCTGCAGGGCAAAGGAAAGAAAATAGCGGGCCTGTGCGAGCAGCAGCGAGCAGCAGCAAGCTTGCACGGATCGCAGGCTTAGATCATTAAACATGCATTTCGAGCAATCTGACTCGCTGTCGCACCCAGCCTGGGTACTGATAAGTTGTAAGTGCAGCTTTTGTGGTGTACCCCACATTTAGAAATGCCTTATTTGAGCATCAAATGAGTCTAAACATCCTTTATATATTCTCTTTGCCAATGGGCAGATCCACTGTGATGCCTTTGTGAAGATTCCTGCACCGCACTCCAGCTTTCTAGTCGTACTGCATGAGGGACTGCGCTACAGACTTCAGGGGGATCGAGTCCCAGCCGTAGTTATCCACCCGTTGACAAGGCTATTTGTAAAGTGTTGTTCCAGGCATCCATTCAAGGTCTTCCGCTTCCTCATCCCCCTACCTCGCTGCCAGTTTCCCAAGACCCCAGAATGTTCCGGATGTTTCCTAGGATACTTAGCCACCATCTTCTCCATGAGGGCGACTCCCAGTGAAGGCCTGCCTCTGGTTTCCTTGGTGATAAGCATCCTTCAAAGTCTTGGCATCAGGCAGGATTTGGCTAATCAGAGAGGGTAATGGAAGGTACTGAAAGGATTGGTTACTTTTAAGACCAAATACCATGGCCTCCATTCCAGGAGCATTTTACTTCAACCATTGCAAATGCAATTCTTTATATCACTGAAGCGTGTGCTCCATCATTCCAGAATTGGACAGGGCTCGATAGAAACAGAAACAACAGACGATGGTGTTAGGGTACCTTTGCACATGTTACTGTTAATGTTAATGTTAAAGGACATTTGTACCGCGCACTATCACCACCGGAGTGGTCCCCTGGCACTATGGCGGCTCTGAAACGGGAGGGGAGGTTGAGTTAGTGGGAGGAAGCAGGAAAAGTGCACAAGGGCAGTGATGTGCTGTTGGCGGCCTCAGCCCGGTGGGTCCGTTGGCTGGGCCTGGGGTGTTTGCGGCCGGTAGTCGTCGTGTACTGTTGTGCAAGGCTATGTGTGTTTTTGTTTTGTTGTTGCAGTGTAGTGAAGTTTGTGCGGTTTGTTGTGCTGTAGGTTTTGGTTGTGTTTGGATTGGAGTTTGAGAGGTGTTTGCAGAAAGGGAAATAGTTAGTAGGGGTTGGTTAGTTTGCGTCTCTATCCTGAATTGATGCACTCTGTTTGCGTAGTCTCCCCTGTTACGGCTCTTTCCTGAACTGGTTCTGACTGGCCTACAGGTTCCTGACTCCTCTAGCCCCCGCCTCTAACATGCTCTCTCATAGCTCCACTTATCTTCCATTCATACTCCTGTGGCCATTGCACCTGCCAATGACAACCTCTCAGGTAGCGGGGCGAATGCCAATATCTCGACAATTCCACACCGATATGGTACCTGGCGGTAGTTAATTAAGGGGCGGACGAAAGTGTTGGTGGGATTGTCTGGGGCAGTTGACTCAGTCTCTGTGCGTATCGCCTGTGTTCCAGTCTAGCCGGTGTCATCCGTCCAGGTGCCGTGGGCGTTACTCTCTCAGGTCCGGGATGTCCGTGTCTTTTGGTTTAGTCATCCTTTTCCAGTTTTGGTTTCCTGGTTTAATCTGTGGTGTTGTAGAGCCAGGTTTTTAGTGATTTCCTGAATTTTAGGTGATCTTCAATGTTTCTTATTTCTTTTGGGATGTTGTTCCAGGTTTTTGCGGCTAAGTGGTAGAAGGAGGTGCCTCCAAGTTTTTTCTTATGGTATGGTTTGAGTTCCAGGCGGATTTTGTTGCTTGATCGGAGGGGTATTGTTGGTTTGTAGACTGTTATTTTCTTTTGTAGGAATTCTACTCCTTGTCTGCTGATTGCCCTGTGCGTTATGCAGATTGTTTTGAAGGTGATGCGATGTTTTACTGGGAGCCAGTGTAATGTTTATAGGGCTGGAGTGATGTGGCACAATCACATGTGTGATCACACAATCACATGTGTGATTGTGCAACTGCAAACAGCATTTGAGCCTGTGCAAAGGTACTTCAATACTTCCCTGAGTGTTTCCTATGTTCTAGTGTCCATCGACAGAATCCTGATGGAGCTGTAACATGTATGCTCGTGTTCACATTGCAATGTATCAGTGACTGATGCAGTGCTTAAGAACTTTCACAGGACAGGGCCATCACACCGGAGAGGAAAGCGCAATGCTTGGACAGAGGTCTTGAGCGGCCTTTCTTCGCACTTCAGAGCTGATGATTCGCAAATCTTAATTTCCGCTTTGCTCTTTTTCTGGCACACTTCATTCTCCAATCTCCTCCTGTCTTCTGGGAGTCCATTCCTGGATGCGTGCCAACCTCCTCCGCCTCAACCCCTCCAAAACGGAGATCCTTTTCTTCCCCACGTCCCTGTCTCTATTTTCTTCTCCCCTTCTCATCTTCCTCTCTCCATCTCAGCCCATAATCTGGCTGTTCCCTTTCATTCCCCCTGCTTCACATCTCTAACACAGTCCGCTCTTGCCAATATCACCTCTTAAAGTCCCTCTTCTCGCCACAAAACTCTTGTCTTTTGCTAACTGATCTTCCCTCCTATCCGCTCCACTCCCCTCCATTCCATCTTCAATCTTCAATCCGTACCCTGTGCTGCCGCTTGCGTCGCACCTCTACCCCCCACCCACCCCCCACCCCACCATCCCTTGTCTGGCTTTCCTTTGAATCCCACCTTCTCTTTCACTTTCTCTGCATCCGGTTCATTGACTTTCTTCCCTTCCTTCTTTCTATACCCCCCCACACCCGCGCGTACTCCATTCCCAAAACCAATTTCTGCTTACTGCTCCTAATCCCCCATGGGCTTCTTCCTGCTTTCGTTCATTTGCACCCCCGGCCCCCAAACTTTGGGATTCCCTTCCTCTGCAAGTTCCATCTTCGAATTCTCTATCCACCTTTCCATTGAACCTAAAAAATGTTCTACTTTTGTCTGATCGTCACAGATTAATTTGCTCAGGACTGCTGTATTGTACCGTTTGCAGCGCTTTGGCATAAGTGCCACATAAGTAAATGAAATACAAAATACAAAATCACAGATTCTGTACTTCTGTGGTCTTATATAGCACCCTAATGTGGTTTTAGTTTTCATTGCATGACTACGTCAGGAAAGAGGCAGGACATTGATAGCAGGAGAGACAGATGTGAAACCTGTGCTGTTGATCGATGCAAGTCCTGAGTGTTGCCCTGATTTTGAGCGCTTCAAGGTGACAGTTGGAAATATGTTATCCGAAGGAGAGAGCCCAAGATCTGAAAGGTTAAAGCCCTTTGGGTCTGGGAGTAAGCGGGCTAAAGGAGAGCGTGTAGTCAACTCCTCCTCCTTGGTGACCTCAACATCCACCTCGATTCTCCCTGTCCCTCATCTCTGCTCTTTCGCGACCTCTGTGATTCCCTCCCCCTCTCTATCCTCCCCTCTGGCCCACGCACTCTGCAGGACACACACTTGATGTCTTGATCACCTCTGGCCTCCCACTCTCAATCCCTCTGACCACTCCTGTCTACTGGAGTGACCACTGCCTCCTCTCCTCTCATCTCTCACTCTCTTCCCCCCAAGCCAAGCCGACCCCTACAGTGCCATCCACCATCTCGGACATCCGGCCCATGAAGCGCGTGTCAGTTGAGGCTTTTGCCACCACTTTCTCTCCCCCCTCCACCTTTGGCTGTCTCACATCCTGACTCAGCCCTGTCTCTGCTCTACTCTTCAATTTCCGATACACTTGATGCTCTTGCCCCTGTCATGATGATCCATTTGAAGTCCAAAGCCAAGTGCAATTCCTGGTATGACTCTGACCTAGCTACACTTAAACGTAAGTGTAGGGCAGCTGAGAGGAAATGGAGGACTTCCTGTTCATCCTCTGACAAACTGGCCTGTCGCCTGCTACAAAGGCAATACCGACTCTCTGTCCTCACCAAGAAGAGGGTCCACATTCAAGCTCGTATCTCTGCGGCATCTAACAACTCGGCTGAACTCTTTAAAATCTACAAGGAGCTGGCCAACCCTGCTGCAGTCTCTACCCCTCCGATTGCCTCCCAGGCTCTTTGCAATGCCCTTGCCTCTCACTTAATTTAAAAAACCCAGGACATCCTGTCCACCCTCTCCACCCACACCCCTCCACTCCCCTCTCCATCTGTGCTTGCTGACCCTCCTTTAGCCACCCCCCCACCATCCTTCTAGTCCTTTCCTCTTTTCTCCACTGACGAGGTCGCTAGACAAGTCCGATCTATGAAAGCCTCATCAAAACAGGTTCATCCATGTTCCTCTAAAACCATCAAGGACCACATTGACCCCCTCGCTTCGGCCCTTGCTGATTTTTGCAACCACTCCTTTGCCCCAGGATCCTTCCCCTCCCCTATGAAGCACTCCCTTGTGCATCCTCTTCTCAAGAAACCCACAGCTGATCCTTCCTGTCCTGCTAACTATCGCCCAATTTCCATTACTCCCTTTTGGCTGTCTCCATGACCATCAGTCTGGTTTCAGAGCTGCTAGAAGCACGGAAACTGCTCTCCTGAACATCCGTGAAGATCTGCTCTCCAACCTTGGCTCTAACATTCCCTCTGTCCTGATCCTACTTGATCTCTCTTATGCCTTCGCATTTTCTGTACTGCTGCGCCGGTAACCTCCGGGTCTGGTGCACATTACAAATGATTAAAACAAACAAACAAACACAAACAAACAAACAGTCAACCATACCATCCTGCTCAACCGACTCCGTGACATCCTGGGTATCACTGATCAGGCTCTTTTTTTTTCTTATTTATTTGCATTTTTAAAGTGCTCACACAGCCAGGGGGCATCGAGTCGCTGTTACAGGATTATTTTTGACTTCGTTGCGTATTTATAAAACGCTTATTAACCAGAGGTTTCTAAGCATGGACCCAGGGATCGATCCTGTGTTGCTTCAGGTCGTCTTGTTTCCAAGGCAAGCATGTTGCCGCTGAGCTATCCTCCGCGCTCTGGCCTGGCTAACCTCTTTCCTCTCTGATCAACCCTCCCAGGTCCAACTTGGGTCCTTCCTATCATCTATCATCTATCTTCCTCTCTACCCGTGGTGTTCCCCAGTGGTCTAACCTCTCGCCCTGGCTTTTCAACCAATGCCTGGCAACTCTCGCCCGCTGTATTGCCATTTTCTGCTCAAATTTCCAGTGCTACGCTGACGACACTCAACTCATTTTCAGGCTGCCCTCGGCCACCTCCTTTCCCTCTCTCATCTCTGATTTCCTAACTCCCATTCAAGATTGGTGTGCCGCCAATGATCTTTGAATGCCAGCAAGAC
Organism: Ambystoma mexicanum; assembly: GCF_040938575.1. Lineage (NCBI taxonomy): Eukaryota > Metazoa > Chordata > Amphibia > Caudata > Ambystomatidae > Ambystoma > Ambystoma mexicanum. The sequence continues at coordinate 38,465,194 of NC_090936.1, read as the reverse complement.
GGAGATCCTCCTCATCAGCACACCTTCACCATCCTTTCCCCTCACTCTCTGACCGGCCTCCGTTGGCCCTCCTCCTACCCCCACCTGCGAGGCTAAGAACATTGGGGTCATCTTTGACTCCACACTTTCCTTCTCCGCCCATATCTCTGAGGTCTCTAAAAAGTCAAACTTCCTACTGCACCTCCTCAGAGGTACTCTGCTTTTCCTGCTTTTCCTCTCCTTCCCCCAGAAGCTCACTGTCTCCAGAGCTCTGGTTCTCTCTAGGCTGGACTATTGTAACAGCCTCTTTCTAAATCTACCTGCCTCTACTCTCCTACTTCACTGTTACCCTCCCTTGCCTTGTCGCGCTCTGAAACACTTGTGTATGAGCGTGATACAAATAAAATATCATATCATATAATTTGGATAGCAGCACTATATAAGCACTGCAAATAAAAAAATACATTTCTAGCGAAATGTTATCACAATAACAACTGGAAATCCCACAGTGTTTCCAGTGCATTCCATTTGCTGCTAAAGGGAGTCGATCAAAGTTTAACCTTGTTATTAGCATCCTAGCCCCTATATTGTAATCACAAGACAGAACACATGTGTTGCTAAAAATGTAAGTGCTGACGTAGCAGGTAGGCCTTACAGTCCCTTTGGTACCCCAAGACTGTGCTGCATGAATACATTGGTTCTCCATAAAAATAAAATTAAATGATTCTTTGTGAGTGGGCAACAAAGAGTGAAGTTTCGTAGCCAAGTTTGAAACACCCAGGGCATACAATGTTTTAAATATATGTCTAACCCAAATAGGTCTCAGTCTGTTCGCTAAATCAAACTGATGACCTACTAAACCAAGGCACTTATCATTTACCAGCCATCTAGTTTTACTAAAAATATTTGTCTCTATATTAGTTTGGTGGTATCCCGCTGGTAAATCTGGTGGGATACCACCAAAATGGTAATATCATTACTGCCACTTGGTCTGCCGGAATTACCGACAGATTATGAGTGGCAGAAAGTGCTGGTATTTCCCATTCCATGAAGTTCCATAGGACTCCATGGGGTAAATTACCGATATTACCGGCACCTGTGCCAGTAATACCTTTTAGTGATGGTTTGCCGGAATTACCGGCAGCTTGGAGCTGCAGGTAAATATGGCCACCACACCACCAAACTTGCAGTGTGCTGGTGTATTAACATGCCGGTATGCGGTAATACCAGCACGTTTTTACCACACCGGCACACTCATAATGAGGGCCAGTGTATTCAGAAGTGTTCCACTTAAATTGACAAGTGACTTGATTTAATAGTTTCATTTGCAAATTAGATGGTTAAAGAATGCTGTTCATTTTTAGATGCAAATAGGTTCTTGAGACCGAATGGCTTCCATGTCAAAGGTTAATGTATCTGACTGTGGGGTACACATTTCAGATCTATGCAGGAAAGGGTTATGAAATGTACCATCATGATCAGCTATGTCAGCCAGTTATCTAATTCCAACTTTCATCAGCCCCTTCCCCTGTTTGCTCCAGGAGACCAATGTGTTTATGTGTCCAGGTGGCATTTTACTTATTCATTGTTTATTTATCAGGCACCCACCGACTGTGAAAAAATCCTTTTGAGGGGCTCCAAACAGATGATAGAGGGCAATGGGAACAGAATGAGGAAGAGCACTTTTCTGATTATTAGCATACTTGGTACATTCCAGATCAGTTAAATGTGATGGAATAGAAACTAGGAAAGTGGTGGAATACGGAAAATACTACAGAATCATTAGTTAAGTGCAAGGGAAGAACAAGGGTTAGAATAAGTACACAAGCAACACAGGACATAGTTCTTAAAGTTCGTAGCAACTAGGGTTAACGAAACCCCAGCTAGCGTAATATGCCTAGAAGCTGGGGGAGGAGGGAAGCTATGAAAAAGTCTATTACCGTGGTTTAGTAGGACGAAAGGGTGAAATTCCGTTCCACCAGCCGCAGAGGCAAAATCTTTGAGATTTTGATACGTTTCAAGCAATCCGCCATTCCGCCACCTGCCACCTGCACGTATCGAACAGAAAGGTTTCTCATGCCACTGTGTGAAGCTAGCACTGATCGAAAAGAGCAGCACAAAGTGTCTTGTGTTGGCGCGTGAACCTAGTATGAATTGAAAAAAAGCTGCTCGAAGTTTCTTGTGCCACTGTGCAACCCTACCACTTCTTGATAAAGCCATGCAAAGATTCTCGTGCTGCAATGCAAAACTAGTACGGATCTAAAAGCAGCCTGCAAAGTTTCTTGTGTTGCTCTGCAAAACTAGCAGGGATTGCTGAAAACAGCACAAAGTTTCTCGTGCCGCTACACGATAGTACGAATCGAAAAACCGAGCAAAGTTTCTCATGGGACTGCGTGAAACTAGCACAGTTCAGAAAAACCTGCACAAAGATTCTTGTGTCACTGTACGAGACTAACATGGATACAAAAAAACGTGTGTGAAGTTTCTCATCGTGCTACACAAAACTAACATGGGAACGAAACACCACGCTCTGTACGAAACTGCACAAACCAGGCGAAATTTCAGTTGTGGCGGAATCATCCTGCTGATTTTGTGGAACGGGCAGGAGCGGATTCAGGACTTTTTGATTTGTGGTCCAAAATGATGCTCACCCCTAGTGCTGTCGACCTCTTGCTGAAGGGCAAGGGGTGGCGTCTAGTAGCGGCAATGAAGAGACATGTGCCAAATGCTTTTTTAAAGAAGAATGTTTTGAGTTGCTTCCAGCATATCAAGTGTTTCTCTTCACTTCTAAGGGTGGTGTTTCTCAAGTGTTTCTTTGCACATCTGAGTGTGGTAGTGATCAAGTGTTTCTCATCACTTCCAAGGGTGATGGTTCTCTAGCATTCCTGTTCACTTCTGAGGTGGTGGTTTTCAAGTGCTCCTCTTCACTTCAGAGGGTGGTGGTTCTCAAGTGTTTCTCCTCACATCTCAGGGTGGTAGCTATCAAATGTTTCTCTTTAGTTCTCAGGGTGAGGGTGATGGTTCGCAAGTGTTCCTTTTCACTTCTGAGAGTGGCGGTTCTCATGTGTTTCTATTCACATCTGAAGGTGGTGTTTCTCAAGTGTTTATCTTCACTTCTCGAGATGGTGGTTCTCAAGAGTTTCTCTTCACATCTCAGGGTGGTAGCTATCAAATGTTTCTCTTCACTTCTCAGGGTGATGGGTCAAAAGTGTTCCTTTTCACTTCTGAGGGTGGTGGTTCTCAAGTGTTTATCTTCACTTCTCAGGATGGTGGTTCTCAAGTGTTTCTCTTCACATCTCAGGGTGATAGCTCTCAAATGTTTCTCTTCACTTCTCAGGGTGGCAGTTCTCATGTGTTTCTCTTCACATCTGGAGGTGGTGTTTCTCAAGTGTTCCTCTTCACTTCATAGGGTGCTGGTTCTCAAGTGTTTCTCTTCACATCTCAGGGTGGAAGCTATCAATTGTTTCTCTTTACTTCTCAGGGTGATGGTTCTCAAGTGTTCCTTTTCACTTCTGAGGGTGGAGGATCTCATGTGTTTTCACTTCTCAGGATGGTGGTTCTTAAGTGTTTCTCTTCACATCTCAGGAAGGTAGCTATCAAATGTTTCTCTTTACTTCTCCGGGTGATGGTTCTCAAGTGTTCCTTTTCACTTCTGAGGGTGGAGGTTCTCATGTGTTTCTCTTCACATCTGGAGGTGGTGTTTCCCCAAGTGTTCCTCTTCACTTCAGAGGGTGGTAGCTATCAAGTGTTTCTCTTTACTTCTCAAGGTGATGGTTCTCAGGTGTTCCTTTTCACTTCTGAGGGTGGTGGTTCTCATATGTTTCTCTTCACATGTGGAGGTGGCGGTTCTCAAGTGTTTCTCTTCACATCTTAGGGTGGTAGTGTAAAGGACCGGAGGGGGGTGTCTGTACTTCTGCTCTCTTTATGGTAGAAGAGAGGCACAGAGGACCCCAGCCAAGATTCTCTATTGTGACAGCAATGGACGAGCAATCAAGGCCTAGCTTCCCAGGAGGTGATGCAGGCTGGTTCTTAAGTACAGTGTAGTCCTCGACCCCCACAAAGGAATGTCCACACACTGTATTACTGAAAACACAGTCTTTGTATAATTAATATTCAAATGTATGTACACTATCACAATAACGCACTTTATACTCAGAAATCAACAATGGCAAATATATACAATTCTAAAGTGGTACCACCAATATTATCAGATCTCATTAAAGTGCATCAACTATACTGTTAGAATGTCACACAGATCAATAACAAGGAAACCAGCAACAGAGATAGGAAGGAAAGCAAGATGGTTGACACAATTGGCAGAATACTGGCCCCGTTACCTAGACACAGTTCTGTGTGGAGATCCCCCCACGTGGGCGACCTGTAAAATAAAGATATAGCACAAGCCCAGTCCATATATTGCTCAATAGTCTTATTCTCTCTTATAATGTTTTTACCCCCCAATGTACCTGGTGGAGTAGAGTTCTTTGAGGAAGCGTTGACGGATCCTTCTTGAGTGACCCCCTTTCAAACAGGAGTCACGGATCGTTGAGAAGCGTCGAAGAAGATGAACTTGGCGTCGATGAGAAGTTTGAGGGTGCCAAGACCACGGCGTCGATCCAGGCGGTGCTCGTCGGCGACGTCCTGCGAGGATGAGGTGTGCGGGGCACCTCGGCGATTGATTGTTCAGGACCGCAAAGAGTTTCGGAAGAACTGTGGCCCTTCAAGGGCGTCGAGTCGTCGAAGTCTTTGTGGTCTCTGGATGGCGGGAAACCCACCGGCGGATTCTCCTCAGCGTGTCGGCGACCCTGACTCTCTCCGGCAGGATAAAGCGGTCGTCGGTGCGGACAAGGGAGTCCTTCGATTCAAATGTTCTTAGTCAAAGGAGCCGCCGGCTCCGGTCGTCGGCGGCACGGCGTCGAGCGGCCCCCGCTTCTGGGGCAACACGACTCCGACGGGCCTCTAGCAGTTACACAACCCTGGTCGACGGCAATGGACTTTGATGGCGACAAAGACCCGATGCTTCACTTCGTTCTCCTCGGCGGTCCCGTCTCGGGTCGGCAGCCTTTCGAGGGTCTGACTTCCAAGGAGCTTCAGCGAAGGTTAGCGGTGCTCGATGGTCCCTCGGAGCACGGGAAGAGGGCGCCTTACCAGGTCCTCTATCGTTTCAGTCTTCAAAGAATTCGGCAGCTTTCAGATCAGGTCGAAGCAAATGCAACAGCAAGTCTTCTTCTTCCAGCTGGATGTCGAGGATCAGCAGTTCCAGTTACTCTTCAAGTGTAGACACAGCTTCTGAACAATTTCCAGTAGTGAGAGGTCCCCAGATATACTATTCTTTCTCTCATCCACACTGCTGGCTCACACTCAGCAGCCAATCATACAGAAGGGCATTCATGCAGTCAGTCAGTCCATATATGGAACTTCCACCCAACAGCCAGTCAGGGGGAAGGGACAGAGTTAGGGCTTCCCAGGACTTTGGGAAAACAAGGTAACAGGCAATAGAAAGCCAGAGGCCACAGGGGCCATCTTGTTTCATATCAAGAATCAACTGATTCCAATGGCAGGGCCTGGGTATCCCAAAATGGAGGATACTCAGAGCACCTGTCAATTCATCATGGAGCTGCCACCAGCCCATACCCTGCTCTGCGGGCCACCCACAGGTGCCCAAAAACATACACTAGGCGCACAGGGTTGTTCCCCGAAGGACTACAGGACAAGGACAGGGAGGCCCTGTCCCTCCAATGCATTTCCAGCATCACAGGTAGCTATCAAATGTTTCATTTCACTTCTCAGGGTGATTGTTCTCAAGTGTTTCTTTCCACTTCTGAGGGTGGTGGTTCTCAAGTATTTCTCTTCACTTCGCAGGATGGCCGTTCTCAAGTGTTTCTCTTCACATCTCAGGGTGGTAGCTATGAAATGTTTCTCTTCACTTCTCAGGGTGGCAGTTCTCATGTGTTTCTCTTCACATTTGAAGGTGGTGGTTCTCAGCTGTTTCTGTTCACTTTGTTTCAGTTTGTAGAAAGCTTTTAGGTAGCACATTTTAAAATGTGTGTGGCATAGTTCATGACCTCAACATGCAGAGCAATTTCAAAAGGCGGCTGTATTCTGCACTTCCTGCTCGCACCACCTTTCTGTGTGAGGTGGTTTCCCTGGACCCCTGATCAGGACTTGCTTCCACCTGCTGTTTTAGGTAATCTGTAGAGAAGGCAGTAAACAGGAGCACCCGGCCTCGGGGCAGAGGGCAGTGATTAGAGCATCTTGTGAACACCCAGAAAAAGGATTATTCAGGGTATGTGTGTGAGATCCAAAGGCAGGGCATGCTTTGGAAAAGCCTTCTCCTTTTCAATGAAAGAAAGCCAATACGTGTTCACATGTTTTATTAAAGGTTCTTTCAGGATAACTCACAATGTGCCACAGAGATGATGCACTTGTTAAAGAGTTTTCAGGGGGATGTTCAGGCTGAAATGACTTTACGGAAACTAAAGAATGATATAACTGAGGCAACAACCTCCACAGTAAAAGGTCCATGGGTAGCCGGTTGTTGCCTCGGTTATAGTCATGAGTGAAAGTTTATTGCAGGTCCAAAAGGAGGATGAGGGTAACATCCTGTCTTTTAAATTATGTCCTGTACTTTAACTCCTTGTCAGAGGAATACATTGCAAATGAACTAACATTGATGTCTATGAGGGTGTGTTCTGAACGGCGACATTAGGAACCTGCTTGCCATTGAGATGGACCGTACTTTAGCAACCAAAAGCTCACTACCAGAACAGTCGCTGAGCCAGCTGGAACCATTTTTTGCCCACAGTAATTTTGTGACAGCCTTCAGTCCATGTTCCACGATAATACCAATGGTGGTGCCTAGTGGAGGTATTTGGTACTGTGAGAAACCTAGGGGTAGCCTCAAATGTAGACTCAGAGAAACGTCTATTCAGGTGGCCAGGGGAGGGCCTTCACTCTTGGATTCCAACCCTGGGGGTGGACGATTGAGGGAGGATCACCTGGGTAGGAGAGCCTAGGGTTGTTCTCATGCGAGTACCCCCTATGAGGTGCAGTATTCCAATATGACGGCAGGTGAGGAGGAAGAAGTCCCAGAAGCCTTTGTGGGGTATTCAGTTGCCAGGGTCCCTAATCCAAGAAGAAAGTGGAAGTGTTGCAGTACAACAAAAGCAGACAAGGAGGAGGGTCAGAGAAGACAAATACATAGTTTCAACTTTAATACCTATTTGTCTTCCCCTGGCTTAGACCAGAAAGAAAGGAAATCACCACAGGTATGCATAGAAAGGACCCAGGGACACCCCTCTTTCCTCTATCAATCACCTTACAATTATTAAGCCCCTAAATATCTATTTCCGCCCTGCTGTGTCTCCCTCTCCCCATTTCCAATCAGTACTGAAACGAGGAAGATGCAAACTAGAATAATGAAGATCACCCATAGCAACAATATATGGATGCAAAGGGAGGCCTGCCATCTAACACCTTTGAATTGTCCCACTAATAGAGTCAGGCAAGGTCAGGCACTGTTCACCAACTGTGCAGACCTGACTCCAATCAACTCTCAGCTGTTGTATATAAAGGGTGATTCTGCTAGGATCATTCAGCGAGCTGGGGATGCAGGATGGGACTAGGAGGCCAAGGAGCAGAAGGCTGCAAGGAGAGGAGCTTGGCGAACTGGTGGAGTGCAGGATGCTGTGACACTGGCCTGGTGTGTGTGGAGGGCTGCAGCGTGCCGAGGGAGACGTGTCTCAGGGAACCAGAGCGGGACGGAAGGCAGCCTATCAGCCTTGTTTAGCCAGTGCTCGTTCCCCTGGGACGTGTGTGGGTTCCAGGGGTATCTGAGGGGCAGGTGGTAAGATCCTGACCTTGACCCAAACCCGTTTGAACTTGTTTGATCTGTTTGTTGGTGCTGCGCTACTGTGGTTGAGTTTCACGAAGCCGAGAGCGAAACTCAGTAGCGTGCGGGTGGCTGGAGCAGGAGCACTGTGAAAGGAAGAGCCCGGTGAGCGAAAGCGAGAAGAAAGCAAACCAAAGTGAAAAAAGGTAATGGCAAAGCGAAAACTGGAAATTGGCAAAAAAAAAAGAATGTCGAATGTGAGAAAAATTTGCGCAAAATGAGTGGATAGAAAGAAAGACAGAACAAGTGCACTGGCGGTGCGAAACAGCTAAGAGGGGGTGCGATTGTCCCAAAAAGAAGTAGAGGGGTACGGGTGACCTGAAACAGAGAGAGACAGTACAGAGACAGTGAGAATGAAAATGGCCAAACATGAGAGGATGAAAGCAAGCCGAAACTGAGGAAAGGGTGCAAGCGACCCAAAAGAAACATAGAGGGTGCCAGAGAGCATGTGAGGAAAAGAAGATGCAAGAAAGCACAGTGAAAAGTAAAGAGAAGGGTGCAAGAGGCACTGAAAGGTGGAAGGAAGGTGTAAGGGTGCACAACAGTAAAAGAAGGTGTGCAGGCAGACAACTAAGGAGAAAAGGACAGAGTGAAAGAGGGACAGAAGAGGAGAAGGTGCCGTAGAATAAGGAGTGGGTTAGAGGTCAGAGTGGTCTTGCCTGGGAGGAGCAAAGGACCCGGTGTTATCGAAAGTCTCTGATACTACCCCAATGAAAGAACTGTACATTGAAAGTTACATCCTGGCGAGAGGAACTTTTTGTTTGTTTGAGACCAGATGGGCCTAGGCTTGGGGAAGGAAACTCCGGGAGTCAAGAATGGAACTGTGAATCCTCAGTTGAGTTATAAAGTAAGAAACTGTGAATCTTCTGACCCAGAGGGGCCCAAGCTTTGGGGAAGGCAACCCTAATAGGCCCACTAACGACACCATTGAACTTTGTGACAATAGGGCTAGACTGGGGAAGGGAACCCTGAGAGGCCTAACAGGAACTGTGTCTTATTTATTTGTGTGGAACTAGAATGATCGAAGGGAAAGGAAGGGAACCCCAAGAGACCCAGAGACATTGTGAACTCTACTGACTTACGGCAAGAGCCCTACGTGGAAGGTTTCAAGGGAGACCCTTTTGAGTTTAGCTATTTCAAACTGGCAGAACTACACCTATGGGTAAGACTACCCGAAACCAGTTGTGGTTAAAATTTTCTTGCGAATCACCATTGTTCCTTTAAGAAGAGCATCTACCACATTTGGTTTAAGAGTGAGGTCAACCATAGGTTTGGACACACACAAACTTTGGTTTTCGACTTACGGACATCGACGGCCTTAGAAACATCAGTTGAGGTAAAAACCCCCTTAGATTTAGTGCCAGGTAGGCATTACACCAACCCCACAATATTTTCAAACGGTTCCTTTTGAGTTTGTGTCTCTCTTGATACCATGCCTGTCTCACAGTACGCAGTCATGAAAGCGTGCCCCCGCAGACCATACTGGCTCCAGAACTGGCAACTCAGTTGGTAGCTTAAAGGACATCTATTGATCTTGATGATTCGGTTTTGTCATCCTGTTCACACCTGATTAAATTGACATGAAGATATTTCAGTTTTTGGGGGATGCTTTGTTTGTGCCCAATCGTAAGCTACAAGTGACAGTGTTGGGGTGCAATACTTCTCTATTTGGCGATTAAGGATTGGGTACCACCCTTACTCTAGCGGCACATATTTTCTGCTCTTCCAAATTGGAAAGTGCTGTCTTAGAGAAGGTCATCAATGTCCAGAGAATCTGTTGCTGGTGAGACTGGCCAAGGTTACCCCCGAGCCACGTCCGACTATCGGCACATATTCCACTATAGAGTTGCACCTTTAAGAGTGGATAGTGGGGCTCGGTGTTTATGGCGGCAGTGAACAGCTTTTCGAAGATAACTCTTTTGACTGCTTGGAAGGCTTTGACAATCGGCAATGGTGGGCCACTATTCTTTGGAGAAATATTTCCGCTCTATTGTCCCCCACACAATAATATTTATTATCCATATGTATATCGGTATCGATATTATGCTTTTGATGCCAGTTTCAAGGCATGGTGGTTGCAACTGGCAGCATAGGACACAATGTTGCATGTATACAAATTGTTTGTATCAAATTGGCCGTAGCCGATTTGGCCACATTTTTTGTGGCCATTTTGACTGAAAATATATGCAGGGGGAAATCCTCCGCAGCCTCTTGCCCAATCCCCCTATATTATTCTTACCCCAAACTCACCCCACACATAGATTTTCGGTCAAAACAGCTGCAAAACGTTCCCGCCAATTCAGTCGCTGCCAGTTCGGTCCCAAGCAACTTGGATAATACCACAATTTCACTATACAAAAGGTGAACTTGTGGTTTGAATGGTATCCCTGAATGGTTTCGAGTGATATTTTGGCTGTCTTGTTGTGTACAGTACATTAGTAGGATAGTTAGAAATGACACAGGAACTCTTTATGCAGTATCTTGTCTGAGCAACAAGAAATAATGATGTCTCCCTTTGCAATTCATCCTATCTTTGATAACTCATATTATTCAAAATAACAAAAAAAGACCTGAGTGGGGAAAGTGTGCTACACTGTAATTATTTAAGTGATCTCATGTAATGCTAAACAGGCAAGTCAAGCGCGTGCCACCCGGAAGGAGGCGGGAGGGTTGGCGGCCCATGCTGGTTGCAGTAGCAAGCAATCAAGGAAAGCAACATGCAGCTGGTCAGGGGTGGGCCTCTGGATGCAGTGCCAGCACCTAATCACCTTCCTGCTGCTCGATGAAGAAGTCTGAATTAAGGCATGACCCGACAGACACGATGACCCATAAACACCCCCCTCCTTTTGTGCGCAGTGCAAATTGTGCACTTGTTTTTCTGGAGCTCATTTTGGAATGTGTCGCGAGTTATTTTTCATCATTTTTACATTGAATTTCAAAGGTGTTTTGCAGTACTTTGAAATGAGTCACCATAAAAACAAATAGTAATGTGAATTGAAGTAGAAAAACAAGCCTAAACATATATCAGAGAGCAGGAACATGGGGGGCATGAATATTTGCTGATGCCTGTCTCAGTTAATTACTAAAAAAATGTATTATCAGAGTTTGCCTGGAATAATGTAACCCATATATGGCTTTCGGCTAAGGCTTTATTTGCGACTTGGATTTTTTAAATTATGGTGTGTGACTTAGGAGTATCCTCTTTTAAAAAATGAAATATCTATTTTGTGAAAGTATGCCTTGCAATTTATCAATAACTTTCAGTGATAAGTACAGCAAAGGGTGTGGTACAATCAGGACGTCATTTGATCTACATTTGTACAGAGAGATGAGCTGTCTCTGTACATGGTGCTGTTCTCTGTTCACATCTAGGTGTCCCCACCTAAGCACATTGCTATGCATGTTTATTGTACTTTACTATGGTTTGCATCTAGGTGTCCCCACCTAGGCTCATTGCTATGTGTGTTTATTGTGCTGTTCTTTGTTCACATCTAGGTGTCTCCAAGAAAGTACATTGCTATGCGTGTTTACTTTACTATATTCTGTTCACATCTAAATGTCTGCAAGAAAGCACATTGCTATGCATGGTTATTGTGCTCTACTCTGTTCACATCTAGGTGTCTCCAAGAAAGTACATTGCTATGCGTGTTTACTTTACTATATTCTGTTCACATCTAAATGTCTGCAAGAAAGCACATTGCTATGCATGTTTATTGTGCTGTACCCTGGTCACATCTCAGTGTCCCCAAGAAAGCATATTGCTTTGTGTGTTTATTGTGCTATACTCTGTTGACACATAGTTGTCCCAAAGAAAGCAAGCACATTGCTATGTGTGTTTATTGTGCTATAGTCTGTTCACATCTAGGTGTCTGCAAGAAAGCACATTCCTATGCATGTTTATTGTGCTGGACTCTGTTCACATCTAGATGTCCACAAGAAAGCACATTTCTGTGTTTGTTTATTGTGCACTACTCTGTTCACATCTAGGTGTCTCAAAGAAAGCACATTGCTATGTGTGTTTACTGTCCTGAACTCCGTTCACATCTAGGTGTATCCAAGAAAGTACATTGCCATGCATGTTTATTGTTGTGCACTCTGGTCACATCTAAGTGTCCAAAATACAGCACATTGCAATGCGTGCTTACTTTGTTATATTCTGTTCACATCTACATGTCTGCAAGAAAGGACATTGCTATGCGTGTTCATTGTGCTACAACCTATTCACATCTAGGTGTCCCCAACTTGGCACATTGCTATGCGTGTTTATTGTGCTGTACTATGGTTTACATCTAGGTGTCCCCACTTAGGCACATTGCTATGCATGTTTATTGTGCTGTACTATGGTTTAAATCTAGGTGTCCCCACCTAGGCACATTGCTATGCCTGTTAATTGTGCTGTACTATGGTTTACATCTAGGTGTCCCCACCTGGGTTCATTGCTATGCATGTTTATTGTGCTGTACTATGGTTCACATCTAGGTGTCCCCACCTAGGCACATCGCTACGCGTGTTTATTGTGCTGTTGTATGGTTTACATTTAGGTGTCCCCACCTAGGCACATTGCTTTGCGTGATTATTGTGCTGTACTATGGTTTACATCTAGGTGTCCCCACGTAGGCACATTGCTATGTGTGTTTATTGTTTTGTACTATGCTTTACATCCAGCTGTCCCCACCTAGGCACATTGCTATGTGTGTTTATTGTGCTGTAATATGGTTGAGATCTAGGTGTCCTCACCTAGGCACATTGCTATGTGTGTTTATTGTGCTGTACTATGTTTTACATCTCAGTGTCCCCCCCCCTAGTTACATTGCTATGCGTGTTTATTGTGCTGTACTATGGTTTACATCTAGGTGTCCCCACCTAGGCACATTCCTATGCATGTTTATTGTGCTGTACTATGGTTTACATCTAGGTGTCCCCACATAGGCTCATTGCTTTGTGTGTTTGTTGTGCTGTTCTCTGTTCACATCTAGGTGTTCGCAAGACAACACATTGCTATGGGTGTTTATTGTGCTCTACCCTGTTCACATCTAGGTGTCTCCAAGAAAGTACATTGCTATGCATGTTTACTTTACTATATTCTGTTCACATCTAAAAGTCTGCAAGAAAGCACATTGCTATGCATGTTTATTGTGCTCTACTCTGTTCACATCTAGGTGTCTCCAAGAAAGTACATTGCTATGCATAATTATTGTGGTGTTCTCTGGTCACATTTAAGTGTTCACAAGACAGCACATTGCTATGCGTGTTTACTTTACTATATTCTGTTCACATCTAAATATCTGCAAGAAAGCACATTGCTCTGCGTGTGTATTGTGCTGTACCCTGGTCACATCTAAGTGTTCACAAGACAGCAGATTGCTATGCGTGTTTACTTTACTATATTCTGTTCACATGTAAATGTCTGCAAGAAAGCACATTGCTATGCATGTTTATTGTGCAGTACTCTGGTCACATTTCGGTGTCCCCAAGAAAGAATATTGCTTGTGTGTTTATTGTGCTATACTCTGTTCACACATAGTTGTCCCAAAGAAAGCATATTGCTATGTGTGTTTATTGTGCTATAGTCTGTTGACATCTAGGTGTCTGCAAGAAAGCACATTGCTGTGTTTGTTTATTGTGCACTACTCTGTTCACATCTAGGTGTCTGCAGGAAAGCACATTGCTATGCTGATTATTGTGCTGTATTCTGGTCACATATAGGTGTCTCAAAGAAAGCACATTGCTATGTGTGTTTACTTTCCTGAACTCTGTTCACATCTAGGTGTATCCAAGAAAGTACATTGCCATGCATGTTTATTGTGGTGCACTCTGGTCACATCTAAGTGTCCACAATAAAGCACATTGCAATGCGCGTTTACTTTGCTATATTCTGTTCACATCTACATTTATGCAAGAAAGGTCATTGCTATGCGTGTTCATTGTGCTACACCCTGTTAACATCTAGGTGTCACCAAGTTGGCGCATTGCTATGCGTGTTTATTGTGCTGTACTATGGTTTACATCTAGGTGCCGCCACCTAGGCACATTGCTATGCATGTTTATTGTGCTGTAGTATGGTTTACATCTAGGTGTCCCCATCTAGGCTCATTGCTATGCGTGTTTATTGTGCTGTACTATGGTTCACATCTAAGTGTCCTCACCTAGGCACATTGCTATGCGTGTTGATTGTGCTGTACTATGGTTCACATCTAGGTGTCCTCACCTAGGCACATTGCTAAGCGTGTTTATTGTGCTGTACTATGGTTTACATCTAGGTGTCCCACATAGGCACATTCCCATGCATTTTTATTGTGCTGTACTATGGTTTCCATATAGGTGTCCCCAAGTAGGCACATTGCTATGCGTGTTCATTGTGCTGTACTCTGTTGACATCTAGGTGTCGCCAAGAAAACACATCGCTTGCATATGTATTGTCCTGTATTCTGTTCGCATCTAGATGTCCCCAAGAAAGCACATTGCTATGTAGGTTTATTGTGCTATAATCTGTTCACATTTCGGTGTCCCCAAGAAAGCACATTGCTATGCAAGTTAGTTGTGCTATCATTTTTTCACATCTAGGTGTCCGCAAGAAAGCACATTGCTATGTGTGGTAATTGTGCGCTACTTTGTTCACATCTAGGTGTCCCCAAGAAATCACATTACTATGCATGTTTATTGCGCTATATTCTGCTCACATCTAGGTGTCCCTAAGTAAGCCCATTGCTAGGCGTCTTTATTTTTCTGTACTCTGTTTGCATCTAGGTGTCCCAAAGAAAGCACATTCATGTGCGCATTTATTGTGTTGTACTCTGTTCACATCTAGGTGTCCCCAAGAAAGCACATTGCTATGCATGTTTATTGTGCTGTATTCTGTGCACATCTAGGTGCCTCCAAGAAAGCACATTGCTATGCATGTTTATTGTGCTGTATTCTGTGTAGATCTAGGTGCCTCCAAGAGAGCACATTGCTATGCATGTTTATTGTGCTGTACTCTGTTCACATCTAGGTGTCCTCAAGACAGCACGTTGCTAGGCATGGTTATTGTGCTGTACTCTGTTCACATATAGATGTCGCCAAGAAAGCACATTGCTATCCAAGTTTATTGTGCTATAATCTGTGTACATCTAGGTTTCCCCAAGAAAATACATTGCTATGCGTGTTTATTCTGCTGTACTCTGTTCGCATCTAGGTGTCCCGAAGAAAGCACATTGCTATGTGTGTTTATTGTGCTGTACTATGGTTTACATCTAGATGAACCCACCAAGGCACATTGCTATGCGTGTTTATTGTGCTATAATATGGTTTAAATCATACATCTAATTGTCCCCACCTAGGCATATTCCTATGCATGTTTTTTGTGCTGTACTATGTTTTACATCTAGGTGTCCCCAAGTAGGCGCATTGCTATGCGTGTTTATTGTGCTGTACTCTGTTCACATCTAGGTGTCCCGAAGAAAGCACATTGCTATGCGTGTTTATTTTGCTGTACTCTGTTCGCATCTAGGTGTCCCCACCTTGGCACATTGCTATGCGTGTTTATTGTGCTGTACTATGTTTTACATCTAGGTGTCCCCACATAGGCACGTTGCTAGGCGTGTTTATTGTGCTGTACTATGGTTTACATCTAGGTGTCCCCACCTAGGCACATTGCTATGCGTGTTTATTGTGCTGTACTATGGTTTACATCTAGGTGGCCCCAATAAAGCACATTGCTATGCAGGTTTATTGTGCTGTACTCTGTTGACATCTAGGTGTCCCCAAGAAAACACATTACTCTTCATATGTATTGTCCTGTATTCTGTTCGCATCTAGATGTCACCAAGAAAGGACATTGCTATGCATGTTTATTGTGCTGTATTCTGTGCACATCTAGGTGCCTCCAAGAAAGCACATTGCTATGCATGTTTATTGTGCTGTATTCTGTGTAGATCTAGGTGCCTCCAAGAGAGCACATTGCTATGCATGTTTATTGTGCTGTACTCTGTTCACATCTAGGTGTCCTCAAGACAGCACATTGCTATGCATGGTTATTGTGCTGTACTCTGTTCACATATAGATGTCGCCAAGAAAGCACATTGCTATGTAAGTTTATTGTGCTATAATCTGCTCACATCTAGGCGGTCCCAAGAAAGCACATTGCTATGCAGGTTTATTGTGCTATAATTTGTTCACATCTAGGTTTCCCCAAGAAAGCACATTGCTATGCAGGCTTATTGTGCTGTAATCTGTTCATATCTAGGTGTCCCCAAGAAAGCACATTGCTGTGCATGCTTATTGTGCTTTACTTTGTTCACATTTAGGTGTCCCCAAAAAAACACATGCCTATGCGTGTTTATTGTGCTATAATCTGTGTACATCTAGGTTTCCCCAAGAAAATACATTGCTATGCGTGTTTATTCTGCTGTACTCTGTTCGCATCTAGGTGTCCCGAAGAAAGCACATTGCTATGTGTGTTTATTGTGCTGTACTATGGTTTACATCTAGATGAACCCACCAAGGCACATTGCTATGCGTGTTTATTGTGCTATAATATGGTTTAAATCATACATCTAATTGTCCCAACCTAGGCATATTCCTATGCATGTTTTTTGTGCTGTACTATGTTTTACATCTAGGTGTCCCCAAGTAGGCGCATTGCTATGCGTGTTTATTGTGCTGTACTCTGTTCACATCTAGGTGTCCCGAAGAAAGCACATTGCTATGCGTGTTTATTTTGCTGTACTCTGTTCGCATCTAGGTGTCGCCACCTTGGCACATTGCTATGCGTGTTTATTGTGCTGTACTATGGTTTACATCTAGGTGTCCCCACATAGGCACGTTGCTAGGCGTGTTTATTGTGCTGTACTATGGTTTACATCTAGGTGTCCCCACCTAGGCACATTGCTATGCGTGTTTATTGTGCTGTACTATGGTTTACATCTAGGTGGCCCCAATAAAGCACATTGCTATGCAGGTTTATTGTGCTGTACTCTGTTGACATCTAGGTGTCCCCAAGAAAACACATTACTCTTCATATGTATTGTCCTGTATTCTGTTCGCATCTAGATGTCCCCAAGAAAGCACATTGCTATGTGTTTTTATTCTGCTTTGCTCTGTTCGCATCTAGGTGTCCCCAAGAAAGCACATTGCTATACATGTTTATTGTGCTGTATTCTGTGCACATCTAGGTGCCTCCAATAAAGCACATTGCTATGCATGTTTATTGTGCTGTATTCTGTGCAGATCTAGGTGCCTCCAAGAAAGCACATTGCTATGCATGTTTATTGTGCTGTACTCTGTTCACATATATGTCTCCAAAAAAGCACATTGCTATATAGGTTTATTGTGCTATAATCTGTTCACATTTAAGTGTCCTCAGGAAAGCACATTGCTATACAAGTTTGTTGTGCTATCATTTTTTTCACATCTAGGTGTCCGCAAGAAAGCACATTGCTATGTGTGGTTATTGTGCTGTACTTTGTTCACATTTAGGTGTCCACAAGAAAGTACATTTCTATGCACGGTTTTTGTACTGTACTTCGTTCACATCTAGGTATCCCCAAGAAAGCACATTACTATGCAGGTTTATTGTGCTATACTCTGCTCACATCTAGGTGTCCCCAAGTAAGCCCATTGCTAGGCGTCTTTATTTTGCTGTACTCTGTTTGCATCTAGGTGTCCCAAAGTAAGCACATTCATGGGCGCATTTATGGTGCTGTACTCTGTTCACATCTAGGTGTCCCCAAGAAAGCACATTGCTCTGTATTTGTATTGTCCTGTATTCTGTTCGCATCTAGGTGTCCCCAAGAAAGCACATTGCTATGCGTGTTTATTGTGATGTATTCTGTGGACATCTATGTGCCTCCAAGAAAGCACATTGCAATGCATGTTTATTGTGCTGTATTCTGTGCAGATCTAGGTGCATCCAAGAGTGCACATTGCTATGCATGTTTATTGTGCTGTACTCTGTTCACATCTAGGTGTCCTCAAGACAGCACTTTGCTATGCATGGGTATTGTGCTGTACTCTATTCACATATAGATGTCACCAAAAAAGCTATAATCTGCTCACATCTAGGCAGCCACAAGAAAGCACTTTGCTATGCAGGTTTTTTTGTGCTATCATTTGTTCACATCTAGGTTTCCCCAAGAAAGCACATTGCTATGCATGCTTATTGTGCTGTACTTTGTTCACATTTAGGTGTCCCCAAGAAAACACATGCCTATGCGTGTTTATTGTGCTATAATTTGTGTAGATCTAGGTTTCCCCAAGAAAATACATTGCTATGCGTGTTTATTCTGCTGTACTCTGTTCGCATCTAGGTGTCTCGAAGAAAGCACTTTGCTATGCATGTTTATTGTGCTGTACTATGGTTTACATCTAGGTGTCCCCAAGTAGGAACATTGCTATGAGTGTTTATTGTGCTGTACTCTGTTGACATCTAGATGTCCCCAAGAAAATACATTGCTCTGCATATGTATTGTCCTGTATTCTGTTCGCATCTAGATGTCCCCAAGAAAGCACATTGCTCTGTATTTGTATTGTATTGTATTCTGTTCGCATCTAGGTGTCCCCAAGAAAGCACATTGCTATGCATGTTTATTGTGCTGTATTCTGTGCACATCTAGGTCCCTCCAGAAAGCACATTGCAATGCATGTTTATTGTGCAGTATTCTGTGCAGATCTAGGTGCATCCAAGAGAGCACATTGCTATGCATGTGTATTGTGCTGTACTCTGTTCACATCTAGGTGTCCTCAAGACAGCACTTTGCTATGCATGGTTATTGTGCTGTACTCTATTCACATATAGATGTCGCCAAGAAAGTACATTGCTATGCAAGTTTATTGTGCTGTAATCTGCTCACATCTAGGCAGCCCCAAGAAAGCACATTGCTATGCAGGTTTATTGTGCTATAATTTGTTCACATCTAGGTTTCCCCAAGAAAGCACATTGCTGTGCAGGTTTATTGTGCTGTAATCTGTTCACATCTAGGTGTCCCCAAGAAAGCACATTGCTGTGCATGCTTATTGTGCTGTACTTTGTTCACATTTAGGTGTCCCCAAGAAAACACATGCCTATGTGTGTTTATTGTGCTATAATTTGTGTACATCTAGGTTTGCCCAAGAAAATACATTGCTGTGCGTGTTTATTCTGCTGTATGCTGTTCGCATCTAGGTGTGTCAAAGAAAGCACATTGCTCTGCGTGTTTATTGTGCCGTACTCTGTTGACATCTAGGTGTCCCCACAAAAACACATTGCTCTGCATATGTATTGTCCTGTATTCTGTTTGCATCTAGATGTCTCCAAGAAAGCACATTGCTCTGTATTTGTATTGTCCTGTATTCTGTTCGCATCTAGATGTCCCCAAGAAAGCACATTGCTATGTAGGTTTATTGTGCTATCATTTTTTCACATCTAGTTGTCCACAAGAGAGTACATTGCTATGTGTGGTAATTGTGCTGTAATTTGTTCACATCTAGGTGTCCCCAAGAAAGCACATTGCTATGCGGTATTATTGTGCTGTGTGCTGTACTCTGTTCACATGTAGGTGTCCGCAAGAAAGTACATTGCTATGCGGTATTATTGTGCTGTGTGCTGTACTCTGCTCACATGTAGGTGTCCGCAAGAAAGTACATTTCTATGCACGGTTTTTGTACTGTACTTCGTTCACATCTATGTGTCCCCAAGAAAGCACATTACTATGCAGGTTTATTGCGCTATACTCTGCTCACATCTAGGTGTCCCCAAGTAAGCCCATTGCTAGGCGTCTTTATTTTGCTGTACTCTGTTTGCATCTAGGTGGCCCAAAGAAAGCACATTCATGTGCACGTTTATTGTGCTGTACTCTGTTCACATCTAGGTTTCCCCAAGAAAATACATTGCTGTGCGTGTTTATTCTGCTGTACTATGGTTTACATCTAGGTGTCCCCAAGTAGGCACATTGCTATGCGTGTTTATTGTGCCGTACTCTGTTGACATCTAGGTGTCCCCACGAAAACACATTGCTCTGCATATGTATTGTCCTGTATTCTGTTTGCATCTAAATGTCCCCAAGAAAGCACATTGCTCTGTATTTGTATTGTCCTGTATTCTGTTCGCATCTAGGTCTCCCCAAGAAAGCACATTGCTATGGATGTTTATTGTGCTGTATTCTGTGCACATCTAGGAGCCTCCAGAATGCACATTGCTATGCATGTTTATTGTGCTGTATTCTGTGCAGATCTACCTGCCTTCAAGAGAGCACATTGCTATGCATGTTTATTGTGCTGTATTCTGTTCACATCTAGGCGTCCTCAAGACATCACGTTGCTATGCATGGTTATTGTGCTGTACTCTGTTCACATATAGATGTCGCCAAGAAAGCCCATTGCTATGCAAATTTATTGTGCTATAATCTGCTCACATCTAGGTGGCCCCAATAAAGCACATTGCTATGCAGGTTTATTGTGCTGTACTCTGTTGACATCTAGGTCTCCCCAAGAAAACAAATCACTCTGCATATGTATTATCCTGTATCCTGTATAGATGTCCCCAAGAAAGCACATTGCTATGTGTTTTTATTGTGCTTTGCTCTGTTCGCATCTAGGTGTCCCAAGAAAGCACATTGCTATACATGTTTATTGTGCTGTATTGTGTGCACATCTAGGTGCCTCCAATAAAGCACATTGCTATGCATGTTTATTGTGTTGTATTCTGTGCAGATCTAGGTGCCTCCAAGAAAGCACATTGCTATGCATATTTATTGTGCTGTACTCTGTTCACATCTAGTTGTCCGCAAGACAGCACATTGCTATGCGTGGTTATTCTGCTGTACTCTGTTCACATATAGATGTCTCCAAGAAAGCACATTGCTATAAAGGTTTATTGTACTGTAATCTGTTCACATTTAAGGGTCCTCAGGAAAGCACATTGCTACATAAGTTTGTTGTGCTATCATTTTTTTCAAATCTAGGTGTCCGCAAGGAAGCACATTGCTATGTGTGGATATTGTGCTGTACTTTGTTCACATCTAGGTGTCCCCAAGAAAGCACATTGCTATACGGTTTTATTGTGCTGTACTCTGATCACATTTAGGTGTCCGCAAGAAAGTACATTTCTATGCACGGTTTCTGTACTGTACTTCGTTCACATCTAGGTGTCCCCATGAAAGGACATTACTATGCAGGTTTATTGTGCTGTACTCTGCTCACATCTAGGTGTCCCCAAGAAAGCCCATTGCTAGGCGTCTTTATTTTGCTGTACTCTGTTCACATCTAGGTGTCCCCAAGAAAGCACATTGCTCTGTATTTGTATTGTCCTGTATTCTGTTTGCATCAATATGTCCCCAAGAAAGCACATTGCTATACATGTTTATTGTGATGTATTCTGTGCACATCTAGGTGCCTCCAAGAAAGCACATTGCAATGCATGTTTATTGTGCTGTATTCTGTGCAGATCTAGGTGCATCCAAGAGAGCACATTGCTATGCATGTTTATTGTGCTGTACTCTGTTCACATCTAGGTGTCCCCAAGAAAGCACATTGCTATGCATGCTTATTGTGCTGTACTTTGTTCACATTTAGGTGTCCCCAAGAAAACACATGCCTATGCGTGTTTATTGTGCTATAATCTGTGTACATCTAGGTTTCCCCAAGAAAATACATTGCTATGCGTGTTTATTCTGCTGTACTCTGTTCGCATCTAGGTGTCCCGAAGAAAGCACATTGCTATGCATGTTTATTGTTCTGTACTATGGTTTACATCTAGGTGTCCCCAGATAGGCACATTCCTATGTGTTTTTATTGTGCTGTACTATGGTTTACATCTAGGTGTCCCCAAGTAGGCACGTTGCTATACGTGTTTGTTGTGCCGTACTCTGTTGACATCTAGGTGTCCCCAAGAAAACACATTGCTCTGCATATGTATTGTCCTGTATTCTGTTCACATCTAGATGTCCCCAAGAAAGCACATTGCTCTGTATTTGTATTGTATTGTATTCTGTTCGCATCTAGGTGTCCCCAAGAAAGCACATTGCTATGCATGTTTATTGTGCTGTATTCTGTGCACATCTGGGTGCCTCCAGAAAGCACATTGCTATGCATGTTTATTGTGCTGTATTCTGTGCAGATCTAGGTGCCTCCAAGAGAGCACATTGCTATGCATGTTTATTGTGCTGTACTCTGTTCACATCTAGGTGTCCTCAAGACAGCACGTTGCTAGGCATGGTTATTGTGCTGTACTCTGTTCACATATAGATGTCGCCAAGAAAGCACATTGCTATCCAAGTTTATTGTGCTATAATCTGTGTACATCTAGGTTTCCCCAAGAAAATACATTGCTATGCGTGTTTATTCTGCTGTACTCTGTTCGCATCTAGGTGTCCCGAAGAAAGTACATTGCTATGCATGTTTATTGTGCTGTACTATGGTTTACATCTAGGTGTCCCCACATAGGCACATTCCTATGCGTTTTTATTGTGCTGTACTATGGTTTAAATCTAGGTGTCCCCAAGTAGGCACATTGCTGTGCGTGTTTATTGTGCTGTACTCTGTTTGCATCTAGGTGTCCCAAAGAAAGCACATTCATATGCGCGTTTATTGTGCTGTACTCTGTTCACATCTAGGTGTCCCCAAGAAAGCACATTGCTCTGTATTTGTATTGTCCTGTATTCTGTTCACATCTAGGTGTCCCCAAGAAAGCACATTGCTCTGTATTTGTATTGTGCTGTATTTTGTTTGCATCTAGGTGTCCCCAAGAAAGCACATTGCTATGCATGTTTATGGTGATGTCTTCTGTGCACATCTAGGTGTCTCCAAGAAAGCACATTGCAATGCATGTTTATTGTTCTGTACTCTGTTCACATCTAGGTGTCCTCAAGACAGCACTTTGCTATGCATGGTTATTGTGCTGTACTCTATTCACATATAGATGTCGCAAAGAAAGCACATTGCTATGCAGGTTTATTGTGCTATAATCTGCTCAAATCTAGGCAGCCCCAAGAAAGCACATTGCTATGCAGGTTTATTGTGCTATAATTTGTTCACATCTAGGTTTCCCCAAGCAAGCATGTTGCTATGCAGGTTTATTGTGCTGTAATCTGTTCACATCTAGGTGTCCCCAAGAAAGCACATTGCTGTGCATGCTTATTGTTCTGTACTTTGTTCACATTTAGGTGTCCCCAAGAAAACACATGCCTATGCGTGTTTATTGTGCTATAATTTCTGTACATCTAGGTTTCCCCAAGAAAATACATTGCTGTGCGTGTTTATTCTGCTGTACTCTGTTCGCATCTAGGTGTCCCGAAGAAAGCACATTGCTATGCATGTTTATTGTGCTGTAATATGGTTTACATCTAGGTGTCCCCACATAGGCACATTCCTATGCGTTTTTATTGTGCTGTACTATGGTTTAAATCTAGGTGTCCCCAAGAAGGCACATTGCTATGCGTGTTTATTGTGCTGTACTCTGTTTGCATCTAGGTGTCCCAAAGAAAGCACATTCATGTGCGTGTTTATTGTGCTGTACTCTGTTCACATCTAGGTGTCCCCAAGAAAGCACATTGCTCTGTATTTGTATTGGCCTGTATTCTGTTCACATCTAGGTGTCCCCAAGAAAGCACATTGATCTGTATTTGTATTGTGCTGTATTCTGTTTGCATCTAGGTGTCCCCAAGAAAGCACATTGCAATGCATGTTTATTGTTCTGTACTCTGTTCACATCTAGGTGTCCTCAAGACAGCACTTTGCTATGCATGGTTATTGTGCTGTACTCTATTCACATATAGATGTCGCCAAGAAAGCACATTGCTATGCAGGTTTATTGTGCTATAATCTGCTAAAATCTAGGCAGCCCCAAGAAAGCACATTGCTGTGCATGCTTATTGTTCTGTACTTTGTTCACATTTAGGTGTCCCCAAGAAAACACACGCCTATGCGTGTTTATTGTGCTATAATTTGTGTACATCTAGGTTTCCCCAAGAAAATACATTGCTGTGCGTGTTTATTCTGCTGTACTCTGTTCGCATCTGGGTGTCCCAAAGAAAGCACATTGCTATGCGTGTTTATGGTGCTGTACTATGGTTTACATATAGGTGTTCCCAAGTAGGCAGATTGCTATGTGTGTTTATTGTGCCGTACTCTGTTGACATCTAGGTGTCCCCACGAAAACACATTGCTCTGCATATGTATTGTTCTGTATTCTGTTAGCATCTAGATGTCCCCAAGAAAGCACATTGCTCTGTATTTGTATTGTCCTGTATTCTGTTTGCATCTAGGTGTGCCCAAGAAAGCACATTTCTATGCATGTTTATTGTGCTGTATTCTGTGCACATCTAGGAGCCTCCAGAAAGCACATTGCTATGCATGTTTATTGTGCTGTATTCTGTGCAGATCTAGGTGCCTTCAAGAGAGCACATTGCTATGCATGTTTATTGTGCTGTACTCTGTTCACATCTAGGTGTCCTCAAGACATCACGTTGCTATGCATGGTTATTGTGCTGTATTCTGTGCAGATCTAGGTGCATCCAAGAGTGCACATAGCAATGCATGTTTATTGTGCTGTACTCTGTTCACATCTAGGTGTCCTCAAGACAGTACTTTGCTATGCATGGTTATTGTGCTGTACTCTATTCACATATAGATGTCACCAAGAAAGCTATAAACTGCTCACATCTAGGCAGCCACAAGAAAGCACTTTGCTATGCAGGTTTTTTTGTGCTATAATTTGTTCACATCTAGGTTTCCCCAAGAAAGCACATTGCTATGCAGGTTTATTGTGCTGTAATCTGTTCACATCTAGGTGTCCCCAAAGAAAGCACATTGCTGTGCATGCTTATTGTGCTGTACTTTGTTCACATTTAGGTGTCCCCAAGAAAACACATGCCTATGCGTGTTTATTGTGCTATAATTTGTGTAGATCTAGGTTTCCCCAAGAAAATACATTGCTATGCGTGTTTATTCTGCTGTACTCTGTTCGCATCTAGGTGTCTCGAAGAAAGCACTTTGCTATGCATGTTTATTGTGCTGTACTATGGTTTACATCTAGGTGTCCCCAAGTAGGAACATTGCTATGAGTGTTTATTGTGCTGTACTCTGTTGACATCTAGATGTCCCCAAGAAAATACATTGCTCTGCATATGTATTGTCCTGCATTCTGTTCGCATCTAGATGTCCCCAAGAAAGCACATTGCTCTGTATTTGTATTGTCCTGTATTCTGTTCGCATCTAGGTGTCCCCAAGAAAGCACATTGCTATGCATGTTTATTGTGCTGTATTCTGTGCACATCTAGGTCCCTCCAGAAAGCACCTTGCAATGCATGTTTATTGTGCAGTATTCTGTGCAGATCTAGGTGCATCCAAGAGAGCACATTGCTATGCATGTTTATTGTGCTGTACTCTGTTCACATCTAGGTGTCCTCAAGACAGCACTTTGCTATGCATGGTTATTGTGCTGTACTCTATTCACATATAGATGTCGCCAAGAAAGCACATTGCTATGCAAGTTTATTGTGCTGTAATCTGCTCACATCTAGGCAGCCCCAAGAAAGCACATTGCTATGCAGGTTTATTGTGCTATAATTTGTTCACATCTAGGTTTCCCCAAGAAAGCACATTGCTGTGCTGGTTTATTGTGCTGTAATCTGTTCACATCTAGGTGTCCCCAAGAAAGCACATTGCTGTGCATGCTTATTGTGCTGTACTTTGTTCACATTTAGGTGTCCCCAAGAAAACACATGCCTATGTGTGTTTATTGTGCTATAATTTGTGTACATCTAGGTTTCCCCAAGAAAATACATTGCTGTGCGTGTTTATTCTGCTGTATGCTGTTCGCATCTAGGTGTGTCAAAGAAAGCACATTGCTCTGCGTGTTTATTGTGCAGTACTTTGTTGACATCTAGGTGTCCCCAAAAAAACACATTGCTCTGCATATGTATTGTCCTGTATTCTGTTTGCATCTAGATGCCTCCAAGAAAGCACATTGCTCTGTATTTGTATTGTCCTGTATTCTGTTCGCATCTAGATGTCCCCAAGAAAGCACATTGCTATGTAGGTTTATTGTGCTATCATTTTTTCACATCTAGTTGTCCACAAGAGAGTACATTGCTATGTGTGGTAATTGTGCTGTAATTTGTTCACATCTAGGTGTCCCCAAGAAAGCACATTGCTATGCGGTATTATTGTGCTGTGTGCTGTACTCTGTTCACATGTAGGTGTCCGCAAGAAAGTACATTGCTATGCGGTATTATTGTGCTGTGTGCTGTACTCTGCTCACATGTAGGTGTCCGCAAGAAAGTAAATTTCTATGCACGGTTTTTGTACTGTACTTCGTTCACATCTATGTGTCCCCAAGAAAGCACATTACTATGCAGGTTTATTGCGCTATACTCTGCTCACATCTAGGTGTCCCCAAGTAAGCCCATTGCTAGGCGTCTTTATTTTGCTGTACTCTGTTTGCATCTAGGTGGCCCAAAGAAAGCACATTCATGTGCACGTTTATTGTGCTGTACTCTGTTCACATCTAGGTTTCCCCAAGAAAATACATTGCTGTGCGTGTTTATTCTGCTGTACTATGGTTTACATCTAGGTGTCCCCAAGTAGGCACATTGCTATGCGTGTTTATTGTGCCGTACTCTGTTGACATCTAGGTGTCCCCACGAAAACACATTGCTCTGCATATGTATTGTCCTGTATTCTGTTTGCATCTAAATGTCCCCAAGAAAGCACATTGCTCTGTATTTGTATTGTCCTGTATTCTGTTCGCATCTAGGTCTCCCCAAGAAAGCACATTGCTATGCATGTTTATTGTGCTGTATTCTGTGCACATCTAGGAGCCTCCAGAATGCACATTGCTATGCATGTTTATTGTGCTGTATTCTGTGCAGATCTACCTGCCTTCAAGAGAGCACATTGCTATGCATGTTTATTGTGCTGTATTCTGTTCACATCTAGGCGTCCTCAAGACATCACATTGCTATGCATGGTTATTGTGCTGTACTCTGTTCACATATAGATGTCGCCAAGAAAGCCCATTGCTATGCAAATTTATTGTGCTATAATCTGCTCACATCTAGGTGGCCCCAATAAAGCACATTGCTATGCAGGTTTATTGTGCTGTACTCTGTTGACATCTAGGTCTCCCCAAGAAAACAAATCACTCTGCATATGTATTATCCTGTATCCTGTATAGATGTCCCCAAGAAAGCACATTGCTATGTGTTTTTATTGTGCTTTGCTCTGTTCGCATCTAGGTGTCCCAAGAAAGCACATTGCTATACATGTTTATTGTGCTGTATTCTGTGCACATCTAGGTGCCTCCAATAAAGCACATTGCTATGCATGTTTATTGTGTTGTATTCTGTGCAGATCTAGGTGCCTCCAAGAAAGCACATTGCTATGCATATTTATTGTGCTGTACTCTGTTCACATCTAGTTGTCCGCAAGACAGCACATTGCTATGCGTGGTTATTCTGCTGTACTCTGTTCACATATAGATGTCTCCAAGAAAGCACATTGCTATAAAGGTTTATTGTACTGTAATCTGTTCACATTTAAGGGTCCTCAGGAAAGCACATTGCTACATAAGTTTGTTGTGCTATCATTTTTTTCAAATCTAGGTGTCCGCAAGGAAGCACATTGCT
This sequence comes from Ambystoma mexicanum, assembly GCF_040938575.1. Classification (NCBI taxonomy): domain Eukaryota; kingdom Metazoa; phylum Chordata; class Amphibia; order Caudata; family Ambystomatidae; genus Ambystoma; species Ambystoma mexicanum. The sequence continues at coordinate 38,437,744 of NC_090936.1, read as the reverse complement.
ATGTGTGGATATTGTGCTGTACTGTGTTCACATCTAGGTGTCCCCAAGAAAGCACATTGCTATACGGTTTTATTGTGCTGTACTCTGATCACATTTAGGTGTCCGCAAGAAAGTACATTTCTATGCACGGTTTCTGTACTGTACTTCGTTCACATCTAGGTGTCCCCATGAAAGGACATTACTATGCAGGTTTATTGTGCTGTACTCTGCTCACATCTAGGTGTCCCCAAGAAAGCCCATTGCTAGGCGTCTTTATTTTGCTGTACTCTGTTCACATCTAGGTGTCCCCAAGAAAGCACATTGCTCTGTATTTGTATTGTCCTGTATTCTGTTTGCATCAATATGTCCCCAAGAAAGCACATTGCTATACATGTTTATTGTGATGTATTCTGTGCACATCTAGGTGCCTCCAAGAAAGCACATTGCAATGCATGTTTATTGTGCTGTATTCTGTGCAGATCTAGGTGCATCCAAGAGAGCACATTGCTATGCATGTTTATTCTGCTGTACTCTGTTCGCATCTAGGTGTCCCGAAGAAAGCACATTGCTTTGCATGTTTATTGTTCTGTACTATGGTTTACATCTAGGTGTCCCCAGATAGGCACATTCCTATGTGTTTTTATTGTTCTGTACTATGGTTTACATCTAGGTGTCCCCAATTAAGGCACGTTGCTATACGTGTTTGTTGTGCCGTACTCTGTTGACATCTAGGTGTCCCCAAGAAAACACATTGCTCTGCATATGTATTGTCCTGTATTCTGTTCACATCTAGATGTCCCCAAGAAAGCACATTGCTCTGTATTTGTATTGTATTGTATTCTGTTCGCATCTAGGTGTCCCCAAGAAAGCACATTGCTATGCATGTTTATTGTGCTGTATTCTGTGCACATCTGGGTGCCTCCAGAAAGCACATTGCTATGCATGTTTATTGTGCTGTATTCTGTGCAGATCTAGGTGCCTCCAAGAGAGCACATTGCTATGCATGTTTATTGTGCTGTACTCTGTTCACATCTAGGTGTCCTCAAGACAGCACGTTGCTAGGCATGGTTATTGTGCTGTACTCTGTTCACATATAGATGTCGCCAAGAAAGCACATTGCTATCCAAGTTTATTGTGCTATAATCTGTGTACATCTAGGTTTCCCCAAGAAAATACATTGCTATGCGTTTTTATTCTGCTGTACTCTGTTCGCATCTAGGTGTCCCGAAGAAAGTACATTGCTATGCATGTTTATTGTGCTGTACTATGGTTTACATCTAGGTGTCCCCACATAGGCACATTCCTGTGCGTTTTTATTGTGCTGTACTATGGTTTAAATCTAGGTGTCCCCAAGTAGGCACATTGCTATGCGTGTTTATTGTGCTGTACTCTGTTTGCATCTAGGTGTCCCAAAGAAAGCACATTCATATGCGCGTTTATTGTGCTGTACTCTGTTCACATCTAGGTGTCCCCAAGAAAGCACATTGCTCTGTATTTGTATTGTCCTGTATTCTGTTCACATCTAGGTGTCCCCAAGAAAGCACATTGCTCTGTATTTGTATTGTGCTGTATTTTGTTTGCATCTAGGTGTCCCCAAGAAAGCACATTGCTATGCATGTTTATGGTGATGTCTTCTGTGCACATCTAGGTGTCTCCAAGAAAGCACATTGCAATGCATGTTTATTGTTCTGTACTCTGTTCACATCTAGGTGTCCTCAAGACAGCACTTTGCTATGCATGGTTATTGTGCTGTACTCTATTCACATATAGATGTCGCAAAGAAAGCACATTGCTATGCAGGTTTATTGTGCTATAATCTGCTCAAATCTAGGCAGCCCCAAGAAAGCACATTGCTATGCAGGTTTATTGTGCTGTAATCTGTTCACATCTAGGTGTCCCCAAGAAAGCACATTGCTGTGCATGCTTATTGTTCTGTACTTTGTTCACATTTAGGTGTCCCCAAGAAAACACATGCCTATGCGTGTTTATTGTGCTATAATTTCTGTACATCTAGGTTTCCCCAAGAAAATACATTGCTGTGCGTGTTTTTTCTGCTGTACTCTGTTCGCATCTAGGTGTCCCAAAGAAAGCACATTGCTATGCGTGTTTATGGTGCTGTACTATGGTTTACATCTAGGTGTTCCCAAGTAGGCACATTGCTATGCGTGTTTATTGTGCCGTACTCTGTTGACATCTAGGTGTCCCCACGAAAACACATTGCTCTGCATATGTATTGTTCTGTATTCTGTTAGCATCTAGATGTCCCCAAGAAAGCACATTGCTCTGTATTTGTATTGTCCTGTATTCTGTTTGCATCTAGGTGTGCCCAAGAAAGCACATTTCTATGCATGTTTATTGTGCTGTATTCTGTGCACATCTAGGAGCCTCCAGAAAGCACATTGCTATCCAAGTTTATTGTGCTATAATCTGCTCACATCTAGGCGGCCCCAATAAAGCACATTGCTATGCAGGTTTATTGTACTGTACTTTTTTCACATTTAGGTGTCCCCAAGAAAACACATGCCTATGCGTGTTTATTGTGTTATAATCTGTGTACATCTAGGTTTCCCCAAGAAAATACATTGCTATGCGTGTTTATTCTGCTGTACTCTGTTCGCATCTAGGTGTCCCGAAGAAAGCACATTGCTATGCATGTTTATTGTGCTGTACTATGGTTTACATCTAGGTGTCCCCACATAGGCACATTCCTATGCGTTTTTATTGTGCTGTACTATGGTTTAAATCTAGGTGTCCCCAAGAAGGCACATTGCTATGCGTGTTTATTGTGCTGTACTCTGTTTCCATCTAGGTGTCCCAAAGAAAGCACATTCATGTGCGCGTTTATTGTGCTGTACTATGTTCACATCTAGGTGTCCCCAAGAAAGCACATTGCTCTGTATTTGTATTGTCCTGTATTCTGTTCACATCTAGGTGTCCCCAAGAAAGCACATTGCTCTGTATTTGTATTGTGCTGTATTCTGTTTGCATCTAGGTGTCCCCAAGAAAGCACATTGCAATGCATGTTTATTGTTCTGTACTCTGTTCACATCTAGGTGTCCTCAAGACAGCACTTTGCTATGCATGGTTATTGTGCTGTACTCTATTCACATATAGATGTCGCCAAGAAAGCACATTGCTATGCAGGTTTATTGTGCTATAATCTGCTCAAATCTAGGCAGCCCCAAGAAAGCACATTGCTATGCAGGTTTATTGTGCTATAATTTCTTCACATCTAGGTTTCCCCAAGAAAGCACATTGCTATGCAGGTTTATTGTGCTGTAATCTGTTCACATCTAGGTGTCCCCAAGAAAGCACATTGCTGTGCATGCTTATTGTTCTGTACTTTGTTCACATTTAGGTGTCCCCAAGAAAACACACGCCTATGCGTGTTTATTGTGCTATAATTTGTGTACATCTAGGTTTCCCCAAGAAAATACATTGCTGTGCGTGTTTATTCTGCTGTACTCTGTTCGCATCTGGGTGTCCCAAAGAAAGCACATTGCTATGCGTGTTTATGGTGCTGTACTATGGTTTACATCTAGGTGTTCCCAAGTAGGCACATTGCTATGCGTGTTTATTGTGCCGTACTCTGTTGACATCTAGGTGTCCCCACGAAAACACATTGCTCTGCATATGTATTGTTCTGTATTCTGTTTGCATCTAGGTGTGCCCAAGAAAGCACATTTCTATGCATGTTTATTGTGCTGTATTCTGTGCACATCTAGGAGCCTCCAGAAAGCACATTGCTATGCATGTTTATTGTGCTGTATTCTGTGCAGATCTAGGTGCCTTCAAGAGAGCACATTGCTATGCATGTTTATTGTGCTGTACTCTGTTCACATCTAGGTGTCCTCAAGACATCACATTGCTATGCATGGTTATTGTGCTGTATTCTGTGCAGATCTAGGTGCATCCAAGAGTGCACATTGCTATGCATGTTTATTGTGCTGTACTCTGTTCACATCTAGGTGTCCTCAAGACAGCACTTTGCTATGCATGGTTATTGTGCTGTACTCTATTCACATATAGATGTCACCAAGAAAGCTATAATCTGCTCACATCTAGGCAGCCACAAGAAAGCACTTTGCTATGCAGGTTTTTTTGTGCTATAATTTGTTCACATCTAGGTTTCCCCAAGAAAGCACATTGCTATGCAGGTTTATTGTGCTGTAATCTGTTCACATCTAGGTGTCCCCAAAGAAAGCACATTGCTGTGCATGCTTATTGTGCTGTACTTTGTTCACATTTAGGTGTCCCCAAGAAAACACATGCCTATGCGTGTTTATTGTGCTATAATTTGTGTAGATCTAGGTTTCCCCAAGAAAATGCATTGCTATGCGTGTTTATTCTGCTGTACTCTGTTCGCATCTAGGTGTCTCGAAGAAAGCACTTTGCTATGCATGTTTATTGTGCTGTACTATGGTTTACATCTAGGTGTCCCCAAGTAGGAACATTGCTATGAGTGTTTATTGTGCTGTACTCTGTTGACATCTAGATGTCCCCAAGAAAATACATTGCTCTGCATATGTATTGTCCTGCATTCTGTTCGCATCTAGATGTCCCCAAGAAAGCACATTGCTCTGTATTTGTATTGTCCTGTATTCTGTTCGCATCTAGATGTCCCCAAGAAAGCACATTGCTATGTAGGTTTATTGTGCTATCATTTTTTCACATCTAGTTGTCCACAAGAGAGTACATTGCTATGTGTGGTAATTGTGCTGTAATTTGTTCACATCTAGGTGTCCCCAAGAAAGCACATTGCTATGCGGTATTATTGTGCTGTTTGTTGTACTCTGTTCACATGTAGGTGTCCACAAGAAAGTACATTGCTATGCGGTATTATTGTGCTGTGTGCTGTACTCTGCTCACATGTAGGTGTCCGCAAGAAAGTACATTTCTATGCACGGTTTTTGTACTGTACTTCGTTCACATCTATGTGTCCCCAAGAAAGCACATTACCATGCAGGTTTATTGCGCTATACTCTGCTCACATCTAGGTGTCCCCAAGTAAGCCCATTGCTAGGCGTCTTTATTTTGCTGTACTCTGTTTGCATCTAGGTGGCCCAAAGAAAGCACATTCATGTGCACGTTTATTGTGCTGTACTCTGTTCACATCTAGGTTTCCCCAAGAAAATACATTGCTGTGCGTGTTTATTCTGCTGTACTCTGTTGGCATCTAGGTGTCCCAAAGAAAACACATTGCTATGCGTGTTTATTGTGCTGTACTATGGTTTACATCTAGGTGTCCCCAAGTAGGCACATTGCTATGCGTGTTTATTGTGCCGTACTCTGTTGACATCTAGGTGTCCCCACGAAAACACATTGCTCTGCATATGTATTGTCCTGTATTCTGTTTGCATCTAAATGTCCCCAAGAAAGCACATTGCTCTGTATTTGTATTGTCCTGTATTCTGTTCGCATCTAGGTCTCCCCAAGAAAGCACATTGCTATGCATGTTTATTGTGCTGTATTCTGTGCACATCTAGGAGCCTCCAGAATGCACATTGCTATGCATGTTTATTGTGCTGTATTCTGTGCAGATCTACCTGCCTTCAAGAGAGCACATTGCTATGCATGTTTATTGTGCTGTATTCTGTTCACATCTAGGTGTCCTCAAGACATGACGTTGCTATGCATGGTTATTGTGCTGTACTCTGTTCACATATAGATGTCGCCAAGAAAGCCCATTGCTATGCAAATTTATTGTGCTATAATCTGCTCACATCTAGGTGGCCCCAATAAAGCACATTGCTATGCATGGTTATTGTGCTGTACTCTGTTGACATCTAGGTCTCCCCAAGAAAACAAATCACTCTGCATATGTATTATCCTGTATCCTGTATAGATGTCCCCAAGAAAGCACATTGCTATGTGTTTTTATTGTGCTTTGCTCTGTTCGCATCTAGGTGTCCCAAGAAAGCACATTGCTATACATGTTTACTGTGCTGTATTCTGTGCACATCTAGGTGCCTCCAATAAAGCACATTGCTATGCATGTTTATTGTGTTGTATTCTGTGCAGATCTAGGTGCCTCCAAGAAAGCACATTGCTATGCATATTTATTGTGCTGTACTCTGTTCACATCTAGTTGTCCGCAAGACAGCACATTGCTATGCGTGGTTATTCTGCTGTACTCTGTTCACATATAGATGTCTCCAAGAAAGCACATTGCTATAAAGGTGTATTGTACTGTAATCTGTTCACATTTAAGGGTCCTCAGGAAAGCACATTGCTACATATGTTTGTTGTGCTATCATTTTTTTCAAATCTAGGTGTCCGCAAGGAAGCACATTGCTATGTGTGGATATTGTGCTGTACTTTGTTCACATCTAGGTGTCCCCAAGAAAGCACATTGCTATACGGTTTTATTGTGCTGTACTCTGATCACATTTAGGTGTCCGCAAGAAAGTACATTTCTATGCACGGTTTCTGTACTGTACTTCGTTCACATCTAGGTGTCCCCATGAAAGGACATTACTATGCAGGTTTATTGTGCTATACTCTGCTCACATCTAGGTGTCCCCAAGAAAGCCCATTGCTAGGCGTCTTTATTTTGCTGTACTCTGTTCACATCTAGGTGTCCCCAAGAAAGCACATTGCTCTGTATTTGTATTGTCCTGTATTCTGTTTGCATCAATGTGTCCCCAAGAAAGCACATTGCTATACATGTTTATTGTGATGTATTCTGTGCACATCTAGGTGGCTCCAAGAAAGCACATTGCAATGCATGTTTATTGTGCTGTATTCTGTGCAGATCTAGGTGCATCCAAGAGAGCACATTGCTATGCATGCTTACTGTGCTGTACTTTGTTCACATTTAGGTGTCCCCAAGAAAACACATGCCTATGCGTGTTTATTGTGCTATAATCTGTGTACATCTAGGTTTCTCCAAGAAAATACATTGCTATGCGTGTTTATTCTGCTGTACTCTGTTCGCATCTAGGTGTCCCGAAGAAAGCACATTGCTATGCATGTTTATTGTTCTGTACTATGGTTTACATCTAGGTGTCCCCAGATAGGCACATTCCTATGTGTTTTTATTGTGCTGTACTATGGTTTACATCTAGGTGTCCCCAAGTAGGCACGTTGCTATACGTGTTTGTTGTGCCGTACTCTGTTGACATCTAGGTGTCCCCAAGAAAACACATTGCTCTGCATATGTATTGTCCTGTATTCTGTTCACATCTAGATGTCCCCAAGAAAGCACATTGCTCTGTATTTGTATTGTATTGTATTCTGTTCGAATCTAGGTGTCCCCAAGAAAGCACATTGCTATGCATGTTTATTGTGCTGTATTCTGTGCACATCTGGGTGCCTCCAGAAAGCACATTGCTATGCATGTTTATTGTGCTGTATTCTGTGCAGATCTAGGTGCCTCCAAGAGAGCACATTGCTATGCATGTTTATTGTGCTGTACTCTGTTCACATCTAGGTGTCCTCAAGACAGCACGTTGCTAGGCATGGTTATTGTGCTGTACTCTGTTCACATATAGATGTCGCCAAGAAAGCACATTGCTATCCAAGTTTATTGTGCTATAATCTGTGTACATCTAGGTTTCCCCAAGAAAATACATTGCTATGCGTGTTTATTCTGCTGTACTCTGTTCGCATCTAGGTGTCCCGAAGAAAGCACATTGCTATGCATGTTTATTGTGCTGTACTATGGTTTACATCTAGGTGTCCCCACATAGGCACATTCCTATGCGTTTTTATTGTGCTGTACTATGGTTTAAATCTAGGTGTCCCCAAGTAGGCACATTGCTATGCGTTTTTATTGTGCTGTACTCTGTTTGCATCTAGGTGTCCCAAAGAAAGCACATTCATATGCGCGTTTATTGTGCTGTACTCTGTTCACATCTAGGTGTCCCCAAGAAAGCACATTGCTCTGTATTTGTATTGTGCTGTACTCTATTCACATATAGATGTCGCCAAGAAAGCACATTGCTATGCAGGTTTATTGTGCTATAATCTGCTCAAATCTAGGCAGCCCCAAGAAAGCACATTGCTATGCAGGTTTATTGTGCTATAATTTGTTCACATCTAGGTTTCCCCAAGCAAGCATATTGCTATGCAGGTTTATTGTGCTGTAATCTGTTCACATCTAGGTGTCCCCAAGAAAGCACATTGCTGTGCATGCTTATTGTTCTGTACTTTGTTCACATTTAGGTGTCCCCAAGAAAACACATGCCTATGCGTGTTTATTGTGCTATAATTTCTGTACATCTAGGTTTCCCCAAGAAAATACATTGCTGTGCGTGTTTATTCTGCTGTACTCTGTTCGCATCTAGGTGTCCCAAAGAAAGCACATTGCTATGCGTGTTTATGGTGCTGTACTATGGTTTACATCTAGGTGTTCCCAAGTAGGCACATTGCTATGCGTGTTTATTGTGCCGTACTCTGTTGACATCTAGGTGTCCCCACGAAAACACATTGCTCTGCATATGTATTGTTCTGTATTCTGTTAGCATCTAGATGTCCCCAAGAAAGCACATTGCTCTGTATTTGTATTGTCCTGTATTCTGTTTGCATCTAGGTGTGCCCAAGAAAGCACATTTCTATGCATGTTTATTGTGCTGTATTCTGTGCACATCTAGGAGCCTCCAGAAAGCACATTGCTATCCAAGTTTATTGTGCTATAATCTGTGTACATCTAGGTTTCCCCAAGAAAATACATTGCTATGCGTGTTTATTCTGCTGTACTCTGTTCGCATCTAGGTGTCCCGAAGAAAGCACATTGCTATGCATGTTTATTGTGCTGTACTATGGTTTACATCTAGGTGTCCCCACATAGGCACATTCCTATGCGTTTTTATTGTGCTGTACTATGGTTTAAATCTAGGTGTCCCCAAGTAGGCACATTGCTATGCGTGTTTATTGTGCTGTACTCTGTTTGCATCTAGGTGTCCCAAAGAAAGCACATTCATGTGCGCGTTTATTGTGCTGTACTCTGTTCACATCTAGGTGTCCCCAAGAAAGCACATTGCTCTGTATTTGTATTGTCCTGTATTCTGTTCACATCTAGGTGTCCCCAAGAAAGCACATTGCTCTGTATTTGTATTGTCCTGTATTCTGTTCACATCTAGGTGTCCCCAAGAAAGCACATTGCTATGCATGTTTATGGTGATGTCTTCTGTGCACATCTTGGTGTCTCCAAGAAAGCACATTGCAATGCATGTTTATTGTTCTGTACTCTGTTCACATCTAGGTGTCCTCAAGACAGCACTTTGCTATGCATGGTTATTGTGCTGTACTCTATTCACATATAGATGTCGCCAAGAAAGCACATTGCTATGCAGGTTTATTGTGCTTTAATCTGTTTACATCTAGGTGTCCCCAAGAAAGCACATTGCTGTGCATGCTTATTGTTCTGTACTTTGTTCACATTTAGGTGTCCCCAAGAAAACACACGCCTATGCGTGTTTATTGTGCTATAATTTGTGTACATCTAGGTTTCCCCAAGAAAATACATTGCTGTGCGTGTTTATTCTGCTGTACTCTGTTCGCATCTGGGTGTCCCAGAGAAAGCACATTGCTATGCGTGTTTATGGTGCTGTACTATGGTTTACATCTAGGTGTTCCCAAGTAGGCACATTGCTATGCGTGTTTATTGTGCTGTACTATGGTTTACATCTAGGTGTCCCCAAGTAGGCACATTGCTATACGTGTTTATTGTGCCGTACTCTGTTGACATCTAGGTGTCCCCAAGAAAACACATTGCTCTGCATATGTATTGTCCTGTATTCTGTTCACATCTAGATGTCCCCAAGAAAGCACATTGCTCTGTATTTGTATTGTATTGTATTCTGTTCGCATCTAGGTGTCCCCAAGAAAGCACATTGCTATGCATGTTTATTGTGCTGTATTCTGTGCACATCTGGGTGCCTCCAGAAAGCACATTGCTATGCATGTTTATTGTGCTGTATTCTGTGCAGATCTAGGTGCCTCCAAGAGAGCACATTGCTATGCATGTTTATTGTGCTGTACTCTGTTCACATCTAGGTGTCCTCAAGACAGCACGTTGCTAGGCATGGTTATTGTGCTGTACTTTTTTCACATTTAGGTGTCCCCAAGAAAACACATGCCTATGCGTGTTTATTGTGCTATAATCTGTGTACATCTAGGTTTCCCCAAGAAAATAAATTGCTATGCGTGTTTATTCTGCTGTACTCTGTTCGCATCTAGGTGTCCTGAAGAAAGCACATTGCTATGCATGTTTATTGTGCTGTACTATGGTTTACATCTAGGTGTCCCCACATAGGCACATTCCTATGCGTTTTTATTGTGCTGTACTATGGTTTAAATCTAGGTGTCCCCAAGTAGGCACATTGCTATGCGTGTTTATTGTGCTGTACTCTGTTTGCATCTAGGTGTACCAAAGAATGCACATTGCTCTGTATTTGTATTGTCCTGTATTCTGTTCACATATAGATGTCGCCAAGAAAGCACATTGCTATCCAAGTTTATTGTGCTATAATCTGCTCACATCTAGGCGGCCCCAATAAAGCACATTGCTATGCAGGTTTATTGTGCTGTAATCCGTTCACATCTAGGTGTCCCCAAGAAAGCACATTGCTGTGCATGCTTTTTGTGCTGTACTTTTTTCACATTTAGGTGTCCCCAAGAAAGCACATTGCTCTGTATTTGTATTGTGCTGTATTCTGTTTGCATCTAGGTGTCCCCAAGAAAGCACATTGCTATGCATGTTTATGGTGATGTCTTCTGTGCACATCTAGGTGTCTCCAAGAAAGCACATTGCAATGCATGTTTATTGTTCTGTACTCTGTTCACATCTAGGTGTCCTCAAGACAGCACTTTGCTATGCATGGTTATTGTGCTGTACTCTATTCACATATAGATGTCGCCAAGAAAGCACATTGCTATGCAGGTTTATTGTGCTATAATCTGCTCAAATCTAGGCAGCCCCAAGAAAGCACATTGCTATGCAGGTTTATTGTGCTATAATTTGTTCACATCTAGGTTTCCCCAAGAAAGCACATTGCTATGCAGGTTTATTGTGCTGTACTCTGATCACATTTAGGTGTCCCCAAGAAAACACATGCCTATGCGTGTTTATTGTGCTATAATTTGTGTACATCTAGGTTTCCCCAAGAAAATACATTGCTGTGCGTGTTTATTCTGCTGTACTCTGTTCGCATCTAGGTGTCCCAAAGAAAGCACATTGCTATCCGTGTTTATGGTGCTGTACTATGGTTTACATCTAGGTGTTCCCAAGTAGGCACATTGCTATGCGTGTTTCTTGTGCCGTACTCTGTTGACATCTAGGTGTCCCCATGAAAACACATTGCTCTGCATATGTATTGTTCTGTATTCTGTTAGCATCTAGATGTCCCCAAGAAAGCACATTGCTCTGTATTTGTATTGTCCTGTATTCTGTTTGCATCTAGGTGTGCCCAAGAAAGCACATTTCTATGCATGTTTATTGTGCTGTATTCTGTGCACATCTAGGAGCCTCCAGAAAGTACATTGCTATCCAAGTTTATTGTGCTATAATCTGCTCACATCTAGGCGTCCCCAATAAAGCACATTGCTCTGCATTTGTATTGTGCTGTATTCTGTTTGCATCTAGGTGTCCCCAAGAAAGCACATTGCTATGCATGTTTATGGTGATGTCTTCTGTGCACATCTAGGTGTCTCCAAGAAAGCACATTGCAATGCATGTTTATTGTTCTGTACTCTGTTCACATCTAGGTGTCCTCAAGACAGCACGTTGCTAGGCATGGTTATTGTGCTGTACTCTATTCACATATAGATGTTGCCAAGAAAGCACATTGCTATGCAGGTTTATTGTGCTATAATCTGCTCAAATCTAGGCAGCCCCAAGAAAGCACATTGCTATTCAGGTTTATTGTGCTATAATTTGTTCACATCTAGGTTTCCCCAAGAAAGCACATTGCTATGCAGGTTTATTGTGCTGTAATCTGTTCACATCTAGGTGTCCCCAAGAAAGCACATTGCTGTGAATGCTTATTGTTCTGTACTTTGTTCACATTTAGGTGTCCCCAAGAAAACGCACGCCTATGCGTTTTTATTGTGCTATAATTTGTGTACATCTAGGTTTCCCCAAGAAAATACATTGCTGTGCGTGTTTATTCTGCTGTACTCTGTTCGCATCTGGGTGTCCCAGAGAAAGCACATTGCTATGCGTGTTTATGGTGCTGTACTATGGTTTACATCTAGGTGTTCCCAAGTAGGCACATTGCTATGCGTGTTTATTGTGCTGTACTATGGTTTACATCTAGGTGTCCCCAAGTAGGCACATTGCTATACGTGTTTATTGTGCCGTACTCTGTTGACATCTAGGTGTCCCCAAGAAAACACATTGCTCTGCATATGTATTGTCCTGTATTCTGTTCACATCTAGATGTCCCCAAGAAAGCACATTGCTCTGTATTTGTATTGTATTGTATTCTGTTCGCATCTAGGTGTCCCCAAGAAAGCACATTGCTATGCATGTTTATTGTGCTGTATTCTGTGCACATCTGGGTGCCTCCAGAAAGCACATTGCTATGCATGTTTATTGTGCTGTATTCTGTGCAGATCTAGGTGCCTCCAAGAGAGCACATTGCTATGCATGTTTATTGTGCTGTACTCTGTTCACATCTAGGTGTCCTCAAGACAGCACGTTGCTAGGCATGGTTATTGTGCTGTACTTTTTTCACATTTAGGTGTCCCCAAGAAAACACATGCCTATGCGTGTTTATTGTGCTATAATCTGTGTACATCTAGGTTTCCCCAAGAAAATAAATTGCTATGCGTGTTTATTCTGCTGTACTCTGTTCGCATCTAGGTGTCCTGAAGAAAGCACATTGCTATGCATGTTTATTGTGCTGTACTATGGTTTACATCTAGGTGTCCCCACATAGGCACATTCCTATGCGTTTTTATTGTGCTGTACTATGGTTTAAATCTAGGTGTCCCCAAGTAGGCACATTGCTATGCGTGTTTATTGTGCTGTACTCTGTTTGCATCTAGGTGTACCAAAGAATGCACATTGCTCTGTATTTGTATTGTCCTGTATTCTGTTCACATATAGATGTCGCCAAGAAAGCACATTGCTATCCAAGTTTATTGTGCTATAATCTGCTCACATCTAGGCGGCCCCAATAAAGCACATTGCTATGCAGGTTTATTGTGCTGTAATCCGTTCACATCTAGGTGTCCCCAAGAAAGCACATTGCTGTGCATGCTTTTTGTGCTGTACTTTTTTCACATTTAGGTGTCCCCAAGAAAGCACATTGCTCTGTATTTGTATTGTGCTGTATTCTGTTTGCATCTAGGTGTCCCCAAGAAAGCACATTGCTATGCATGTTTATGGTGATGTCTTCTGTGCACATCTAGGTGTCTCCAAGAAAGCACATTGCAATGCATGTTTATTGTTCTGTACTCTGTTCACATCTAGGTGTCCTCAAGACAGCACTTTGCTATGCATGGTTATTGTGCTGTACTCTATTCACATATAGATGTCGCCAAGAAAGCACATTGCTATGCAGGTTTATTGTGCTATAATCTGCTCAAATCTAGGCAGCCCCAAGAAAGCACATTGCTATGCAGGTTTATTGTGCTATAATTTGTTCACATCTAGGTTTCCCCAAGAAAGCACATTGCTATGCAGGTTTATTGTGCTGTACTCTGATCACATTTAGGTGTCCCCAAGAAAACACATGCCTATGCGTGTTTATTGTGCTATAATTTGTGTACATCTAGGTTTCCCCAAGAAAATACATTGCTGTGCGTGTTTATTCTGCTGTACTCTGTTCGCATCTAGGTGTCCCAAAGAAAGCACATTGCTATCCGTGTTTATGGTGCTGCACTATGGTTTACATCTAGGTGTTCCCAAGTAGGCACATTGCTATGCGTGTTTCTTGTGCCGTACTCTGTTGACATCTAGGTGTCCCCATGAAAACACATTGCTCTGCATATGTATTGTTCTGTATTCTGTTAGCATCTAGATGTCCCCAAGAAAGCACATTGCTCTGTATTTGTATTGTCCTGTATTCTGTTTGCATCTAGGTGTGCCCAAGAAAGCACATTTCTATGCATGTTTATTGTGCTGTATTCTGTGCACATCTAGGAGCCTCCAGAAAGTACATTGCTATCCAAGTTTATTGTGCTATAATCTGCTCACATCTAGGCGTCCCCAATAAAGCACATTGCTCTGCATTTGTATTGTGCTGTATTCTGTTTGCATCTAGGTGTCCCCAAGAAAGCACATTGCTATGCATGTTTATGGTGATGTCTTCTGTGCACATCTAGGTGTCTCCAAGAAAGCACATTGCAATGCATGTTTATTGTTCTGTACTCTGTTCACATCTAGGTGTCCTCAAGACAGCACGTTGCTAGGCATGGTTATTGTGCTGTACTCTATTCACATATAGATGTTGCCAAGAAAGCACATTGCTATGCAGGTTTATTGTGCTATAATCTGCTCAAATCTAGGCAGCCCCAAGAAAGCACATTGCTATTCAGGTTTATTGTGCTATAATTTGTTCACATCTAGGTTTCCCCAAGAAAGCACATTGCTATGCAGGTTTATTGTGCTGTAATCTGTTCACATCTAGGTGTCCCCAAGAAAGCACATTGCTGTGAATGCTTATTGTTCTGTACTTTGTTCACATTTAGGTGTCCCCAAGAAAACGCACGCCTATGCGTTTTTATTGTGCTATAATTTGTGTACATCTAGGTTTCCCCAAGAAAATACATTGCTGTGCGTGTTTATTCTGCTGTACTCTGTTCGCATCTAGGTGTCCCAAAGAAAGCACATTGCTAAGCGTGTTTATGGTGCTGTACTATGGTTTACATCTAGGTGTTCCCAAGTAGGCACATTGCTATGCGTGTTTATTGTGCCGTACTCTGTTGACATCTAGGTGTCCCCACGAAAACACATTGCTCTGCATATGTATTGTTCTGTATTCTGTTGGTATCTAGATGTCCCCAAGAAAGCACATTGCTCTGTATTTGTATTGTCCTGTATTCTGTTTGCATCTAGGTGTGCCCAAGAAAGCACATTTCTATGCATGTTTATTGTGCTGTATTCTGTGCACATCTAGGAGCCTCCAGAAAGCACATTGCTATGCATGTTTATTGTGCTGTATTCTGTGCAGATCTAGGTGTCCTCAAGACATCACGTTGCTATGCATGGTTATTGTGCTGTACTCTGTTCACATATAGATGTCGCCAAGAAAGCACATTGCTATGCAGGTTTATTGTGCTATAATTTTTTCACATCTAGTTGTCCACAAGAAAGTACATTGCTATGTGTGGGTTTTGTGCTGTAATTTGTTCACATCTAGGTGTCCCCAAGAAAGCACATTGCTATGCGGTTTTATTGTGCTGTGTGCTGTACTCTGTTCACATCTAGGTGTCCGCAAGAAAGTACATTTCTATGCACGGTTTTTGTACTGTACTTCGTTTACATCTATGTGTCCCCAAGAAAGCACATTACTATGCAGGTTTATTGTGCTATACTCTGCTCACATCTAGGTGTCCCCAAGTAAGCCCATTGCTAGGCGTCTTTATTTTGCTGTACTCTGTTTGCATCTAGGTGGCCCAAAGAAAGCACATTCATGTGCACGTTTATTGTGCTGTATGCTGTTCACATCTAGTTGTCCCCAAGAAAGCACATTGCTCTGTATTTGTATTGTACTGTATTGTGTCCGCATCTAGGTGTCCCCAAGAAAGGACATTGCTATGTGTGTTTATTGTGCTGTATTATGGTTTACATCTAGGTGTCCCCACCTAAGCACATTGCTATGCGTGTTTATTGTGCTGTACTCTGTTCACATCTAAGTGTCCTCAAGACAGCACGTTGCTATGCATGGTTATTGTCCTGTATTCTGTTCACATCTAGGTGTCCCCAAGAAAGCACATTGCTGTGCATGCTTATTGTTCTGTACTTTGTTCACATTTAGGTGTCCCCAAGAAAACACATGCCTATGCGTGTTTATTGTGCTATAATTTGTGTACATCTAGGTTTCCCCAAGAAAATACATTGCTGTGCGTGTTTATTCTGCTGTACTCTGTTCGCATCTAGGTGTCCCAAAGAAAGCACATTGCTATCCGTGTTTATGGTGCTGTACTATGGTTTACATCGAGGTGTTCCCAAGTAGGCACATTGCTATGCGTGTTTCTTGTGCCGTACTCTGTTGACATCTAGGTGTCCCCATGAAAACACATTGCTCTGCATATGTATTGTTCTGTATTCTGTTAGCATCTAGATGTCCCCAAGAAAGCACATTGCTCTGTATTTGTATTGTCCTGTATTCTGTTTGCATCTAGGTGTCCCCAAGAAAGCACATTGCTATGCATGTTTATGGTGATGTCTTCTGTGCACATCTAGGTGTCTCCAAGAAAGCACATTGCAATGCATGTTTATTGTTCTGTACTCTGTTCACATCTAGGTGTCCTCAAGACAGCACGTTGCTAGGCATGGTTATTGTGCTGTACTCTATTCACATATAGATGTTGCCAAGAAAGCACATTGCTATGCAGGTTTATTGTGCTATAATCTGCTCAAATCTAGGCAGCCCCAAGAAAGCACATTGCTATTCAGGTTTATTGTGCTATAATTTGTTCACATCTAGGTTTCCCCAAGAAAGCACATTGCTATGCAGGTTTATTGTGCTGTAATCTGTTCACATCTAGGTGTCCCCAAGAAAGCACATTGCTGTGCATGCTTATTGTTCTGTACTTTGTTCACATTTAGGTGTCCCCAAGAAAACGCACGCCTATGCGTTTTTATTGTGCTATAATTTGTGTACATCTAGGTTTCCCCAAGAAAATACATTGCTGTGCGTGTTTATTCTGCTGTACTCTGTTCGCATCTAGGTGTCCCAAAGAAAGCACATTGCTATGCGTGTTTATGGTGCTGTACTATGGTTTACATCTAGGTGTTCCCAAGTAGGCACATTGCCATGCGTCTTTATTGTGCCGTACTCTGTTGACATCTAGGTGTCCCCACGAAAACACATTGCTCTGCATATGTATTGTTCTGTGTTCTGTTGGTATCTAGATGTCCCCAAGAAAGCACATTGCTCTGTATTTGTATTGTCCTGTATTCTGTTTGCATCTAGGTGTGCCCAAGAAAGCACATTTCTATGCATGTTTATTGTGCTGTATTCTGTGCACATCTAGGAGCCTCCAGAAAGCACATTGCTATGCATGTTTATTGTGCTGTATTCTGTGCAGATCTAGGTGTCCTCAAGACATCACGTTGCTATGCATGGTTATTGTGCTGTACTCTGTTCACATATAGATGTCGCCAAGAACGCACATTGCTATGCAAGTTTATTGTGCTATAATCTGCTCACATCTAGGCGGCCCCAATAAAGCACATTGCTATGCAGGTTTATTGTGCTATAATTTTTTCACATCTAGTTGTCCACAAGAAAGTACATTGCTATGTGTGGGTATTGTGCTGTAATTTGTTCACATCTAGGTGTCCCCAAGAAAGCACATTGCTATGCGGTTTTATTGTGCTGTGTGCTGTACTCTGTTCACATCTAGGTGTCCGCAAGAAAGTACATTTCTATGCACGGTTTTTGTACTGTACTTCGTTTACATCTATGTGTCCCCAAGAAAGCACATTACTATGCAGGTTTATTGTGCTATACTCTGCTCACATCTAGGTGTCCCCAAGTAAGCCCATTGCTAGGCGTCTTTATTTTGCTGTACTCTGTTTGCATCTAGGTGGCCCAAAGAAAGCACATTCATGTGCACGTTTATTGTGCTGTATGCTGTTCACATCTAGTTGTCCCCAAGAAAGCACATTGCTCTGTATTTGTATTGTACTGTATTGTGTCCGCATCTAGGTGTCCCCAAGAAAGGACATTGCTATGTTTGTTTATTGTGCTGTATTATGGTTTACATCTAGGTGTCCCCACCTAAGCACATTGCTATGCGTGTTTATTGTGCTGTACTCTGTTCACATCTAAGTGTCCTCAAGACAGCAGGTTGCTATGCATGGTTATTGTGCTGTATTCTGTTCACATATAGATGTCGTCAAGAAAGTACATTGCTATGCAGGTTTATTGTGCTGTAATCCGTTCACATCTAGGTGTTCCCAAGAAAGCACATTGCTGTGCATGCTTTTTGTGCTGTACGTTTTTCACATTTAGTTGTCCCCAAGAAAACACATGCCTATGCGTGTTTATTGTGCTATAATCTGTGTACATCTAGGTTTCCCCAAGAAAATACATTGCTATGCGTGTTTATTCTGCTGTACTCTGTTCGCATCTAGGTGTCCCGAAGAACGCACATTGCTATGCGTGTTTATTGGGCTGTACTATGGTTTTCATCTAGGTGTCCCCACATAGGCACATTCCTATGCATTTTTATTGTGCTGTACTATGGTTTAAATCTAGGTGTCCCCAAGTAGGCACATTGCTATGCGTGTTTATTGTGCTGTACTCTGTTTGCATCTAGGTGTCCCAAAGAAAGCACATTCATGTGCGCGTTTATTGTGCTGTACTCTGTTCACATCTAGGTCTCCCCAAGAAAGCACATTGCTCTGTATTTGTATTGCCCTGTATTCTGTTCAGATCTAGGTGTCCCCAAGAAAGCACATTGCTCTGTATTTGTATTGTCCTGTATTCTGTTCGCATCTAGGTGTCCCCAAGAAAGCACATTGCTATTCATGTTTATTGTGATGTATTCTGTGCACATCTAGGTGCCCCCAAGAAAGCACATTGCTGTGCATGCTTATTGTTATGTACTTTGTTCACATTTAGGTGTCCCCAAGAAAACACATGCCTATACGTGTTTATTGTGCTATAATTTGTGTACATCTAGGTTTCCCCAAGAAAATACATTGCTGTGCGTGTTTATTCTGCTGTACTCTGTTCGCATCTAGGTGTCCCAAAGAAAGCACATTCCTATGCGTGTTTATGGTGCTGTACTATGGTTTACATCTAGGTGTTCCCAAGTAGGCACATTGCTATGCGTGTTTATTGTGCCGTACTCTGTTGACATCTAGGTGTCCCCACGAAAACACATTGCTCTGCATATGTATTGTTCTTTATTCTGTTAGCATCTAGATGTCCCCAAGAAAGCACATTGCTCTGTATTTGTATTGTCCTGTATTCTGTTTGCATCTAAGTGTGCACAAGAAAGCACATTTCTATGCATGTTTATTGTGCTGTATTCTGTGCACATCTAGGAGCCTCCAGAAAGCACATTGCTATGCATGTTTATTGTGCTGTATTCTGTGCAGATCTAGGTGCCTTCAAGAGAGCACATTGCTATGCATGTTTATTGTGCTGTACTCTGTTCACATCTAGGTGTCCTCAAGAAATCACGTTGCTATGTATGGTTATTGTGCTGTACTCTGTTCACATATAGATGTCGCCAAGAAAGCACATTGCTATGCAAGTTTATTGTGCTATAATCTGCTCACATCTAGGCGGCCCCAATAAAGCACATTGCTATGCAGGTTTATTGTGCTATAATTTTTTCACATCTAGTTGTCCACAAGAAAGTACATTGCTATGTGTGGTTATTGTGCTGTAATTTGTTCACATCTAGGTGTCCCCAAGAAAGTACATTGCTATGCGGTTTTATTGTGCTGTGTGCTGTACTCTGTTCACATCTAGGTGTCCGCAAGAAAGTACATTTCTATGCACGGTTTTTGTACTGTACTTCGTTCACATCTATGTGTCCCCAAGAAAGCACATTACTATGCAGGTTTATTGTGCTATACTCTGCTCACATCTATGTGTCCCCAAGTAAGCCCATTGCTAGGCGTCTTTATTGTCCTGTACTCTGTTTGCATCTAGGTGGCCCAAAGAAAGCACATTCATGTGCACGTTTATTGTGCTGTACTCTGTTCACATCTAGGTCTCCCCAAGAAAGCACATTGCTCTGTATTTGTATTGTCCTGTATTCTGTTCAGATCTAGGTGTCCCCAAGAAAGCACATTGCTCTGTATTTGTATTGTCCTGTATTCTGTTCGCATCTAGGTGTCCCCAAGAAAGCACATTGCTATTCATGTTTATTGTGATGTATTCTGTGCACATCTAGGTGCCTCCAAGAAAGTACATTGCAATGCATGTTTATTGTGCTGTATTCTGTGCAGATCTAGGTGCATCCAAGAGAGCACATTGCTATGCATGTTTATTATGCTGTACTCTGTTCACATCTAGGTGTCCTCAAGACAGCACTTTGCTATGTATGGTTATTGTGCTGTACTCTATTCACATATAGATGTCGCCAAGAAAGCACATTGCTATGCAAGTTTATTGTGCTATAATCTGCTCACATCGAGGCAGCCCCAAGAAAGCACATTGCTATACAGGTTTATTGTGCTGTAATCTGTTCACATCTAGGTGTCCCCAAGAAATCACATTGCTGTGCATGCTTATTGTGCTGTACTTTGTTCACATTTAGGTGTCCCCAAGAAAACACATGCCTATGCTTGTTTATTGTGCTATAATTTGTGTACATCTAGGTTTCCCCAAGAAAATACATTGCTGTGCGTGTTTATTCTGCTGTACTCTGTTCGCATCTTGGTGTCCCAAAGAAAGCACATTGCAATGCGTGTTTATTGTGCTGTACTATGGTTTATATCTAGGTGTCCCCAAGTAGGCACATTGATATGCGTGTTTATTGTGGCGTACTCTGTTGACATCTAGGTGTCCCCACGAAAACAGATTGCTCTGTATATGTATTGTCCTGTATTCTGTTCGCATCTAGGTGTCCCCAAGAAAGCACATTGCTATGCATGTTTATTGTGCTGCATTCTGTGCACATCTAGGAGCCTCCAGAATGCACATTGCTATGCATGTTTATTGTGCTGTATTCTGTGCAGATCTAGGTGCCTTCAAGAGAGCACATTGCTATGCATGTTTATTGTGCTGTACTCTGTTCACATCTAGGTGTCCTCAAGACATCACGTTGCTATGCATGGTTATTGTGCTGTACTCTGTTCACATATAGATGTCGCCAAGAATGTACATTGCTATGCAAGTTTATTGTGCTATAATCTGCTCACATCTAGGTGGCCCCAATAAAGCACATTGCTATGCAGGTTTATTGTGCTGTACTCTGTTGACATCAAGGTCTCCCCAAGAAAACAAATCCCTCTGCATATGTATTATCCTGTATTCTGTTCGCATCTAGATGTCCCCAAGAAAGCACATTGCTATGTGTTTTTTTTGTGCTTTGCTCTGTTCGCATCTAGGTGTCCCAAGAAAGCACATTGCTATCCATGTTTGTGCTGTATTCTGTGCATCTAGGTGCCTCCAATAAAGCACATTGCTATGCATGTTTATTGTGTTGTATTCTGTGCAGATCTAGGTGCCTCCAAGAAAGCACATTGCTATGCATGTTTATTGTGCTGTACTCTGTTCACATATAGATGTCTCCAAGAAAGCACATTGCTATACAGGTTTATTGTACTGCAATCTGTTCACATTTAAGTGTCCTCAGGAAAGCAGATTGCTACATAAGATTGTTGTGCTATCATTTTTTCAAATCTAGGTGTGTGCAAGAAAGCACATTGCTATGTGTGGATATTGTGCTGTACTTTGTTCACATTTAGGTGTCCCCAAGAAAGTACATTTCTATGCACGGTTTTTGTACTGTACTTCGTTCACATCTAGGTGTCCCCAAGAAAGGACATTACTATGCAGGTTTATTGTGCTATACTCTGCTCACATCTAGGTGTCCCGAAGTAAGCCCATTGCTAGGCCTCTTTATTTTGCTGTACTCTGTTTGCATCTAGGTGTCCCAAAGAAAGCACATTCATGTGCGAGTTTATTGTGCTGTACTCTGTTCACATCTAGGTGTCCCCAAGAAAGCACATTGCTATGCATGTTTATTGTGATGTATTCTGTGCACATCTAGGTGCCTCCAAGAAAGCACATTGCAATGCATGTTTATCGTGCTGTATTCTGTGCAGATCTAGGTGCATCCAAGAGAGCACATTGCTATGCATGTTTATTGTGCTGTACTCTGTTCACATCTTGGTGTCCTCAAGACAGCACTTTGCTATGCATGGTTATTGTGCTGTACTCTATTCACATATAGATGTCGCCAAGAAAGCACATTGCTATGCAAGTTTATTGTGCTATAATCTGCTCACATCTAGGCAGCCACAAGAAAGCACATTGCTGTGCAGGTTTTTTGTGCTATAATTTGTTCACATCTAGGTTTTCCCAAGAAAGCACATTGCTATGCAGGTTTATTGTGCTGTAATCTGTTCACATCTAGGTGTCCCCAAGAAAGCACATTGCTATGCAGGTTTATTGTGCTGTAATCCGTTCACATCTAGGTGTCCCCAAGAAAGAACATTGCTGTGCATGCTTTTGCGCTGTACTTTTTTCACATTTCGGTGTCCCCAAGAAAACACATGCCTATGCATGTTTATTGTGCTATAATCTGTGTACATCTCGGTTTCCCCAAGAAAATACATTGCTATGCGTGTTTATTCTGCTGTACTCTGTTCGCATCTAGTTGTCCCGAAGAAAGCACATTGCTATGCGTGTTTATTGTGCAGTACTATGGTTTACATCTAGGTGTCCCCACATAGGCACATTCCTATGCGTTTTTTATTGTGCTGTACTATGGTTTAAATCTAGGTGTCCCCAAGTAGGCACGTAGCTATGCGTGTTTATTGTGCTGTACTCTGTTGACATCTAGGTGTCCCCACGAAAACACATTGCTCTGCATATGTATTGTTCTGTAGTCTGTTAGCATCTAGATGTCCCCAAGAAAGCACATTGCTCTGTATTTGTATTGTCCTGTATTCTGTTTGCATCTAGGTGTGCCCAAGAAAGCACATTTCTATGCATGTTTATTGTGCTGTATTCTGTGCACATCTAGGAGCCTCCAGAAATCACATTGCTATGCATGTTTATTGTGCTGTATTCTGTGCAGATCTAGGTGCCTTCAAGAGAGCACATTGCTATGCATGTTTATTGTGCTGTACTCTGTTCACATCTAGGTGTCCTCAAGACATCACGTTGCTATGCATGGTTATTGTGCTGTACTCTGTTCACATATAGATGTCGCCAAGAAAGCACATTGCTATGCAAGTTTATTGTGCTATAATCTGCTCACATCTAGGCGGCCCCAATAAAGCACATTGCTATGCAGGTTTATTGTGCTATCATTTTTTCACATCTAGTTGTCCACAAGAAAGTACATTGCTATGTGTGGTTATTGTACTGTAATTTGTTCACATCTAGGTGTCCCCAAGAAAGCACATTGTTATGCGGTTTTATTGTGCTGTGTGCTGTACTCTGTTCACATCTAGGTGTCCCCAAGAAAGAACATTGCTATGTGTGTTTATTGTGCTGTATTATGGTTTACATCTAGGTGTCCCCACCTAAGGACATTTCTATGCGTGTTTATTGTGCTGTACTCTGTTCACATCTAAGTGTCCTCAAGACAGCATGTTGCTATGCATGGTTATTGTGCTGTACTCTGTTCACATATAGATGTCGCCAAGAAAGTACATTACTATGCAGGTTTATTGTGCTGTAATCCGTTCACATCTAGGTGTTCCCAAGAAAGCACATTGCTGTGCATGCTTTTTGTGCTGTACTTTTTTCACATTTAGTTGTCCCCAAGAAAACACATGCCTATGCGTGTTTATTGTGCTATAATCTGTGTACATCTAGGTTTCCCCAAGAAAATACATTGCTATGCGTGTTTATTCTGCTGTACTCTGTTCGCATCTAGGTGTCCCGAAGAACGCACATTGCTATGCGTGTTTATTGGGCTGTACTATGGTTTACATCTAGGTGTCCCCACATAGGCACATTCCTATGCATTTTTATTGTGCTGTACTATGGTTTAAATCTAGGTGTCTCCATGTAGGCACATTGCTATGCGTGTTTATTGTGCTGTACTCTGTTTGCATCTAGGTGTCCCAAAGAAAGCACATTCATGTGTGCGTTTATTGTGCTGTACTCTGTTCACATCTAGGTGTCCCCAAGAAAGCACATTGCTCTGTATTTGTATTGTCCTGTATTCTGTTCAGATCTAGGTGTCCCCAAGAAAGCACATTGCTCTGTATTTGTATTGTCCTGTATTCTGTTCGCATCTAGATATCCCCAAGAAAGCACATTGCTATTCATGTTTATTGTGATGTATTCTGTGCACATCTAGGTGCCTCCAAGAAAGTACATTGCAATGCATGTTTATTGTGCTGTATTCTGTGCAGATCTAGGTGCATCCAAGAGAGCACATTGCTATGCATATTTATTATGCTGTACTCTGTTCACATCTAGGTGTCCTCAAGACAGCACTTTGCTATGTATGGTTATTGTGCTGTACTCTATTCACATATAGATGTCGCCAAGAAAGCACATTGCTATGCAAGTTTATTGTGCTATAATCTGCTCACATCTAGGCAGCCCCAAGAAAGCACATTGCTTTACAGGTTTATTGTGCTATAATTTTTTCACATCTAGGTTTCCCCAAGAAAGCACATTGCTATGCAGGTTTATTGTGCTGTAATCTGTTCACATCTAGGTGTCCCCAAGAAATCACATTGCTGTGCATGCTTATTGTGCTGTACTTTGTTCACATTTAGGTGTCCCCAAGAAAACACATGCCTATGCGTGTTTATTGTGCTATAATTTGTGTACATCTAGGTTTCCCCAAGAAAATACATTGCTGTGTGTATTTATTCTGCTGTACTCTGTTCGCATCTAGGTGTCCCAAAGAAAGCACATTGCAATGCGTGTTTATTGTGCTGTACTATTGTTTACATCTTGGTGTCCCCAAGTAGGCACATTGATATGCGTGTTTATTGTGGCGTACTCTGTTGACATCTAGGTGTCCCCACGAAAACACATTGCTCTGTATATATATTGTCCTGTATTCTGTTTGCATCTAGGTGTCCCCAAGAAAGCACATTGCTATGCATGTTTATTGTGCTGTATTCTGTGCACATCTAGGAGCCTCCAGAATGCACATTGCTATGCATGTTTATTGTGCTGTATTTTGTGCAAATCTAGGTGCCTTCAAGAGAGCACATTGCTATACATGTTTATTGTGCTGTACTCTGTTCACATCTAGGTGTCCTCAAGACATCACGTTGCTATGCATGGTTATTGTGTTGTACTCTGTTCACATATAGATGTCGCCAAGAATGCACATTGCTATGCAAGTTTATTGTGCTATAATCTGCTCACATCTAGGTGGCCCCAATAAAGCACATTGCTATGCAGGTTTATTGTGCTGTACTCTGTTGACATCAAGTTCTCCCCAAGAAAACAAATCACTCTGCATATGTATTATCCTGTATTCTGTTCGCATCTACATGTCCCCAAGAAAGCACATTGCTATGTGTTTTTATTGTGCTTTGCTCTGTTCGCATCTAGGTGTCCCAAGAAAGCACATTGCTATACATGTTTATTGTGCTGTATTCTGTGCATCTAGGTGCCTCCAATAAAGCACATTGCTATGCATGTTTATTGTGTTGTATTCTGTGCAGATCTAGGTGCCTCCAAGAAAGCACATTGCTATGCATGTTTATTGTGTTGTACTCTGTTCACATCTAGTTGTCCGCAAGACAGCACATTGCTATGCGTGGTTATTGTGCTGTACTCTGTTCACTTATAGATGTCTCCAAGAAAGCACATTGCTATACAGGTTTATTGTACTGCAATCTGTTCACATTTAAGTGTCCTCAGGAAAGCACAATGCTACATAAGATTGTTGTGCTATCATTTTTTCAAATCTAAGTGTGTGCAAGAAAGCACATTGCTATGTGTGGATATTGTGCTGTACTTTGTTCACATCTAGGTGTCCCCAAGAAAGCACATTGCTATACGGTTTTATTGTGCTGTACTCTGCTCACATTTAGGTGTCCGCAAGAAAGTACATTTCTATGCACGGTTTTTGTACTGTACTTCGTTCACATCTAGGTGTCCCCAAGAAAGGACATTACTATGCAGGTTTATTGTGCTATACTCTGCTCACATTTAGGTGCCCCCAGGTAAGCCCATTGCTAGGCGTCTTTATTTTGCTGTACTCTGTTTGCATCTAGGTGTCCCAAAGAAAGCACATTCATGTGCGAGTTTATTGTGCTGTACTCTGTTCACATCTAGATGTCCCCAAGAAAGCACATTGCTATGCATGTTTATTGTGATGTATTCTGTGCACATCTAGGTGCCTCCAAGAAAGCACATTGCAATGCATGTTTATAGTGCTGTATTCTGTGCAGATCTAGGTGCATCCAAGAGAGCACATTGCTATGCATGTTTATTGTGCTGTACTCTGTTCACATCTAGGTGTCCTCAAGACAGCACTTTGCTATGCATTGTTATTGTGCTGTACTCTATTCACATATAGATGTCGCCAAGAAAGCACATTGCTATACAAGTTTATTGTGCTATAATCTGCTCACATCTAGGCGGCCACAAAAAAGCACATTGCTATGCAGGTTTTTTGTGCTATAATTTGTTCACATCTAGGTTTCCCCAAGAAAGCACATTTCTATGCAGGTTTATTGTGCTGTAATCTGTTCACATCTAGGTGTCCCCAAGAAAGCACATTGCTATGCAGGTTTATTGTGCTGTAATCCGTTCACATCTAGGTGTCCCCAAGAAAGAACATTGCTGTGCATGCTTTTTGTGCTGTACTTTTTTCACATTTCGGTGTCCCCAAGAAAACACATGCCTATGCATGTTTATTGTGCTATAATCTGTGTACATCTAGGTTTCCCCAAGAAAATACATTGCTATGCGTGTTTATTCTGCTGTACTCTGTTCGCATCTAGTTGTCCCGAAGAAAGCACATTGCTATGCGTGTTTATTGTGCAGTACTATGGTTTACATCTAGGTGTCCCCACATAGGCACGTTGCTATGCGTGTTTGTTGTGCTGTACTCTGTTTGCATCTAGGTGTCCCAAAGAAAGCACATTTATGTGCGCGTTTATTGTGCTGTACTCTGTTCACATATAGGTGTCCCCAAGAAAGCACATTGCTCTGTATTTGTATTGTCCTGTATTCTGTTCACATCTAGGTGTCCCCAAGAAAGCACATTGCTCTGTATTTGTATTGTGCTGTATTCTGTTCGCATCTAGGTGTCCCCAAGAAAGCACATTGCTATGCATGTTTATTGTGATGTATTATGTGCACATCTAGGTGCCTCCAAGAAAGCACATTGCAATGCATGTTTATTGTGCTGTATTCTGTGCAGATCTAGGTGTATCCAAGAGAGCACATTGCTATGCATGTTTATTGTTATGTACTCTGTTCACATCTAGGTGTCCTCAAGACAGCACTTTGCTATGCATGGTTATTGTGCTGTACTCTATTCATATATAGATGTCGCCAAGAAAGCACATTGCTATGCAGGTTTATTGTGCTATAATCTGCTCAGATCTAGGCAGCCAAAGACAGCACATTGCTATGCAGGTTTATTGTGCTATAATTTGTTCACATCTAGGTTTCCCCAAGAAAGCACATTGCTAGGCAGGTTTATTGTGCTCTAATCTGTTCACATCTAGGTGTCCCCAAGAAAGCACATTGCTGTGCATGCTTATTGTGCTGTACTTTGTTCACATTTAGGTGTCCCCAAGAAAGCACATTGCTATGCAGGTTTATTGTGCTGTAATCCGTTCACATCTAGGTGTCCCCAAGAAAGAACATTGCTGTGCATGCTTTTTGTGCTGTACTTTTTTCACATTTCGGTGTCCCCAAGAAAACACATGCCTATGCATGTTTATTGTGCTATAATCTGTGTACATCTAGGTTTCCCCAAGAAAATACATTGCTATGCGTGTTTATTCTGCTGTACTCTGTTCGCATCTAGTTGTCCCGAAGAAAGCACATTGCTATGCGTGTTTATTGTGCAGTACTATGGTTTACATCTAGGTGTCCCCACATAGGCACGTTGCTATGCGTGTTTGTTGTGCTGTACTCTGTTTGCATCTAGGTGTCCCAAAGAAAGCACATTTATGTGCGCGTTTATTGTGCTGTACTCTGTTCACATCTAGGTGTCCCCAAGAAAGCACATTGCTCTGTATTTGTATTGTCCTGTATTCTGTTCACATCTAGGTGTCCCAAGAAAGCACATTGCTCTGTATTTGTATTGTGCTGTATTCTGTTCGCATCTAGGTGTCCCCAAGAAAGCACATTGCTATGCATGTTTATTGTGATGTATTATGTGCACATCTAGGTGCCTCCAAGAAAGCACATTGCAATGCATGTTTATTGTGCTGTATTCTGTGCAGATCTAGGTGTATCCAAGAGAGCACATTGCTATGCATGTTTATTGTTATGTACTCTGTTCACATCTAGGTGTCCTCAAGACAGCACTTTGCTATGCATGGTTATTGTGCTGTACTCTATTCACATATAGATGTCGCCAAGAAAGCACATTGCTATGCAGGTTTATTGTGCTATAATCTGCTCAGATCTAGGCAGCCCAAGAAAGCACATTGCTATGCAGGTTTATTGTGCTATAATTTGTTCACATCTAGGTTTCCCCAAGAAAGCACATTGCTAGGCAGGTTTATTGTGCTGTAATCTGTTCACATCTAGGTGTCCCCAAGAAAGCACATTGCTGTTCATGCTTATTGTGCTGTACTTTGTTCACATTTAGGTGTCCCCAAGAAAACACATGCCTATGCGTGTTTATTGTGCTATAATTTGTGTACATCTAGGTTTCCCCAAGAAAATACATTGCTATGCGTGTTGTTTCTGCTGTACTCTGTTTGCATCTAGGTGTCCCAAAGAAAGGACATTGCTATGCGTGTTTATTGTGCTGTACTATGGTTTACATCTAGGTGTCCCCAAGTAGGCACATTGCTATGCGTGTTTATTGTGCCGTACTCTGTTGACATCTAGGTGTCCCCACGAAAACACATTGCTCTGCATATGTATTGTCCTGTAGTCTGTTAGCATCTAGATGTCCCCAAGAAAGCACATTGCTCTGTATTTGTATTGTCCTGTATTCTGTTTGCATCTAGGTGTGCCCAAGAAAGCACATTGCTATGCATGTTTATTGTGCTGTATTCTGTGCACATCTAGGAGCCCCCAGAAAGCACATTGCTATGCATGTTTATTGTGCTGTACTCTGTTCACATCTAGGTGTCCCCAAGAAAGCACATTGCTGTGCATGCTTATTGTGCTGTACTTTGTTCACATTTAGGTGTCCCCAAGAAAACACATGCCTATGCGTGTTTATTGTGCTATAATTTGTGTACATCTAGGTTTCCCCAAGAAAATACATTGCTGTGCGTGTTTTTTCTGCTGTACTCTGTTTGCATCTAGGTGTCCCAAAGAAAGGACATTGCTATGCGTGTTTATTGTGCTGTACTATGGTTTACATCTAGGTGTCCCCAAGTAGGCACATTGCTATGCGTGTTTATTGTGCCGTACTCTGTTCACATCTAGGTGTCCTCAAGACATCACGTTGCTATGCATGGTTATTGTGCTGTACTCTGTTCACATATAGATGTCGCCAAGAATGCACATTGCTATGCAGGTTTATTGTGCTATAATCTGCTCACATCTAGGTGGCCCCAATAAAGCACATTGCTATGCAGGTTTATTGTGCTGTACTCTGTTGACATCAAGTTCTCCCCAAGAAAACAAATCACTCTGCATATGTATTATCCTGTATTCTGTTCGCATCTACATGTCCCCAAGAAAGCACATTGCTATGTGTTTTTATTGTGCTTTGCTCTGTTCGCATCTAGGTGTCCCAAGAAAGCACATTGCTATACATGTTTATTGTGCTGTATTCTGTGCATCTAGGTGCCTCCAATAAAGCACATTGCTATGCATGTTTATTGTGTTGTATTCTGTGCAGATCTAGGTGCCTCCAAGAAAGCACATTGCTATGCATGTTTATTGTGCTGTACTCTGTTCACATCTAGTTGTCCGCAAGACAGCACATTGCTATGCGTGGTTATTGTGCTGTACTCTGTTCACTTATAGATGTCTCCAAGAAAGCACATTGCTATACAGGTTTATTGTACTGCAATCTGTTCACATTTAAGTGTCCTCAGGAAAGCACATTGCTACATAAGATTGTTGTGCTATCATTTTTTCAAATCTAGGTGTGTGCAAGAAAGCACATTGCTATGTGTGGATATTGTGCTGTACTTCGTTCACATCTAGGTGTCCCCAAGAAAGGACATTACTATGCAGGTTTATTGTGCTATACTCTGCTCACATCTAGGTGCCCCCAAGTAAGCCCATTGCTAGGCGTCTTTATTTTGCTGTACTCTGTTTGCATCTAGGTGTCCCAAAGAAAGCACATTCATGTGCGAGTTTATTGCGCTGTACTCTGTTCACATCTAGATGTCCCCAAGAAAGCACATTGCTATGCATGTTTATTGTGATGTATTCTGTGCACATCTAGGTGCCTCCAAGAAAGCACATTGCAATGCATGTTTATTGTGCTGTACTCTGTTCACATCTAGGTGTGCTCAAGACAGCACTTTGCTATGCATTGTTATTGTGCTGTACTCTATTCACATATAGATGTCGCCAAGAAAGCACATTGCTATACAAGTTTATTGTGCTATAATCTGCTCACATCTAGGCAGCCACAAGAAAGCACATTGCTATGCAGGTTTTTTGTGCTATAATTTGTTCACATCTAGGTTTCCCCAAGAAAGCACATTTCTATGCAGGTTTATTGTGCTGTAATCTGTTCACATCTAGGTGTCCCCAAGAAAGCACATTGCTATGCAGGTTTATTGTGCTGTAATCCGTTCACATCTAGGTGTCCCCAAGAAAGAACATTGCTGTGCATGCTTTTTGTGCTGTACTTTTTTCACATTTCGGTGTCCCCAAGAAAACACATGCCTATGCATGTTTATTGTGCTATAATCTGTGTACATCTAGGTTTCCCCAAGAAAATACATTGCTATGTGTGTTTATTCTGCTGTACTCTGTTCGCATCTAGTTGTCCCGAAGAAAGCACATTGCTATGCGTGTTTATTGTGCAGTACTATGGTTTACATCTAGGTGTCCCCACATAGGCACGTTGCTATGCGTGTTTGTTGTGCTGTACTCTGTTTGCATCTAGGTGTCCCAAAGAAAGCACATTACTCTGTATTTGTATTGTCCTGTATTCTGTTCTCATCTAGGTGTCCCCAAGAAAGCACATTGCTCTGTATTTGTATTGTGCTGTATTCTGTTCGCATCTAGGTGTCCCCAAGAAAGCACATTGCTCTGTATTTGTATTGTGCTGTATTCTGTTCGCATCTAGGTGTCCCCAAGAAAGCACATTGCTATGCATGTTTATTGTGATGTATTCTGTGCACATCTGGGTGCCTCCAAGAAAGCACATTGCAATGCATGTTTATTGTGCTGTATTCTGTGCAGATCTAGGTGTATCCAAGAGAGCACATTGCTATGCATGTTTATTGTTATGTACTCTGTTCACATCTAGGTGTCCTCAAGACAGCACTTTGCTATGCATGGTTATTGTGCTGTACTCTATTCACATATAGATGTCGCCAAGAAAGCACATTGCTATGCAGGTTTATTGTGCTATAATCTGCTCAGATCTAGGCAGCCCAAGAAAGCACATTGCTATGCAGGTTTATTGTGCTATAATTTGTTCACATCTAGGTTTCCCCAAGAAAGCACATTGCTAGGCAGGTTTATTGTGCTGTAATCTGTTCACATCTAGGTGTCCCCAAGAAAGCACATTGCTGTGCATGCTTATTGTGCTGTACTTTGTTCACATTTAGGTGTCCCCAAGAAAACACATGCCTATGCGTGTTTATTGTGGTATAATTTGTGTACATCTAGGTTTCCCTAAGAAAATACATTGCTGTGCATGTTTTTTCTGCTGTACTCTGTTTGCATTTAGGTGTCCCAAAGAAAGGACATTGCTATGCGTGTTTATTGTGCTGTACTATGGTTTACATCTAGGTGTCCCCAAGTAGGCACATTGCTATGCGTGTTTATTGTGCCGTACTCTGTTGAGATCTAGGTGTCCCCACGAAAACACATTGCTCTGCATATGTATTGTCCTGTAGTCTGTTAGCATCTAGATGTCCCCAAGAAAGCACATTGCTCTGTATTTGTATTGTCCTGTATTCTGTTCGCATCTAGGTGTGCCCAAGAAAGCACATTGCTATGCATGTTTATTGTGCTGTATTCTGTGCACATCTAGGAGCCCTAGAAAGCACATTGCTATGCATGTTTATTGTGCTGTACTCTGTTCACATCTAGGTGTCCCCAAGAAAGCACATTGCTGTGCATGCTTATTGTGCTGTACTTTGTTCACATTTAGGTGTCCCCAAGAAAACACATGCCTGTGCGTGTTTAGTGTGCTATAATTTGTGTACATCTAGGTTTCCCCAAGAAAATACATTGCTGTGTGTGTTTTTTCTGCTGTACTCTGTTTGCATCTAGGTGTCCCAAAGAAAGGACATTGCTATGCGTGTTTATTGTGCTGTACTATGGTTTACATCTAGGTGTCCCCAAGTAGGCACATTGCTATGTGTGTTTATTGTGCCATACTCTGTTGACATCTAGGTGTCCCCACGAAAACACATTGCTCTGCATATGTATTGTCCTGTAGTCTGTTAGCATCTAGATGTCCCCAAGAAAGTACATTGCTCTGTATTTGTATTGTCCTGTATTCTGTTCGCATCTAGGTGTGCCCAAGAAAGCACATTGCTATGCATGTTTATTGTGCTGTATTCTGTGCACATCTAGGAGCCCCCAGAAAGCACATTGCTATGCATGTTTATTGTGCTGTACTCTGTTCACATCTAGGTGTCCCCAAGAAAGCACATTGCTGTGCATGCTTTTTGTGCTGTACTTTTTTCACATTTAGTTGTCCCCAAGAAAACACATGCCTATGCGTGTTTATTGTGCTATAATCTGTGTACATCTAGGTTTCCCCAAGAAAATAGATTTCTATGCGTGTTTATTCTGCTGTACTCTGTTCGCATCTAGGTGTCCCGAAGAACGCACATTGCTATGCGTGTTTATCGGGCTGTACCATGGTTTACATCTAGGTGTCCCCACATAGGAACATTCCTATGCATTTTTATTGTGCTGTACTATGGTTTAAATCTAGGTGTCCCCAAGTAGGCACATTGCTATGCGTGTTTATTGTGATGTATTCTGTGCACATCTAGGTGCCTCCAAGAAAGCACATTACAATGCATGTTTATTGTGCTGTATTCTGTGCAGATCTAGGTCCATCCAAGAGAGCACATTGCTATGCATGTTTATTGTGCTGTACTCTGTTCACATCTAGGTGTCCTCAAGACAGCACTTTGCTATGCATGGCTATTGTGCTGTACTCTATTCACATATAGATGTCGCCAAGAAAGCACATTGCTATGCAACTTTATTGTGCTATAATCTGCTCACATCTAGGCAGCCCCAAGAAAGCACATTGCTATGCAGGTTTATTGTGCTATAATTTGTTCACATCTAGGTTTCCCCAAGAAAGCACATTGCTATGCAGGTTTATTGTGCTGTAATCTGTTCACATCTAGGTGTCCCCAAGAAATCACATTGCTGTGCATGCTTATTGTGATGTACTTTGTTCACATTTAGGTGTCCCGAAGAAAACACATGCCTATGCGTGTTTATTGTGCTATAATTTGTGTACATCTAGGTTTCCCCAAGAAAATACATTGCTGTGCGTGTTTATTCTGCTGTACTCTGTTCGCATCTAGGTGTCCCAAAGAAAGCACATTGCAATGCGTGTTTATTGTGCTGTACTATGGTTTACATCTAGGTGTCCCCAAGTAGGCACATTAATATGCGTGTTTATTGTGGCGTACTGTGTTGACATCTAGGTGTCCCCACGAAAACACATTGCTCTGTATATGTATTGTCCTATATTCTGTTCGCATCTAGGTGTCCCCAAGAAAGCACATTGCTATGCATGTTTATTGTGCTGTATTCTGTGCACATCTAGGAGCCTCCAGAATGCACATTGCTATGCATGTTTATTTTGCTGTATTCTGTGCAGATCTAGGTGCCTTCAAGAGAGCACATTGCTATGCATGTTTAATGTGCTGTACTCTGTTCACATCTAGGTGTCCTCAAGACATCACGTTGCTATGCATGGTTATTGTGCTGTACTCTGTTCACATATAGATGTCGCCAAGAATGCACATTGCTATGCAAGTTTATTGTGCTATAATCTGCTCACATCTAGGTGGCCCCAATAAAGCACATTGCTATGCAGGTTTATTGTGCTGTACTCTGTTGACATCAAGGTCTCCCCAAGAAAACAAATCACTCTGCATATGTATTATACTGTATTCTGTTCGCATCTAGATGTCCCCAAGAAAGCACATTGCTATGTGTTTTTATTGTGCTTTGCTCTGTTCGCATCTAGGTGTCCCAAGAAAGCACATTGCTATACATGTTTATTGTGCTGTATTCCGTGCATCTAGGTGCCTCCAATAAAGCACATTGCTATACATGTTTATTGTGTTGTATTCTGTGCAGATCTAGGTGCCTCCAAGAAAGCACATTGCTATGCATGTTTATTGTGCTGTACTCTGTTCACATCTAGTTGTCCGCAGGACAGCACATTGCTATGCGTGGTTATTGTGCTGTACTCTGTTCACATATAGATGTCTCCAAGAAAGCACATTGCTATA
Source organism: Ambystoma mexicanum (assembly GCF_040938575.1). Taxonomy (NCBI): domain Eukaryota; kingdom Metazoa; phylum Chordata; class Amphibia; order Caudata; family Ambystomatidae; genus Ambystoma; species Ambystoma mexicanum. The sequence continues at coordinate 38,403,189 of NC_090936.1, read as the reverse complement.
CAGGTTTATTGTACTGCAATCTGTTCAAATTTAAGTGTCCTCAGGAAAGCACATTGCTACATAAGATTGTTGTGCTATCATTTTTTCAAATCTAGGTGTGTGCAAGAAAGCACATTGCTATGTGTGGATTTTGTGCTGTACTTTGTTCACATCTAGGTGTCCCCAAGAAAGCACATTGCTATACGGTTTTATTGTGCTGTACTCTGCTCACATTTAGGTGTCCGCAAGAAAGTACATTTCTATGCACTGTTTTTGTACTGTACTTCGTTCACATCTAGGTGTCCCCAAGAAAGGACATTACTATGCAGGTTTATTTTGCTATACTCTGCTCACATCTAGGTGTCCCCAAGTAAGCCCATTGCTAGGCGTCTTTATTTTGCTGTACTCTGTTTGCATCTAGGTGTCCCAAAGAAAGCACATTCATGTGCGAGTTTATTGTGATGTATTCTGTGCACATCTAGGTGCCTCCAACAAAGCACATTGCAATGCAAGTTTATAGTGCTGTATTCTGTGTAGATCTAGGTGCATCCAAGAGAGCACATTGCTATGCATGTTTATTGTGCTGTACTCTGTTCACATCTAGGTGTCCTCACGACAGCACTTTGCTATGCATGGTTATTGTGCTGTACTCTATTCACATTTAGGTGTCCCCAAGAAAACACATGCCTATGCGTGTTTATTGTGCTATAATCTGTGTACATCTAGGTTTCCCCAAGAAAATACATTGCTATGCGTGTTTATTCTGCTGTACTCTGTTCACATCTAGGTGTCCACAAGAAAGCACATTGCTATGCAGGTTTATTGTGCTGTAATCCGTTCACATCTAGGTGTCCCCAAGAAAGAACATTGCTATGCATGGTTATTGTGCTCTACTCTATTCACATATAGATGTCGCCAAGAAAGCACATTGCTATACAAGTTTATTGTGCTATAATCTGCTCACATCTAGGCAGCCACAAGAAAGCACATTGCTATGCAGGTTTTTTGTGCTATAATTTGTTCACATCTAGGTTTCCCCAAGAAAGCACATTGCTATGCAGGTTTATTGTGCTGTAATCTGTTCACATCTAGGTGTCCCCAAGAAAGCACATTGCTATGCAGGTTTATTGTGCTGTAATCCGTTCACATCTAGGTGTCCCCAAGAAAGAACAGTGCTATGCATGGTTATTGTGCTGTACTCTATTCACATATAGATGTAGCCAAGAAAGCACATTGCTATACAAGTTTATTGTGCTATAATCTGCTCACATCTAGGCAGCCACAAGAAAGCACATTGCTATGCAGGTTTTTTGTGCTATAATTTGTTCACATCTAGGTTTCCCCAAGAAAGCACATTGCTATGCAGGTTTATTGTGCTGTAATCTGCTCACATCTAGGTGGCCCCAATAAAGCACATTGCTATGCAGGTTTATTGTGCTGTACTCTGTTGACATCAAGGTCTCCCCAAGAAAACAAATCACTCTGCATATGTATTATCCTGTATTCTGTTTGCATCTAGATGTCCCCAAGAAAGCACATTGCTATGTGTTTTTATTGTGCTTTGCTCTGTTCGCATCTAGGTGTCCCAAGAAAGCACATTGCTATACATGTTTATTGTGCTGTATTCTGTGCATCTAGGTGCCTCCAATAAAGCACATTGCTATGCATGTTTATTGTGTTGTATTCTGTGCAGATCTAGGTGCCTCCAAGAAAGCACATTGCTATGCATGTTTATTGTGCTGTACTCTGTTCACATCTAGTTGTCTGCAAGACAGCACATTGCTATGCGTTGTTATTGTGCTGTACTCTGTTCACATATAGATGTCTCCAAGAAGCACATTGCTATACAGGTTTATTGTACTGCAATCTGTTCACATTTAAGTGTCCTCAGGAAAGCACATTGCTACATAAGATTGTTGTGCTATCATTTTTTCAAATCTAGGTGTGCGCAAGAAAGCACATTGCTATGTGTGGATATTGTGCTGTACTTTGTTCACATCTAGGTGTCCCCAAGAAAGCACATTGCTATACGGTTTTATTGTGCTGTACTCTGCTCACATTTAGGTGTCCTCAAGAAAGTACATTTCTATGCACAGTTTTTGTACTGTACTTCGTTCACATCTAGGTGTCCCCAAGAAAGGACATTACTATGCAGGTTTATTGTGCTATACTCTGCTCACATCTAGGTGTCCCCAAATAAGCCCATTGCTAGGTGTCTTTATTTTGCTGTACTCTGTTTGCATCTAGGTGTCCCAAAGAAAGCACATTCATGTGCGAGTTTATTGTGCTGTATTCTGTGCACATCTAGGTGCCTCCAAGAAAGCACATTGCAATGCATGTTTATAGTGCTGTATTCTGTGCAAATCTAGGTGCATCCAATAGAGCACATTCCTATGCATGTTTATTGTTCTGTACTCTGTTCACATCTAGGTGTCCTCAAGACAGCACTTTGCTATGCATGGTTATTGTGCTGTACTCTATTCACATATAGATGTCGCCAAGAAAGCACATTGCTATACAAGTTTATTGTGCTATAATCTGCTCACATCTAGGCAGCCACAAGAAAGCACATTGCTATGCAGGTTTATTGTGCTGTAATCTGTTCACATCTAGGTGTTCCCAAGAAAGCACATTGCTATGCAGGTTTATTGTGCTGTAATCTGTTCACATCTAGGTGTTCCCAAGAAAGCACATTGCTATGCAGGTTTATTGTGCTGTAATCCGTTCACATCTACGTGTCCCCAAGAAAGAACATTGCTGTGCATGCTTTTTGTGCTGTACTTTTTTCACATTTCGGTGTCCCCAAGAAAACACATGCCTATGAATGTTTATTGTGCTATAATCTGTGTACATCTAGGTTTCCCCAAGAAAATACATTGCTATGCGTGTTTATTCTGCTGTACTCTGTTCGCATCTAGTTGTCCCGAAGAAAGCACATTGCTATGCATGTTTATTGTGCAGTACTATGGTTTACATCTAGGTGTCCCCACATAGGCACATTCCTATGCATTTTTTATTGTGCTGTACTATGGTTTAAATCTAGGTGTCCCCACCTAGGCACATTGCTTTGCGTGATTATTGTGCTGTACTATGGTTTAAATCTAGGTGTCCCCAAGTAGGCACGTTGCTATGCGTGTTTATTGTGCTGTCCTCTGTTTGCATCTAGGTGTCCCAAAGAAAGCACATTTATGTGCGCATTTATTGTGCTGTACTCTGTTCACATCTAGGTGTCCCCAAGAAAGCACATTGCTCTGTATTTGTATTGTCCTGTATTCTGTTCACATCTAGGTGTCCCCAAGAAAGTATATTGCTCTGTATTTGTATTGTGCTGTATTCTGTTCGCATCTAGGTGTCCCCAAGAAAGCACATTGCTATGCATGTTTATTGTGATGTATTCTGTGCACATCTAGGTGCCTCCAAGAAAGCACATTGCAATGCATGTTTATTGTGCTGTATTCTGTGCAGATCTAGGTGTATCCAAGAGAGCACATTGCTATGCATGTTTATTGTTCTGTACTCTGTTCACATCTAGGTGTCCTCAAGACAGCACTTTGCTATGCATGGTTATTGTGCTGTACTCTATTCACATATAGATGTCGCCAAGAAAGCACATTGCTATGCAGGTTTATTGTGCTATAATCTGCTCAGATCTAGGCAGCCCAAGAAAGCACATTGCTATGCAGGTTTATTGTGCTATAATTTGTTCACATCTAGGTTTCCCCAAGAAAGCACATTGCTAGGCAGGTTTATTGTGCTGTAATCTGTTCACATCTAGGTGTCCCCAAGAAAGCACATTGCTGTGCATGCTTATTGTGCTGTACTTTGTTCACATTTAGGTGTCCCCAAGAAAACACATGCCTATGCGTGTTTATTGTGCTATAATTTGTGTACATCTAGGTTTCCCCAAGAAAATACATTGCTGTGCGTGTTTATTCTGCTGTACTCTGTTCGCATCTAGGTGTCCCAAAGAAAGCACATTGCTATCCGTGTTTATGGTGCTGTACTATGGTTTACATCTAGGTGTTCCCAAGTAGGCACATTGCTATGCGTGTTTCTTGTGCCGTACTCTGTTGACATCTAGGTGTCCCCACGAAAACACATTGCTCTGCATATGTATTGTCCTGTAGTCTGTTAGCATCTAGATGTGCCCAAGAAAGCACATTGCTATGCATGTTTATTGTGCTGTATTCTGTGCACATCTAGGAGCCTCCAGAAAGCACATTGCTATGCATGTTTATTGTGCTGTACTCTGTTCACATCTAGGTGTCCTCAAGACATCACATTGCTATGCATGGTTATTGTGCTGTACTCTGTTCACATATAGATATCGCTAAGAAAGCACATTGCTATGCAAGTTTATTGTGCTATAATCTGCTCACATCTAGGCGGCCCCAATAAAGCACATTGCTATGCAGGTTTATTGTGCTATAATTTTTTCACATCTAGTTGTCCACAAGAAAGTACATTGCCATGTGTGGTTATTGTGCTGTAATTTGTTCACATCTAGGTGTCCGCAAAAAAGCACATAGCTATGCGGTTTTATTGTGCTGTGTGCTGTACTCTGTTCACATCTAGGTGTCCGCAAGAAAGTACATTTCTATGCACGGTTTTTGTACTGTACTTCGTTCACATCTATGTGTCCCCAAGAAAGTACATTAATATGCAGGTTTATTTCGCTATACTCTGCTCACATCTAGGTGTCCCCAAGTAAGCCCATTGCTAGGCGTCTTTATTTTGCTGTACTCTGTTTGTATCTAGGTGGCCCAAAGAAAGCACATTCATGTGCACGTTTATTGTGCTGTACTCTGTTCACATCTAGGTGTCCCCAAGAAAGGACATTGCTATGTGTGTTTATTGTGCTGTATTATGGTTTACATCTAGGTGTCCCCACCTAAGCACATTGCTATGCGTGTTTATTGTGCTGTACTCTGTTCACTTCTAAGTGTCCTCAAGACAGCACGTTGCTATGCATGGTTATTGTGCTGTACTCTGTTCACATATAGATGTCGCCAAGAAAGTACATTGCTATGCAGGTTTATTGTGCTGTAATCCGTTCACATCTAGGTGTCCCCAAGAAAGCACATTGCTGTGCATGCTTTTTGTGCTGTACTTTTTTCACATTTAGTTGTCCCCAAGAAAACACATGCCTATGCGTGTTTATTGTGCTATAATCTGTGTACATCTAGGTTCCCCAAGAAAATACATTGCTATGCGTGTTTATTCTGCTGTACTCTGTTCGCATCTAGGTGTCCCGAAGAACGCACATTGCTATGCGTGTTTATCGGGCTGTACTATGGTTTGCATCTAGGTGTCCCCACATAGGAACATTCCTATGCATTTTTATTGTGCTGTACTATGGTTTAAATCTAGGTGTCCCCAAGTAGGCACATTGCTATGCGTGTTTATTGTGATGTATTCTGTGCAGATCTAGGTCCATCCAAGAGAGCACATTGCTATGCATGTTTATTGTGCTGTACTCTGTTCACATCTAGGTGTCCTCAAGACAGCACTTTGCTATGCATGGCTATTGTGCTGTACTCTATTCACATATAGATGTCGCCAAGAAAGCACATTGCTATGCAAGTTTATTGTGCTATAATTTGTTCACATCTAGGTTTCCCCAAGAAAGCACATTGCTATGCAGGTTTATTGTGCTGTAATCTGTTCACATCTAGGTGTCCCCAAGAAAGCACATTGCTGTGCATGCTTATTGTGCTGTACTTTGTTCACATTTAGGTGTCCCCAAGAAAACACATGCCTATGCGTGTTTATGGTGCTATAATTTGTGTACATCTAGATTTCCCCAAGAAAATACATTGCTGTGCGTGTTTATTCTGCTGTACTCTGTTCGCATCTAGGTGTCCCAAAGAAAGCACATTGCAATGCGTGTTTATTGTGCTGTACTATGGTTTACATCTAGGTGTCCCCAAGAAGGCACATTGCTATGCGTGTTTATTGTGGCGTACTCTGTTGACATCTAGGTGTCCCCAAGTAGGCACATTGCTATGCGTGCTTATTGTGCCGTACTCTGTTGACATCTAGGTGTCCCCAAGAAAACACATTGCTCTCCATATGTATTGTCCTGTATTCTGTTCACATCTAGATGTCCCCAAGAAAGCACATTGCTCTGTATTTGTATTGTCCTGTATTCTGTTTGCATCTAGGTGTGCCCAAGAAAGCACATTGCTATGCATGTTTATTGTGCTGTATTCTGTGCACATCTAGGAGCCTCCAGAAAGCACATTGCTATGCATGTTTATTGTGCTGTATTCTGTGCAGATCTAGGTGCCTTCAAGAGAGCACATTGCTTTGCAGGTTTATTGTGCTATACTCTGCTCACATCTAGGTGTCCCCAAGTAAGCCCATTGCTAGGCGTCTTTATTTTGCTGTACTCTGTTTGCATCTAGGTGTCCCAAAGAAAGCACATTCATGTGCGAGTTTATTGTGCTGTACTCTGTTCACATCTAGGTGTCCCCAAGAAAGCACATTGCTATGCATGTTTATTGTGATGTATTCTGTGCACATCTAGGAGCCTCCAGAAAGCACATTGCTATGCATGTTTATTGTGCTGTATTCTGTGCAGATCTAGGTGCCTTCAAGAGAGAACATTGCTATGCATGTTTTTATTGTGCTGTACTCTGTTCACATCTAGGTGTCCTCAAGACATCACGTTGCTATGCATGGTTATTGTGCTGTACTCTGTTCACATATAGATGTCGCCAAGAAAGCACATTGCTATGCAAGTTTACTGTGCTGTAATCTGCTCACATCTAGGCAGCCCCAATAAAGCACATTGCTATGCAGGTTTATTGTGCTGTAATCCGTTCACATCTAGGTGTCCCCAAGAAAGCACATTGCTGTGCATGCTTTTTGTGCTGTACTTTTTTCACATTTAGGTGTCCCCAAGAAAACACATGCCTATGCGTGTTTATTGTGCTATAATCTGTGTACATCTAGGTTTCCCCAAGAAAATACATTGCTATGCGTGTTTATTCTGCTTTACTCTGTTCGCATCTAGGTGTCCCGAAGAAAGCACATTGCTATGCGTGTTTATTGTGCTGTACTATGGTTTACATCTAGGTGTCCCCACATAGGCACATTCCTATGCGATTTTATTGTGCTGTACTATGGTTTAAATCTAGATGTCCCCAAGTAGGCACATTGCTCTGCGTGTTTATTGTGGTGTACTCTGTTTGCATCTAGGTTTCCCAAAGAAAGCACATTCATGTGCGCGTTTATTGTGCTGTACACTGTTCACATCTAGGTGTCCCCAAGAAAGCACATTGCTCTGTATTTGTATTGTCCTGTATTCTGTTCGCATCTAGGTGTCCCCAAGAAAGCACATTGCTATGCCTGTTTATTGTGATGTATTCTGTGCACATCTAGGTGCCTCCAAGAAATCACATTGCAATGCATGTTTATTGTGCTGTATTCTGTGCAGATCTAGGTGCATCCAAGAGAGCATATTGCTATGCATGTGTATTGTGCTGTACCCTGTTCACATCTAGGTGTCCCCAAGACAGCACTTTGCTATGCATGGTTATTGTGCTGTACTCTATTCAAATATAGATGTCGCCAAGAAAGCACATTGCTATGCAAGTTTATTGTGCTATAATCTGCTCACATCTAGGCAGCCCCAAGAAAGCACATTACTATGCAGGTTTATTGTGCTATAATTTGTTCACATCTAGGTTTCCCCAAGAAAGCACATTGCTATGCAGGTTTATTGTGCTGTAATCTGTTCACATATAGGTGTCCCCAAGAAAGCACATTGCTGTGCATGCTTATTGTGCTGTACTTTGTTCACATCTAGATGTCCCCACGAAAACACATTGCTCTGTATATGTATTGTCCTGTATTCTGTTAGCATCTAGATGTCCCCAAGAAAGCACATTGCTCTGTATTTGTATTGTCCTGTATTCTGTTCGCATCTAGGTGTCCCCAAGAAAGCACATTGCTATGCATGTTTATTGTGCTGTATTCTGTGCACATCTAGGAGCCTCCAGAAAGCACATTGCTATGCATGTTTATTGTGCTGTATTCTGTGCAGATCGAGGTGTCCTCAAGACATCACGTTGCTATGCATGGTTATTGTGCTGTACTCTGTTCACATATAGATGTCGCCAAGAAAGCACATTGCTATGCAAGTTTATTGTGCTATAATCTGCTCACATCTAGGGAGCCCCAATAAAGCACATTGCTATGCAGGTTTATTGTGCTGTAATCCATTCACATCTAGGTGTCCCCAAGAAAGCACATTGCTGTGAATGCTTTTTGTCTTGTACTTTTTTCACATTTAGGTGTCCCCATGAAAACACATGCCTATGCGTGTTTATTGTGCTAAAATCTGTGTAAATCTAGGTTTCCCCAAGAATATACATTGCTATGCGTGTTTATTATGCTGTATTCTGTTCGCATCTAGGTGTCCCGAAGAAAGCACATTGCTATGCGTGTTTATTGTGCTGTACTATGGTTTACATCTAGGTGTCCCCACATAGGCACATTGCTATGCGTTTTTATTGTGCTGCACTATGGTTTAAATCTAGGTGTCCCCAAGTAGGCACATTGCTATGCGTGTTTATTGTGCTGTACTCTGTTGACATCTAGGTGTCCCCTAGAAAACACATCGCTCTGCATATGTATTGTCCTGTATTCTGTTCGCATCTAGATGTCCCCAACAAAACACATTGCTATGTAGGTTTATTGTGCTATAATCTGTTCACATTTAGGTGTCCCCAAGAAAGCACATTGCTATGCAAGCTTGTTGTGCTATCATTTTTTCACATCAAGAAAGTTGTCCACAAGAAAGTACATTGCTATGTGTGGTTATTGTGCTGTAATTTGTTCACATCTAGGTGTCCGCAAGAAAGTACATTTCTATGCACGGTTTTTGTACTGTACTTCGTTCACATCTATGTGTCCCCAAGAAAGCACTACTATGCAGGTTTATTGTGCTGTACTCTGTTTGCATCTAGGTGTCCCCAAGAAAGCACATTCATGTGCACGTTTATTGTGCTGTACTCTGTTTACATCTAGGTGTCCCCAAGAAAGCACATTGCTCTGTATTTGTATTGTCCTGTATTCTGTTCGCATCTGGGTGTCCCCAAGAAAGGACATTGCTATGCATGTTTATTGTGCTGTATTCTGTGCACATCTAGGTGCCTCCAAGAAAGCACATTGCTATGCACGTTTATTGTGCTGTATTCTGTGCAGATCTAGGTGCCTTCAAAAGAGCACATTGCTATGCATGTTTATTGTGCTGTACTCTGTTCACATCTAGGTGTCCTCAAGACAGCACGCTGCTATGCATGGTTATTGTGCTGTACTCTATTCACATATAGATGTTGCCAAGAAAGCACATTGCTATGCAAGTTTATTGTGCTATAATCTGCTCACATCTAGGCGGCCCCAAGAAAGCACATTGCTATGCAGGTTTATTGTACTATAACATTTTCACATCTAGGTTTCCCCAAGAAAGCACATTGCTATGCAGGTTTATTGTGATGTAATCTGTTCACATCTAGGTGTCCCCAAGAAAGCACATTGCTGTGCATGCTTATTGTGCTGTACTTTGTTCACATTTAGGTGTCCCCAAGAAAGCACATTGCTCTGTATTTGTATTGTCCTGTATTCTGTTCACATCTGGGTGTCCCCAAGAAAGGACATTGCTATGCATGTTTATTGTGCTGTATTCTGTGCACATCTAGGTGCCTCCAAGAAAGCACATTGCTATGCATGTTTATTGTGCTGTATTCTGTGCAGATCTAGGTGCCTTCAAGAGAGCACATTGCTATGCATGTTTATTGTGCTGTACTCTGTTCACATCTAGGTGTCCTCAAGACAGCACGCTGCTATGCATGGTTATTGTGCTGTACTCTGTTCACATATAGATGTTGCCAAGAAAGCACATTGCTATGCAAGTTTATTGTGCTATAATCTGCTCACATCTAGGCGGCCCCAAGAAAGCACACTGCTATGCAGGTTTATTGTACTATAATATGTTCACATCTAGGTTTCCCCAAGAAAGCACATTGCTATGCAGGTTTATTGTGATGTAATCTGTTCACATCTAGGTGTCCCCAAGAAAGCACATTGCTGTGCATGCTTATTGTGCTGTACTTTGTTCACATTTAGGTGTCCCCAAGAAAACACATGCCTATGCGTGTTTATTGTGCTATAATCTGTGTACATCTAGGTTTCCCCAAGAAAATACATTGCTATGCGTGTTTATTCTGCTGTACTCTGTTCGCATCTAGGTGTCCCGAAGAAAGCACATTGCTATGCGTGTTTATTGTGCTGTACTCTGTTCGCATCAAGGTGTCCCCACCTAAGCACATTGCTATGCGTGTTTATTGTGCTGTACTATGGTTTACCTCTAGGTGTCCCCAAGTAGGCACATTGCTATGTGTGTTCATTGTGCTGTATTATGGTTTACATCTAGGTGTCCCCACCTAAGCACATTGCTATGCGTGTTTATTGTGCTATACTCTGTTCCCATCTAGGTGTCCGCAAGAAAGCACATTGCTGTGCGTCTTTATTGTGCTGTACTCTGTTCACATCTCGGTGTCTCCAAGACAGCACATTGCTATGTGTGTTTACTTTTCTATATTCTGTTCACAGCCACATGTCTGCATGAAAGGACATTGCTATGTGTGTTTATTGTGTTATACGCTGTTCATATTTAGGTGTCCCCAAGAAAGCACATTGCTGTGCGTATTGATTGTGTATACTCTGGTCACATCTAGGTGTCCCCAAGACAGCACATTGCTGTGCTTGTTTATTGTGCTACACTCTGTTCACATCTAGGTGTCCATAAGAAAGCATATTGCTGTGCGTGTTTATTGTGCTATACTCTGTTCATATCTAGGTTCCCCCAAGAAACAACATTGCTATGTGTGCTTATTGTGCTATACTCTCTTTACATCTAGGTGTCCCCAAGAAAGGACATTGCTACGCGTATTTATTGTGCTATACTCTGTTCGCATCTAGCTATCCCCAAGATAGCACATTGCTATGCATCTTTATTGTCCTATACTCTTTTCGCATCTAGGTGTCCACAAGAAAGCACATTGCTATGCCTGTTTATTGTGCTATACTCTGTCCGCATCTATTGTGGTATACTCTCTTCACATCTAGGTGTCCCCAAGAAAGCACATGCCATGTGTGTTTACTGTGCTATACTTTGTGCACATCTAGGTGTCCGCAAGAAAGCACATTGCTATGCAAGTTTATTATGCTATACTCCGTTCCCATCTAGGTGTTCCCAAGAAAGGACATTGCTGTGTATTGTGCTATACTCCATTCACATCTAGGTGTTCCCAAGAAAGGACATTGCTATGTGTGTATTGTGCTATACTCTGTTCACATCTAGGTGTCCGCAAGAACGCATATTGTTGTGCGTCGTTATTGTGCTATACTGTTTTCACATCTGGGTGTTCCCAAGAAAGTTAATTGCATTGCGTGTTTATTGTGCTATACTCTGTTGACATCTAGGTGTCCCCAAGACAGCACATTGCTATGCGTGATGCTATACTCTGTTCACATCTAGGTGTCCGCAAGAATGCATATTGCTATGCGTGATGCTATACTCTGTTCGCATCTATGTGTCCGCAAGAAAGCACATCGCATTATTTCTAAATGGTGTTCACATTCAAGTATCTGTAAGACAGTACTCCCCTTTGTCAGATACTGTGCTCTATCATCTTCACAGCTAGGCATCCCTAAGAAAACCTCCTAGTTCAACAACCCGCACTCTCGACATGCTGACTAAGCACCCCACCGTAAACAACTAGGGAAAACCCGGTCCTAACACGTCAACACTGTGCGTCTCTTGAGTCCTCTTGCCAGCGTCGCCAACCGACCAAAGCACCCTGACGAGTCAGACCCTTGAGGCCTCCCACCTGGAAACAGAACACCAGCAATGTCCACATTAATACCCACCTAGGAAACACCCGCACTGCGATACCAGGTGCTCCTGGTGCTACACACACCGACAGTTAAGCACAACTCCTTGTTTTTACCTCTCCTCCTTCTAAACAGCCTCTCAACCCCCTTCTCTTGCAGACCCCCAAGAGCACTTGGAGAGCCTGCAAAGGGCCACAGTGCATGGCATTAACCCCAATAACATCACACATAGCTTGGACAGCATTTTCAGCGGATTGGCATAGGTTGTCAACGCATGCGCCATCCTGGCAGTGCACCGGTGGAGTCTTTTCCAGGCGATGTGTGGTGGTTGTTTGACCCCGCTACCACCTATGCTGTCCCCGCTTTAAACGTTCTCCCGGCTTCTAAGTGGCCACATGACTGCCATCATATGGGAGAGATGCAAACACAGGCAATATGCGCTTGTGCAGTTTTATTTCAGGTTGGGCCTTGTATCTTCTCTGTGATACACTGCATAAGGCTAAAAAAAAAGGGTGCTGCCCCCTTTTAAGGAGACTTTTGGAATGTCCTCTTTCAGCTAAAATTCAATAACTCCTGGAGGGTGCATTAATACCCAGAGGTTTCTAAGTCGGACCCGGGAATCGAACCTGTGTTGCTTTGTGTCGTCTTGTTTCCAAGGTGAGCACGTTGCCACTGAGTTATCCTCCCAATAGGGTAGAAAGGTGATGCTCAGAGGCAATGTGATTGCACCCTCCATGGTACTTAAAAAGCATGAGCACTAAATGTGAAAGTCAGAAACACTCTGGAAATTACATACACTCAAAGAGTGTTGCCTTGGCAGAGGGGAGTGCACACTCATTGGATATTTAGTATTATGGCTCCTTGTCGCCCTCGCCTCCTTCTGTCGCTGCCACGTTCGATGCCACTTCAAACAGTCCTCACCCTTTCCCCAGCCAATTTCATCCTCCTTCCCATCCCTTTTCTCAACCACACTCACATAAGGATCCGGGGCGCGGTTGCAGGTAGTGCAGTAGATCTCAGGGTGAGCTTTCGAAACCAAAGCGATCGTACAGCAGTGGACGGTATTCCCCGTTCAGTGCGCATTCGGCATGGACGAAAATCCCAAACCCCATAATGCCGAACAAGGGGAGCGAAAATCCCGAACCCCATAATGCCGAACTAGGGGAGCAAAAATCCCAAACCCCATAATGCCGAACAAGGGGAGCGAAAATCCCGAACCCCATAATGCCGAACTAGGGGAGCAAAAATCCTAAACCCCATAATGCCGAACAAGGGGAGCGAAAATCCTGAAACCCCATAATGCCGAACAAGGGGAGCGAAAATCCCGAACCCCATAATGCCGAACAAGGGGAGCGAAAATCCTGAAACCGCATAATGCCGAAAAAGGGGAGCGAAAATCCCGAACCCCATAATGCCGAACAAGGGGAGTGAAAATCCCGAACCCCACAATGCCGAACTAGGGGAGCGAAAATCCTGAAACCGCATAATGCCGAAAAAGGGGAGCGAAAATCCCGAACCCCATAATGCAGAACAAGGGGAGCGAAAATCCCGAACCCCATAATGCCGAAATAGGGGAGCGAAAATCCCAAACCCATAATGCCGAACTAGTGGAGCGAAAATCCCAAACCCCATAATGCCGAACTAGGGAAGCGAAAATCCTGAAACCCCATAATGCTGAACAAGGGGAGCGAAAATCCTGAAACCGCATAATGCCGAAAAAGGAGAGCGAAAATCCCGAACCCCATAATGCCGAACAAGGGGAGCGAAAATCCCGAACCCCATAATGCCGAACTAGGGGAGCGAAAATCCCAAACCCCATAATGCCGAACTAGGGAAGCGAAAATCCTGAAACCCCATAATGCCGAACAAGGGGAGCGAAAATCCCGAACCCCATAATGCCGAACTAGGGGAGCGAAAATCCCAAACCCCATAATGCCGAACTAGGGGAGCGAAAATCCCAAACCCCATAATGCCGAACTAGGGAAGCAAAAATCCTGAAACCCCATAATGCTGAACAAGGGGAGCGAAAATCCTGAAACCGCATAATGCCGAAAAAGGGGAGCGAAAATCCCGAACCCCATAATGCCGAACAAGGGGAGCGAAAATCCCGAACCCCATAATGCCGAACTAGGGGAGCGAAAATCCCAAACCCCATAATGCCGAACTAGGGAAGCGAAAATCCTGAAACCCCATAATGCTGAACAAGGGGAGCAAAAATCCCGAACCCCATAATGCCGAACAAGGGGAGCGAAAATCCCGAACCCCATAATGCCGAACAAGGGGAGCAAAAATCCCAAACCCCATAATGCCGAACAAGGGGAGCGAAAATCCCGAACCCCATAATGCCGAACTAGGGGAGCAAAAATCCTAAACCCCATAATGCCGAACAAGGGGAGCGAAAATCCTGAAACCCCATAATGCCGAACAAGGGGAGCGAAAATCCCGAACTCCATAATGCCGAACAAGGGGAGCGAAAATCCTGAAACCGCATAATGCCGAAAAAGGGGAGCGAAAATCCCGAACCCCATAATGCCGAACAAGGGGAGCGAAAATCCGAACCCCACAATGCCGAACTAGGGGAGCGAAAATCCTGAAACCGCATAATGCCGAAAAAGGGGAGCGAAAATCCCGAACCCCATAATGCCGAACAAGGGGAGCGAAAATCCCGAACCCCATAATGCCGAACTAGGGGAGCGAAAATCCCAAACCCCATAATGCCGAACTAGTGGAGCGAAAATCCCAAACCCCATAATGCCGAACTAGGGAAGCGAAAATCCTGAAACCCCATAATGCTGAACAAGGGGAGCGAAAATCCTGAAACCGCATAATGCCGAAAAAGGAGAGCGAAAATCCCGAACCCCATAATGCCGAACAAGGGGAGCGAAAATCCCGAACCCCATAATGCCGAACTAGGGGAGCGAAAATCCCAAACCCCATAATGCCGAACTAGGGAAGCGAAAATCCTGAAACCCCATAATGCCGAACAAGGGGAGCGAAAATCCCGAACCCCATAATGCCGAATTAGGGGAGCGAAAATCCCAAACCCCATAATGCCGAACTAGGGGAGCGAAAATCCCAAACCCCATAATGCCGAACTAGGGAAGCAAAAATCCTGAAACCCCATAATGCTGAACAAGGGGAGCGAAAATCCTGAAACCGCATAATGCCGAAAAAGGGGAGCGAAAATCCCGAACCCCATAATGCCGAACAAGGGGAGCGAAAATCCCGAACCCCATAATGCCGAACTAGGGGAGTGAAAATCCCAAACCCCATAATGCCGAACTAGGGAAGCGAAAATCCTGAAACCCCATAATGCTGAACAAGGGGAGCAAAAATCCCGAACCCCATAATGCCGAACAAGGGGAGCGAAAATCCCGAACCCCATAATGCCGAACAAGGGGAGCGAAAATCCCGAACCCCATAATGCCGAACTAGGGGAGCGAAAATCCCGAACCCCATAATGCCGAACTAGGGGAGCGAAAATCCCAAACCCCATAATGCCGAACTAGGGAAGCGAAAATCCTGAAACCCCATAATGCTGAACAAGGGGAGCAAAAATCCCGAACCCCATAATGCCGAACAAGGGGAGCGAAAATCCCGAACCCCATAATGCCGAACAAGGGGAGCAAAAATCCCAAACCCCATAATGCCGAACAAGGGGAGCGAAAATCCCGAACCCCATAATGCCGAACTAGGGGAGCAAAAATCCTAAACCCCATAATGCCGAACAAGGGGAGCGAAAATCCTGAAACCCCATAATGCCGAACAAGGGGAGCGAAAATCCCGAACTCCATAATGCCGAACAAGGGGAGCGAAAATCCTGAAACCGCATAATGCCGAAAAAGGGGAGCGAAAATCCCGAACCCCATAATGCCGAACAAGGGGAGCGAAAATCCGAACCCCACAATGCCGAACTAGGGGAGCGAAAATCCTGAAACCGCATAATGCCGAAAAAGGGGAGCGAAAATCCCGAACCCCATAATGCCGAACAAGGGGAGCGAAAATCCCGAACCCCATAATGCCGAACTAGGGGAGCGAAAATCCCAAACCCCATAATGCCGAACTAGTGGAGCGAAAATCCCAAACCCCATAATGCCGAACTAGGGAAGCGAAAATCCTGAAACCCCATAATGCTGAACAAGGGGAGCGAAAATCCTGAAACCGCATAATGCCGAAAAAGGAGAGCGAAAATCCCGAACCCCATAATGCCGAACAAGGGGAGCGAAAATCCCGAACCCCATAATGCCGAACTAGGGGAGCGAAAATCCCAAACCCCATAATGCCGAACTAGGGAAGCGAAAATCCTGAAACCCCATAATGCCGAACAAGGGGAGCGAAAATCCCGAACCCCATAATGCCGAATTAGGGGAGCGAAAATCCCAAACCCCATAATGCCGAACTAGGGGAGCGAAAATCCCAAACCCCATAATGCCGAACTAGGGAAGCAAAAATCCTGAAACCCCATAATGCTGAACAAGGGGAGCGAAAATCCTGAAACCGCATAATGCCGAAAAAGGGGAGCGAAAATCCCGAACCCCATAATGCCGAACAAGGGGAGCGAAAATCCCGAACCCCATAATGCCGAACTAGGGGAGTGAAAATCCCAAACCCCATAATGCCGAACTAGGGAAGCGAAAATCCTGAAACCCCATAATGCTGAACAAGGGGAGCAAAAATCCCGAACCCCATAATGCCGAACAAGGGGAGCGAAAATCCCGAACCCCATAATGCCGAACAAGGGGAGCGAAAATCCCGAACCCCATAATGCCGAACTAGGGGAGCGAAAATCCCAAACCCCATAATGCCGAACTAGGGAAGCGAAAATCCTGAAACCCCATAATGCTGAACAAGGGGAGCAAAAATCCCGAACCCCATAATGCCGAACAAGGGGAGCGCATATCCTGAAACCCCATAATGCCGAGCAAGTGGAGCGAGGGTTTGGGGGGTCTCCCCCGTTCGGCAGTTGCGAGGCTGTCCCCCACTTCCATTACATGGAAAGCTGAGGACAATTGACAGTTGAATGCACTCGACATTTTCTTAGCACGAGGCGTTCAGCTTCGGCATACACTGCCACGTTATTCTCGGCGGCGAGATTTCGTCGTAGAACCCCGTGGATACCACGGCAATCAACAATGCCTACTTCAGAATTAAGTAGACCCAAAGCAAGGTGTTTCTGGAGGCTTTCCCCTTGGAGTAGGTGCGTCGCGGAATAAAGCTGTAGCGCTTTTTAGTTTCAGTCCAAAGTTGGTGCCTCATAGATACGGAACAGTGTTGGCATAGAAAGAGCGGAGAGAGGTTTGGCTTAATGGACACAAAAAGGGTCTTTAGTCTACATGGTTTTGGCTGATAGCTGATGAGTTAGGACCACCTAGAGAGAACTAGGGGCTTTACCGCCACCTCTCTTAGCGCCCCCTACTGATGCCATGCATATTTGATGATCGGCTGCTGCCCTATCCCACTATTCGGGTGTCACGTTACCTGGCGAGGCTACATAGTTCTGACTCATAGGTTACTCTTTAAAAGCACTATTGAACTTGGCTTCTGGGTCAGGCTCTTACATTCGACGCAGGCACTGAGAGCAGGCAGGTCCAGTGCAATGCAGGTTTGTCCCATGGTTGTGCTTCTCCCGCCTGTTCCATTGGTTCCCAAGCGCTTTAGATAAAGGCATGGTAGTAACTTTTGATATGAAGACGAAGGCGGAGCACAGCTGGATCAAATTTCACAAGAACTGAATCTCTTACAAAAGAGATCATTGACCAATCATAAGTCTTATATCTTCATACAAATGGCCATTACAAGCATTGAATATGATGTCCCCCATAAACTTGCACATAACATCCAGTTATTTCACCCAGATATTAATGGACTAGGTAATAACTGCAATGAAGAAATCCCCCATATCAGATATTAACGAACCAGGCAATAACTGCAATTAACAAATCCCCCAAATCGGATATTAATGGACCAGGCAATTACTAAGAAATCCTCCAGATCAGATATTAACAAACCAGGCAATAGCTGCAATGAACGAATTCCCCAGATCAGATATTAATGGACTAGGCAATAACTGCAATGAACAAATCCCCCAGATCAGATATTAACGAACCAGGCAATAACTGCAATTAACAAATCCCCCAAATCGGATATTAATGGACCAGGCAATTACTGTAATTAAGAAATCCCCCAGATCAGATATTAACAAACCAGGCAATAGCTGCAATGAACGAATTCCCCAGATCAGATATTAATGGACTAGGCAATAACTGCAATGAACGAATTCCCCAGATCAGCTATTAATGGACCAACCAATAATTGCAATGAAGAAATCCCCCAGATCAGATATTAACGAACTAGGCAATAACTGCAATTAAGAAATCCCCCAGATCAGAGCTTGACTCAGCGGCCCAGGGTCAATCCTGTTGTTTTGGTTAGAAAACACGCTGGAAAGTATTGTGAGGAATTGAAGGAATAGCTGCTCTGACCAGTGTCTTCTCAAACATCAAACAGACTTCGATATCTCTTAAGCAGTTCTCGCTCAATCAATGAAAGGCCTGCGTGAATACCCCGGGCGCTCTGCATCCGTCCTGACTAAATTCCCGGTGTGAAGTGAGTGGCCAGGTGCATGAGAACCGTTGCCTTGGAAACCAGCTTAACTACTTCCCCAAAAATGGAACAGGCTGAACGTGTTCAACTCCCGCCCCCCCCCCCCACTTCCTCACCAGGATCATACAATATGCCAGTCCTCAGAGACGAGCTTAAACCACATGCCGAATTTGTCATTGTGTAAAATGCAATAACATGTGGCTTCATTCTACTCAGTACTCTGTGCTTTCGGAAAGCTTTAAAAACCTATCGTTTTAAATATTTTTTTTTGTCTTTTACTGTTCGGCAGAGATCTGAGCTCACTTTGTTGCTTTCCTAGCGCCTAGATGGCTTCGGCCCGTAGTCAGTGTTCTACAAATTCTGTCACATTACATGGCATTGCACAGCTGCCCTGCAATGGCAGTAGCAAATAAAACACGTGGGGCTCTGTTTGTTGGAACAGTGCGATGTTGATTTAGTCCATAGGTGGGTTTTAAATTTACATAGAAAACTGGGCGAGTACAGGTTTTCGTGCAAATATAAAACCCACTTGTGTAAGCAATCAAAAATGGCGTAAACAGAGTTAACGCATTTAAGATGGCATTTACATGTTCCCCTGTGCGCTTCACCTGGTTTTTACAGGTGTTGGTGGCTCTCAGGTTGTGTGGAAAACCTGAAAATTGGTCATTTTGGCAGCTTTCAAGTTGCAGAGAGAACCCCAAAAAATGCTCATGGCTCTCAGCAGAGCGAGCTCAAAAGATTCTCATGTTGGTGGTTCTTAGCAGGGAGACCCAAAAGATTCTCATGTTGGTTGTTCTTTGCAGGGAGACCCAAAAGATTCTCATGTTGGTGGCTCACAGTTAGCAGAGAGAACATGAAAGATTCTCATGTTGGTGGCTCACAGTTAGCAGAGAGAACCTGAAAGATTCTCATGTTGGTGGCTCACAGTTAGCAGAGAACCCAAACGATTCTCATGTTGGTGGCTCACAGTTAGCAGAGAAACCAAAAGATTCTCATGTTGGACGCTCTCGGTTAGCAGAGAGAACCCAAAAGATCCTCATGTTGGTGGCTCTCGGTTAGCAGAAAGAACCCAAAAGATTCTCATGTTGGTGGCTCTTGGTTAGCAGAGAGAACCCAAAAGATTCTCATGTTGGTGGCTCTCGGTTAGCAGACAGAACCCAAAAAATTCTCATGTTGGTGGCTCTCGGTTAGCAGATAGAACCCAAAAGATTCTCATGTTGGTGGTTCTTAGCAGGGAGACCCAAAAGATTCTCATGTTGGTGGCTCACGGTTTCATAATTAGCAGGGAGAACCCAAAATATTCTCATTTTGGTGGCTCACAGCTTCACATTTAGCAGAGAGAACCCAAAAGATTCTCATGTTGGTGGCTCTCGGTTAGCAGAGAGACCCAAAAGATTCTCATGTTGGTGGCTCTCGGTTAGCAGAGAGAACCCAAAAGATTCCCATGTTGGTGGCTCTCGGTTAGCAGAGAGAACCCAAAAGATTCTCCTGTTGGTTGTTCTTAGCAGGATGACCCAAAAGATTCTCATGTTGGTGGCTCACAGTTTCACATTTAGCAGGGAGAACCCAAAAGATTCTCATGTTGGTGGCTCACAGCTTCACATTTAGCAGAGAGAACCCAAAACATTCTCATGTTGGTGGCTCTCGGTTAGCAGAGGGAACCCAAAAGATTCTCATGTTGGTGGCTCTCGGTTAGCAGAGAGAACCCAAAAGATTCTCATGTTGGTGGTTTTTAGCAGGGAGACCCAAAAGATTCTCATGTTGGTGGCTCACAGTTTCACATTTATCAGAGAGAACCCAAAAGATTCTCATGTTGGTGGCTCACAGCTTCACATTTAGCAGAGAGAACCCAAAAGATTCTCATGTTGGTGGCTCTCGGTTAGCAGACAGAACCCAAAAGATTATCATGTTGGTGGCTATCGGTTAGCAGAGACAACCTAAAAGATTCTCATGTTGGTGGCTCTCAGTTAGCAGACAGAACCCAAAAGATTCTCATGCTGGTGGTTCTCGGTTAGCAAAGAGAACCTAAAAGATTCTCATGTTGGTGGCTCACAGTTAGCATAGAGAACCCAAAAGATTCTCATGTTGGTGGCTCTCGGTTAGCAGAGAGAACCTAAAGGATTCTCATGTTGGTTGCTCTCGGTTGGCAGAGAGAACCTAAAAGATTCTAATGTTGGTGGCTCACAGTTAGCAGAGAGAACCTAAAAGATTCTCATGTTGGTGGCTCTCAGTTAGCAGAGAGATCCTAAAAGATTCTCATGTTGGTGGCTCACAGTTAGCAGAGAGAACCTAAAAGATTCTCATGTTGGTGGCTCTCAGTTAGCAGAGAGAAACCAAAAGATTCTCATGTTGGTGGCTCTCGGTTAGCAGAGAGAACCCAAAAGATTCTCATGTTGGTGGCTCACAGTTAGCAGAGAGAACCTAAAAGATTCTCATGTTTTGGCAGCTTACAGTTAGCAGAGAGAACCTAAAAGATTCTCATGTTGGTGACTCACAGCAGAGAGAACCCAAAAGATTCTCATGTTGGTGGCTTTCGGTTAGCAGAGAGAACCCAAAAGATGCTCATGTTGGTGGTTTTCAGTTAGCAGAGAGAACCCAAAAGATTCTCATGTTGGTGGCTCTCAGTTGGCAGAGAGAACCCAAAAGATTCTCATGTTAGTGGCTCACAGTTAGCAGAGAACCCAAAAGATTCTCATGTTGGTTGCTCTCGGTTGGCAGAGAGAACCTAAAAGATTCTCATGTTGGTGGCTCACAGTTAGCAGAGAGAACCTAAACGATTCTCATGTTGGTGGCTCTCAGTTAGCAGAGAGAACCCAAAAGATTCTCATGTTGGTGGCTCTTGGTTGGCAGAGAGAACCCAAAAGATTCTCATGTTGGTGGTTCTCAGTTAGCAGAGAGAACCTAAAAGATTCTCATGTTGGTTGCTCTCGGTTGGCAGAGAGAACCTAAAAGATTCTCATGTTGGTGGCTCTCGGTTAGCAGAGAGAACCCAAAAGATTCTCATGTTGGTGGTTCTTAGCAGGGAGACCCAAAAGATTCTCATGTTGGTGGCTCACAGTTAGCAGGGAGAACCTAAAAGATTTTCATGTTGGTGGCTCACAGTTAGCAGAGAGAACCTAAAAGATTCTCATGTTGGTGGCTCTCGGTTAGCAGAGAGAACCTAAAAGATTCTCATGTTGGTTGCCCTCGGTTGGGAGAGAGAACCTAAAAGATTCTGATGTAGGTGGCTCTCAGTTAGCAGAGGGAAACTAAAAGATTCTGATGTGTCGGCGGCTCACAGTTAGCAGAGAGAACCTAAAAGATTCTCATGTGTTGGCGGCTCTCGGTTAGCAGAGAACCCAAAGGATCCTCATGTTAGTGGCTCTTGGTTAGCAGAGATAACCTAAAAGATTCTCATGTTGGTGGCTCACAGTTAGCAGTGAGAACCCAAAAGATTCTCATGTTGGTGGCTCTCGGTTAGCAGAGAGAACCCAAAAGATTCTCATGTGTTGGCGGCTCACAGTTAGCAGAGAACCCAAAAGATTTTCATGTTGGTGGCTCACAGTTAGCAGAGAGAACCTAAAAGATTCTCATGTGTTGGCGGCTCACACGTAGCAGAGAACCCAAAAGATTCTCATGTTGGTGGCTCTCGGTTAGCAGAGAGAACCCAAAAGATTCTCATGTTGGTGGTTCACAGTAAGCAGAGAGAACCCAAAAGATTCTCATGTTGGTGGCTCTCGGTTAGCAGAGAGAACCCAAAAGATTGTCATGTTGGTGGCTTTCGGTTAGCAGAGAGAACCCAAAAGATTGTCATGTTGGTGGCTTTCGGTTAGCAGACAGAACCCAAAAGATTCTCATGCTGGTGGTTCTCGGTTAGCAAAGAGAACCTAAAAGATTCTCATGTTGGTGGCTCACAGTTAGCAGAGAGAACCCAAAAGATTCTCATGTTGGTGGCTCTCGGTTAGCAGAGAGAACCTAAAGGATTCTCATGTTGGTTGCTCTCGGTTGGCAGAGAGAACCTAAAAGATTCTCATGTTGGTGGCTCACAGTTAGCAGAGAGAACCTAAAAGATTCTCATGTTGGTGGCTCTCAGTTAGCAGAGAGATCCTAAAAGATTCTCATGTTGGTGGCTCACAGTTAGCAGAGAGAACCTATAAGATTCTCATGTTGGTGGCTCTCAGTTAGCAGAGAGAAACCAAAAGATTCTCATGTTGGTGGCTCTCGGTTAGCAGAGAGAACCCAAAAGATTCTCATGTTGGTGGCTCACAGTTAGCAGAGAGAACCTAAACCTAAAAGATTCTCATGTTTTGGCGGCTTACAGTTAGCAGAGAGAACCTAAAAGATTCTCATGTTGGTGACTCACAGCAGAGAGAACCCAAAAGATTCTCATGTTGGTAGCTTTCGGTTAGCAGAGAGAACCCAAAAGATGCTCATGTTGGTGGTTTTCAGTTAGCGGAGAGAACCCAAAAGATTCTCATGTTGGTGGCTCTCAGTTGGCAGAGAGAACCCAAAAGATTCTCATGTTAGTGGCTCACAGTTAGCAGAGAACCCAAAAGATTCTCATGTTGGTTGCTCTCGGTTGGCAGAGAGAACCTAAAAGATTCTCATGTTGGTGGCTCACAGTTAGCAGAGAGAACCTAAAAGATTCTCATGTTGGTGGCTCTCAGTTAGCAGAGAGAACCCAAAAGATTCTCATGTTGGTGGCTCTTGGTTGGCAGAGAGAACCCAAAAGATTCTCATGTTGGTGGTTCTCGGTTAGCAGAGAGAACCTAAAAGATTCTCATGTTGGTTGCTCTCGGTTGGCAGAGAGAACCTAAAAGATTCTCATGTTGGTGGCTCTCGGTTAGCAGAGAGAACCCAAAAGATTCTCATGTTGGTGGTTCTTAGCAGGGAGACCCAAAAGATTCTCATGTTGGTGGCTCACAGTTAGCAGAGAGAACCTAAAAGATTCTCATGTTGGTGGCTCACAGTTAGCAGAGAGAACCTAAAAGATTCTCATGTTGGTGGCTCACAGTTAGCAGAGAGAACCTAAAAGATTCTCATGTTGGTGGCTCTCGGTTAGCAGAGAGAACCTAAAAGATTCTCATGTTGGTTGCCCTCGGTTGGCAGAGAGAACCTAAAAGATTCTGATGTAGGTGGCTCTCAGTTAGCAGAGGGAAACTAAAAGATTCTGATGTGTCGGCGGCTCACGGTTTGCAGAGAGAACCTAAAAGATTCTCATGTGTTGGCGGCTCTCGGTTAGCAGAGAACCCAAAGGATCCTCATGTTAGTGGCTCTTGGTTAGCAGAGAGAACCTAAAAGATTCTCATGTTGGTGGCTCACAGTTAGCAGAGAGAACCCAAAAGATTCTCATGTTGGTGGCTCTCGGTTAGCAGAGAGAACCCAAAAGATTCTCATGTGTTGGCGGCTCACAGTTAGCAGAGAACCCAAAAGATTTTCATGTTGGTGGCTCACAGTTAGCAGAGAGAACCTAAAAGATTCTCATGTGTTGGCGGCTCACACGTAGCAGAGAACCCAAAAGATTCTCATGTTGGTGGTTCACAGTTAGCAGAGAGAACCCAAAAGATTCTCATGTTGGTGGCTCTCGGTTAGCAGAGAGAACCCAAAAGATTGTCATGTTGGTGGCTTTCGGTTAGCAGAGAGAACCCAAAAGATTGTCATGTTGGTGGCTTTCGGTTAGCAGCGGGAACCCAAAAGATCCTCATGTTGGTGGCTCTCGGTTAGCAGAGAGAACCCAAAAGATTCTCATGTTGGTGGTTCACAGTAAGCAGAGAGAACCCAAAAGATTCTCATGTTGGTGGCTCTCGGTTAGCAGAGAGAACCCAAAAGATTGTCATGTTGGTGGCTTTCGGTTAGCAGAGAGAACCCAAAAGATTGTCATGTTGGTGGCTTTCGGTTAGCAGCGGGAACCCAAAAGATCCTCATGTTGGTGGCTCTCGGTTAGCAGACAGAACCCAAAAGATTCTCATGTTGGTGGTTCTTGGTTGGAAAATAGTGGAAGTATGCCCAGTTGGACCAGAGGTACAGCACATTCCTTGCTATGGCAACCACCACCCAGCCCTAGTGTACGCCCGACCAACACGCCTGCATCCAGCCTCAGGCACGGTTCTCATGCCTATATAGCTAACCACTGGTTTCCAGCAACCCTGGCTAGGTCAGTGCCATTGGCCGCTCAGTCAGATGCCCTCCTCTAGCCGCCCTGCCGCCACTCCTATCTCATGAACATTAGATAACGGGCCGCCCTGCACATAGTCCAACAATCTCGGTCCAGTCATGCTATATTCGTCCAGCATTCACTATACTTGCCTGCAGCCTCATGAAGCATTATATAGCATCAACCCTCTGGTCCAACCGGGCATACTTCCACTATTTTCTTTTGTAACTCCGGTCACTCTCCTAGATTACCACACTATGTAATTTCTTATATTTGGTTGCTGCCTCATGCAGCACTACACATCGTAAACCTTCTCGTATTAATCAGGCATATTTCCACAACCTTCTTTGTGAAACTCAGGTCACTCGCCTGCAATAAACACACTAACTAGGGACTACGCCCACCTCTACCTGATTGGATCCCCTATCCGGGGGACATCCAATCTGCTTTCAGCTTGATGGGGACTGCCAGGCAACTCAGCAAGCTTCTCTTATTTAATACTGGAACAAGATGGCAGACGGGATCGAAAGACCACTGTGACCGCGTATCTTGTTCCTGCAGCCCACCATGCTCCAAAGGCAAACACTCCCAATGGCGCCCTGCTCTTACCCACGGTGCTTATCCAACTCCCGCTCAGTTCCTGTTGGAGGCATCGCCCCACTTGTGCATCTAATCCACTGTAGAGAGCCACCCACCCAGCACCATCCTCACGTACTGCACCTACTGATCTTCCTTCAACCATCCGTTTCATCCTGCATTGGAATTGTACACCAGATATCGCGTCCGCACCACACACAGCGGACAATGACAGCCACCGCTGCCCTGCCCACCCTTCCCCCTGTGCAACATACCTCCTCAGGAGCCGCTTTCACTATTCCTTCCCCAGCCGGCACTGGCACAGCACGTTTCTTTTTTCGGCAGATGCCTCCTCATGTTCATCAAGCGACAACGCAACGCATCACTTTTCTACAATTGGCCTCCTAGGGGCTCCCGCTGACGCGGCTGCCCCTGCCTTCTCCTGGTATCCTTGCCCGCTTAGCCATGGTCTGCCGTACGGGTCCGCCAACGGACCTAACCACAGACCCAACAGCCATTCGGCAATGCCGCGACTAGCACCAGGTCCACACTGGGGCCGGTGCCACATTACTTAATTTACACCACCGCAGATGCACCCCACCACCCCTGTGCCACAGTAGACACGTACACTGGCTTTAAGGACCAATGCCACCCCTAACACTGGATGCTCATATGTTTTCCCCTGCTACTCAGGATCTCAACGCGCACTTAAACTGGAGCCCAAGCAACATCCTGATAAATAACCTTATGCTTGGATCTTTGTGCCTCACAGGCAAAGGACTTGATCTTGAAAGACACACTGCACATCCTATCAGGTCATGTTAGCAACCCCCTTGCACCTCAAGCTCCAGAACCAATCCAGGCACAGGCCATGTTCCCACCGCGATCTATTCTGACGTCAAGCTACTAGCGCAGCACGGGTTCTCCCCTCCTAACACTTCTACCCATCTTTGTCTTTTCTCTCCTCCAGTTGCTAATCAGCATCTCCCAATTAAGGACCTTGTCTACCCTTATAATCTGGTGAGCACTCTAACCGGCTACTAAGTATATTCACACCATTTCCAGCGATCCGCGCTGAGCGGCATCTCAATGTCTTCCCTCCTCTCCCCCACATTCCTTGTCATGCCTTTCCTTGGTACCTATATTGTTGGTTTTGTAAAATACAAAATGCTCTGTAAAAATGTTTTATCTTTGCTTATTTCAAATGGAAAATGGAAGATATAGAACCCTGATGACATTAGGCCACCCATCAAGAGTGAGTTTTGGCCTGAATATAGAGCCCAATTTGAGGTAGATGAGATACTTCTGCATGATACATAAATGGAAATGGAAATGTAGATGCTATGATGAAATTATTAAGGACTTCTGTAATTGACTATTATGAAATGTTAGTGGTTGATAGACTGGAATGAAATAATGATGATGTTTTTAAGCCAATAATATGTGATAAGATTGAATTAATTTAAGTTATTGAGCATATGAATAAGAATGGATGTAATTGATAATGTGTTACTGTTGTAAAAGTTCATTTGAACAAAAGAACAATAAAACATAAATAAATTAGTTTATTCTGTTCATTTTATAAAAACTATATTCATTCCGACATGAATCATATTCCTTTATATAATGAAAATTGATGTTTAACCTGTCACAGCAAGATTCACCACACCATTCACACAACATAACAATGAACAATTTGTGTTATATCACTCCTTTGAATGTCTTGTAACATGTTGGCTGCGTCGCGATATGTCACAGAAAGTAACTATGTCACCACTATCTACGCACACATCACCATCAACTTGCACAGCCTTGATGAAGACCTACGGTCGAAACACGTGTTGGCTTTCCTCGTGTGATCTCTGATTAAATCAAGACTAAAGTGTCCTGACCCTTGATTTATTAATTAACCAGCTGTGATTATCATTCATGGATGAAGCGCAGATACACACATGGGGCCTCATTACGACTCAGGCGGTAAGGGTTTTACGGCGGCGTTAACAGCGCCGACCCTTACCGCCTGAGTACGAGGTCCCTTAGCGCCATGGCGGACTTAACACCAGCTTCGACACACTCCTACCTGACGGCTACAAGATCCTCTCCGTGCCCAGGCCCAACCGTTCAGGGGGTGGTGTTGCCCTTATCTTCCCTGAGTGGATTCATGCCACTGTCACTCCTACGCAGACCTACTCCTCTTTTGAATGTCTTGTCTGCCGACTTTCTCTCTCTCCTAGCCATTCCCTTACCGTGGCTACTATCTATCGGCCACCTGGTCAAATTTCCTCCTTCCTCTCTGAGTGGGCTGACCTCTCCTCCTCACTCCTGTCCTCAACCACCCAACTCCTCTTTCTCGGTGACTTCAACATCCACCTCGATGCCTCCTGTCCCCCCACTGGTCTCTTCCGCGAACTCTGCAACTCTCTCTCACTCTCTATTCTCCCGTCTGGGCCTACTCACTCTGCAGGGCACACTCTTGATGCTCTGATCTCTTCTGACCTTCCCCTCTCCCTCCCTCTCTCCACTCCTCTCTCTTGGAGCGATCACTTTCTCCTATCCTCCCACCTCTCCCTCCCTACCCCACAGGCAAAGCCACCCTCTTCACTGCCACCCACCTTCTCGGTCATCCGACCCATGAAGCGCGTGTCAGTTGAGGCTTTCGCTGCTACCTTCTCGCCCCCTTCTCCCCCCTTGGCTGACTCCCACCCTGACACAGCCCTCTCCATGCTCTATTCCTCTATATCTGATACTCTCGATATCCTTGCCCCCGTCATGAGAATCCGCCTGAAGCCCAAAGCCAAATGTAACTCCTGGTATGACTCGGATCTCGTCTCCCTAAAACGCAAGTGCAGGGTGGCAGAGAGGAAATGGCGTGCTTCATGCTCATCCTCTGACAAACTGGCCTGCCGCCTGCTCCAAAGGCAATACCGGCTCTCCGTTCTCACCAAGAAGAGAGCCCTTATCCAAGCCCGCATCTCTGAGGCATCAAACAACTCGGCCGAACTCTTTAAAATCTGCAAGGAGCTGGCCAACCCTGCTGCAGTCTCTACCTCTCCTGTCCCCTCCCAGGCCCTCTGCACTGCACTGGCCTCGCACTTCATCTCAAAAACTCAGGACATCCTGTCCTCGCTCTCCTCCTCTCTCCTCCCTCCCTCTCTTCCCGGCTCTTCCTCTTGCTCTCTTGCAGCCACCCCTCCGCCCTCCTTCTCTGCTTTTCCACCTTTTTCTGCTGATGAGGTTTCCAGACAAGTCCGATCTATGAAAGCCTCGTCTAAACAGGTTCACCCCTGTTCCTCCAAAACCATCAAGGACCACATCGACTCCCTGGCTCCTGCCCTAGCTGACTTTTGCAACCACTCTTTCGCCTCTGGAGTCTTCCCATCCCCCCTCAAGCACTCCCTTGTGCACCCCCTCCTCAAGAAACCCTCTTCCGACCCCTCCTGCCCGGCCAACTATCGCCCAATCTCCATTACTCCCTTCCTGGGCAAGCTCCTGGAGAAACTGGCCATCTCCCAGCTTAACCTCCATGCTGAATATGTTGGTAATCTTCATGACCATCAATCCGGCTTCAGAGCGGCCAGAAGCACGGAAACTGCTCTCCTGAACATCCGTGAGGACCTGCTCCTGAACCTCGATTCCAACACTCCCTGTGTTCTCATTCTGCTCGATCTCTCCTCTGCCTTTGACACTGTCAACCATGCCATCCTGCTCAACCGTCTCCGTGATAACCTGGGTATCACTGGTCAGGCTCTGGCATGGCTGACCTCTTTCCTTTCCGGTCGACCCTCCCAGGTCCAAATGGGCTCCTTCCTCTCTGACATCTTTTACTCCACCTGTGGTGTCCCCCAGGGATCCAACCTCTCTCCCTGGCTTTTCAACCAGTATCTGGCACTCCTTGCCCACCGCATCGCCGCTCTCTGCCCCCACTTTCAGTGCTATGCGGACGATACCCAGCTCATTTTCAGGCTACCCTCGGCCTCCTCCTCTCCTTCCCTCATCTCCGACTGTCTGTCTGCTATCCAGGAATGGTGTGCCGCCAATGACCTCTGCCTTAACGCCAGTAAGACTGAGATTCTACTCATCGGCACACCCACTCCCTCCTTTCCTGCAGCTCTCTGGCCGGCCTCCCTTGGCCCCCTTCCTGCCCCTACCTGCAAAGCTAAAAACCTCGGGGTCATCTTCGACTCCACACTCTCCTTCTCTCCTCATATATCTGACGTCTCTAAGAAGTCACACTACCAGCTGCACCTCCTCAGAGGTATTCTTCCCTTCCTCTCCTTCCCCCAGAAGCTCACTGTCTC
Source organism: Ambystoma mexicanum (assembly GCF_040938575.1). Lineage (NCBI taxonomy): Eukaryota > Metazoa > Chordata > Amphibia > Caudata > Ambystomatidae > Ambystoma > Ambystoma mexicanum. The sequence continues at coordinate 38,373,696 of NC_090936.1, read as the reverse complement.
CCGAGCCCTGGTTCTCTCAAGGCTGGACTACTGTAACAGCCTCTATCTTAATCTGCCTGCCTCCACTCTCCGCCCTCTGCAACTTATCCAGAACAGAACTGCGAGACTTGTCCTTGGCCTCAAGCCCAGGGACCGTATCTCTCCAGGACTGAAATCTCTTCACTGGCTCCCAGTGGCTGTGAGGATTAAGTTCAAAACCCTCTGCATTGTCCACAAGGCCTTCTGGGGCCTGGGGCCTAAATACCTTCAACTCTCTCTTCCTAAATATCTGCCTTCACGAGCCCTTCGCTCATCCATCTCCAACTCCCTCATGGTCAGCCGCTTCTCGAAGCAACGAGCTGGGGGTAGATCTCTCTCCGCAGCAGGGGCCTCCCTCTGGAACAGCCTTCCTGCCTCCCTGAAAGTTGAGGAGAACCATCTCCGGTTCCGGAAGCACCTCAAAACCTTCCTCTTCGCTTCTGCCTTCTCTCTCCCTCTCCCTTGCTAAACCTGCTAAACTCCCCACTGAAGTCTGCACTAAACCTGCATCTGGGCCACTCTGTGACCTCGGTCCAGGGCCCAGCCACTCTCCACTTGCACTGCCTCCCTGGCTCCTCCTGCACTGTGGGACTGTCACTGCATCCCTACAGCCCCCTTCCCAGCACTTGCTCTGCACTTACCTCGCACTTGCCACCAGCTGGCCCTTTTATTTATTATTTATTATTTATTATTTTATTACGCTACTTACCTTGTACTGCACTTTCCCCCCCCACCTCCTCCCCCTGCACTTTCTCCTTTTCCCCTTACCTCTGCACTTGCACGATCTGAATGACACCTGGCCTAGTAGGATCGTTTGTCTGTCTTCCCCTTGTTTCCCTCCCTCCCTGCCTCGTCACGCCTTGAAACACTTGTGTATAGGCGCGTTACAAATACCATATCATATCATATCATATCATGGCGCTAAGGGACCATGGAGTTAATTACGCCACCGTAATTTACGGTGGCGTAATTAACGCCTTCCCCACTCCCATTATGCCCTAAGGGGCAAAAATGGGAATGGGGAAGGGTAAATGGGGATTGGGGACTTACCGCCCCGCCAAGGTCGGAATGGGGCGGTAAGTCCGCCAACCACCATGGCGTAAACGTAGTTTACGCCATGGTGGTAAAGTCACGGCCCAGGCGGTAACTTACCGCCTGGGTCGTAATGAGGCCCATGGTTTCTGCCACCCGTCTTGCCTCTTCATATGGGAATCTGTGTGTTTGTCCATTTTGAAACCCTGTAAAGAGGCAGCAGGAAAACTCAGGCACACAAGAGAACCAACCGAGCGCGCGGGTCCGCCTTCCCTATAAGCGCGCAACTACCTGCTACTATACATTAGTAAGCAAATACTTTCAAGGCGCAAGAGAGTATCTTCCAGAAGTGCTGAGGGGGCATAGAGGGTGCAAGAGGGGAGTCGGTGGGCGGGGAGAGGAGGGTTTCAAGGAGGGTTGGATTGGAATGGACGTAAGTGCAGTTTGCCAAAGAGTTAAAAGTGCTGTGGGGTCTGACAGTGCATGTCTGGTAACTGCTCCTGTGGGTGATGGAAGGAAGGAGGGAAGGGGTGGCGGGGAAGGAGTTAGTCAAGGTGAAGGAGGGGCAGTAGGGAGGGACACCTGGGGTGTTTCAGTGCGTAATCATGTAATCCCTGTGTATAACTGCCAGAAGGAAGCTGAAAACACACCTCTTCAACTAACCTTGGGCCTCCCTCTCCCCGCCCCCATTTCCTGTGTTTTTGTAACTAGTGCCTCGATGCCTACGGGCTTTGCACGCTGCTATAAATGTACAAATAAATAAATAAGGTGGTATTTTTCACCCAGTTTCTCTGACAATTGTGCCAGCCCATAAGAACAAAGGTGAGGCGTAAGTGCTACGGGCTCTAGCGCTCTGAGAACAGCCCTAAAATGCCTCAGTGGGGGGGGCACAGGCCCGAATCGCGAGCTTCTTGCGAGTGAACAAGTCCTCTGTGCCCCACACACAGCTGAGAAGCTGCCGCTGCCAGGCGCTCCCGGCAAGCGTGGGAATAACAGCTGGGACGTGTCTTCAGACACCTGCCAGCTGCTGTCCTGTGTGACGCGTCACACCTGCCAGCTGCTGTCCTGTGTGCCCCTCACACCTGCCAGCTGCGTGTGCTCGCCTCGGAGTATCCGGCTTCGTACTTTGACACAAACGCATCTAAACACCCCTTTTCTTTAATTGAGTGTCTCCGTGGACATGTCCCTGATTCATTTTAATGACCTGATCAGCCATGGAACCAATATGTTGATGAGTGGGAAAAAAAAGTGAACATTCTTCTTGTGTTTGCGATGTTTCTAAAATGCGCAGTAGCCGGTTTCCCTTTAATTATTGTCTAAGGCTGGCATAGAGTCTGCTTCCTGAACCGGATAAATATTTGAGTGCTGCTCACTAAATTGCATTAGTTTACTTTGCCTGTGTGCTCGGCCTTAGTCAGGCGTCCTATATCAGGCAATGTACTGTGTGATGCTTCTCTGCAGGTGACCAGAGCTGTTCTCTGTGTGAGGTAAATTAAAACTCATCTTTGAAAAATTAAACATTCTTGCACCTCATGATTTCAATATTTAATTATAGCCCGTGTCACGGCCTAATCTCTGACTGAGTCAGGCATGAAATTAATCAAAAAAAAAAGAGGCAAAGGACGCACGGTGCTCGCGCGCTGGTAAAATGCTAGGATTTCCTCAACATGGCCGCCGGGAGGAGGTGCGGCGGGACGCGCAGTAGTGGCACAAATCATCATGTGGCGGCCATCTTGGGGATTCTGGAAATCAACAACGTGTCGCTGGTTGTACAGCCAGGCAATCCCCTGCGTCGTGTTACTTGTGTAGCCATCACGGCAGATTGAGAATAGGACTGTGGTGCTGCAGGAGTGCGAGGGGCTGCATAGGTGTGAGATCGTGCGCCCCTCATAATGTGTGACTAGATCAAAACATCAGAACAGCCCTGCAGTCTTAATTCTCACCTTAGCCCAAGGTTGGCTGCCTCACTATCTTGTCTTTCCAAATGTCCTTGTCCATTGCAGTTAAATGCTCCTTCCGTTTCTTTAAGGGACACACTGAGTTGTATCTTTTCCATGACTTCACTGTCCTGCATGTGTGCCTTGTAATGCGCCTTTACACTCTGTGAGGCCTTATTGACATATTAATGCACTTTACGCCTTAGACTTCTAGGCCGCTAAACGCCGGCTTTCATTCCTGTTAACGCCTACCATACTTTACTTTCATAATTTGTATAGTGCTAACCTTGGACCCACAGGCATGAGGGCGTTTGACAAACAAAAAGTCGGTAAAGGTCATATCAGGCGACCTACTAGTATGGCGAAGAACTCAGGGGAAACAGACATACAAACAACCATGTTTTTAATTGTCTTTTGAATGGCTCCAGTTTGTTCTGGAATCTAAGATCAGACGGAAGGTCATTCCAAGCCATAGGAGCAGCAAAACAAAAAGCCCCTCTTTCTGTCTTCTTAGTTCTACATACAGGGATTGTAAGACATTTCTGGTTATTTGTTCTATGAGATCTGCTGGAGGCCTTTTCCACAATGAAATCCTGCAGATAGCGAGGCATGGTACCCACGGTGCATTTAAATGTAATCACTAAGAGGCGATAACGAATACGGGCCTCCACCAGGAGCCAATGCAAAGCTCTTCTGGCCTCTGAGACGTGGTCGCGTCTGGAGAGGCCCACAACCACCCTGACAGCTCCATTTTGAATTACTTGTAGTCTGCTCACTTCCAATTTGCTGAGGCCGGCTATGAGGCTGCAGCAATAATCCAGTTTGCCACCTACAATTGCTCTAGCTATAGACTCAGCGTTAGCTTGTGTTATGAGGGGTCGAAGGTGAGCAAGGAATTTAATATAGTAGGCGGCTTCAGAGACCAAGCTCCATACGTGGGCTTCATTGTGCGATGCTGGTCAAAGACGACTCCAAGTGTTTGCACTTTCTTTAGGGGGGTTATCTTAAAATCCCCTAATTTGAAGACGTCATAAGTGGGACCCAGTTTGGATAACATGGACTGCGAACATGGACTGCGACCCAACAATCAATAGTTTGGTCTTCGATCTATTCAAGGCCACGCCATTCCAGATCATCCAATTTTCAATAAGGGCGTAAGCTCTATTCAGTTCTTCTTCGTCTTGAACATGGGAACCCATCATAGGGACAACGCACTGTGTATCGTCGGCAAAGTTGGGAAACCAAATGCCTTCCAGGTCCAGCAACTCAAAGAATGCAGCCATGAAAATATTATACAGGTAGGGGGAAATTCAGGCTCTCTGCGGGTCACCCTATTCAATTGGTACAGAACTGGACTCAGCCTTCTCAGAGCTAACTCGGCTTTCTCTGTTATTAAGAAATGATGAGACCCAGTTAGTAGCGGCTGGGGAAAAGTTAACGACTTCTTCTAACCTGGAGCCAAATATTGCATGGTCTCTTAGGTCGAACACGGCCGATAAATCCAAAAGCATAAGCATGGATGCAAGCCCCTTATCAATTCGTTCCAGGAGTCTGGATTTCAATTCCAGTAACGCCGTCTCTGTGCCGTAACCGACTCTAAAACCACATTGTCTGCAATTCAAGACAGGATAATTATTTAGATGTTGGGCGATTTGCCTATACGCAACCCGGTCAAGTATTTTCGGAAGGCCCTTACATACGTAGGCCATGTTTTTTCAGAATTGGGGTGACCCAGGATTGTTTTAAATCTGTCGTGACGTGGCCCTCAATAAGCGAAGCATTGACAAATTGGCAAATCGCTGTAAGTAGGGTTGGAGGACAGGTTTTTATAAACAGTGCCGAACAGGGGTCGCTTTTACATCTGGTTGTTTTGATGAGAGTTACTACCTCTGACAATTCTTCAATGGTGATTGGAGAGAAATTGAACGGAGGAACATCTTTTAGGACGCTCCGTGCTGGGCTTGCTACAAGGTTGATTTGTTCTTTTACAAGGTTTTTGTATGGAGTGTTTGAAATGAGAGCTATATGCTGCGATTGTGGAGAAATATTTTTGACAGTGAGCACAGGTTTGTTTCTCTTCGGGAAAAGAAAATTAATCATCTAAAAAAAGAGCGCAGACAAGTTATTCTATATTTTTTGGATCATCATAGAGCTGAAGAATATTTTTCTGATTGAAAATATATTTTTTGGTGATATGTTGGTGAAAGAACCCAAAGGCTGTTTTAAGAGCCACCTAGAGAGCTTTTTGAGTATATTGGAAAAAGAAAATACCTTTGATGCCTTTTTTTAAATAGCCACGGTTATGATAGTAGCTAATGGAATATCGTGTTTCTGTCAGATGTATTATAGCTGCGGGAACCAACCGCAGGGATGGGTTATAGCCATGGGTACAAGCAAGCCAATGGCACGTCGTGTATTACTGGCCGTGTAGCCACGTGGATGGCTATCGCATTAGCCGTGGGTATAGCGATTCCAATTTCTCTGCATTGATCATGTTGCATTGATTTTACACCACACAATTTCACATGTGTTTGTGATTCTATGCCCTCATGTTTACCGTTGTGTTGTTTCCATTGATACACCTTGTGAATATGTCTTGAATCTCTCAAATGTTACGGGTAGCCACGATTACTAGTGTTTACTTGACCCACGGCTATGAAGGCTCCAATCGTATTTCGTACTTGGTGGCAGGCTTTGGGGGCTTTAGTAGTCACGGGTATAAACCCATTGGTTGTAGCTGCGGTTATACCTGTTTTTATTTTGATGCAGCGATCATATTATATTATGGATGTTTCAGCACAGATTTCTACATGTGTTTCTGTTTGGATGTTCTTGTGTGAGTTGATTTTGAAAACCTTTGTAATGTGTGTTTTTCAGGACATTTAATAGATTTACGTGTAGCCGAGTCAATAGGTGGTTTTTTGTTGTGTACGCGGGGTTATAGCTGCGGTTATGTTATTTGGAAAAAATAAGGTCTATTTTAATATATTGTGTAAATATTGGATAAAGTATTCTTTGGAGAATTGTGTTGGGGTTTATTGATTGATGTGGATTGTAATAAACATGTGTTTGACATTTTACTTGTTTGCTTTCTACAGTCCTCTTTTTGTGCTATTGAATTGTGAAAGCTATGAAAGTGACATTTCTGTGAGCATTTGACAGACTGATTTCAGAACTCAGAGTGTGCACATGTTCTGTGTTTGGTTCCGGGGAAGATCTATTGACTATTTGAAGCAACTGAAGGTGAGTGATGGTGTGTTATTATATATTTTATGTACAGTTTGAATTTTTGTATTTGTTAGATAAGAGAAGTATGTTTAGGTGTCTCATGTGGTCTAGTTTATAAGTATTGTTTGCAAAGTAGGGTTATCTATATTTTACTTCAGTGTCTTTAGGAGACTGATAAAGCAGTATGACATGGTATGCAATGCTTATGTGTGACAGAAAATATACTAGCAAATAAAGGTTGTTTCTCAGTGAAATTGGAAAATTTGATATGAATGAGGTGCATAAGAAACCCTAGTGTGAACCAAGCAGTATAACTCTACCCTTGACAAATATTGTGGCTGTCTGTGTGCTTTGTAGTTGGATATTAAGCTGTTTTTGTGACACTATACTGGTGTTTTCTACTTTGTTAGAATTATGGAAGTGTAAAATTATGAAGTGAAGAAGGTGAATTTATAGTGGCTAAGTGGGTAGGGTTTGATAGTATAATAAACAATCATACTTGGCATTTTTCCAATTTGCTTGTACACAGTGTGCTTTGGAAGGACAGGGATCTATTTCGGTTCCATGCTATGTAATGCAATATCTTGTTATGCAATGCACTGACATAGAGAGATGTAAAATGAATGGGGGTGCGTAGTGGGTTGGGTGAAACAGCACTATGGACAAGGTTCTCTAGCCTGGTTTTGTGGGTATGCTTCGGTCGCATTGGCCATTGCAACTTTAGTGGAGTGGGGATGGGCCGTGACGAGAGGACACACATGTTGATATGTATTGTTGATTAGTGGCAGTAGTGATTAGTTTGTAGGTGAAATGTAGGATAGTGGTCTGGCTGTTGGCCCAATGATAGTTGAATAGATAGAAACAGATGAGGCGTTTGACTTTACATGTTATTGGATGAGGGTGGCTAAGAAGGACTGATCAAATGGGTGTTAGGAGGCTGAAGGCTGTGAGAGAGCACGGTTATGTGAGTAGCAGTAGACTGAATGTTGTCTATCTGGAGTAGACCTACAGTCCTTAAAGAGAGGGTTGTGAGGTGTGAAAAGTGGAGCTGGGTGGAGTACTCTGTGCCAAGGCATTATTGTGAAGCTTTTTCCTCTTGATAGCTTTGTCATGAATGGTTTATGTACTTATATTATGTGTATGCTTTATTGAGAATTGTTATGTTATGTAAGAAATGGGTAGTGTGGTGTATAAGATTAGCTCACTTTTCATTTAGGTTTATCATTGAAAAATGTATGGTGCCAAGCACAGCTATATTAGAACTTGGCAAACTTAATGGTCAGTTAATGGCATTCTACTTTTTGTAAGTTTTGTATGGTATATGAGCTGCTCGGTTGTATTGTACATTAGTTAAGCAGTTAAAGGTGAGGTGTAGGTGGGGCATGTCTTTGTACTGCAGGATTGTTAGTGGGAGTGATGTCTCGTGACTTTGTAAAGGCATGGTGCGTACATGGGGGATCTCTGAATTTGCTAGCATGTACATCCTCCACAATGGGGCCAGAAGGTTCTCCCCAGGAGAACAGTGTAGAAAATTGGGTCTAATGTGTGTAATTTGCAGTATAGTTTCACAAAAGCAGTATCCTAAGAGCATTTGGTTTTTGAGACAATAGAGTATTTTAAAGCAGGTTGTACTGCATATGGTTTTTACTAATATGTTGGACAAACAAATACTTTGTTATACTGTATTTGTCAATGTGGAACATGGGTGTGTACGATGGGCATAGAGGCTTTAGCCACAAATGTCATCCTAAAGAGTTCTTGTTTAATGTACACTTGCTAATCACAGGCATCTAAGCAGAGCACCCACCTGAAAAATGGATGCCTTTCCCGGGCTGCTATTATTGATGGATTGAACTCCTATGCTGGCTGCCAGCTGAGGTGTTTACTTCAGCATATGTGGCGTTTATGCTTCTGGCACGAGCATTGCTAGAAGCAGTGATACATTTCTGCTTTTCCCAGATGCACTTTTGTTCTGTTTCTACATCCAGTAATTACTGTTACTGCATGTGTGGCGACAAAGGTCTACTCACCCAGTACAACTCTCTTTACCACATATGGTGTCAGTATTTACGGGACTGATTTTCCCCAGACATTCTATCGCCATCATCTTTGAATAAAGCACTGAGTAAGTTATGTTCGCCCCTCTTCATGAACAGGTGACAAGATTCCTGAGAATAATACCACCGTCGTTGAGAGAGGATAAGCAATCCATAGTCAGGGGAAGCGACAAGTGGTCAAGGACCTTATGGGAGTCTATAGAAACAAAGGTTTTCTGAGTAGGAGCAAACCACTCTAGTTGAAATAGGGGCCAATGAGACATCCAGGGTTTGTTGGCTACCTCATGTCTAAAACAGACCATAGCCAAGCACACGCCAATATGGGGCAGGATGTGGACAAAGTTATAGCTGTGTCAGCATATCCCCTCAGAACGAGATATATTACAAAGCAATGGGATGACCTAAAGAGGCAGGCACTCAAAATAATATCTGACCACATAGATGCGTGCCTGGCCTCTGGTAGAGGACCCATCTCATTCCCTTTCATGCACTCCTCAGAAGAAAAAGCAGCAATAGTAATTCACATCACTGGCATTACAGGAAGTGGTGATGCGAAGGTCAGGAAAGGTGCACAGTTTGATGCCGGTGTAGATCACAGAACAGTCAAATATGCCACTAAACCTGTTGCATATGCCACGAATTCAAAAGTGTGCACAGCAACCAAACAACCATGTAACTCATGTGCATCCACAGAGGAGATGAAGAGGGCCCGTCATTCTTAAGATCAGTTGGGCCCACAACTCTGTCAGCAAGCAGAGTGCCCCAAGTATAGCAGGCACCGCTGCAACCTCTGTACCGTCCAGCTAAAAGGCCACTCAAAATAATGCACCTCACCGAGAAAGAAGGGGAAACCATGGGTTTGTGGACCGCCTGCACAGTTCACTCCACCTGCCTGGCCAGTGCAAATGCGAAGCCAAGGCCATCAATCCATCCAAACCTGCACAGGCCAGCCCCAGCTGAAGAACCAGCCAAGTCACATCATCCAGTGGTGACAGGGCATGTAGCCTGCGGTTGTTCGCCAGGATGCGGTTCAGCACATTCCCTTTGAACTGATTTCAATTCATCCATATGATGACATGACTGAGGATTTCATAGTCATCTGATATGACACTGATGGAGACATGGTGTGTGCTCCCCAGATTCCATGGTCCATGATGACATTTGTATTCACACATGTGAGACAAGGTAATACGATGGACCAGGGCATCATACAGTTCATTCAGCAGCAGAGCCAAAATATACTGCATGACCACAAAGAGGGTGAACACATGCATATTATCATCTATCTCCATGAGCCGGAGACAAGACTCTGTAATCAGGAGGACCTAGCCAACTATCAATCACAAACATTATGCCGTCACAGAGCGCATACAAGAAACATTGGTCAGCTTTTGCCACTGCTTCGAGGAAGAGTTGACAGCTTGTTGAGTACAATTGTACTGTAGAGTCAGAGAATGTGGTAGGGTACAAACAGCATTACACAGGGATTCAAACGCTGCCATATTGGAGCGAATGGAGCACTCTCAGCACTCATGTAGTCCATGTTGTCTGCCAATGAAACTACCCACACCTCATTGGACACAATTGATGAGTCTGCCATGGGTAGCCCTTGGTGTCTCTCAGGCAGACTCTTTCCTAGTCCTCCTCCTAGCACACCAGGGTATGACAAGAGAGAATACTGTTCCTTTTGGGGAGGAGGAGAGGAGTGAGCAATGTGACATGCGGTGATTGGTGGAAGGGAGAAGAGAAACGTATTAAGAGGTGTTTGGGAAGAAGTAGGGAGTGGAGGTGTGTGTTAATGGGAATATGGGGGGGACGCAAAAGGACAAAGCCATGAATGCTTCGATGTGCAAGTTTAAATAAAAGTCTCATAGCACATCTATGCTTCTGTGCTATTATGTGCATGGCCACCTATGTATTCGTTGACGCGTATAAAAGTCACATGTAAGCGTGGAGCTGCAGCGCGTTTTGTGATTGGCTAATGAATTATGCACAAAGAGGCGTAGCCACGTTACAGGAGTTCAACGTCCCATTGGCTTATTCGTACATGTGGGTTACGTCAAATGGCATGGGCGTACTCACGTCAATACTTAGCAATGTGGGATTGGATCGTTTGTTGATGCGTATAATGCGTATAATGTGTTGGCGTGGAAACGGCATCACGTGATACCATTGGCTGGCGTATTAGACAATTAGACACGTAGATGCGTAGCCACAGGGATGTCGACGTTCTATTGGCTCATTTCGCACACGTGGGTTACCCCCGCCGCCAGTCATTGCTGTATGTAGCCGTGCATGTATCCTTGGTAGATGCAGCTATAAAAACATTAAAAAAAATATATATATATACAATCACGTTTCTTCTCAGTAGAAGAACCTAGAGGTGCTTAAACTTGGTCTGAACTTTTGCCCCTCCACATTGTACAACTACGCTGAGACAAGAATAGACTTTGACAAGTACATGCGTAAGATCCGCTTGAAAAAATTCTTTGCAGCCAATTCTCCCAAGATCAAAGATGACAAACCACGATTGGGATACACTCCGTAGGTCATCGAAGACATGAAGGTACTACGAGATCTCATACATCTAGAAACCGAATGGCAAGAAAATGAAGACATAAGTGATCCCCAATGGGAACTTATGAACATTTGCACTGATTGGCCTTGTAAGAGCAATCTCAAACTTAAATCATGCTTTAATCCCATGTTCAATCCTGGAGGCAACATAGAGGCCTTTCAAGATCTGGTCATAAATGATCTCAAAAAGTTCAGGAAAACTAAAATCAACATTTCCAATAATCTAACATGACGAGAGCAGGAGGTCCTATCCAGCCTCAGAAGATTGGATGATTACATCATCAAACCCTCGGACAAAGGCACAAACATCGTCATTATGAACAGGTCTGATTACATCATTGAAGCCAACAGGCAGTTAAAGGACCACAAATGTTACAAATTGCTGGATATGGACCCAACAGTAGAAATGAACGACAAACTTTTTGAGTTACTGATGAAATGGAGGGAGAAAGGCTTAGTGGAGGAAGACATGTGTAAATATCTGCATCCTAAGTTTCCAACGATGCCCACAATTTTCTTCTTGCCAAAAGTCCACAAAAACAGAACTAGACCACCAGGGAAACCCATCGTAACCTTATGTGGGGCACTACTTGAAAATGTGTCAAAACTAGTAGATGAAACATTGATAAAATATGTCACCAGCTTGACGTCATATTTACAAGACACAAAGGACTTTCTGAATAAAATAGACGGCAGACCCTGGGAAAAGACATACCTACTAGCCACATTAGATGTGGTCTCTCTATGTACTTCAATCAAACATAAAGATGGACTACAGTCTTGTGAGTACTTCCTGAAAACCAGATCGTTGAACTATCTTGAGCATGGTAAGATGATTTTAGAGATGATCAACCTCTGCCTAACAAATAATAGTTTCCTATTCGATAACAAGTTCTACACCCAGTTGCAAGGAACAGCCACGGGGACAACGTTTGCTCCCCATACGCAAATTTAACGATGGGATGGTGGGAGAAGTTCGCAGTGTGGGTCCCCTCAAACAGCCACCAAACAGACAAAGTGGTCTTGTGGCTGCGTCACATAGACGATCTATTTGTAATTTGGGACGGCCCCATTAACGAATGATTGGATTTTGTCAAGTCACTAAACATAAATGAATATAATCTCCAATTCACCGAGTGCCACAGTAAGACTAGTATTGTCTATTTAGACATACTTGTATCTGTGGCCCAAGATGGTCTAGTGACTGAATTGTATCGAAAACCCACAAGCTGCAACACACCACTGCATGCTAAAAGCAACCACCCTACATCATTAAAGTGGAGCATCCCCTATGGTGAATTTATCCGCATCAGACTGAACTTCTCGCAATTAGAAACTTTTGATAAGGAATGTAGATTCATGACCCTGAGGTTTCAACAAAGAGGCTATCCAAAAAAAGTGTTGGAGAGAGCTTACCTTAAAGTCCGACAAAAGGATTGTTCAATGCTGCTGATGCCTAAGGGTCAAATTGAAAAAGAAATAGAAGAAAAAGACACACGACTCATCTTGACATTCAGTAAAGCCTCAAAGCACATTCGCCATATAATACACAAACATTGGCATGTACTTAAGCAAGATGAGCATCTGGGGCGAACCTTGGGGGCAAACATCAACATTACTTACAGACGTTCCACCTCTTTAAAAGATAGCCTGGTGTCCAGATACATGAGTCCCAGAACCACATTAGTGGTCCCGAGCTGGCTAGGTGCCAATCCCGAAGGTTTCCACAAATGCACAAAGTGTAAGGCTTGCACATTTGCAAAAAACACTAAAAACTATCAACACCCAGTACTAAAAAATAATGTGATCATAAAATCTAGGATCACATGCGAGACCGAGTATGTTGTGTATGTCCTTACCTTCCTGTGCAATCAGTGGTATGTAGGGAGCACGATCGGCAAGTTAAAACTTCGAATCTTACAACATGTAAGAGCGATTAAAAATGTCGACCCAACATATCCTATGGCCCTACATTTCCAAGAGAAACACGGAGGGAAACTAGAAGGCTTTGGGTACTTTGGAATACACTCCATCCAAAAATTAGCTAGGGGTGGCAATAGGGAACTCCTACTGAGACAAACGGAAACCAGATATATTCTGGACTATGAGACCAAGAAACCACAGGGCCACAATCTAGATGAAGAATTATACACATTCCTAGGCACCTGACTTTTTATAGCAACTTTTTGAAATTATCATAAGTAGGAACTGCTCAAGAAAATTCCAGATTCCAGCATGGCCCGCTTTGTTCTTGTCTCTTCGAACAATATGTATTTTTATGACTTTTTTCATGATGAATTTTATTATAAGCCTCGAGTCAATATAAATGTAATTACCCTTTGTTGATTAGAAGTTTGTTTGCAGCACAGTCAGAAAACAGGTTTCTATCTGGTATTAAGGTTAGAAGGTCTTTTAAATCAATATTTTTTCTATAAATGAAGGATTGAATATATTTTAAGATCTTTCCTTTATCCCTCTTTTTTAATATGTGTTCACTTCTTTTTCTTGTTGGGGCGAGCAATTCATCTTTTTGTTGAAGTATTTATTAACACAGGAATACAATTACTAGTTAGCACAATTTCTCTTTTTCTGTCTCTTTCCATCTTTGGTTTAAATAACTGTTGGGTTGGTAATATTACTCATGACTTACTCTGTAATTGAGGTTTTATCATATGCAGGCAATCGATTTACAGACTGTTGAGAACTTTTAATTGATGCGGTAATTAATGACACCTGTGTATTTTCATAGTACAAAAAAAACTTTTATGCACTAAGCACTTTATCTCATTCTCATATAGAGAATAATATTGTGAGGCTGCTATCTGCACTTTGCACTTTATTAATTAGGGGTTGTACTCCATGGGTGCTGATTGCACATAACACTTTAACAACATTTTGTTGTATATGGCATATTTTGCACAGCCAGTCTAAAAAGGCATTTGTACCAGAATAAGCAACTTAAATACACATGAGTCTTAACATGAAAAAATATGTATGTGCACTATGCACTAAATTTCAAATACCGTACTGTTTATATCAATAGACATCTTAGATTAAGGGATTTTTACTCTGTAATATGTTTTTGCCTACAATTTAGAATGCTCGATTTTAAAAGCATGTCTGGTTTTGTTTTGCCATTATGTGTGGCTTAGTTTTTGAACCCAATCAGAGATGGCTGAACTGTGTAACAGACTATAGGAAATGTGCGTGACTCTCTATACTATGATCATAGAGTGTAAATCTGAATAAATAGTCCTTCCTTTGTGTTTCCGGTCCTTAACGTGAGCAAGCGGTTTGTTACCGTGAAGCGCGTCTTTTTCGTGCTGTTTTCTTTTCTGTCCTGGACATTTAATTTTTTAAAGAATATTTTTGGGCTTACATCAATGGTTCGCTGCCTCAGTGTTTTGCCGCGATTCCTGCATGCAAGACCGCTTCCTGGAGTGCCTTCCGCCTTCCCTGCACTCTTGTACAGGGTCTATCACATATATATATATATATATATATATATATATATATATATATATATATATATATATATATATATATATATATATATATATATATGGGCAGTAGTCTTGTAAATATTTATTTTAAAATATTTTGAGTTACTGTAACACTTTAATAACTTTAATAACTATTCATGAACAGTGCATATAAATGTTAATACTTTAAAAAGTTAAGTTCATATGCAAACTCATTTTTGTAACAACATGTTTATTTGGGGGCAATGTGGTTGTCCAATTGAATTTTATTTTATTTTCTAGACATAATACAGTGTTTTGATAAGCTGAATTGTCTTTATTATTCATGTTAATTATGTATGGACGAATAAAAACCCTTAAAATGCAAGGAACAAACTTTAGTAGCAGGGACGTTAAGGTGAGCAATACATTGTAACACAACCTTTCAAACAAGGTAGCAGGTGCTCCTCTCCAAAAAGAACATGGCATGATAACCTGTTCTGAGATGAAAGTTTGCAGTACACGCTTTGTAATTGTGACAAAACCTTTGAAATTCAAGGAAAAAACTTTAGTTGCTGGGACATTAAGGTGAGAACTTATTGCAACAAAACCCAGGAAATTCAGTTAAAGCAACCTTAAATTCGCGCCCCCTGTTGCGCGGACTATGACCACAATGATGATATCACAGATCACATCGCTGATGACATCACTAATTACATTACAACAGTAACTGCCATTAAGCATGGGCTTCAGCCATGGTCAGTTTACATGGCCAAACATATATTTTAACATTAGCCATTTCCTTCAGTTATGGACAGTGGTCACAACCTTCACTCATGTGCAATGAATATTTTAAATCACTAACAAGCTACCAACCATATATGTTAGTCTTTACCAGTGGATGCAGCTTTCAAAACAGCCCACTGTGTATTATATGCACTGGTCAGGCACTAGCCATGGACATTAGCACAAGACTGGCCACTGGCCACAATCTTTGGCTGTGCCCACTATATATTCTAACATATAAATGGGCCACTAGCCACGGCCTTTGACCTTGAGCAGTTTGTTCATCTTTTGGCCATGTCCACTGTACATTTTAAACAAATAAAATGAAATAAGTGATGGCCTTCGGCCGTGCCCACTGTGTATTACACAACACTAACCAGCCACTAGCCATGGTCTTCAACACAATACTAGCCAGTGACCACAGCCTTTGACTGTACGGACTGTATATTCTGACATAATAATGGTCACTAGCTATGGCCTTTAGCCATGGTCATTGACTGCAGCTTTCACTGTTGCCCACTGTATATTTTAAAACAGTAATGGGCTACTAGGCTTGGCATTTAACCATGCACATTGGTCATTTTCAATGGTAACCGACCACTAGCTATGGCCTTTGGTGCTGGCCAATGACCACAGCTTTTGTCATGACCAAGTCCACGGCATAAAATGTTATGAAGGTAATCAAAGTTTTCATGAGCTAACTTATAAATAATGTTATGTCTAATTCCATTATTGATGTAATCAGTTATATGCAATGCAATTACTGTTGACACCAGTTTTCATCAGTGATGTGATCTGTAGTGTCATCATTGTTCTCATACAACATATAATTAGTGATATCATCAGTGATGTGATCTGTGATGTCATCATTGTGGTCATAGTCTGCGCAACAGGGGACACAAAGTTAAGGTGGCTTTAGTTGAATTTCCAGAGTTTTGTTGCATTAAGAATATAAATGGGCAGGTGGGTTTTTTCACCTGTGTTACCATGGTTTGGAGTGAAGACGTTCCCTTGTCAGTAATGCCAACCAGCGTCAGTGTGTTCCAAATTTTGTGTAGGAATCCTTGGCTTTGTTAGTCTGCCACAAACGCCCCATTATGTTGCCATGACGAGATCTGTAAAGGTGCCAAGAACTGTGAAAAGAGATTAACCTGTGCCCTTTCGAGGTCTTTAACACATCAGAACACATTGAGAAAGCTCCATTGTGCCAGGTGGCCATTATCACAGCCCTGCTGTTTCACACTAGCCCCCAACAGGAGCCAAGCGGGAGACCTTGGCATAAAAACTGGGAGGGTGCCAGGCCTTCTGCATTCCACCTGGCAGCTGATGACTTCATTAACAATCAATGATGTTTCCCAAGGCAGTAAAAACAATTCATCATTTTCCCACACAGAAATTAATCTGAATGCTTGACAGAGATTCTTAATTAATTAGGATCGCTACGGGGTCTTTATGCACTGGCATCCCATATTCATTTCTCTAGAACGTACACTGCAGATGTAAATTGTTTTCTAGGAAATCTGAGTTCCATTTTAAGTTGGGATATTTCTCAGGAGTGTCCCCTTTCTATCTCTACTGCTACTTATCTTCATGCACAGCCATGCGGTGTGTTTGAGGTCCATATAACGGCTATAGTCCTAATATGCCATAGTGCTGACCCGCCTGCAACACCCCAACAGCACAACAAATTGCACAGCGTTTCACCTCACGATACCTCACCTTTCCAGCGGTAAAACAGAGATGGAATGCCTCCGGCCTTCTACATCAATCAGCTTCTAAAGATTATCTGCCATGACCGTCGGATATCATAATTAACTTTGCAAATCCATGATCCAGAATGCCTAATTAGAAACCAGCCACCATTCATAAGTTATCGCATACACTATCGGAGCTCCTTTGTGATATTTTGGAAAAAAAGGAAATTTACATGAGAAAAATCATTTTAAGTGAGTCAATATCCGCAGTCCAATAAGACCACAGAATTAAATGATTCCCTTATACTGAATTTCTAGGCAACTCATCTACTACCAAGACAATTCCCTTTCTCAGTTGGTTGCACTGTCATGCTGTGTGTTGTGTTGCATCTTATCATAGAGACAGAAGTGTAAAGTATAGGTTTTAAAGCCTAGAAGACCACCGGCAAGTTAGGTTTAATCACAGCAGGACAATGCATGCACCTTTTAATTTCATTAAATGTTTGCTGCACCTTTCCTCAGGGCTCGGTCATTGAATATCCTCACAGCTTCTGTGCTGGTGAGAATTGAGGGCCATGGCAGGATATATGTGCCAATGCAGGGGATGGCTAAGAGGGTGGGTGGGTGATATTGGGGTAGTTTAGCTGAAAACAAATATGACTAAATAATTATAAAGATATTTTATATGGGGGAGACACCTTCTCAAATGTAAACACTGTGTTGAGGAAGAGTAGGACTAAGAGTAATGAAGATTACCAGTACGTTACCGGGCTTGATCATGTCACCTACCTGGCACACAAGACAGTATATGCTCTAGTCAGGCAAGGAATGAGGCTATGAATGGCCTCACGCAAGGCGCTATAGCAACTAGGCTCTATGGCCTACGTCTCATCTGTCCTCCAACAACCCTGCCTCGATCGGACTACGCTGTTGTGATATAATTCCACACCTATAACCACCAACATGTCAGGAATTACCCAGGTCCCGCCATAAACCATGACCAGGGACCCGGCAATTGGGCCCTCTGACGCCTAAAACAGAGTCTCAGATTCAAAGACCCTCCGACTGGCCAAACATAACATACTCCGCAGCAACCTGAGAATCTGACTCAGAGATCCACTAGCACGAACCACCACAACGGACACGGCCAGCTCATCGGGCTCCTGAAAGTAATCAGGAACAGAGAGCTCCTGACAGTAAGCCCAGACACTCACCACTCCTACCAATATGCTCACTCTCCACTTTACACCAACATACAATAGAGCGCCGCTATACCCCTATATCAATTTCGGCCTAGCTACACACATACCGGCAATACCTCTTAAACACCTCAACAGCCTGTTATAACGCAGTTATACTCCACAAAGAAATTGGCCTAGCTGCACACATAATGTGTTACACAGGCCCAACGGCCGACAGAATGCCGACTCAGAGACCAGCTACCTCGCTGCTCACATTCCACTGATCTCTCACAACCACTGCACCGCACCTAGCGTTAGAATGCGGCCACCATCGCACAAACCGCACTGGCTGCACACATACTGAGTGCACCCAAGCACTATGTACTCTCTCCACTGACCTGGACTACGGTCCCCAAGGGCGTTCAACCCACAAGCGCTTTCAGATCACACCAATGGTCCATGAGGCGCTTTACAAATGCACAATAACGTAACATGATTGCGGAAGACATTGACACTGGATCCTCATGGGGTCTGCCTACTTTTATCGGGTGGCAAATGTTCAGATTAATTTCGCTGCCATGCCACCAGTAAACAGAGCCACTAGACATACTTAAGTTGACATAATAATATATATATATTTTTAAGGCTAGCCATGTGTGTAACATGTATCCATTAGCCAAGGTGATAACATTTAGAATGTGGGTCGATAGTCTTACTTGCCACATGCACACATGAGCATTGCATGTATCATGTCTGAGTGATTTGCATACGCTACCTTCCAGTGTTAAGGGACTTATAACACTGCATAGGATGTTTTCTTCTAAAACAATTTCTGTTTGTGTTCCATTAGTCAAAGGATTTTCCGACGCTTCCAGCATTTCGCGTTTCGAATAAAATCAGCCTGACAGTTTGCTAGGAAAGGCCGCCCGCTTATCACAGAACTTACTTCCGGGCCCAGTTTTGTATAAAACTTCGCTAAACTGCTCAAAATAAATCAAAAATGAAGCAATCAAGACGCGGCTTCCAATCCAGCTGTTTTGCATCCTTTATACGGTGTCATGGTTAAAGGGCAAAGGAGTGGGGGAGTCCCCAAAGGACCCTTTCCCCGACTGCCAAATTGGCAGCTTCAAAACAAGCAACAAGGCTGCCGGTTCCTCCCGGGACAAGCAGGGCGTGTAATCCCCAGAACTTCAAAGCAACCGGTGCGAAGAGCTCGGAGCTGCTCCGCCGCGGAACAGAGGCTCGTTCGAGCTCTAACCAGCTAATGTGGAATGCAGAAGAAAAAAAAACTGCTTGAATAGTCCATTGGAAAACAAAGAATTAGAGGCTGGAGTTGCTGTTCCTGGGAACGCAGGTTCTGCTGACAGCACACTGCTGGGCTCTGCCATTGAATCCTGTGTATCGTGCCAAAGTAGGCTGAAAGGGGGGCAGCACGGGGACATGGCAGGATGCATGTCCTTACATGTAAGGTTTCCCCAGGGCAAGAGTCAATCAGCAGGTGAACCTTGTTGCATTTCTTGAACCCGCTTTTCACAAGCCAGTCTTGCATAGATGCACGTTGAAACGTATGATCATCCATTGCATACTAATATAGCGCGCCATGCTGCATTGCTCCCGCTTCTAAGTGCTGTAATAGCACGCCTTTATTCCATTTCATGGTATCGTATTTATTTATTTATTTGTTGCATTTATATAGCACTGGTATGCCGTTTTATTGGTTTCAGATAGATGAAAGGCTGAGTCGTCACTTCTGCAAGAATCTACCTTGAAAAGTGCGTTCTGGCACAAACTGAAGCGAGAGCACTTAACCACTGAACTATCCGTCCAAACATCTGCAGTCTCGCCTGTGCTGATTACTGAGTTCCATGAGTGCATTAACAGGAATGGAAAGAAACACATTCACATTTTTACGACTTATTTAAAATAGCCAGATTGGCAGCAATGTTTTCTCCACTTGGTGTGTGTTGCAGACACTAGCTGCCACATTAATGCGTGTTGTGAAGGAGTTTTAAGGGAGGGACTGCCGCAAAAGGAAGCAGATTTCTTTTCACAACTGACCTCTTCCTTGACACTCTAGACCACACCTGAGTCCCTCTTGAAGCTGTGGCTACAGGTTATACCTAATCTCTCTCAAGCTTCCACTAATACCCCTATTATTTGACTAAATGCCACAAAATCATTAAATAATGTGCATTCCAAGAGGGTTTACATTAAAATGTCAAATAGATTAATGTTAACACAAAGAACGAGTGTTGCCATTCAAAACCAAAATTAGAGAATGCAAAATAGTTTCTGTATTCATACAGCCATGTTGCATGAAGACTATAGTAAACTGTACACATTCTAGTATTCTGCAACTTGATGATAAACATAATGTTTATTAAAAGATATTTGATAGAGTAAGTTACATTTGTTGATAGGCTTACACATGATTACATTGTCATTACCAGTAATAATTACAGAAATAAATGATGTTCCTTATTACATGTAACCTCGAAATGGTCAACTTAGTTTGAACTCTTGTTAAACCTAA
Organism: Ambystoma mexicanum; assembly: GCF_040938575.1. NCBI lineage: Eukaryota > Metazoa > Chordata > Amphibia > Caudata > Ambystomatidae > Ambystoma > Ambystoma mexicanum. The sequence continues at coordinate 38,353,192 of NC_090936.1, read as the reverse complement.
ATTGTATGTTTATGCTGAGTTTTCTGAAGACCAGGACAGCAAGTGTGAGCTTGCTGTAAAACAGGCCTCATTATCAATCATGTTCACTTATCCATTCGAGAGATTGATAGACACAGCAGTGTGTACCCAAGACAAACTCTTTGTTTTCAAAAACCAAGAAAATAGAACTAAATGCAAGCTACATATTGGATTCAGCTCAATTAGGTGGACATGCATTTTTAAGAGGGGAGCAAGGTCAAAGCGGTCACTGCCTGGTGAGTCATTAAAGTGGATTCTTAACTGCAAAGGCCTCAAACAGACAATGAACCTTGACCTGCAGACCAATACAGCCTCATCCATTATGTGTTTGCTTCATAAATTTAACCTTTTAAAATTATTCCTTTTTTACAGGATATCTGTTTCAGCAAATGTTTTCTCTTGATAGTATAATTCTAACAAAAGATGTAATGTGCCACACTGGAAACAATGATTGTTCCTTTAAAGTGACAAATAATGTTTGAACCCTTTAAAAATTGAGACTATATTTGAATTCAGCAGAGTGACTGCCATCACACCCATATAAGTAGGATATATCCAAATGTATGATGTATTAAAAATGTGCATATTTTAACTATTATGCTGGCTTTGAAATCATAATTGTCATGTGATCATGAATAAATAGGTCTTATTAATGGCACAGGTCCATACAAGTATTTAAAAGGGAAAGACCAATTTCTTTCCAATTCGATCATAATTCTTAAGGGGAGGGCTATCTCACAGCTAAATACATCCCATTATGAAATCCTGAAATATATTGGCCCTGTTGAATCAACGAGGAGGATTCTTGTGGGTGTGAGTTACTGAAGGGAACCTATCATAGCCTCTGTCCATTCCAAAATTGCTTCATCAAATGGTGCTGAATGGGTAGAATTTGATGGGTATTTAACGTCAACCACATAGGAAGAGAGAGAGTTCTTTGGGAAAGCAGCAAAGAAAGAGAGCCTGCTTGACAGGATAAAAGCAGATTGTTTGGATTTGCAACTTGAAGTAGCTGATGGACATTTTCCTCAAGAAGTCCTTTTCCAGAAAGAGCTGAATTCAGAAGCCCTTTCCAAGACAGAACCAGATTGCCTGAGAGGGATTTGGGGGCAGTAGATAGAATGACATGAAGAGCTTGCCTGGCACAGTTGCATTGACCCCTACCTAACTTGGGCCTTTGAAAACTAAAATGGAAGTAAGTACAATAACTCCAGAGCATTTAGATAACTCTCTCAATCATTAATTGTACTCCAGAGGCTAATGTGACAAATCCAGGGAGATTGCCACGTCTCCCTAAGGGGGAGTTCACTATGCTTAACACTCCTAGGAGACTGGGTAAATTGGATCCCTCTGGAGGTGTCTTCCATTTAGGGGCCAGGGACCCAGATAAGTTATAAGGTAACATCCCTGCCCCCCCCCAATCAATAATACCTTCATGGGGTATCTAGGGGCTTTGTTTTACAATAACCAAAAATACTCTTTTTTAATGGCTGACTTGGTTTCTTTCCTAGGCGCGCCCAATCTCCTGTGAAAAATGATGAGACAAAAGAATCAGCCCCCTGGAGAAGCACCCCAGGGAGAGCTAATCACAGAGAAGCCTCAGCAGGCCTTGCAGAGTTTAACCACGCCAACTAGGCCATAGAGGGAGTGCCTGTCGAGGGAGTGATAATGCCATTGCCAAAAGGGAAGACTGCGGGGTTGCACCCAGAGGATGCAGAGAGACACAGCTGCAGCAAACAGCCGGATTAGCCCCGGGAAGATGTGACTGGGAGGATGCTTGGAATGCCAAAGAGGAGTCCGGTTGAATTGTCACATAAGCGACTTTGCCCAGACCGAGCTGCAGGAACCAGAGAGAAGAGCCTGGGAGAGCCGACGTGGATCCCCACTGGAAAATCATGAAAGCGGCTCTGCAACAAAAGAAGAGCTGACTCTATTCAACTCCCCTCGTGTGGAGCAGCGCTCGAGGATACCAGGCGGGTGGTAGTTCCAGTGGAAAGGGAAGCAGAAGAAAGAGAAAGAAAGGAGGACTATACCCCAGAACAGGGGAGTGAGAAGGGAAAGAGCCCTGGAACATGTAGAGACTGAGCAAGCCCCAGAGTGGGGAGTAAGAAGAAACAGAGCCACAGACTGAGAACATCCCATAGTGGGGATTGGAGACTGAGAGAATCCCAGAGTGGGAAGAGACAGAGATAGTCTTGGATTGAGACACCTGGATAACTTTCCAGCACACTAAGAACTGTCTTCTTCTTGGAAATTAAACCCAGAGTGAAAGCCTTTTACTAACAGGGAGAGGGTCGGGCAGAGGCCAGCAGCCATCCCTGGCAAAGTCTTTATATCTGTGGGTTTTTTTGAAGATAGGGAAAGTAAGTGGTTAAGAGTAGGATTCTGGACAGATGACTTTTGTTAGTAGTTTACTGACATCCTTTCGAGCACCCTTTTGACTTTCTTTATAGAATAGAGGTCGAGGTGGTAGACTTAGGGAACATTTGTTGCAGAATTGACAAAAATAAAATCGTAAAACTATACTTAGTTATCCGAGTCCTGATTCTGACCTGCCACAGTAATTACAAGTATTTATTTCAGAGTAACCACATTTACAAAATATGTTACTAAAGGGGGGCTAGGCCTGCCGATTAAACTTAGTGTATGGATAATTAAAATAGATTGTTCTAGAATCCAATATCACACAGGGCACATTTGTCTCTGACTTTTAACATACTGAGCTTCACTGGAGCAAATTATTTCTTCTTTTGTGGGGATGCTGAACCATGCAACTGACAGACTTTCATAGATTGATAGACTTTTTGAGCTCTGAAAACCATAGTTTACATAAAAGAATAATCCTGAATAGAGTTTCTGCTCCTCAAAGCGGAATAGGAAGGAGGTTAGTTTTGCCTATTATTCCCCCCCAAGACATTAATGCCAATATAAATAGCCCACACATTTTTCCAAAGCATTGCATATAACTAGAAGGACCGTTCCTTAAGTATACTCTGAATAAAGTTAACTTGCTGATTCTTATTCTATTTCAGTTTTATAATCTCATCCTTGTGACCTTTTCATGCACCATATTTCCTCCCCAAAACAAAAGCTTCTACCCAGAACCCAAGCCTTTTGATTCAGTGTAACCAGGTCAACCCTGACAAACCTTCTTGTGTGTACGTCCAAGCTACAACTCAATGGTCTCTAAAATTGTATAGTTGGTCAGACCTAGTGAAGGAATGTCAATATTTTTCTCTGATGACAACACTTAACGATGGATTCAGAGAAAACGGAATGAATTGTGTTGTTTAAAGTCTATTCAAAGAATGATTTTGTCTTTTTAAATCCCACAACCTATGCCAATGTGTATCTTCATACTGGAGAGGATTTTATTAATTTGTCTCGAACAGATGTATGGATGGCAGATATATGTGTATTGTGAATGTAAACATTAGCAAGATAACAGTCGATTTGTGAGGATAGCTCAGGGGCAATGCTTTTGTCTTGGAAGCAAGACAACGCAGAGCAACACAGGTTCGACTCCCGATCCTGCGCTTAGAAGCCGATCTCTGGTATTAAGCGCGTTATAAGATAATAATTATAATAATTAGGCAGGCTGTGTTTCTTTTCTATGGGCAAGCTGCCCGTATGTTTGTGGAATATTGTGGGTGACTTCCCCAGTATTCAAAGTTAGCTATTGATTTATTATTTTAAATAACACAGAATATTCAGATTAGAAACAGCCTGTTGCTGGCCCAGATTTTAGGGGTGGGATTGTTATCAGATCGGGGATATGGCTCCCTACAAATAGCCAAACATTAGAAATTCACATGTAATCCATAGGTAGAAGTCATTGCACTGATATATCTACACCCGCTGCCCCCTATATGCGTACCATCTTTAATAATTGCTGCATGACCCGGAAGTCAGTTCAAATGTAGTGGTGGATCATGAGTCAGGCGGTATTGTCAAAACATGAGGTATTGTCAAATATTGCCTGTTTTGCTGACTGCGTGATCCAGAATACAATACCCCATGTGTAAATATCATCTGCAAAGTACATGCCATCCTAAAGCATTCAGTATTTTGACTGACTGTGCATGTGATAAATATTGCATGTAGAAAATTAGAATTATTGTATTCTGATTTACCGCATCGTCATGAGTGCCAAAACAGCCTAAATAACACCCCAAATACCACCATCCTTAACATCCTGATACATGGTGGTGGGCATTACTGCCTGGTGAGTCCAAATGATAAACAGGTGCAGCCATTGACCTGTCAAAGGATAGAAAATTCACACCCAAACTTCCAACACAACACAGATCACCAAGCGACCAGGTGGACCCACATCGTTTCATGTCCCTAACCTCAGGTCCTGTGTAAAGGTAACTGACCTCAGAATATACCTGCATGAGCGCACCCTACTGGCAGGAAGTAGGAGGAGGATGTGGAGGCAACCCGTCTCCAGGGTTAGACCATCCACGTGGGCACTGATGGACCACCAGCTAATCACCTTGTCAGATACAGAATCATGGGCATTCTACAGTTAATAGAGGGGCATTTACACATTGACACTGGCATTTGCACAGCTATACCTCCTCTCCCTAAGGTGGGTTTCATACGACATTTCTGTGCCATTGGCAGATTCTAGTACGTGGTCGGCATGTTGCAGAGTACGTCGCAGCCCACATTCTCACCTGTGCTTTTGCAGGCCTTCCTCAAGATGCCCGTCACCACATTGCGCAACCTACCACCACGCTGCCATCAAAGGTAGGTTGTATGACATTTCTCACCACTTCCCCAGCATCACACATGGTTCCATTGTCCGGAACACAGGGGAGGGAGCAGGTGTGTGTTGCCGTGCTTGCACCCGGTTGTGGCCTAGATGCCGCATTGGTCATTGCTTGTGGCGGTGGAATTGCAACTTCACCATATGAAGTGGATGACATGACTGGAAGGTTTTGAGGTAGTTGGGTAGCTTCTGCTTGCACTCAGACATGTGCTGTACTCGCCAATGGCATCAGTATATGTGTCCAGTGCAGCAGATGTATCTTTGCTAGTAGAAATGTGGTAAAGGGTCCATTTTTGCCAGGCATCTGAAAAGAAACTGCAAACAGATGTCAGATGCCTGAGCTATGCAGAACAGGAATACGACTTCAATCCGCCAGTGCCCACATCCATGTGTACTGAATGGCATACATCTGTGCATATGTGTAGAATCGGTCAACTGGATCTTGCTTTGGGTCTCTCTCAAAGCTAGGACTCTGTATTACCCGTCCAAAAAGTTCCATGGCCGTGCCTTGATATCAATTGGATTACCATCCCAGTAAGCCTCTGCCCCCCCTCATTGAAAGTTATATGGCCGCAAGGTATGGGCGCCCTGAGTCATTAATTCTGGTTCATATAAGTATGCCTCAATAGGCGCTCATCAATTATTGACATTGTTTTGGTTCTCCATATATCTGTTCCTTGCCCATCATTCACATCCTTTCACCCACACGAAGGAGCACAGTGATGTGAATAGACACGGAGGCAAAGAGGAGTGTGTTATGTGTGTTTATCGTAATGCTCTTAGCCTCTGTGGAATCTGCATAGGAGATTGCTTATCCTCTTACTTGCGGAACCTGTGATGATGAATCTGCAGAGGAGATCGATTATCCTCTTACTTGCGGAGCCGGTGGTGATGAATCTGCAGAGGAGATCGATTATCCTCTTACTTGCGGAGCCGGTGGTGATGAATCTGCAGAGGAGATCGATTATCCTCTTACTTGCGGAGCCGGTGGTGATGAATCTGCAGAGGAGATCGATTATCTTCTTACTTGTGGAGCCTGTGGTGATGAATCTGCAGAGGAGATTGATTATCCTCTTACTTGCGGAGCCTGTGGTGATGAATCTGCAGAGGAGATCGATTATCCTCTTACTAGCGGAGCCTGTGGTGATGAATCTGCAGAGGAGATCGATCATCCTCTTACTTGCGGAGCTGGTGGTGATGAATCTGCAGAGGAGATCGATTATCCTCTTACTTGCGGAGCCGGTGGTGATGAATCTGCAGAGGAGATCGATTATCCTCTTACTTGCGGAGCCTGTGGTGATGAATCTGCAGAGGAGATCGATTATCCTCTTACTTGCGGAGCCGGTGGTGATGAATCTGCAGAGGAGATCGATTATCCTCTTACTTGTGGAGCCTGTGGTGATGAATCTGCAGGGGAGATTGATTATCCTCTTACTTGCAGAGCCTGTGGTGATGAATCTGCAGAGGAGATCGATTATCCTCTTACTTGCGGAGCCTGTGGTGATGAATCTGCAGAGGATATTGATCATCCTCTTACTTGCGGAGCTGGTGGTGATGAATCTGCAGAGGAGATCGATTATCCTCTTACTTGCAGAGCCGGTGGTGATGAATCTGCAGAGGAGATCGATTATCCTCTTACTTGCGGAGCCTGTGATGATGAATCTGCAGAGGAGATTGCTTATCCTCTTACTTGTGGAGCTTGTAATGATGAATCTGCAGAGGAGATTGATTATCCTCTTACTTGCGGAGCCGGTGGTGATGAATCTGCAGAGGAGATCGATTATCCTCTTACTTGCGGAGCTGGTGGTGATGAATCTGCAGAGGAGATCGATTATCCTCTTACTTGCAGAGCCTGTGGTGATGAATCTGCAGAGGAGATCGATTATCCTCTTACTTGCGGAGCCTGTGGTGATGAATCTGCAGAGGAGATCAATTATCCTCTTACTTGCAGAGCCTGTGGTGATGAATCTGCAGAGGATATTGATTATCCTCTTACTTGCAGATCCTATGGTGATGAATCGGGAGAGGTGATCAATTATCTGCTTCTTGCTGAGCCTGTGGTGATGAATCTGCAGAGGAGATCGATTATCCTCTTACTTGCAGAGCCTGTGGTGATGAATCTGCAAAGGGGATCGTTTATCCTCTTACTTGAGAAGCTTATGGTGATGAATCTGCAGAGGAGATCGTTCATCCACTTACTTGTAGATCCTGAGGTGATGAATCTGCAGAGGAGACCGATTATCCTCTTACTTGCAGAGCCTGTGGTGATGAATCTGCAGAGGAAATTGGTTATCCTCTTACTTGCGGAGCCTGTGATGATGAATATGCAGAGGAGAGTGATTATCCTCTTACTGCGGATCCTGTGGTGATAAATCTGCAGAGGAGATCGTTTATCCTCTTACTTGCAGAGCCTGTGGTGATGAATCTGCAGAGGTGATCAATTATCTGTTTACTTGCTGGGCCTGTGGTGATGAATCTGCAGAGGAGACCGATTATCCTCTTACTTGTGCAGCCTGTGATGATGAATCTGCAGAGGAGATTGCTTATCCTCTTACTTGCGGAGCCTGTAATGATGAATCTACAGAGGAGATTGATTATCCTCTTACTTGCGGAGCCGGTGGTGATGAATCTGCAGAGGAGATCGATTATCCTCTTACTTGTGGAGCCTGTGGGGATGAATCTGCAGAGGAGATTGATTATCCTCTTACTTGCAGAGCCGGTGGTGATGAATCTGCAGAGGAGATCGATTATCCTCTTACTTGCGGAGTCTGTGGTGATGAATCTGCAGAGGAGATTGATTATCCTCTTACTTGCAGAGTCGGTGGTGATGAATCTGCAGAGGAGATCGATTATCCTCTTACTTGCAGAGCCTGTGGTGAGGAATCTGCAGAGGAGATCGATTATCCTCTTACTTGCGGGGCCTGTGGTGATGAATCTGCAGAGGAGATCAATTATCCTCTTACTTGCAGAGCCTGTGGTGATGAATCTGCAGAGGAGATTGATTATCCTCTTACTTGCAGAGCCTGTGGTGATGAATCGGCAGAGGAGATCAATTATCCGCTTCTTGCTGAGCCTGTGGTGATGAATCTGCAGAGGAGATCATTCATCCACTTACTTGTAGAGCCTGAGGTGATGAATTTGCAGAGGAGACCGATTATCCTCTTACTTGCAGAGCCTGTGGTGATGAATCTGCAGAGGAAATTGGTTATCCTCTTACTTGCGGAGCCTTTGATGATGAATATGCAGAGAAGAGCGATTATCCTCTTACTTGCGGAGCCTTTAGTGATAAATCTGCAGAGGAGATCGTTTATCCTCTTACTTGCAGAGCCTGTGGTGATGAATCTGCAGAGGTGATCAATTATCTGTTTACTTGCTGAGCCTGTGGTGATGAATCTGCAGAGGAGACTGATTATCCTCTTACTTGCGGAGCCTGTGGTGATGAATCTGCAAAGGAGACCGATTATCCTCTTACTTGCGAAGCCTGTGATGATGAATATGCAGAGGAGAGCGATTATCCTCTTACTCGCGGAGCCTGTGGTGATAAATCTGCAGAGGAGATTGTTTATCCTCTTACTTGCAGAGCCTGTGGTGAAGAATCTGCAGAGGAGATTGATTATCCTCTTACACGCCAAGCCTGTGATGATGAATCTGCAGAGGAGATTGATCATCCTCTTACTTGCGGAGCTGGTGGTGATGAATCTGCAGAGGAGATCTATTATCCTCTTACTTGCAGAGCCTGTGGTGATGAATCTGCAGAGGAGATCGATTATCCTCTTACTTGCGGAGCCGGTGGTGATGAATCTGCAGAGGAGATCGATTATCCTCTTACTAGCGGAGCCTGTGGTGATGAATCTGCAGAGGAGATCGATCATCCTCTTACTTGCGGAGCTGGTGGTGATGAATCTGCAGAGGAGATCGATTATCCTCTTACTTGCGGAGCCGGTGGTGATGAATCTGCAGAGGAGATCGATTATCCTCTTACTTGCGGAGCCTGTGGTGATGAATCTGCAGAGGAGATCGATTATCCTCTTACTTGCGGAGCCGGTGGTGATGAATCTGCAGAGGAGATCGATTATCCTCTTACTTGTGGAGCCTGTGGTGATGAATCTGCAGGGGAGATTGATTATCCTCTTACTTGCAGAGCCTGTGGTGATGAATCTGCAGAGGAGATCGATTATCCTCTTACTTGCGGAGCCTGTGGTGATGAATCTGCAGAGGATATTGATCATCCTCTTACTTGCGGAGCTGGTGGTGATGAATCTGCAGAGGAGATCGATTATCCTCTTACTTGCAGAGCCGGTGGTGATGAATCTGCAGAGGAGATCGATTATCCTCTTACTTGCGGAGCCTGTGATGATGAATCTGCAGAGGAGATTGCTTATCCTCTTACTTGTGGAGCTTGTAATGATGAATCTGCAGAGGAGATTGATTATCCTCTTACTTGCGGAGCCGGTGGTGATGAATCTGCAGAGGAGATCGATTATCCTCTTACTTGCGGAGCTGGTGGTGATGAATCTGCAGAGGAGATCGATTATCCTCTTACTTGCAGAGCCTGTGGTGATGAATCTGCAGAGGAGATCGATTATCCTCTTACTTGCGGAGCCTGTGGTGATGAATCTGCAGAGGAGATCAATTAACCTCTTACTTGCAGAGCCTGTGGTGATGAATCTGCAGAGGATATTGATTATCCTCTTACTTGCAGATCCTATGGTGATGAATCGGGAGAGGTGATCAATTATCTGCTTCTTGCTGAGCCTGTGGTGATGAATCTGCAGAGGAGATCGATTATCCTCTTACTTGCAGAGCCTGTGGTGATGAATCTGCAAAGGGGATCGTTTATCCTCTTACTTGAGAAGCTTGTGGTGATGAATCTGCAGAGGAGATCGTTCATCCACTTACTTGTAGATCCTGAGGTGATGAATCTGCAGAGGAGACCGATTATCCTCTTACTTGCAGAGCCTGTGGTGATGAATCTGCAGAGGAAATTGGTTATCCTCTTACTTGCGGAGCCTGTGATGATGAATATGCAGAGGAGAGTGATTATCCTCTTACTCGCGGATCCTGTGGTGATAAATCTGCAGAGGAGATCGTTTATCCTCTTACTTGCAGAGCCTGTGGTGATGAATCTGCAGAGGTGATCAATTATCTGTTTACTTGCTGGGCCTGTGGTGATGAATCTGCAGAGGAGACCGATTATCCTCTTACTTGTGCAGCCTGTGATGATGAATCTGCAGAGGAGATTGCTTATCCTCTTACTTGCGGAGCCTGTAATGATGAATCTGCAGAGGAGATCGATTATCCTCTTACTTGTGGAGCCTGTGGGGATGAATCTGCAGAGGAGATTGATTATCCTCTTACTTGCGGAGCCGGTGGTGATGAATCTGCAGAGGAGATCGATTATCCTCTTACTTGCGGAGTCTGTGGTGATGAATCTGCAGAGGAGATTGATTATCCTCTTACTTGCAGAGTCGGTGGTGATGAATCTGCAGAGGAGATCGATTATCCTCTTACTTGCAGAGCCTGTGGTGAGGAATCTGCAGAGGAGATCGATTATCCTCTTACTTGCGGGGCCTGTGGTGATGAATCTGCAGAGGAGATCAATTATCCTCTTACTTGCAGAGCCTGTGGTGATGAATCTGCAGAGGAGATTGATTATCCTCTTACTTGCAGAGCCTGTGGTGATGAATCGGCAGAGGAGATCAATTATCCGCTTCTTGCTGAGCCTGTGGTGATGAATCTGCAGAGGAGATCATTCATCCACTTACTTGTAGAGCCTGAGGTGATGAATTTGCAGAGGAGACCGATTATCCTCTTACTTGCAGAGCCTGTGGTGATGAATCTGCAGAGGAAATTGGTTATCCTCTTACTTGCGGAGCCTTTGATGATGAATATGCAGAGAAGAGCGATTATCCTCTTACTTGCGGAGCCTTTAGTGATAAATCTGCAGAGGAGATCGTTTATCCTCTTACTTGCAGAGCCTGTGGTGATGAATCTGCAGAGGTGATCAATTATCTGTTTACTTGCTGAGCCTGTGGTGATGAATCTGCAGAGGAGACTGATTATCCTCTTACTTGCGGAGCCTGTGGTGATGAATCTGCAAAGGAGACCGATTATCCTCTTACTTGCGAAGCCTGTGATGATGAATATGCAGAGGAGAGCGATTATCCTCTTACTCGCGGAGCCTGTGGTGATATATCTGCAGAGGAGATTGTTTATCCTCTTACTTGCAGAGCCTGTGGTGAAGAATCTGCAGAGGAGATTGATTATCCTCTTACACGCCAAGCCTGTGATGATGAATCTGCAGAGGAGATTGATCATCCTCTTACTTGCGGAGCTGGTGGTGATGAATCTGCAGAGGAGATCTATTATCCTCTTACTTGCAGAGCCTGTGGTGATGAATCTGCAGAGGAGATCGATTATCCTCTTACTTGCGGAGCCGGTGGTGATGAATCTGCAGAGGAGATCGATTATCCTCTTACTTGTGGAGCCTGTGTTGATGAATCTGCAGAGGAGATTGATTATCCTCTTACTTGCGGAGCCGGTGGTGATGAATCTGCAGAGGAGATCGATTATCCTCTTACTTGCGGAGCCTGTGGTGATGAATCTGCAGAGGAGATCAATTATCCTCTTACTTGCAGAGCCTGTAGTGATGAATCTGCAGAGGAGATTGATTATCCTCTTACTTGCAGAGCCTGTGGTGATGAATCGGCAGAGGTGATCAATTATCCACTTCTTGCTGAGCCTGTGGTGATAAATCTGTAGAGGAGATCGATTAACCTCTTACTTGCAGAGCCTGTGGTGATGAATCTGCAGAGGAGATCGTTTATCCTCTTACTTGCGAAGCCTGTGGTGATGAATCTGCAGAGGAGATCGTTCATCCACTTACTTGCAGAGCCTGTGGTGATGAATCTGCAGAAGAAATTGGTTATCCTCTTACTTGCGGAGCCTGTGATGATGAATATGCAGAGGAGAGTGATTATCATCTTACTCGCGGAGCCTGTGGTGATAAATCTGCAGAGGAGATTGTTTATCCTCTTACTTGCAGAGCCTCTGGTGATGAATCTGCAGAGGTGATCAATTATCTGTTTACTTGCTGGGCCTGTGGTGATGAATCTGCAGAGGAGACCGATTATCCTCTTACTTGCGGAGCCTGTGATGATGAATCTGCAGAGGAGATTGCTTATCCTCTTACTTGTGGAGCTTGTAATGATGAATCTGCAGAGGAGATTGATTATCCTCTTACCTGCGGAGCCGGTGGTGATGAATCTGCAGAGGAGATCGATTATCCTCTTACTTGTGGAGCCTGTGGGGATGAATCTGCAGAGGAGATTGATTATCCTCTTACTTGCGGAGCCGGTGGTGATGAATCTGCAGAGGAGATTGATTATCCTCTTACGTGCAGAGCCTGTGGTGATGAATCTGCAGAGGAGATCGATTATCCTCTTACTTGCGGGGCCTGTGGTGATGAATCTGCAGAGGAGATCAATTATCCTCTTACTTGCAGAGCCTGTGGTGATGAATCTGCAGAGGAGATTGATTATCCTCTTACTTGCAGAGCCTGTGGTGATGAATCGGCAGAGGTGATCAATTATCCGCTTCTTGCTGAGCCTGTGGTGATGAATCTGCAGAGGAGATCGATTATCCTCTTACTTGCAGAGCCTGTGGTGATGAATCTGCAGAGGAGATCGTTTATCCTCTTACTTCCGAAGCCTGTGGTGATGAATCTGCAGAGGAGACCGATCATCCTCTTACTTGCAGAGCCTGTGGTGATGAATCTGCAGAGGAAATTGGTTATCCTCTTACTTGCGGAGCCTGTGATGATGAATAGGCAGAGGAGAGCGATTATCCTCTTACTCGCGGAGTCTGTGGTGATAAATCTGCAGAGCAGATCGTTTATCCTCTTAGTTGCAGAGCCTGTGGTGATGAATCTGCAGAGGTGATCAATTATCTGTTTACTTGCTGTGCCTGTGGTGATGAATCCGCAGAGGAGATCAATTATCCTCTTACTTGCAGAGCCTGTGGTGATGAATCTGCAGAGGAGACCGATTATCCTCTTACTTGCGGAGCCTGTGACGAAGAATCTGCAGAGGAGAGCGATTATCCTCTTACTTGCAGAGCCTGTGGTGAAGAATCTGCAGAGGAGATCGATTATCCTCTTACTCGCAAAGCCTGTGATGATGAATCTGCAGAGGAGAGCAATTATCCTCTTACTTTCATCGTCACAGGCTCTGCATCTGCAGAGAAGATCGATTATCCTCTTACTTGTGGAGCCTGTGACAATGAATCTGCAGAGGAGATCCATGATCCTGTTACTTACAGAACCTGTGGTGATGAATCTGCAGATGAGATTGATTATCCTCTTACTTGCTGAGCTTGTGGTGATGAATCTGCAGAGGAGATCGATTATCGTCTACTTGCAGAGCCTGTGGTGATGAATCTGTAGAGATCGATTATCCTCTTATTTGCAGAACCTGTGGTGATGAATCAGCAGAGGCGATTAATTATCCGCTTACTTGCTGAGCCCGTGGTGATGAATCTCCAGAGGAGATTGATTATCCTCTTACTTGCAGAGCCTGTGGTGATGAATCGGCAGAGGTGATCAATTATCTGCTTACTTGCTGAGCCTGTGGTGATGAATCTGCAGTGGAGACCATTCATCCTCTTACTTGCAGAGCCTGTGGTGATGAATCTGCAGCGGAGATTGATTATCCTCTTACTTGCAGAGCCTGTGGTGATGAATCTGCAGAGGAGATCGATTATCATCTTACTTGCAGAGCCTGTGGTGATGAATCTGCAGAGCAGAGTGATTATCATCTTACTTGCAGAACCTGTGACGATGAATCTGCAGAGCAGAGCGATTATCCTCTTACTTGCTGAGCCTGTGGTGATGAATCTGCAAAAATTGATTATCCTCTTACTTGCCGAGCCTGTGGTGATGTATCCGCAGAGGCGATCGATTATCCTCTTACAGGCACAGCCTGTGGTAATGATTTCCTCAGACACGGAATGGTGCAATCCTAGATCACTGTTGGTCTCAATGACAAATAATATTGATTCTATTTAACACTTTGTGGTCTCTAATTATGCGATATGCAGGATGATGTGCCATCCTTTAGATCATTGTGCGCAGTGCAGCAGGGGGCATGAATGGTATGCAGTCCTGTGCAGTTACTCCCTGATGCAGTATTATTTATTGGCATATCCATCCCTCACTTAACTCTAATTTCAGTCAGACTTACTGTGCATGCATGTTTTCACTGGTTCTGTTGCATGTCCCTCCTTCCTTTTCATGTGTCAGTGCATGTGTGCAAATCAGGGAAAATAGGAAGTCCTGGAATGTTCATGTGGCAGTAAGGATGACCGCACTGCATTTGCAAATGTCTTGCAGTGTGATCAAAGTTAATATCAATGGAATATATACAGCCCACCACTGAACAGGTGGTGCAGGGCGTCCATTTAGTGACTACACACAGGGTCTGTCAATACAAGGCCCTAATGACTGCTCGGGTACCACAAAGGGGAGATGAGGCATTTTGTCAACCAAGGTCTACCACCCTAAACCTAACCCTAACCCCAACGTGACCCAGCAACACCAGATTGGCAATGTTGTGGGACCTGCAGAGATATGTGGTTGCATGCAGCCTGATAGACCGGACATTACGCAACAAAACCTCCTAATTTTCTACAAGGATTAGGTGACACCGAATCAGTCATGGAAAGGCGCAACGCCCACCTCAAACCATACACATGGGTCCTCAGAAACTACATTTTTGCCAAGACCCACCTCAGGAAGATGTCTATATAATGGGAGGGGTAAGTAGCCCCATGCAAAATGATCAACCTAAAGGCCTTGCTCCCTCTTGCCCAGCTAACTATCGACCTATCACTATCACCCCTTTGTTGGGCAACCTCATGGAGAAGCTGGTCATCCCCCAACTGACCCTCCACACTGAAATGGCTGGCTGCCTCCATGACCACTAATCTGGTTTCAGAGCAGACAGAGGCACTGAAACTGCTCTCCTGAATCCCCAAGAAGACCTACTCTCTAATCTGCACTCTACCACTCCTTTTGTTCTGATCCTCCTCGATCTTTCCTCTGCCTTTGACACTGTCAACCACTCCATCCTTATAATGTGTCCCTCTGATACCCTAGGCATCACGGACAGGCCACTGGCGTGGCTTACCTCTTTCCTCTAGAACAGACCCTCCCAAGTGCAAATGGGTCTGTTTCTCTCCTCCACCTCACTCTCTACCTGTGGTGTCCCTCAGGGCACTATCCTATTGACATGGCTCTTCAAAATCTATCTGGCCTCTCTAGCCCACCTGATCTCCACCTACTACCCTCATTTTCAGTGTTACGCAGATGACACACTGCTCTCTTTCCGAATGCCATCCCATACCCCATGTCCCCTCCTCCTCCTCTTCCTCCCTCATACCTGACTGCCTGACTGATATTCAGGCTTGCTGCTCTGCCAATGATCTCTGCCTCAATGCCAGCAAGACGGATATTCTTCTCATGGGAACGCCTGCTCCTAGTTTTGCCCTTGCTCTCCGGCCAGACTCCTTGGGTCCCCTCCCCTCACCCACTTGTTAGGCAAAAAACCCTGGCATCATCTTTGACTCCTCTCTCTCCTTCGCTCCACACATCATGGACTTACTAAGAAGTCCAATTTTTAGCTTCATCTCCTCAGGGGTATAGTACCTCACCTTCCCCAAGAAGCTCAATGTCTCCAGAGCCCTGGCTCTCTCTAGGCTTGACTACTACAAGAGCCTCTTCCTCAGCCTTCCTCTTTCCTCCCTTCGCCCCCTCCAACTAATCCAGAATAGGACTGCAAGACTTATCCTTGGCTTAGGCCCAGGGACAGCATCTCTCCATCCCTAAAATATCTCCACTGGGTCCTGGTGACTGCAAGGATACAATTCACGATCCTCTGCATTAGCCACAAGGCTTTCTGGGGCCTGGGACCTCTCTACATGCAGCTTTTCGTCCATAAATACCTCCCTGCCAGAGTCCTTTGGTCTTCTGGCGCCAACTCTCTGCAGGTCAGACACTTCTCCAGGCAGAGAGTGGGAGGCAGATCCCTCTCCTCGGCTGGCGCCTCCCTCTGGAACAGCTTCCCTCCCCATCAGACTTGAACCGAATCTTCTTAAGTTCTGGAAACTTCACAAGACCTTCTTTTTCTCCCTTCCCTTTCCCCCTCCCGTGTTAAACTCTCCATCTGCTGGATCCTTTTCCCTTCAGAGTCACACAAGGGCCAGAACCCCCCCCCCCCAACCCCCACCATCCTCTGCCAGCGATTGCCCTCGGGCTCCCCTTCCCAGACTATCCCAACTTAGTGCTCCCGTCCACTTCACTCCTCCTCCCCTCTTTCCAATGGCACTTGCCGCCTCAGCACAACCATCGCTTGCCCGTCCCCACCCGTGGGGGCATCCCACTTCTGCACTTCTCCCTCTACCCACCTCCCCCTTGCACTGATCACCTTGTTCATGCACTTGCACGGTAGGATTGTCACAAGACCAATACAACCGTTTCATTGTTGTTGTTGTGTTATTGTACTCTTATGATTTCCCATGTCCCCCCCCTACCCCTCTTGTCTTATGGCACCTGGAAACACCTGTGTATAGGCGCCATGCAAAGGTCCAATAAATAAATAAATAAACTGCAACCTCACCCAGTCGTACAACCCAGCAAAACTCATCCAACACACGCACTGTTCTGCTCGGGCTCCCGTTCATATTCCTTACTTCGACCGCAATTAAACTCTTAATCTGGACACCTGGGTCAGATGTGTGGCAGTCATGAGCAGGCCCTCAGATTGACAGGCCCCAGATTGGACCACCATTGAGTTTGCTTGTGAAGTAGAATGGGTCATGTCTGCAACACACTCTGCACTCAAAAGAACAGCTCACCATCTTGGGATCAGGCTGTCTCGTCTCCATGGCCGGTGAACACCAGGGTGGCACTGCTGGTGCACACCAACGCAGGGATTCTCCGCATGCAGGGTCCACACTTTCATATGCACGTTATGTGTTCATATGCAGTAGTACTCACAAGGCTAGGGGAGGAGTGAGGGTTTAAGAGGTGGTAACCCTTTCTGTAATAGACAATATGGTATCACTGATCGTCGCATGCGGCTTGTGTCCGGGTTCCTCCACCACCCACCGATCTATTCAGTGGGTTCACTGTCATACATGTGCCATTAAAGAAATTCATTTGCACTCTGACGTCAATAATAGACAATATACATACACAAAGCTACATATCTACATGTATACATTCATGCCCTATAATTTGTCTCCTTTGCAGTTGCTCTTGAGAAAATCAGACTTTGGATCTGAGAAACACAATCATTTTTTCTATTTTTTTCATTACATGATCACATGTTCCCTAAAGACCTGTCTGCGAATCTTGCTTTTCACAAAAGGATCCAAATAGAGATTTGATCCTTTCGATATTGTTTTCAGCCACCTGGGATATCACATTTCATTTCCTTAAATCGTTTTGTGTGTTGTAGTGATTTGTGATATTCAGAAAGACAGCTTCTGAAGAATGGTAGCAAATCTTTTCAGGCAAACGACTGAAATGCATTGCACGCCAACTAAATAATTATTTCTGCAATTTGCGGGTTTGCCTCAAATACACTTTCCCCACTGTTCTTTACCCTGCCCCCTCACCTCCATCTCCTTAGGGGTGGTGCCTTTACTGATTTTTGGTAAATGATTTTTTATTGGTTGTAGTGGACATGATAAATCTCATCAGAAATGCCCCAGGTTGTGACTCACTCTCTAATAATATTGGGGAATGCAATGGCTGTGACTCGCGGTGAGTGGTGCATAGACGTGCTCCTGAGAATCGGCTTTGAGAGTAGCAAGCCGTTGTGCTGACTACACCAGCCCGAACCGTGACGTCAAAGTCCCTCAGGACAATCGCCAGATCTGACTCTACTGTGTTGAACTTGCAGCTCCATTTACTTTTGGTAAATGGTGTCTGTTGTCATGTTTCCAAATACATCAGTGTATTGTACTCACGCTGAACCCACATCGCGAGAGAATGCATGTGCTGGATGGTAGATTGCTTTAGAAATAAAGGGCCTATCTGGCAAGCCTACATTTATGTTATCTCTGCTCATGTATTTTATATTTCTTATATAGTGTCCTGCTCACTAGTCCGCACCTATGGATGTAGGGCCCTAGTCACTAGTCTGCACCCAGGGATAAAGTACCCTGCTCACCCCTCCACACCCAAGGATACAGTGCCCTGCTCACTCTCACAGGGATATGGTGCTCTGCTCTCTAATCCACACCCATGGATATAGTGCCATGCTCGCTCTCACAGGGATATAGTGCCCTGCTCACTAGTCACCACCTAGGGATATAGTGCCCTGCTCACTAGTCTGCATCTAGGGATATAGTGCCCTGCTCTCTAATCTGCACCCAGGGATCTAGTGCTCTGCTCACTAGTTCAAATTTAGGGATATAGTGCCCAGCTCACTAGTCTGTAACCAGGGATATAGTACTCTGCTCACCCTTCCACACCAAGGATACAGTGCCCTGCTCACTCTCACAGGGATATGGTGCTCTGCTCTCTAATCCACACCCATGGATATAGTGCCATGCTCGCTCTCACAGGGATATAGTGCCCTGCTCACTAGTCACCACCTAGGGATATAGTGCCCTGCTCACTAGTCTGCACCTAGGGATATAGTGCCCTGCTCTCTAATCTGCACCCAGGGATCTAGTGCTCTGCTCACTTGTTCAAATTTAGGGATATAGTGCCCAGCTCACTAGTCTGTAACCAGGGATATAGTACTCTGCTCACCCTTCCACACCAAGGATACAGTGCCCTGCTCACTCTCACAGGGATATGGTGCTCTGCTCTCTAATCCACACCCATGGATATAGTGCCATGCTCGCTCTCACAGGGATATAGTGCCCTGCTCACTAGTCACCACCTAGGGATATAGTGCCCTGCTCACTAGTCTGCACCTATGGATATAGTGCCCTGCTCTCTAATCTGCACCCAGGGATCTAGTGCTCTGCTCACTAGTTCAAATTTAGGGATATAGTGCCCAGCTCACTAGTCTGTAACCAGGGATATAGTACTCTGCTCACCCTTCCACACCAAGGATACAGTGCCCTGCTCACTCTCACAGGGATATGGTGCTCTGCTCTCTAATCCACACCCATGGATATAGTGCCATGCTCGCTCTCACAGGGATATAGTGCCCTGCTCACTAGTCACCACCTAGGGATATAGTGCCCTGCTCACTAGTCTGCACCTAGGGATATAGTGCCCTGCTCTCTAATCTGCACCCAGGGATCTAGTGCTCTGCTCACTAGTTCAAATTTAGGGATATAGTGCCCAGCTCACTAGTCTGTAACCAGGGATATAGTACTCTGCTCACCCTTCCACACCAAGGATACAGTGCCCTGCTCACTCTCACAGGGATATGGTGCTCTGCTCTCTAATCCACACCCATGGATATAGTGCCCTGCTCGCTCTCACAGGGGTATAGTGCCCTGCTCACTAGTCACCACCTAGGGATATAGTGCCCTGCTCACTAGTCTGCACCTAGGGATATAGTGCCCTGCTCTCTAATCTGCACCCAGGGATCTAGTGCTCTGCTCACTAGTTCAAATTTAGGGATATAGTGCCCAGCTCACTAGTCTGTAACCAGGGATATAGTACTCTGTTCACCCTTCCACACCAAGGATACAGTGCCCTGCTCACTCTGATATGGTGGCCTGCTCTCTAATCCGCACCAGGGATATAGTGCTCTGCTCACCAGTCTGCCCCTAGGGATATATTGACCTGTTCAGACTAGTGAGCAGGTCAATATATCCCTAGGGGCAGACTAGTGAGCAGAGGTGCAGACCTCGGGATATAGTGCCCTGCTCTCTAATCTGCATGCAGGGATATAATGCCCTGCTCACTAGTCTGCACTTAGGGATATAGTGCCCAGATCACTAGTCTGTACCCATGGATATTGTACCCCACTCACCCTTCCACATAAAGGATACAGTGCCCCACTCGCTTCCACAGGGATATGGTGCCCTGCCCTGTAATCCGCACCCAGGGATATAGTGCCCTACTCACTAGTCCGCATTTAGGGATATAGTGCCCAGCTCGCTAGTCCTTGCCCAGGGATATAGAAGCCTGCTCACCCTTCTGCACCAAGAATACAGTGCCCTGCTCACTAGACTGCACCTAGGGATATAGTGCCCTGCTCACTAGTCCACACCGAGGAATATAGTGCCCTGCTCACCATTTCACACCAAGGATACAGTTCCCTGTTCACTCTCACAGGGATATGCCCTGCCCTCTAATCTGCACTCAGCGATATTGTACCCTGCTCACTGGTCGACACCCAGAGATATAGCTGCTCACTAGTCAGCAACCAGGAATATATTGCCCTGCTCACAAGACAGCACCCTGGGATATAGTGCCCTGCTCACAAGTCAGCACCCAGGGATATAGTACATGGCTCACAAGTCATCACCTAGGGATATAGTGCCCTTCTCACAAGTCAACACCCAGGGATCTAGTGCTCTGCTCACAAGTCTGAACCCAGGGATATAGTGCACTGCTTACTAATCTGCACATAGGGATATAGTGCCCTACTAGCTAGTCTGCACCTACAGATATAGTGCCCTACTCACTAGTCCACACTTAGGGAGGTACTGCCCAGCTCACTAGTCCGCACCCAGGCATATAGTACACCACTCACCATTCCACACCAAGAATACAGTGCCCTGATCACTCTGACAGGGATATGGTGCCTTTATTTATTTATTTATTCAAATTTATTTAAAGTGCACATCAGCCCGGGGGCATCGTGGCGCTGTTACATGAAGACATAATCAGGTTATAGTGGAAGGAAGATGGTTACAGTGTGAAAACATAAAAATTGATATGAGGCTGGGAAGCCCGAAAGAAACACACCAACACAGATTACAAAGGACATACAAGTGCTTTATTTAAAAGCTACAACAGTTACCAAAGTCAATTGACAAACGGATAGCTATTCGGCTCTCAGAGTAACGTAATGAACTTCAACGAGGGTTCGATGCATTAGTAGAGAGACCGTACATTCGGAATACCTGGGCTTTTATATCCTTTATCCAGCCCTTGGCCAACCCCCTCGCGGGTTAACCATTCTTGGGATCAGGCCTAGAGTTCCTTGCCAGGTCAATCCTATAATTTATGCGTTTTGATCAGTTCCGCTGATACAGTTGTTCATTTACACATAGGTCAGCAATAGGACAAGGTCTCAGTTCGCGACCCCGACAAGTGGCCTGCAGGCATATTAATTATTCATGTGTGCGGAGGTCACAACGGCCAGAATCTCACTCAGAATGTCATTCGGCCTCCATTTTGATGTTCAGGGTGACTTCCACATTACAAGAGAACCTAAAATGGCGGCTAAATCTAAGATGACGACTTACATTACTTTTCGTTAAGGTCAAGACCTTGCCGCGGAATTTATTTACAGGTTATTTTAGACAACTTGGCGTAGGCCAATACACATTCAATTACTGCGATAGGAGGCAAAATATTATTTCAATTCCAACAGACCCTCCTTTTGGCCTATGCCAAGTGCTAATATCATTTCTAATACTTTTGCAAATAGTTCCATGTATTGTCATCCATACATCCCGAATCATTGACTGTAATATCTATAGCCATTAGGTCGTTCATCAGAACCTCTTGTAACACAAACTCTTTGGATGCTGTATCTGGGGCATACATTCTATGCCCTATTGTGCTCACTGCTTGGGCACAACATCCCCCTAGCATTCCACATATACTCGGAAGACATTGAAAACAGCAACAAAGGAATAGCAGGATCCCCAAAATAACCAGAATAACAGAAAGCACCTTCCAACCCCAAGATTGTAGAGAATCCCAGAACCAGGTGCTAAGATTCCAATCTCCTGCAGGGATATGTACTTCAGAACTAAGAGTATGCAAGTTCTGTATTGCTTTAAAAATTGACGGCGAGGAATCTGGAACGAAAACACAGCAAGCGGACCCAACCAATTTGTATACTCCACCTCGTTCTGCCAAAATGACATCTAATGCCATCCGATTTTGGAGTGCTACCAATCTTATTGATTTTTGTTCTAGTGTCATATTGTAGAGTATGTCCGTGGTCCGGTTGATCGTTCTCTCCAGTACCCTTGCTAATCCCCTAATGTTCTCAGAGTTTGTTATTTGTCCCCAAAAGGGCACAACTGATTTTGCTACATCTCCCAATACTTGCCCAGGGGTATCTCCGTTCTTGTCCCGCCGTGGGCGAGCCTTAGAAACTTCCAATGTACTAGCTACAAATACCCCGGGTAACAGGATTCCTAAATAACAGGTTCCCTGCCAATCCTTGGGCAACCAGGGAAATGCTAAACTACCACAAACAAAATAAACCGGCCCCCCTACATACAGAGGCCTGTTTTCTCCAGTCAAATTTACAATGTTCATACAACCTTCGAAATCTCCCATTGGCCGAGTGCCATTTCTTTGTACACAAAAGGGGACCGAGTCAGGGCTATGATTTATAGAGTAAGAAGGAGGCACAGCGTCCTTATTGCCTATCGGAGCCATTTTAAAGGAAATTAAAGTTTGAAAGGGAAGAGATAGTTTATCAGATGGCCTAATAGAAGCGACATTAGGTTTACTTCTATTTGCAAAAAGCGAGCATCGCAGGGGGGTTAATTCACGTTTCTCGAAATCATTCAAATTAGTTCGATCAAAATTTCCTGAGATGCTATCATTCCAATGGCCAAAGAATAGTGCTCTAAGAGAGGCATAGCAAGCAGTTGTTAAAGGTAAAGGGTGAATATACCATCCTAGTCCCTTGTTCCCATGTTGCGGTAAATGAGTACAAATCCAACAATTACTCTTATGAAAAATGGCATGCGTTGCATTCATTACTATCATTAAGGTGTTATTATAATACTTTTGTCTATGTTGGGAGTCTCTAGGGGACAGAGTGTGAAGGTGTACAGAGGGAGTCGAAGCAGTTGGTACAATTTCGGTCGGTAGTAGAGGTTTTAGAGGATAGATTTCTTCAAAGTACCAAAGTCCTACAGCAGTAACTGAAAAAATAACAATTATCATTATCAAAACACAGCAATACGTTTTCGGGGCTCAGGCACATTGTTCATTGTCCAAGTTGGTCACCCCATTATTCACAAGTCCAGTGCGGGGAGCAGCAGTGGAGGTGGCAGGCATTGTAGTTCCTCAATCGACGACCCCAATGTTCGTTGCTGGCGACGCTACGGTCGTGCGATTTCTTAGTCCTTCCCAACCCTAGCCAGCAGAATCCCCTTTTCTTCCTGTTGTTCAACAGAAACTTTCTTATACAAAAGAAAACTTTCAATCACTTCACTTTCCCAAATGCACGGAAAAACCTGTGCCGTAGTTCTATTTTCTTCGTCGAAGGTTGTACCTGGCGGTACCCAAGATTGTTTGATCCGAAAACAAGGCCTCGTCACTTCCTGAGGGAAGCAACGTATCGGAGGCGACGGAAGTCTCAGAACTCGAAACAGTGTTTTCCGGAAGTGATTTTTCAAGAGAGTGCGGAGACGAAATGGACTGTTCCCCAAGCTCCACGGGCTCAGAGAAATTCTCTGACGCACTCACAGCGCTGTTTGCTACTCCAAGATCAGAGACTGTAGCATCAGCGAGGGGGTCTGCTTCTTCTGTAACGTGTGGCGTCGGGTGAGGAAGTTTCTTGACGTGCGTCGCGTGGATCCAGTGTTTCTTCCCCGCCAGCCGCACTGCTGTCCGGGTGACCAACAGCACCTGGTAGGGTCCCTTCCAACGAGGAGCGAGACAGGAAGACCTTTCGTAGGCCTTCACTAGGACCCAACTTTCAGGCTGTATATCGTGTCCTGGGCCCGTGAACCGTACAGGTAAAGCTGAAAACACCTGGTGATAAATGAAATACAGGTTTTTAGTTAACTGGTTACAGTAGTCTACAAGTAATACATTTTCAACCTCTCTCAGGACTTTAGGTTTTGGGAGACCCCAAATATTAGCAGGTCTTCCCATCACTACCTCAAATGGAGAAAGCCCAGTCTTAGTTTGAGGTGTGGTACACATAGCCAATAATACAATAGGTAAGGCATCTGGCTATTTCAGCTTGGTATCGGCACATGTTTTTGCAAGCTTATTCTTTAAGATACCATTATGTCTTTCCACCAACCCAGCACTTTGAGGATGTCTAGCTGAGTGAAATTGTTTCTCAATGTGTAATGCTGTGCATATCTGCAAAATTACTGTTGCAACAAAATGGGGACCATTGTCCGACCAAATTACCCTTGGGAGCCCAAATCGAGGAAAGAATTCTTTTACCATAATCTTTTCAGTGGTCATGGCGGTAGCATCTTTAACGGGGAAAGCTTCGACCCATTTACTGAAGGCACAAATAATTACAAGAACATATTTCAGATTGTTACACCGTTCCATCTCAATAAAATCAAAGTGAATGACCTCGAAGGGAACAGAAGGGGGCCCAAAGCTTCCCCTTGGAGTTACTGTCCCTTTACCCACATTGTGCTGTAAGCAGATCATGCAATTCAGAACATGATATTTGGCAGTCTGCGGAATCTTGTTATTCACCCAAACTTGTTCTAACATTTTCGTGATCTGCTGAGCACACACATGTGTAGGACCGTGTGCCATCGTAACCATTGCCAGTACATATGAATCACTGCAACTGCAAAGGAGACAAATTATAGGGCATGAATGTATACATGTAGATATGTAGCTTTGTGTATTTATATTGTCTATTATTGACGTCAGAGTGCAAATGAATTTCTTTAATGGCACATGTATGACAGTGAACCCACTGAATAGATCGGTGGGTGGTGGAGGAACCCGGACACAAGCTGCGTGCGACGATCAGTGATGCAATATCTGTGACTCGCGGTGAGTGGTGCATAGACATGCTCCTGAGAATCGGCTTTGAGAGTAGCAAGTCGTTGTGCTGACTACATCAGCCCGAACCGTGACGTCAAAGTGCCTCAGGACAATCGCCAGATCTGACTCTGCTGTGGTGAACTTGCAGCTCCATTTACTTTTGGTAAATGGTGTCTGTTGTCATGTTTCCAAATACATCAGTGTATTTTACTCACGCTGAACCCACAACGCGAGCGAATGCATGTGCTGGATGGTATATTGATTTAGAAATAAAGGGCCTATCTGGCAAGCCTACATTTATGTTATCTCTGCTCATTTGTTTTATATTTCTTGTTTTTGTGACTTTTTGTAGTCGTCTGCAACTGTTGGGATATAGTGTCCTGCTCACTAGTCCGCACCTATGGATGTAGGGCCCTAGTCACTAGTCTGCACCCAGGGATAAAGTACCCTGCTCACCCCTCCACACCCAAGGATACAGTGCCCTGCTCACTCTCACAGGGATATGGTGCTCTGCTCTCTAATCCACACCCATGGATATAGTGCCATGCTCGCTCTCACAGGGATATAGTGCCCTGCTCACTAGTCACCACCTAGGGATATAGTGCCCTGCTCACTAGTCTGCACCTAGGGATATAGTGCCCTGCTCTCTAATCTGCACCCAGGGATCTAGTGCTCTGCTCACTAGTTCAAATTTAGGGATATAGTGCCCAGCTCACTAGTCTGTAACCAGGGATATAGTACTCTGCTCACCCTTCCACACCAAGGATACAGTGCCCTGCTCACTCTCACAGGGATATGGTGCTCTGCTCTCTAATCCACACCCATGGATATAGTGCCATGCTCGCTCTCACAGGGATATAGTGCCCTGCTCACTAGTCACCACCTAGGGATATAGTGCCCTGCTCACTAGTCTGCACCTAGGGATATAGTGCCCTGCTCTCTACTCTGCACCCAGGGATCTAGTGCTCTGCTCACTAGTTCAAATTTAGGGATATAGTGCCCAGCTCACTAGTCTGTAACCAGGGATATAGTACTCTGCTCACCCTTCCACACCAAGGATACAGTGCCCTGCTCACTCTCACAGGGATATGGTGCTCTGCTCTCTAATCCACACCCATGGATATAGTGCCATGCTCGCTCTCACAGGGATATAGTGCCCTGCTCACTAGTCACCACCTAGGGATATAGTGCCCTGCTCACTAGTCTGCACCTAGGGATATAGTGCCCTGCTCTCTAATCTGCACCCAGGGATCTAGTGCTCTGCTCACTAGTTCAAATTTAGGGATATAGTGCCCAGCTCACTAGTCTGTAACCAGGGATATAGTACTCTGCTCACCCTTCCACACCAAGGATACAGTGCCCTGCTCACTCTCACAGGGATATGGTGCTCTGCTCTCTAATCCACACCCAAGGATATAGTGCCATGCTCGCTCTCACAGGGATATAGTGCCCTGCTCACTAGTCACCACCTAGGGATATAGTGCCCTGCTCACTAGTCTGCACCTAGGGATATAGTGCCCTGCTCTCTAATCTGCACCCAGGGATCTAGTGCTCTGCTCACTAGTTCAAATTTAGGGATATAGTGCCCAGCTCACTAGTCTGTAACCAGGGATATAGTACTCTGCTCACCCTTCCACACCAAGGATACAGTGCCCTGCTCACTCTCACAGGGATATGGTGCTCTGCTCTCTAATCCACACCCATGGATATAGTGCCCTGCTCGCTCTCACAGGGATATAGTGCCCTGCTCACTAGTCACCACCTAGGGATATAGTGCCCTGCTCACTAGTCTGCACCTAGGGATATAGTGCCCTGCTCTCTAATCTGCACCCAGGGATCTAGTGCTCTGCTCACTAGTTCAAATTTAGGGATATAGTGCCCAGCTCACTAGTCTGTAACCAGGGATATAGTACTCTGTTCACCCTTCCACACCAAGGATACAGTGCCCTGCTCACTCTGATATGGTGGCCTGCTCTCTAATCCGCACCAGGGATATAGTGCTCTGCTCACCAGTCTGCCCCTAGGGATATATTGACCTGTTCAGACTAGTGAGCAGGTCAATATATCCCTAGGGGAAGACTAGTGAGCAGAGGTGCAGACCTCGGGATATAGTGCCCTGCTCTCTAATCTGCATGCAGGGATATAATGCCCTGCTCACTAGTCTGCACTTAGGGATATAGTGCCCAGATCACTAGTCTGTACCCATGGATATTGTACCCCACTCACCCTTCCACATAAAGGATACAGTGCCCCACTCGCTTCCACAGGGATATGGTGCCCTGCCCTGTAATCCACACCCAGGGATATAGTGCCCTACTCACTAGTCCGCATTTAGGGATATAGTGCCCAGCTCGCTAGTCCTTGCCCAGGGATATAGAAGCCTGCTCACCCTTCTGCACCAAGAATACAGTGCCCTGCTCACTAGACTGCACCTAGGGATATAGTGCCCTGCTCACTAGTCCACACCGAGGAATATAGTGCCCTGCTCACCATTTCACACCAAGGATACAGTTCCCTGTTCACTCTCACAGGGATATGCCCTGCCCTCTAATCTGCACTCAGCGATATTGTACCCTGCTCACTGGTCGACACCCAGAGATATAGCTGCTCACTAGTCAGCAACCAGGAATATATTGCCCTGCTCACAAGACAGCACCCTGGGATATAGTGCCCTGCTCACAAGTCAGCACCCAGGGATATAGTACATGGCTCACAAGTCATCACCTAGGGATATAGTGCCCTTCTCACAAGTCAACACCCAGGGATCTAGTGCTCTGCTCACAAGTCTGAACCCAGGGATATAGTGCACTGCTTACTAATCTGCACATAGGGATATAGTGCCCTACTAGCTAGTCTGCACCTACAGATATAGTGCCCTACTCACTAGTCCACACTTAGGGAGGTACTGCCCAGCTCACTAGTCCGCACCCAGGCATATAGTACACCACTCACCATTCCACACCAAGAATACAGTGCCCTGATCACTCTGACAGGGATATGGTGCCTTTATTTATTTATTTATTTATTCAAATTTATTTAAAGTGCACATCAGCCCGGGGGCATCGTGGCGCTGTTACATGAAGACATAATCAGGTTATAGTGGAAGGAAGATGGTTACAGTGTGAAAACATAAAAATTGATATGAGGCTGGGAAGCCCGAAAGAAACACACCAACACAGGTTACAAAGGACATACAAGTGCTTTATTTAAAAGCTACAACAGTTACCAAAGTCAATTGACAAACGGATAGCTATTCGGCTCTCAGAGTAACGTAACGAACTTCAACGAGGGTTCGATGCATTAGTAGAGAGACCGTACATTCGGAATACCTGGGCTTTTATATCCTTTATCCAGCCCTTGGCCAACCCCCTCGCGGGTTAACCATTCTTGGGATCAGGCCTAGAGTTCCTTGCCAGGTCAATCCTATAATTTATGCGTTTTGATCAGTTCCGCTGATACAGTTGTTCATTTACACATAGGTCAGCAATAGGACAAGGTCTCAGTTCGCGACCCCGACAAGTGGCCTGCAGGCATATTAATTATTCATGTGTGCGGAGGTCACAACGGCCAGAATCTCACTCAGAATGTCATTCGGCCTCCATTTTGATGTTCAGGGTGACTTCCACATTACAAGAGAACCTAAAATGGCGGCTAAATCTAAGATGACGACTTACATTACTTTTCGTTAAGGTCAAGACCTTGCCGCGGAATTTATTTACAGGTTATTTTAGACAACTTGGCGTAGGCCAATACACATTCAATTACTGCGATAGGAGGCAAAATATTATTTCAATTCCAACAGACCCTCCTTTTGGCCTATGCCAAGTACTAATATCATTTCTAATACTTTTGCAAATAGTTCCATGTATTGTCATCCATACATCCCGAATCATTGACTGTAATATCTATAGCCATTAGGTCGTTCATCAGAACCTCTTGTAACACAAACTCTTTGGATGCTGTATCTGGGGCATACATTCTATGCCCTATTGTGCTCACTGCTTGGGCACAACATCCCCCTAGCATTCCACATATACTCGGAAGACATTGAAAACAGCAACAAAGGAATAGCAGGATCCCCAAAATAACCAGAATAACAGAAAGCACCTTCCAACCCCAAGATTGTAGAGAATCCCAGAACCAGGTGCTAAGATTCCAATCTCCTGCAGGGATATGTACTTCAGAACTAAGAGTATGCAAGTTCTGTATTGCTTTAAAAATTGACGGCGAGGAATCTGGAACGAAAACACAGCAAGCGGACCCCACCAATTTGCATACTCCACCTCGTTCTGCCAAAATGACATCTAATGCCATCCGATTTTGGAGTGCTACCAATCTTATTGATTTTTGTTCTAGTGTCATATTGTAGAGTATGTCCGTGGTCCGGTCGATCGTTCTCTCCAGTACCCTTGCTAATCCCCTAATGTTCTCAGAGTTTGTTATTTGTCCCCAAAAGGGCACAACTGATTTTGCTACATCTCCCAATACTTGCCCAGGGGTATCTCCGTTCTTGTCCCGCCGTGGGCGAGCCTTAGAAACTTCCAATGTACTAGCTACAAATACCCCGGGTAACAGGATTCCTAAATAACAGGTTCTCTGCCAATCCTTGGGCAACCAGGGAAATGCTAAACTACCACAAACAAAATAAACCGGCCCCCCTACATACAGAGGCCTGTTTTCTCCAGTCAAATTTACAATGTTCATACAACCTTCGAAATCTCCCATTGGCCGAGTGCCATTTCTTTGTACACAAAAGGGGACCGAGTCAGGGCTATGATTTATAGATTAAGAAGGAGGCACGGCGTCCTTATTGCCTATCGGAGCCATTTTAAAGGAAATTAAAGTTTGAAAGGGAAGAGATAGTTTATCAGATGGCCTAATAGAAGCGACATTAGGTTTACTTCTATTTGCAAAAAGCGAGCATCGCAGGGGGGTTAATTCACGTTTCTCGAAATCATTCAAATTAGTTCGATCAAAATTCCCTGAGATGCTATCATTCCAATGGCCAAAATATAGTGCTCTAAGAGAGGCATAGCAAGCAGTTGTTAAAGGTAAAGGGTGAATATACCATCCTAGTCCCTTGTTCCCATGTTGCGGTAAATGAGTACAAATCCAACAATTACTCTTATGAAAAATGGCATGCGTTGCATTCATTACTATCATTAAGGTGTTATTATAATACTTTTGTCTATGTTGGGACTCTCTAGGGGACAGAGTGTGAAGGTGTACAGAGGGAGTCGAAGCAGTTGGTACAATTTCGGTCAGTAGTAGAGGTTATAGAGGATAGATTTCTTCAAAGTACCAAAGTCCTACAGCAGTAACTGAAAAAATAACAATTATCATTATCAAAACACAGCAATACGTTTTCGGGGCTCAGGCACATTGTTCATTGTCCAAGTTGTTCACCCCATTATTCACAAGTCCAGTGCGGGGAGCAGCAGTGGAGGTGGCAGGCATTGTAGTTCCTCAATCGACGACCCCAATGTTCGTTGCTGGCGACGCTACGGTCGTGCGATTTCTTAGTCCTTCCCAACCCTAGCCAGCAGAATCCCCTTTTCTTCCTGTTGTTCAACAGAAACTTTCTTATACAAAAGAAAACTTTCAATCACTTCTCTTTCCCAAATGCACGGAAAAACCTGTGCCGTAGTTCTATTTTCTTCGTCGAAGGTTGTACCTGGCGGTACCCAAGATTGTTTGATCCGAAAACAAGGCCTCGTCACTTCCTGAGGGAAGCAACGTATCGGAGGCGACGGAAGTCTCAGAACTCGAAACAGTGTTTTCCGGAAGTGATTTTTCAAGAGAGTGCGGAGACGAAATGGACTGTTCCCCAAGCTCCACGGGCTCAGAGAAATTCTCTGACGCACTCACAGCGCTGTTTGCTACTCCAAGATCAGAGACTGTAGCATCAGCGAGGGGGTCTGCTTCTTCTGTAACGTGTGGCGTCGGGTGAGGAAGTTTCTTGACATGCGTCGCGTGGATCCTAGGCCTTCACTAGGACCCAACTTTCAGGCTGTATATCGTGTCCTGGGCCCGTGAACCGTACAGGTAAAGCTGAAAACACCTGGTGATAAATGAAATACAGGTTTTTAGTTAACTGGTTACAGTAGTCTACAAGTAATACATTTTCAACCTCTCTCAGGACTTTAGGTTTTGGGAGACCCCAAATATTAGCAGGTCTTCCCATCACTACCTCAAATGGAGAAAGCCCAGTCTTAGTTTGAGGTGTGGGCACATGTTTTTGCAAGCTTATTCTTTAAGATACCTTTATGTCTTTCCACCAACCCAGCACTTTGAGGATGTCTAGCTGAGTGAAATTGTTTCTCAATGTGTAATGCTGTGCATATCTGCAAAATTACTGTTGCAACAAAATGGGGACCATTGTCCGACCAAATTACCCTTGGGAGCCCAAATCGAGGAAAGAATTCTTTTACCATAATCTTTTCAGTGGTCATGGCGGTAGCATCTTTAACGGGGAAAGCTTCGACCCATTTACTGAAGGCACAAATAATTACAAGAACATATTTCAGATTGTTACACCGTTCCATCTCAATAAAATCAAAGTGAATGACCTCGAAGGGAACAGAAGGGGGCCCAAAGCTTCCCCTTGGAGTTACTGTCCCTCTACCCACATTGTGCTGTAAGCAGATCATGCAATTCAGAACATGATATTTGGCAGTCTGCGGAATCTTGTTATTCACCCAAACTTGTTCTA
Source organism: Ambystoma mexicanum (assembly GCF_040938575.1). NCBI lineage: Eukaryota > Metazoa > Chordata > Amphibia > Caudata > Ambystomatidae > Ambystoma > Ambystoma mexicanum. The sequence goes on along the minus strand of NC_090936.1, from coordinate 38,321,764 downwards.
ACATTTTCGTGATCTGCTGAGCACACACATGTGTAGGACCGTGTGCCATCGTAACCATTGCCAGTACATATGAATCAGGGAGCAACCCTTTTCATTCAGATGTATCCACCCAACACCCATCATCATCGAGTCTCCCCATTCCTTCGGCCCACCTTTTAGATTCTTCTACTGTAGCATCAGTTTGAATATCCCGCACAGACCCAATACCTTCATCCATTACATAGGCATCTTTTGTTTCCCTTAGCGCATACATGTCTGTGCTAAGGTCTGTGGCCGTTTGCCTGGCTATCAGGTCCGCAAAGGCGTTCCATTTTCCCACATCATCTATGACCTTACGATGTGCTGCACATTTCATGATCGCTAACTGCCTAGGGAGCGAGAGTGCCGAGAGTAATTGCACTATCAAGGGGCCATGCTGAATCTTGGTCCCATGTGAGGTCAGGAACCCTCTTTCCGACCAGAGCCTCCCAAAGTTGTGAGCCACCCCAAAGGCGTACTGGCTATCAGTATATATATTTACTATACGCCCTTCGGAGAGTTCACAAGCTCGGGTCAATGCTATAATCTCTGCGGCCTGCGCGGAGTTATGCGAAATTCTCTTAGTTTCAACAACTTTACTCAATGTAGTAACTGCCTAAGCAGCTGTAGATGTACCATCTGAAAGTTTGAAGCAGGAGCCATCACAAAACAGCTCCCCTTCTGCATTGTCCAAAGGAATATCTATAAGATCTATCCTGCCCTTCGTTTCTTGTTCAGTGGTATACAGGCAATCATGTAATTCTTCGTCACCGCAAACAGCGTTTTGCGGGAAAGGTAAGAGTTCAGCCGGATTAAGAACACAACACCTCTTAATTTGAATGTGAGGGGCAAACAGAATTAATTCATACCTTGTTAACCGTGCAGAGGTGAAGTGTTGTGTTTGGGTTTTGTTCAATAGGATATCTACAGAGTGAGGTACCATCAAAATCAAATCATGGCCTAGGACCATTCCCTCACTCTGATTTACAGACGCGGCAGCAGCAGCGACAGCTCGCAAACATCTTGGCAAAGCGCATGCAACAGAATCAAGGGCGGAGGAGTAGTAGCCGCACGGCCTATTCTTCCCTCCGTGTTCCTGTGTTAACACAGCCAAAGCACATCCATCACATTCATGCACAAACAACACAAAGGCCTTGTCATAATTTGGAGTACCCAGAACCGGTGCAGAGCATAACGCGGTTTTGAGAAGCTCAAATGATCGTTGATGTTCCGATTTCCATGGCAGTGGCAGAGAAATGCCCTTCTTCGTCAAAGCCAACATCGGTTTTATTACTAATAAAAGGTTTGGGATCCACAACCTACAGTAAGAAGCCATACCTATTAAGGCTCTGACTTCCTTCTGTGTATTTGGAACAGACATGCCAGAAATGTGTTTTATTCTTTCAGGTGTCAATCTTCTCCCCTCCTTTGACAGGAGGTAACCTAAATAGGCGACCTCCTGACAACAATATTGAAATTTTTTGAGCGAAGCTTTATGACCATTTTTGGCTAGATGAACAAGCAACAGTATAGTGCCTTCTTTACAAGCACTTTCAGTCTACAGCCAAAAGCAAATCATCAACATATTGAAGCAGTGTACAAGTAGGTGGCAATTCAAGGGTGTTGAGCTGCTCTTTCAAAGCTCTACTATAAATGCTTGGACTTTCAGTATACCCTTGAGGTGCCCTAGTAAATGTAAATGAGCGTCCCCCCAAGGTAAACGCAAACAAATATCTACTTTCCTTATGTATAGGAATGCTAAAGAAAGCATTTTTTAAATCCACAATGCTGAAGTGCGTAGCCGTAGCAGGGATCATTGTCAACATCGTTGTCACATCAGGCAAGATTGGAAATTGTGGGGCGACAACTCTGTTAATAGCACGAAGATCAATTATGAACCAGTATGGGATCGCATTGTCGCCTTTCTTATATACAGGCAAGATCGGACTGTTACACAAACTACCTGTAATCTCCTCGATCACCCCACGATGCACAAAATCGGAGACAATGCATTTCAAAGCACGCTCGCCCTCAACTGATATTTTATACTGCAGAATGCGTGGTAGTTTAACTCCATGTTTCAAAACTATCTTAACGGGCTCAATCTGCAGTACCCCGACATCATTGTCGTCAACCGCCCATAAACATTCCGGGACAATGCTAAACTCGGGAGGTAAAGGTGGAATCAGAAACTGAGAATTAGGAAGTTGCTGTGGTGAAACCGTCAGCCGTACTCCATCAGAGGAACAATAAATTACTGCATTCAATTTCTTTAACAAATTCAACCCCAGCAAATTCTCTCCACAGTTCGAAGTGAGACGAAAAGGGCAATGGTCCGTAAAGGGACCCAAAGAAACAGACACCGGTGAAGAAACCGGACAGACAATTGGTATGCCAGAAAACCCTACGGAAACATTTGTTTGCCCTGACAGTGGAATGTTTGGAACCCGAGAATGATCAATGGAGCACTTCTGTGCTCCAGTGTCTATCAAAAACTGGTGTTTCCTATTCCCTACTAATAATTCAACGTAGGGGCCTTTCTGATTAACGGGAATAGGTGAAGGTTCCAAACCCTGCTTCGGGCAGTCCTAATGGAATAGAGTATCGTCGGAGGGAAGCTCTTCAGAACGGTAGGCAGCAGAAGGGTGATCAAATATGTTCCTCGAGTCCACACTCGAGGTCTGATTTTCCCGTGAAAAAGGTTGCTGAGGATCTTGCAAAAACTGACCTCTATCAGGGCCCCCTGCTCCAGGGCGGCCCCTAGGTCGTCTACCCATACTCCCAAACGCACTATTTGACCTTTGTCGAAGGACGGGGCACTGTGCTCGCCAGTGACCTTCGTGGCGGCAATAAGCACATTGATTAATATTCACAGGACCCAAAGGAGCATTTCCTTTTGGGACATAATGACCTCTGGTCTGTGTCGTGCCTCCTCTGGGGTTTCTAACAATTTGTTGTAGTAATACTTTGGTTTTCAAATCTCCTTTCCTCTTTTCTATTTTCTCCTTCTCATTATTAACACGGTTCTCATAATACTGAGCCATGTGCAAAACCTCAGATTGAGATTTTGCCTGCCAAGCGCTCTCAGAGGACATAATCTGTGACTGGATGTCAGGCAACAATCCACGTACAAATTTGTCCAATAAAACAACCTTTTCCCAGACTCTGTACCCAAATCCTGCCCACTGAAGTCAGAAAATACCTGCTCGAATCTGTTAAAGAATTCGGTGGCGCCTTCAGTTTTTCCTTGAACACAGGCCGTAAGCTTGTCCCAAATAATTCTTTTATCTGGAATTATAGTTTTTAATTTTGCAACAATTCTATCAGGCAATGTAAGTATTACCTGTGGTGGTTTCTCACCTGCTGGTCTTTCCCCATCAATCCTAATCATATTAGCCCACGTATCTCCCAACCCTGGCACATCGTCTATTGTCCGAACCTGCTTCCATACATCTACGGTAGGAGTACAGGGAATAACAAGTCAATATCACTTAAGGTGAACACAGAGGACTGCAAGACGGACTCTATCTCTTTGTAAAACCCCGTCGGGTTTTTCCTGATATCGGGAACTGATTGTCTAATAGTGTTCACTTCCTGTCGTGAAAACGGGACGTGAACGAATTGTGATACATAATGTGCAGGGATATCCACAGCGGGGGCACCAGTCCCAGCGTTGGCAGGAATCTCAACCTTTGGGACAAAGGTCAGAGGAACCTCTCTCATAGGCAACTGAGATATAGGTACCTCCGGCCGCTTACTAAGCAACAGAGCCAGGTCGAGCGCTAAGGCAGCCGAAGAAGTGTCAGGCGAAAAAGCCCTTTTACAAATCCCCAATAATTCTATGGGGCAACTAACCCTCTTTCTTACACATTCTTCTTGCAGGTACTGTACCATTACCTGAATTACCTTTCTTTGCATTTCTACTGTATACTGGCTATACGTGTCATATACTTCATTTGGCGGAATCGATGAATCCGAGATCCATCGAATCGCATCTTTGGTACAAATTCGTACTTCCTCAGGTGCCGATCTACGACACGGAAGGAACCGTTTCTGCACATACATACTGTCGTCTTCATCATCCTCATCTTGTGATTTCTCAAAGTCCCTCCTATACTCAAACAATCTTTCAACATGACCATGTACTTTCTGCTCTGTGTCCCTCGAAAGTGCCAAAGCATTTAGATCTCTCACCCCTTGTCGAAGATCCGAATTTTGTAATCTACCCCACATCACACATAAATGAGTCCCCAAACCTTCGATAAAAACATTTTTCTCGGGAAAACTGTTCAAATTAGATAATGTGGAAAAAACGTTAACTTGATCACCTTTCTCCATACAGTGTTTAGCCCATGCAAACAATTCCTGTTTCTTATCTGCAGAAACAGTATTACGAGTGACGATCTTTGATCCTGCACCTTGATCAACTTCAGTCAATACGGGACCACTCGGGAGCGGAGGTGCAGGTAAATTTAATAAAGGTGCAACTATCGGCGCAGAAGGAAGGGGCGGTGCGATAGGTGGAGGAACAACAACTAGAGGAATAGGAACAATAGGTTGTGCAGGGGGAACAGGAATAATAGCAGGAACAACAGCAGGAATGGGCAGAGCGCCCAAGAAAGGATCATACGGAGACGACGCAGAGGCACCAGGCCTGCGTTCGTTTAACAATTTTTCAATACATTCTTCGGAAACATGAAAATCTTTAGAGGGGTAAATTTTCTGGATTCCAAGTGAAAAAGCCCTATTCATATTCTTAACAGATTCTGAATGCTTTTCTTTATCATATAACAACGCTTTTTCGGCATTTGTTTTATGGCGGCGTGCATGTTTATCCCTACTTTTAAGCTGCTGTAACGCTTCTTTTTTCCAATTCTGTAAAACATCAAAGGCTGCAGGTCTAGCCTTCTTTTTTAGCAAGACCGATTCTAGGTATTCAATACGGGAGATCTCAAAACTGCCATTGATTGGCCACTGAAATTCGGAGGCATGTCTGGTCTGTCTGTGCCAAATATCATTAAATACTATGCTACCAATCCCATACTTACAGTACATAGTACATGCCGGCGACCCCTCCTGTGGTGCCGGGTGGCTAAATTCCAAAGATTGTCGATCGCTGCGGAACAGAGCCCTAAAGCACCTAGACAATTTCCCAGGCATTTCACAAAAATTTGGTGTTACCTGGTCAATAATTGTGTCTGCAGATACAATACGCCAAATTCAAACTGTCAGGGTTAAATTAAGAGCCGGGTCACGACTACACCTGACCAAACCTAAGGAGGACCGTACGGTTTATCAAAGAACTTACATAACGAATTTTACCTTGTGTTTGGTGGTTTCGACAAATCTGCCCGCCTCAAAAATGGACCCTCGTCAAGATGCCGTGTCAGACCACACGACTATCGTCCAAGGATCGGATCGAGCAGCGCTGCCGAGGTATCGCGTCTCGTTCGGTCGGGCCCGCAGAATCACACCGTCCGATCCCGGTTCGATAGTCTGCGTCAACCTTCAATGATCCGGCATCAATCTTGAGGGTCCCTGTTCAGGCGCCAACTGTGAAAACATAAAAATTCATATGAGGCTGGGAAGCCCGAAAGAAACACACCAACACAGGTTACAAAGGACATACAAGTGCTTTATTTAAAAGCTACAACAGTTACCAAAGTCAATTGACAAACGGATAGCTATTCGGCTCTCAGAGTAACGTAACGAACTTCAACGAGGGTTCGATGCATTAGTAGAGAGACCGTACATTCGGAATACTTGGGCTTTTATATCCTTTATCCAGCCCTTGGCCAACCCCCTCGCGGGTTAACCATTCTTGGGATCAGGCCTAGAGTTCCTTGCCAGGTCAATCCTATAATTTATGCGTTTTGATCAGTTCCGCTGATACAGTTGTTCATTTACACATAGGTCAGCAATAGGACAAGGTCTCAGTTCGCGACCCCGAAAAGTGGCCTACAGGCATATTAATTATTCATGTGTGCGGAGGTCACAACGGCCAGAATCTCACTCAGAATGTCATTCGGCCTCCATTTTGATGTTCAGGGAGACTTCCACATTACAAGAGAACCTAAAATGGCGGCTAAATCTAAGATGGCGACTTACATTACTTTTCGTTAAGGTCAAGACCTTGCCGCGGAATCTATTTACAGGATATTTTAGACAACTTGGCGTAGGCCAATACACATTCAATTACTGCGAATAGGAGGCATAATATTATTTCAATTCCAACAACAGAGCAAATTTCATTGCATGACACTTTACGTAGCAGACGTAAGAGAGCAAGTGTAGGTGAAGGGGGGAGGATGTTAGTTGAATAGTGTAGTTTTGAGGGATTTGCGAAAGGAGTACAGCGATGGTTCTGCTCTGAGTGAGTTGGGGAGGGCATTCCAAAGCTTGGGTGCTATGTGTGGGAAGCCAATGCCGCCGGCTTTGGCTCTTCTTACAAAGGGTACTCAGAGTTGGTTGGCATGATGGCTTCTTCTAGGACGGATAGAGGAGTTCTTTGTTATCGTTTCAGATAAGTATGGGGGTGCTGTGTGATTGATGCACTTGTGTGTGAGAGTGAGAATTTTAAAGTTGATTCTTTCCTTGACTGGGAGCCAATGGGCGCGTCTTCTGGCCTGTGAAATATGGTCCGTTTTGGGGATGTGTAGTGCAGCTCGGAGGGCATTATTTTGCACTATTTGAAGCCTGCTTAGGTTTTTAGTCGATGTGCCTGCCAGGAGGGCGTTCGAGTAGTCCAATCTGGCTCCTATAGTTGCTCTGGCTATGGAGAGGCAGTTGGGCATGGTAAGGTAGGGTTTGATGGTATAGATGAATTTGGAGGACAGAGCAGATGCTGAGGCGATGGCGCTGGTTTGTTTGGTCATGGAGAGTGTGGCGTCTAAGTAGACTCCTAAGGTCTTGACAGCAGCGGAGACAGGTATGCTAATACTGTCAATGATCATGTGAGAGTAATCGGGGCTGAGGTTAGCTAGTGTTTCGCTGGGGGCTAGGATGATGATTTCGGTTTTGTCTCCGTTTAAGCAGAGACCATTGATAGCCATCCAGGTTTGGATGGTTGAATAGATTTTGAGGAGGGCTTCTGAGTCTTGGTCGTAATCTCCTGAAAGGGGAGGAGAACTTGCATGTCATCGGCGTAGTTTGTGTAGGCTATGTTGAGGGAGTCCAGTAAGCCAAAGAGGGGTTTGGTGAATAGGTTGTAAAGGGTTGGTGCAGTGCAAGACCCTTGTGGGACTCCACAACTTATAGTGGTGGGGGGGCGCTGGCCTGGTCAGAGTACACTTTCATGGCCCTACCTTCAAGGAAGGATGTGATCCAGGTGGTTGCATTATGGGAGAAGTGAGCAGCATTGAAGAGGTGAGATGTGAGAATGCTGTGGTCGACCAGGTCGAATGCTGCAGAGAGGTCGAGCAGTAGGTGGAGAGCAGGTTTGCCTGTGTCCATTATCTTGGTAATTTGATTCTTTAGATCTAGAAGGGCAGTTTCAGTCCCGTGGCCTTTGCGGAAACCTGATTGTCTTTTGCCTAGGATGGCATTGGATTCCAGGTAGTGTTGGATTTGGTTGTGTGCAGCTTTGTCTAGGATTTTGAGGAGGAAGGGGTACGGTGGTGATGGGGCAATAGTTATTAGGGGAGGAAGGATCGAGAGAGGGTTTTTTCAGGGCGAACCTTGCTCTCTAATCTGCACCTTGGGATATAGTGCCCTGCCCACATGGCCGCATCTTGGGATATAGTGCCCTGCTCACTTGGCCGCACCGTGGACTATAGTGCCCTGCTTGCTAGTTCCCACCTCAGGATATATTGGCCAGATCACTAATCAGCACCCATGGATATAGTGTCCTGCTCAGTAGTCTGTCCCCAGGGATATAGTGCCCTGCTCACTAGTCAGCACCCAGGAAAATAGTGTGCTGCTCACTAGTCTACATAGGGATATATAGTGCCCAGCTCACATTTCTATACCCAAGGATACCTGCTGACTCTCACAGGGATATGGTGCCCTGGCCTCTAATCCACACCCAGGCATATAATTCACTACTCAGTAATGCACACCCAGGGATATAGTGCCCAGCTCACTTCCTCTCTCTTTTAACAGGTGCATACCCCTCTTCCGGGGTTCAGCGAACTCCTCTCCCACTCACTGGAGCTGACCCCACTGTTGGAGTTCAGGGAGGCTTGTCTCCCCCTCCACTGAGCAGACCCTACTTTTGAGGTTTAGAGCATCTCTAGCCCGCTCACTCGTGCACACCCACTTCTAGGGTTCAGGGAGGTTATTTTCCCCTCACAGGAACATACCCCTCTGCTGGGGTTTCAGGGGACACATCTCCATCTCAGTGGAGCCCCCTCTACTTTTAGGGTTCAGGGTGCCCCCCTCAATGGAGCACACCCATCTTCCGGGCTTCAGTGGGCTTTTCTGCCATTTACTGCAGCAGACCCCACTTTTGGTGTTCAGGGGCCTTGTTCTTTCCCTCAGTGGAGCAGACCACACATTTAGGGTTCAGGGGACTCCTCTTCCACTCACAAGAGCATGCCCAACTTCTGCGGTTCAGGGGGGCTGTTCTGTACCTTACTGGAGCAGTCTACATTTTTGAAGTATATGGGGGCTCCTTTCCCTATCAATGGAGCACACCCCCTTCTTTGGAGTCAGGGGCTAACCTCTTCTTCAAAGCAGCACCCCTGTCTTCTGGGGATCAGGGGAGCTCTTTTCCACCTAACTGGAGCAGACTACATGTTTAGCGTTCACAGGGCGTCATCTCCTCTCAATGCAGCACACCTCTTCTGGGTTTTAGGAATTCCTCTCCCTCTCACTGGAGCAGACTCCACTTTTAGGGTTCTAGGAGACTCTTCTCCTACTCACTGGAGCACACCCCTCTTCTTGGGTTCAAGGGCTACCTCGTTCATCACAGGAGCCCACCCCTATCTTTGGGGTTCAGGGAGGATCTTCTCCCCTCACTGCAGCATACTTCTCTTCTGAGGTCCAGGGGATTCCTATCCCACTCACTGGAGCAGACCTTACTTTTGGGGTCCTGGGGAATGTTCTCCCACTCTGGGCTTCAGGGGCCTTCTTTTCCCCCCTCACTGGTGCATCCCACACATTTAGGGTTGGAGATCTTTAACCCCTAACTATAGCACATTTGTTTTATGGGGTGCAGGGAGCTTGTTCCCCTTCTCAATGGAGCAGACCCTTCTCCTAAGGTTCAGGGGGGGGGGGCGAATCTTCTGTCTCTCACTGGAGCACTCCCCTCTTCGGGGGTTCAGGGAGCTTATTTCTCCCTTACTGGAACAGTGCTCTCTTCTAGGGATCACTTCCTCTCCTTCACTAGCACACCCCTCTTCTGAGCTCAAGGGGCTCCCCTGATGTTGTTCTATGGTGCACACCCACTTCAACAGCAAATTCCTCAGCTCCCAGCCCAAAAGTCACTGTCATTAATTCTTAGTCACTAATATAAAGCCCTCTTTGTTCTCCCATTGGCTGAGGCAAACTTTTGAAATGATTGGATGATTACCTTCCAATTCCAAGACAGGGGAAGGAAGTCTTTAAAAGGCTTTCGGCCATCTTGGATTTCTTTCAGTTGGCTTCCAGTGGAACTGGTGTCTGTTAGCTGCTCTGCTCCTGCATTGTTTTCTGGCTGTCCCCCTGCTCATAAATTCATGTTGTGGATTTCTGATGTAAAAAGGGCTATCACAATGGACAGGTGAAACTCTAGTAAGTTCCATTCTGTGCAAAACTTGGTTTTCCTTTGGGGATGGGGAGGGAAGCATTTCTCTCTTTAAATGCTGCAGGGAAGGGAGAAAACCATTTTATTAACGCGCAGCCTCATGTGGGGATGGCATAAGTTAGGGTTTTCAATCCGAGGATCTGCACGTGTTGACTGAGGGGTCTCTCTGGATGTGCTAGTGTTTCCCCATAGCAGATCTTTACCTGAATTCCTGAAAGACGCTGCAGAATCCGCTCTGTGTTTTGGATCCCTAAACCTGATGCATCTTGGGCGATGTAGTCCTGAATACCTGCTTTCTTTGGGACCTGGTTGTTTCTTGTGAGTTGCTGTCTCAGGGGGATTGAGAGTAGTTCAGGGTCTGGTCCTGTCAGTCGTACTCTTAGGTGGACAGGGGACTGGATGCAATCTTTACACTGTGACTTTGTCACAATGATTACCTTTGTTTGGAAATTTGATGCAAGTCTTAGATTGTGCATGTGAGGTCTAATTGCTCTTAATACAGGTATTTGGTTAACTGCTCAGAAAAGTTACCATTAGGTGAGCCTGGAAAAGGATTCTGTTACCCCAGCTGGCTAAATGTTGATCAACCCCCCCCCCCTCTCTGAACACACAAAATACTTAAAGAGTCCTAGCAGTCGTGACTGCTTCAGTTACAAAGAAGTTGCGAACGCAGAATTACTGTAGATTTCACAACAAAATTTAAGGACGTGTAAATCCTATGGACAAAGTCGACTTCCCATTTCTTTTTCAGACCATTTTAATTTGAGGATTAATTTCGTATAAAATGATCCTCACTTTAATTTGGGGAGAATAATAATGTATCCTGTCCCGCATACATTAAGCTGGAGATGTGATCCTTGCATTTAGTTTTCTTTTCAAAAGGCTATTTTCCCGCAGCGGAAGTCTATCCATGCAGCCGCGGCTTAAACCTCTGTGCAATAGCGAATAACCCCCCATGAAATTTACTAAATTAACAGAAGCAAGAGCTTTTGCAATTGAAACGGTCAATCCTTTGACAGACCTGTCTCCCTCGAGATTTAGCGAAATTAGGGAATCGGGATGAGCACCGGCGAGCCGCGCAATGACCAATGTCCCTTTCTCAAGGAGACAACCCGGTAATCGTATCCTACTAGACGCGAAACAATAGCTTCCATTACATTTGGCAAATCCTACAACCAAACAGGGAGAGGACTACATTCAAATAAGAGAATTCTCCAACAAAGAAGAACACTTGTGAGCTCCTACTTTTAAAACCCTGGCAATTTCCGCTACCTGTTTTATGCAGAAGTGACGCTTACGCTCTCTCCACAGACCTCTAATTTCCTAAAGAAGTGCCCTCAAAAAATGGACAGGTGTGATCTTATTTAGTAGTCTTGGGAAAACTCTGCCAGGTTGTCAATTTTGAGCTCCAAATGGGTTATGTTATCCTAGAGGTATGTAAAACAGGCCAGCATACACCATAGCAATTATCTGCAGCGGCTGGGGCATAAGCGTATGCATATCTTCCATTGCGAGGTTATTTTCTTCAGCTAGCAGGGGGGGGGGGCATGCGCTTATGCCGCATTCTCAATGAATCTACCAACAGACTCCTTTACCTGAAATACCCATGACATGAACCTCATTTTGGTGAATATATATTTTTAAATGTGACATCTCTGAAACTACACCTCAGGCCGTTCAAATGAATTTCAATAATGTGTAGAGCAGTGCATTCAAAGGTGCATGAACTCTTCTTATGTGTGCAGCATTGCAAGGGTGTATACATTTCATGCACTAAACATGCTTCCTTTCCCAGATGTGCCAAACAACTTGATTTTTAAGCAACACAACAAATAGTTAGGTTTACTTTTACAGTGGTTGTATTTTTTGTGGTATAATTGGGGTGTGCTTTGAAAGCTTTCGGAGAAATAAAGTGGGTTTTTACCCCATTGCCAGAGGGGACCTTTGAAACCTAGGCCTCATTTCAATGTGGAGTTTGACCACTAGTACCTGTGCATGGTTTGCGTCTATTTGACCTAAATCATTTGACCTAATCACATTTGATCGAATTTATTTGACCTCTTTTTTCGGTCTAAAATGCGGGGGAGACCTCCACGCAACCCACACACTTCCCCTCAACTTAATCTATACCCTTACCCACCCCATATATACATATATTTAATTAAATTTGACCGAAAAAAAGGTCAAACAAATTCGATCATATATTTTAGGTCAAATGTTTTTAGGTCCATTTTGCTAATACCCCTGTGCACGACTCACTCCTTCTGTGGCTGCACGGATTTACAGAAGGGCATCCTTCAGACACGGCTGTGTGCATTGCAGATTCACCCCTGTGTACCGCTGCACCTGCAGAATGTGTGGAAGAGGCACGTTTGGTGGGAGGTTTGGGGGGCCTGCCACGGTTGAAAGCGAATTCCAGAGTCGTAGAGGGCTAGGCTTTCAACTTCAACCTTGCACTGTGGCTGGTCTCCACTGTCAGAATGCAGGCACTGGCAGCCTTTACCTGCCCAGAAAGAAAGTCTCATGCCTGGATAAGCACTTCTATTTTTATTTTACCTTTCCACCTCCCAAACAAAGGTGGTAATGTAAAGTCTACATTTGCAGCGATGACCGTTCAATGAATGCAATCTCTGAACCGATGTGGTTGAAGGATTACTGGAAGGTGTCCACCAACTAGGGGGGGCATGGTGGGCAGAGGGGTATTAAGTAGGCCAGTGCATACATAGATGGTGTGAATGCACCAAACAGGTATGCATCAAGGGTCTGGCTCCAGGTCCTATTCACTCGCTGCCAGTGCCCCCCACTCCAAAGAGGTCCCTTTTTGGGGTTTCATTGCCATTGGTGCTGTCCGGGGTTGAGCACCCGGACATACTGCACAGCACTGGCACTTAATATTTACATGCTGAGCTTGTACATTGCTCCCTCTTTTATACAAGCCTTCTGTGAGTGGGCATGGCGTGCCACAGGGATGTGAAGAGCTGCTGGCAGAGAGCTCACCCACCACACAATCTCCCTCCCCTGGGAAGCCAGTGTTTTGTAGAAGGTTTTGGGTCACCGTGGGGCTTCTGTTTTCTGCAAAAACAGAGAGGGAGGTATTTTCAAGAGAAAATGTGAATTTATTGTGTAATGTGCTTATGAAACAAAATCAATATGTCGGTCTTTTTCATTTAAAGAGTGAACTGCATTCTGGGGGCAACCTTTGTTTGCACTTTTGGGTAAACGGAGCCCATTTGTGCACCTGTCCTCATTTTCACCATGCAGTGGAAAACTGAAGTGTAAAGCAAAAGGCGAAATCGCCTTCACTCCTAACCTTTCCGCTACGCTGGTGCAGCAGTGTAAATGCTTCCCGCAATTAACGACAGTGGGCGGCATTTGCAATGGATGCGTATGGAATCTGCCTGCTCTTTCCAGGCTGTCATTTCAGGAGGAATCCATTGTTTTTCTTTGACAGCAGGAGAATACATGCCAGTGGAAAACTTGGCAGATGTTCCAGGTGGACCTTGAAAGGAAAGTGGACTTCTTACGTCAATCCTGCTCCCACACTCCACCTGACAAATTGAAGAAAGTGGTCAAAGTGGAGATGCAAGTGCACTGCCACTTTCCCTGCCCTTTGAACTAATCTGCGGCGCTTGAAATATGACCTCCTATGTCTTTGAATTTATTTGTTTGAAGCCCAGACTCCTTGCCTTTTAGGGTGGTGCCCACGCTGCCACTGGATGCCCCTCAGACCCCATCTTCCTTTTAAGCTTGGATGCTAGCTCAGAAAGATAGTGGGCCTCATCACATCTGTATGTGCGTTACCGCCCAACCATCCGGCGGTATTACAGCTGGATTACGTGTTGAGCGGTAAACTTAATTCCCCATTGGGTCCATCGGTGCAATTACTGCCAGACTCGTGTTAGAGCAGACCCTTAAATGCAGCCGTAATAGCGTTACTGCCGCATTTAAGAGCTACCACCCAACTCGTGATGAGGCCCAGTGTGCTTGTTTCAGAGATAAGGGGCACTAGACTGGTCTAAGGTTGAAAACCCACCAGCACTGGCTGCCACTTTCCTCATTCGAACATTCATACAAGGAATACCTTAGACAGGTGGTGGCACCTGCAGCTTAAGTGCCAATAGACTGTTGCTTGTGATGTGCACACAGTGGCCATATGATTATTAATGTAGTTTGCTGCATCCCTCTTTTAAAAACCCACTTATTCGAATTTGGGATTTTTTATCTAAAATTTGGAAGCCTAAATTTGCAACTATGTCTTGCAAATTACATGTAGAACCTGAAATTCTGAATTGCTTACTTTGGATGTGTGTGTCACTGGTTTCCGGCCCAGCTGATTCGCGTTTCTATAATTTATTTATGAATAAATCCTTATAGGTGATTTTGTCTGTAACATATCAGAGCCCTGTCCCTACAAGCCCTTGCTTGTGGGCACGTGAAACAAGACGAATCACCAGTGCTGTATCCAACTTCATCAGAGGGTGGGGCTGCATGTATACTCATGGTCCTTGGGACGGGGCCCCCGAAAGCTAAGGACGATATATGTATTTATTTAATTAGAGTGTTTTCTTTTGTGTGCATCTGGGACCAGTGGGAACTTTGGGCATTCTTTAGGCTGGCTTCATCCTATTGTGCATTGTGAGGGGTCAGTAATATGAGGCGGACAACTGCTAGTTTGATCATAATCTGCCATGTTATTAAAGAAAATATATGCAAAAATGCCTCACTAGCCACATCCTGTTGCGGAGTTCCCTGCCTAACTAAAGTTAAGGGAACATCTTCTAACATAGGAGCACTGGCCCTCACACTAAACAAAACACACAAATAAAATATAAGGCAATGCACTATAACCACCAATATTGGTGCAATGTTTGTATGACCCTTTCTAAGGTAAGGTCTGTTCCACAGGATGCAAAGCTAACTGTTAGAAAGTTCAACAAAGAAAAGAAAGGGTTTTGAACCGGTTCTTGTCAGCCCCCCATTCCCCAAATTAATCTAAAGTAAAAGTTCAACCAACAGAGTTCCACTGGTAACAAGTCTTGATCCTGGCTATGACAATCTGCTGTGAACAGTTTTGATCGGTTTGCAAAAGATCACGTAGAAAGGTTCAACTCTTGTAGAGTGAGGGAGAGTGGGCATTCCACAATGTGGGCGCGATGACGGTGAAGCTCGACCCTCCTGCTATTTTTCCCGGTGAATCTGGGAGTGGTTAGAGCGGTGCAGGCGGGAAGGCTGCATAGGCTGGACTTTTTGGTGATGCGGTGGGTAAGGTAGTGAAGGACGGTGTTGTGGAGGCATTGATGAGTGATGGATAGGATTTTGAATTCAATACGAGACTTAATAGGAAGGCAGTGTGCTTCGCATCTGGTTAGGGAGATGTGATCTGATCGTTTAAGGCCCCACACTGCTCTGAGGGCATTGTTTTGGGTCAGCTGTAGTGTATTGAGGTTTTGATGGCATTGTAGTAGTCTAATTTGCTGACGTTGATGGCTCTGGCTAGAGTGAGGCAGTTGCTAGGGGTGAGTAACTTTCTGGAAAGGTTCATGAGTTTGGTTGAGTATGCCGCGGATGAGGCTACTGCTTTCACATGTTTGTGCATGTTGAGTTCAGCGTCAAGTTAGACCCCTAGTGTTTTGACATGCAGAGATACCGGGATGCGGTTTCCGTCGATGAGAAAGGAGGCGAAGGTGGGATCAAGGTGTTTGAGACGTAGAGCCGACAATAAGCAGTTCCGTTTTAGCATCATTCAAGCAGAGATGGTCGTTAGCCATCCATACCTAAATGATGCTTTAAATGCGGTTAATATTAGCAGATTCAAGCTCAGGAGTTTGTGGAGGGTCTGTGTGTTGTCAGCAAAGTTGGTGTAGGCTATGTTCAGGTTGTCCATGTAATCAAAAAGAGGCTTGGTGTACAATGTGTGAGGGAGGCAAGACCATTGTGGGACCCCATAGGAGACTAGAATGGGGTTGGTTGCTTCGGCTCCAGCGAAGACCCTGGAGATTTGCTCGCTCAGAAAGTATTTTATCCATTTGGCTGCTTCATGGGAGAGGTTGAAGGTGGTAATGAGGTGGTGGCAGAGATTGTTATGCTCGACGAGGACAAAGGCCACAGAGAGGTCTAATAGCAGGAGGATAGCGAGGTCACTGTTATCAAGGATGTGGTCGAGTTGGATCTTTAGATCAAGGAGGGCAGATTTGGTGCCATGTCAAGGTCTGAATCCAACTAGCGCATGCTGAGTAGGTTGTTGATTTCTAGATGCGTTTGGAGTTGTAGATAAGCAGCGCATTCAAGAATTTTCAAGAGGAACAGTATTGTCGTGATGGGGTGGTAGCTGGTAGGCATGGTGGATCGAGAGAGGGTTTTTTCAGCAGTGGTGTGACCCAGGCTTGTTTTATGGAAATGGGCACAGTACAGGAACTGAAGGAGGCATTGATAAATTTGGCATTTCAGCACCAAGCTTGATGGGATGGGAAGAGCAGATGTTGTCTGTACAATTGGATGCTTTGAGGCGTTGGATGGTGGCAAGCGTATCCACCGGGGAGACAGGGGAGAATTGGAACGAGGGAGCTGGATGTGATGTGTATGCAGATAACGGAATGGGTGCAGGTGAGCTGAGATTTCTTGAGTATAGTTTTGTCTCTAAGGTTCAGGATTTTATTCGCTAGGGTGGATTGGAACAGGGAGCACCAAGCTTTGTCTTTGGGAAATATTGTGGTAGGCGGGCCTGGTGTTGAGGATTTTAAAAGGGTCTCTAGTGTTAAAGCTGGCCTCAGATATGCAGGTATTGTAGATGCTGGTTTTCGTGTTAATTATTGCCTATTTGTAAGAAGTAGCGCTGATGCTAAAGGCATCACTGTCAATAATATACAGTGCTTAATCAACCGTACAAAAACCTCTTCAGTTACAGTCTTATGTACATTGGAATATTTGTCATAATGACTTCTTAGTGTTGCTGCTTCTCCTTCAACAACCCCATATCTACTGGCCTGTACTATGAGAATGGCCATTTTGGTCCTACAGTATTTTACTTGATTCAGACCCCTGCTACATTGCATCCCCTAACAACTGGTTACACCACCATGTCTTTAGTATTTCAGGCTTCCACCACAGCTTCAGCACTTTGAATGGTTGGACAGGCTTTGAAAAGATACATCCAAACAAGTTTCAAGGTCCTCAGGTGGGCAAGGCACTCTTCCTTTTAAATAAGCTTCTTCAAAAGGGGCAGCCTCTTTGCCTCCTCTTGTCCTTCTGCCACCATAACAACCTGGGTGTGCTTGTAAGACCTTCTTCTATCTATCTTCCAGAGTCTCTGGCACTACAGGTTGTGTCCACCTCAAAGTATTCTGTACAAGCAACCAGATCCCCTTCCCCAGCTGTACCTGCACCTTTCAGCTCAAGTAATTGCCCAGAAACCTTGGTGCCACACTCCTCGCTTCAGGCAATACTTGAACACTTGTATTTTAGGCCTTTCGATTGTTAACAACTTCACAGTGCAGCTTGATGGCTCTTGAACACTTAGAAAGGCTAGTTTCACTATTAACAGGGGATGCCTCTTTGCTTGGGTAATGCTTGTGCTTCTCTTCAACAGTTTATAATACTAATTACTGTGTTGGAATGAAAGATATGTCACTTCTAGATACAGTATAAGATGTTGTGTTTTAGTCAAAAACACAATTAGACACAAGCGACCTCTCTTTATAGTAGATTTCAAGGTTTAAAGAGGAATAGAAAATTGTATTCCCGTATTAAGACAAAGGATAGCTTTCAGGCCTCTCTTGGGAAGCACAATTAGCTCAGTGGTCGAAGTGTACGACAAGAAGTAGTGGAACTATGTTGCTTACTGGCCTGACCCCGCTCCCCACAAACCCCATCACCACGCCCCCACCCACACACAATACAAACCTCCCAAAAACATGCACCTGCTGTTTAAGGGAACTTTCAGTGCATTGCACTGAAAGAGCAAGTTTTAACTTATGTGTACACTTTTATTTTACAATGAAACAATTCCGGAACGGTTTCCTTTTAAAATACAAGTATTGGAACAGTAAAATGTAATTTATGAAAATAGAGGAACCCCCGCTCCCAATCGCTATCACCCACATCGACCACTGAATTAGGTACATGTGATCTTTCTTTGATGTAGTTTTCAGTCTTTACAAATTGTTAGGTAGTCGGTAATGATTTTACCAGTGTTCCCGCTCCTTAATTAGGGACACACAAATAAACACAGCCACTCCGTTAGAGAGTGACAGTCTTTAAATATTGCACAATGGATTTCAGTAATGTTAGCTTCTCACATGAGCAATAGGTCTTTCAAGTTATACACAAGTGCTACATTCCATTGTTAACAATAGTTTGAATGAAAGAAACAACTTCTGCTCACATAAAGTCATATGCGAGTCAATAAGGAGCTGGATACAGTTAATTTGAAGGCTCGCACAATGTGTTAGAACGCGTTGCTTCACCCATCAGATTCTGAGACGCTTGCTTTGTGAGTTACACTGCTTTCGCTGCTTCCACTACAACTTCTACAGCTTTTGGTTCTCTGGGTACCCAAACCCTTCTCCTGAACAGGTGTCTCAGGTCCGGCCACTCAATTTGTGACTTTCTTTTCCTCATGAGAGCCCCGGCTTGCCATTTTCTTCTTGCCTTAGTCTTCTGCATATCCACAGCTCAGCATTCACAGCAATCAGGCTCACGTGTGGAAAACTGTTTCTCCTGCGCGTCTTCCGCTGCCCAGCCTCTGCACTTCAGACTTTGGGGGAACAGGACTCTCTAAGAACTTGCAGGGGAAATCTGCTTTTTCACGTTTCAGCGTCCCTCTTGTTATCCCACTTCTGTGTGGTTTGCCAGCATTGTGCCTTTTCTGTGCTTCTACTACTGCAGCCTACACTCCTGCTCACATTCCAGCTCCTTCCACTCCTTCCTCCACTCCTTCCTCCTTTCTCCTTTCTTTCCCTGAGGGGGCCTTTTATGCCTTCTAGGTCCAGCAATAATTTTCAGGTGTGGACTGGTAGCCCCAATTGCCTGACCACTAGAATTGCTACTAGGCTTAATTGCCCAGCTACTACATCTGCATGCCTCTTCAACCCTCTTCCTCATCTCAGTCCTTCTAGAATTCTGTGACTTGTAGTTCATTTTAACAATGTTAGTTTTGTCCAATATTTTCATTACTTGCAAGGGTACATTTTATTCTCTTAATGTTTTTAAGAGAGGAGCTTTGAGAATTAGATGTTAAAGGGGAAGATGGTTTATAGAAGACAGCAGTTCCATACTCCTTTACATTGTACCCTTGGGATTGATGAAGGTATTTTGTTTGTGATACCCAAAAAGATCTTTCTTTTGATAAAGCTTGTTCAGATGTTATAACCTTAAGGTTCACAACCTTAGCTTTAATGTCAGGTTTAGAGACATTACAATGACAATAAGCCATCACCTCTTTGGGTACACTAGGAAGAGTGTTCCTGTCAGAGGATAAATACTGTATCTCATCCTGCAGAATCTCCTCACTACCCAGGGCCCTGTCTCCACCCAGGTGATCCTCCCGCAGTACACCACCCCCCGGGTTGAAGATCAGGAAGCGTCTGCCTTCCTCTGGTCATAGTAGTATAGAATAGTGTCCAATTCTGGTCCTGTGACGTTGTGCTTTGCTTCAAATATTTTAGATGCACAAGTTGATTCATTAAATTATGCATCTTGGTTTGTTTTTAGAACTAATTGAAATGGTTTGAGAAACTTTAGAAGTGTTGTACCTTTCCTTAGAGAAGAGATGGAAAGACAGCTTTAGTATTCAGAAGGTGAATGAAGAATAGCGGATGGTTTATTTAAACGAGAAGTGATATCAGACTCGAATCTTGTAGATTTGAGCTGTGGTTATTGTAATGTTGATATCAACTCTGTGTTTGGATGTTATGTTGATTAGTGAGAACTCATTGCGGGAGATTGAAAAGGTATTTTTCATATATTGAGATTGGTTGTTCTTATCTCTAGTGCATTGCTGACACACATGGGGCCTCTTTCCGAGTAGGGCGGTAAGGGATACCGGGCACCGGTAAGAAGACCGGTGCCAGTAATTGTTAGGAAAGATTTCGTAATTGTAGGGAATTTTCCTTCCATGTGGCAACCCCTAAACTTTTTGCTATTGTTTTTAACCTTGTTGTTGACTTTGCCAGAGAAGTACAGCCTTCTGCCGCACTTCTCTGGGCTTTCGCTCCTTTCTTATGGGGAAACTGACATGCCCTTAAGACAGTCAGCACCGGGGAACGTGGTTTCCCGTAGTTTCTTTAATCGTGTCGCCATTTTAGTGCAACACGACACAAGAGGGCACTGTAAGCTAAGTTACAGCTCTCTTGGGTCTCTAGCCTGCTACAGACCCTAGATACTCTTTTAGGATGGTATTTGATCGGTGCAAGTCATTCAGGGACTCGAATGGTGGCAGCGATCGTTTTGTTTATTTTGAGCTCCTTTTGGCGTTCTGAGCACGTTTTTGCACTGAACCCAAAATGGTGGCCTGGCTCTCCAAAATGGCCAGACCACGAGGCTCCTTTGTCTTGTCCACTGACCGTCTTGCTCCCTTCACCTTCCCCAGGTCGGGCGACCCGGGGCCTTCCTTATTTGGGCATGTACTTTCCCGCGAAACGTGGTTGCTTTCGCGGGCTTCTACATGTCGATTGTGTGCCTCCAGGGTGTGGGCTGGGATGTCTGGTCCCAATACACATCCTGGGTGCCAGAGAGTCTGGGGTGGTGTGAATGCCTGGGACCACCGTGGTCCGTGATTGGTCCACGTATGGTATGTGTGTTGATGAGCGGATCTCCCATTGGCTCCCCTCCGTTTTGGCGCGAAGGGAACCGTGGATAAGAGGGAGCTGGAAACACCACTGCCATGTCGATCTCCTGAGTTCTCACGAACGAAGGAATACAGGAGCCAAGTATCCTGCAACTACGAGGCTGGACCGAGGAATCGCTGGTGACCCGCTGAAGGAATCCTCCTTTGCACTGCTGTCGTCCGGAGAGCCCCTGTCCTCCTTTGATCGAACCAGAAGGCCTGTACTGGTGCTTCGACCTTTGGAATAGCAGGAACAGCTATTCCCGGCATCTTCAACCATCTCCTGCCAAGTAAGCCTTCGGAAGCGTCTCTGGGCCATCCAGTTGACTGACCAGCTTACAAAGGGGTTTGGCTCTGCAACCGCCGCCAGGTTGTGTTGTATTGCGAGTCCTTGACCCTCTCCCACGCTTCGTACGCTTGGCGTTCCCAGGTCTGAACGGAGGAGGGTTCATTTGGCTCGAATACACATGGCCGCTCCGTTGTCCTGTGCGGCAACAAAACTGTGCTGGTTTCGTCGATTGGGACGTCTTTTTGCTCTACACGACTACGAGGCGTTCCCTGCTCTTCTGAACCTGCCAGCTGCTGAAACTAACGTGGAGAAGCCTGGGTCTGCTTGCTTCGGGGACCGGTGAGTAGTTTAGCTAGGATCTGGTCGCCCTCCTGCAGTATCCCATTGCTTTTCCCTGCTGTGTAAAAACAGCACCCTTTTGCCGTACTCGCGCTCTGCTTCTGCTCGCTGTGGAGGCTGCGCTTGAGTTGCGGAACCTGTTCTCCTTCTGCTGTGCACTAACCCGAACTGCCTGACTTCCTCCGAAGAGCTTCCCCTTTTGCCCGTTGGCACCGGCGTGGCAGGTACTTTGAGCACAAGGCTCCACTCTTCGCAGGGCTCGGACTTCCATCTAGTTAGGTGCCTCTAAAGGCGAACTGAGTCAAAAGCGTTATCGCACTGCCTGTTTTCCTTTCCTTTCAGGTGGACTACATATTTCGTGCTTTAAACGCTTGCGACTGTGTATTTGTATATATATTGTGTTGATTTGGTATGTGTTGGCTTAATACTGTGTTATTGTGATTTTCTCGCTACGGTCGTTGTTTTAAAGGCCTTAAAATAAATGTGTTTATATTTTTGATATAACAACTGTTTGGAGTAGTTTGTAAGCGCTCTTGCTTTGTGTGCTCATTGCGGGCTTTCAGTCACCCTCACCCCTCTTGAGACCTAGTCTTGACCGCCGCGATCGCTACCTTGATTGGTCTGGCTTGTCCAGAGGTTACCCTGTTCCAAGTAATTAGGTTGGCCTTCTGAACTTCTGCGCCACCAGGACAGAGTTCAGAAATCCGTCTTAACAAATTGGTGTACAGCGGTGGGATACGACTGAAGGTATCCAGTGTTGCGCTCGAACTAAGGCATTTCAGGTTATTCCAAACAGTACACGTAGTGAATTGTTGTAATATAACTTTAAAAAGGCCATAGTCCTATCAAACAGTATGGAAACAAATACGTTGTTAACTTTAAATGCTTCCAAATCAGAAACGCTGAAAAAGATGTGTGCAGAGAGAGGTGTTTCCTCTCAAGGCACAAAATTGGAAATGATCCAGAGAATCGTGGCGTGGCAAGAAGCGCAGCTTGACGCTATAACTTCCGAGGACAGTGCAGAAGGTGGTGGGGCTGCTCTCACTGGCAGAACCGACGGTTCTGCCGCTGCACTGATCCATCGCGACCACGAGGACAGGGAGGATGTAATGTCTAATGTTTCCTCTGCCAGTGCTGATGGGGAGGCTATGCTTGAATTCAAGAAGCAAGAGCTGCGGTTTAGGCAGCAGGAGCTTGAATTCAGCATAGCCAAACTAAAAATCGAACAGGCAGAAAAACAGAAAGACAGGGATCACCAGTTGGAACTGGCCAAGCTTCAGGTTGCAAATGGATCCAAGGGTCCTAGACATGAGTCTGGGGCTTCCTCTCATCCACGGTTTCCAAAAGATCTGCTCAGTGTGTATGAAGAGAGGAATGACATTATGGACTGGCTGAATGCGTTTGAGTATGCATGCGAGGTCCAGGAAGTTGACAATGCTGATAAGATTGCGTGGTTGCTCAGTAGACTGCCCCATTCTGGCTGTAGTGCCATTATGGAAATGTCGAAGGCTGAGCGGGCTGATTTCGCAATGTTAAAGCAGACTCTCATTTTAAAGTTTGGGAAGACTCCGGCCCAATATTTAAAGCGTTTTCGAGAGTATAAGAAAAAGGAAGGTGGTACTTGGGTATCTTATGTCGCTGAATCTTTGAAAAACTTAACTGGCTGGGTCGAAGGTTATAAGGTTTCTACCTTCGAAGACATGATCAATCTGGTCATGCTGGAACACATTTTTGCTTCTTATTCCCCGGAGCTTAAGCAGCATTTGGCCGATTCGAAGGAGATAGATCCTAAGAAGCTGGCCATTGCAGCAGACTTATGGGTGTCACATCGAGTGTCCCATAAGGACAAAACTCATCCTGGTAAGCAGGAGGAAGGGAAAAAGTCCAAAGATATGGAGGGTGGGGAATCTGCTAAATCTTCTTCCCATAAGGGCCACAAAAAGAAAAACAAGGGTAAGACACAAGAGAACTCACAGGGTAGTGGAGGTTCGCCTCCAAAACAGAACTCTGGTTACAATAAGCCTCCCTACGTAAACAGACCCACTGGGGCTTGTTTTTCTTGTGGAGCAACTGACCATGTGAAGGGGGACCCCCGTTGTAAGGTTAGACCTTTGGGGGTCCACTCCGCTAATCTGGCCTTCTCCTCCTACGAGGAAGAAGAGATTACAGGAGCATCCTTCTCCTCAGACTCATTTCCCAGCGGAATAGAGGCTGAGGTAGTTTTAGTGTCCCTGGGTTCCTGGGAGCCTAAAGTCGCAGAGGCTTATGCTAGGATTCCGGATAATACCAAGCACTACTTTAAAGACAGTGTGCTGATCAATGGAGTGGATACTCCAGCTCTTAGGGATAGTGGGTGCAGTCGAACTGTAGTGGATTCTACCTTGGTAGACTCAGAGGAAGTTGCCAGAGCTACTCTGATGCCCACTAAGTTGGCTGACGGCCCCCTCCGTATGTTTCCCGTGATCCCTGTTAATCTTACTTTAAATGGTACAGCAGTCAGGATTCCAGTGAGCATTCAGAGAAACGTCCCGGGAAAGGTCTTGTTGGGCAATGATCTCAGAGCTTTAGGGCTCGTAGGAGACACTGCCGAAAGACCCTACACACGGTCTCAAGCACGGGCAGCATTGGCCAAGTCCAATACGCCGCCCCAGCCGAAGGGGAAACCCAAGGCGAAAGGAGTCTACAAGTCAAGACGGGGGAAAGAGAATATTCCCCCGAGCTCGCCTACCACTGCGGTGGAGGAAGTTGGTCAATCGCCCGAGCCTGACGAGGAGGTGGCGATGCCTGAAGTATTCGACCCCAACGATCATCCTGAACTAAAAGACTTGTTAGTTGAAGGAGGTCCTGATAGGGACGAATTCAGTAAAGGCCAACATGAGTGCCCATCTCTGGAAGGCCTAAGGAGACAGGCCTGCTCCCAGATTGAGGGTGAACCTCCTGGGATGCATAGGATTTACCAGGAAGGTGGACTCCTGTATAGTGAGCCCACAGAGTCTACAGAAGGAGACCATAGGAGGTTGGTGGTTCCCCTTGCTGTTAGGCCCTTCCTCCTGCAGTTGGCGCATGTCGTTCCCCTTGCTGGTCACCTTGGTATGAGGAGGACCAAGCAAAGGTTATCCATGCACTTCTACTGGCCCAAGATGGGGGAGCAAGTAGAAAGTCACTGCAGGAGTTGTGCCGCCTGCCAGTTGTCTGGTAAGGTTGGCGCGACAATCCAAGCTCCGTTGGTACCGCTCCCAGTTGTGGGGGTACCATTTGAAAGGGTAGGGATCGACATGGTTGGTCCCCTTGACCCGCAAACATCCTCAGGCAATAGGTTTATCCTGGTGCTGGTCGACCATGCAACCAGGTATCCTGAGGCCGTCCCATTTACAACTGTAACTGCCAAGCCAGTTGCAGAAGCTTTACTCGGCATGTTTACTAGGGTTGGCTTCCCTAAAGAAGTTGTGTCGGATCATGGCAGCAACTTTATGTCGAAGTATAGACAGGCTATGTGGAAAGAATGTGGGGACACCTACAGGTTCTCTTCTGCATACCGCCCCCAGACCAATGGTCTGGGGGGGAGTCTCAACAGGACGTTAATGAGCATGATTGGGGCTCTGGAGGAGCCTCAGAGAAGAAAATGGGATCTTCTTGTTTCATGCTTACTGTTTGCCTACCGAGAGGTACCACAGGAGGGTGTTGGCTTCAGCCCCTTCGAACTTCTGTTCGGTCATCCCGTACGGGGACCCTTAGCCATTGTCAAGGAGGGATGGGAGATGCCCACTCCCCCTGTTACTACCAATGTAGTTGATTATGTGCTAGGGCTCAGAAAACGGATGGTACTTCTGATGGGCTTGGCTAGTGATAAATTGAAGGCAGGGCAAGCGCTGGTGAAACATTGGTATGACCAGAAAGCTTCCCTCATCAACTTTACACCTGGTCAGCAAGTCCTGATCATGAATCCAATAAGGCCTTGCGCTTTACAGGACAAATGGTCAGGCCCTTACACAGTGGTGGAGCCCCTGGGTGAGGATAGCTATTCAGTGGACCTTGGAAGGCCTGGACAGGCTCTAAAAGTGTTTCACGTGAATAGGCTGAAGGCTTTCGGCCCAAGCGTCGAAATCGCAGCACTGCTACTGGCTTCAGACGTTGTGGGAGAGGAGTCTGAACCTCTCCCCGACCTGTTCCCAAGCAGTCCTTCAGATAGCTCTTTTGAGGGTGTCCGAGTGGCCCCTCACCAAAATGGACAAGGCTCAGTGGTTTACCTTGGACATGAAGTAGGTGGAGGGAGGAGACAGCCTCTACTCAGTCAGGTACAAGCAGTACAAGACTGGCCTACCCCCACTACGCAAACCCAAGTGAGAGCCTTTTTAGGACTCACGGGGTATTACCGCAATTTTGTGGCAGACTATGGCACCATAGCTGCTCCTCTGACTGCCCTCACAACTCCGAAGAAACCCAAGAAAGTAACTTGGACCGACGAGTGTGAGAAGGCCTTCAATGGCTTAAAAGACTCCTTGTGCCAGGCCCCTGTGCTCAGGGCCCCTGATTATCAAAGACCTTTTATCGTGCAGACGGATGCCTCTGACACTGGGATAGGAGCTGTACTATCACAAGTAGATGAGAAGGGTAAGGAACACCTTATCGGTTTTATTAGTCGCCAGCTTAAGGACAGAGAGCTCAGATGGTCCACGGTAGAGAAAGAATGTTTCTCTGTTGTGTGGGCCCTAAGGAAGCTGAGGCCCTACCTCTATGGGACCCACTTCACTGTGCAGACTGACCATAAGCCGTTAAAGTGGCTAATGAACATGAAGGGGGAGAATCCAAAGTTGCTTAGGTGGTCCATAAGTCTTCAAGGCTTCGACTTCACTATTGAGCATAGACCAGGTGTCCAACATAGCAATGCTGATGGGTTGTCCAGAATGTTTAACCGACCTGAACAAGAGACTCATCCAGGGGTGGATTAGTTCCCCCTGTCCATAGTCTGGGAGGGGCGAGTGTTAGGAAAGATTTCGTAATTGTAGGGAATTTTCCTTCCATGTGGCAACCCCTAAACTTTTTGCTATTGTTTTTAACCTTGTTGTTGACTTTGCCAGAGAAGTACAGCCTTCTGCCGCACTTCTCTGGGCTTTCGCTCCTTTCTTATGGGGAAACTGACATGCCCTTAAGACAGTCAGCACCGGGGAACGTGGTTTCCCGTAGTTTCTTTAATCGTGTCGCCATTTTAGTGCAACACGACACAAGAGGGCACTGTAAGCTAAGTTACAGCTCTCTTGGGTCTCTAGCCTGCTACAGACCCTAGATACTCTTTTAGGATGGTATTTGATCGGTGCAAGTCATTCAGGGACTCGAATGGTGGCAGCGATCGTTTTGTTTATTTTGAGCTCCTTTTGGCGTTCTGAGCACGTTTTTGCACTGAACCCAAAATGGTGGCCTGGCTCTCCAAAATGGCCAGACCACGAGGCTCCTTTGTCTTGTCCACTGACCGTCTTGCTCCCTTCACCTTCCCCAGGTCGGGCGACCCGGGGCCTTCCTTATTTGGGCATGTACTTTCCCGCGAAACGTGGTTGCTTTCGCGGGCTTCTACATGTCGATTGTGTGCCTCCAGGGTGTGGGCTGGGATGTCTGGTCCCAATACACATCCTGGGTGCCAGAGAGTCTGGGTGGTGTGAATGCCTGGGACCACCGTGGTCCGTGATTGGTCCACGTATGGTATGTGTGTTGATGAGCGGATCTCCCATTGGCTCCCCTCCGTTTTGGCGCGAAGGGAACCGTGGATAAGAGGGAGCTGGAAACACCACTGCCATGTCGATCTCCTGAGTTCTCACGAACGAAGGAATACAGGAGCCAAGTATCCTGCAACTACGAGGCTGGACCGAGGAATCGCTGGTGACCCGCTGAAGGAATCCTCCTTTGCACTGCTGTCGTCCGGAGAGCCCCTGTCCTCCTTTGATCGAACCAGAAGGCCTGTACTGGTGCTTCGACCTTTGGAATAGCAGGAACAGCTATTCCCGGCATCTTCAACCATCTCCTGCCAAGTAAGCCTTCGGAAGCGTCTCTGGGCCATCCAGTTGACTGACCAGCTTACAAAGGGGTTTGGCTCTGCAACCGCCGCCAGGTTGTGTTGTATTGCGAGTCCTTGACCCTCTCCCACGCTTCGTACGCTTGGCGTTCCCAGGTCTGAAGGGAGGAGGGTTCATTTGGCTCGAATACACACGGCCGCTCCGTTGTCCTGTGCGGCAACAAAACTGTGCTGGTTTCGTCGATTGGGACGTCTTTTTGCTCTACACGACTACGAGGCGTTCCCTGCTCTTCTGAACCTGCCAGCTGCTGAAACTAACGTGGAGAAGCCTGGGTCTGCTTGCTTCGGGGACCGGTGAGTAGTTTAGCTAGGATCTGGTCGCCCTCCTGCAGTATCCCATTGCTTTTCCCTGCTGTGTAAAAACAGCACCCTTTTGCCGTACTCGCGCTCTGCTTCTGCTCGCTGTGGAGGCTGCGCTTGAGTTGCGGAACCTGTTCTCCTTCTGCTGTGCACTAACCCGAACTGCCTGACTTCCTCCGAAGAGCTTCCCCTTTTGCCCGTTGGCACCGGCGTGGCAGGTACTTTGAGCACAAGGCTCCACTCTTCGCAGGGCTCGGACTTCCATCTAGTTAGGTGCCTCTAAAGGCGAACTGAGTCAAAAGCGTTATCGCACTGCCTGTTTTCCTTTCCTTTCAGGTGGACTACATATTTCGTGCTTTAAACGCTTGCGACTGTGTATTTGTATATATATTGTGTTGATTTGGTATGTGTTGGCTTAATACTGTGTTATTGTGATTTTCTCGCTACGGTCGTTGTTTTAAAGGCCTTAAAATAAATGTGTTTATATTTTTGATATAACAACTGTTTGGAGTAGTTTGTAAGCGCTCTTGCTTTGTGTGCTCATTGCGGGCTTTCAGTCACCCTCACCCCTCTTGAGACCTAGTCTTGACCGCCGCGATCGCTACCTTGATTGGTCTGGCTTGTCCAGAGGTTACCCTGTTCCAAGTAATTAGGTTGGCCTTCTGAACTTCTGCGCCACCAGGACAGAGTTCAGAAATCCGTCTTAACAGTAATCCCTTACCGCCCTACTACGAGGTCCCTTAGCGGGTCCCTCCTTTAATGCCTGGTCTGACCAGGCGTTATGGACAGGACCTGTTAAGGGACTTCAGAGCTAATAACGGTACCGCAAATTGCGGTACCGTTATTAGCTACTTCCCCATTCCCATTGAGCCGTATGGAGGCTGAAATGGGAATGGGGAATGTTTTTTTTAATGGGGACTTACCGGTCCCTCCAAGGTCGAAATGGACCGGTAAGTCCCCATTGAACGACCCGGAGGCGGTATCAGTATGGGAGGCAGCCATGGAGCTAATTGCTCCATGGCTACCACCATACTCAGAATGAGGCCTATGGAGTATTGCGGGGATAGCTTACAAGAAGCACTGCATTATTTTGTTGTTTTTGCATCTTTCCATGTCTCTCTCCGTCTGTGTGTTGCAAGACAGGCATGGTATCAAGAGATGGCACAGACAACAAATGTAACAGTTTCAAAAGCTTTATTAAAATGTCAGAATGGGTGTAATGCTAACTATCCCTATCACTATGGCGGGAATTGCCCTACCTAAAGAAAGTAAGGAATGTTGATGTCCAAAGGTCCAAAGCAAATGTCTGCCTGTGTCAAAACCTATGCTTGCCCTCACATTTAATACTTCAATGTAGTGTAGGGATATGCTAACTCAAAATAGTGTTCAAAGTAAAACTTTAGAGCAGTCTATAGCTCCCTCTCTGAAGTTCAGGAAATAGTTCCAAAGGATAATGTTCATTAAAGACTTCTACTCCCTTCCTCCAAACCTTGAGTCTAGGTTCCCAACATACAAACAATCCAATGAACAATGTCTTTAAGGAGCCTTGGAATCCTTCTCCAAGCTGCAGGTTCTGGTGCACAATCTACAAAGTTAAAAAAGGGACTTGGGGATCTTCCCCAAGCTTTGCTTTATAACATATGAGTCAATAGTTCAAAAAGAGTTTAGGGATTCCCATCCCAAAGCTTCCAGCCTACATCTGGATGGACTGGATTGTTTATATGGGCTGGCTTCCAGCCTAATTTCACACAAAACAAATTCAATAGATCAAAGTAGCTTAAGGTTCCTTACCCCAAGCTACCAGCCTCTTTCTATATGAGCTGGAATGTCCTCCCCTGGTCTAGGCACAGTTAACGGGCCGCACAGCCCACCCATTACAGGTCACACAACCAGTTTGGCTCGCCCTGCGTTCAGCCACCTCAGCGATTCTTTCACAGTAATTCAGAGAATGGTAGGCTGTTAGTGATTAAGTAACCTTTTGGCTTTTCTGTAGCTCTAATATTCTTCCTTGGCTGTTTACAAAAGCCTTCACTCTGCTGGAGTAGTGTAAGAAGGCTAAAGGAGCTTTTTCGGCATTTTACTCCCACTTCGCTAGCTCCCCTCAGCTGCGTGCTTACACTACTAGCATTCTGTATCCCAGCAACATTGTTTCCTTCAGTTCAGTATTATGGCGTTCGGAACTTCAAGTCTTTTCAATTGAGTTTCATCAGAGACTTTTGGCTACGGGTCGGCTGCACACGCCCACTCTGAAACAATGTAATACCCTCAATTGTCATTGCTTTTATACACATGCCAAGTTTCAATATAGTTCTGTGAAACTCACTGGCTGCCGCGTTCACTAATCTGTTAAACAGCTTCTTGGTACTTGGGGTCAGGTGTGTCTGCTTGTCAGACACACCTGGAGGACGTTACCTCCCAGGGGAAGCAGCACTTTTTAAGCACGGCAAAGGGGGCCCTAACTCTTCATGGCTCCCTTTCCTCTCGCACTCCAGCTCTTGGGAGACATGGCACCCTCGCCACACATCAACACTCCACTTGGCAATGTCTCCTCCCAGCGTCTTGGCACTCCGGGGACTGTAACACTCGCTTCTCCTTCCTCTTTGGTCTCTCTTTATATAACTTGTGCCCCTTCAAGGGCTTTCAGGTGTGCACCGCTTTCCTGATTTGCCTGACTCCAATCAGGCCAATTATTGGGACGTGCCTGACTTTTAGATCTGCAACTCTTAGGCTCCATCTTCTTCGTCCCAGTACTATAATGGTACTTTGTATAGGTAATCTGCATTACTCTTGTTGTGATCTTCTCTGTACTGGACTTCACTTCAGTGGAATGAATAGGATAAGAGTGACAATATCCTACAAAAGCTGTCAGGACTCTGGGCTAGCTAGCCTTTTGGTTGTAGCCCCAACGCTTCTATCTGGGGATAGTACCAAAAGAAACCAGGGCTATAGCCCCCCCAAGGCCGCCCCTCGCGATGCCTCTCATTCCGAGCAACGAGGGGTGGAACGAGGACAGCAAAAGAGAGACGTAAAGTCTGTACACTGAGGTTGTTGAGTTGGAAAATGATGCAAAAGTGGGAATTTACAATAGTTTGTAAGAAAGAGAAAATGCAGAACCATCTTACATGCAGAATATGTTCTCCGCCCGAGTGCAAGTCTGAAGGCAAAGCCCAAAGTGTAGGCCCAACATGCTAGCGTGGCTCATGATATTTGGCCAAAATGAGCTGGTTTTCTGGCCAAAGCAGGCCAGCTTGATGAGTTACTTCCCTGTGCATTTAGCAGTTTTGCCCAGTGTTACTAAAGAAGCAGTCTTTTCAATACATCATTTGCACCACGTTTGACCAAAAGCCTCCTCCCAAAGGTAACAGCAATGACTTGCCGTTCGTGGCCGTGGGCTTTTCATTAGTGTCCAAGCCAATATTATGCCCCTGCATGTATGTCCTTGTCCACGGGTCTTCAACCTGTGGCACACAGGTCTTTTGTAGTATGGGTCCTCGGATCCCTCAACATCAACTATGCTGGTTTGGGCTGATGGGAGTTGTAGTCCAAAAACTGTAGTACCCAAATTTGCAGACCGCTGCCCTAGTGATCATTACCCCCTACTTTCCAATTGGCTCAAGAGGGCTTCTAATGCTTGTACTCTACTACATTTAACCCCTTAAGTGCCAAGGATGAGTATGCTTGTCCTTTTTGCATAGACTTGCATTGTAGCCTGCCACTTTTTTAAAAACTAAAATTAGGATGGTCATTATAAACGTCAATGATGATAATGTGTGGGAAACAAACAATTTTAGAGTTGGAAGTGTGCAAGTGAAAGCTCCTGCAAAATAAAATGCAGGAAAACATACCGAGAGCAGTCATATATATGCATTGGTTTTTAAATTGATGCTAAAATAGTAAACTAATACAGATAATTTATTGAAACACTTTGACCTACTTCATTATAATATCCTCTTTCTAAAACCCCCATAAATGTTCCATAACCCACTACTCCACAACAGAGTCAATTTGGTCACAATAATGAGTTTGGTAGGACGTTCCAGGTGCTAATTGCCCGCCACAATAGGCGTGTGCGCAGCGAGGGCCTTCAGTACGGGTGGCTGGGTCTTCAGCAACTTCTGTGGCCCATCAAATAACGTCATTATGAGTTAAATGACTCTGTCATAGGCTAAGGGCCTTTTGGTGAAAAATACGGACCAGGCACAGCGTGCGACATATGTTTTTTTAACCAAAAAAGTACAACAAAGATGGCTGCCGTTCCAATAGCTAATGGTCGCTCCTCGTAAAACCTGTTCTCCATTCCCATCATGGCTGACAGCATCTGCAAGTAGAATGGGGTTGGTCCCGAAAGAATCAGGGAGGATAGTTCGATGAGAGACGTGTACACCATGAGACCGGAGAGTATGCATGTGCGGGCAAAAAGTGAGAGGGGGGGAGGTGAAGAATGTGTTGGAAGACAGGGGAATGACGGCAAGAGGCAGGTGGGTGGGGGAGAGTGCCAGAGCAGCTAACCAGGCTTATTAGAACATGGTAATGGACCTGCAGTTAACGCCCCAATCTGAGCATCCCAATTGGATGACCAAATTCAGGAAGGAGCTAATACCCTGCGATGGCCTTCGTTATTGGTGGCTGAAAACAGGTTTCTGCTCCTTGTCTGAATCCATTTCCGAAAACAAACAAATACTGTATGGAATCAGGTGTAACTGTGCCTCGGTCCCATCTTAACATTTCAAGCTCCATTTGCATTTTCCATTCAGGACATATTTATATAATATTCTGAAGTATTTTTTCTCTTTTTATTGCACAGAGTGGTACTGCTTGTGAGAAGATGCCAAAGCAGCTGGGTTCCCGTTGCCATAATAATCCCGTTGGTGGCCTGTATTGGTCTTTAACTGGGACCTAGGCCCCCATCGAAGGACCACCTCATGTTGGCATAAAAAGGTGGGCCGTTACCATAAATTACGGCCCACCGATATGGTTATCATTGCCTAAAAAATGTGCATCTGATGGAATGAATTGATGCAGTTTACCGCTCACCTCAACCGACTTCAAAAGTGGGCGGGATTTTAATAAATTGAGAACTCCGGTAATGACAGAGGATATCTTCATTGGCAGCCGATTTCGAGCTACATGGTTCGATGTTTGCATTTTGCAGGCTTTTGTAAAGCTGAGGAATTTAATAGAAAATAACCATGATTCCAAGTTGTGAATTTTTGTAGATTTTTTTTTCCTCCTACGCCATTTATCCGATGCTCATAAAATTGAATTTTACTTGTAGAAGCAACAGCACTGACAATTATCCTGTTACAAGGTCTTCGAAGATTGCCTAACTCAAAGATGTCTGACCACTCATGCAGAATCGAAACATTTCAGCGCGGAGGCTCTTTATATTTGGGACACAGAAACTGTTTGTTGCTATGTCGTTCCCTAATCCCCGTCAAATGATGTGCGAGCGGCGAACAAAAAAAACCAGCTCTGCACAAATTGACATCTTGAATACATTTTTCAAAATGCTACTTAGACTTTTCATTAAGTGTGTTCTGCTCTCCACAGCTTTGCGCGTTGTTTTATCATGAACAAGCACATGGCGCGTGCTAATCCTCTTACAGGATTCTTCAATGTATCTAAAGGGGAAAAAAAGACAATAAAAATATGGGTATGCAGTTTCGTTACACTAAATATCTTGTATGTGCATTAATTGTGATAATTAAATTGACTTCTTAAAAAGATTAATTATGATGTGGCAAATGTTTGTTAAAAAAAATTCTCATCTGAACTAACAATAAATAAACATTTCTCATAATTGCTGGGGGTTTTTTTTGTTTGCAAAGAAAGAGGACTGTAGACTTGTAATTAATTCCCCCACTTCAACAATTGAAACCAACTACAAATTTTCCTGGTGAGGTGCAACTTCTTGTCATTTCAAATCAAATTAACAACCAGAGAAAGTTGGGGGTGGCTGTCGAACTGTCAGGATTTAGGAGAGGAAAAACTTGAGATCAGGTTTTCAGCCGGCGAATTTGAATGGAAAAGGAGTACAATTTTAATCATCCCCTCTCCATATGCTTCGATAATTATCAGAAGGTTTTTTCATTGTCTGTCAAATCTGAATGTGACTGAGGTGGGGGTGGGAGGCTTGATGCCTGTTTCCCTGGCATATCTAATTGGATTATTCCAAGCGTCAGCAGTCACTCCTACAAACTGGACAATAGATTGATTGGGGGTGAAAAGGAGAGAATTGCGTCTTCTTTCTAGTTCAGTCTAACATGGACAGGAGCGCACTGCGGCACGCAACACAAGGGTTCAGGACTACCTTTTGGGGAGACAACAAGCTCTAACCACAAGAAAATGCGCATTATTTTTTTTACAAATTAAATTATGTTGCTTTTTGTGAGAAAAACAAAATTGACTTCTGAACTCCTTCCCCAGCCTACTGGGCTCCACGCCCATGATACCATGCCTGCAGATTGACACCTGGTAAAAAGTCTATTTAATTGCACTTACACCTCACTATTGTATTGTATTCTCTCACTGTGGATGGCTACTACACCTTCCACATCCCCTCTCACCCTGCACCTATTTTTATTTATTTTAATTCTTGATAGAGCACCAAATCACCCGCAGGCCTTACAGTGCACAAAAAAGACAGCACAAGACAAACCAATCAGAGACAAGTAAAGAAGTCGGGATCAGAGAAGAGCAAAGCAGGATCTATGGAGCAGTGAAGAAATAGGTCTTCAGATTCTTTTTAAAGTCAGCCAGGGAGGTGGAGGATTTTAGGTACAGAGGAAGAGGATTCCACAAGGCTGGAGCGATGACAATGAAATTGGTTTTGCCAAATTTGGCAAGACGAAAGCAGGGCTGACATAGCCTGGCTTGTTGGAGTGACACAGGCAACCGCCCTGGGACGTATCGTTGAATACCTTCTGCAAGATAGCTGGGTGCAGTGGCTGTAAGACATTTAAACGTAAGTGTGAGAATCTTGAAAGAGACCCTATGCCTGATAGGGAGCCAATGTAATTTCTTCCGGGCTTCAGTGATGGAATGCCTCCTAGACAAGCCGAGCACAGGTCTAAACGCGCCATTTTGGGTGATTTGAAGGGCAGCGACATTGGCAGAGGATGTACCTGCCAGAAGACTGTTACAATCGAGCCTTGAGTTGATGAGAGCAGAGGCAAGGAGAGACATATTATTAACAGATAAGAAAGGGTGTAGTGAGCAGAGTTGCTTATTAATCCAACCACATGCGGCACAAGTTTTAGACACATGGGAGCACATAGAGAGGTTGGCGTCAATTGTAGCCGATAGTGCTTAGGCAGGAGCAGATCAAGATTGGCTTTCTTGAGCAAGGGAGTGATCCAGGCTTCCTTAAGGTTGGTAGGTACTTGCCCCTGAATAGAAGACTGATTCATCAGTTGGGTCACCCAAGGTCTCAAGACATTGCACCAACAGCCTAGAGGGGCATGCACCACCCTTACAAGAAGTGGGCTTCATGTCAAGAATAATCTTGTTCACCTCAGAAACAGTACAGGGGTTAAAAGAAAAGGAGGGCGTATGGGTAGGTGTATTGTCTGCTAGACCCAGCAGCGGTGGGGGTGGTGGTGGTGCGTATAATGACTGCAAGGAAGTGAGCGGTTCTACCATGGCAGTAGGCAAAGAGGCAGAGACTGGGGATGAAGGAGACACAATATCATTATTGTGTGATGCAGCACTGGCCTCCAGATGAGAGGCGATCTTTGCAGAAAATGCATCACGGATGGTTTGAGACCAAGTGACATCCTGCAGTATCTGGGCGGTATTAGAATGTAACTTACGAACGATTGAGAAAAGATCCTTGGAGCTAGATTTTGCTTGAACAATACGATTGCTATAGTAGGCAGATTTTGCCTGGGTAACAGCTGTCTTAAATTCTTTTACTGCACATTTATATGCTGCTAGCAGAGCGGGAGAGGGTTCTTTCCGCCAGGCACGCTCTGCTCCGCGCCAACGGTGCCCAAGCACAAGAATGTTGTAGTTAAACCACTGCTTTGAGAGTGTTTCAGGTTTGATAAACCTAGTGCTCATAGTGGCAAAGTCCTCTATGATTGAGTCTAGTGTGTTTTTCATGTGTACTAAAATATCAGAAGAGCTTTCAAAATTTGACATATTGCCTAGTCTGTCTTCAAGCTCACGGGATAGTCTGACAGGAGTGAGTTTTTTAAATGATCTGGTCGTGATGGAGTGTCTAGGTGTACTGTCGACTCTAGGAGATGCAGTGGGCAGGATGATAGTGAAGTTGAGCAAGGAATGATCAGACGCAGGACATGGGGTAATAATCGGGCTAGAGGCACAGACTTCGTCCAACAAGAGCCAGTCGAGGATATGACCCCCCGACAAGCGTAGACTCCGTAACTTGCTGAGTGTAGCTGATGGCAGAAAGGGCAGCCAGCAAAGATTGAGCTACCTTTTCAGACAGGACATTGGCCCAGAGATTAAAGTCACCCAGCAGGACCACAGGGGTCTTATTGCTGGTGACACTACCGAGCAAATGTAAGAGTAGTTCCTCGAACATGGACAGGGTGTGAGGTGGCCGATAGAGGAGAATGACAGTGTGGTGTTATTGTTGATCTTGATTTTAACTATCAGAGATTCACATTCGTCAAGGGGCTTATGAGAGCACAAATGATATTGAAAGGTGTGTTTCAGAAGAAAGGTGACCCCTCCACTCCCCTTTGGTATCTTTGTGATCAGCCCTCAGTATGACATAACCTGGGGGAACAGCCAGGGCGGCCGCATTAGATACTAAGACTTATATGTTTCCACTCTTTGCCCGCCTCCTTCCCTCATATCTTACCTGGTCAAGAATGTTAAGAATAATCAGATCCCTCCCACCCAAACCCCTTGTGGTCCTACAAAGCAATTGCGTTCGCAGCCATACGAAACACCCATAAAGAAACAAATGCAGATATATAAAGGCTGAGACATATTAGAGCGATGCATCGGGACGAAAAGCAAGAGTACATTAACAAAATACCATAAATATCAAGTCAGAAATTCTGTGTACAGACCCTAGAATTGGGGCTGTCCCAGATCAGCCAAGTCCTGGGATCACCCCAAATATCCTTCGAGATGTTCACAATGGGTATATTCGAGGTTGTGACACTAGGTTAAATAAGAGAGCCATTGTCCATGTGTTGGGGTTTAGGACTGCCACTAGATTTTCTTTGGCAGGAGCTCTTTTTCCAGTGTAGGTTAGCACTGTGCAGTGTTTTAATACACGGGACGCAGAGTTAACTATTGTAGTTCCATTGAATTACATTACCCAGCTTCCCAGGTGCTCAAAAACACATTTACGGCGCGTCAGCGTGGGCACGTTTGCTGAGGCCGGTTATCGATGGTTTGCGTCCGGCTTGTTTCTGGATGCTTCCTGCTCCCACTACGCAAAAGGTAGGCTCTGTAGGCAGTTGTATTTGGAACTGTGTGATTAATTTTCGTTCTGCATCTCACTATGCGCCCAAGACCTAACACTTCTCTGCTTCATTTGCAGGATGCTGCTCCCTACAATTCTACCAGGTCCTTGCAACTCAAAAACAGCCCCCTGAACTCTCCACTTGTTGTGTCTCTCCTCAACCCACGCTCTGTCATGTCCCATGGGGATGAGAATTTCCACATAAAATCTAGCCATGATCTGTTTGCCATCACTGAGTTCTGGCTCAGTGACTTCATTTGAATGAGGCTACTTTGGCAGTCCCTCTGAGTTATCTGCTTTTGCAAGCTGACCATAAAGATGCCAAAGATGGGGACTCTCTTGAACATCACCTTTTGCCCCAAATCCCCCCCCCCCCCGATGAGTGTGAATCTTTGGTTGTTAAACTGAAAATCAACAATAGCACACTTCCTGTTATTAGTGTATGCCGGCCACCAAAAGCTCTTCCTTTGTTCGAAGAACAATTGTTAAAGCTACTTTTTGGGATGGCTGGTGGCAATGCCCCAGTTGTTCTGTTGGACGATTCCAATCTTTGGGCCAATGTGCCAACCGATAAGGCTGCCCAGTCACTTTTGGCTGCACTCTCCACTATTGACTACAGCCAGCAAGTCATGGAGCCCACTCACAAAGGGGGTCATACCCTGGAATGGGTTCTACTTCATCAGGTCTCTGCGTCGACTACTTCTGTTGATCTGTGCCCCTGGTCCGACCGACCATTTTCTGCTCACTTTCTCTACCAATCTCGCCGCTTCACCCCTTAGAGTGGATGCCAGGCCCAGACAATTCATCAAGGCCAGAACTTTAAAAAAGCTTCCACCGCAAAGACCATCGCAGGCTCTAAGTGATAGTCTGGCAGACATATTGAACTATGAAAGTTCATCTGTTCTCTCAGCTCATTTTAAAGCCACCCTTGAGTCAATTATGGAGGATCTTGCTCCAGTTACCACCAGGCGCGTTAAGCCGGAATCCTTGTCCCATCACTGGTTTAATGAGGACATCCTTGCTCTGAGGCACCGCAGAAGAGCAGCTGAGCATGTCTGGTGGAAGCAACCATCTCCAGCACTGCTTGCGTTATACAAACTCGCAGTTAAAAAGTTCAAAGCTGCCGTGACGTTGGCTAAATCCACGTACTATAACAACAGAATCTCGCAAGCCAAACCAAGTTCTAAGGAACTTTTTGAAATCCTCAGGGACTTTAACTCCAATACCCACCTTAAGGCTAGCATTCCCCAGGATTCTGCTTGGTTCCAAACCATCTATGACACCTTCATGGCTAAAATTGCTTCCCATGTGGAGTCCAGTGTCTCTCATGAAACTCCTACTCTGGCACCCTCAACTGTGTTGCCCCCATCTAGCACCCTCCCCACAATTCATAAAGCTACGCCCAAGCCTATTTATTCCTTCACGCCCTGCACGGTGGCCGAAGTAACTAAGACCATTATTGAGATGAAACCCACCACCTGCAAGGGTGATGCCTGTCCCTCCAGGTTGTTGGTTGGTTGCCTTGATACCATCAGCCCTTGGGTCACTAAGCTTATCAGCCAATCCTTCTTGGACAGTCGGTGTCATCTGATCTGAAGGAGGCTTGGATTACGCTGCTTCTTAAAAACAACCTTGACCCCCTTTAGCCTAAACACTATAACCCTATCACCAACATCCCCTTTCTATTGTAGGTGATGGATTGCATGGCCTATCTCCAAAAACAGAGGTTTATTGAAGAACATTCCATCCTGGGCCCTCACCAATCCGGCTATCACGCTCAACATGGCGCTGAGACCGCCATGCTTGATTTGAAATCTAATCTATTTGCCATTATCTATCGCGGTCATCCAGTGCTGCTTATGCTGCTTGATGCTTCGGCCACTTTCGATTTGGCATCTAGTCTACAAACACTAGTGGGCTGTACAAATCTTTCTACAAGGTGGCTGGTTTCCTTCCTGGGTCCTCGGAATGCTCGAGTTGCCATTCACAATGCTTGTTCTCCCCTCACCCCATTTCTCACGCGAGGTGTACCGCAGGGTTCCTCACTGTCACCCACTCTTTTCAATATTTACATTCTTCCTCTCCTCATGATGCTCAATGGCGTGGGTGTCCGCTATACTAATTATGCAGACGGCACCCAGGTCATCCTTGAATTGGCTGGCACCTATGCGCAGGACGCTCAGGCCATTAATGCCATTTACTCCATTATTCACTTGTGGATGGTGGTGAATTCTATGGCACTCAACACAGTTGCTCAAGAACCTCTCTCTGGACTCCGCCACCTTTGTCATCTCCAGCATCATCATTCCTGTGGCCAAGAGCGTTAAAACTCTTGGTGTCACATTTGATGCCAAGCTCACCATGAGGCATCATGTTGCTAAATTCCCTGCCCCCTGTGGGTGGATTGATATGGAGCTGGGTTATTTGCATCCATTCCTGTCTGTGAACAGCATCTCCATCTTTGCATGTGACTTAGTGAATTTGCGGATCGACTATTGTAATAGTGTCTTGGCTGGCACTGCTCAGTCTAATCTTGTGGCCCTGCAGGTGACACAAAATGGCAGTTAGAGCGGTACTGTGCATTTCCAGACGGCAGCCTATTACCAAAGCCAGACGATTCCTGCACTGGCTGCCCGTTAGGCACTGGGTCTCCTTCAAGACCTTGAGCCTTACCTTCTAAGTGTCTGACCCTCGCAGCACCTGTCTACCTTGATGAACGCATCAAGCGTTACGTCCCATCACAATCACTTAGGTCCTTTCACCTGGCTTGACTCATTCAGCCCAGATTTCGTTTAGTCAAATTTGGGAAGACGACGTTTGATGGCCTGGCTCCAGCGACCTGGAACCCCATCCCTTTGGCTCTAAAAAAAAAGGTGATCTTGCTGGTTGACTTCAAAAAGAATTTGAAAACCTTTCTCTTTACTTCGCCTTAGTTTCAGCTGTTGCTTTGCCTGACGCTGTTCAAACTGTTTTTGTG
Source organism: Ambystoma mexicanum (assembly GCF_040938575.1). Lineage (NCBI taxonomy): Eukaryota > Metazoa > Chordata > Amphibia > Caudata > Ambystomatidae > Ambystoma > Ambystoma mexicanum. The sequence goes on along the minus strand of NC_090936.1, from coordinate 38,281,786 downwards.
ATGTGCCTCTCTGATCATCCTTTATGTGCGCCTTGAGGCCTCCGAGGGATCTGGCGCGGCATTAAGAATTAAAGTAAGTAAATAAATAAATAAAGAAGGGGCTCTAAACCCGGATATAGTCATCCTGCTTCTAGCAAATGCACAAACATCTTCTTGTTTGGGAAACCTGGGTATCATTGTGTCATAGTCCTGGATACATATCCACACGTGTTCTCCTTTGAAGGACCAGCGTCAGACCGTCCCTACTTCCTTGGCGTATCTTATGAAATGGCTACCTTGGCCTTGCATACAATCTTGAAACTCACATATCCTAAAATAATCCGCTGGTCACTAACTACATGCTAATAAATCAGGTGTACACCCTGACCACGTTTTCAAATTCTGAAGGGGACATCCGATAGCCTTATTTAGATTGGCAATACAAATGATTATTAAAATAAAAAGCTGTGATCATAGAGCCCCCAAACAGAATATTGACTACAATTTGCTACATATATGTTTCTCTTTTGGATTCCATTTCACATCTCCTTAGTACAGACATCCAGCGTATATATGTATGCATTAATGCAATGTCTTGCCCACCCTCAACCCTAACCATTTCCGGGTCAGTCTAACCCATCAACCACAGACACTGGAGCCTTCAAGATCCTTGTGAATTACCACCATTCAACAAGAGTAAAAACATACTCAACAGCATCAAGGACCCAGCCGTCCTAAGGCACATCAACAGTCCAGAGCATTTTCTCCTGGCACACAACTCCTATTTACCACCTTCCAGTATGTACAAGACCCCATGAACCGTGCAGGCTAATGTCTGCTAGCGCACTCTCCACCACGCTAACCGCTACAGAACTATGGCGCGCGCCCTCTGTATTGCCGCGCGACACCTCTACACCCTACCGGATCCTCCACTTGTTCCAGTCTGGCTTCTCTCCTGATACTCCCTGCCTGCAGATAATTAACCCTGGGGTATACCCTTTGAAACTAGAGACACCCAAGCATCACCGTCGAATTACCCCTAGAAGCACACTTACAATCGTTTAATGCATAAATCACCCTAGTTTCACACCAGCCTCTCCTTCGCCTCCCACTAACTCACCCTCTCTGCCACTTTTATCTTATAACTGTGTGCCAAGAAGCTGCAATAAGGAGAGACATTTTGCTACACAGGAACACTTTACATTAGAGAAGATATACTTCAAAACAAGTGGCACCTTAGGTGGGTGGCAAGAGAGCTGCTTGGATTAGGGAACCGTGCAGCAAATTCTGTTGCGGCTATTCAAGTTGCCTCGTATGGGTGGGATATCAGAGTGGAACGCTGCTGCCTGCCCCGAGTTCGAACCATTGACCTGTTGATGAGTCAGAAGAAGTTGAAACACAGGTGTCAATTTGATGTGCTTGTTCAATTGAAGACAAAGCTTTACCAGCCCTTTCTTTCGACTTGTTTCTGTAGGACTAAGCTCCTCCAGATGACGCTGTCCAGGTGCAACCTTCCATCACCCTCCAGTGACGGAGAGCCTTCCCTCAGGGAACTATAAAATGTGTGTTCTGAAGTTGGGGAGGCAAGAACCCAGACGATCAATGCTTTGGGAGTGGGTCATTGAGTCTAGGGGTACTGGGGGGATTATATCCCTGTCCAAAAGAATCAGATCTTCTGTTAGATGCATCTAATCAACACTTCTTATATACTGCATGAATTGTGCCGCACGCAGTCTGTCTAAAGACTGATGAAAATGAAGCATTTGAGGACCTCAAAGTCCAACTATACACATTTCTGCCTGCAGAAAGTCTATCATACATCAGTAGCCTTTTTTAGAGTGTTCACGGTAGCTCTGCCAACCAGGATTGAGGATTTCTGGGCATTATACTCTGATAGTTGCCCAGAAATGTTTTCCGCATTTTATTTCCCCAAGCTCTGCTCCACTCATGCCAAGCGCCCTGTGCGCACCGCACAGTGTGGCAACACTGCCTTCTCTGTACCCCATCCACATGGATCTCTTTCGGTCTAACTCCCTCCTGGTCCCTTCTCAACACTGTGGCTTGCTCTGCACAGCCAGCTAGACCTCAGCCCTTCGGCTTACAATCGCAGAGCACCCCACCCGGTTCTTGTGTTTTCCGGCCTGTCTCCCTCCTGCGCCCTTGCCATTCCTGAGGCTGGGCAGCTACCAGACCCTTACTTCAATCACGCTGTCAACGTTCGATCATTGTAGGCTGCCTCTTGCCACCTCACCTTCCTCTCTGGCGCCTCCTTGCAAACGTACCCCACAAGTGAAGGCATAATCCCAAATCTTTCCCCTCAATCCAAATATTCTGGTCTCTTCCCATTCCCCTCCCCGGGTGCTCATATCCTTTGGTCGCTTTGGGGGTGGGATTGACAGCGATCGGGTGCACAGGGTCCCCTCTAGTGGCACTCGCTTCTGTCTGGAGCATTACGTTGGGCTTCTAATTGCCATGAATCCTGCACCCATGTCTTCGAAGGTCTCATTAAGTGATCAAATCCTCTCCAAAGACCCAAAGAACTGAATTCCTTCTAAGTACAACTTAAGAGGCGAAAGAACATGGTTAGTGTATAAAATCACTTACTTATACTTAATTTTTGTGGGACCTACACTGAAGACAGGGATAATATTCGTCTGGTTAAGATTGAAATCCAGGGGCGTCACTAGAAGAGGGCTTAGGGGGGGCTATAGCGCCGGGTCTTTTGGTTGTAGCCCAGGATAGAAGCTCAGGGGCTACAGCCAAAGGGCTAGCTAGCCCCGAGTCCTGATAGTCCCAACATTAGCGTAGCCCCAGATCTTTTCCAGACATAGCAACACCCCTGTTGAAATGTAAGAGCATTCTGGGAATAAAACACCTTGCCATTTGACCAGTGATGCAAGACCCCTCGGCTGGTGGGGCCTATATTACAGAGGAAATGGCTCACAAGCAGGCAGTGTTCCATAAATGTCGATTAGCCTCGGATGGCACATGTGCCAGCCAGGCGATCCGACCAGAAAGGAAGATTCAACGTGGGCCACTTATTAGGGGTAAACTTTGCCTTTTGACGGGGCCTGAGGGCTGCCTTTCTGCTGCTACGCCCACAGCCGGCGAGTGAACCCAGTCCTCAGTGCCAAACTCCCACAGAGCCGGGCAAGGATCCGAACAGACGGCTACAGCCAGAGAAATCCCAGTACACACTCGCCGCCAAGTGACGCAGCGGGAAATGGCGGCCGCGGCCAGCAAAAACAGAACGAACCAGAGCCCTAGAAACAGCTGCTCCCAAGGCACGTTTTATTCTCATCCCCCGGCAGCCATTGTTTAGAGGCCCTCCCAAAGACTCTGCCATAAAATGTATTTTCCAGTAATTTCAGATTCACTTGTAAGGGAGGGGAGGAGGCTCCCTGAAGTTCTCCCCTTGGCCCATATGGAGAAATTCGATCTTTAAAAGCAAGGGGTGCCTACAGTGCACCACTGAGCCAGCCCCAGCTACAAATGCACCCAGAAGGCAGCACGCGTTCTGTGTGTGGGAAGCAAGCTGGCCTCAGTGTTAAACCAGAGAAGAGCCACACGCAGTCAAAGGTCTATTGGGGAGGATTTCAACTATAAGCGACCTCCTTGCTGCCGCCAGAAATGACCGGATCAGTTATGTCGCAAATGGCATCATTAGTGATCTCACTGGCCACATCACACATGATATCACCCACCCATCACTGACCCCAAGACGAATCATAGGGTCTACATGTAACCATGTGCATGTACTTCCCTGTTTCCTTGACCTCTGTCATGTTGCTGTGGTAACTGGCTCGCTGTGGCCTTCCTGGAGCCTTTCCCAGCATCCTTTGGGAAAGAGACCACCGTCATCAGAAGCCCCCTTATCCCTTTTTTTAGCTCAGAGCAGCAAATAAACAGATCAATAACAATCGATACATCAAACATGATGCATTAGGGTCAAATGAAATGGATATGATATGCCGGACCAGGTGTCTAAAACCTGCGGCTCTCCAGATGTTTTGGACTACTTCTCCCATGCTTCATCACCATTGACTATGATGGTGAGGGCTTATGGGAGTTGTAGTGCCAGAGTTGTAGTCCCATAAATTGAGCAATCTAAAGGTTGCGGACCCCTGTCCTAGACCAAAGCAAGATGCCGTGCTTCATAGCCAGGAAGTAGTTGCTTTTACTTTGCGTAGCTGTCATTTGCATATGAATAAATATTTGCGGGGTAGTAGGTGGCCTTGCTGTGCTCCTCGGTTCGGAATATATATCGTTCACGTTCCCCAATTGAGTCTACACTCCATAAAACACAAGCATTGGCAGACATAGGTTTTGTGTAGGCATTTGCCAGCCACTCCTGGCCATTAAGGTGGCAACAGCTGGACAATGGTATGATTGCCTGGGCCTGTTCTAGGAGTGCCAGGTCAATGCCTAACTAATACCTGGCTTTGTCCGCTTTTGATTTTGACAGGACTTGAGTGCACGTGACATATATACATGAAGTGAATGAAGGTGCTGTTGCTGTAGATTTCACCGCATATCATTTCACCCAAGGAGAAGTGACCACATTTATTTGACCGCAAATGGTGGGGAATGTGGTATATGTGTAGTGCATAATAGGTGGGGTGTGGTGTAAGGGTATAGGGTAGGGCAGGGAGGGGTAAGGTGGGGCTGCGGCAGGGTCTCCCCCGCATCATGAAATTAAAGTACATAAAGTGAATTTCCTTTTTAGGTTAAATACATTCGGTCACTTCTGCATTAGGTGAAATATTTTTGAAAAAATCACGGACATCTGAAAGGTGCAGCTGTATAAGGCCTTTTTATGAACCCAGTAGCACATTTACAGAGACAATGAAGCCATGGACTCTCAGCAGACTGCTTAGATAGAGCGCTGGCAGGCCAAAGTTTAATGCTACTGCAAGATAGAGCTGGCTCATTGAAATCCCAGGAGGATGTGTTTTGGGCGGTGAGTGGGAACTTCTTAAGGGGGGGGGGGGTCGAAATATAACCCAGAGGATGATTTTGAAGTAGAAAAACAGATTAAACAGGGACCCCTTTGGGTGTTAGAGAAGCCCAGGACTGCACTAAGCATTTTAAGAGAGACTACCTTTTAATCCCATCAGGAAGATTTCATTAACTGGAGTCTCTGAGGGCTATGGGACACAAGGAGACCCAACCTGATTTGTCACATGATTGGTATTAGCATAAATGACCTGAAAACATTTGACCTAAAACATTTAATTGAATTCTTTTGACTTTTTTTTCAGTCAAATTTAATTAAATATATATATGGGGTCGGTAAGGGTATAGATTAGGTTGAGGGGAAGTGGGGGGGGGGTGTTGCGGGGGGGTCTCCCCCACCCCCTGAATTTTAGACAGAAAAAAGGTCAAATAAATTCGATCAAATGTAATTAGGTCAAATGTTTTAGGTCAAATAGACCCAAACCACATGATTCAGTGATAAACAAAATAAATTAGAATAACCATCAAAAACAAATATTTTCAAATTGGACTAGGCCAGTGGACGCAAGCTAGAGTGCCATCCACACGCCATTTGTAAAAGGTGCAAACACGAGGAATGAGATAGCATGGCTCTATAGAAAATAACAGTCTTTATTAAAAGTGCAAACACCCCAAGAACCCTTATCACCCTCTCCATAAAAGGAAAAAACGCACAGAAACACAGGCTGAATATATACTATTTTCAAACAGGAAAAAGAAAATCCACATCTAGTCTCCTAGTTATTTAAAGGTATTAGTCATTCTTGTTTAGCAAAGGCCATTAATGATGTCCTATAAAAGAGTCATCGAAAAGGAAAAAAGAAAACTATATAATAGTGTCATCAAGCTTTGTGTTAAATAAGAGTGCAAAGGATTTTTTTTTCAAATAGATATTAGCGAGATATTAAAGAAATATAAAAACATATTTGAATAAAAACCTAATGTGAAAATCACAGGAATACATTTTGTTGTGATGAATAAAGTAGAAAAAAGTTGAAAATTAATTAGATCGTTTTGTAAACCACTCATATGCTCCAACAAAATCCTACGTGGTTGGAGTTGAATTCACTAACTGGTTGCATATGTGGGTTTACCAAAATGTATGTTTTAATGATCATCTCTGATTTTGTTACAATGCCAATCTAACAAAATCAGTGATGATCATATGTTGATCATTAAAACATACATTTTGTTAAACCCACATATGCAACAAGTTACTGAATTCAACTCCAACCACGTAGGATTTTGTTGGCGCATATGAGTGGTTTACAAAACTATCTAATTAATTTTCAATTTTTTTTACTGTGTTCATCACAACAAAATGTATTCCTGTGATTTTCTCATTACGTTTTTATTCAACAATGTTTTTATATTTCTTTAATCTCTCTCTAATATCTATTAGGAAAAAAATGTCCTTAGCACTCTTATTTAATGTTTGGAACTATTTCTATGTTGGTAATACATTTACACAAAGCTTGATGACACTATTGTATATTTTTCTTTTTCCCTTTTCGATGACTCTTTATTAGAGCATCATTACTGGCCTTTGCTAAACAAGAATGACTAATACCTTTAAATAACTAGGAGTCTAGATGTGGATTTTCTCTTTCCTGTTTGAATATTGCTTACTGTCCCTCAAATCCACTTTAGCAAACTGGGACTACCCTATTTTTCGTGAATCTGAATATATACTATTGGCAAAGAGGTACACTGGTCACAGCACTGCCGGAAAGATCTCAAATGCAGGCAAATCAATGAAGGAAAATTGGAAACACCACATGAAAATATCAAGTATATTTCCAAAAAATAAATAAATATGAAAATATTCATTTAAATATGCCTTTCAGTTTCTCATGGAAAGTAGGGAACAGGGTCCCTGCCAGTTTTAGGAACAAAGTTAAGGTCAGGAGGGTGCGAGGACCTTACATGGCTGGGAAAGAGCAATTTGGCCCAAGGTCACTACCCTAGTTTCTTAGAAGTCTTGAAAGACTCAAGCATCTCCATGCAGCCAGGAGTCGAGGGTTGAGTGTTGCCATCTTCATGTTTGTTTGCATGTATCAGGGAAAGAGTGCCCAGAGTACGGTATACTGTGTAAGATCACTGCATTCGCACGCTAATATAAACCCTTTAATGCACTGTCATGAACTCTCCCAGTGGTATGTATTTTGCCAACCTCTGAAGCCTGTAAAGTAGAACCACACAGGCTTGACATGTTGTCAACTTTGCCCCAGACCTGCAGTTGAACTGGCCTGCTGTTAAATCTCAGTTACCAGTTTATTGGTATCCACTACAGAGTGTAATTTACCTTCTGACTTTCAGAACATTCAGGCATGTAATTGCTCATTTTGCTGTAGCCGGTAAGATATCTATAGCCAGTAAGATAACTCAGTGTGTTCAGTGCTCGCTGCTGCAATATGTGTGTGTGTGTGAGCTGCAGGTTCAAATCCCAGAAAGGCCAACTCAGCCTTTCATCTTTCTGAGGTCGATAAATGAGTACCAATACAGGTTGGGTGATATTTTATGTATATTTGTTCTATTTAAAGTGCTTAGCGGAAGTGCTATATAATAACACATCATTATTATTTGGCCTTGGACGTTTGCTTGTATTCACAGTAATGTGGTAATATGGGCCTATACACACTGATATTAACGATACATATAGTGATCCATTCTTGTATGAAATGTAGATCAAATTACAGCGATGTTGTAACCATATTTTTCTTAGTGTACCTAGGAACAATGATATGTGATGCCACTTCCTGTTTTATGAAGGGGTGAAAGGTCGTATTCCATCGCTTCCCATGATGCCACTTCTCGGTGTGGTCAAATGACATCACTTCCTGTCATGTCATCGGAGGTCAAGGGTTGTGTGATGTCACTTCTGTTACCCCTGGCATTTTGGTGAAATGACGTACCTGCACAGCAGGGGATTGGTGCATAGTCAAGCCCTCTGCTAGGGTCCAATAGGAGAACCCCTTGTGTAGTGTTCTACTACAGAACTCTGACCCCTCATCAGCCAGGAAGTTACTTTTATGGTAGAGCAAGGCATGCAGGACATTCTGGTCCTCTATAGATTGAAGGGCCGCTGGCAGTAATTACTTTCCATTGATAGTCTATCCGCTTCGAGTGTACTGTGGCGAGTCAGAAGTAGGATGCGGACACAGTGATGACATTTCTAATTAGTGATTTATTAAATGATAAGAAAAGGCCTATTGTTCCCTATTTATATGTGGGGGTTCCCTGCCTACGTAAATAACTAAGGTGCTTGTCAGTCACCAGGAAATGTCCAAATGAATAAGTATGCTGTCCAAAAACTAACTCAAACTGATTATACCAATATTCTAGCAATCTAAGGTCAGGAGAATGCCTCCCTTCTCCTGATTCTCTCATCTGGCGACCACTATTCTAGCAAACTAAGGTCAGGAGAATACCTCGCTTCTCCTGATTGTCTCATCTGGCGACCACTATTCCAACAAACTAAGGTCAGGAGAATGCCTCCCTTCTCCTGATTCTCTCATCTGGCAACCACTATTCCAGCAAACGAAGGTCAGGAGAATGCCTCCCTTCTCCTGATTCTCTCATCTGGCGACCACTATTCTAGCAAACTAAGGTCAGGGGAATGCCTCGCTTCTCCTGATTGTCTCATCTGGCGGCCACTATTCCAACAAACTAAGTTCAGGAGAATGCCTGCCTTCTCCTGATTCTCTCATCTGGCAGCCACTATTCCAGCAAACTAAGGTCAGGAGAATACCTCCCTTCTCCTGATTGTCTCATCTGGCGGCCACTATTCCAGCAAACTAAGGTCAGGAGAATGCCTCACTTCTTCTGATTGTCTCATCTGGCGACCACTATTCCAACAAACTAAGGTCAGGAGAATGCCTCCCTTCTCCTGATTCTCTCATCTGGCAGCCACTATTCCAGCAAACTAAGGTCAGGAGAATGCCTCCCTTCTCCTGATTCTCTCATCTGGCGACCACTATTCCAGCAAACTAAGGTCAGGAGAATGCCTCCCTTCTCCTGATTCTCTCATCTGGCGACCACTATTCTAGCAAACTAAGGTCAGGAGAATGCCTCCCTTCTCCTGATTCTCTCATCTGGCGACCACTATTCCAGCAAACTAAGGTCAGGAGAATGCCTCCCTGTTACAAACTTGATGGTCGTGCAGAGTATGGGCAACCCCTCTGTCCCCAAGTATCACACTGACAACACCAGAAATACTGTCTGTGTGATCTTTGAAGCCACAGGTGGAAGTCCGCAAGCCTGGACGTGGGACACAGCCGGAAGAACCCCTTGAGCGCTGCAAGGCAAGGTGCAATGTGGTTAGAATACAGGACAAGGCAATGTATACTAAATGCCAAATACAAGAACACAATGTACCTGTGAGGATATGAAGGTGGTTCTGGAAAGGCCGACAGAGGCGTTGACCTTCAGACAGCTATTGGGCCAGGCAGAGGGCAAGGTGAACACCTAGTGCAGGACCGAAATCCCAAATTGGTACGTGATCCGTAGAGAAAACCAAGCAGTCCGAGGTCAAAAACAGGCGATCCAGGTCGGGGCAGATGAAGGGTTAAGCACAGAGCAATCCGTTGGGCGAAGCGTAGCAGTCAACAGGTAATCCAAAGTTCAGTCCAAAGTTCAAAAACAGATAGGGGCCAAGAGTAACAATCCGTGAAGCAAACCGTGGTCAGGCGATGGGTAAAGATCCTTAGAACGAAGTAGTGGGCGACACGTGATCCAGACGAAAACAGCTGTGAAGCATCGTCTACAGTTTCCGGTCTCCCTTTATCCCTCGGAAGAAAACACGTGACCGTAATCACGTGAGGTGTGGAAACAAAACGCTGCGGCATTGCTAAGGGACCATGAGTCACGTGATCCATGACGCGCCGTGATGCGCAGGTTTCCATGAATGCCGCGTGTCTCGGCGATGAAGAAGTCTCCACTTCGTTTGCCAGCGATGTGAAGGGCGATAAACGCCAGTCCTGCCAATCATGCCCTGCCGTGCCCTGCTGTACAGGAAGCGAGGAGGCAAAGCGGTGCATGTTTTAAGGTGTGTGTGTCGGGTGGCAAGAGGGGTGGAGGTCACAGACGGGGTAGGGCGTGTCCTTGTTTTTATAGGTGCAGCAGGTAACGTGGGGGGCAGCGTGACAGAATCCCCCCTCAAAAGCCCACGACCCCGTGGGCTGGCCGGGTTATCCCTATGAAACCGTGAAACCAGAAGCGGAGCCCGGACATCTCGGGAGGGAACCCATGAACGGTCCTCGGGACCATAACCCAGCCAGTCCACCAGATACTGGAGGCAACCCCTATGGACACGGGAACCAAGGATGGCGCTGACCTCATAGACGTCCTGAGAAGACACAGAGACAGGGGCGGGAGGAACCAGGACACGAGTAGGAGCCAGGAAGGGCTTGAGGAGAGAGGTATGAAAAACAGGGTGGATCCGCCAGGTAGGAGGAATAGACAGCCGGAGAGCCACAGGGTTCAAGACCCTGATGATTTTATAAGGGCCCACAAAGCGAGGCAACAGCTTGCGACAGCCGGGGATCCGTAAATGTCTGGTCGACAGCCATACCCGATCGCCCACATGGTATTCCGGTGCCTCAGCCCGCTTCCGGTCCGCCTTAGCCTTCATCACCGACTGGGCCTCACGGAGATGAACCAGAGTCTGTGCTTGGACGCCAGCTAGATCGCGCATACAGGCGTCAGCTGCAGGAGTGGCAGAGGGGAAATCAGGGAACGGTAATGTGCGTGGATGCTGCCCATACAACGAATAGAAGGGGGAAAACCCAGTGGACGAATGTCGGGAATTGTTGTAGGCGAACTCCACGATGTAAAGCAGATTGGGCCAGGAATCTTGGTACTGAAGGGACAGGCAACGTAGGTATTGTTCAAGGGCTTGGTTAACCCGCTCGGTCTGTCCATCGCTTTCGGGATGATAGGCCGAGGAGAAGCGAGCATCAATACCCAGGAGCTTGGTAAGAGCACGCCAGAAACAGGACGTAAATTGCGATCCACGGTCCGATATGATGACCTGCGGCAGACCAAAGAGGCAGAAGACTGACTTGAAGAACAGGCCAGCCAGGGTTGGGGCTGATGGTATGCCCGTACAGGGAATGAACCGGGCCATTTTAGTGTATGAGTCGACGATAACCCATTTGGTATCGTGACCTTGTCTGCGGGGAAGATCTGTGATGAGATCCATAGAGATAGTGTGCCAAGGCCTGGGGGGAATGGGCAATGGTAGGAGCAACCCTAGAGGCCGTCCTCTGCGTGTTTTGCATTGGGCACATATCGAGCAGGTGTTTACGTAGTGCTCTATGTCTTTCCTCATGGATGGCCACCAGCACCAACGTTGTAGCAATTCCAGGGTGCGTTGTTGCCCAGGGTGGCCGTTTATAGCAGCATCATGTGACCAGGCAAGCGCCTGGTTACGTACATCACATGTAGGGAGAAACAATTTGCCTTGGATAAACGGCAACCCCTCTTGGAGGGCAATGTCCCATTCGGCGAGCGCATGAGGATGTTTGGAAACCCATTGTCTGATGGCGGTGAGCATGGGTGGGGATGGTGTACACATACATATCACATGGCCCTTCCCTAACAGTGTGTCCGGAAACAATGACAGTGATTCCCCACCAGGAGAACGGGAAAGAGCGTCAGCCTTGCCGTGGATACGACCCGGTCTGTGTTTAACAACAAAATCGAAGGCAGCAAAGAACAAATGCCAGCGCACTTGTCTACTGTTTATACATTTCAGGGAGGCCAGATCTTGCAGGTTTTTGTGATCTGTGTAAACCACCGTCTGATATCTTGCCCCCATAAGATGGTGTCGCCACGTTTGGAGGGCGTCTTTGATAGCCAATAACTCTTTCTCGGTCACGGTGTAGTGTGTCTCGGCAGCCGAGAACTTCCGAGAGTGATAGGCTACTGGATGTAAGCTACCCGTGGTTGAACAAGGCTGAGATAATACCGCACCTAATGCAAACGAGGAGGCATCCGCTTCCAGAACATAGGGAAGACCAGGGTCAGGGTGTTGCAGGACAGGAGCAGAAACAAATCTGGACTTAAGCGTCTCAAAGGCTTCCTGGTGTACGGAGGTCCAGGTGAACGGGACGAGAGGACTAGTCAGAGCGGTCAAAGGCGAAACAATAGAAGAGAAGCCGGCGATGAATCTCCGATAAAAATTAGCGAAGCCGAGAAAGGACTGGAGCTGTTTGATGTTAGCGGGAGTCGGCCACTCCGTGACAGCCCGTACCTTAGTCTGATTTATGGATAACCCTCCGGGGGAGATGTGAAAGCCTAAGAACTCCACTTCCTTTGTATGGAACAGACATTTCTCGGGTTTGGCGAACAAGGCGTTCGCCTTGAGGCGAGAGAGGACCTCCCTAACATGACCGACGTGTTCCTCCAAAGAGGCTGAGTATATCAATATATCATCCAGATATACCACCACGAACGTATCCAAGATATCAGAAAATACGTCGTTGATAAATCGTTGGAATGTTGCGGGGGCATTACAAAGCCCGAAGAGCATCACGGTATATTCAAATAATCCCTGTCGGGAACAGAATGCCGTCTTCCATTCATCTCCACGCCTCATCCGGACTAGGTTGTATGCCCCCCTTAGATCCAGCTTGGTGAATATGGATGCCTTGGTCAACCTGTCCAACAGCGTGGAGATGAGCGGGAGGGGATACCTGTTTTTTACTGTGACGGAATTCAATCGCCTGTAGTCCACACAAGGGCGTAGATCGCCCTCTTTTTTCGGCACAAAAAAAATCGGGCTAGCAGCAGGGGAACAGGAGGGACGGATGTGACCTAGTTGTAAGGCCCGATGGATGTACTCTTTGAGAGCTCGTTCCTCTGACTGGGATAATGAATAGATCCTACCCCTGGGAATGGGAGCATCTGAGACCAGATCTATCGGGCAATCGTATGGTCTGTGTGGGGGTAAACCTTCTGCAGTAGCTTTGTCAAACACCATATGAAAATCATGATAGTCAGCGGGTATGTTCGACATGACGGCCCCCACGGTATGCGAGGGCACAGGGTCGGAGGCTATGTCATCGATGTGGGTGGAAGCCATGGCACTAAGGATGGTAGCAGGAGTGGAGACCGAATCCCCTTCTGTGAGACAAAAGTGTTGGCACACTTCTGACTCAAATGTGACTTGTCCCGTCCCCCAATTTATCAAGGGGTTGTGCTGTCGCAACCAGGGTATCCCTAAAATGATGCCAAACTGTGGTGTAGTGATAAGGTCAAACGACATGGTTTCCCTATGGGTACTCTGTATCATTACTTCCAGAGGAGCAGTCTGGAACTTGATCGGGCCGGAGGATAGGGAAGTGCCATCAACCGCGTGTACGGGTTCTGGGTGTTCTTTTCTAACCAAGGGCAGATTGAGACGATGTGCCAAGGCAATATCGATAAAACAACCAGTGGCCCCGGAGTCAATCACAATCTGTACTATGTGTGCGATCTCTCTAGTGGGTTTCAGAAGGGCTTGGACTACCACCGGTCTGATAGGACCGAAGGCGGGTTCAGCGGGGGTCATAGACAGGCTCGCCGGTGCCCCCTGTATCATGGGCGAGCCTTCTGAAAACCCGGGGTCTTGTTCTTGGGGCGTCGGGGGCATTCCCTTACATAGTGCCCATTCAACCCGCAATAGAAACAGGCGTTCTCAGCCCTCCGACGTTCACGTTCGGATGATGTTAATGGACTTCGGATGCCTCCTATTTGCATAGGTTCAGAAGCGGTGTTAGAAGTGCTCGGGCTTGATTGGCTAGTGAATGTTGTTTCTGCCTTCCGCTCGGATCGCCTTGCGTCAACCTGTAAGGCAAGATCCACCAGATCCGTGAACACCGAAGGAAGGGCAGGAATCACCGAGAGTGCATCCTTCATGGTGTTGCATAGCCCACGATAAAACACGATAGCCTTTTTCTCCTCCGGCCAGGAGGTCTCGGCGGCCAGCTGGTTGTACCGTGTGATGTACTCTATTAGTGTTTGTTTCCCTTGTGTCAAATCCAAGAGTTCTAGGTCCCTTGATTGGGCCTTATAACGAGTGTCGAAGACTTTGGCCATTTCGGCTATTAGAAGATCAAAATCATACAAAGCGGGATGATCATTCTCCAACATTGGATTTGCCCAGGTGGCCGCCACCCCAGACAGATGTGACAGAAGGAATGCGGCCTTAGTGACTGAATCAGGGAAAGCCAAAGGTCTGCACAAGAAATGTAGCTTGCATTGATTAATGAAAGTACGGTACTTCCGGGGGTCCCCCTGGTAGCGTTCTGGAGCGGCAAGAGGAACGGGTGTCGGGAGTAACACTGGAGTGGGAGTTGGGGCCTGAACAGGTGCTAGTCGGTCTGGAGGGGTTGGGTCCCCGAACTCAGCGTCTGCGGGTAAAGGGTGTTGGGTGCTCTGTAAGGCGTCCAGACGGTGATGTATGGCTGCTGTGGCAGCGGCTATGTCGGTCCTGAGGGCCGCCACTGCCTGCATCAACGCGGTCACTGGATCCCCGGTGGAGGGATTCATTCTCTGGACGACCAAAAGGGCTTCACAGTCTGTTACAAACTTGATGGTCGTGCAGAGTATGGGCAACCCCTCTGTCCCCAAGTATCACACTGACAACACCAGAAATACTGTCTGTGTGATCTTTGAAGCCACAGGTGGAAGTCCGCAAGCCTGGACGTGGGACACAGCCGGAAGAACCCCTTGAGCGCTGCAAGGCAAGGTGCAATGTGGTTAGAATACAGGACAAGGCAATGTATACTAAATGCCAAATACAAGAACACAATGTACCTGTGAGGATATGAAGGTGGTTCTGGAAAGGCCGACAGAGGCGTTGACCTTCAGACAGCTATTGGGCCAGGCAGAGGGCAAGGTGAACACCTAGTGCAGGACCGAAATCCCAAATTGGTACGTGATCCGTAGAGAAAACCAAGCAGTCCGAGGTCAAAAACAGGCGATCCAGGTTGAGGCAGATGAAGGGTTAAGCACAGAGCAATCCGTTGGGCGAAGCGTAGCAGTCAACAGGTAATCCAAAGTTCAGTCCAAAGTTCAAAAACAGATAGGGGCCAAGAGTAAAAATCCGTGAAGCAAACCGTGGTCAGGCGATGGGTAAAGATCCTTAGAACGAAGTAGTGGGCGACACGTGATCCAGACGAAAACAGCTGTGAAGCAACGTCTACAGTTTCCGGTCTCCCTTTATCCCTCGGAAGAAAACACGTGACCGTAATCACGTGAGGTGTGGAAACAAAACGCTGCAGCGTTGCTAAGGGACCATGAGTCACGTGATCCATGACGCGCCGTGATGCGCAGGTTTCCATGAATGCCGCGTGTCTCGGCGATGAAGAAGTCTCCACTTCGTTTGCCAGCGATGTGAAGGGCGATAAACGCCAGTCCTGCCAATCATGCCCTGCCGTGCCCTGCTGTACAGGAAGCGAGGAGGCAAAGCGGTGCATGTTTTAAGGTGTGTGTGTCGGGTGGCAAGAGGGGTGGAGGTCACAGACGGGGTAGGGCGTGTCCTTGTTTTTATAGGTGCAGCAGGTAACGTGGGGGGCGGCGTGACACTCCCTTCTCCTGGTTCTCTCATCTGGCAACCACTATTCTAGCAAACGAAGGTCAGGAGAAAGCTTCCCTTCTCCTGATTCTCTCATCTGGCAACCACTATTCTAGCAAACTAAGGTCAGGAGAATGCTTCCCTTCTCCTGATTCTCTCATCTGGCAATGGTTCTCTTTCTGCTTCAGAGTTCTTGCTAATTGGATATTATTAAATAGTCTCTTGTCACGCTAGATATGAGTACTTGTAATTCTTTCAACAGGTCTTTAGGCTTTTACTTCTCTTTAGGGGCTCTCTAGGAACCCCTATTTGCACATTGCTTTATCCTTTGATTCATACCAGCAGGTCTTGCAGGTTTCTGTAACATACACCTTCTTATGAGTGGTATGCTGTCTTGGCAATTAATGTCCCCCCTTACTTGCTGGGATTTCTTTTGTACATCTTTTCTCTTATGGGTGTCTCTGGACTTAATATCATGGACTTTTTCTGATATGTCCCATTCTCTGTTTCTCAAACTTGGGAATGCTCTCCCTCCTTTCTAGGGTGTTGCTCGCCAGATATTAATGATCTCTTTCTCAGATTCAGTTGTGATTCGGTTTCTCGCATTATTAAAGTTCACCTGCATGAACTTTACATTCAATACATCGTCAATTTCACTGGGACGAGTTTCTCCTGCTGAATAATGATTCCCCGGCAGCCTCCTGGTCCTCCCGTTCTCCCCGTTACGTCAGGCCTTGCAGGGAAATTCTCCAGGGTTAGCACTCGTTCGGGTTCTTCTTATTTGTTCTGCCACTCAATGTGTTTGTTTGCACTGGTTCGACTATCTCGGATATATCTTGCTTGGCGTCCTGTTACCCCTGCAGGTAAGCAGCTTTTTCATGGAATTCTCAGCCTGATGGTTTCAACATAGTTGGGCGGGCATACTGCCCACCGTGAAATCATAATTGTTATGCCACCACCAGGATAGGTATCACCTTCTCTCCCATCTATTGCTGCGGACAAACACGGGGTCTCCTGCACTCCGTTCTGGCTGTCAGAACACTTCTGAAAGTCGTGGGCTCCGCTGCTCTCCTCAATTCCACACCTCAGGTGCTATGCGTTCAGGGGGCCTCCCCTGCTGATGTATGCATCTCTCTTCCTCGCCTTGGACCGACGTGTCCTCCTTTTTCAGTTCATTCATCCCAGTTGAGTGGATCCCTCTCTTTAAAGAGACAGAAGCCTTTTCCTGGTAGCAACAACATATTTTAGCTTTACCTTCAGTCAAGTGCCCGTATTTTATATTGTTCTAAATGTCAGACAGCCCCATGTATGCTACCATGGGGAATGGCTTAGGAAGTTATTCACAGGAATGTGCGTCCTTTTCCCCTAAAGGAGTGTCTCTCCTGGTGAGTTTCCACTTGCCCAAACCCCTAGCGAGGGTCTTGCAGAGCGGGTTCACCTCCCTAACCTCAAAGGGGGAGACTCGTCCTTGGGGAGAAGGGACGAATTCCCTCGATTCATCACAGTAGTCTCCAATTGACTGTTTGTGTCTGCCCAACTCTTTGACATCAGCATTCCAAGGCTGAACTCCTGGGGTGTGAAATTCTCCCATGAAGCAGAACAAAGGGTTTCTTGGGTGCCGCTGAATCACGCGGAAGACACATTGGGCCTCATTACGACCCTGGCGCTAAGTGAAAAACGATGGCGGTAAATGGTTACCGCCATCGTTTTCCGCCAGGTCCGATCATGACCCGTGACCGTTAACTACGATGCCATTAGCGGCATCGTAGTTAACGCTGGCGCTAACTGCGCCAAGGGTGCGCGCACGCGACCGGCCACACCGTACTTAACGCCATGGCGGAAAGGTACGCAAATGCCGACCCAAGCGGACATGCACCTAACGCCATCACCCAGCCCGTTAAGTACCTTACCGCCATGGTGCAAATAACGCCATCGCGAACCAACCGTAAAGGGCCATGTTAAGTGAATGCAGCTGCCACAGGTGCACAGAAACAGCACAGGTGAAGGCAATACAGACTCAGGGAAGCACAAAAAGAGCACACCCCACCCCTTCCCACACCCAGTCACACTCCACAATGATGCCAATACGACTAGCAATGTTGGGGCTGGAGGACCTGATAGCAATGCATGTGCTACAACAGCAACAACAACAACAGGCAGCACAGAGGAGACGCAGGAGGAGAAGGAGGGCAAGGCAGGCCCAGCAAGCCCCACCAGCACAGCCAGTGCCACCACGCAGGCAGCCCCCAATCCCACACATCAGAGCCAATCCATTCAACCTCACTGCTGAGCAGATCCACACCCTGTACCGTTTGGACCGGGACACCATCACCGCCATCGTAGACATGACACACAACGACATCGTCAGCATGATAGAAAGTCCAACCGCCATCCCCCCCCTACTGAAGGTAGTGTCTGTACTCCACTTCCTGGCCACAGGCACCTACCAGCACACAGTGGGGCACCTGCATGGCATTTCACAACCATTATTCTCACGAACACTCATCCAAGAGCTCGATGCCCTCCTCAAGCACACAGACGACCACATCTCATTACCACGGACTGCCCGGGAGATTGCAAACACCAAAGTGGGTTTCCATGCACTAGCCGGCATACCCGGTTGCATTGGTGCCATCGACTGCACCCATGTGGAATTGGTGGTTCCACGTGCCATGGAGGTACCGTACCGCAACCGGAAACAGTTCCACTCAATCAACGTGCAAATGGTCTGTGACTCCAACAAGATCATCACACATTGTTGTGCCCGATTCCCCGGATCAACCCATGATTCAATGGTCCTGAGGAACTCCACAATACCACGCTACATGGAGCGACATGCAGGCCCAAGATCCTGGCTACTCAGTGAGTCCAATGTCATGGAAGTGGGCAGGTGAATGACGTACCGATGCATACTCCACCTGGCAGAAAGGGGGGGGGTGATGCATACTCCACCTGGCAGAAAGGGGGGGGGGGTGATGCATACTCCACCGGGCAGAAAGGGGGGGGGGGATGATGCATACTCCACCTGGCAGAAAGGGGGGGGGGATGATGCATACTCCACCTGGCAGAAAGGGGGGGGGGATGATGCATACTCCACCTGGCAGAAAGGGGGGGGGGGGGGGTGATGCATACTCCACCTGGCAGAAAGGGGGGGGGGATGATGCATACGCCACCTGGCAGAAAGGGGGGGGGGATGATGCATACTCCACCGGGCAGAAAGGGGGGGGGATGATGCATACTCCACCTGGCAGAAAGGGGGGGGGGATGATGCATACTCCACCTGGCTGTGAGTAACACAGAGGACGGAGACAGCGGATGGGCACTCACAATGCACACAACCCCTCTGCATACATTGGGTGATGGCATGCAAAACAGGCCATGGGAGCCATGAGCATATACTGGTTGCATTGTGTGAATCAATCAGTGCATGTAGAAGTGAGCCAAAGTAACAGTTGGATGCGAGCCATGGCGGAACATCATGTTCCTGATCAGACAACATGACTGACACATACATTCTCGCCTACATACAGGTGATGCAGGCTATCCCCTGAAGAGGTGGCTCCTTACACCAGTCCGGAACCCGCAGAACCAGCACGAGGAGGACTTCAACCGTGCACATACACGTACTAGTGTGGTCATAGAGCAGACATTCGGACTATTGAAGGCACGGTTCCGAAGCCTCAGCAGGTCTGGTGGCGCACTCCTGTATGGCCATGAGAAGGTGGCAAAGATCGTCATGGCATGTGTCATGCTACACAATATGTGCGTCAGACGGAATGTGCCCCTGCCCCCTGACGCAGAACTGCAACCACCTGACGATGAGGATGAGGAGGGTGCAGATGGGGCGGCACCCCATGGAGGAGGCGATGCACAGGAGGGGCGTGCAATGCGCCAAAGTATCATCGACCACTGCTTCTAGCACACACGGCTGGTGTTTATCACATGGAGACTGCACTTGGGGCACTGTGTGTCTCTGGGACATGCACACTGTGGACTGTACACCAATAAAGCACACATACGCAATGAAAATGTCCACACATTACTTTTTTTGAAAGAATAAAGTGTATTGAAACCATGAAATGTCATGTCACACCCCCTCCCGCCTCCCCCTGCACACCCCAACACACCCCCTCCCACCTCCCCCCTGCACACCCCAACACACCCCCTCCCACCTCCCCCCTGCACACCCCAACACACCCCCTCCCACCTCCCCCCTGCACACCCCAACACACCCCCTCCCACCTCCCCCCTGCACACCCCAACACACCCCCTCCCACCTCCCCCCTGCACACCCCAACACACACCCTCTAGGTGTCAACAGATGCCTGTGACAGTGGCCACAGGCTGTTACAAGCCCCCTCTCCCGGCCCCCGGGGCACCCCTGGCTGTGGAGCGCAGGTTACGACCGGAACGTCGCACGGGGCTGCTCTGCGCAGAACTGGCAGTGGAGGATGTCCCTGGCTGCCCCTGTGCATGCACGTCCTGTCGTGTGTGGGTGAGGCCAGTGACCGCACGACGCAAGGCCGCAAGTTCTGCACAGATGTCCCTGGACATGGCCTGCATGGCATCCCTCAGGGTGGCAGTGCTCTGCGCCACTTCGGCCCTTAGGGTCTCCGTGGCCTGTTCAATGCTAGACCTAGCCCCCACACATTCCGCGGCATGCTCATCCAGCATTGCGGACAGTTGATGCTGCCGTTGAGTGATGTCCTGGAGGGACTGCTGGCCGTGCTGGCCCATGGCCAGTGCTGGTGGAGTGATGGAGGGGCTGCTCCCCTCCTGTGGAGTGTGGACAGGGCATGGGGTGGATGGCCACTCCTCTACCTCTGTGTGCCCCTGTGTGTGACCCTCATGGGGGCTGGCGTCTGAGAAACAGGAGGAATGTAGTAGGTCAGTGGGGCTTCTGACCTCGTGCTCCATGTCCGAGTCTGAACATGCAGCTGTTGCAGCTGTCTCCCCGATGTTGCTGCTGGCCGCTGACCCCCTGCCTCCTGTGGCAGGCAATGTCGGTGGAGGTGGAGCAGCTGCTGCTGGCCTGCTGCCAACAGGGGTGCTTGCCGGTGGGACCTCCGGTATGCCTGCAGTGGGACCTGCTTGTTGTGGGGTCTGCCTCACTGCAGCTGAGGTTGAGGGTGCAGGGCCGTTGTTGATGGCCTTCTTGGCTCTCTTTGGCGCAGGGGTGTCCTGGTCCTCTGGGTGTGAATCTGTGCCTGTGGTGGAGCGAGGGAGGGCGTTATTGATGGGTCTGCGTACTTTGGAATGAAATGTTTGACATTATTGTGGTCAGTGGATGAGGAAGATTTCAGGCAGTGCCATGCAGGTTGTCTCCTTTTGGTGTGGAATGTGGATGCAGGTATGCGGGTGCCAGCAGTGTATGCAGGGTGGTGCTCGCATGTGGCTATGGGCAGTGTTGATATGTGTTGCATTTACACTCTAGGGCAACCTTGTGCTACACATGATTGGACTGCTGTGACTATGGCATGTCTTGTTTGAGGCACCTACCTTCATCGCCTGATGTCGGAGCTCCCCTTTCCATCCCTCCGACGCCTTCAATGGATTCCATGCCAATCGTGGTTGCACAGATCTCCTCCCACGGTTGGAGTTTCAGGGGGGGTTCCGACCCTCCACCGGTACCCAGGGCAAGGTTGCGGTTTGCTGAGATGACGGCTCTGACCCGTATGCGTAGGTCATCCCAGCGCTTCCTGCACTGCTGTGGGGTGCGGGGTACGGTCCCCACCGCGCTGACGCGCTCAGCCACCAGGGCCCAGATGGCCTTCTTTTTCCCGATCGCTGTCCTGGTCATGTCCGGGGAGAAAACGACACCTGCGTTGTCTTGCAGGGTCTCCGCAAGCATGCAGAGTTCCTCCCGGCTGAATCTCTCCTGGCGCTGGCGGTCACATGCCTTTTTCACAGATTTAGGCATTTTCGGGTACTTGGATGGGTGGGTGGTTGGTTGGGACAGGTGTCAGGGTTGGGTCTGGTGTTGTTTGGTAGGATGGCGATGGATTGTGTTTTTCAAGATGGCCGACGGGCTGTTTCCCGTTCCGGCGCGATGACGCTATTTCCGGTTCGACTTTTTACGGCCGCCGCTAATTACGGCCGCCGCTACTTACGGTCGCCGCTACTTACGGTGGCCGCTACTTACAGTGGCGGAAGTGCACCTTGCTCGCTTAACGATGCCGGTAGGGGCCTTTTCCGCAATGGCGTTAATTGCATTACCGCCATGGCGTAATGCTCGTGCGCGATGGGTCGTGATGTGGCGCTCTTTACGCCATCGTCCCACGGCGTAAACGCTCATTACGCCATGGCGGTAATGACGGGCGATTACCGCCAGGGTCGTAATGAGGCCCATTGACACACATTCAAGGGCTACTTTCTAAACAGCCAACTGGAGTGAGACAAAGGTTTGCAATAAGAAATTAGAAAATATGTTATCACTGATAACTTCATTTTTCTGCACAGTATAGTACACTACTTTGGTAGTGCATTGATGGCATTTACTTCAGGAAAACATCCGGTTTGTTGGATGCTAGGTTTCTGTTGCCGGGTGGGAGCCAACATCGGTAAATCCTACAGATATTAACATAATATTCTAGAAATTAAAAGTAAAACCTCTTTTCTGCCCGGTCAATTTATTTTGTTAGCAGACTTTATTAACAAAGAGAACTTTCTCCACCCCAAAGATTTTACAGGGATAGGTTTGGAGATGTCAACAGACACCTGTGCCTTCTTAAGTCCATATCCCCAGGGCTTGTAGGCTCTTTAAAGTGAATTGACATGAGAAATGGCAGAACATTTTTCACTTGACAATTTAAACAGGAAATGCTAATGTGGCTGCAACTTTCTTTCTGTACACACCAATGCAGAATCCTTTGGAGGCAAGTTGCTTTATGTTGACAGGTGTCTGGCATCTAATTAAGAAGTTGCGAGGAAACGGTAACCAGGTATGACAGACAAAACAGTATGCACCAGTATACATACCCTTTGGGGCTGCGGTTTTAAAACAAACTACCTTCAGCTTTGCATAGTTTTGGGCTCTTCTGTAATTGAAAGTAACAATACACTTTAGCTAGGTAGTGGCATTGACAGCTGCATATCATTAATTTGATTTCTGAATGGCAGTCAGGGTTAATGTCTTGGATGCCGCTTTCACCATGGAATGTGCACATTTGTTCTGCTCATGTCAAAGGAAAAGTGCACAGCAGACAATAAACATAGGTGTCTATATGGGAACAGTAGGGATTCAGGTATGCGCCTGATGGGAATACTAACTAAAATATAGCTCAGTGGGCTGTTAACCCTGCTCTCGCTACCCCTAAACTGCCGTCTTGTAACACACATCTCAATTGCCTGTGCTTTACACAGATCATCTGGATTTTGTGATCACTAACCAGGACGAGATATCCAAAAGGGCAGAGACCTGCTAGAAACAAACAAAACAACATGGAGCAGACAAAGGTCATGACCTAAAATGTAACCAAACGAGTAGAACTAAATATAGCTTATTAATCAGAGGGAACGAAATACACTTGGTCTATGCTGAGTGCATACTATGTATATTTTTATACATTCAAGGAAAAAACTTTAGTTGCAGGGACGTTAAGGTGAGAACTTAACACAACAAAACCCCTGGAATTCAGCTAAAGCCACCTTAAATTTGCTCCCCCTGTTGCGTAGCCTATGACCACAATGATGACATCACTGGTGAAATCATCTATGACATACGCAAAAGTCAATGTATTAAAAACATGGCATACTATTTAAAGATTACTTTTACTTTGTACATTGTGTTTTATTTAAATTTTAACATGCTAATCACTTACAAAAGACACACAGAACGAAATATACATCTATGTTCGTTTTCAAGCTAATGTTGAATTTGAAAACGTAATTTCTTTTTTAGACATATTTAAATTTAGAGTAATAATCCCTTTTTTTCAATACCCATGTAGTGGAAATCTTACAATATATCCTGATACATAGTTGCTCCTTGTTTTAAAGCACTTCTCATGTCATTTAGAAAATGATACATATACACGTTTTCTTACACTAAAACAATTGAGTATTTACATATGTTTATTTAAAAATGTGGTACATAATTAGGGTTCAACATATGTCTCTTTCTATTTATTTCTATGATTTTTTTTTGTAAATGTATGTACAGATTATATTATAGTGAACATGTCTTAGATATATTTGGCACAGGCAGGAACATGCTAAGAAGTGAACTATTTATAAATCAGATATCATCTTTTACCAAGGTACTACAAAGGAAAGCTTCAGAAGTAGTGATATGATGCACGTGTAGCTGTTTACCCTTTAAACAATGTACTCTTTGCTATGAACTATTCTTTCAAGCTAATATCACATATATAGAAACCTAAGGATGGTCTAAATATGGGCAAATACAGTGATCTTATGTCTCATGCCATTAGTTTAAATACTCATTGATATAATATACAATGTTCTTAGCAATGTCATCAGAGTTGCCACCAGTGATGTCATCATTGATGTCGTAGATGATGTAATTAGTGATGTCACCTTTGGTGTCGTCTGTGAAGTCATTGTGGTGATAGGCTGTGCAACGGGGTACACAAAGTTAAGGTGGCTTTAGCTGAATTTCCGGCGTTTTGTTGCATTAAGTTCCCATCTTAACGTCCCTGCAACTAAAATTTTTCCTTGAATTTCAAGGGCTTTATTTCATGAATTATTTCTGCACATGGGCCAGTGGTCAGGGCCTACAGCTGTACCCACTGTATGTTTTAGAACACTTCCATACCACTAGCTATGGCCTTTGGCCATGTTCAGTGGGCACATACTTTGGCCTTTGGCCCTTTTCCACTGTCCATTTTAAAACACTACCAGACCACTAGCCATGGCAACTCTATATTTTAAAACACTTGCAACCCATCGCTCAAAGACGTTCATCAATCACAAACTGATTTTGTCCTGTTTTGGCAGTGGTATTGCTAGGTATAAAAGATGGCAGGCTTTGAAAACTCAGGCCATGCACAGTGATATTACATTATTTGCCAAGGATCACACACTTTGGTTAAGTAGCTCACTGTAAGCCCCTTGATTGATGTCCGGTCTCTTGGTGATTGTTGTGACACTTCACCAACCCCAACGAACCGCATTTAAGCAGCACAGAAAAGGGAAAAATGACCGGCTGCAAGAATAACATATGCCCCGGTACTTTTGCCCCTAAAGCAAAAATCAAAAGCTGGCACCCATGAATATGCGCACAGTAAGTGAACATATATTTTAAAGTGAAATATACAAATGTAGTTCAATTGACCTTATTCTTAGAAGAAAGTGCGCAAGACAAAATAGCATTGGACTTTTTAAAAAAAGTACTGAACACCAGAAAAATGACCTGAGAGAAAATGTTCCAATAAATAAGCTGACAAAGTATAAAAGGTGATCACCTTTTTTTTTCTTCAAATTTCAGTTTTATTCGTTTTCATAAGGTAGCAGTTTGATAATCATATACAAGCACTTTCCACCAACAAGACAGCAAAGGATTATTGCAAAAAACAGCAACCATGTATAGAACGTATAAGGTCTTTGCAGAACACATACATTTCCAGTAGCAATATAGAAACCAATTGCTTACACCCCGCCCCCCTGCCCCCAATTCTCATGTCGCCGACTGACGGGCTAGAAGACACCAGATGTTACATTAGAACCATTTTCATAAACATAACATGGGACACATGAGCACAAAATGTCCTGTGAAATCTACATAGCAGAAAACATGAACCATTGCATAGATTATCGCTGGGTTTAGTAACGCTCTGCACACATTCTGTTTATGTGACATACTTAGCACGAAATTCAGACCATGCATTCTCAACTGTGGTGCGATCCCCCTGCAGGGCCGCAGTCAGATTGTCCATTCTGTATATGTTCAATGCGACCCCCAACCACTCCGTTTTGCTAGGGAGCTTGGGTCTCTTCCAAGCCATGGTGAGACAGGCTCTTGCGGCCATTAGAAGGCCTTGTATCAGTTTAGGTGCTTTAAAGGTCATGTCGTCCGTTTCAACCAGGCCGAACAAAATCAGGAGTGGTTGTTTCTCCCATACATCTTCATCCAATTCCTTGATCCAGCTGAGAACTTCTGACCAATAAGCTTGAACCAACTCACATCCCCACCACATATGCCAATAGTCTGCTCGCTTCCCACAGCCCCTCCAGCATTGTGGGCTTACCCCTTGGTACATTTTGGCCAGCCGTGTCGGATCATACTGCCATCTATACATCAACTTGACGGCATGCAATTTGTATTGGCAGGATATAGATGATTTTGCCGTTCGTCTACAAATTTGTAACCATAAGTTTTGTGAAATCTGCCTGCCCATATCTGATTCCCATCTCTTCTTGAGTGTGAGGGATGGTGTAATATCAACCTCAAACAGCGCCGAGTACATTGCACTAATTAAAACTCTAGAGGTCGCACAGGTGTCGAGAATTCTCTCAAATGGGGTGAGGTCCCTTTGTAGCTGATCTTTCCATATCGCCCTTGTCATCACCCCCTTGAGTCTAAGGTAGAGGAAAACTGAAAGCGAGCCTATGCCAAGTGCCTCCTGAAGCTCCTGAATAGTAATGAAGGTGCTATTCCTCCAGAGTTGACCAGCCCTCTCCAGTCCCGTGTCATACCAGGTGTCATAGCTCCCTGGGTCCGGGATTGCATCCCGGATCCCTGGCGACCAGAGGTGTCCCAACGGAGAGGGCCATGTTGTAACTCCCACCATTTTCTTGCCTGGCTTCCATATTGCCCATATCGTTCCAATAATGGGGTGATTTTTGACACTATTGCGTAGCTGGGAACCCGGAACCCACAGCCATTCACCCAGAATGAAAGGGCGGAGATGGTAATTGTCCAAGGCTATCCATTGCGGCTCTGACTGCTGCCTGACATGCGGGACAAGCACACGCAGTTGGGCTGCCCTATAATATGTTTCTATGTCCGGGAGGCCCACCCCTGCATTGTCTTTTCGAAGCTGGAGCAAAGATCTGGGGACCCTTGGCTTTTGATTTTGCCACAGGAAGGTTAAGAGGGACTTTCTAGTATCCGTAAAGTATTCTTGGGGCATCTTGATGGGGAGCATTTGGAACAGATAAAGTATTTTGGGAAGAATCACCATTTTAATTGCGTTTAGACGGCCCAGCCAGGAGATGGTAAGTCTGGACCACCTTTGGATGTCGTTTTGAAGGACAAGTGACAGAGGTGGGAAGTTAGCCTCATATAGGGAATCCAAGTCGCATGTAACATTGATACCTAGATATCGGAGTGTGGAGAAGCTGACTTTTACACCTAGAGGGGCAAAGCGCTCCGACTCAGTCTCTACTTTTATCAATTGGGAGGAGGATTGACTTTCCAGTATTTATTTTCTGGCCGGCCAGTTCGCCATATTCCTCGATTATATCGAACGCAGCTGGGACAGAATTCAGGGGATCAGTTAGGTGTAGTAATATGTCGTCAGCGTAGAGGCCTAGTTTATAATCACGATCACCCACTATGATTCCCTTAACCTTACCATCGTTCCTTAACCTCTGCGCCAGCAGCTCAAGGGACAATACAAATAGTATTGCCGACAGTGGGCAGCCTTGCCTTGTTCCCCTTTCCTACTAATGTTGTGGGGGATGTGTAGAGTGCTTTGATGGCGCGGCAAAGCTTCGGCCCGAGCCCGTTCCAGACCAAAACCCTTTCTAAGAAGTCCCATGACAGCCTATCAAAGACCTTCTCGGCGTCCAGTGATAGAAGAGACGGATCCCCACCCATTCCTTGTGCTTCATGAATTAGGTGAAGTGTTTTCCTCATGGTATCCGCTCCCTGTCTCCCAATAATGAAGCCAACTTGATCTGAGTGTATTAGCCGAGGTAAGTGTGATTCAAGCCGGGCCGCAATGACTCTAGCATATACCTTAGCATCAATATTGAGAAGAGAGGGGCCTTTCCCGTCTTCAGGTGTTTTATGGCATCCGAGACTTCCTCTACTGTGACTGGTGTGTCTAAGGATTCAGCCTCCATGGATGTGAGCGTGGGGATCTGCACTTCTTTGAGGTATGTGTCGATACTCTGGGGAGGAGGGGGAGGGTCACATGTATATAAGTCTTCATAAAAGAAGGCAAATGCTTCTTGTATGCCTTCGGGGGATGTTGCTGTCATGTCTGTGAGGGTGCCGTCAGTCCTCTCGATGAGATCGACCCACCTCTCTGCCTTCTGTGTACGGAGACGAGCCGCCAGGAGGGTGTCTGCCTTGTCGTCTTTTTCATAATATTTTTGTTTGAGGTATTGTAGGGTTTGAGCTGTCTTGCCCACGATAAATATTTTCAGCTCCTCCCTGAGCTTTTTAGCTTCGGCAAGATGCTTGGGTCTCTCACATGGGTAGGACTGTGCTAACTTTTGGGCTGTGGAGAGCTTCTCCCTAATATTCTTTTCTATCAGTGCACATTCTCTTTTTTTTCAGGCCCCCTCCCTAATGAGCACCCCCCTCCAAGTGGCCTTGGCTGCTTCCCATACGAACGTCTTCCCAACCTCTCCCGTGTCATTTGTGGCAAAGAATTGATCGATCTCAGTTTCAAGAGTTTCTTTGAAAACCGAGTCTGCCCATAAGGAGTCATTAAATCTCCATTTAGTATTCCGAGGGGCCAGATCATTCCAGTATACGTCGACCGTAACCATGTCGTGGTCCGACCATGCCGTGGGGTGTATATTCGCAGCGCAAAGTATTCGCAGGAGGCCATCGGAGAGGAAAATGTAATCAATGCATGTGAGTGTGTCATGAGGGAGGGAGTGAAAGGTGAAGCCCCTATCCGCTGGATGCAAATGGCGCGAGCTGTCAGTGAGGCCATATAGGTCCAGGGTTAGTTTGATTTCAGCCTCATCTCGGGAGGTGGGTGGATCGTGTGCATCGGACCTAGTCTGTCTATCCACAGAGCTGTCCATCCATGTATTAAAGTCTCCACCTAGCACTATGTGTCCCTTGGCCATGCTAAAAACCTTTTTGGTGATTTTGTGGAGGAACCTATTCTGCCCTTGGTTAGGTGAGTAGAGCGTGGCTAGGGTGACAATTGTGCCTCAAATGTTTCCCACAACCACGAGCGCCCTTCCTTCCTTGTCTGACCTAGTCTCAAGGGTCGACATCCTAAGGCCCCTGCGAATTAAAATCCCCACTCCCGCTTTTTTTGAAATACCAGAACTCCAGTAAGAAGGACCCACTTCATGCGATGGAATCACCCTCTCCTCCCCCCTTTGGTATCGTGTCTCCTGCAGAAAAAGGACATCTACGTTTGACCTCCTGAATTCTCTGGCCACCATGGATCGTTTCGTGGGGGAATTTAATCCTTCACATTAAGTGTGCATATTCGTAGTGTGTCGTTAAAGAGTGTAGGTGCCATCTCGAGCATCATGTGAGTGCTTAAGCGACCATGTCGTCTGCATCATGGTCCGTGTCGTGCTCGGTAATGCATTGCATGTCTCATTACTTGTGGGTCTGGTCTCCGCGAGGCTTGAAGAGGCCAAGGAGAGACCCTTCCAATTCGCGCCCTGACCCCTCATGGTCCCACTTTGTGTACTTCTGCCCCCCAGGTCCGTCTTCTCATGGATCGCGTGTCTTCTTCCCAGCCCACCCTTTCCTCCTGCCCCTCCCCCCGCAACATTCAGCGTCCGACCCGTCCAGGTTGACATCACCCGGTCGGCCTCGGACCACCAATGGAACCCGCGAAACAAGCAGTCCTATCATAACGTAAACATATTTAACAGTGAGCCCCCAACCGTGCAATCTAAACACCGCAAAAGCAACATACAAGTGTCAATTCTGACCCCCTTCTTAGGCATCGTTCCAGTGTCCATTTTACCCCACATTTCCACCCAGGCACCCTAAACATGCAGGCCCCCGTTTGTCAAACGCGTAACAGAAATTAAACAGTTAGATCTAAAGTCTGACCCTGGGGTCGGGTGCACCGCTGGGACATGCTGCGCGTGAGCTCCCCGCACCAACATACCGAAAACCCTCCGCTTTCTCGCGGGCAGCGCCCGAGCACTCAGCTTCAACCATACCAATCACCCCATTGTACCTTTGCCACATGCTGCTTAACGTGACAGCCTGGAATCCCGGTCAGTGTTCCATGTCTTGTGAATTGTTCATTCTCTGGAATTTTCTGGATCCCTGAATCCTCTTGCGCCGCGGGCCTTTAACACGCCACTCACCCTCACCTCCTTTCGATTCAGCAAGGGAGGGCCCTTCTCCCTGGGGATCCAACAGGTCCGCTATACAGTCCGCAATGTCCTTTTCCTAAACTAGTTTTGTTGTAGAGGGCTCCCAATCAAAGGTGAGTGAGAACGGATAACCCCACCGGTACCTGATACCTTTGTCCTTCAGCATCTGTGTAATTGGGGAGCATTTCTTCCTCATTGCCAACGTGAGCGATGATAGATCTTGGTAGATTGAGATGTTCGCTTCGCCCAGTGAAAGCTGTGGTGCGTGTCTGGCCTTTTCTAGGATCCTAGCTCTGTCCGCATAATTGTGAAAACGAGCCAGTATTGATCTTGGGCGTCCTGGTCTGCCTCCAGCCCTATGGATGCGGTCAATTTTCAGTTCTTCCACTAATTCATCCCTAAATAAGAGCTTAAGAATGTTGTGTAGGGTTTGTTTTAGGTCAAGATCGGTTTCGCCTTCCTTTTCGGGCACGCCGAACACACAAATGTTGTTACGGCGCTCCCTATTTTCGAGATCATCAATCTTTAGGCATATTTGTTCTTCCCTGTGTTCTATTTCTGCGATGCAGTGATCCATTTGAGACTCCAACGTGTTCAGAGAGGTTTGGTTGTGCTCGACTTGTTCCAGCCTGTCCTCCATTTTGTCCATTCTTTGTGTGATTTTATCAATTTTGCTGCCTATATCTGCTCTCATGCTTTTCATCTCGGAAAGCAGGTCAGCAACATCTGCCTTAGTGGCAGCGGCGTCTGATCACACAGTCGGCATCTTGGACTCGGCGGGTGGCCTCAGGGAGTTGTGGGTTGGTGTAAACCTATATTTCGCCAATTTGCCCTCATGGTCCATGGGTGGCGGGACCCCAATGGTGAGGTGCGTGGGTCACAGCCATACACAGAGAGCCCCTCCGGAATGGTCTATTGAGAGGTATACCCTTGTGTATGCGGGCTTCATCCTCCAGTGGCTAAACATGTTGGGGGATGATATTAAAAGCTCCGAAAACAGCTAGCCCCTCTTATGTAACTAATTGCCCTTCAGATCTTCTTGCTTTATCCAACTGGGGAGCTCTCTGTGGTGTAGGACAGCACGAGGCTCCAGGGCAGTACCCAAGAAAGAGAGATTTCAGTTTGAGGCCTGCGCAGCGCACGCCCAGTGGTGTGCCGGCTACTGTCGCCGGATCTTGCAGGTTCAGGAGTATGCGTGGGTTCCGATGAGGGCACACGCCATGACTGTCAGGGGCCCAACCCTCTCTCGTGACCTGTTCAAAATCTTCTAGCGCCCTTGATAGGACCCGAGGCGCATCGGCTTGTTTATTCTCTTCGGGGTCCAGGTGCCCTGTGCAGCCCCCTAGCTAAGTTGCGACTCTGGAGAGGGCCCACCACCTTCCCTGCTCGTAGGAGGAGAGTCCACTCATGAAGGGCCGGGACAGCTTCGAGCGGATGGAGCCGGTCGTCTACTTCTAGTGTGACCTGGGCGCACGCTCGTGTATGAAGCGACAGCGGTGACTGCGTAAACTGGGCCCGCTCCTCAGCCGTCTTCCCACAGGCGCACCCGGTGCCCAGTCGGGCTCCCTCCGGGTCCCCGGCACACGGGGGTAGGGGGTGCTTACCCATGCGCCTGTACTTGTGGGCCCAGGAAGCGGTGTGCGTCGCTGAATTCTCCTTGGTTCCGCGCGTAACACGGCTCTGCGGACGCTGGAGGGCACGGCGGGATCTCACAGGCCTGCCCTTCCTTTGCGCGCCCAATCTTGCAAAGGGGGTTTCTCCACGAAAAAAAAATTCTGTTTCAGTCCGGGTTTTCTCCCAGTATGTCCTGAACACTTCCAACGCCTATTTCCGTCGAAGTTGTGGCCGGGAGGGTCTCATGGTGGGGGCTCAATCCACTTTTTGGGACCCTTGCGCGGAGCCTACACGGAAAGTATTCCCATCCGTGCGCCCCCTGGTGGCCGATTATGAGGGTGGTCACCTTTTAAGCCCAACAATCTGTCGTGAAATATTCCCTGGAAAAGAAAATCTTAATACGAAACAAGTGCTTGTGGTCTTGTGGGTAAGCGTCTGCACTGGGAACATGACAACCTGAGTAAAATCCCGGTAGCCAAATACTTTAGCAAGCTTGACAACTGCAAAAAAAACAAGGGGTTGTGTTGACCATCTGAAGAAAAGTTGCACTGTCCACCCACATGTGTCCTTTACTCGTGCCTTGAAAAGCAGCCACAATCAGGGGCAAATAACTGCACCAGTGTCCATGATTGCAAACGCTCTTGCCACATCATGGGCAAATACTCATGACTTTCTTGCCCTCTCATTTCCCCTCCTCACCCACATGTCTGGCTTTCAACAATACTCTGCTTTATAAAGAGCACTTGAACAGTACACATATCATATTGTCACTCAAATATATAACTCCTTATCTAACAATTTTAACCAAAAAGTCCACTATTGTGGCATTATTCCTCCATCTTGACTGGGAGACTACAAATACCAGAATGTAATTCAGCAAAAGGCAAAAAATGGTCTCTGAGTGCAATACTTTCAAGGACGGAAAGTAGCATGGTTAAAAAAAAAGTAGTGTAGATGCTGTGTGCTTTCTAAGTGTTATGAGATATTTAAAACTAAGAAAACACAGAGCATCCAGGAATGTGGACTATCTCCCATCCATGCAGTAACCGGGATCGTCCCTGCTTAGTTTCAAGGGGCAGGCCGTCTAAGGCCATGTTGCTGTAAGTGGTCTTGTAAACTGTGTTAATTTATTAGGCAACATGGCCTGAGGGGGGTGGGCCTTCCTCGCTTTGAAGCTAAGCAGGCTTAGTCCCAGTTGTGATTCCCCCCCCCCAACCCTTTAAGTAGCTGTAAAAAGATCTATTTTTTGTTAAACCTTTTTCTATAGCCGCAGGTACAGAAAAAAAAGATACCCTCTATCTGTAGACATATTATAGCCACGAATATCGGAAAAATGGCCAAACAAAAATTATTCCCCCACACCAGGTTCTCACCAAGTGCCACCCTCCTGTGTGCCTGCTACCCACACATCCAGCATGGCCTCCTCACCTCCCCTGCCCTCTCCCATTCCGCCCACAACACACGCTGTTTCATTGACGCAGTTTGTTTTCAAATGTCGGCAATTCGCAGCTATTCTGTCCATAGCTGAGGCTACAGAAAAGCTTTGTGTTGCAAATTCAGTCCGTAGACCTCCTCCAACTCCCAAATTTCACTTGATGTCCTCTTACCCCCACACCTCTAGACTGATGGCGTTTACATGTTTTTACCTGCAAATGTCTTTTATCCTGCGTTTCATTTTCCAATACCCTCGGCTATATCCGCGGCTATCTCTCGCATTAAGCAAAAAACAAAGATGGCGGCTGTTTCATTTCTTAAAACCCCCCAGTTTTGGCAATTTACCCGAGATATAGCTATCTATTTTGGAAAAATGGGCACCTCCTTCTTGGTCAAATATTTAAAAAACGACTGCACGTAATAACCTCAAACCACAACAAGGCCTCAAGTCAACGCTTGATCCCCAAGTTGTTTTGGACCTAGTCCAAATCCGTCCAGCAGTTTCTGCTATGCCGTTCGGCAAAAATTGACCTTCTTTGTCTATGGGAAAATGAATGCGAAGGAGGCCAAACTTTTCTTTTTTTTTCTTAATAGCTTTTTTATTTTTTAACAAATCTTTACAAAATTCTGAGCCAATGTAAGCGTCCCTAATTGACTTGAAAACTTCAGCCAAATCCGTTGAACGAGTTAAATGTTATTAGCAATGAATCTTTCTCAAGGTTCCTATGGGATCTGTCTCACCTTAACTATAGGGCGGCGACATGTGTATGCATGCATGAGTGAATGGGATTTACTCAGCCCAAATCTAGCAATCAAGCAAGCAATGAGCACTGAACAAAAGTGAGTCCAGGGGCTCTCTGTTGTCTTTCTTTAAATGACCGGCCATCATAAATGATTTCTAAAAGATCACAATCTTTGTTTTCAGCACGCTAAAAGAAGGTACATGGTAACAGAGATTTACCAGAGGGAAACGGTAAAATTGAGAAATTAACACTGGCTGTAAAGAGCTACGAGGTGTGTCCAGATTAACGGCAGGAGAACAGCGTTATGAGTAGAATATAAGATGCAGTTAATTAAAAATTAAGGATCCCTTTGGGCAGATAATAAGGTGGCACCAATCAAGTATAACAAAAAAAGTAATCTTGGTGGCAGCGCCCTGACAGCCTCCTCCTACAATCTTAGTGACTTCAATTTACAGCACCTGAACTTCCTATTAAGCATTCTTCTTCCTACATCAGGCCACACAATAAATGTTCTTTCTCTTCCCCTGAACTCATGGCACTTATTAATCAATATAACTCCATACAACCTGACCGCCCCCCCGCATTATTATGCTCATCGTCTACAGTGACTCTCTAACCACCTAAGCAGGGTACCAACATCTCTTGTGTATACACCATGGCACTGCATGCTTCTTAACTCCCATTCATGGCCCACGCATTGCATACAAATCAGGAACCTCATGATTGACAGCAATTTCCACATCTTCTGACTCACCAAAACATGGCCCAAGGATGCCTTCAAGCTGCTTATCAAAGAGATGATCACTGCTGAATTTACCATCCTTCTCAAGAATAGACCAATGGCCCTAGGATGGGGGTAACTTCCATTCGCACCCTGGGAAGGGCGCTCAGCCAATCGCTGGCTGGAAGAGCGGGCGAGAATACAGTGTGTACCGCCGGCTCTTTCCAGCCACCCATGGCCCTTTCCCGGGTGGCACCATCTTGATTGTGGAGTGGCAACAGGGAGTCTTTTCCTGCTGCCTCGCAATGTCCCCACACTCCCCCTTCATCTCTAATGATATTAGAACCCTTTCCCCACAACTCTAACCCCCCCCACTTACCTGCTGGATAAGAAATGTATGCTACGGTCCCGGTGCTCCTCTCACCTGCAGCCCCTGCCATGTAAATGGAAAAGGGACTAAGTCCCTTTTTATAATGGCAATGGCCATCTTTTTTTTTTCTCTGGAGCTTGGGCTCAGCCAATAGCATGAAAGTCATCTCCTGAGAAAAAATTAACTATTTGCACCCCAGGCAAACCCCAAGGTGCGAATAGCTATTCCACCCGAGCTGGGGGGTGTACATGGCTGGTAATGGCCCGCAGCCCTCACCAAGGACCTCTGTTTGCTCAGCCTGCCTAGACTCGGGCTAGCGGGCCATTCTTGGCCATGTACACCTCCCCGCCCCTCAGCTGTGGCATGATTGCGACATTCACAACTCTCTCCCTGCCTCTGCCGGCGACCCAAACCGTCCTACTTTCCCCTTGAGCTCCAATTCCACCTGTTGATAACAAGCTATGTATTTAGGTGTGCTCTCATCCTGCTTTGTTTGTGTCTGTTAGTTTAAAAGTCGAATTTAGGTGTGCTCTCATCCTGCATTGTTTTTTGACTATTATCTTAACATCCACTTGCCACCTGTGAATTAAGGGCAGAACTGTGCAGTGCAGCCCCCCCACCTTTTATCTCTCTGCCTCTTGTTTCCTCCTCTCGCTCTGAGGTGGCACTCTCCATCTCCCCAATCTACTCCAACTGCTACACTATCACCCATCCTGCCTCTCTCACAAACTCTCGATGGAAAAAGCATAAAAGAGACATCCTTGGTGCAAACCCTGGCCTCCCAAATGCAGACACCTATGTCAGTGCATCCACCAGAGACATCTGCACTGACATCATCTTCTCTGTGCCCTTTCATGACCTATGGACCTCTCATCTCTACTCTCTCCCCTTACTCTTCTACTACCATTAATGATGGCACCGAGTGGGAAGTCCTCTTGGCGGGCTTCTTCTCATCTCAATGCTGCATTAATGTCTACTTCATGGATACCATCCTGGTTCAGGGCCCTCAGGCTAACCACCTTCTCTTTGACCGGATCTGCCATCTCTCATCAACTTCCTTCCTCCCCCTGTCTCTCCCCCTACTACCCCCCTGCTACACCACCTCTAACTGAAGTACCACGCCCCTGTACTTCCCCACAAAAAACTTTCAAAGGCAGAGATCGTCTCTACCTGCTTGACTATCAACGCGCATTCAGCCAAAAAACACTTTGCTGACATTTACCTTCTCCTTGAAGATACTACCTGGAAATACTCGCACTCACTAAGACTTGGTTCCATGGCAGCTCAGTCACTTCCTTTGACTCACTTTTACCCAATGGCTTTAAGATCACCTCCAAGCGTCAACCTCACCGGGCTGGCGGTGGGATTGCCTTAATCTTACCGGAGTGGATTCCTTCTTCCATCCTACCCACTCAGCTGTGTTCATCCTTTGAGAGCCTAGTATGCAAATTGGTCACCTCTCCCTCCTCCACCCTGACCATTGCTACCACCTACCTGACTCCAGATGCTTCCTCTCTGTTTCTCTCTGAGTGGGCTGATTTCTGTTGCTCCTTACTCTCTACCACCTCCCTCCAACCTGCTTCTCCTGGGTGACTTCAACATCCATTTAGACTCCCCGTGCACAGCATCCACCCTCTTCATTGACCTCTGCACCTCCTTATCCCTCTCCATTCTTCCTTCTGGTCCAATCCACTCTGCTGGACACATGCTGGACGCCACCATCCATTCTGACCTCCCTCTCTCATCTTCCCTGGTCACTCCGCTCTCTTGGTCTGACCACTCTCTTCTCTCCTCCCACCTGGGTCCCTATGGCCCTGTGACAACTCCTCACAAAGCTCTGCCAACCTCGTTCACGAACATCTGTCAGACGAGTGTCAGCTGCTGCTTCCACTTCCGCTTTCATCCCCCCTTGCCCACCCAACTCAGACTCTACCCCTGAATCCCCTCTCTGCAACCTCTATCTTTCCATTACTAACACGCTTGACATTCTTGCCCCAATCATGAGGATCTGCCTGAAACCTGCCTCCAAACCTAACACCTGGCACGACTCCGAACCTGCAGACCAAAAACGTAAGTGCAGGGCTGCAGAACAGACGTGGCAAACTTCAGGCTCACCCTCTGACAAACTGGCTTGCCGCCTGCTCCAAAGGCACTACAGACTTCCTATCCGTGCAAAGAAAGGGTCCACATTCAGACATAAGTATCTGGCGTGTCCAACAACATGGCTGAACTCTTCAAAATCTGCAGAGGACTTGCCAACCCGACTGCAGTATCCTCTGCCCTACTTCTTCCCAGGCCCTTCGCAAAGCACTCGCCACTCACTTCACTTCCAAAACCTAGGACATACTGAACAGCCTTGTCACTCATTCTTCCAATCCACCCCCCCCTCTTGCCACCTCTGGCCTCTAAGTCCTCCTTTCTCCTTTTCCTCCTTCCGCCCTGTCTCCCCGGAAGAAGTCACCAGAGTTTTCAACTCCATGAAGGTCTCTTCCAAACAGGTTGCCCCTTGCTCATCCCGAACCGTCAAGGACAACATTGTGTCTCTCATCCCTGCTGTCGCTGATTTCTGTAACCACTCCTTTACTACTGGTTCTTTTCCATCCTCCCTCAAGCACTCCCTTGTGCGCACCTCCTTAAAAAAACCTCAGCAGACTCTTACTGCCCGGCCAACTATCACCCCATCTCCATCACTCCTCTCCTGGGGAAACTGCTTGAGAAAATGGCCGCCCCCCAACTTAACTTACACACTGAACTTGCCGGTCTCCACCACCACCAATCTAGATTCTGAGCAGCCAGAGGCTCGGAAACTGCTCTTGTGAACACCCGTGAAGAACTGCTCACATCCCTTGATGCCAACTCCACTGCTGTCCTCATCCTCCTTGATCTCTCTCTGCATTTGACACAGTGAACCACTCCATCCTCATAAAAAGGCTACATGACACCCTTGGTACCTCAGAGCACGCACTGGACTGGCTTACCTCCTTCCTAACTGACCGCTCTTCCAAAGTCATACTGGGCACCTTCTCCCTCCTAATTCCTCCTCTACCTGTGGCATCTCCCAAGGCTCCATTATTTCGCCTTGGCTCTTTAACATCTACCTTACTCTGCTGGCACGCATCATTGCCTCCTTCTCCCTCAATTTCCAGTGTTATGCTGACGACACACAACTCTTCTTCAAACTTCCTGCAGACGCCCTTCCACCCCCCTTAATCCCTGACTGCCTCTCAGCCATGCAGGCCGGGTGTACATCTAATGATCTCTGCCTCACTACCAGCGAAACTGTGATCCTCCCTATTGGGACCCCGGCACGCATCTTCATTCCTTAACTGGGCCCTCTTCCATGGGCTCTCCCCCTGTTCCCTCTTCGGAAGCCAGAAACCTCTGAGTCATATTCGACTCCTCTCTCCTTCCTCCCTCATACTCAGGACATTGACAAGAAGTCCCACTTTCAGTTTTTCCTTCTGAAAGGAATTCTACCTTCACCTTCCCTCAGAGATTCAATGTTACCCGGGCTCTGGTTCTCTCTAGGCTTGGATATTACAATAGCCTCCTCCTTAATCTACCTTTGTCCACTCTGTGACCCCTTCAGCTAATCCAGAATAGAGCAGCAAGACTTATCCTTGGCCTCAAACTCAGGCACTGCAAAGTCTCCACTTGCTCCTGATCGCAGCACGGTTTAAATTCAAATCCCTTTGCGTCATCCACAAGGCTGCCTGGGGCTGAGGACCACTCTACCTGCAACTCTTCTGACCAAATACTCCCTCTCTAGACACCTGCACTCCTCTGGCACCAACCTCTTGCGTGTGAAGCGGTTTGCGAAACAGAGAGCAGGTGGTTGATGGCTTTCCTCAGCGGGCTCCCTTCTTGGAACAGCCCCACCCCCCCTCTTCCCCCTGAGCAGGACCTCCTTAAGTTCCAAGAAAGCCTCAAGACCGTCCTCTTTACCAGTACCTTAGCCCTCATTACGACCCAGGCGGTAATGGTTTAACGGTGCTGTAAAAGGCGGCGGCGCCGTTAAACCATTACCGCCTGATTACAAGGTCCCTTTGCGGGACCCGTACTTAACGGCTGGTGTAGACCAGCCGTTAAAGTGGGTGCTGCAAAGGGACCTTAGCGATAATTATGGCAACCGCTATTAGCGGTGCCGTAATTATCGCCTTCCCCATTCCCATTATGCCCTATGGGGCAAAATGGGAATGGGGAAGGGCAAATGGTGAATGGGGAATTACCGCCCCCGCCAACCTTGTGATGGGGGCGGTAATTCCGCCATCCACCATGGCGGAGACCGGCATGGACCATGGTGCTAATAGCACCATGGTCCAACGCCAGGGTCGTAATGAGGGCCCTTATCTTCCCAGCAGCTGTCTGTCCTCTGCACTTGCCTCGGGTCACCCTCCACCACGGAAGGTTGCACTTACCCTTCTTCATAGCACTTCACCTGCTGCTCTACATGAGCACCACATCACCTATCCCATATCCCTCTTCCCTCTGCACTTGCACGTTCTGAACACTCACAAGGAATAGTAGGTTTGTCCTCCCCTCCCCATTGTATCTTTTTGTTGTACTTAATTAATTAACGTAATCTATCATCCCCTGTTCCCTCTCTGTTGACATGTGGGCGCTTTGAAACAGTATTTGCTTCCAGTATAAGTGCCTAAAAATGTCCTAAAGAATTGTTTACATGTCCTGCATGGTGTCCAGTCATACTTTCGAAAAAAAAAGTTTCGACATACAAAAGTTCCTAATACAAAGTTTCGAATAAAAAAGTTTCGAAAGCATTTTTTTCATGTTATGTTTTTTTTTTTAGTTTCATGTAGAAAAAAAAGTTTCTTTTAAAAAGAAAACCGGGGGTTGGGGAGAAACCTCCCTACCCCCATTAAAAAAAAAGAAAAATTATTTCGAAACTTTTCTTTCCGATGATTTTGTGTCAGAACTTGTATATGTCGAAACCTTGCCTGTCGCAACTATCACTATGAACGGTCCTGCATATATTCCATTTCTAACCATTGACCTGTTGTTGAGCAGCAAAGCCTCCCTTTGTCGTAAATCTCCCCCCATCTCACCTGTGATCGGGATCTCCCTTGTTCGGCCGCAGGACTCTTCCTGTGGATCGTTCGGGTCTTGAATAGGCTCGCCCGAGCCTCGTCAAGTTGCAGGATGCGTTCAGAGTTCCGGGAAGTTCGTGGTTC
Organism: Ambystoma mexicanum; assembly: GCF_040938575.1. Classification (NCBI taxonomy): domain Eukaryota; kingdom Metazoa; phylum Chordata; class Amphibia; order Caudata; family Ambystomatidae; genus Ambystoma; species Ambystoma mexicanum. The sequence goes on along the minus strand of NC_090936.1, from coordinate 38,241,960 downwards.
CAGGGTATCCAGGATTAGCGATGAACGAGTAAGTAGGGGGGGAAATCCAGGAACAGGATAAAGGCAAGGAAGTAAGAGGATCAAAGGAAACTAAAGTAGAGAGTAAGCACACGTCGGGTCACTAGCGAAGATAGCGTTGAGACGCGCGGACCCGCAGGGGCGTGACCAATTTATAGTACGTGCCACGACGTGAAAGCTAGTGCGTAGCACGTAGCTTGGTACGGCCATGTTGGGAGGAACAAGGAGTACAAGCCCTTCGTGACAATGACCATGAGGTCCAGAAGGGGAAATTTCGCCGGGTCATGACAGCATGCCCCCATCCGAAGACTGGTTCCTCCAGGCTTGCCTGGGTGAATAAGATGGAATCTTCTGAGCAAACGAGGGGTCTTTAAATTAGAAACTGGTTCTCATGTTCTCTCGCTAGGGGGGTAGCCTTTCCACTCGACCAGATATTGTAGTCGACCCCTCCTATACCTGGAATCACATATCCTGGACACCTCATATTCCAACTGGTCGTCCACAACAACAGGTATGGGTTTGAAGGGTTTTCGAGTAGAACTAACGTAGGGTTTCAACAAGGAAGTATGGAAGACTGGATGTATCTTCTTCCAGGAATCCGGGAGCTTAAGTCGGAAGGAGACAGGATTGTTGATCTCCTTTATAGAAAATGGACCATAATAGCGAGGAGCTAATTTGTTTGGTCGTAGACTTGATCGCCAACTGAATAGGAAGGTGATGGTCTTCTCTTAAAGTCGCATATCTTTTGGTTCGAGTCTGGGCCTGTTCTAACTGATCCTTTGCCTCTCTTTGTAAGTCGATCAGCGTCTGAATCCAAGAGTCAAGGGTAGGTACCGGAGTAGATTCTGGAAGAACTGATGGTAAAACAGACGGGTGATAACCTTGACTGCAATAGAAAGGGCTGATCTTGAGAGCTGAATGATCTGAGTTATTGTAGGAGAATTCGGCTAAAGGTATGAGGAGAGACCAATCGTCTTGAACCTTGGTGGCAAAACAACGAAGATATTGTTCCAGGGTTTGATTTACTCGTTCCGTTGCCCCATTGGTTTGTGGATGATAGCCTGAAGAAAGGGCATGTTGGATTCCTAGAACACGACAGAGATGTTTCCAGAATTGTGAAATATACTGAAGTCCCCGATCTGAAATAATCTTGGAAGGAAGACCATGAAGACAAAAAATATGTTCCAGGAAAATTCCAGCCAATTCTGAGGAAGATGGTAGTTTATACAATGGTGTAAAATGAGCTAGATGAGTGAACAAGTCAATGGTTACCATGATGGTTGTATATCCTCGGGAAGGTGGTAATTCAGCAATGAAGTCAGTGGCAATAACTTCCCAGGGTCTGGTTGGCAACGTAGGTTGTAGAAGCAGACCCGCCGGCCTCTGATTATCGTATTTGTTCTGACTACAAATAGCACAGTTCTTGATGTATTGAACTAAACTGGACTTCATCCCTGTCCACCAGAATGGTCTTTGTATAAGACGGAAGGTATTGGTTACTCCTCGATGGCCGGAGTGAAGAGTATCATGCATAGATTCATTACCTTCTGTTGAAGTTCTTTTGTCGGAATGACCACTAAATTGTTCTTGAATAAATATCCTTCCTTGATTGTCAGACGCCAGGGATTCTTCTTCAATATGTCCTTTCAGAGTTTAGATAATTGAGTCTGTGCTCTGATTTCTTCCAGGAGATTGATCGCTTGAGCTAAAAAGATTGTGGGTGGAAACATTTTAGGATAGATCTTATCCTCCAAGGGAACGTAGTCGGGACGCCGAGAAAGGTCATCGGCAATCAAGTTTTGCGATCCAGGAACATGTGAAATTTGAAATTGATATTGAGCAAAGAAGTAGGCCCATCGAGCTTGTCTACTGTTCCTGCACTCCATGGATTGTAGGGCCTGAAGATTTCGCTGATCAGTACGGACTTGAACTGGATATTTAGCACCCAGGAGTAAATGTCTCCATTCAGTGAAGGCATGACGAATAGCCAATAACTCCTTCTCCAGAACTGAGTAATGAGTCTCGCTGGTGGTCAGGGTCCGTGAGAGATAAGCAATGGGATGTTCCAACTTATCATCGGATTCTTGTTTTAAAACTGCTCCAATGGCATAATTGGAGGCATCAGTTTCCACTAGAAAAGGACGATTTATGTCAGGTTGGGCCAGGATGGGGGCCTGAGTGAATTCTTCTTTCAAGCGTTGGAATACCTTGTCTTGTGGTATAGACCAGTTAAATGGAACGTCTTTCTTCATGAGATTAACAATGGGTTGAACAATCTCGGAGAAGGTGGGAATGAATTTCCGGTAGAAGTTGGCAAGCCCCAGGAAGGATTGTATTTGCTTAACAGATGTTGGGGCGGGCCAAGCCAGTATGGCCTTCACCTTTGAAGGGTCCATACTAATTCCTTCTGAACTAAGGACAAATCCCAGATAGTGAACTGATGTAACATGAAACAAAAAATGTTCTGGTTTGGCTAAGAGTTGATTTTCACGGAGACGTTGAAGTACTGCTTTTACATGTTCTTCATGTTTCAAGGAGTCCTTGGAGAAGATCAATATGTCATCCAAGTAGACGATAACATTGAGAAATAACATGTCAGAGAACACCCTATCCATAAAACGCTGGAAGACTGCGGGAGCATTAGTCAGACCAAAGGGCATGACTAGGTATTCAAAGTGACCAAAGGGTGTTCTAAAGGCTGTTTTCCATTCGTCTCCTTCCCGGATACGGATCAAATGGTAAGCACCTCGGAGATCCAGTTTCGTAAATATCACTGCACCTCTCACAGCTTCAAGGATATCCAAGATCAGGGGTAGTGGGTATCTGTCTTTCAGGGTATATTGATTTAGGCCCCGATAGTCCAGGCAAGGTCTGAGCTCTTTGGTATCCTTTTTTGGAACGAAGAACAATGAAGCACCAGCTGGTTATTTTGAAGGTCTTATGGTGCCGTTCTCAAGATTAGTGTCTAGGCATTCCCGGAGGGCTCTCTTTTCGGGTTCTGAAAGGAAAAACATCCTGCCAAAGGGAATCACTGCTGAGGGTTCAGTATCTATGGCGCAGTCTTCGGGTCTATGTGGAGGTAAGGCTTGAATAATGGCAGTAGAGAATACATCAGCATACCCTTGATAGATCTCTGGAACTTGTACAATATTGGAAACCATGAGTGGTGTCTCTGGACACCTAGGTAGACTTATAGGAGCTGTGACTGAGGTATCCAGGTTTAAACAATGGTTCATACAGAACTCCGAGCCCAGGAATAAGGATCCGGCCGTCCAGTTAATATATGGATTGTGCCTTTGTAACCAGGGCATGCCCAGAACCAAGGGGTAATGGGCTGATTTTATAATGTCAAACACAATCCTTTCTTGATGATGATTTATGGAAAGATGGATCTCCTTTGTTTGCAGACTTATGGGTCCTGAGGAAAGAGGTCTTCCGTCAATTGCTTCCACTGGCTGTGAAAAACTTCTTGCTTCATATGGAATGTTATGACTTCTGACCCAAGCTTGATCAATGAAGACTCCCATTGCTCCGCAATCCACCGAGGCCAGTATGGGGTAGACCTTGTCCTTGGATGGCGATAAAAAGGCCTGTAATATCACCAATTTGTTTTGTCCAGGAGAGTTCAAGGATGGAATTGATGTGGAGCAAACATCGCTCTCCCGAAACCTTGCTCCATTTAGGATCGGGAGCTGGCATTTCCCGAGCGTCGGGGAGGAGCCAGAGGACACTCTTTAACTAGATGTTTATCTGAGGCACAATACATGCATAAGCCAGTGTGTATCCTTCTTAATCTTTCCTTACGGAAAAATTGGTCCACGAAAGGCTCCAAGTTGCATGGGTTCAGAATCAGTGCTCGGACTCTTGGCAGATTCTGTCCTTGTAGTATTCTGTGGGGAGTTTCTTTGAATTGAGACTTTATTCTTTTTCTTTTCGGCCTTTCTTTCTTGGATTCTGAAGTCTATTTGCATAGACAAGTCCAGGAGGGCCTGGAATGAACTGGGACGTGCCACCCTGGCTAATTCGTCCTTAATCTCTTCATTTAGACCTCTGCGAAACAAGGTAAAACTGGCTTCCAGGGGCCAGTCCGCCTCTTTGGCTGGCTGTTTGAATCTGGTAACATAGGTCAACATGTCTTGGGATCCTTGTTGGAAGTCAAGTAACTTCTCTTGAGCACCGTGGATCAGCTCTGGACGTTCAAACATGGTCTTGAGTTCCGCGATTAACCCTTCATAATCATCCAGGAGAGCATCCCCTGAATTGAGTAAAGGAGTGGCCCATTAAAGGGCATTACCGGTAAGATGCGATATTATGAAGGCCACCTTAGCCCTTGGAGTTGAGAAATAGTAGGGCTTGAAGGTAAAATGTACCAAACAAGAATCCAGGAATCCACGTAAGGTCTTTGTTGAACCGTCGTATTTATCAACCACTCCTCCCAATAATACGCTGTCCTTGTTCGCGGAGTCACGTGACAAGACAAGCTGTCTTAGCGCCGCATTCTCGTCTTTTAAATTCTGCATCTCTGTGGAAAGTTCTTGCATTCCGCGCATCAGGTCCTGAATAGCATTCTCCATGGTAGAATCCGTATTGATCGTTTGGCGTCTCAAACTGTCGTAAATCTCCCCCGTCTCACCTGTGATCGGGATCTCCCTTGTTCGCCCGCAGGACTCTTCCTGTGGATCGTTCGGGTCTTGAATAGGCTCGCCCGAGCCTCGTCAGGTTGCAGGACGCGTTCAGAGTTCCAGGAAGTTCGTGGTTCCAGGGTATCCAGGATTAGCAATGAACGAGTAAGTAGGAGGGGAAATCCAGGAACAGGATAAAGGCAAGGAAGGAAGTAAGAGGATCAAAGGAAACTAAAGTAAAGAGTAAGCACACGTCGGGTCACTACCGAAGATAGCGTTCAGACGTGCGGACCCGCAGGGGCGTGACCAATTTATAGTACGTGCCACGACGTGAAAGCTAGTGCGTAGCATGTAGCTTGGTACGGCCATGTTGGGAGGAACAAGGAGTACAAGCCCTTCGTGACAATGACCATGAGGTCCAGAAGGGGCAATTTCGTCAGGTCATGACACCCTTGTCAATTGCTCGCCTCCCACCCTGACAATGTGGTAAGATGACTATGGCAGACACGTTCTTATTAATCCCCACATTTCAATTAATTCACTATCCACCCCATCCTCTTTCTTTTATCGGACCCAAGAAGAACATAGACTTTGTCCAGACACTTTCCTCTTTTCTGTTCAACAAGAACCTTCACCCCACTCCCACATTTTGTCTCTTACTCTTTTGGGGTTCACCTCAACAAAAGTCTCACTCCAGCTCTGGAGAAGATAGCTCCACACAATCAAATGATGTCCTCACCAAGAAACACTAAGCTAAATGATTCCCCGCCGACATCCTCCAATCCAAGTACCGCCTTTGGTCCCTTGAATGGTAAATTGCCACTATCCCACTGACCCAGGGAAAACATCTCTCTCCCACTTTAGAGATAACAAGGAACAGATCTGGAATCCCAAAAGAAGCAATGTACCCACAGGATCCGCAACCACTCACTACTGTCACAGAGTCATTCACAACTTACTACACAACTGGACACAGCGTTACTGTTGCTGCCTCCAAGACAGTGTGCAAATAGCTCGTTGATCAGAACCTCAACACAGAGCACTCCACTCTTGCCTTTCCCTCTCCTCCCAGATAACCAAACCGCCCACTCTCTTCCGGATCCGCCGGAGCACCTGACTATCACGCGAATGGGAGTGGCGTGCGGGATACATCCTTGCAACATAACATACTGACAAAGTAGCTGCTATCCACCATGACCTTAAACCCTCATTCTCTGCTCCCCCAGCCCACATGATCCACCCTGATGTCACTACTAATGCACTGCTCCCTATTGTCTTTTCCTCTCCCACTCCAATGCTGATCTTCGCTCTTACTTTGCCCAACAGAAACTCCCACTTCCACCTAGCCCTTTAACCCCCCCCACCCATTCCATATTCAAAGATCTCTCCCTGCTCTTCCCAAATCATCTTGGTCTCTTGATCCTCTCTTACGTCCAACATTTTCCTGCTGGATTTTGAATGTCCTGTTGTCACGCAACAACCCAAAAAGCCCACCTTTGACCCATTTATCCTCAAGAACTATTGCCCCAACTTTATAATACAAAAATGAAGAAGAAAAAAACATTTCTTCCACGCACCCTATGCGAGTTATACAGTTACTTTTACTTAGTTCTTGCTACAGTGCTACAGAAGCCGAAGGAACATGTAAATGTGATTTAAAAGTCAACAATTGTCTTGGGAGGATAGCTCAGGGGCAATGTGCTCGTTTTGGAAGCAAGAGAAGCGAGCAACCCAGGTTCAATCCCCGGGTCTGCGCTTAGAAACCTCTGGGTATTAAGTGTGTCATAAATGACCTATCGTAATCAAACAATCAGAAGAAATATTGCCTTTTCCCTGGGTACAGGACGATTTTTAAAAAAGCCTACACGTGTTCCACACGCGTTCCACATGCTAGTAGGAGTGTAGTAATAATGGTGCACAGATTCATTTCAACAGTAAATCTCCGTAGAAGCTACAACAACTCTAACCTATAAAAGTACAAAAAATATACGTATGAATACATCAATGAGAAAATCGTCAGACGTTATGTGGCAGAATCAAAATTAAATACAAAATTACAGTAGTTTACTAACAAAACTCTAAAAACAGCTAATACATAAGACTATGCTATTTAACCGTCCAGCAACTGTAAACAGCTAATTCGTAACGCTGCCACTTACTCCACGTGCACGCTTCTTCAGGGCACAACAGAAGCTGTCCTTACAAAACTACTGACCTATTTCAAAGACAGGCTGTGCATGGCTTCTTCATAGAGAATTGACTGAAATCATATGCAGGAACACATATGTTGCAATCATTTTCATGTTGGCTTCCCTTGTCGCTATTGATTAATATCAACTTTCAGATCAAGCATAAATGAGACTATGTTCTCTTTGAGAGGTAGCTTTAGCACACCGGTCCCTCATATGTTCATCGGCTGCTTATTGTAAACATATGTTTTCACTTGTTTTCATTTGCTTACTGAATCCCATCATTTCTGCATGACTGTTGACTTTTATTTGGAAAGAGCAAAGATTTTTTCTTGTCCGGAAGTGAATCTCCTTTTTCCACTTTTGCCAACTCATGCAGCTATATCAGACAGCAACAAAACGAAAGAGGTGATGGCAGGTGATGGCTGGAAGGTTTTGAATGAATCGTAACCCATGGCGTAGCTCTGAGCAACTCTCCAGACCATTGATGGACAGCCTGCCAAGCCATTACAGAAAGGGAAAGACTATATGCAAATTGGGCCTGGTCCCGCCCCCAAAGGGGACGTCCAGCCCAAGCTGCTTGGTCAGATCCGTTTGGCATGACAGACCTCAAGCAAATGTTTACCATCAACCTGTCTCGGGAGGATAGCTCAGGGGCAATGTGCTCACCTTGGAAGCAAGACGACACGGAGCAACACAGGTTTGATCCCCGGGTCCGTGCTTAGAAACCTCTGGGTATTAAGCGCGCTATAAATAACCAATCATATCAGATCATATCATATAAACCTGATCACGATGTTTGTGTATGTAAAACTATCGTACCGAGGCACCAGAAGTAACGTCAAAAACCTTCAGCGGCAAAATAAGCTCTCATCGTGAGGGAGGCCAGCAGGCGTAGCAAGATTAAACACAGATGGAGTTCATTCAAGCAGCTGATTGGAAATGACTAAACCTTCAATTGAGAGCAGATTATGGATCTCAGTCAACTCTTGCTCAAAATCTGGCCTTCAGGCCCGCTTGACCATCTTCAGGACAATCGTCATAGCCACCATTAAATTGGTGACCAACCATGTTCGTTGCATCGCGGGCATGAAGATGATAGGACAATCTTAGCACCAATGTAATGCCTACACATATTGTTAGGGATAGCCTGTTCCTGACCTCTGACAACACATCTACGTAAGAGGGCGGACCCACCACGTGTAGGAGGGGCCATCTCCAGGACAGCAGATGTCAGATGAGAGCAGAGAAAGGCCAAACATTTTCCTAGGAGGTCAATCGGTTTCCAGAAGAGCAAGACTGGGTACTGATTTGTACCTGCCTTTGTAGCATTCAAAATCTGTTGTGCCCAGGTGTACTATGGGATGATGGCACGTAATTCGCTCTATTGGGCAATTTTGTTTTTGAGATCCGACATGTTTTCAGAAGAGATTAGGACCTTGTAAATCTATGGCCCTGATTATAAGTTTGCCAGTATCCCACTGGTAATACATAGTGCACTTCCTGTCCCCACCGCCCAATATCCTGGTATTACTGGTATATTACGGAGGCGGAGACCTGGTAAGTTCCCATTCCCTCTGAGTCCCATAGAACTCCATGGGATGGGATTTCCTGAATCATCGGCAACGTTAGTAACGGTGCCGGTGATTCAGGCTTTTGTCTGCTGGTAGGGGCCTGAACTCCTGGCAGGCCCCCACCCGCAAACTTGAAGTGTACTGGTCTGGAAAAAAAGCCAGAGCCGGGGTTTCCAGCATTTATACCAGACTGGCAGACTTTCCATTGCCTTCTTTTTTTACTTAACTGATATACTGCAATATTGGTATATTGGTGAGAGATGTTGTGTGTGGCACATATGAAGTTGATGAGTAGATGGCACAGGGTAGCCTCCATGGTTAATTTGGTAATGGCCAGAAGTCTGGCCACTACAACAAATTGGGAACTAGAGGACAAAGTCTATCTTGATATATAGACACATGTCTCGGCATCAGTTTACAAAATCCGTAGCATGGATACAATGAAGGGCATGGCACTGGGCCCATCGAAAGCATCAACCACCACAACCTGTTCTCTCAACCTCCAAAGAAAAAGGAGGATGCATTCGGAAAATTGTCCGGCTGGGTTCACTGTATACTGTTATAACTTGGTAATTCAGGAGGAGACATGCGGTCTGATTCTACGTTTGCTGGTCTGCAATTAACGTGCCAGTAATAACGTTTACCGGCACATTTCCGCACCAGTATACTCAGAATTTGCCAGTGGGGGGCCAGATTTACCTCCAGCCAAGAGCTGGAGGTAAGCCAGACCCCGCTGGCAAAAAACAGCTGATATTACCAAAACCACTATTCCTGGTTTCGTAAAACTGGAAATTCCCCATTCCATGGACTCCTATGGGACTCCATGAAATGGGGATTTACCTACCCTTGATCTACCGGTACTTCCGGCAGACCAGGTGCTGGTAATAGTATTACCGTCTGGTGATATCCAGACAGATTTACCGGCGGGGTACCACCAGTTTTAGAATGACCCCCATGGTCCTTCACAGCTCATGCAAGTCTTCCGCTATTGGACGAGGAATGCATGCCATTTCAATCAATGGATTGTACAATTTAACATCTGATCCTCACCAGGAGATTAGCGGCGGAGTTCAAAATATTGGTAAAGTGGTGGCAATTCTTTTACTTCTCCTCTGCCAGTGCCAAAAACCCAAGCATGCAGATGAAGTGGAGAATGCATCTCAAGCTTACAGATGGAGGTAATCTTCAATCAGATGTATCTTCTTTACCTCCAATAATAGTTGGATTTTCTGCAGCATTACCACCGGCACTAAATTCACCGAAATCCCCATGGAGTCTCATAGATTCCAAAAAGGGGGATTACCTCTATCGTTAACCCCACTTGTAATCCTGCAGCAGATCCGTGTGTCCACGGGGCGTTAACAGTAAACCAGTTCAACAGTAATTCCAAGAGGAGTATTGCCAAACTCCAACTCTTTAGAAAAGCCATCAAAGCCAGTGCCCCGACATGTTGGGGGAATTTCAATTGCAGGCTGGGATTGCAGGAAGGTAATTTCTGTGTAGGGTTTCATGTATGTTGATTCGACCAAAGATGGGGCAGGAGGACCCCATTCAAGGTCATTTGCACTAGGAAAGGTAGAGGTGTTATCATGTGCACACTGCACTATTAGTTCATTGATTTCAACAAAGATGCTGATGCACGACATAGTGAGTGAAATCCAACCGGGAAACGCCACATGCTTGCCGCTTGCGCGCATTCACACCTTACCGGCACCCTTATTACGGAGACATTGCCCCGGTGCAAAGTGCAAATTAGCACAGCATTCCTACTGGGGAAAACGAATGCCCTGATCAAAAAAATGCTTTGCAAGAAAAGATATTGCCACTTTTTTTAACCCCCGGGCAAGTGTCGTGCAAAACCACCCTTACACCAGTGTAAAACTTCTGTAACACGCCTTCTGCCCTGTGACGCTCAATGCTGGTGCAAAGAGTTGGGCCAAACCACGTGAATCTATTTCTTAAATTAGCCCGACACCTAGAGTACATGAGCAAGGTACTTTCCCACTTCAGCATGGTTTCATTATTTGTGTATTATTATTGCTAATATTTTATTGTGGTTATCTATTATTATTAAATGTATTCAGCTGCAGCACACTGACTATGGCACAGTGCATTAATTCCCGAACAACCTCTCCCCACTGATATATTTGAAAGGCATGTAATCTGCATTGTATTGCACACACACTGCACTTTCACATTGTGTCCTGCCCCCTCCGATTGACGACGACAAATTATAAAAACATTGGGCGGCTGCCAGCTGTGCTCACGTGCGACCTTTGGGTTAAATGCACTGTTTCCGCGTCCTGTACACAATCGCATGCCTCTCTTTCCTTCCATAATCAAATGGCAGCCTCATTCCGAGGCGTCCCTGGCCCTGTCATTTCGCCTTCCCACGTGCATTAAAGTCGCACTTAGTTGAGCTGTATTGGGATTGGCATCTCTTATACACTACTCAGCAGGTTCACAGGGAAAGTAGCGCAGTGCATTTTAAATCGAATGTTCCTGAGTGGGTGTTCAGCCTCTGTGGGAGTGTGTAGCAACGGAACAGATGTGTTGTGACATGTTGACACTGTACGAGAGCCATGGGAAAAACCGTGTACAGAAAATCACGCTTCTTCCTGCTCCTCTACTGTTTAAATCAGGCTTACGTGGGATAGTATTGTTCTTCGAAATGAAACATTTTGTTCATGTGTTGCTAGCGTGACCAGACGTCCCGGTTTTGGAGGGACCGTCCGGGTCTTTTGCCCAGGTTCCTGGCGTCCCGAGAGTTTTTGTGGTTTTAAAACCCTGTTCCGGGATTGGAGGGATGGGTGGCTACGATCCCGGTTTTTGCCATGAGCTGATTAAGCAGTCCTGAAATCGGGCCTCTTTTCCTGCTTGCGTGAATGCTTTTCATGCCCTCATTTCTTCCCCTCCCCCTCCCTGGCTGCTCTCCTCCAATGAGAGGAAGTGTGCCTCTGAACACACCCCCGTAACAGGACAGCAACATAGAAGTAGGACTACAGTTTTATCAGAGTTCTGTTTGTGTTTACTGAAGTCCTACTTCTATGACAATATGTCCAATTAAGAAGAGGGCCAAAGTGTTCAAGCTAAATGTCTGTTTTGATTTTAGCTCTCTGCTTTTCCAGTCCTTCTTTGATTTTTACGCTTTCACCAAACAAGCAGCACTCTGACTCTTCTTATCACCTTTTGGATTTTTCAAGCATGAACCACATCAGAGCCCTGTACAAAATAATGTACGCAATACAATCACAGAATACGACCAAATACAAAACAAAACCGCGGCAAACCACTATATAAAACAATATCCGCTAACCCGATAAATCAAACAAAGCCATTATCAAGAGCCAAATATTCGCACCTACACCTGGGACTTCAGGCTTTTTTCAAAATATATCAAAATGGGGAGGTTCTGAGAGCTAGAGGAAGCACACTGCATCACGCAACTTCACTTTTGAAGAAGGACTAACTTGAGGTCTTGGAATTATTTCATCTCAGCATTCGAAAAAGCAGTACTTTTTTTAACCTCAATCCCCAAGAACCCTCCATAATATACATAATTTGTCAGCAACTGTGAGGCTTTACCCAGGCGCTCACCGGTGTTTGTTCTGGGTTTGTCACGCAGAGTTGAGTGGAGGCTCCATTTTCAAGCGGCACGCAGCATAAAAGTTGAAGGCGCGTATGAGGATTTCCTCCAGGTACTCAAAGTGTACATACAATTTTCCTCTCAGCTATGAAGAAAGACTACGTCGGTCCAGCAAATTTGTACACATTTCACTCCATCAATATAGGCCAGTGTAATTGTTTTTTAAAGGGGAGGTGGTAGTGTCACATGATCAAATACACCCTCTTAGCCTCAGTAACCGGCTAGGCGAAAGATGCAGAATTTAACAGAGACACAAAAATGTACAGGCCGGCAAAATGGCCAAGGCCGAGCTCCATGAGTCAATGGTAGATACCATTGGGGCGTAACGCAAGGTGAACAGATCAGCTGGACTAACAATGCACCACATGGACAGTTCCTCAATCTAGCGAGTCCATTAATATGAAAGGACAGCCTCAATGCGCTGTAATATGCCGCGATACACGGAAATGACCCGCCATACTTCCCGATCAGTTTCTTTCTAGCGTCTTGTGAAAAAAAGGTATCTTGTACTCGACAGTATATACCCAGGGGGGCACACAATAACTAACAAGTTGCAAATATTAATCAAATTCTCTAAGACACAATTTTCCATACATTTCTCTTTGTTTGATTTTTCATATTTTCAATGTTCAATGTCTCATACCATAATGAATTCTTTCTGTGATCATGTGTAAAACAAAATTCTTAACATCAGAAGAAAACTCTTAACATCAGAACAATTTTGATTATATCATCACATATTAGAAAGAAAAGAATTTTCCAAGTCTAGTTCATGTTCTTAAGTGCTTCTCTTCTTCCACACTCATGATCGTGGTAATCTGATAGGTTACTAGATGTTGGATTCCTAGCCTTTACTATGCATTTCGGGTGTCGCCTTGCCCTTCTTCAGGTAAAGATTATCTGGATTTTAGACAAAAAATAATAAATAATAATTTTCAGTACTCAGTGATCAATCTAACCTATATGTAAAAAATTGTAATAAAATATTGTCAGTCTACCGGCAACAAATCTGCACAAACCTGTGGCTTAGTTGGGCCACTGATTTTTCTTTCTTTCCTCTTTTTCCTTTTGGGAAATCTGCAAAGAGATATATCTTAATAACAGGTCTGATGGTTTATTTAGTTTATAGAGCTTGAAGTTTGTGTGGGATCAGTCACATCTATCGGCGCTGGGTCCCACTACAAACTCCTACTGCTTAGATTGTTCCTTTCTACACTTATTGAAACAAAGTGTACTCACTTGAGTTTGGGTCTTTAGGGCTCAAAACCAATTGGGACATGCCTGGTCCTTTTCAATAGGCATTCTGAAATGATGTCTCTGTAATGAGATTTGTGGGTCTCGTTTAGTATTAATCAAAAAGATTTTGCATAATGTTGCAATTCCTCAGAATATTCTACATTCGTACCTGTTTAGTTCCAAATGCTTGTGGAACCTCCCAAGAGGGTTTTTAGCCCGATTTGCATAGGCTAGCATGCTTACTCAGCTGTTTATTCTTTCAGCGATGTGTGCATTTCTTCCATATTGTCACGCTCCATCTATCATAGATAGTAAGTATATAGTTTAGGTTTTAAACTTAGGCGGAGAGTATATCTCCATCGTTTTCCTGAGTGCGCGTGCAGTTTTACCCTTAACTTCACTTTATGAGAAGTGTGCTGTTTTAAATGGTTTTCGTTTCTTAAGCACGTGCTGTGAGGTAATCCTATTTGCAGCGTGGTTCGTCCCACTGCCTTTCGTTAGCCCTCTGGTATTCGAGAGTCCCTTTCTCATGCGCTATTGGTCGCGTGAGTACCAGAATCAATGGTTCTTACTGAAAACATACATTATTTACTTTAGTGTCGGCACCAGCGTAGTGCGTATACTTCCGGGATATTCAGAGTTACTTCCTATTAATTAGTCTAGCGCGGCCATACTTCTTTCAATCATCGGTCATTTATCACCGCCATCTTGGGTGTATGTCAATATGCTTTTTGTGTTCGGTATCTCACATAAAGGGGAGCTCATTCACCTAGGTTAGTACTCCTTAATTGCCCATTTTCAGGTAAATGGGAACACTCTAAGGCCATACTTATGTCTTATTGGGTACTGACTTAACTGAGTCTAAAACCTTCTTTTAACCCTTGTTGGATACACATATCGTTCTCAACTTTTCTACCAACTGTCAACAGGAAGGTCGATTTACCCGTTCTTATGCATACGGGTTTATACATCAATTTACTGCTCAGGCTAATCATTGATAGCACAATAAAGTGAATGTTGTTACTTTACACATATATGTTCAAAAAGACTAGCAATTACAGTTTTTACATTCCAAATCATTGCAACAACAATTGTTAGTATAAGCAAATGATTAATTCCTTACACTCTTGTCTAGCGTATTCATAATTAGGTAATGCAATCATCATACCCTTATGAGTTCTCCTAGGTCATTCATGTTTTTACTGGACAATACTTTTGTAACTATACACAACAGTATACCTAGTCATGTACACCTTAGTTCAAATGTTTACAAAACGACATCATGTTCCAATCCCTATTCCCTATTAAGAACATTGTGATCTTACTCAAGTATTCTGCAGTTCTCTTTCTACTATAAATATCAGCTCAGGTCCCAGTCTAAACTCATCCCCCTTGGGTGCATTGGATCGAGTTTGTCTATCCAATATAATTATTTTTGTTGTAGGAGTTTAGTTAAATTTCCCCCACGCCTGGGCATGGTCACATGTTCCAGTATAATAAACTTAATTTGTGCCACTGTGTGTTTTTGTTCTTTGAAATGAGTTGCTACTGGGGATTCTAGTGAGGATTGTCTGATGTTTGATTTGTGTTCTCCCCATCTTATCTTTGCCTTTCTTCCTGTTAGCCCCACGTAGTATAATCCACATGGGCATCTAATCCCGTAAATTACATTAGTCGTGTCACATGTTGATGTGTGTTTCAAAGGAATTGGTTGTCCTTTGTGTGGCTGATTAACATAGTTCCCTTTTATCACATTGTGACAACAACTACAATTGTTACTTGGTATTGTGCCCTTGTAATTTCCTGATGTGTCACCCTTTTTTGGCTGAAATCTGACTTAATGATAAAGTCATGGATAGTTCTGCTTTTACTCTATGCAAAGAGAGGTGTTGTAGGGAATAATTTGACCAGCATAGGGTCGAGTGACAATAGTTTCCAGTTCTTCTTCACAATTTTTTTCACTTGACTACTTTGTTGTGAGTAAGTTGTCACATAGACTAAATCCGTACAAGTTGTTTTGGTACTTGGTTTTAACGCTGCTTCTCCAGTCATTTTCTTAACTTCTTCCGGTTGTGTCTGGATTATCTGCTAGTCGTAACCTCTTGCCATGAATTTCTTAGTGAGGTCGACTGATTTCTTCTCAAATTCTTCCTCCTCTGAAATGATACGCCTGTATCTAAGTAACTGACTTAGGGGAATGCTTTCAATGGTGTTCCTCGGGTGAAAACTTGATGCGAGTAGTATGCTGTTCGTATCTGTGCTTTTCGTAAAGACAGTGGTTTCCAATTTATTTTCTTTACAATACACTAACACATCAAGATATTCTAGTTGTTCTTTGCTGAATTTATGAATGAATTTGATTCTCTGCGATATGGAGTTCATACTTTGAAAGAAGTTGTTGAGTTCCTCATGCGTGCCTCTCCATATTCGTAACAAGTCATTGATATATCTTACAAAAAATTGTAATTTTCCACTCCAAAGTGGGTTATTCAAAATTTGAGTTTCTTCCAGGTGTGCCATATAGATGTTCTCGTAGCTTGGTGCCAGTTATTTCTGATATAAGGAATGCAGGAGTGATCTTTTTAATGTTTTAATAGCAAGACAATGCTTTACTAGACTTACTCACATTATGGAGTATTTTGGCTTTCTATTTTAGGTCGACCCATAGCCATGCACTGAAATTGTTCAAAGCAGCGCCAGTAGATTTATATGATAGCTGGTCGCTGCTGTCAATTCTTCCTTGAAGTGGGGGTCAAGTTCCATCTAAACTTAAGGAAGCCCTGGTAATCCCATTATTGAAGAAGCCAACACTGGATACCTCAACTCTAGCTAATTATCGACCTTTCTCACACGTGCCCTTTCTTATGAAAGTTTTAGAAGCAGTGGTGACTCCCCAACTAAGAACTTTCCTGGGAAGCCAAAACATCTTGGATAGTTTTCAAATGGGCTTTCGCCCTTTGATGGGAACCGAATCAGTTCTGGTATCTGTGTTGGACGACCTTACCATGATCAGGGACGAGGGTGGCATGACAGGCCTCATTTCTTTGGACCTGTCGGCCACCTTCAATACCATTGATCATGGTATATTGCTGGCAAGGCTAAAGGAGGCAGGGTTTTCGAGGGCAGCACTGGACTGGTTTTGCACCTTTCTGACCTCATGTTCTCAAATAGTGTCCCTTCCCCCTTATCGTTCCTCTTCGGTATCCATCTCATGCGGAGTTCCGCAGTGATTGACTCTTTCCCCCCTACTTTTTAATCTTTACATCCGCCCTTTGTTGATCCTCATTCACTTGTTTGGCTTCAGGGTCTTCTCATAGGCAGACGATCCTGTTAAGACTTGACGCAAGGCAGGATCAGGTAAAGGACAGGCTAAAAAACTGCTTGGAAGCCGCCTGGGTTTGGATGGAGTCAAATTGGCTCAAACTATATGGTGGGAAGACAAAGATCTTGATTTTAGGCCCGCCAGGGGCAGCTGAAAGTTGGACGGATGCTCTCTAGCCAGAATCACTTGGCCCATTACTTAAACCGGCTAAAGTGATGCGTAACTTGGGGATTAAGTTATCTGAATCCCTGTCCGTGGAGGCGCAGGTTAACGCTGTATATGGTGCAGGCTTTGTTAAGCTCAAACAACTATAAAAGGTTCGCCCTTTTATTGCAGTCAAATTTCATGCTTAAATTGTGGCAGTTTCTGTTGACGGGAGCTTGGACTACTGTAACACCTTCTATTTGGCGCAGCCTTCTTTCCGCATTCAGTGCCTGCAAGTGCAATAAAACGCTGCAGTGCATCTGGTTGCACACACATACCTGTTAGAACAGGAGTAACTAAGGTCAGACAATCTCTCCACTGGCTTCCGATTGAAGCTCGGTTAAAATGTAAGGCACTGTGTATTACGCCCCTTGCATTAGGTAGGAAGGGATGCTTAGCCATCCAAGAAAAACTGAACAGATATCTCCCGGCTCACTCTTTGAGATCCTCAAACACAGCTTTGCTACAGATACCGAAATATAAGAAAGAACGATTGGGAGGCTGTGCTTTCTCATTAGCAGGGCCTATGCATTGGAATTAATTGAAGGAAAGGCTGAGGAAAACCGAGGATTTCGGATCTTTCAAACATAATTTGAAAACTTTCCTTTTCAGATAAATTCTGCCTCACACGTTTACCTCTGATTTCTTACATCTGCCTTGTTACTGGTTGTTTAAAGCGCCATGATGCCTTGGGTGAAAGAGCACTATATTTAAATTGCTGATTGATTGATTGATTGATGCTCAAACACAATTTCATTTAAATCAACTCTAAGAGCTACAAAGCTCTTCAATACATATGAACACAGCTTTTTTGGTATCCATTCTCTATGCCTGCAAGATGTCATATAAACGTTTTTGTTTCAAAAGCCAAAAAGGACTTTAAGTAGACTTTGATTCTCTTCTGAACCAACTAAGTGCAGCTGAATAACAGTCCCAACTATTAACTAGACAAGTGGCACCATCTCTTTTATGGTCAAAATATAGTTCATGAACGGCTAACATATTGTGCAAAATTCTCATTAAACAGAAGACGTTTGCCAATCCTCCCCTTTTTAGAGCAATTTACTTTATTTTGTAAATCTAAAGACGCAATGACTGGCACATAATCAGCCAAAACCATACTTTCAATATAGGAATCAAATGTAACAGCTGTAAAGGATTTTGTGACACCAATATAATCAGCAAATGTTAAAATATCATGAAAAAGTGGGTGGAAACTGAATTGAAAATGCGAGAGGTGTGCAATTTGCCAAAACTCAATCGACATTTATTCAGAGTTCCAGCCTAAGAACTCTTTCTGGGCTTTGTAAACCCTTAACATTAACTTACAATTTTCCATCAGTAAAAGGGTCCATAATATTATTAATGTTGCCCCAAACCATTGGATTGGGAAAGTCAGACTTCAGTACGAATGTTTTAAGCAGCAACCAAACCGACGAATCAGAGCAAGTCGGAACATAAACACTCATAATTGAGACAGTGCCAGGTCCAATTAATAATGTTGTCAGAAACAATCGTCATTCATCATCTGCCTCATTATGCAGTACTTTATAGTTTAGAGACGTATTAAATAATAATAATACTTTCCGAACACGTTGGCTAAAGAGAATCTAACTGACAGTCTCTTGAACTTTGCATCTTCTTGTGAAGAGAAGTGGGCTTCTTTGAAGCCAACGATTGAACCAAAACTGGTGGTCTGGAGGGTTGTCCATTTTAATTTCCATTGTTCTGATTGAGTCAAAACCTTTCATCCATCACACTTCGATTTTGCGTTAGTCACTCCGAGTGGGACGGGTATGCCCAGACATGAGTCCCAAGCCTGCTTGGCAAAGAGACCCAACCTACACCTCTCCGATGATGCCCAACAAGCCTGACACTTGTCTGGGTTGTTTGTGGTTTCATGCCGAAGGCATGTGGCCAAGTAGTTCAGGCAGGACAGCCCATTTAGGGTGGGACCATGGCTGATTTGAATATGATCTTTCTCCTCCTTAAAGGTTTGGCAGGCTGAAAGCCAATGGTCTGGCGGGTTCCCCAGAGCAATGCCAGAGGTTAAGATGAATTTAAAACCTTCCAGCCATCACCAATCGGTTTGGCTTAATAAACAATTGTAGCCTTGAATCCATTCAGATGCGAAGATAGCATCTGACGTTTGATTGGTCGATTACTGCTTTACATTCCAAGTCATGCATTTTAATACCTTGTAACGTTCGTATCGTTATGAGAGCAGCCAACCTGAATATCCCAGCAAAGCAAAACAAGCATCTTGCACGGTGTATATGGACAGAGGAAGTGATGATCACTTTTGCCAAAGTGAGGCAAGTATAACCGATGCCAGAAGATGGCAAAATGGAGAAAGCCACAAGAGATAAGGTTTGCCTTACAAAATTAGCAGTGTTTAACGATTTTGCTCAATCCATTGCTCGAAATTAAGGCCATTCTTTTTCCAATGTTCACACCAACGTCACTTACTTTCCATATGTAAAATGGATGTGCCACAAGGAGTGACAAAGCCCGGGTCATGGAAATTTGGGGACTCCTGCATACACACATGGGGTGACTTTATATGCAATGAAAATCAGAACTCCAGCTCCTATAGAAGTTTGCCAATGTTTCCAGTTGTTCCCTAAATTTTCGATTTGGAGCCCGGGCAATTTCGAGAATTTTTTTATTTTTATTTGAATTTGTCCTGCAAAGTGGTTCACTTTTGACACCACTTTCAGGTAAAAACATTTTCTCCCTTTTGCCTTCAATTTTAGGTTGAACTTTCAGGGTCATTTGTGGACAGTGATCAGCTGTTTTTTGTTAATCTGGTTGATTTATTTGTGCAAAGTGATCTCATGGCCCTTTGGAACGTGCATATGTAATGGATGGGATTATACGAGAATAATTCTGAATCCAAATAACCGGACAAACTCCAAAAGATGGCAAATTGCTGCTTTATTAACAATTGTCTAAAAGAGGCAGGTTACAACAAACATCAACGGACAAACGCTCGGTCTCTCAATCTCCACAAAAATTAAATTCTTATACTCAATTATACATCAGAGAGACGCCAAACTATGAGGCAATAGTGAAAAACATATCAAGGGTCGGAATTGGTTATGGGAAACATCTAGATATACAATCATATAGGACCTAGGATTGTTATTGTCTATCCTTTACCAGGTGGACAACTTATGCCCACCTCTTCAAACATGTTATTTCAGAAACATCAGATTGGTTTCACAAGCTATAAGGTCCTTTGTTATATGGACTAATACAATTGGTTGTAACAAGTGAGCCATGTCTGGAACATTCGGTTCATTTAGCAGCACGTAAGCCAAGACCCAGGTTCAGAGAGATAGCACAGGAAGCTACCTCACCTCCCCAACTAGCCCAGCATCTCATCACCCATGCCTTCTGCCCTGAAATTGTCTCTGTACTTATCCTTGCAGAGTAGTCTCATACTGAGAATGCACGGGAGTGAGGGCACTCGATATTGTGTATGGAATATGGAATTCCAAGTTCAAGCTCTGTTTCCATCTTTGGCTCACGTGACAAGAGACCATGATTTGGTCCATTTTGCTGCTTTTATATGCTTTAAATTAATTAAAACTTGGCATCCTTTGTGTTCTTTCTTGCAGCTTAACGTGAGAGGATTCCTCCTCCACACACACGTTCCTTTTCGGAGTAGAGAGCTGATCTCGATTTCTAGGAGCTTGACAGCCTCGCCACGCAGCTCCACTAGTGAGCTATTCTGTTGCAGCACAGCTTTTCATTCTCCTTTCATGGTATTTTGGCTTCCTATTTCATGATACCAATGTCCAGTATTTGTAAAATGGCGGCTTCGCCCCCATTCTATTCACTACTCATAGCTAACCTATATGATGACTTGACCTACCTTGCATTTCAGTGTTTATACATTTATTCAACTTCTGTTTCGTGCAGCACTTTAACGTGTAATCTCCTTTTCCACATTGATAGTTTACTAAATTCTTTACTTCGTTATTTCTCCTCTAGGATCCAAACATTGTCTTCCTTCAGTGTCTCGGGACGTTGTGCACACTTTCTTATGACGTCATCAGTTCATTTTCTTAGCTCTTTCTCATATTCCTTCAGGGAGTTCTTCCTGCAGGTTTTCATCACTTCGAGGGTACATTCGATAGGGTTGTCTAAATGGGTATCTCCTTCCAAATACTTGCTGCAGTATTGGTGTGATAGCCGGTGTCAGCCAAGGCACGGTCTCAAGTCTCCAATACAGGGGAGGTAGAGGGCGGGATCTCCTGCGGCTGTGTACAGCTGCTCCTCTACAAAAGTGTGGCAAATGCGCAAATTGCTCTGTGGCCATCAGTGCATGCCCAGTTTTTGGCCGGTAGCAGACGAAATGTGTGTATGCCAAAATGTGCACACGCAAATGCGTTGCTCTGTAAATTGGCCCACTTTACTTTCTGTTAATTAAATGAACAAACGCTGGGAGGAAAGTCTGTTGAAAGATTGAATATGTAACCAAATATATGTAGGGGGAACAAGCACAATGATAGCACTTGGCCATTTGCAGACAAAACCTGGAACATTGTGTTGGTTGGCTGACATATGATAGCCATGCCTGAGAAATACCCTATACACGAACCACAACGGTTGGATTTGCCAATGCTTGGTTTTAACATGTCTCGGGAGGATAGCTCAGGGGCAACGCGCTTGTCTTGGAAACAAAACGACACAGAGCAACACAGGTTCCATTCCTGGGTCTGCACTTAGAAACCTCTGGGTATTAAGCACGTTATAAATAGCTAATTACAACTACAATTAGAACAGATTGCAGTTCAAGGAATATCTATGAAACAAATGGTTGATGGCACACTGGGTTCATTTAGTTTTTTAATTACGCCAGTAGCACATTAGTAGCGGCAATTAAGCCATTAACTCTAAGCAGACTGCCTAGAAATAACACTGGATAGCCAACGTTTGAGGTTACTAGTTGATTGAACTAGCTGGTGGGAAGGGGCAGGTAGAGGGTGGAAATAGCCACATGGATTAGCATGCACTATACACCAAACATCACCCAAAATGGTGTGTATTTGTCCGTAAATGTCCCCTCTGAGCCAATTCTCAAATGCGTATAGTTTCCGCTTACAGGTGGTGCCCAAGCGCAGCCTAATAGCCACAACTGAAAGGAGCCACGCGCATCAGATGTTCAGCAGCTAGGCATTTTTTTGAGTTGTGTTTCATGAAGAAAAAAAAAAACAAGGACAAGAAAACACATAAACGCATCCTGCCGACGGAGCCTTCAACATCTGTTGTTGATGCGCGGGGTCTCTGCAAGCGATCCTGCCAGGATTACTGGCCTGGCACTGATGTCCCTCAGAGAGCTTTCTGCTCGGCTGACAATTCGCATCGCGTCAGGCCTCTTATGGCTGTTTTTCGTCTGTTCAAGAGCGGTGTTGCTGGCAGACAAGTGGCACGGCGGCGGCTGGATGATTTACCGCCCGGCCGCCCCCTCTGTGTACCAGCGTGTGTGCATGTGAACGCGTGTTCCAGTCAAATGCTTACAGGGGGGGGGGGCGCGTAATGCAAGCCTGCGCGCCCCCGCCTGCTTCCCGTGCATCTGTGTGTGCGTGTGTGTGTATCGCATACCTCTGTTTGTAAACACAGACGCACCTGCTGCAGGAAAGAGACGCTTATTTGTTGTTTCATCACATTGAAATGACAAACTAGCAAGCGATTAAATTGTGACTACGCACAATTACAGAGGGAGCGATTTCAGTTCATTAACTGACACCAAAATAGAAGAAAGAGCTAGGAGCGACTGAAAATTCTTTTAAATTTGCCATGATCCATTTTTAAGAATTCTGGAGTTTTCGTAGGACAGAAAAAAATTAGACGAGCCTGACAAAGTCTCCCGAATGTTTGAAGATGCATTTAACTCTATTTTGGTTGGTGGGTTTGTTCGACGCAACTTAATCATTGTCCTTTGTGAAGATCTCCCCTTTAATTAAAATTCCACAAGAGGAGTTCCTTCAAACAGATCTTGTGAGGCATGTAAGCAAAATGGAAACACCCAAAAAATGCTGTGAAGCATTTCAAATACCAGGACCGTCGAAATACCCAGTGCGGAGACTTGCTTACTGCGCTGACGTTCCCCTCACGGCCTCCGAACACTCCGTCCTAAGTGAGTAAAACCTTCTTCCAGTCAGACTGTGACAACGTTTTTGTACTGGACCAAATCACCACCACAGTAATCTCGGAGCACATCCACTTGTCCGGTACGCGGTCTCTTAACAATATCCCACGGCAGAGTTGTCCAAATCTGGCCCCTAAGGGCAGGAATCCTGACGGGTTTTCAGGATAGGCCTTATTAATATTCATGGGAAAAAATGGGCATACATTTAGAATCATTGGATGCAAATTTATCTCATGAATTGTAATGAGGTGTATCCTGAAAACACGGCATGGATCCAGCCCCTCGAGGCCTGGAGTTGGACAACCCTGGTCTACGGGCAAGAGTAAAATATAAAGGGTGTAGAGGAAAGGAAATTGAGTGAAAGGACGGACAGGGATAGAAGTTCTAGGCTAGCCGAGGGAGGGGAGAGATGTTTGCGACAGGTTGGGTATTTCATGAGGCTGTGCAGCACGGAACGGGAATCCAGCGGGCTGAAACTTGCCAAGGTAAATTCCATAGGTGTCTGTTGATCAGGAAGACGTCACTCGCGGGCAGATTTAGGCAAATAAGTAAATAATATACATTGTAGGGATGGATTTGAGGGTTGCTCCGATGACCCTTTGATCCACAGAAACTTTTTGGTTGTCAGGGAGTACATTTAATTTTCTGTTTAACAAACAGTTGACTTCCCTCCTAGACAAAGACACGCCTCTCAAAACCAGGTTATTGAGAGACAATCCCGGCCACCAAAAAGGGTTCGACAAGGATCTTGTTGCTCTCAAAAAACAAAAACAGAAGCTAGAATCCATCTGGCTGAAACAGCCAATAAACAAAAATAAAGAAGCCTGGAAACAGGGGTACAAAGTCTATAAAAACAAAGTGATTGATAGTAAAAAGCAATTCTTTAACCAGGAAATTACCCCTTTAGGGAACAGCACCAAGAAAGTCTTTGACACAGGAGAAGCCTAATGCCTTACAAACACAATTTCTGCACTTGTGTCATCATAGTACACTAATGCAGGGAGCTTATCGATCGAGGATAAAATCACTAAAGCTAGAGAAAGGATAGAGGTTAAAATGCAAACCAAAAAGAACATAGCCATGACCTCCCTACATGCCGAACATGAGATTGCCAACCAATCACTGTTTACCTTCTCTAAAATGAACTTCTGTGAAATGGAAAACTTTCTTTCCTCGAAGAACCCACAGCTTGCACTGGGAACATTATCACACCTACAATCATCCTGGAGCATAGGGTGCTTTTCACCCCATTTCTCACGAGGCTGGTCAATGCCTCTTTCCGTGATGGTAAGGTGCAATCATCTATAAAAACCGTCATGGTAACCCCTGCCAAAGAAACCATCAGGTGACCCCAAGGACCCCAACAATCTTAGGCCTATCACCAACTCTACATTTGTGCTTAAGGTGCTAGACAAAGCGGCCTACAGGCAATTCCAAAGTTCCATTGATGCCAATTGTATCCTCCATCCCAGACAATCAGGACTTCAGATCTAATTACAACACAGAGACTGCAATGGTGGACCTACAGGCTCATATGCTTAGTATATCAGATGAAGGCAGGGCCGGCATCCTGGTCCTATTGGACTTGTAGGCGGCCTTTGATTTGGTTGATCATGCTATGTTAAAACAATCCCTCCATCTTTCAGGGCAATGCTCAGACAGTGCTGCTGAATGGTTCCTTTCCTTCGTGTCTGATCGTGAATGTCACATTCAGTGGTGCAGGCAAGCTTTGCCACCAAACCTATTAGGTGGGGAGTTCCGCAGGGGGCATATTCTATCGCCAACTCTGTACAATCTGTACACCTGGCCCCTCTGCAGCCTGCTACACAATCAAGGTGTTTTCTTTACCAACTATGCCGACGATTTCCAACTGGTCATTGAGGTGACTGGAGAATAGTCAGAAGATTCCACCGCCTTGTCCATTACTTACCATCTGATCGAGGATTGGATGTCCTCTAATTGGCTCTGTGTAAACAGCAACAACTGGAAACTGTTGGTTGCTTCCATGACCATCAGTCTGACTTTAGAGCATCCAGAGGCACAGAACCTGCTCTTCTGAACACGCATGAAGACCTGCTCTCAAATCTCAACAATAACGCTCCCTCTGTCCTCATTCTTTGACACGGTAAACCACAACATCCTGATTGCACGTCTCCATGACACCCTGGGAATCACAGGTCAGACTCTGGTGTGGTTAACCTCCTTCCGTTCCGATCGCCCATCCCAGGTGTAACTTGGGTCCTTTATCTCTACCATCACTCATTCAACCTGTCTTGTTCCCGAGGGTTCTAACCTATCCCCTGTGTTCTTCAATGTCTACATGGCTGCCCTTGCACGTGTGATTGCCAATTTCATCACTAACTTCCAATGTTATGCGGATGTCATGCAACTCTCCTCCAGGCTACCTTCTGCCACCTCCTCTACATCGCTCATATCTGACTCTCCGCAATTCAGTCATGGTGTGCTGCAAACGACCTCTGCCTCAAGACCAGTAAGACTGATATTGTTTGCATTGTGACTCCTGCTCCCGCTTTCCCACTCTCACTCTGGCCGGCCTCCCTTGGGCCTGCGCCTGCACTCACCTGCAAAGCAAAAAACATTGGGGTATTCTACGACTCCACTCTTTCCTTCTGCACTCCATTTCGGACATCTCTAAATCCAACTACCAGCTAGACCTCCTTGGAGGTACTCTTCCTTTTCTCACCTTCCCACAGCGGCTCACTGTCGCCAGAGCCCCGGTTCTCTCAAGGCTGGACTTCTGCAACAGCCTCTTTCTCAACCTCCCTGTCTCTGTTCTGCACCCTCTGCAACTCATCCAGAACAGAACCGCAAGATTTATCCTTGGCCTCAAGCCCAGGGACCACATCTCTCTGATGCTGAAATCCCTCCACTGGCTCCCTGTGGCTGCAAGGATCAAGTTCAAGACCCTCTACATTGTCCACAAGGCTTTCTGGGGTATTGGACCTACCTATCTGCAACATTGCCTACCTAAACACTGTCCTTCCCGAGCACTCAGCTCATCTACCTCCAACCTTCTGCGAGTGAGCCGGTTCTCCAAGCAGAGATTTGGAGGGAGACCTTCATCCTCAGCAGGGTCCGCACTCTGTATTGAGTCTGATCTCCTTAAGTTCCGGAAACTCCTTAAGACATTCCTCTTCTCCTCTTCCTTCTCTCTCCCTCTGCCCTGCTAACCATTCTCTCGGTTTGGTCCCTCTCTCCCTCCTTTTCCCCACAGCCTGCTTGCTGGACACCTGGTGTACCCCACAGTCTCACAGGTCCCTGCCACCCTCGCCAGTCCTCTTGCACTTGCCTCCAGGCTTTGCACTTGCCTCATCGTTACTGCACTTGGTCAATGACCCATGAGAGTGGCATCTATCAGCACTTACCCCAGGTTCTGAATGACTGGGCACACCTGGTCCACTCCCCTACCACCCTTACCCTCTGCACTTGACCCCCCTCGTGCACTTGTCTGTGCACTTGCACAATCTGAATGCACCATGTCTTGAAGATAGTTTATCTGTGCTTCCCTTGTCTCCCCTCCTTGCATGGTGGCGCCTCAATGCACTTGGAAAAACTGCAGAATCGTCGTCAGACCTATTTGCTGTTATCTACACCGTTAATTGTATTATATGCACTTGTTCCAGCCACCCACTCTGCCCGTGCAGACTTGTATAATTCCGAAATTCAAGGGCTCTGAATGACTGTTGTTTTTTCCCCCTGTTCCCTCCCTCCTTGAGAGCTTTGACACTCTTGCTTTGTATATAGGCGCTGTACAAATAAACAATACCATACCATCCCATACCAACAAGACCGAATTACTGATTTTTGGTCCCAAAACAGCACAAGCCAAACTCAGCTCTGAATATTCCAGCTTTCAAATTGATACAAGTAGCATTTGCTTCCTCAGTAGGATCAAAACCCTGGGCATCTGTCTCGAGGCGTCTCTTAATTCCGACACCCACGTCGACCTGCTGACCAAGAGTTATAATTATTCTCTCCACCTGTTAAGAAACATAAGGCCTTTTATCTATAAGGTTAACCCTGCTTCGATCCCCTGAGTTACTGTCCTGGCAAAAGTGGACTACTGCAACGCCTTGTTGATGGGAGCCTATGCTAAGAACCTTAAGAGGTGCCAACTACTACAGAACAGCGCAGTGCGCATCATCAACAATCTCCCTGGGCGCGTACATATTGCCCTCTATAGACGGGAGCTGCATTGGCTGCCCATCCAAGAGCGTATTAACTTTAAGGTGGCCACTTCTCATCCATAAATGTGTGCACAGAGATGCTCCATCCCACCTGACCATGCTGATCCCACAATATCACCCGTTAGAGCACCGCTGTCACCTGACAAAGGGCAGATTATCTGTTCCAGGTTCAAAACGGCAAAGGGTCTGGGAAGATCCTTCCAGGTCAATGCTGCTGCTGCCAAACTTTGGAATACTCTCCCTCTTCCCATGATGTGAGACCACAATATTCAGACTTAAAAATCCTTAAAAACCTTGTTATTCAAGTAATTCCTTCCATCGTTTCAGTTTCCTATGACTTTGTCCCGTACTATCTGTTTGTCCTCTTGTGTTTGTATCGCGCCCTGATGACTGCGGGCTGCCGGCGCATTATAAGTTAATAAATACATGTCTCCAACCAAGCCAACAACAGCTTAGCAATACTAGTATTGCAAAGCCGAGGGTCTAGGAGGAGTGGCCATGTCCAGGATGAATTGTGAATGGAAACATGGGTGGGGGAGTATAGTATGCAAGTCTGCCCTTCTATGTGCGTTTGCACCCTAATTTATGAAATGTTCATTGCCTATCTTGTGGATACACGTGGTAGTTAATTTCAGTTAAGAGTAAATAACGATGGCCACCAAGGGGCTCGCTGATGATGGAAGCCTGAGCGCGCTCCGCTCCTGTCGAGATCCCGAAAAAGTGATAAGAGCCCCCACTTTTTTGCCTTCCCAGAGCAGGCGTCCCCAGGCCTCAGGCTTCATGAAGGTTTCCTGCACAAGTGGTCTCAACAACTAGCAAAAATGGCCCAGTTGAAGAGGAGTTCTGCCCCGCTGCGGTAATGGACAAAAACAAAAGTGATTCCTCCCACAGGAAGGTCAGGCGGAGGAAGCAGTGTGTGGCCTCCCAGCATGCCCGGAGTCCTGGCCGCATGGCCTAGTTCGGTTGGGGAAGGAGCGAGTGGACAGGCGAAGAAGAGAAGGGAGGTGGGTGCCCCCAGCTGAAGCCTCCTTGTGCCCTGTAACATTGGAGGGGACGAGGACTTATCTCCTGGGCCAGTCGTGGCTGGCGACACCCGCTAGTTCAGCGGCAGACCCTGTTAGGCACCCCAAACTGGCTGAGTGTCCCGCTGTGGCCTGTGGTCCCCACTTGGGGGTCTGGGGGACAGTGTGCCCTGGAACTGAGGAGAGCAGGCGGCTCAACCTGGTCCCGCACCTTCATCAGATGCGACTGGCTCCGGCCTGACCCCAATGCAGAGAGGGAGAGACTACTCTGTGTGCCCACACTATCTTTCCAGGGATATGGTGGGATGTGGCAAAGCAGCAAATTCAAGCCCACCATGAAAAGTTTGTAGAAGGAAGGGCCCTTCTGGTCTCGGCACCGTTAAGAAGGTGTGCTTCATGTTTGCCACAATCTACGCCCCAAACCAGGGTCAGTTGACATTTTTGAAGAACACCCACTCGAAAATATTGGTTGAATGCTCAGGTCTTCTAATCACAGGAGGGGACTTTAATATATGGGTGGATGTACAGCTAGACAGATAGGTGTTGCACGCTAGTGAAAACAAATTACCAAGGCTGGGATATGGGGAGGTACAGGAGACATTGGAAGTGTATGGGTTGTGGGTGGAACAAATGGTGGCCCTTCCAACCACAAGAAATGGGGCACACCTTTTTCTCGTCCCCTCACAGAACCTTTACTAGAATTGATTACGTATACATTTCAAGGGACTTGTGGGAAGAGTCATGTTTCAAAATGGAGGTGCAGTGAATCCTTATTGAAGGATCTGGTATTCCAGTTGGAGTTCGCTAAAGAAATAAGGGAATACTTCAAAACGAATCACACAGGTGAAGCAGAGAAAATAATTGTTTAGGAAGTGGGTAGGTGACCTGGTGGGGGATTTTGACTAGGGTATGGGCTACGAAGAAAAGGGACAGGGCACTTATGGAAAATAGACTGAGGGAGGAGATAAAACAACTAGACAAACGAACGCATGAGTCACTGGAGGGGCGGAGGATTGTGTTACAGAGGCTAGGGGGAAAAGGGAGGAGCTGCGGCTTCTGGAGGAAGGGAAAATAATCCACAACCTGCAATTTTTAAAACAGAGGTTTTACAAGAAAGAGGACAAGGCGGATGCTCTGCTGGCAGCCAGACTTAGAGGACAGCACTCAGAAAGATAGGTCAAGGAAATTGAAGGTAGGGAAAAAGTAAAGGAATCTTCTATGGAGGGGATTCAGGAGGGTTTTGCTTCTTTCTATGAGACGCTCTAAGAATCGGAGTCAAAACGGGAAGAGGGAGACATAGACGCATATCTAGCAGATGTTCACCTAGCTAAACTATCTAATGAGGAGAATAATGCCCTGGAGGCCCCCATAACAGAGGAAGAGATTAAGAATGCCTTGGCAAGATTACCACTGGAAAAGGTTCCTGGGGAGGATGGTTTCTCGGCAGGGTTTAACAAATCCTTCCTTACTGCCCTACTGCCGTTTCTGATGGAACTGTTCAATGATATATTAGATACTGGAAAAGCTCTGGGGTCCTTCTCGCGGGCGCTTATCACAGTGATACATAAGGAGGGAAGGGATCCCCGGTCTTGTGCTGCATTCTGCCTGATCTCCCTTCTCAACATTGACGCCAAAATCTACACCCGGGTGATTGCGGCTAGACTGGAGGAGTACATGCTAAGATTGATCCACGCGGGGATGACAGGGGGCTGAAACAATGAGGAAGACCCTACACCTGATGCACGAAGTCCAGAGGATCGAAGGGAACCCCTCCCTCCTCTCTGTGGATGCCGAAAAGGCAATTGATAGGGTGGAATGGTGGTTTCTCAAAGCAGTGCTCACAAAGTGCGGTATAGGAGATAGGCTCCTCCACGGAATACCGGCAGTGTACTCGTCTCACAAGCCGTGTGTGGCCGTAAATGGCGGGTATTCCCGTTGGTTTGGGTTAAGTAGGGAAACAAGGCTGGGCTGCCCTCTCTGCCCGACATTATTTGTACTCCCAGTAGAGCTGCTCGCCCAGAAGTTTAGAGACAACCCCTGGGTTGAGGGATTCCCGGAAGGAGGAGTAGACTATAAAGATGCACTTCACGCAGATGACATGCTTTTACGCAGAAGGAATCCCCTGACCTCCATACCGGTGGCGATACAATTAATTGAACAATATGGCTCCCTGGCAGGATTCAAGATTAATAAGTCTAAAACAGTCCTCTTCCCCTTGAATATGAGTAAAGACAGGGAGATAGCGAGGTTCACACCCCTGGGTGTGCAGGTCAACTTGGGTACCTTGAGATACATGGGGATCAATGTCACGAGGGCCATATATGAGGTAAACCTTACCCCCCTGATGACCAGAATTAGGACAGACTTTGCGAAATGGAACAAACTAGCAATATCATGGTTAGGCTGCATCAATGTTCTTAAAATGGCCTTTCTCCACAGGATACTTTATATGTACCAGATGCTCCCCGTCCGGGCCCCGGACTCATTTTTTGGGGAGATAAAGGACTCCCTTTTAATATTTCTTTGGCAGGGGAAAAGGCCAGGATATCCAGTGACGTGTTGATTCTACCTAAGGGTAAAGGGGAGTAGGCCTGCCAGACATTAACTGTACTATAAAGATGCCCAGCATAGGGTCCTTATACCCCATTTTAGGGCTCACAGTGATCTTGCACTCGCGTGCAATTTCTTGTGGGTAACTACAATACTTCTCGGTATTATAGTTGAATCTATTTCTTTGGCTCTTATTCATACGTGGTCATCTAATTTCAACTATTTTCACTTTATCACTATGCATTAGATCTTGTTCTGGGTATTATATATTTTCTGCAGTAAATGTGACTTTTTTAGATGTCTAAACTACTTAAGAATTTAGTTCAACTTTTAACACGATACATCACTGTTCTTTGTAATGTTAAATATTTGTTGTAATTTATTTATTTTAATTTTATTTACTTATGCATTTATATTGCGCCGAAGCCTGCAGGCATCAGGGCGCATACATTTAGACTAGGAACCGCATAACAGAAACCAGACAGCTGGGTACTATTTGATCTGCCTGGAAAACTGCAACTGCTATTTACAGATGGCCGTCTCCAGGGCTTTCCTAAAAGCTAAATAGTTACTTACTCCCTAATCTGATTGCCCTTGGCAGTCCGTTCCATGCTTGGGTGGCTTTTACTGGGAATGATCTGCCTAGCCCATTTGTTATTTGACCGTTGGGCAAACAATCTGACCATTAGATTCAGATCTCAAGGAACGGCTAGGTGTGTAGTGAAATACGTGTTCCTTCAGGTAGGCAGGGGGCTGACCACAGAGACATCGGTGGACTGTGGACTGTGGTCATAGCCTTGAATGGAATCCGCTCCTTGATTGTCAGCCAGTGCAGGACTCTTCCATCTGAGGTAATAGGCTCCCTTCTGGTTGTCGTCCTAACAGTTCTCACTGTACTGTTCTGAATAATCTCTGATATCTTGCAATGCACCCTTTGTTTGCTCCTAACATTAGTGCATTTCCATAGTCCAACCTAGATAGAATAGTAGCCGTGGCTATCGTAGCACGGCTCTTTTCGCTCAATAATGGTCTGATATGATTGAGCAGACGTAGATAGTATTGACAACTTCTGTTCATATTGCTCACCTGAGACTCCGCATTTAGTGATGCCTCCAGGGTAATACCCAGAGTCTTCACATTTTCTTGGCGGAATTCCTGATCTGAAAAGTATCATAATTCTTGCCTATTTTGGCACGTGCCTGTTGTGATCCAAAAACTCTGTTTTATTCCCGTTCAAACAGATCCAGTTGGATGTCATCCAGGCTTCTATAGTGTTGTAAATTAAACCTTTAGATTTTTTTTCTATGACTATTTACTTTTTGAGCTGCTATTCGTTTCCTATATCTTTATGGTGTATCTCAGTGGTTCTAGGTCATTATTTTTATTTGTGTAGGTCGTCTAACCAAAAGACCGATTTATTGCGGCTGATTTTAGATGGCCTACAAAAATGGAAATAATGACATTTCTCTTCCCCACCCCCAGCCTCTATTCCCGTTTTTTAGGTCAAATCAGGGGGTTTTACACCCTGAGCCCCTTCCCTCAGACCCCGCTGCCGCCCTCCCCCAGAACGCACACAAACACACACACATACAAGTACTCCCTACACACTAAAACTTACCTGAACTCCCTTGTGGCTGCTTTCGGGTCCTGGCGTATCTGCCAGCCCCTGCTCGCACTCCTATAACTTGCATTGAGCGTCTGCACATTGTGGTCCATACAGCCAGACAGTTTCAGCTCAGACCATCTGTCATGGATTCCATGTGTGACATGACAAACACTAAACTTTAATAATACCAGATTTCACTAAGCATATGTCTATTTGGAATAACCCTCTGTTCCCCCCAAGGAAACACTCTACGCAGCCGTCAGCTAAAGCATTGATAACCATTGAACTCATTGCATGACCCGCTTGGCCAAAACTCTTTACCACTAAAGAACTACGGCAGAGAGGTCTCCAACCTTTAGCTCTTCCGATGTTTTGGGCTACAACTCCCAGTAACCCGAGCCATAATAGTGAATGGTAATGGATCATGGCAGTTGTAGTCCAAAGCACATGTAGAGCCAAAGGTTGCAGAGCCCTAAAGTAGGTGAACCCAATGGCGAGTCATCTTGCAGTTCAAAAGTTGGAAGGATGTGTTTGCTTGAGAAAGAAGTACAAATTAAAAACTACAGGAAGTGTGTAAATGAGAGGTTGAATTATATGTGGGACTATTTGGGGGAACACTAAAGCACTACCGATTAATTGAAGGAATTGGGGAACTTAAAAAAAGGTATCAATTTTGGTACCAGAAATTACAGAAAAAGGATTTCCTTAAAAATACACAGAGCTTGATTCTTCAAACATGTCTGTACCTCTGCCTGGTCCATACCCATATGCACATAACAGACAAAAACTGCCCTATTCTTCCAAATGCACTTGTCTGTTGCAAATGTATACCTGGGAACCAGGTGTGAATCTTTGCAGGCCCCGGGAGGGGAGGGGCCTGATTCGCAGGATGTGCTATGAAGTGTGTCTTTCTTGCGCCACTTTCCCATATGCCAGTAACCCCCCTTGTCAGTTTACAGGTGGATGGGAAAACTCAATGCTTTCAGAGCATTCCATTGACCTCTGTGTTTGGGGGGGCATGGTATCACAAGTTTGACACTGACACAAAAGGTACAATTTGTAATACCTTCATTACAATTTCTGGGTTTGGTAAAACTCCTACTTTGCCCTATGACTAGGATGGAGTAGTCTCGACCATCAAATAATAAATAAAACAGTCCTAGTGGCATCCGTCAAATCAAAATGGCCTATGCCAACAAAAACCTAATGCCTGCCCTATCTCTTGCACAAAAAGTGTGTAAAGGAGAATATGGCTGTAAAGGAGAATCAGTGTCCAAATATGAAAAATAAGTGTGGCTGAATCAGCTCTCCTCCCCATGTCAGAAAACACGGAGGAAGGAGGTCCCCGTAGGCAGGATGACCCACTCTGGCTCAGATTTTCAACACAGAAACAGTTCAAAATGTGGATGGAGGCCTGCGTGGTATTCCACGTTAAAGTCTCTCTTTCCAGCCTTTGAAACAAACAATGTACAACAAAAGGTTCATGCTGGTCCCCCTCTGTCGGGCTCAGATCTCTTCAAAACAACCGTTTGTGTTGGTCCCCCTCTGTTGGACTGAGACCTTTCACAGCAAAAGTTCATGTTACTTGCAGGGGGCTCACTTCCCAAAACCTATTACACTTTGTGTCTCCCTCAGTCAGGATCAGACAGTTTTCGGATGTCGTAGACTTTTGAATGTGCGTGGCTTTCTTTACAGACCTCCGCAGGACCACTTCGACTCAAAGTTCAATGTTCAGCTTTTTATTCTCCCCTTCTCTCAGGGTTAATTTAGAGCACTTCGCTTTTACGGTTCATTCACTTTGTCACTACAATTCACCTTTCACAGAGACTTTTGTGTGGACTAGTTCCTTTCGCCGGACCACTCCGTTACTCAGTATCGCTGATTTCACAGCTGTCCTTATTTCAAAGTTCATGCACAGGTCTGCCTTTCTTCGCGTCTCATCCACACGCATGCAGACTTCATTTGCAATATGTTGCCACTTCAATCTTTCTTTGACACACACCGATCTTTCCGGTCTCTTGCCAACTCACCGGCTGTGTGCGTTTCTTTCTTGGTTTTACGATTTCCAATTCATGAGTCAAGGTTAGTACCACAGGCTTAGCCTCGACTC
Source organism: Ambystoma mexicanum (assembly GCF_040938575.1). Classification (NCBI taxonomy): domain Eukaryota; kingdom Metazoa; phylum Chordata; class Amphibia; order Caudata; family Ambystomatidae; genus Ambystoma; species Ambystoma mexicanum. The sequence goes on along the minus strand of NC_090936.1, from coordinate 38,207,493 downwards.
CCCAACTCTGCCCTTCATTCAGGAGGGTCGCTGGCATCCTTGAAACACAATGCAACCTTCCTGTGTGTGATTTGGCCTTCTCCACGTGTCTTTTGCGGCCTTTTGGATTCAACGGCCTCCTGCAGGGAACTCCTGGGGTTCTCCACCCGTGGCTCTCATCCCTTGGTCTGTTGCTCTGCTCCAGTAGGTTCACCTTTGCGCCGAAGTTCTGCTGCTTCTCGTGTCCCACCTCGCTCAGAGTGTGTATCCATGTTCCGCTTTTTATCCATTGTGAGGAAAGCTAATTGGTATCAGGTTTATGCACTTAAAGTCAAGTGCCTGACTTTGCCTGAGCCGATTAGCGGGAAATGTCCAGTACGATGTATAAGCGTTAGTCTTGTTACTCTCACTTGCCTTCTTCCTCGGCCCAGTGTTTGTGTAAAAAAAGGGGCGGGGGTTTGGGGACCTCAGAGAATCCTAAAAAATAGGATGGGTTAGGTGTACAAGAAATAGACTGCGTCTCACCATCGGCTGCCTCACACACACTCCACCATCGGCTGCCTCACCCTCATGCCACATCCAAGCCTGCATCTCTTTGGCATCTAACAACTCGGCCGAACTCTTTAAAATCTGCAAGGAGCTGGTCAATCCTACTGCAATCTCTACCTCTCCTGTTCCCTCCCAGGCCCTCTGCACGGCCCTGGCTTCTCATTTCACCTCTAAAACTCAGGACATCCTGTCCTCTCTCTCTTCCTCTCTGCCCCCCCTCTATCTACTCCCTGCTCTTCCTCTGGCCCTTCTTTGGCCACCCCTCATCCCTCCTTCTCTGCCTTTCCCCCGTTCTCCGTTCTCCCCATATGAGGTTTTTAGACAAGTCTGATCCATGAAAGTCTCATCAAAACAGGTTCACCCCTTTTCCTCCAAAACCATCAAGGACCACATTGACACCCTGGCTCCTGCTCTGGCTGACTTCTGCAACCACTCCTTCGCCACTGGAGTCTTCCCCTCCCCCTTGAAACACTCCCTTATGCACCCTCTTCTTAAGAAACCCCCTGCCCGGCTAACTATCGCCCAATCGCCATAACTCCCTTCCTAGGCAAACTCCTGGAAAAGCCATCTCCCAGCTCAATCTTCACACTGAATCTGATGGTTTCCTCCATGACCATCAGTCTGGCTTCAGAGCTACCAGAAGCTCGGAAAGTGCTCTCCTGAACATCCTTGAAGACCTGCTTGCCAACCTCGATTCCAAAACCCCTTGTGTCCTCATCCTGCTTGATCTCTCTTCTGCCTTTGACACAGTCACCCATACCATCCTGCTCAACCATCTCCATAATAACCTGGGTATCACCGATCAGGCCCTGGCTTGGCTGACCTCTTTCCTCTCCGATCAACGCTCCCAGGTTCTACTTGGGTCCTTCCTCTCCTCTATCTGTATCTCTACCTGTGGTGTTCCCCAGGGGTCTAACCTCTCCCCCTGGCTGTTCAACCAATACCTTGCACTTCTTGCCCAGCGCATTGCTGCTCTCTGCCTCAACTTTCAGTGCTATGCGGATGACACTCAACTCATTTTCAATCTCCTTTCCGCCACCTCTTCCTCTCTCATCTCTGACTGTCTGTCTGCTATCCAGGAGTGGTGTACCACCAATGATCTCTGCCTTAATGCCAGTAAAACCGAGATTCTCCTCATAGGCACTCCTGTTCCCTCTTTTCCTGCCACTCTCTGGCCGGCCTCTCTTGATCCTATTCCTGCTCCCACCTGTGAGGCTAAAAAACTCAGGGTTATCTTCGGCTCCACACTCTCCTCTCTTCACATCTCTGACGTCTCTAAGAAGTCACACTACCAGCTGCACCTCCTCAGAGGTATTCCTTCTTTCCTCTCCTTTCCCAAGAAGCTCACTGTATCCAGAGCTCTGGTTCTCTCTAAGCTGGACTACTACAATGGCCTCTTTCTAAATCTGCCTGCCTCTACTCTCCGCCCTCTTCAACTCATCCAAAACAGGACTGTGAGACTTGTCCTTGGCCTCAAGGCCAGGGATCATATCTCTCCAGGACTGAAATGTCTGCACTGGCTCCCAGTGGCTGCAAGGATTAAGTTCAAAACCCTCTGCATTGGCCACAAGGCCTTCTGGGGCCTGGGACCTCAGTACCTTCAACTCTCTCTTCCTAAATATCTTCCATCTCAAGCTCTTCGCTCATCCACCTCAACTCCCTCACGGTCAGTCTCTTTTCCAAGCAACGAATTGGTGGTAGATCTCTTTCCTCTGCTGGGGCATCTCTCTGGAACAGCCTCCCGGCCCCTCTGAAACTTGAGGAGAACCATCTCTGGTTCCGGTAGCACCTCAAGACCTTCCTCTTTCCTTTTGCTTTCTCTCCTCCTCTCCCCTGCTGATCGCCTAGCTGAATCTGAAACTGCACTGGTTACCAGGCTACCCTCTGATCTCAGGCCCAGGTCCCCTCCCCGCCAATTGCACACCGCACTGCCCCCCCTGGCAAGCCCTGCACTAGGGGACTGTTTTTGTATCCCTACAGCCCCTACTAGCACCTGACACCCGATGTCTGCACTTACCCCTGCACTCGCCACCAGCTGGCTAGACTTTTATTTATTGTCTTTATTTATTTTACTGTCATCCTATGTACTGCACTGCCCCCTCCCCTTTCCCCCTGCACTTTTCCCCTTCCCAAATCCCCTGCACTTGCGCGATCTCAGTTAACCTGGCCTAGTAGGATCGTTGTCTCTGTCTTCCCTCGATCCCCCTCCCTTGCCTCGTCGCACCTTGAAACACTTCTGTATAGGCGCGTTATAAATGCCTTATCATATTACTCCCCAAAGACCCCTCACACAAGTGATCCTCCCGCACTGGTCCACCCACAGGGTCTGGATCCAAAGGCCTTGGCCGTGCCCTGGCCGCCTGAGAGAGGCGTCCCTGGGGACTAGTGGTAAGACACCCTTTGGTTTCTCACATCTGAGACAGCATTTTCCTGCAAAGAATAGAAACGCTTAGGCCTTTAATGAGCATTTGTTATCAAGTGTTCGCTTCTGGGCTCCATAATGGAGATCAGAAAGAACACAATGCATTCACATGCAACAAGTCGCAAGGCCTTTATCATAATCGTGGTTTTGGCAGCTCGCCATCTTTTCATGCACGTTGCGAGGCGCAGAGGTAGCTCGCGGAGCGCGCGCGGCGTTTCTTTACCTTCCTGATCTTTGTGGACGAGCAGATGTTGGCCATGAGTTTGTGTGGATCTGGACTATGAAAGCCTTTGGCTTGCTCCCCTAGAGGTCCATCTAGCAGTGTCCTGTCCAACTGACAGAAGAGAATTATTCGTTCCTGCCACTAGAACACTAGTGCAGGTAACTGTAAGAAAAAGTTATCTAAAGTATGCTACTGAAAGGAATGTCTGTGTAGTGTCCTTTGTACTCTTAGCCAAACATTAAACACACTTTACACATTAATAAATGTTCAAGACTCCTTCCTGGCAGCCCTCCCACATGTGAGGAGGCTCACACAGCACTTCTTTCTTCTGTTTTAATAGAATGTGCTGTTCTCGAATCCTTTTCCCCTTTAGAACTTTCATCTGCAATATATTTAACTAAATATGTTGATGTTGCGCCACTCAAGCACGAACACATCTGTTTGATGATTTTGGGGTGTTTATTTTTGCTGACGTAGCTGGCAGGCCTGCCTTTAATAGCATTTTGTACAGTACACTTTTTCATTTATGTTTGTTATTCTGCCTGTAAATCCTTGCTGGTGGTGTTTTTTGTTTGTGCAAAATGTATTTCTTTTTTTCTTTTCTCACATTCAAGGGGGGTTCTATAGTGAGGCATTCACAAGCAGCTGCCTTGGGCGCCAGAAGCGCAGAGGGCCGACGCGAGATGGCAGGGTGGTCGGCGGGGTGGGGGTCGTTGGATTTTGACCCTATTACATATATCAAACCTGGTCTCATTGTAAAAGGCAGGGGGTGCCAACATTTATAAATCGCTTCACCAACTCTTACCGAAATAGCTGCCAATTTTGCACAAACTTTCTAACAGTGTTGTCATTCAATTGCGAACATGTGGCAATACGTTGGAGCACGAGTTACACAACCTAGTTTGTCTGTTAAGGGAAATGACTCCAAATTGTGAAATGCAAACACCCCCCTGGAACATCCCAAGCCATCCATTCTACAACTGCATCCAAAGGGCAACTTGCGATGCCAGGAGGCGTGTTACTAGTATGAATGATGATATTATCTGTAATTTCAGATGTCGATCTGCCATGCAAGTTCCTCTTTCCTTTCGCAGTTCTAAGTCAGCGCTGAAAGTCTGCTTGGCAGGTGGAAGTTGATCATTTCTGGGTGTTCCCCAGAGGCTTTCCAGAACAGTTCATGCAGAGCCCCGCAGCATGCATGTACCAAGGCATGCCGAGTGTTGCATGCAGCAATGCAATCTGAGTCTGGTCCTCCTAGAAGCATTGCAGTTGGACATGCATGTATCGATGCAGTCTCATCCTATCAGAAGCATTGCAGTTTTGCGTGCATGCAGCAGTGCAGTCTGATCCTCTCAGAAGCATTGCAGTTTGGTGTGCATGCAGCAGTGCAGTCTGATCCTCTCAGAAGCATTGCAGTTTGATATGCATGCAACGAGGCAGTCTGATCCTATCAGAAGCATTGCCGTTTGGCGTGCATGCAGCAGTTGCAGTCAGATCCTATAGGAAGCATTGCAGCTTGGCGTGCATGCAGCAGTGCAGTCAGATCCTATCAGAAGCATTGCAGTTTGGCGTGCATGCAGCAGTGCAGTCTGATCCTCTCAGAAGCATTGCAGTTTGGCGTGCATGGAGCAGTGCAGTCTGATCCTCTCAGAAGCATTGCAGTTTGGCGTGCATGCAGCAGTGCAGTCTGATCCTCTCAGAAGCATTGCAGTTTGGCGTGCATGGAGCAGTGCAGTCTGATCCTCTCAGAAGCATTGCAGTTTGGCGTGCATGCAGCATTGCAGTCTGATCCTCTCAGAAGCATTGCAGTTTGGCGTGCATGCAGCAGTGCAGTCTGATCCTATCAGAAGTATTGCAGTTTGGCGTGCATGCAGCAGTGCAGTCTGATCCTCTCAGAAGCATTGCAGTTTGGCGTACATGCAGCAGTACAGTCTGATCCTCTCAGAAGCATTGCAGTTTGGAGTGCATGCAGCAGTGCAGTCTGATCCTCTCAGAAGCATTGCAGTTTGGCATGCATGCAGCAGTGCAGTCTGATCCTATAGGAAGCATTGCAGTTTGGCGGGCATGTAGCAGTGCAGTCTGATCCTATCAGAAGTATTGCAGTTTGGCATGCATGCAGCAGTGCAGTTTGATCCTCTCAGAAGCATTGCAGTTTGGTGTGCATGCAGCAGTGCAGTCTAATCCTCTCAGAAGCATTGCAGTTTGGCGTGCATGCCGCAGTGCAGTCTGATCCTATCAGAAGCATTGCAGTTTGATATGCATGCAACGAGGCAGTCTGATCCTATCAGAAGCATTGCACTTTGACAAGAGCTGCTCAGTAATGCCCCGCCAGCTGAAACAAGGACTGATTTGACAATGGCCCTCATTACGACCCTGGCGGAAATCGAAAAACGATGGCGGAAATGCAATACCGCCATCGAATAGCGCTAGGTGCGATTATGACCCGTCACCGTAAAGTACGATGCCATTAGCGACACCGTAGTGAACGCCAACGCTAACTGCACCAAGTACGCGCACGCGCGCCATGCCAAACCGTAATTACCACCATGGCGCAACGGTACGCGAATTCTGACCCTAGCGGACATGTACCTAACGCCATCAAGCATGGCGGAAAGTACCATTCCGCCATGGTGAGAAGTACGGCATCGCGAACCAACCGTAAAAGGCCCTACTGAGTGCCTGTACACCACTCCCTGGCCACATTGCACAACTCCTCGTAGGTGCAATGAAGTCACACAATGCAACCAGTGAAATGTACAAGTCACCCATGCATGCCAACGAACAAATGAATCTAGGGGCTCCAAGTGCCTTGTGAGTGGCCATCCATATTTGCCATGGCACCATTGCCGCACTGATGCAGCACAGGCATGTGAAGGTTCAAGTCCAGCAACATGAACTGAAATATGAGACAAACAAAAACAGGCCCCCCCATCGACTGACACAAGTGTAAGGCAACATTCAAAGCAGTATCCTGCGTGAGACTGCACCAGCCCTGTACTCCTGCCAGTAAACAAACCAACCATCAGCATAAGCATGTACCACACAAGTTGGCAGAGTGACTGAGCAGCCAGGCTCATCTCAAGAGGGGCCAATGGGAGCTGCAGGGCACAGATGGCACGAATACAGAAGCTATTCCAATGGACATGACCTCAGTCTCCCTCCAAGAAACGCACGCAAACACAGGCACTTGTGACCAGCCATATTCTGATAATCACATCATTCCACCAATCCACCTGGCTGACCGGCATCTGTTACACAAAAGCTAATCCCCCGCCCCTGAGCATGACATCATTAAAACAGTCATAATGGTAGCCCCTATCCCTGACCACACTGGGCTTCGTAGGCAAACGCGGCCAGTACAGTACCACGCAACTATACTCAGAAGCCGGAACCCAATGCAGATCTTCTCACAATACATCGCTCCACAAATAGGAATATGCTACATTACTTGCAAAGAAGAACGCTACACGGTTAATATCAGAATAGAAATTTAATGCACAACAAAATCACCAAGCCCATACAGCCATTAGGTCATGAACTCCAAAATATATTTCATTATTGGGGGCTGCATCCGCAATAAATGACCAGCTTCTTCTTGTGTGACGCCCTGTTCCTTCATGGTACACAGGGGCTACATTCACGTTCAAAAAGGCAACATGGAAGCGCCTAGAACCGCAGGGCCGTCCCATTAGGTAGGCACTAGTCCAGCTGAAAGGTCGATATGTTGCTCCTAGCCACTAGTACTGTGTAAGGGCATGTGGCCCATTGGCGATCGTCCCATAAGATCGTAATGGTGCTCCACTGATTAACACGAAGCAGCAGGTGTCGGGAGTAAAAGCCATCTGCAGGAGTGGCATACAGATGGCAGCGGCAAAAGGGGAGGAGATACCTGTCACCCAAATTAAATGAAAAAGAATAGTATGGGCATCAGAACTTCATTTGAATTACTCACTTCAATGATCACACTAAATCTACAGCCATATGCATGCTAGCCCACTCAAAAGGATTATTTCCACCCAAAAATCACTTGCGAATCATAACTATATAAATCGAGGTGAAAACACTATTACAAACGAGTCTTTGTGTGCATGCGTCTGTTAAAACAGAATCCATTAGATGGGATTAGTAACGTGCATAGACACAAGTGTTTGAAGGCGCGTCGAGACAGGGAGGGTTCAACAAAGGCAGATAGACGATGGTCCCACTATGGCAGCCCTGCATCACATAGCGCAGGGGAAGTGGATAGATTCCAAAAAGCCCTGTACATGGCAAACTCTCCATTAAATCATCTGTCCATGCATCCATACATCATTCCCTCATCCCGGAATGAAAACGCCTGATTATTTACTCACATAACATGTGAAATTTCCATTGAGTCTGTGCGTAATGCAGTCTGCAAAATCCACTGTGCTCCAGGCCGGAATTCCAGTGTTGTGAAGTAACATGTATTTGGGAACGTCCTGCCTTATCGTCCACTACGCTATTGCGCATCCCATACTATTCATATCAATCATTGCATTCTCGCCATGGCCCCTGTCCCAAGGACATTAAACAATAGAACGTTATATTTGCAGTCAGACCTGTGGGCGTCTCCTCGCCCCTAGCTGAAAACCGAAAGCGCCGTCCTTCGAATTCCTCATTTGCAACATCACGTCGAAAAGGCATCTGTGACCGCTTGAAATCACAAATTCATCCATGTAGTGCGGCAGTGTGTGAAAATGGCAACTGGCTTCACTCACAAATGGGATGCCCCGCCCGTCGGTGAACCTCGGTACAGTGCTGCATGAGGGTCCACCGTTAATCGAGTACTACATTCCACTGACCCTTCACAAGTTTGTTCGCGACTGCAAAGATAGTATGTGAAACAATGGGACCATAGCAGAATGAACATATGAACCAATATTTCACTGCCATCGGGATCAAATACATGATTGTAATAGCAAGATGCCATGCGTCGAATTGCAGCGTTGTGTGCGGGACGTGCTCGCCCAAAGGGGATTGCAGCTTGCACAGGTGGAATGAATCACCACAGGTGGAGGCTATACAGCCTGAAAACACATAAATTGCACACCCAACCCCCTCCCACAACCACACCCACTCCAAAATGCTACAGGCAGGACTAGCGATGTTGGCCCTGGGGGACCTGATAGCACTGCAAGTACTCCAACTTCAAGAAGAAGACGAACACTAACTACTACAACAACCGGCCGCACAGAGGAGACGCAGGAGGAGGAGGAGGGCAAGGCAGGGCCAGCAAGGCCCGCCAGCACAGCCACTACCACCACGCAGGCAGCCCGCAATCCCACGCCTCCGAGCACATCCGTTCAACCTCACGGATGAGCAGATCCACACCCTCTACCGTTTGGACCGGGACACCATAACCGCCATTGTGGATATGACACAGGCTGACCTTGTCAGCATGATAGATAGCCCAACCGCCATCCCACCCCTACTGAAGGTGGTGTCTGTACTCCACTTCCTGGCCACAGGCACCTACCAGCACACAGTCGGACAGTTGCATGGCATTTCACAGCCAGTGTTCTCACGGACACTATTGCAAGTGCTCGATGCCCTCCTGAAGCACGCAGACGACTACATCTCTCTACCACGCTCGGAGCAGGAAATTACGAACACAAAAGTGGGATTCCATGCACTTGGCGGCATACCGGGTTGCATTGGTGCCATCGACTGCACCCATGTGGAATTGGTCGTCCCACATGCCATGGAGGCCCAGTACCGCAACCGAAAACAATTTCATTCTCTTAATGTACAAATGGTGTGTGACTCCAACAGGATCATTACACATTGTTGTGCCCGATTTCCTGGATCAACCCATGATTCTATGGTCTTGAGAAACTCTACAATACCACGCTACATGGAGCGACACGCAGGGAACAGATCCTGGCTACTCGGTGAGTCTCATTTCATGCATGATAATGTGGGGTATGTGATGCGGCAATGACCTGGCAGGAAGGGGGGGGGTGCGTACGTAGCAATGTCATTCCACAAACATCCTTTATTGTCCACATACAGGTGATGCCGGGTATCCACTGAAGAGATGGCTCCTTACACCACTCCGGAACCCACAGAACCAGCATGAGGAGGACTACAACCATGCCCACTCACGTACCCGTGTAGTCATAGAACAGGCATTCGGCCTACTGAAGACTCGTTTCCGCTGCCTCAGCAGGTCTGGCGGGGCACTCCTGTACCGCCATGAGAAGGTTGCAAAGATGGTCATGGCATGTGTCATGCTACACAACATGTGCGTACGTAGAAATGTGCCCATGCCCCCTGACGCAGAACTGCAAGCAATTGAAGATGGTCATGATGAGGGTGGGGATGTGGCAGCACCTCAAGGAGTCCGCGAGGCACAGGAGGGCCGTGACATTCGTCAGATTCTCATTGATTCATGCTTCTAGCACTCACACCTGGTGGCTGATACATGGACACGGGACTTGTGGCACTGTGTGTGTCTGGAACATGCACAATATGGACTGTACGCCTATTAAGGCCTCGTACACAAAGATCAATGTCCACACATCTCATTGGATGATTGTGCAATGTTTATAGCATATGTGAAATTATGTTACACACCCCATCGACCCGCCACCCAAGTGAGCCCAACACACCCCCTCCACCCTCCTACCTCCCCCCCGAACACCAGTGTCCAAAGATGCTCATTGTCAGTGGGCAGACGCTATTGCAAGCCCCCTCTCCGGGTATCAAGGGCACCCCTGCCTGTGGAGCGCAGGTTCCTCCCAGATCTACGTTGGGGGCTGCCCTGGACGGAACTTGCAACGGATGATGTCTCTGCCTGCTCACGTCCATGCATGTCCCTAAGGGTTTGTGAGAGCTCAGTGAGCACACGGCGCACAGCGGCAAGTTCAGCACATACGTCTTTGGACGTCGCATGCAGTTCCCCCCTCAGGCTCTCGGTGCTTCTCTCCATTTGTACTCTCAGGCTCTCGGTGCTTCTCTCCATTTGTGCCCTTAGTGTCTCTGTACTTCTCTCCATTTCTGCCCTAAGTGTCTCAGTTGATGTTTCTATGGCTGCCTTAGTACCCCCACATTCATCAGCATGGTCCTTGAGGAGCGTGGCCAGTTGCTGCTGTTGCACGATCACCTGGTCGAGGGACTGTTGCCTCTGCTGTGCCATGGCCATTTGCGGTGGTGTCACAGAGGGGCTGATCACCTCATGTTGCCTTGCCACAGGGCTTGTGGGGGATGGCCAGTCGTCGTCTTGTGGGTGCCCCTGCGTGGTATCCTCATGGTGTACGGGTTGAAACAAACAGGGGGATTGAGACAGGTCATGGATGGAACCTACATCGACATCCCCGTTTTCTGTGTCGGAGCATGCTGCCATTAATGCAGTGTCACCTATGGTGCTGCTGCCACCAGAAGCAGTGCCTACTGTGGCATCCATTGGGGGGACCTGTGGTGGTGCTGTTGTGGGCATGCTGGCTGCTGGGGTGCCTGTTGAAGTTCCTTCCTGTGTGCTGCCACTTGATTTGTGCTGCTGCCGTGTCTTGATCCGTGCAGCTGAGGTGGAGGGTCTTTGGCCGTTGGTCTTGGCCCTCTTTGCAGGTGTGCTGGTAGGGGTGTCCTGGAGCTCGTCGTTTGAATCGGACCCTATGGTGGAGTAAAGGAGGGCGAGCGTTATTAATGGGTCTGTGGAAATTGGAATGGCAATGTATCACATGCATTGGGGTGGTACCTGAGGGTGATTTGGGTCAGGGCCTTGGAGGTGGTTTCATTTTTGTGTGGAATGAGGATGCAGTTGTTTTGCAGCCTGCAGTTAGGGTGTGCCTGCTGCACGTGTAGAGGGTGTTTTTAGGATTTTAAATTATTTATGTATTTAATGTGACTTTTAAAGTGCGCTATCAGGCCAATGTATGTGGACGTTCTCCTGGACATGTGTTTCTGTTGCACTATGTGGACACATGGTACTTCACATGATTGGACATTGTGGATTTAGCATTGTTTTATTTGGGCCACCTACCTGATTCTTCTGATGTCTGCACTCCTTTCTCCATCCCTCCGACTCCCTCTATACTCTCCATTCCAATGGTGGAGGCACAGATTTCTTCCCAGGGGGTCAACTTGATGGGTGATTCCGATCCTCCCCCGGTAGCTGTGGCAATGTTACGGTTGGCGGATAGTATGCTCCGTACGCGTATCCGCAAGTCGTCCCATCGCTTTCTGCATTGCTGTGGGTTGCGGGGTGCGGTCCCCACCGCACTTACCCGCTGTGCCACCAGGGCCCATATGGCCTTCTTGTTCGCAAGTGCCGTCCTGGTCATTTGCGTCGAGAAGACGACGGCAGCATTCTCCTGGAGGGTCTCTGTGAGCACGGTGAGTTCCTCACGGGAGAAGTGGACCTGCCGCTTGCGGTCGCACGCTTTTTTCGCTACTTTTCCCATTTTTATTGCTTTCACTAGGGTGGATGACGGGTTGGGATGTGTCTCAGGGTAGTATTTTTTATGGTTGTGTGGGAATTCTGATTTTATAGGTGTACGGCGTGCTGTTTCCCGTTCCGGGACCATGTTTTTACTTCCGTTTCCGTATATTTACGGTCACCGTACTTTCCGATTGCCGCTCATTACGGTGACCGCTAAGATGGGTGGCGGAATTGCACCTAGGGCGCCGTACGACGGCGGTGAGGGGCGTTTTGGGGACATTTCCGCCATCGCGGACTTTGCACTTCCGCCATGGCGTAGTGCTCGTGCCCGATGGGTCGGAATTAGCCGCACTTTACTCCGTCGTGCAATGGCGGAAACGCTATTTACGCTATGGCGGTCAGGTCAGTCACTTTCCGCCAGGGTCGTAATGAGGGCCAATGTGTTTGGAGGGATATTACAATGGTGGCCACCACCAAACACCTTTACAGAAGGCATGCTCAGGGTTTTGGAGAATGACAGTGATTTAAGGCAGAGGGGCAAGTTATTTGTGTGAGACTGGAACAAAACAATCTGGTGTCTTGTGGCTCCATCTTTGTGGAGTGCAAAGATGTGCTGAAAAGCCTTGGAAAGAGCTTAGCTGCTACATGCGTTCTGGTTCGGGCTAGCCCAACACATGCATGCAGTGTTTGTCAAGCTATTCCCCAGTCATAGCCCCTGGATTCCCGAACATAGTAGCCTTCTTGACTTAGGGAGCGATCTATTCCAGACCTGGAGACCAAGCAGAACGTCCAGGTGATGTCAAGGCCTTTAACACACTGCCCAGTACTGTTTCTGACTGGTTGCAGCTGCTCCAACCGGCTGTCGGGCTCTTGACACAAGCAGGAGCAATAGGGGCAGGGACACACTCTCCCATTGGAGTGTGGCGTGTAATGAGTGGATGTCCAGGCGTGGTGGTAGTGGGAGAGAAGATGGATGTGGGCAATGGGTAGAGGGAAACAGGAGCACAGGGCAGAGACTGGAAGAAAGTTGCGCGCGGGATGATCAACGCGCCACGGCTCGTAATGCAATGACAGGTATTGCTCACATTCTGAGTCACTCAGGTGCTAATAGGACATTATATGAGGATGGCTAAAGAGATAATAGGCATAGAGTTGGCTGTTTTGATTTCTTTAGGTTCTGGAAAGCCATGCAAAATCGCCTGGCAGAAATCGCTAGAATTGATCGTGCTGACAAACAAAACCTAACAGAAACCCTGACAACAATAACAAAGAAAATGTTGGACGATAAATCAAAAAAATATCTTGGAACAGACAACAAACCAGATCCTTCCTCAATTCAACCTCAAAGTGAAAAAGTCGCGTCTGACCCCAAACTTACAACAAACCAAACTACTCAATACGAAATTCAGGCTGATCCTGTAAAACCACTTATAAGTAGTGCTAATGCTGAACCTTTGTCGTGTACTCCATTTGACATCTTTGACCTAACCAAAAGAGGCCTTATAGGAAATCAACCTCAGCCAAAGAAAAAAACTGCAAAAAAAACACCAGACAGGGTCTCGAGCGTTCTTAAGAAAACTCCAGGTGGTTGAAAAACAACAAACTACACCCACAATAACAACCCAAATAAATCGGGAAAATAGGAAGAAACAAGACCAACCAGACATGACGAAAGCCCCTGCGACACCAAGATCAGATTCTAAAGAAGCAACGGATGGGTCAGAACAAAAGCGAGAAACATCGATACAAAGAGAAGACAAACCACTCGACGCACTATTAGCTGTGATTGACCAAAACGCAATTATCGACTTGACGTGGAGTCGTCATGACAAATCAAAAAGCCTAAGTATTCTAACAGATCTGGATTCCACTTTAACCGATCCTCAAGATGACCAACTAATAGTCCTAGATGAATGTTCTGAGACCTCAACTCCTAATTCGATTTCGATCAATACATCCACTAATATCTCCTTCACATACTCTATAGTATCAAATGAAGAAAGCTGGACTTCAGTCGAAACTGAAAATTCCTACAAAAGCGTGGAAACTACAATGGATCAAGGCGAATCCCCATTAATTCGACCTATCTTTGTGGATCCAAGGAAAGTAAATAATATCTTCCGCCTATCATTGACTGCAATTACCCCAAATCCTACTGAAGTCATAATTATGAACAGATCAAATATTCTACGTTTATTTACAGTCATTCCACAACTAACTGAAATCACTTCAAGAGACATTGATGTTCTTCACTTCCCAAACAAAAACCAGATGGACACAGTTCACATCGACTTCTACAATCAAAAAACGATGATGCATGTACTGTCAACAAAAAATCACCTACTAAAATTGGGTTTTACAAATGAAGAAGTCCTTGTACCAAATCTATGGCCTCAAAAAAACTAAAAATATCTATGAACCATGAATATTCGAATCAAAACAAACAGAAGAATATCGACCGCCAACAGAAAACCAAGCAGCCAGTATCTTGCAATGACCTGCGGGACAGAAACATTCAATCAAGTCAAGGACGGACCAAATGTATCCTGACATGTCTTATAACGCACAATTACAACAAAAATTAACACAACGAGCCGATAATCAAAACTCAAGAATTAAGACCTATCTATAACAACCAAAAAACAATGAAACAAAGACAGAAGAGATAACATTATGTTCCTGGAATACCAGAGGCTCAACCCATCTATTTGAAGAAGGATCCTTAAATCAAAAAGATGTGGCAATAATTTGCCTTCAAGAAACGTGGCTGTCTGAAGAGGTAACTTGCGAAGGTTTCTCGACCTTCATGAACCCAGCGATTACTCCACACCAAGGTAGACCATCATCAGGGATGTTGATTATGACCAAAATAAATCCATCCTGGTCAATTGTAGCAAAGCAAAATCTGGGCCCAATACATCACCATCTGTATTCAAACCCCAAAAAGGGAATCCAGCTACTTACCTATCTTCAATATGTATTGGAACCCTACATCAATGAATGAAAACATATTTCTTGATTCAATTTTTGAAGAATTTGATACAATTGCCAGACTACATAATTCGACAGATTTTATAATCGCTGGTGATTTGAATATTCATCTTTATAGCCCAGAAGGTATGAAAATAAATCCCCCCAACCTATCGTCAAGAGCAAAAAAATTGACCAAATAAATGTTAATTAGAAACCTAACCTTGACTGAACAACGACGAAATGACCAAGATAAACCTCCGCCAACATGGACACGTGAACAATCCAACTCAATCATAGACTATATCTCCATCTCAGAAACGACATTAAAAAATCTAACGGCAACTGCAAATCATCCACAAATAAATAGCAATCATCACCAAATTTTAATCACATGGACTACTACTCAAACACAAATCTCACGATTATACCTTCCAGAGTTGGAACTCAATAACGGTCTAAATAAGCTTAGAATAAACCAACACCAAATGGTTGACCTGCTGACAAACTTCGAGACTTCAAATTTACCAGACCACGCAAAGCTCAACTATGAGTGGATTTTGCACAAATATCAGCAACCCAAAAAAATCTGTGCGATACGGCAAATCAAACATCAACATCAGTTTAATCATGATATCAAGCTAATGAAAAAGAACTTACACAAAACAATTCGACTACTCAAAAAACAGAATACAATAACCTCGGTGGTAGAAATAAAAAAAGAAAAACAGAAATATTCCAACTACATAAAATCACATAAAGCTAATATGCACCAAGCGGACGCAGAGGCGATACTAGCGGCATTAAGACAGAAAAACACCAGACAGCTGTGGTCGCTCCTAAATGAAAAATCCAATGCATCAACCATGATACAAGAGGTAGAATCCGGAGAATGGTCTCAACATTTCAAAAACCTCTACAAAAAGAAAAGAGAGATTTCACCAACAGGAAGCTCGAACAACCATCAGCCTTGGGACCTAATATGGGAAAAGATGAGATAAAAAAAAACATTATGGCCTTGAATCCATCGCAAGCACCAGGCCCTGATGGGCTCTCAAACGCTGATCTAAAATCTGCCCCTGAAGAATGGGCTACCTTTTTCTCAAAACTACTTAATTTAATAGAGAAAACCAAACAAATCCCATCCACCTGGAACCTAGCGATATTGATTCCGATTTACAAAGCTGGTGATAGGAAAATGCCAACAAACTATAGGCCCATAGCCCTTCTTGACCCACTGGGAAAGCTGTTTGCGGGATTTCTGATGGAAAAACGTAATACTTGGGCAGAGGAAAATGGTTTCCAAGAGAAGAGACAGACTGGTTTTGCTAACAAAATCGGCACAAACGTGAATCTGCTACTTCTAAGTATGATTAAGTACGAAGCAACAACAAAGAAACAACAAGTATACGCTGTCTTTATAGACTTAAAAACAGCATTCGACTCGGTGAATAGAGAAAAATTATGGATGGAGTTAACATCTTGGGGATGTCCCTCGTTTATTCTCAACCCAATTAAGCAACTCTACTCCAATACATCGATTAGAGTCAGATTAATAAAAGATGGAGCAGTAACAGACGAAATTACCACCTGGAATGGCCTAAAACAAGGATGTCCCCTGGCTGCTTATCTATACAACTTACATACATTCAGATTTGTACAAGCGATTCACGACCCTCTCTCGAATCCGCCGAAGATTAATTACGAACCGTTAAAAACCTTAATGTATGCAGACGACATCATTGTCATGGACAAAACACAATCAGGTTTACAAAAAACGGTAAACAAAGTGAGCCTTTTTATGAACGAGAACGACCCACAAATCAACATTCCTAAAACAAAGTTAATGAGACTAACATCTCTGCATAACATCAGGCGACAAAAAGTGAAACTAAAATTAGAAGATAAAAATATCTTGGCGCCATGATAAATCCATCACCAGTGGAGCAGGAATGGAAAGACCACATTGAGAGGAAAGCAAGATCCTTAGCCCGCTTAGGTCGCTTTTTCCATTGTAAATTTGAAACCTTCACAATAAAATCAACTATCCTATTGTATAGACAAAAAGTGGTTCCCATCCTAACCTATGCTGGAGAAACAATAATTAACCAAGACACGATGAAATGGCAACAATAGGAGGCCATATTTTGGAGAAAAACTCTTGCTTTACCTAACTCATTTCCAATGCCAAGAATTCGTTTTGAATTGGCACTTCAATCTCTAGAATCTATTATTACTTGGAAAAAAATTGATCTTTACAGAAAAATAATTTGCCAGGATAAAAGTCCATCTCTAGAAATACTCAAGGAAAAAAAGACACCTGTATATGTAACAGCTCTTCAATACTGGACCAACGAGATAAAAAAGAAAATGAAGGCCGAAGACATCAGCGAGGACATGCTAATAAATAGACCACAATATGCCAAAAAAAGAGTTCAGCAAAACGATTGGATCAAAACAATAGAGGAACAATCAAAATACAAACGAGCATTAAACTGCTCAATAGAATCAAGAGCTCTTAATGAATTACCACCATATTTAGCGTGCTTTCCAGAACGTTCAATACAAGACCAATTCCTACGCCTTCGTCTAAATATATTGCCAACGTGCGGTTACTTATCTAACATAAAACACCCAACAGTAATGACTACAAACTGTCGATTTTGCAAGATTGACAACACCAAAGAGACTCTTTTTCACGTAATCATGGTTTGCCAAGAGAAACAGATGAACACACAGGAACGATGGGCCCATATCTTAAAAGGACATGATAAGAACCTTATCTTAACAGTAATTACATTTTGGACTGCGATCCTGAAAATTAGCAATCACCAAGAATATGAAACTTAAAATTTCTATCCGTTTTCATTTTTGTAAATGATATAAATGAAAAGTTTGTATTACCAAACAGAACATTTTAATAAAAAAAAAAAATAAACAAAAAATGATCAGGATTTGTATTCTGGGAGCTTTGAAGGAGGAGTCTTCCCCGAAAACTGGATAACGAAGGTGGTTTCTCACAGATTGAAGCGCTGCAAATATGCGACGCGCGAGCTGACAGTCTTCCTCCATCAACTCTAGTATTAGTCCTGAGTATAGTTTCAATAAGAAACCTCACTGGAGGAAATTGACAAATGTGAGCAATCACAGTCAGAAAAGAGACTGTTAGAAAGCCTGAAGATGTGGTGACCTCACAGGGTCAGCGGGTACACTCTCCTCGCAGCACTATTAGTGTTTGTGTTTCTTTAAGTCTTTGCGCGCAGTAGCTAGAAGCCCCTGCCCGGGTAAGCAGCATTCGACTAGCGCCCATAGCAATAAATGAGAAGAGAAATAGTGGCACTCTTCATGGTTCTTGGGTCTCTGGCCCGGCATCCATGCCATTGTTAGAGACACCACAGACGCTGCCCAACAGGTAAATGACGGCATCACCCTAGCATCATGCTTGTCCACTTCTTTACGCATAGGATAGCTCAGCGGCAACGTTTTCACCTTGGAAGCAAGATAACACAAAGCAACACAGGTTCGATCCCCGGGTCCGCGCTTAGAAACCTCTGGGTATTTAAGCGTGTTATAAATACGCAATTAAGACAAAAAACAAACAAAAAAAAAAGATTCCTGTAACAGCACCGTGATGGCCGCGGGCGGTATGAGCGCTTTAAAAATGCAAATAAATAAATAAATGCTAACTAAAACCGTAGCCTTGAGGAAGCGACATACTGGCTTTTTAGGCTAAACTAGCAATAAAGATTACATAAACCCAAAGTGAGCATTACGCACCATAAAGTGTTCTATTAGTTCTATTATTTATTAAAAAAAGCCATTTAGATATCTAAGTCTGGTTTCAGATACTTGCACTTTATATATTTGATTTTTTGCCCTTTGCACTAGTGCACTTTATATCTTATGCACCTTATCTTGCCAATAAGAAAATAGAAGAGCGTAAGACTGCATACAGAGGCTGCATATGAATTTAAATGGCATTTGCACTGATCCTCTTGGCCGGGAGGATAGGTCAGGGCCAAGGAGCTTGTCTTGGTAGTAAGACATCGGAGAGAAACACAGGTTCGAATGCCAGTCCTGCACTAAGAGGCTTGTCACCGGTATTAAGCGTGTTATTAAAGATTACTTAATTAAACCTTTGGGATTTTTTTGGATGGGGGGCTTCACTTTCTGGGTATGAACCGTCCAGAAGGAGACATGTTTGTATCATTTCTATGTGAGATACAGTGGTAAATCCTGTGCAAACACCTCTGCTAAAAGTGCCCGATTGCTCAAGAGAGACCATGGCTACGCTGGCAGCTGGGCTAGGGACAAAGCAATAGGTTGTTTAAAGTTTGAAGAGTGGCCAGTGACCTCGGGTAGATATGAAGGCTTTCCATAGACATGCAGTATCGCCAGAGGATCCCGGATTAAGGCAGTAAACCCATTCTGTACATCTCATACTTTTCTTACTGAGAAAAGAGCATTATCAGATCTGGAATAACCATGTAAATTACCGTCTCATAGGTTATAATTTCCAGAATGAATAGTCTAGTCGAGCCCTATGAGAAAGGTGAAGGGGGGCAAATAGCAACAATGAAGGTTCCAGCCCGCTTTCCATAAAATCAAGGGCCGAGCCACAGATCTTTATATTTGGCAAATATGTCTGTTATAAAAGGGTGGTATGCTTGAATCACTAAAGAGATAATCCACACACTTTTCACAAACTCACCTGAAGATTGAAATGTTTCTAACATTGAACTATATGTTTTGGTTCGGAAAACTAGAGGATTTAAATGCAATGATAGGATGACTTTGACAGGAATCCCTCCTTCGGGGTTCAAGGGCCGAATGGAGATAATGTTTCCTGTCCCCTAGCAGAGTTTTAGCCAGGTCTCAGGGTAAGGATGGCTGTTGAGACAGGCATTGTATCAAGAGAGACAGATTCAAAAGGGTTAGTTTTAAAAGTTTATTTACTAAGGCATTTGGTTTGGTGTAATGCCGAACTGGCCCTAACTCTAAAGGGACAGTTCCCTTAATTGATGTTCTCTAATGGCCTTTGTTGTCTAGTAGTCCAAAATAAAAGTCTGTCTCTGTCTGAACCTATGCTTGGCCTCTCTCTATGCAAAAATGTGATAGGGAGTCTTTCAAAAATTCGAAAATAGTGGTACAACAAAAATGGGAACCAGAGTTGGTTCCAAGTGGTCTTCTTAGCAGGTGCTACTTGGGTCAATGGCAAACAGTAGAGCTCTTTGTAGGACCTTCATAGGCCTCTTGTAGTTAACAAAGTTCTCTTCCCCACATTTCAGTTTGGTCAAACTCCAAAATACCATCAAAAGAATAAATCTATCACAGTTCCTTCTGTAAGCTTCTTGTGGTTCCCTTCCCCAAGCTTCAAGCCTCTTAAGAACACAACCAAAATGCCAAGTCTTCAGGCCACTTGAGGTACCCTTCCCTAAACTCAGGGCCCTTTCAACTCTTAAACACAAAAGGCACCCTTTATCGGGATGCACTCTGATTTCTTAAAGTTCCAATTATTAAACACACATCACTCTTGGAACATGTGTGACTCAATAGTTCTTTCATACACTGTTTCTTCTTGGGGTAGGACTAGAGGCTTTCGAAAATACAAGGCTCTTGGCTTTAACTAGGCACGACCACTCTGACCCAGTTGCCCCTCAATCGGTAAATGAAAAGGGCATGCTTAATTTGCTGAGTACATTTCTTCCCAATAAATTGACAGGGGAACTTTAGTAATACAATAAGTGTGCTCGCACCACCCTTCCTCCCATCTTAACATCCAAATCTTCTGTTTAAGGAACTGTGACCACAACCCCAGAGAATCCTTGCGTATCGAGAATTTGGCCAGATAATGGAAAATCACCTTCGGAGATGCATGTCTTTTCCGCCCCGAGTCCACCATAAAGATGAACTGTTTGTTCCCTATCTCTGCCCCCACCAGTGGTTCCTCTTCTGGATGCAAGGTAGCGGATAGTACTGGACACCCAAGTGCTCTCTCTGGGATGTCCTAGTCAGGATATGTGTCTGTCCCTGGGCAAGAGAAGGCATCTTTTCAAGCACGCATGCTCCTTGATAAGGTGCAGGTGCGCCATTTGAGGCGGTGGCGAAAGGGTTATTATTGCGTATTGCTTGTGAATTGGGGTGATTTTGAGGTGTCTGCATCGCATGAAGGGTGTTGGCGATACGTACTAGGGCCAGGCATCTGTGGTGGCATTTGGGGATAGGGTTGGGGTACCTTGTAGGCTCCCAGGGTGGGCCCTTGTGGGCTCCCTGGGTGGGGGTTTCCGTAATTCTGTTGGTTGTAATAAGTTTAATTGTATTGATAGTTTCCTCCCTGTCTGCTGCGGCATTCCTGCTAAAAGCACCCCCACGTCCTGCACGGCCAGCATTGCCCTTGGTTCCCCCCTCTGGGGCCTTTTACTCCGAATCCTTGTTCCCTTGGTCCCGGGACCCACCTGATCCTCTTGCTGGTCTTCCTTGCCACTGGGGTCCCATGTTTTGTTGCTCTCCTCCCCACTGTTCTTGGCCATTTTATGCCCATGCCGCTGACATTCTTGCCTGCATGGCCACAGAGGCACCCCCCTCCTCCCCTCTCTGCCCCAGGAGCAGTGCTGATGTTACCGCTGCAACCTTCACTCATTTTGTCTGTATGAGTTTCGCTTCCTCAACTAACCTCCTCTGGATAGTTTATTTTTCTCTTTCTTTGATCCTCCTACAATGGTGTACTATGATGGTTTAAATCTCGGGCCAACCTTTTGTTTCTATCCCTGCTATCTTGTCAATGGCCTTCTGTACTTCCTTGGGCAATCTGCGCTTTATTATAAAATAAAATAGGGAGGTGGACTGGTCATAGGCAGTGCCCATTTCCGCCCGCCACATCTCTTAGACCAGAAGAATGAACTGTGCTGCATCTTCCTCACCCCCATGGTGCATTGCAGTATGGAGTGTAAGTCGGGGATATGGGGGAAGGTACTCTGCAGTGCATCCCAAACGTGTGCTCAAACATTATTAAATGATGCCCCATTATGTATATCGTTACTTATAGTTACACCCGGGTAACCTGCTTTGACCCACATGGATTCTGCCTGATCACCCACTGCCGATACCAAAAGGCTTTTCATATCTCCTATGGCGAGGGGCACCCCTGCTGACTTCTTCTCAAAGGCATAGATCCATTTCCCTGCGCCCGCCGTGATTAGGGGAAGAGACTTGAGGTTGTTTTTGTCAATTTGTGCCCAGGGGACTTAGTGGGGTCTTCCAGGTCCCTTGTGGTTGAAGGGCATCTGTAGCTTTGATTTTACCTTTCCCCCCTTCACTCCTGTTCCCTTCCTTTTCTCTCGGGCCATTCTTCCCATTCTGTTTCTGAGTCTTCCTTCCCATGTATCTTCCACTCTTGGGGTGGCTCATTGTACATGAGTCATCCCTCCCACAGCTCCCTGCTGCACCTTATCAAAGTCACTCCAGTACTCTTCGTCCCTTACCGATCCTACGTTCTCATATTCCAGGCTATTTGTTTCCCCTTCTCTTTCGACATACACGCCTGTTTGAGTGAGCTATCAATCCTGAATAAGAAATCTCCCGACTTCCATTCATTCACGGGTATGGGTCGGATATTACTTGGGGGTGAGATCCACTCTGCGCCCCTCTTGTTGCCTCACAAACCGCTTGCAATCGAGCCAATTCTGCACGTGTGGAGGTTAATGCTACTTGAAGGTCTCGGGTATCTGCTCCTGTGTGGGCGGGGGTGGTAGTGGATTGATCGTGGGGTGGTGGTGGGGCTGTGCTTGGAGTTGCCGGCTCGCCTCGCCCTGACACATAGGTTGGATTCAAATACCGCTCAGCTGCCCTTGTAAGCAATGGGTACATTTTCTTGGGCTCTTCCTCCCCTTTTTCCGTTTCCCCCGCGTTCCCTTCCGCCATTCTTTTTTTTTTAAACTTCTTTTTATTATAAGCGTGGCAGCAAAACACAGGCGAACAGCGTCAGGCAGTTACAGTGTAAAAAACAGCATACATAGCGTAGGTGCGCAGAGGCTACTACACATGGTGAAACAATCAAAGAACAAAACACAGTCACATCGTAAAAAGGACAACAGGAACCTATGACAGGGGTGAGGACCGAAGCTGGTGGGGGGGAGCGGGAGGAGAGGAGGTGTCCGGTGTCTCGACAAGGTCAGACATGTAGGAGCGGAACCTGAGCCAGATGTTTCTAGGTCTGGAGTGGGTGGGTTGTAAGTGGGACCAGGCCTCCTCGGAGTCAGAGGCCCACGTGACCGCTCTCAGCCATTGGGCGTGTGTGGGAGGTGAGGGGCGAAGCCAACAGAGCAGGATGGAGCGCACCGCGAGAAGCAGGCAGAGACCAGCTAGTTTCTTGGAATCACGGGGGAGGCCTGGGAGGTCATGAAAGAGGCATACCACCGGGGAGAGAGCAATGGGGTGGTCAATCACAGCGGATACCGTCGAACAAACAGCCTCCCAAAATTGTGAGAGGCGGGGGCAGGACCAGATCATGTGGATGTAGTCGGCATCATCCTGGCCGCATCTGGGGCAGCTGGCAGGGTGATCACCGGACATACGATGTAGTCTGATCGGGGTGTGGTGAAACCTGTGCAGCACTTTGAATTGAATAAGTTTAAACCGGGAGTTGAAGGAAACCCGATGTGTGCGTTCGCATAAGTGTGTCCAGCGATCATCCGACATCTCAACACCGAGGTCTGCCTCCCAAGCGCGTTTCAGTTTAGCGAAGTCTGGGACCGATCTGGATTGTAGCATGGTATATAACCTAGAGATCTTACCCCTCGTGGGGCCGGGGGAGGAGAGCTCCTCAATGGAAGGGTCGTCTGGTGGCAATGCAGGGAACGTTTGGTAATGACGCTTAAGGGTCCTACGAAGGGATGCGTATTGAAGCCATACACTCCGGTCCCTTCTCAATGGCAAGGGGAGGTCGGGCCACTCAACGAATATACCTTGGTCAAACACGTCGCGTAACAGCTCGAAGCCCGCTTCCGCCCATCAGCGAACCGTGCCCGGTGGAGCCCGCGGGACCCCAGGGAGAAAATTCCAAAGAGGGAGATTACCGTGGAAGGCATAGGCCGTCCCCGTCAGCTTCCACATTTTCGCCAGTGCAACGGCTGTGCAGGCGACCGGGCTCTGCGAGTCCTGTACCAGGGGAGCGGGTTGCAACACCAAGGAGCGGATGTCCCGGTCAACTACCGCAAGCCTCTCAAGTCGGACGTGCGGGGGGGATCCGTAGTATTAAACCAGTAAGAGGTGTATTGCATTTGGGACACCAGCCAGTATTTAAGAAAGTCAGGGGCACCGAAGCCCCCGTTAGACATGGGAGTGGAAAGGGTCCCCATTTTAAGGCGAACCGCACCCGAGTGCCAAAGAAAGGAGTTCACGGTGCGGGTCAAGTCGCGAAAAAAGCCCACCCCAGGCCACAAGGGTATGTTAGCAAACCTGTAGAGCAACTGGGGCAACACCACCATTTTAAGCAGACCTATCCTGCCAGCCAAAGAAATCGGGAGTTTATCCCAGACCTGGATCGTAGCTGTCAAGTGTGTGAGATACTTCTGGTAATTTTCATGGAAGGTCAGCTCACTCTGGCGAGTCACCACCGTCCCCAAGTAGGTAAATGTGGATTGGGCCCATGTGAAACCGAGGGTGTCGGGGGGAGGAGAAGTGCATTCCGTGAGCGGGAAAAGAGTGGATTTCGAGCAATTCACTTTAAGGCCCGAGACTCGACCGAACCGAATAATGTCCTCTAGTATAGGAGGTAAGTTGGTGGAAGGAGAGCGCACAAACAACAACGCGTCATCCGCGTAAAGGGACACTATGTCCGTCTGTCCCGCGGAGCGGAGGCCCCTGTGAGCGTGGAGTTGGCGGAGCATGTCGGCGAAAGGCTCGATTGCTATAGCAAAGACCGGGGAGAGAAGGGGCACCCCTGTCTCGTCCCCCTGGCGATCTTAAAAAGGGGAGAGTAACGGTCGCCAGTGCGGACCCTGGCAACCGGATCGGAGTAAAGCAGTCTGACCCAGGAGAGAAAAGAGGGGCCGAATTTGCAACCCTCGAGGACCCGCCACAGATACCTCCATGAAACCGAGTCGAACGCCTTTTGCATGTCAAGGGTAGCAGCCACTGCGTGCGTCTCGGGGCTGATTCTGTCAATAATGTTGAATAGGCGTCTCAGGTTCAGAGAGGTAGAGCGACCCGGGATAAAACCAGCCTGGTCCGGGTGGATAATAGATGGCAAGAGGGGAGCCAGCCGGAGAGCCAGAGCCTTTGCGAATATCTTGACATCGCAGTTTATGAGTGAGAGCGGGCGATACGAACCACACTGCGAAGGGGATTTACCGGATTTAAGTAGTACTGTGATTGTGGCCTCGCGGAGAGAGGGGGGGAGTACCCCGGCCTCCACGGATTCCTCCCAAAGAGCCAGCAAACGAGGGAGCAGTTGGTATTTGAAATGTTTGTAGAACTCGACCGGGATACCGTCCGAGCCAGGGGCGCGGCCCGAAGATAGGGAATCAATAGCGTCCGACAGCTCCTCCCACGTGAGAGGGGAGTCGAGGGAACCCGCGGTCTCCGCAGACAAAGTTGACAGAGGAAGGGCATCGAGAAAGGAGTCGATCTCTGCCATCGATACCTCATCAGTGTTGGAGTATAGGGATTCGTAGAATGTGAAAAATTCCCTGTTGACATCCTGTGAAGAGACAGCCAAAGAGCCATCAGGCCTCTCAACCCCGAGGATGTGTGGGGACCCCGTCTCATGTCGGATCAACCGAGCCAGAAAGCGGCCGGGGCGCTCTCCCTCCCCATACCTCCTTGCCATGCCAGGGTTATCAAGGAACCTCTGCTCACGGTCCGCAAGGGAACGGAACTTGTCCAATTCCATCCCGATGTCAGCCAGTTTGCCCGGGGTAGAGTGAAGTGAGCATGTAGCTTCCAGGGTCGAGAGTCTAGATTCGCTGGTGGCAAGGTCTCTACGGATCGACTTAAGGACCCCATTCTCCATGGACAGCGCAATCCCTCTGATATAAACCTTGAAGGACTCCCATAAAATGGCCTGAGACGTTACCGAGCCCGTGTTGGTCTCGAAGAACTCCTCGATCGACAACTCGAGCTCGGAGCAGAACTCCGGGTCTAGTAAGGAGAGGGGTTTCAATTTCCAGTATCGGATGCGGGCGGGATCGGGGCCCCAATCGACGGTGACGGTAACAGGAGAGTGATCAGACAGGGTTCTGGGAAGGATCATTAATTGTGTTACAGTCTTAACCAATTCGTTAGAGATCACCCACCTGTTGATGCGAGAATAGGAATCATGAACAGAGGAGTAGAAAGAGTAGATGCGAGAATCCGGATAAAAGAATCTCCATGCATCCACCATGGCCAGACGGGGAAGGGAAGACAGCGCAGCGTAAGCCGCCCTGGAGAGGTGACGGGGCCTGGAGCCTGATCTATCGAGAGCTACATCAAAGATCGTGTTGAAGTCCCCACCCCAAAGGATTGGTACAAGGGGAAAGCCATCGAGAAGAGAGGTGACCTGTACATAAAAATCCGGGTCATCCAGGTTAGGGCCATAGATGTTCAGAAGAACCACTTCCTTATGGTGTAGCATGGCGTGGAGCAATACGTATCTACCTTGGGGGTCGATTGTCGAGGAGATAAGGGTGAAATGGAGGCTCTTGTGGATAAGGGTCATGACTCCCCGGCTTTGAGTGGAGTAGTCGGTGAAAAACCAATGGGGGCCCCAGGATTTGGCGAAGCACATGCATTGTACAGAACGGGCATGAGTCTCTTGTAAAAAGAGAATCTTGGATCCATGGCGCTCGGCCTGCAACTGAAGCTGCCTCATCTTTCTATAATTACCTAGTCCCCGTATGTTCCAGCTCATAAAGGTCAGGGCACTCTCAATCACAGTATGGTGGCGTTTGGGATGAGAAGAATGTCAGTGACCAAAGGGTCGGATTCACGGTCCTACGACAACAGTTCCAGAGTGCCTCAGCACAGTCCGCCTTCGCTGCCAGCGCTAACTTTTCAATAACAAAAACCCCAACATGACCCACCCCCACCCACACCCCCCCCCCAAACAGAGGGATGACAAGCCCATCCCCTTGCAGACAAAACCAAAACAACGGCATCAGCGCCTGGGGGCCTGTAGGCCTGACTGGCCGTATCGCTCCGGGTTGCGGCAGAGCAAGTAGAACATAAGATGCCCACAGTAGAAGTCACATGTAGATTGGACAAAGTGCTCGCACATGGCGATCCGGGCGGACCCTGTAAGTTGAACTGAACAAGCAGGCTACGGGATGAAGGATCAGCGTGGCCCCGGTGCGGGAGGGCGGAAGAGTCCGGACGCCCCCCGTCGGGAACCTAGGATACCTGCTGAACCGAGGTCAGAGGAGAAGGATCAGCCAGGGAAGTGTTCATCAATGAATTTGGAGGCCTCCTCTGGAATCGTGAAGAACAGCACCTGGTTGGCATGCTCTATGCGGAGCTTGGCGGGATAGAGCATAGCATATTTGATTGAATGGTCTCGTAGCCTGCGTTTTACCGCCTGGAAAGTCTTGCGTTCCCGCTGGACGGCCGTTGAGAAGTCCGGGTAAAGATGAATCCTTGCGCCACCCAGTAATAGCTCGCCTTTGAGTCTTGCAGCCTTGAGGAGGGCGTCACGGTCGCGGTAGTTGAGCACACGAGCTATGATGGGCCGAGGTGGGGCGCCGGGCCTAGGTTTAGCCACCAGAGCGCGGTGTGCCCGCTCAATTGCGAAGTGTGGAGAAAGCTCGGGCTCGTCGAGGAGCGACAGAAGTGTACGCTGAACAAAGTCCTCCATCGGCTCGTGGATTTCATCCTCGGGGACCCCGATAATGCAGAGATTGTTGCGCCTCGAGCGGGATTCCAAATCTTGATTTTTCTTTTCCACCTCGAGGACACGGTTGGAAAGAGCGGCAACCTCGGTATGTAGGGTCCCCAGCGCATCTTCAGCGGAGCCGACCCGCGTCTCAACCTCCGATACACGACTGTCCGTCCTCTCAATGTGGGCCTTAATAGAAGATATGGTGCCGTTCATATCGTCTAGTTTGGAATGAAGAGCAGTGAAACCCTCCCGAATAAAGTCCATCATATTCTGGGGCTCCGGGGCTGCGTCGGGCGGGGCAGTAGAGGCCTGCTCAGCAGCCTCCCCAGGTGATCTCACCGCAGCCCTCGCGAACATATTGATGGAGCTCTGCTTCCTCGCGCCCCCTTTGGTCATCCTGGCAGAATCGGAGGACGAGGAAAAGGAAGGGGGAGATGTGGGGACTCGATATTAGTGCGGGGGCGGCTCTCCAGATCGCCGGGACCGATGCATATACAGGGTCAGTGCAGGCGTAGGGCAACTAGTGGGCCCACCAAAAGACCGGGAGGTGAGGAGTAGACGAGGCTATGACCCCTCGGAGGCTGGCGGGCAGATGTCGCTGAGACTGGTGGCGAGGGGGATACAGCAGGAAGGGGGGCTGGAGGGCCGCCCGTGTAGGACCAAGCGTAACCAAGCGATGAGTCACAGTGGCAGGTGCGGTGCTTCAGTTGAGCCCGTGGGGGCAATAGTGTTGTGTGCGCCACGACTCCGCAGCTCCAGGGCGCAGACAACCACAGGGTACGATGCCGTGAAGAGCGTGGGGTCGGCAGTATCAGCAGGCAGGCAGGACCCAGGCAGGGGTGGGGGGGTCAGCGCCGCATCAGGCCCAGCAGCGGCGCCGGCCCGAGTGCAGGGGGACCACTCGCGGAACAGGAGAGAGAGCGAGTGTCCGGTCCGGGGCCTCAGCAGACAGGCGCACCCCCCCCCCCACACGCCCCCTACCTTCCAAGCACTCCGGTGTCGTCGGAGCGCCTCGGGATGTGGCTCGAGGGCCCGAAGCTGGCCGGCGCCGGCGGGCTCGCCGGATGTGATGGAGGGGCCAGCAGTCACCGACGACCCGGGTCGGGACGCGTGGAGGAGTGGAGAGAGGCCCGGCTGGCCGCGATGGTCCGGCTCGCCTCGCCGGGTGGGCGCCCCTCCCCCAAGGCGGCCCGCAGCGCCGCAGCCTCAGGTGAGCAGGAGAGCCGACGCCGCCGGAGCCGCGGGGCGGGGAGAGCTGGAGGTCCAAGCCGCCGTCAGGGAAAGGAGGCACAGCCCCGTCCTCGGGGCACGCAGAGGCTCCAGACCTCACACATCCGCGGCAGCGAGGCTCACGGAGGATCGGATGCAGTCCAGGAGGGTCGCAGGCAGCGTCGGGCGGTGCTAAGCAGGATCAATCGCTCTGCCAGTCCAGAGCGAGACGCTTAAGCGGCCATCTTGTTTTCCGCGCAACAGCGCCCCCCCCCCTTCCGCCATTCTTGATGTTTCTAACACCTTCTGTCTTTTATCTGTGACAGGCATCTCTTCGAACATCCGCCACAGATCCAAAACCTCCCGTCTATTTTGTAGCTGCTTCCCTTTATAATTTGCTGTCAGATACGTAGACAGGTGCTCTAATGTTCCTTTACCAAAAGGGCCATCCTTCGGCCAGGCATGTGATAATCCCTCCCCCTTCGTTTCTATCACCCACTGACTGTGGTATTTCTTAATTTGCTCGCTATACAGGGGGAGCTGTTTGCAAATGTGGCATCGCTGAGTGTCTATCCCCATGGCTAGTCACTTTATGCTCAGATGTAATGTTCCCTCAATAATCGTATTGGCCTTTTTCCTTCACCCTTCCCTCTATAACTAGGGCTTTTCTTTCCAACAGTCAATAAGTGCCTGTCACATGCGTTTCGATCTAGCCTGTGTGCGGAAGAGTCAAACATATATGACCATGAAACAGTTTTAAACCAACAAAACAAAGACACATAAAACAGAAAACATACACATAACTCCTCCCCCTTTTCCCTTTAGAGCAATATCCGCTTTCTCACCCACTCTCTTGTCCTTCACATCATGTTTGCCCCTCCGGGGCCCTCCTCCACATATGTAAAAACACTGAAAGAAATATGCTAAAAGAACAAGTTAAAATCATAACCACTACTTTTTCCCAAGCCCTCTAATTATGTGGGGCTTCTACTTCTATCTATGTATTTATTCTCTGCACTGGCCGACGTGGCGCCACCATCTAGCCCCTTTCAGGGTAGGTTCCTGTATCTCCTCTTTATAGCCTCTTCACTTGACTAATAAAGATAATAGTAAATGGCATATGTAAAAAAGAAAAAGCGCTTTACTTCAAATAACCACCCAATTCATTCACATTCAACCACTGTGTGTTCCCTTCAATCACACTGCTCTATATGCCACAAAACCCCCTTTTTGTCTATCCTTACAATTTATACTCACGTGCCTGTGTTCTTCAAAGAGCCTCCGTTCGTGGTTAATACACAACGCATGGGACTCTCCCTGGGGCCGCACCCGGCTCCAACGAGCAGCAGGGTATTCGCAAAGCCGGAACCCACAAGAACCGTTTTCTTCTGTGTACATGTTTTTGGGGGACTGGTCAGATGTAGGTGGACACAGCTTTTCCGGAGAGGCCCCAGATCGCGCTGCAGGTACGGGGGGCTAAGGAAATCATGCTAAGAGGTCACCAATTGAAGGCACACTCCCAATACGCGTGTCCCAGTAATAATAATAATATTATAAAGTATAACGCACCCCGTCAGGGAATGAGACCAAGAACTCGTTTTGCAAGGATAGCCAAGTTTTATATAATATATAAAATGCCAGAAAAGGACTCTGCTGCCTGAGAGCTATCTGCCCAAAAATTACACGGGCAGCACATTAAAAAGGGTAAACGCATCACTGATAACGATTTGAACTAAGACAGATATTGCGTTGCTGGTTGGTGGGGGACCTAAGGAACGGCCAGCTCTATATGGGATGCCAGGCCCTAATTGGCTGTTGCTTCCCAGTCGATCTCGGTGCATGTGGGTCAGCTGGGCTCATATCCGCCATGTAGGTCAGGTCGGCGGGTGTTACATTTCTAACTACCTAAGCTGCACAACAGGAATGGACGAATCATGAATAATGGCAGATACCTGAACATCACATGCAAGGGGGTCTTTTGAACAGAGGGGATAATATATTGACATGCCGGCCTCCACATTCAGGGCTTCATTGATACCGCAGATCCCGCACCCATGTGTCTCTCCTCGGGGCTTGATCTACCCTCTACCTTCCCTAGTGCCTCATGATACGAACGGAGGTGTGTTACTTTTGAGAGAATGTATTGCTGCTTGGGATTAGAGCTATGGTGTG
This sequence comes from Ambystoma mexicanum, assembly GCF_040938575.1. Taxonomy (NCBI): domain Eukaryota; kingdom Metazoa; phylum Chordata; class Amphibia; order Caudata; family Ambystomatidae; genus Ambystoma; species Ambystoma mexicanum. Next base: position 38,176,715 of record NC_090936.1, on the reverse strand, counting down.
TGTTCTGGAATGGCCAAGGCAAGGGGGTTGGATGTTTATCAACATGAAAGGAACTGCTGGGTTGGGACCAGTGGGCTCTGGCCTGGCGGGGGTGGAGGGTGAGGGGCATGGGCAGTTTAGTGGAGATGGATGGGCATTTGTGCTGGGGCCTGTCTCAGTCCCACGTTCTCAGCAGGGCGCATTCTTTGAGACACGATACTAGGTAATTGCAACATTGAAAGAACAGTGAACGGATGAACTTCCGTGGAAACAAGGCTCGTGAGGAGCTGGTCTGGTGTGTGGATGGCTTGGTCCCTTTGTGAGAGAGGCTGGGGGTGCGAGTGCCGCAGCCTCACAAAGTTGTGGATTTCGGGCCTAGTAAAAAGATGGCGTTCAGGCCTGGTACAAAATGTAGTCTTAATGTCGAGGCATGGGTGCCAGTATTACCCTACTTCGCTATGTTATAGGGCTCTTATCCTTACACTGGTGGAGGGGGCGTGTCCCTGCATGGCTGCAATTACGTTTATTCTCTTTGGCAGTGGCTAGGGGCGTGGGATAGGACCATTTCCTTCCCAACAGCTCGCGGACAACTCTGAGAAGCCATCGATGCTAGACTTGAAAATATTAGTTTGCAAATTTAATATGTAACAAATAACACCAATATTGTAATAAACAATAGTTTGTTTCTATCATACCTACACAATGATTAATTGTTGCAGTAGGGTACTTCTACTTGCCGTGTTTCGGCCAGGAGATCTCCTTCAGGAAAATTTGAGGCTGAAAATCAATAAAAATATAGAAAGCTTTTTAGAAAACATATTTTTGAAACCGCATTGGTTCACACCTATACCTATATAATGTTACTATCAGCTAGAGGTATCTGTTTGCATAGGTCCACATAAAAGTTAAATAACACTCTGCAAGTCCTCGCTAGAAGGGCAGACAAGAGAATGTAATGTTGGGCAAGAAACACGACGATCGAATACATACACTAATTTACGTACAAGAGTGAATGGTAATATAATTGCCACTCAAGAAAGAAGATGGTATCACGAACAATGTCAAAGCCACATGTCCTGTGAATGAAGTGAAAACACCATAACTCAATAGATTCTGATTGTATGGAGCTCCACAGTGAAAAGGGCTTAACTTAGCCAATCAAAGCCCCTGGTCTCGGTATTCCCCAATTTGACCGTAGCTGATTTGATCATGGTGGATTTGATCGAACTTTTGGGTGATCATTTTTGCTGCAAATATTTGTGGGGGGTGAGTTGAGTGTAATAATTAATATGGGGGGTTTGGGGTGCTGCGGGGGGTCTCCCTGGGATATATTTGCAGCAAAAACTACCAAAAAAGAAAAATACATTCGATCAATTCCACCACGATCTAATTAACTCAAACAAATCACACAGATCCCCTGGTCTCCTCTCACCTGCTCATAAACGCAGGGTTTCAAGTGATGTACGCCAGAGAACAAATGCATGTAGAACTCCACAAACGGAGCAGTTCTCACGGATACTGCGTCCGATTTAGAAAAAGAGGAATTTCTTTGTCGGCATAAGATGTTGTGACATCACTCACGAAGCAAGAAACATATGGCCTTCAATGTTATGCAGATTTGGAATGTGCATTGATTGTCATATCACAAGCCATATTGGACAAGGTCTGTCGACGTAAATATTCAATGTCGAAGTGCCTAGAAAGCCTTTCCCATGCCTGCGCAATAGCCAAAACTGTTGACTTTGCCAATGCTTTTTATTTTTTTGTTTTTCAAAAGTGCTACATGTAGCTAGTAGCAACTTGGGGAACTTTGCCTGGTGCCAGACAATTAAACTGGCACACGGGTCTAGATCCAAGCAGAGTCCAGTGGGTGCATCTTCTGTGAGGCCTGCTGTGACAGAATGCCATCTGCGAGGGTGTGAATGCCCGAGCTTGTTTTCATTTTTATTACATAAAATGATGCAAGTAATTCTGTTTCTGTTGTTAGCAGAATTGACTTCATTAATGCTCCATGCCAAAATAATAGTGCACACATGGGACTTTGCTGGGCAAGCCTCCTGGAACCCTCAGCACCAGCCCTGCAGTGGCGCAGGTTGGGTTCAAAGATCACATGTGCATTCCTTATTGCTGCTGGAACACAAAGTTCCTGCAGGCATATGTCTGTTTGTTTTATTTTCTGCACCTCTGCTTCTAAACGTAGTAACTACATGCCTTAGTCAGTCTGGTGGCACATTCATCTAGGCTATAAGTCATGACTGGTTTGTGACAGAGTTAGGTTTCTTTTAGGGAGGGCAACCCCCTTGTTAGGGATGGATAGGCCTTTTATTAAATATTTTTTATTATTATTATTATTTGAATAAAGAAATCAGTATCCATGCCGCCATTTGGTCTGTTTCCTTCGGACCTACCACAAGTCCATTTTTAAGTCAGAAGAAACGGGAATCGAGCAGAGTTGAAGTATCCAGAAGGTAAAGGGAACCTGAGAGAAGGGTTTCACCATCTTGGTTTCTGTTAGGCCTCTTCACCTTTTCCAGCCACCACCTCTACCCAGTTACTGAAGGCACAGCACTCTGGGTGTGATGTCAGAAGGCCAAGGGCACTTGTTACACCAGCTTGGATTGGGGCCCTTACATCCGGCTTATCTTTCAAGCATTCCCTGTGACAAAAGGACATCCTCTCCTTCTTTGATTCACCTTCGGACTCACAAGACAACAAGAAGAATTCACTGGACATCTGTTAAGAATACAGTCTGTGCAAAAATCCTCGGTCAGGGAGGTAAAGACAATAGGCGTCACAGGCAGAGGAGACATCTGTCTCCTAACCATCTCCTGGAGTCAGTGGGGAGAACTGCTATGGACAAGGCCCATCTGCTTGCTGTGGTGTTAGAACCATGACCCTGCACAGGGGCTGAGTGTAAGGACTCTCTTGGTTTCAGAGACCCCAGAGTGGACCTCCCATCAACCCAGAAGTCCAGAAGCAGCTTTAAATCCTGTTTCATCACATTGAGACATCCTTACTGAACACACTTTAAACATCATCAGGACCCATGGTTTTGCTTTTGGGCCCTTCAAACTGATTGTTGATATTTGAGCCATCTAGACACCGCCTTGGTGCATTTCAGTTGATCGCCTCGATCAACCCAATCTCGGGCTTGGCATTTTGGGAGTAACTGACTGTAGCACTGATTCAACTGCTGGAAGCCATGAAACTCACCCATCGCAAATGCTGACTGGACCCAACAGAACCAGCATCTCACTGCCCCCAACTGTTGGAATCCATTCTATTGCGTCTTAAATCCTGACTTGACCCATTGGGAGACTGCACGTTCGAACCGACTCAACACTGACTTCCAATAGGTTTGCATCAACTCGAGCGATACAACATCGGCTTTACCGCAACTAAAGTGCCAAGAAGCCGGCCCAGTACTGTTGAGCACCAGAGAGAAGTGTAAAAGGTGAAGAGGCCCTGTCCACCTAGTACATTTTGTGGGACCATAGTGACTTGTAAGCCCCTCTTCTCTACCTTTTTCTTCAAGACCATATCCTTGAACATTGCTATCGTTGTAGGGTGACCAGACGCCCCGGTTTTGACAGAACTGTCCCAGAATTGGGTGCTCTGTCCCCCTTTCTCAAGATAATTTTTCTATCAGAAAATGCAATGGTGCCAATTTTTTGATAGTAGGTCTTCACAACTGGCAGGCAGGAATGCACAATCTCGCACAGAAGAAATGCTGCGTTTTACGAATTCAGATAGTGGTAGTTTGTGATAAATGAATTATAATGTGTTTATCCCATCAGTAACACTTAAACCGCCTTCTCCTCCAACCGCTACTGAAGTGTAGTGCCTTGATAGCCAATTTCAAGAGTTAGTCCTACTTTTATGTTAGTTACCCTGCCCCGGTTTTTTACACCCTACATTGTTGACCAGTCTGAGCATCCTTACTTATCACCCCAAAGTGCCCGTGCACTATGTCTGCATTCTCTATGTTTCTTTATAGGGGTGGCTTTTCTGCTATTTTCTGATTATTATTATTTTTTTTTTTTAATAAAGTAGGTCTATTTGGAACCTTGATCGGACATTCTTTTATTTTGAAACCTTTGTACGAAAGCTGTTTGGGTTTCTACTGTCATCAGCTCACACGCCGGCTGCAGATATAGCCTGCCCGCCGCCTGCGCCACCACACAAGGCGGTGAAGGAGGTCTACCTGTCCGGCTGTGCCTGTGTCACCTTCCATGCCGAGTTAGGAGTAGTGTGGGGACTAAGTGCACGGTGTGGCCTCTACTCACCCCTATATTCCTGCAAAGCAGTAGTCATTTAGTCACACCTGCTCTGAGTGTGGGCATGGGAAGCCATGCCAGTTGGCACACGACGCGGGCCAGTTTTATCCATTGCATGGACCCACATCCGGCATTGCTGAGTATATAATGTCATGCTGTTGTGGTGCTAAGCAGTGTCATCAATCCATGTATTGTGCCTACACAACACTGGCTTACGTGAGATGAAAGCATCACAGATGGCATCCCAGAACTGTGTATGTGTAAATACCTTTTCAGACTACAAATGCAGAACGCGCTGAGACACTCTCACGGGTGTCAAAACAACGGATGGGGAGGGAAACAGTGTAACTTTTGAATGCTACAGCAGTCTGGCAAATGGTTTCATAAGTGGCTCTTTGAAGAAAAGACTCCAGAACATAAATCCACTCAGGCAGGCGCGCTCCTTGCGAGACTGGAGACAACCCACTGCACCTCAGCCCGCGCTGTCACAAGTGCTCAGCGTTAAACGCTGACAAAGGCGATAAACAGTCATTAAAACAGAGGCTCATTCCAGCGGGCTTCTAAACAGCAAACACATCAAACGCAATCAGAGAGCAAGCCTGTGTGGGGAAGGGAAAGGAAGCATCAGTTCAGCTGCAGACAAAAGCCTGCCTGCGCCTTGTGAAGTTCTGTCTGCTGGTGCTGGCATGCAATATTAATGGCACTGTCTGCCCTGCGCTGCAGCCAATCAAGGAGCGCCAGGTTTCTCCTGTAAAGTGAACGCGTGCAACTCGGGGATGTCATTTCATCCAAGTGCCAGAAGTAGCGTAAGTGACATCACATGACTCTTGACATCTGATGACATCACAGGAAGGGATGTCATTAGACCCTACCCAGAAGTGACATCATGGAAAGCGATAGGACACAACCTTTCACCCCTTTAATGAGTCTAGCAATTATTGTATAGAATTCCAGAAAGACAAATTATTTGTTATTCCTATTCTTTCTTATTTATGGTCACTGCTCAAAGTGTTACAATTGTGGTACCCCTTATTTAAAAAAAAAATGTTTTTAGGAGCCCTCAACAAAGATGCCAGCCACTTCAGAAACAAAGATCCACATGTCCCTCGCCACAACCCAGGAGCTTTAATGTAAAAAAAAAAAAAAAAAAAAAAAATATATATATATATATATATATATATAATCATTTTTTAGGTATAGCAAGGGAGACCTCAGGGGTCGCAGGTGTGATCCCCCAAATGACGTCCCTGGTGCAAGTGTGCGCTGTCTTGATATTACAGAAACTTTGCACCCCTGCAAGGGCAAAAGGCACAGGGACAAACGTTGGCCAAATTCAAAGAAAATTCACAGTGTTCTTCAATTGGTGCATCCCATTAAAGAATGCTTTTGAATTGTACCAATTCTCTCAATGCATTTTTGCACCACAGCAGTGTTTGCCCTAATTTCTAGCACTAGTGTGAATTGCAAAAATTGCTGCATCTGATTGAAAAACTCTTAAGAAACAGGCCATCTGTTTTTTGCACTACGTTTTTGCTGCAGTGCTAATTGCACTTTCATTGCTACAAAGTTTCTGTAATCTGGCGCAAGATGTTCAAAGTAAGGGCCTGATTCACAAACATATCAATTTCTTTTGGAAATCATAAGCTATTCAAACCAAAGCTATTATACAAGAAACCAGGAACACTATAAGGTGTATTGGTTTGGACTTTAATATCTAGAGGAAAATGTTGGTAAAAGTGGATGTGCAAACATGTACTGGTAGCCCACAAGAGAAGGTCATCGAAAATACTCAAAGTTGGTTTAAATAGAAGAACCAGTCCATATGAAGTCCCCACTGAATTTAGTATTGACGATCTTGAAATTGCAATCAAGGGGAATTTATTTTGTTATAAAGGAGAGATCTAGCTTCAGGTTAAACGGAACAGCAATGGGTGCAGCTTTCTCACCATACTTGTCCAATTTCTATATGTCATATTTTCAAGTGAATTAGATCTACAATGAAGGTACCCTGTTCTTTCAAAAAATTAGTTTATGGAGAAGATATGTTGATATAAACTGAGAATTAGCTTTATTCCATGACTGGCTTAATACATGAAAAAACGTAAGATTCACAATCAATTGTGATCAAACGCAGTTACCTTTCCTAGGTATCTTGATTAAACATGATTAAGGTAAACCATACACTACATGAATATTGGAGAAAAACAGATAGAAACACATTCTTAAAATGTTCTGGCCAATTTACACAAGCTCTCAAAGGTAATCTCCTATCTAGCCAATTTTTGAGGCTCTGGCATAATTGCATAGAAAGCCAGATCGCATTAAGGAAGCACATGATTTGAAAGTGAGATTGTTAAAGCGAGGATACCCCAAAAGATGACTCCTAAGGTGACAAAAACTGGGTTACATCTTTATGTGCACTTCAGAAATTAAAGGCCACCACCTGTGTGGCCACTGTACTGCATGTCCATTTGCTAAGAACTGTGACATATTCCAACATGAAAACATTACTTGACATTTGCACCTTTCCTTCCAATTGTAAATTATAATGTAATGAAATATATATTGGTAAGACAACTAATTTAATTAATTAATGCATCACCAAACAAAGGTCTCAGATCCATTCTAAAACCACACCAACACTGTTGATCCAACACTATTGGGGGAAAAAACGCACACAGAAAATTATCTACAAATGGTTATCATGGAGGTTATACAAGAAAAAGGTTTAGAGAACATTTTAGCCAAAAAGGAACCAATTTGGATCCCGAGACTCACACACTTATTGGGTCACATTGAATCATTGGAATAGTCAGAACTATTGAAGGAACTGCAATCTCATATGTAGGTACATTTCTTTTTATGTGCTCCACCGTTGTATATGCAGTACAAGATATACCGGTTTGCCTTAATCACCCATGCATTTTTTTAACTATCTAGACCAGAGGTTTTCAACCTGGGGCTCTACAGGTGTTTTCGACTAGAACTCCCATGATCCCTCACCATTGACTATGCTGGTTAGGGCAGATGGCAGTTGTCACCTGAAACATCTGGCGAGCCAAAGGTTGCAGGCCCCTGATCTAGACAGTTAGTGCTTCTCATTTGTATTATTTTGTAGCACATCAAAAATCTGATGACTTTTTATTGTTTTTTAAAATTTTTGAATCATCTCATACACCGAAACCAAAGGGAATCACAAATAATATGGATCTAAATTCTAGGGCTGTTCTTTTCCAAGATGGTGCCCACATTGCCGAGCTTGTTTAATTCTTGGGTAAGACTTAGATTTGTCTACTAGACCTCGAATTGGTAGCCATTTATCATCCCAGTATGTGCCCGTTTCGCTCTTGCACCTCGCGGTCTAGTTCACTTTAGGCTGCACCATGTGTATATATTTATTTGTGAAAATCGCGCCAACCACAAGGGCACCAGTTTTGAAAGAGACGTGCTCTGAGATGCCCTAGATCATTTGGCTCACTCTTATCCTATGCAGTGGGAACCTATACTGCTTTCAATTTCACTAATCATTGATTCTTTTTTTTCATGGACATAGAAGTTTCCATAAAGATGTGCTTCATTCTCTAACTAACCGCCAACAATCATTGATTTTTAAAGATAGCAAAACATAGATGTTTTAGCAAGGATAATGTGCTACATGCTAATTACATCCTCCAATGTGAATTCACATCTAATTTAACCACCTTTGACATAAATAAATGAGTTCCTCTGAAATATTAATATTTTCCCTCGATAATATTTTACATTAATAATTGAAACTATTCATAACAAATGGGTTCTATTATTTTTCAGAACCTAGAATGAGAACAGGAAAGCACCTCACTATGGTTACCAATTCTGTTTATCTCGGACATTAGGTAATAAGCATGTCTTTGTGCCCTGAGTGTACTCAAGCCATGTGTCCCTTATTCATACTGTGTATTGCTCTGATTCTCCCTCCACAGGCTATATGCAGACGAAGACTCTCTGTTTTGGTAACTTAAATATGAAATTAGCATAATGTGTCTTCAGTCTAATTGTGTTCATGTATTACATGATGATGTAATCCCTCCGCAAATACCTCCTCTCTGAAGCCCAACTCTCCTCTACATCTAACTCCCTCAGGGTCAGTCGTTTTTCAAAGAAACAAGCTTGGGGGAGATCTCTGTCTTCAGCTGGGGCCTCCCTTTGGAACAGCCTACCGGCCACCTTGAAACTTGAGGACAACAATCTCTGGTTCCAGAAGCACCTCAAGACCTTCCTCTTCGCTTCCGCCTTTGCCTCTCTTCTCCCCTGCTGACCTGTTTTCTCTCTTGGCATTGTGCACTTGGGCACCCTCTGTCCTTCGGGCCCAGGTACCTGCTCACCCTGCTTCCCTCCTGCACTGCCTCCGGGCCTCCCATTGCACTGGGTTCTGTATCTGTACCCATACAGTCCCCCACTCTTCCTTTGCACTTATCAGATATACACTATCTGACTAATCTTGCACTGCCACTTGTTGGCTGCACTACCACTTTTTCATTTCCTGTATTTATTCATGTATTTAACTTATTATTTTCTCTCCTCTGTTCTGCACTTTCCACTTCTCCCCCTCCACGCACTTTCCCCCTTTTCCCTTCTCCATGCACTTGCGCGTTCTTAATGTCACTGGGCCTAGTAAGATCGTTGTTTTTATTATTTGTTCTCCCTTGTTCCCCTCCCTTTGCTTGGTCGCGCTCTGAAACACTTGTGTACGAGCGCGATATAAATACAATATCATATAATATCATGAAGACGCCCTACAAAGGAAAATCCATAGAAATGGCACATCATACATGTTTGATATCAGTGAGGGTAGCGATGATTACTTGTGGACCCTGAGGAAGACCTTTCAGCTTAAATGTTCTTAGGTGCAATAAATTGAAACATGTTGGTCAACTGTGTCATGGTTTTGACTCCTATGAAATTAAGAGGTAGAATTTCATGTATACACCCGAGACATGGTTCACGGCCAGCTCTGTTGCAAGCTTTGACACTCTCCTCCCTGATGACTACAAAAATGTCTCTGCGCCCAGATCCAACCGGCCTGGTGGTGGTGTAGCCTTGATCTCCCCCAAGTGAATTCCTTCCTCTGTGATTCCGATGCAGGCCTACTCTTCCTTCTAAAGCCTTGTTTGCAGGCTTTCTCTCTCTCCAGGCTACTCTCTCACTATTGCGAGTATCTAATGGCCACCTGGTCAGACATCCTCTTTCCTCTCCAAGTGGACTGACCTCTCCTTTTCCCTCCTGGCCTCTACCACTCAACTCCTCCTCCTTGAAAACCTCAACCTCCACCTAGATGCCTCCTGTCCCTCCTCTGGACTCTTTCAAGACCTCTGCAACTCTCTCTTTCTATTCTTCACTCTGGCCCGACACACACTGCAGGGCACACTCTTGATGTTCTCATCTCCTAGGACCTCCCCCTCTCTAACCCTCTCACCACACCTATCTGTTGGAGCAATCACTTTCTCCTTTCCTTCCATCTCTCGCTCTCTCTCTCTTCCCCGCTGGTCAAGCCATCTCCATCACTGTCACCTACCTTCTGGGTCATCCAGCCGATGAAGCGGGTGTCAGTTGAGGCTTTAGCTGCCACTTTCTCTCCACCTCCTTGACCTCATCCTGACACTGCCCTTTCCAAGCTCCGATCTGCTATTTCTAATACTCTTGATGCTCTTTCCCCTGTCATGAGGATCCGCTTGAAGCCCAAAGCCAAGTGCAACCCTTGGTACGACTCTGACCATGTCACACTTAAATACAAGTGTAGGGTGGCTGAAAGGAAACAGTGGGCATCTTGTGCATCCTGACAAACTGGCCTGCTGCCTGCTCCAAAGGCAATACCGGCTCTCTGTCGTCACTAAGAAGAGAGTCCACATCCAAGCCTACATCTCTGCGGTGTCTAACAACTTGGCCGAACTCTTTAAAACCTGCAAGGAGCTGGCCAATCATGCTGCAGTCTCTACTTCTCCCGTGCCTCTCAAAAGCCCAGGACATCCTGTGCACCATCTCATCCTTTCCTCCTCTTCCCACGTCTCTCTCCGCTCACAATGACCTTCCTGCAGCTGCCTTTCCTACCTCTTTCTCTTTCTTTCCTTTGTTCTCCCCTGACGAGATTTCTAGACAAGTCCGATCTATGAAAGTCTCCTCACAACAGGTTTTTCCCTGCTCATCCAAAACCATCAAGGACCATATTGACACCCTCGCTCCTGCCCTGGCCGACTTCTGCAACCACTCCTTTGCCAATGGAGCCTTCCCCTCTCCTCTGAAGCACCCTCTTCTCAAGAAACCCACAGCCTACCACTCCTGCTCGGCTAACTATTGCCCGATCTCTATAACTACTTTCCTTGGCAAACTCCTGGAAAAGCTGGCCATCTCCCAGCTTAATCTCCACACCAACTCTGTTGGGTGTCTCCATGACCATCATTTTGGCTTCAGAGCAGTCAGAAGCACGGAAACTGCTTTCCTGAGCATCTGCGAAAACCTGCTCTCCAACCTTGATTCTAATATTCCCTCTGTCCTCATCCTACTCGATTTTTCTTCTGCCTTTGACCAGGTCAACCATGCAATTCTGCTCAAACGCCTCCATGATAATCTTAGTATGACTGATCAGGCCCTGACCTTGCTGACCTCATTTCTCTCCAACTGACCCTCGGAGGTCCAACTTGGGTCCTTCCTTTCCTCTATCTCACTCTCCACTTGTGGTGTTCCCCAGGGTTCTAACCTATCTCCCTGGCTTTTCAACCAATACCTGGCACCCTTCGCCCACCGCTTTGTTGCTCTCTGCTCCAACTTTCAGTGTTATGCGGATGACACTCAGCTCATTTTCAGGCTCCTCTCTGCCACCTCTTCTCCCTCTCTCATCTCTGACTGTCTGTCTGCAATCCAGGAGTGGTGTGCCACCAATGACCTCTACCTTAATGCCAGCAAGACTGAGATCCTCCTCATCAGCACTCCTGCTCCTTCTTTTCCTGCTACTCTCTGGCCCGCCTCCCTTGGCCCTCTCTCTACTCCCACCTGTGAGGCTAAGAACTTTGGGGACATCTTTGACTCCACACTTTTCTTTACTCCACACATCTCTGACGTCTCTAAGAAGTCCAACTACCAACTGCACCTCCTCAGAGGTATTCTTCATTTCCTCTCCTTCCCACAGAAGCTCACTGTCTCCAAAGCACTTGTTCTCTCCAGGCTGGACTACTGCAAGAGCCTCTTTCTAAATCTGCATGCTACTACTCTCCGCCCTTTGCAACTCATCCAGAACAGGACTGCAAGATTTGCCCTTGGCATCAAGCCCAGGAATCGTGTCTCTCCGGCCCTGAAATTTCTTAATTGGCTCCCAGTGGCTGCAAGGATTAAATTCAAGACCCTTTCCATTGTGAACTGGGTTTCCCAGCCCTTTAAGATGAGTAACAATACCCTGGAGATGGATGGGGATGCAGATTTTATTCATACATCAATAATCAAAACGATTCAGGTAGTTTGGCAAATGGGGAGTCCGTTTTATTAATAAGTATATATAACAGGGAGTACAACTAACATCAGCATTTGTTCGGTTCTCTTACTAGACTCATTTTAGTAGAAACGGAGGTTATATTGCATAAAGTCGTCATCAGTGACGTATTGACCTGCGTCACTACCTATGTGGCAAACCACAAAACCTATTGGAGGGAGTGATTGGCTCTAAGTGAATGTCTAGTATAAGTTCCATATCAGTATAGAACTGTGAAGGAGAGTGACAGGGTACTTAACATCAGGTGGGGCAACTAAGCCCTCCCCTCAAAATGGCCACTATGAACATCACTAAATACACAACGTTCCATTGGCTACACAAACTATAGGACCCTAGATTACATGGTCCTCTTCAATTGGTTGGCTTCTAACCCCCGTCGGTACTTTTACACCTACGTCTTACAGCATGCAGACTGAAAGTCCAGGTGCTTGTGGGCTTTTTATAACACTAGCTTCCCAGCAATTAATATATCAATCCATCCTCAATGGTCCAGTGTCAATTAGTACTTTGTAGTTTGGCCTTGAGTTTATACTGTGCTCTGAGAATTTTTAAGGAGTGAAGGCACAGCCTGCCCTCGTATGTAGGTGTGACCACCTCAATCGTCCAATTTCTTCCTTCTATGTGACTGGACACCATGAAATGGAGCCTTCTCATGCATTTAATATTATTTTTTAATAGTCCTCTGACGTCTTTTGTTTTGTGCAAGCCTTCTGAACAGTAGCCTCTTTTTCCTTCATACAATTTGTATCCAATGTCAGACATCTCCTGTTTGACTTTGGCTTCTTGGCTCATCCAACTCCTTCTGCTCAGATTCATTTGTAATGAAAATTGCTTTTAACTGCGATACACTGAAGTGAGGCCTTCTTCTTCATGTTCCACACTGCTTTATAATGTGTAGTGGAAACGCCCACCTTTTATTTGTCCATATACATCTATATATATATATATATTGGTGCTTGCCACGAACTATTTACTATAAAGCTTGAAGCTAGCTTTCAAGATTACTTTGCTGCTTGCGTTTCAGTGTCATCTGTACACGTATAAACTAGCTTAATGTCTTCATCTATATCTGTGGCATACGTTTCTTCACCTTGATCCCAAGATGTCACTTATCCTAGGTACGTTCTTGATGCCTTTATAGAATATCTGCATCCTCTGGTCTTGGCATCTCTTTCTTTCTGTGTGACGTCACCATTCATCCTTGCCTTCCATCTGCTCTGCTTCTTCGGGAATCTCATTCAAATGGCCATCATATTGGCTTGCATGCAGGTAGGGTTTTCTCAATGGGTACCTTACCTCCCAGATTCTCTTAGGTACTGGTACTTTTATGGGTACTGCACAGAGTCCACGCTCTGCTCTTTGCTGGTTCAACTGTTTTGCATAGGTCACATACTTTGGTTCCCACTCTATAGGTAATAAGGGTGGGGCAGTTGGAGGGGAGGTACTTGGCTCCTCCTCTACAATTGTCCACAAGGCTTTCTGGGGCCTGGGTCCACAATACCTTCAACTCTCCCTTCATAAATATCTTTCTTCTCGATCTCTTTGTTCCTCCACCTCCAATTCACTCAGGGTCAGTCACTTCTCCAAGCAACAAGTTGGTGGTAGATCTCTTTCTTCGGCTGGGGGCATCCCACTGCAATAGCCTCCCTGCCTCTCTGAAACTTGAGGAGAATCACTTTCGGTTCTGGAAGCACCTCAAAACCTTCCTCTTTGCTTCTGCATTATCTCTTCCCCTCCCCTGCTGATCTGTCTGTTTCTTCACTGAGCACCTGACTACCCTCTGAATTCGGGCCCAGATCCCTGCCCACCAGCTGCTCACCTGCACTGCCTCCCGGCATCCCTTGCACTTGGGTCTGTCCCGGCAAGCCTTTCAGTCCCCCTACCTGCACTTATTGACACCCGCAATCTGCGCTTAATTCTTGCACTTGCCACCTGCTGGTCGCACTACCTGTTGTTGTTTTGACCATTTGTTCAACACTTTTCCACTCCTCTCCTGCACTTGCACGTTCTTACTGTCACTGGGCCTAGTAGGATCGTTGTTCTGTCCTCCTTAGTACCCCTCCCTTGCCCTGTCACGCCTGGAAACACTTGTGTATGGCCGCAATATGAATTAAGTTAACTATCATATCATATCTTATCATATATAATGTATTCATTTAGTGACTCAATAGTGTGTTGATGTAATGTGGAGTCCCATTCGTTAGTCTTTTTATGAGTATGTATGCATGCATGTTAGATGTATGCCTGTCGCATGTAGCATTTGATGTGATTGATTCTTGATATTGCTGTCATTGTTCTTTGGCTTTCAGTGATATGTGAACTTCATTAGATATGGATTGTTACAAAACGGAATGTTTATGTTTCTGCTGGATTAAAGTCAATTTCTTATGTTGATTTCATCTGATTTTTGTATTTAACACAGAGTGTTTCTGTTGAATTTATTTGTATATTTATTCTTCTGAAGATTGGATAAGATGCCTTTTCCCTTTTTTTGGTTGTTGTAATGTACTGACTTCAAACTGAGCAACACTGTTCTTTGACATTGGAGCCAGTCTACCTCTCTAAGGAATGTTGCTCATCAATAATGCACACAGAGAGTGCAGACTGCAGCACTAGTTGGCAGAGCAGCCAACCAGCTATCGGGCCAATGTTTCCCTTATTTCTGATTCCCTATGCCCCCCTCAATAACTAGGCACAGCTCCCTGGCAGAATGCAAGTTGAGTTGATCCGGCTCTCTGCCATAGTTGATACCATGCAGTGATGCCTATTCTGTGGCATTAAATATATGTTGACAAGTTGGAGGAGGGCATCCCAACTTGGTTAGGCTGCCCCAGGGGGTTGGCAACAGAAGACGTGACACGATATCAATTGCCCCAGTCACTGATCGAAACGCCACCCACTTGCCCTTCTGAAGACAGAACTAACTGGAACGCCCTTGAAGTCTAAAGACTGTTAGGCAAACGCCTTTTCACCCCACCCACAGACACTCACCTGCCATGCTGCCTTGTCAACCATGGCCTCCCAGTCAGGAAAGTATGTGTCGACATCCCTAGCCCCAAAACAAACCCATCAAGCTAGTTTTGCCCAAGAGAGGGTCATTTGACTAGGATAACATAGAGGGAAAACAGTCCCTCAAGCTGTTTCACACATTATTCTACATGATATGATATGTTATTTATAGTATCCTGAATACCCAGAGATTTCTTAGCGTGAACCCGGGGATTGAACCTGTGTTGCTCTGTGTCGTTTTGCTTCCAAGGCGAGCACGTTGCCCCTGAGCTATGCTCCCGAGGACCAACTGTCAGCAGGGTGTGATGCGTGTACAACATGTATGTAAATTGCAGGGGTGCACATCTGGATTGTCCTTATCAATGTAAAGTGAACCCCCAAGGGTTTCAACGTGTGGAGAGAATGTGCAAGAGCCATTTTACTGGAAGTGAACCAGACCTCCTCACCGGCAATGGCGCCTTCTGAGGAGAGTCTGTAATCGTATTTTTAATCTGTGCCCGACCGGAATAGAAATATTAATTTTTCTATCAGTCTGATCCCGCCTCGCTTCAGCAGAACCCAGCCTTGAAAAATCACCCCTCTGAACAAGTGTACCAACGGCAACCCCCAGAACAGTGCTCCTGCCTTGTGGGGTGTCTTCAGCGAGTTGACATTCTTGGCTAACTAACCACCTTCTTTAGCTTTAGACCAGGGTTGACCAACTCCGGGCCTCTGGGGCTAGAATCCTGACAGGTTTTCAGGATATCCCTCGTTAATATTCATGAGGAAAAATGTGCAGATATTTAGAATCATTGTATGCAGATTTATCTTATGAACAGAGGGTTTGCTAGGGGGCGCTTAGGGGGCTATAGCCCCGGGTCTTTTGGTTGTATCCCCGGATAGAATCTCAGGGAATACAACCAAAAAGTCCCGACAATCCCAACATCAGTGTAGCCCTGGATCTTTTCCAGACCTAGCAACACCCCTGCTCATGAATATTAATCAGGGGTGTCCTGAAAACCCGGCATGCATCCAGCCCTCAAGGGCTAGAGGTGGACAACCCTGATTTAGACACTCTGCACAGTTTACGACTTGTTTCAATCAGTGGCAGCTGTGTGTTTCCTTTCTGTTCCAAGTTTTGTCTGGAAATTTACAGGCAACCCATTGCCTGTTTTCTTAGGATTGCATGTTTGCTCATTAAGCTTCCAATGGCCAACGAGACGTCAAGCTTTGGTGATGTTCTGAGAACCTTCTAGAAATAGGTTGTTGTCTGGTACTGCCCTTGCTCATGTGCTTGGCATCACTTGATAAATTAGATTTGCTCTACACCGTGTTTCACAGGAGAGAGAGAGACAAAGAGAGGGAGGGCGAGAAAGAGAAGTTTAGCAAGCTCCTTCCCAAGGCTCGTATTTGAAGCACTCTGCAAAGGTTTCCAAGGTGAGTTGCCGTGAACACAAGAATGTCTTGTTGTGGGTCTTGCCCTTTTGTCAAGATGTGTCAATATGCCCCTAATTGGGTCTTTCTTCCCTGAGCATCTGAGAATGTGGACGCGCATAAACCTTTAAACAGATCGCCTTGTTATCCGGGGAACCTTTTCTTCCCGGGCTCATCATTTCAACAGGTGTTACACTTGATGGGAGGAAAATGTATTCCTTCGCGAGTCAATAGTCCCGGCAATTATAGCCGGCATAAACGGCTTTATTCCGTCAGCCGGTATTTGGTTAGGTGGCCTCTGCAGTGCGGCGGTGAAATGGCACCGCCATCCCAGGAGGAAACGAGCTGATTGGCTAGGTTCCGAGCAAGGCGGTAGTCAAATACTAAACAGTGTCTTGGGAATGGCGTGCCAGCATATACATCTGGCTCAATGGACCTATTTAAAGCTACAAAACCATTATATTAAAAAAAGACAGTCACAAGGGGGCACGGATGGGGTGGTGTTCAAACAGTTAGGATGCATGCTGAGCAGTCGAAAAGCAGAGCTTCAGGGTATATGGGTATGGACCACTTGGATTCTTCATTTGGTAATGGTTTAGCTGCGCTGATAAGTCGCAGCAGAGCAACAAGATGGCCGCCTCTTTTCCCCAGCAGAGAAACAAGATGGCCTCTTTTCCCCAGCAGAGAAAAGAAATGGCCTATTTTCCCTAGCAGAGACACAAGGTGGCCTCTTTTCCCCAGCAGAGAAACGAGATGGCCTCTTTTCCCCAGCAGAGAAACCAGATGGCCACTTTTCCGCAGCAGAGAAACGAGATGGCCTATTTTCCCCAGCAGAGAAACGAGATGGCCTCTTTTCCCCAGCAGAGAAACTAGATGGCCACTTTTCCCGAACAGAGAAACAAGATGGCCTCTTTTCCCCAGCAGAGAAAATAAATGGCCTCTTTTCCCCAGCAGAGACACAAGATGGCCTCTTTTCCCCAGCAGAGAAACGAGATGGCCTCTTTTCCCCAGCAGAGAAACCAGATGGCCACTTTTCCGCAGCAGAGAAACGAGATGGCCTATTTTCCCCAGCAGAGAAACAAGATGGGCTCTTTTCCCCAGCAGAGAAACAAGATGGCCACTTTTCCCGAGCAGAAAAACAAGATGGCCACTTTTCCCGAACAGAAAAACAAGATGGCCTCTTTTCCCCAGCAGAGAAGAAACGAGATGGACTCTTTTTCCCAGCAGAGAAACAAGATGGCCTCTTTTCCCTGATTGTTTTTTGGCACTCCACGATGGCGGTGTAGAGGCAGCGGTTCTATGTGATTACATGGAAAATAATTAAATTAATATGATTTCATCTATTTTTTGTTCTTTATTTCCATTTGGTTTCAAATACATGCGGGGGAGACCCCCACGCAGACTCCCCCGTTACCCCTATCTTTAATATTACAGTTAGCCACCCCCACATACATTTTTGGCCAAATTCAAGTTAAAAAAATGATGACAGCAGGGCTATCTAGTTATGATATAACCATTATCACTCTGCATAGTTTTCTTAGACCTGTCTCTCCAGCTCACCTACGGGCCACCGGCGCTCTGCTCCCCAACCACAGCACCCCCAAGCGTGCACCCTATCCTTCCTCTGGGGCCCATCTCTACTCCAGCCCCATCCGCCACGTGACATCTTGTTATTCGGCAAGATAGCTCAGCGGGTTAAGCACTCGTTGCTGTGATCTGTGTTTGACCTGCACGTCACAGGTTCAAATCCCTGCAAGGTCAAATCAGCCTTTCACCCGTCTGAGGTCGATAAAATGAGTCCCAATTTCGATTGGCCAGTAATAATAATGTTTATAAATATGTCCTATGTAAAGCGCTTTGGATAAAAAAGTGTTGAATAAATAACACATTATTATTAATCTGCCGTCCATCCGCCATAATGAATTCCTTATAATGTTCAGTTGTATATTGTATTATTTATTATTGTAATAATGATGGTGTTATTAGCACACACTTAACGAGGTGTCTATTTTAAGAACTGCCTATCTAACAGCTTGCTGAGGTCCCTTCAGATATTGCTTGTGACATGTCCCTGCAACCAAAACTACCTTAGAAAGAAACACTGTCTCGGGAGGATAGCTCTGGGGCAATGCGCTCGCCTTGGGAACAAGACGGCGCAGACACGGGTTCAATCCCCGGTCTGTGCTTAGAAACCTCTGGGGATTAAGCACCTTATTAATAACCAATTACAATTACATACAAACCAGAATGTACACAAACACATGATATGATATGATATGGCATTTGTAACGCACCTATACACAAGTGTTTCAAGGCGCGATGAGGCGGGGGGGGGAACAAGGGGAGACAGACAACGATCCTACTAGGCAAGTTGTCATTCAGATCGCGCAAGTGCAACGGTAGAGGGGAAGGGAAAGTGCAAGGGGAAAGTGGAGAGGGGAAAGTGCAGCACATGGTTAATAGCATACAGGATAAATAACAAGAGCCAGCTAGTGGCAAGTGCGAGATAAGTGCAGACAAGTGCTGGGAAGGGGGGCTGTACGTATACAGACACAGTCCCGCAGTGCAGGGGGTAGCCAGGGAGGCAGTGCAGGGGAGAGTGGCTGGGCCAAGGACCGAGAACAGTGAGTGGCCCAGTTGCAGATTCAGTGCAGTTTCAGAAGTTTAGCAGGTGAGAGGGGGAGAGAAAGCGGAGGCAAAGAGGAAGGTTTTGAGGTGCTTCCGGAACCGGAGATGGTTCTCCTCATGTAGTCCTATTCAAAATGGCTCTACATCTGAAACATAACGTACTCTGCACAGGAGGACATCTGCTCAGTTTGCAAAATGCCATGAAGACCAACGCACATGGCACATTGCCAAGTTTGTGATGCACCACACTGCTCCCAAAATGAACAATGCCCCAATCACGTCAAATATGTCAGTTTGCAATGCTGGCCAATGAACACAGCCGTACATATTCTCTCTCAGAGGCCCGCCTTCTCAAGCGCTTAGCCGTATAGTGCACGGCAGGGACAACACTGACCCTCCTGTGCGTTATTTCACACGGTATTGTAAGGTGTGCTCTGCTAGTTAAGAGAAGAAAAAGAAATGAAAGAAGGGATTTCTGAAAATGTGTCTACTCCCCTACTTCGCTGGTAGGGCGGTAAAGTCCTCCTTACTCAGAAACCCTCGGATGGCCACATTCAGGGATTAGGGTGACAAGTCTGAAAAAATCAGAATACCCATTTAAGATTATGGTGCAGCTTTTTGTAACACTAATTAGTGACAGTGCCAAGGTCGACATCGCACGAAAATGAAACATTGATTTTCATTCAAATTACCTCTTGCATCCACTTTTTGTAATTTTGTCACCTATTTCCGCAACCAGCCATGCAGATAAGGGGTGTATCAGCCACATTTACTCCCTAAAAATGGGCAAATACTCCCTTAAAGTAAAAATACTTCCAACACAAATAGGAGACACATGGGACAAGTGTCTTTTAATGTGCATAAACAACTAGGTTCCAGGAAATACTTATTACAAAACATTGTTTTACAGTCAGAACCTACTTTACTCACTTATTAAATACTCCCATTGCGATTGGGACTTGCCTTTTTACTCACTAAAAAATCATTTTACTCCCAACTTTAAAAAATAGGCAGTAAAATACTCCCACTTCAAAATCTTATCTGCAGCATTGTCCTCAACCATGACCATGAAGGGGCACACATAAACAAAGATGTGTTGGCAAAGCCAGTAGGTTTGTCTTTATACATCTAAAGGGTACATTGTTTTGAGAAGCCAACATGCATCGGACTACGTAGGCCCGCCTCTTTGCGGAACCCAGATGGCACAGATACGCAGCCTGAAACATGAGACCACCAAATGGCCACAGGTCGGATAAAAAAAATAAAAATACATAGTGTCCTGGGCAGTGCCCACGTATCACACTTTCATCCAAAAAGATAGCTCAGCGGGTTGAGCACTCGCTGCTGTGGTCTCTTCGTGATCTGCAGGTCGAAAGTTTAAATCCCTGCAATGGCCAACTCTGCCTTTTATCCATCCGAAGATCATAAATGAGTACCAGCTTTGGTTGGGTGATAATTGTGTGTAAATGTTCTATGTACAGCGCTTTGGCAGAAGCATTGGGCTGGGAGGATAGCTCAGGGACAATGCGCTTGTCTTG
The DNA here is from genome assembly GCF_040938575.1 of Ambystoma mexicanum. Classification (NCBI taxonomy): domain Eukaryota; kingdom Metazoa; phylum Chordata; class Amphibia; order Caudata; family Ambystomatidae; genus Ambystoma; species Ambystoma mexicanum. The sequence goes on along the minus strand of NC_090936.1, from coordinate 38,156,352 downwards.
GAAGCAAGACTACACAGAGCAACACAGGTTCGGATCCCGGTCCCGAGCTTAGAGATTAGTCTCTGGTATTGTGTTACAAAAGATGAATTAATTAACTATTATCCTCATTCTTGGAATGTGTTAAAAACATACATTAGACATGGAAATTGGAATCACTGCATTTCAAAGTGTTGAATTGACACAATGCAGAACCAAAAATATTGACCTAATGGGCACGTCTCGTTCCTAAAACAAAGCTAACAGAAAGCAGTGCCCATACAAACGAGTAGATGAACACATTGGTTGTGATTGGGCAAAGGTCCACGAGAAGCTTCCATTCCCGTTCTGCTTCTGACTGCATCTTATTCCAGCGACCCTCACTAAGGCATCTTGATAGCTCACTGGGGCACCTGGTCATTTTACTGAGGCATCTTGATATCTCACTGGGGCACCTGGTCATCTTACTGAGGCATCTCGATATCTCAGTGGGTCACCTGGTCATCTTACTGAGGCATCTCGATATCTCACTGGGGCACCTGGTCATCTTACTGAGGCATCTCGATATCTCACTGGGTCACCTGGTCATCTTACTGAGGCATCTCGATATCTCACTGGGTCACCTGGTCATCTTACTGTGGCATCTCGATATCTCACTGGGTCACCTGGCCATCTTACAGAGGCATCTTGATATCTCACTGGGGCACCTGGTCATCCTACTGAGGCATCTTATTACCTCATTGGGTCACCTGGTCATCTTACTGTGGCATCTCGATATCTCACTGGGTCACCTGGCCATCTTACGGAGGCATCTCGATATCTCACTGGGGCACCTGGCCATCTCACGGAGGCATCTTGATATCTCACTGGGTCACCTGGTCATCTTACTGAGGCATCTCGATATCTCACTGGGGCACCTGGTCATCTTACTGAGGCATCTCGATATCTCACTGGGTCACCTGGTCATCTTACTGAGGCATCTCGATATCTCACTGGGTCACCTGGTCATCTTACGGAGGCATCTCGATATCTCACTGGGGCACCTGGTCATCTTACGGAGGCATCTTGATATCTCACTGGGGCACCTGGCCATCTCACCGAGGCATCTTATTACCTCATTGGGGCACCTGGCCATCTCACGGAGGCATCTTGATAGCTCACTGTTGTACCTGGTCATCTCACTGAGGCATCTTGATATCTCACTGGCGCACCTAGTCATCTCACTGAGGCATCTCGATATCTCACTGGGGCACCTGGTCATCTTACTGAGGCATCTCGATATCTCACTGGGACACCTGGTCATTTTACTGAGGCATCTCGATATCTCAGTGGGGCACCTGGCCATCTTACTGAGGCATCTTGATATCTCACTGGGGCACCTTGTCATCTCACTGAGGCATCTTTATATCTCATTGACGCACCTGGTCATCTTTCTGAGGCATCTCAATATCGCACTGGGGCACCTGGTCATCTTATTGTGGCATCTCAATATCTCACTGGGGCACCTGGTCATCTCACTGAGGCATCTTGATATCTCACTGGGGCACCTGATCATCTTACTGAGGCACCTCAATATCTCACTGTTGCACCTGGTCATCTCACTGAGGCATCTCGATATCGCACTGGGACACCTGGTCATCTTACTGAGGCATCTGGATATCTCACTTGGGCACCTAGCCATCTTACCAAGGCATCTCGCTATCTCACTGGGACACCTGGCAATCTCACAGAGACATCTTGATATCTCACTGGGGCACCTGGCCATCTCACGGGGGCATCTTGATATCTCACTGGGGCACCTGGCCATCTCATCGAGGCCTCTTCTTACCTCACTTGGGCACCGGGTCATCTCACAGAGGCATCTTGATATCTCACTGGGGTACCTGGCCTTCTCACAGAAGCATCTCAATATCGCACTGGGGCACCTGGTCATATTACTGAGGCATCTCGATATCTCACTGGGGCACCTGGCCATCTTACTAAGGCATCTCGATATCTCACTGGGGCACCTGGCCATCTCACGGAGGCATCTCAATATCTCACTGGGGCACCTGGCCATCTTACTAGGGCATGTCGATATCTCACTGGGGCACCTGGTCATCTCACAGAGGCATCTTGATATCTCACTGGGGCACCTGGCCATCTCATCGAGGCCTCTTCTTACCTCACTTGGGCACCGGGTCATCTCACAGAGGCATCTTGATATCTCACTGGGGTACCGGGTCATCTCACACAGGCATCTTGATATCTCACTGGGGCACCTAGCCATCTCACAGAGGCATCTTGATATCTAACTGGGGCACCTGGCCATCTCACCGAGGCCTCTTGTTACCTCATTGGGGCACCTGGTCACCTTACTGAGGCATATTGATCTTTCACTGGAGCACCTGGCCATTTTACTGAGGCACCTCGATGTCTCACTGGGGCACCTGGCCATCTTACTGAGGCATCTCAATATCTCACTGGGGCACCTGGTCATCTCACTGAGGCATCTCGATATCTCACTGGGGCACCTGGTCATCTTACTGAGGCATCTCGATATCTCACTGGCCGCTTGGTGCTCTTACTGAGGAATCTTGATAGCTCACTGGGGCACCTGTCATCTTTCTGAGGCATCTCAATATCGCACTGGGGCACCTGGTCATCTTACTGAGGCATCTCAATATCTCACTGGGGCACCAGGTCATCTCACTGAGGCATCTCGATATCTCACTGGGGCACCTGGTCATCTTACTGAGGCACCTCAATATCTCACTGTTGCACCTGGTCATCTCACTGAGGCATCTCGATATCGCACTGGGGCACCTGGTCATTTTACTGAGGTATCTGGATATCTCACTGGGGCACCTAGCCATCTTACCAAGGCATCTCACTATCTCACTGGGGCACCTGGCCATCTCACTGGGGCACCTGGCCAGCTCACGGAGACATCTTGATATCTCACTGGGGCACCTGGCCATCTCACGGAGGCATCTTGATATCTCACTGGGGCACCTGGCCATCTCATCGAGGCCTCTTCTTACCTCACTTGGGCACCGGGTCATCTCACATAGGCCTCTTGATATCTCACTGGGGTACCTGGCCATCTCACGGAAGCATCTCGATATCGCACTGGGGCACCTGGTCATATTACTGAGGCATCTCGATATCTCACTGGGGCACCTGGCCATCTTACTAAGGCATCTCGATATCTCACTGGGGCACCTGGCCATCTCACGGAGGCATCTTGATATCTCACTGGGGCACCTGGCCATCTTACTAAGGCATCTTGATATCTCACTGGGGCACCTGGCCATCTCACAGAGGCATCTTGATATCTCACTGGGGCACCTGGCCATCTCATCGAGGCCTCTTCTTACCTCACTTGGGCACCGGGTCATCTCACAGAGGCATCTTGATATCTCACTGGGGCACCTGGCCATCTCACGGCGGCATCTTGATATCTCACTGGGGCACCTGGCCATCTCATCGAGGCCTCTTCTTACCTCACTTGGGCACCGGGTCATCTCACAGAGGCATCTTGATATCTCACTGGGGTACCGGGTCATCTCACAGAGGCATCTTGATATCTCACTGGGGTACCGGGTCATCTCACAGAGGCATCTTGATATCTCACTGGGGCACCTAGCCATTTCACCGAGGCCTCTTGTTACCTCACTGGGGCACCTTGTCACCTTACCGAGGCATATTGATATTTCACTGGAGCACCTGGCCATCTTACTGAGGCACCTTGTCATCTCACGAAGGCCTTGGCAGGCAATGTTGGCAGTGAGATGTCTGAAGGACCTGCTTCCTGGTCAGACCCCATGCTAGTTGTGGAGCTGTGTCTCATTAGAGCGATTGTAGCAGTCACATTCACCTCAAGGGCAGACACCATGTGCTTTCTACCCATAGTTCACGGGCATATTGCTTTCAATGCAGGTGGACAGGCCAGCATGATCTCTCCATTTGTGCTTGTGTGGTATCTGTCGTCTCATCAATTAAGAACTAAACAAAGTGTCTAAATTTAAAGACACTCCCGTCCCCTGCACACCATTAAAGCTGAAAAAATCAGTCAATACAATGCTTACATTTTCAAAAGATATGTAATTGAATATTAGATAAATGAACAAAAGTTGAAAACATCAATGTTTGTTAATTAAACCTTAGAATTTACATAAATATAAATGATTTTCACATATGGCCATCGTAAAAAAACAAAATGGAACAAAGAGCAACCACAGTGTTCTTATGTTGCGATGTGATTTCCAACTCTAAGCGTTTTGGGGAAACTCCCCTTCTTCAGGAGTGAAAGAAATCTGCAATTACATGTATACATACAATTAATAATCACCTTTACATATGTTAAACACAAAATTACCGTGAACAAATCCATATCAATCATCACTCTAAACCAGCTACAAAGCAACCTAGCTCATACTATGTAGGGCCATTATCATTTTCTGCATAATCAGTAAACCAAAATTGAATGCTGGTGTGACTCCAAAGCATGAAACTAGAAGCAAAATAATGGGAAGAATTACCTCTAATATGTCTTTCTGTGTGGTCTTGCATAATACATGAATATTAATCGGGTCAATGCACTTCAACTGCTGAATCAGATCAAAAGGGAACCATAGAGTTCCGAATTTAAAGGAAAGGTCATAATAGAAAAGTGAAAAAAGCTCAATTCTTACCCAGAGTTTAGAAGGGAGTAGGAACAGACTCTAAATCCACAAGGAAGAGACCACCGGACAACGGGACCTCTGGTGTGTATCAAGATGAAGTATCTAGGAAGTAGTGAAGGCCCTAGAACAAACCGTAAGACCAGTGATTAGAGTTGTAGTATCAGTGTCTGCCTTATTAAGAGCAACAATATCCATTTGTGGACTATCTTTACCTCAATAGTGAAAGAACAGTCTTTTATTAGTACTGTATTCCCAAATACTATCAATATCTCCTACTGCACTCGTCATGAAAAGATGGCACCGATGTTCAAAAGACTATTTTAGCCTCCTTATATTCCGAAATTGTGTACTGAAAAGAGAGACAGAAGTAAGCCACAAGGATGGGTGAGTCACTCTATCTTTAGAATCGAGTATTTCAAGTATTTATAGAAACAGTAATAATCTATGTACTTACAATTCGAAAGGCTAATCGTCTTTATAGACAGGATCTTGGGGTTGATGTCTAATGTGCACCACACGTACGGTGTCCGCATTCAGAATGAGCAATCTCTGCCGGTTAAAATGAAAACAGGAAGAGGCACGGTCACATGACAGAGTCATGTGACCCAGAAATGAAAGGCAAAACAAATTCAAGCGACTCGGACAGGACAGAACCTATTCCACCGAGATGTTAGTATTGCCGCAGTGAAAATAATAATGGGTGTTGAAGGCAGCGGATGCCAAGGGGCGCCGGGGCCACTTGTCAGAAGATCAGATGAGGGTCCTGGAACGCATATCCCCAGCGCTCCACGTCCAGGTCCTTGAGAGGCAGACCCGTCTGGAGTCGAGCGGTAAGTGTACATGCATCCTGATTGTGAGCTGTGCGTGTGGTGATGTTTCAGTAGTGTGCAGGTTGCACATCTGTTTGTATGGGGTCGAGTATGGGTGGGGGTGTACAGGGCCGTGGGGCTAACACATGCGAGGGCTGTAATGTGTGAGACATGGATGGTGCTTGTGTGTGTAGGCTTGCATGCCAAATGCAGTTGTGTGGGCACACATGTTTGGATGAATGTGTATGTAAGTAGACATGTCCGTGATGTCACGCATGTATGTTGTTTTCAGCTGCATGTATCAGCACTGTGTACATGTGCATTTGTGTGAATTTGACAAGGGTGCAACAGTGATGCAACATGGATGCATGTGGCAGCGGGATGTGGAAGCCTGATTGGCAGATGTGACATGGATGCCCATCTGAACACTGCGACACTTGGCAGAGGTGTACACATGCATGCAAGTGTGGTGGTGTGTGTACATGTGTGGTGCACTTCCTGTGTTGCATGTGATGTCTGGCTCAGCTTTGCCTGCTCATGCTGTTGTATGGGTATGGATGGTGCTGGCAGTTGTGATATGGCTGTGGTATGGCTCATGTGTGCGAGTTGAAATGACATGTGTGTTGGGGATTGTGATGGCATGTCTGAGGTTTGCCAATGCCACTCATGTACAACTGTCATGTGTGTATGTGTCCATTGTACAGTGCCCTGATGACTGTGTTTTATTTCTCCCTGTCTGCAGCGTCAACTGATGAAGAGGGCGGAGAAGGTGCTGTGGAGCACAGCGGCGGCGATCACACCGCCAGCCGGAGACGCAAGGCCCGGCTCCCCTCCCATGTTGCCATCTCGTCGGGGAGTGAGGAGTCCGGTGCCGCGTCCCAGGCCGCCGCTGCCGGGGGGAGGTCCTAGAGGCGGAGGTTGGAGTTGGACTCCTCGGCAGCAGAAGGGGCAGCTGGGACCCCACAGGGCCCAACGGGGGAGGATGGCACGGAGTCATCCAGGTTGGTGGGGGGTTTGGTGGAGGAGGAGGCCGTGCAAGCAACAGAGACGGGGTCTGGAGGTGGGGATCCCACTGGTGCTAGTGGTGCAGTGCAGGACCAGGGACAGGAGGCAGCACAGGCCGCCGCGGAGGTGCCTGTGTGCAATCCTGTCCCTGATCCTGTCCCTGCATCATCTTGCACCAGCAGGGATGCCTACGTCCAGACCCGTTTTCAGGCAGGGGATGCGCAAACGACAACTGGCCTTCCTCTGCCTGCGGACGTGGCTATCCGGGTCCGGGTTGAGCCTGTCCTGACTGGTGTGGCGTTGCGTCAACGGGCCATGCAAGGTGACCTGCAGTCTTTTCATGAGGAGACTGCACGTCATCTCGAATGGCTCGTTGACAGGTCACCCAGGCCGGATTCCTCCGTTTGATGGGGCTTGCTGCGACCCCCTCCTCAACTGAACCCCCTATGCGCCAGTCGTCCTCCGTGCCATCTTCCCACCCATCACTCACCTAGGTGCCCTGTGGAGCTGCCTCTGACAGTGCGGCCAGGCTGGTGGAGGAGGCATCCCTGCCACAGTCGGGAGTCGGACGTCCAGCAGGGGTGGCCACATCAACGACTGCACACCAGCCGGCAGAGGATGTGCAGGCAGCAGGAGGCAGTGCACGGGCAGAGGCACAGCAGCAGCAGCAACGTGGTGGGAGCCATGAAGGCTTGGGGCCTTCAACATCGGAGGGGCAGGCATCGGCCGGAGGGCAGGAGGACCCAGGACAGAGAGTGTCTTCCGTGTGGCAGCGGTTGGGCCACGCCATAGATGCGGAGCGGCAGCGGGCGGAAGAGGCACGGCTCACAATGGTCAGGGCGGAGAACTCCAATCGGAGGGCCCTGAGGCGGGCCGAGTGCCCCGAGGCAATCCGCAGGGGGTTGGAGGTGGACACGTCGATGGCCCTGCAGACCCTCGGGCCATAGAGGAGGACCGCCTCCGGGACATTGAGCAGGAGTTCGATGATGCCCTGGCCCGGGACATCCAAAAGTGAGCCATCAGACTAGCCCGCTGCCCTTGTACATAGTTATGTAGGTAGTGTTAGGTTTCCTTTGTTTTTTGATTTATTTTGGAACTTTTGAACATTGGCCACATTTTTGTATATAGTTTATTTTATTAGTGTTGTTAGATAGGTTTCATTTCTTTTGTTGGGATAATGGACCCTGGCTTGTTCGTCTGTATATAGTTCACTGTTGGATTTAATTTTTCTTTCACAATTTACCCATGGAGCAATGGCTTTCAATTATTATTTCCCATTGGATTTGCTTTTGTGGACAGTGACTTTGGACACCATTACTTTGGATTATGATTTTTGGTTTTGCTTTTTTTCACAGACATGCTTCTTTTCATTTTTGTACATTCCCATTTCTGTTTCTTTATTTTTTAATCTATTTATGTTTCCTTTAATACATATTTTTTTAACAAACTTCAATGTGTAGTATCATCTCATTGGTTTCATGCATATCATGATATGGGTTTTGAGATTCACTGACACCCATTGGGTGTATGTGAGGGACATGTGTTTGTTTCAAAACTTGCAATTGGTGTTCTGTCATGTAATTGCCATTTCTGAGTGGGTGGATGCAATACTCGTGTGGGTGTTTTGCATTTGGAGGCTGACCATAGGGACCAGGGATCTAGATTGTGATGACATGTTGGCTGGGGAACATGAGTTGGGGCCTGCTGGCAGGTGCCCCACAGTGCTGGGGGGGTGGGGGTGGTGGGAGACATGGATGGGGGCCTGGTGGAGGGTGCCCCTGCACTGCTGGGGGTGGGGGTGGTGGGAGACATGGGTGGGGGCCTGGTGGAGGGTGCCCCTGCACTGCTGGGGGGTGGGGGTGGTGGGAGACATGGGTGGGGGCCTGGTGGAGGGTGCCCCGCAATTCTGGGGGTGGGGGTGCAAGGGGACATGAGTTGGTGATCATTAGTGCAAGGAGACATGTGCCTTTGCTGGGGGGCATGCCCATGTTGGGTGGGCTGCCTGCGGGACATGACCAGGGATGCAGGGTAGTCCCCTGTGGTGTGGGCTGCCTGCAGGGGCCGTGGAGGGTGTACAGGGGACCCACACTGCCAAATCACATGTAGGACTCCCCGGCACCCCTGGAATACACGTACCCTGCTGAAATCGCGTGTGAAACTTCCCGCGCACCCCTGAAATACACGCGCCCAGGGCAATCGCGTGTGAAACTTCCTGCGCACCCCTGAAATACACACGCCCAGGGCAATCGTGTGTGGAACTTCCCGCGCACCCCTGAAATACACGCGCCCAGGGCAATCGTGTGAAACTTCCCGCACAGCCCTGAAATACACGCACCCAGGCCAATCGCGTGTGGAACTTCTCGCGCACCTCTGAAATACACGCGCCCAGGCCAATCGCGTGTGGAACTTCTTGCGCACCCCTGAAATACACGCACCCAGGCCATTCGCGTGTAGAACTTCTCGCGCACCCCTGAAATACACGCGTCCAGGCCAATCGCGTGTGGAACTTCTCGCGCACTTCTGAAATACACGCGCCCAGGCCAATCGCGTGTGGAACTTCTCACGCACCCCTGAAATACACGCACCCAGGCCAATCGCGTGTGGAACTTCTCGCGCACCCCTGAAATACACGCACCCAGGCCATTCGCGTGTAGAACTTCTCGCGCACCCCTGAAATACATGCGCCCAGGCCATTCGTGTGTGGAACTTCTCGTGCACCCCTGAAATACACGCGTCCAGGCCATTTGCGTGTGGAACTTATCGCGCACCCCTGAAATACACGCACCCAGGCCATTCGCGTGTAATACTTCTCGCGCACCCCTGAAATACACGCACACGCTCCCCCAGGCCAGATTGTGTGTGAAACTTCTCGCGCACGCGTGTTCCCAACACCCGTAATACGCGTTCCCAGCTTTGCGTTTGCTGTTTGCCAGTCCGGTAAACTGGTACAGGGTTGGCGCAGCCCTTTGCGATGGTTTTGCGATCTTGATGGCTTTTCCTTGCGCGAGGGCGTTCTTGGGGGCGTAACTGGCGCTGCTGCAGGGTCGCTGCGCCACTCTGCGCCACGTCTGCTTTTGGGGATGAGAATCCATGAATACGCTGTGCGCGGAAATTGATTTTATCGCATGCGGCTGGCGCAGACATTCGCACGGGCACGCTGTGCGCCAGCCGCGTGCGACACTTTTGAGAGGAATTACATGAATCGGCCTGTTAATGCGTGAATGTACGCTGTTGAGATAGGCAAAAAACTCTTCCAGTTCACTTTTGGAGCCACACCAGACCCCAAAAATATCATCGATGTACCTTTTCCAAATAATAATCTTAGTAGACCATTCAATTATGTCTAGTACAAACTGTTTTTCAAACCAATACATATAGATGTTAGCATATGCAGGGGCCATCGCTGACCCCATCGATGTTCCCGAAATTTGTGCAAAATAATGATCTTGATACCTAAAGTAACTATTTTGTAAAATGATTGTTATGAATTCCACCACCAACTCTGGGTCACATTTCACATTTTGGGATTGTAACAATAACCATTCTACAGCTTCGATCCCCGCCTGATGTGGGATCGATGTGTATAAGATACATACATCCATTGAAAATAGAACGCATTCTGAAGACAGACAAGTAATCTCATTGACATTCAAAAGGAAGTCTGTAGTGTCTCTCAAATAAGTCGGGATAAGTTGAACCAAAGGTTGTAGAATCCCATCTACCTATTTAGATAGAGGGTCTAAGATACTATCAGTCCTCACAACAATTGGTCTCAGTGGGGGATGGAGTTGATTTTTGTGAATTTTTGGAAGTCCATACAGTACAGGAATTATCATGTGTTTTTTCAGTAGAAAAGACCTAGTTTTCACATTGATCCATTCATTGTCAAATGCTTTATTCACACAATCCTCAATTATAGCTCTGATTTGGACCGTGGGATTACTGTCCACCCGAAGGTAGGTACTGTTATCATCCAACATGTCCTTGCATTGTGTGTGGTAGAACTAGAATCCATAACCGCTATTGCACCCCCTTTGTCAGCAGGTTTAATTGTTAACTCAAGATCTTTCGCTAAGGATTTGATTTCTTTGAGTTGGGAGTCTTTAAGGTTAAATGGAACCCTTGAGTTGTACTCATCAATTAAGGCCATGCTGGTCTCCGCCATCTTGGAAGTCAGGAGCTGCCTGGTCTCTGCCACATTATCATTCCCAGCCATGTTTGGTGCTGGCAAGCCCTGTAATCCCTACCCCAATGAACCATTACCTCCCGCCCCCAATATGGACCTGATGGATACCTGGTCTAGGCGGGTGGCCTCCTGCCAAACCTCTACCCCCGCAGGCCGTCCAAATTCCTGCAGACCCACACCGGCTTCTGTGGAAGTTGTTCTGGTGACGGGTGGCCCTCATCCTCCATTCCACTGGTTCTTTCTCCCCCCCTGTATTTCACACCCATTCCTCCGCATGCGTGGCACACGTGGCTTACGCTAACGTATTGTCCTGCAAATGGCCAGTGCCCACTTACAAACCCTTATATTTAAACCAGTTGCCCCCCATTCTCTCCATAATCCTTCACTCTGTCGAGTGTATGTCCATGGCGGTGCATATCTCCACCGGGTCAGCCGGCCATTTTCCTGTGCCGCAGCATCCCTGAAAAATGCTGGAGGAATGCATGGCATTTATTGCTCCACAACGAGAAGTTCATAGCACCATTTCACTTCAACAACTGTGTGCTTTCCATTCTATATTACAGATATATTATGTTAAAGGAAATTTATACCACGCACAATCACCACCTAAATGGTCCCGTAGCACTCTGGCGGATCTGAAAAGCAGGAGTGCAGAGTAAGTTAGTAGGACTGAGCGGGGAGAAAAGCGCAAGAGAGCTGTGATGTGCTGCTGGCAGCTTCAGTTCGGTTTATACCGTTTACTGAGCGTAAGTGTGATGTGATGTTGTGCAAGGCTATGTGTGGTTTGTTACGTTGTTCCAGTGTGTTGAAGTGCATGTGGTTTGTTGTGCTGTACAGGCGTGGTTGTGTTTTGATTAGAGTTTGAGAGGTGGATGCAGAGGGATAGGTTGGTTAGTGGTGATACTTTATCTTACCCCCTCCGCTTTGGTCACCTGTGGCATGTGTCCCTGCCAGTGTCATGCAATGTGGTCTGCTAGGGGGTCTCCCTCCTATATTCTGTGCAGAGGTGTGGGTTGTTAGCAGGGCTGTTTTAGTGGTGATGCCTCCTTCACCCCCACCCCCTGGGTTCAGACTAATGGATGTCTACATCGCTTTTAGTCCCCAGATATATCCTGGAGTGCAGCCACCATCGCCGCCCTGTGCCCCTTGAGGGGGGGGCTTCTTCCGTGTTCCCTTGAGCTCCCTGGGCCCCGTAGTTTATCTATCCGGTCACCACTCTATCTCCTTTAACTCCAATGCCCTCTGTCTGTGGTTCAGTTTAGGTCAGTCCATTCTCTCTCCTTATTAAGCGGTAGAGCCCTCAATGGGAACGGATGCACCTGGGTCTCCCTCCCATTCCGAGGTCTTGCTACTTTCCTGCACTTTGTCGTGGTCTGGTCTAGTCCTCCGACTCGGCATGTGTGTGTTCATTCTGTGGGGTGTGGGTGTTAGTCATTCATGTTAGTCCGTTTCTCCGTGGAAGAGCCGTGTTTTCAGGAGTTTTCAGAATTTTAGATGGTCCTCCCTGTTTAGTATTTCTCTCGAGAGAAATCTAATCATTATGTTAAGCAAGACCCCCTTCCACTCTAAGACGTCCACATCTGCACCGCACATCAGCATATCCCACACACAGTACTATCCAGGGAAGAAGGCACATGCTCACCTGTGTGAGGCGTAGCTGTGTTGGGTGCACCAGTTCCTGTGACTGCAAGTGAGGGCATCCTGGCAGTCAACCAATGGGTGAGTTATTTGTATGTTGTGAACCACTTTGCACTATGCTTCGCATAAGCCCATCTCTTCTTTAGAACCATGAACCAGGGAATTTTAGGTGGGTTGTCACCGCCTCCCACAGAGATTTCAACATGTTGGACTTGTGACCAACAGTGTTGGAGGTGAGTACGAGAGGGGGATTAGATCTCGTAGTCATGAGCCAAGCTGCTTCAGTTAGCATGTGGGGACTGGAGTCATCGGGATTTTGAGCAATTTTTAATTACACTGATGTCTCCACATTCTCTGCATGCTGATGGTTGCCCAAGCACACTCCTTTGCTAGCCCCTTTTGAGTGTCTCTCCCTAATCCTTTCCCTTGCCCTCCCTCATCCCCTCCCAGGGACAAGTTGTCTAGCTTTTTAAGCCACACCAAATAGTGGCAATGCTCCTGACAGAGAGTGAGCAACCCTTTATTGTATAGCAATCACCAGCCATCAAACTAGATTCTGAACAGGTTCTGGCTGCACCACTTTGTAACATTACAACTTGAGGAATACTTATGTATGTCCTTCCAATGTTATTTTTGTCTCCTCTCCAGGATTCCAAGCAGCCTGCTTGTGCTGCCCGATTTAGAGGCCAGCAGGAATATCTAATTGACCAATTTGTGAAGAAATTTGCATCCTGAAGAGGATCGTCTAAACCACCAGTGCACCGTTGAAACCGGTCGACCAGATCTGTTGTGGCTCCACCACAACACCACGAGATACCCCCCGATATCAGCAGGGGGTACAGTGATAACTTACAAAGAACCTACATAGCACGGGTTCTATCCATGGCAAACCCCATAGCTAGTGGGTTTTGTGTTTTTGAGAAAATGTATTATGTTTTACATCCCCAGCGTTTGGGCAACCATCAGCATGGAAAGAATGTGGAGCCATCAGGGTACTTAAAAATTGCTCAGAATCCCGATGACTGCAGTCCCCACATGCTAACTGAAGCAGCTTGGCTCATGACTACGAGATCTAATTCCCCTCTCGGACTCACCTCTAACACCGTTGGTTGCCCCTCCCCCTTGCTAGGCTGTTGGCTACAAAATTGAGTGTGTTGTATAGATAACCACATTCTTTGTAGAGGGTCAGGGACAGTGTCTCTTTCTATCCCTCTTAGATAGGTGTTGCACCATCTGCAGTCTAGGGACAGGCAACCCGCCCTCTATTAGGGATAGGTTGTCCTTCCTGAGGGCCAGAACAGCTCACCATCTTGTATCTCACTTTTGGGACTACTTTTTAGTTGCCACAACCACTCACTTTTGCCTTCAACTGCAAGTATAGCTTTTTCTCCCAAGGAACCATCTGTTTGTGTACCAGTACGTTTGTTTTACGGTTTGGGAAGGCAGTAGCATTCCTGGGTTTTTCAAGCCCAATTGACCCTGTTGTTTTTTCCGGACCTGGGACCATGCAGGTTAAATATGACATGGGTATGTGCTTCCAGGAACACAATGAGGACACCTCAGACTCCATTAATGTTTTCTTCCTGCAACCCCTGCCAGCATCCTTGTCCTCTTTCCTTGCCATTGCTGTTGTTGCAGGTTCTCTGTTCCTGTGCAGTAGCACCTTGGAGCCCATCTCATGCACAGAATGTAATTACCATAATGAATGACCTTGGACCCAAATAACCGGACAGACTCGAAGAATATGGCAAAGTACTACTTTATTGTCAGTTCAAATAAAGCAGGGAAATCTGGCAAGCATAACACGTCATAGCTCATCCTCTCTCAAAGCAATTCTGTTACACAAAAGACTTAATACCTCGATGTATGTCAGTTACGACATCATCCCACGTGGCAAACAACAAAACCTATTGAGGGGAAGGATTGGTTGAGGGGAACATATATATCTATAGTATTTGCAAATGTTAATAAAATCATTAGCTCCCCTTATCTGGTGGGCACTCCCCCAACTACCTCTAAAATACGTATAATACTTATTATAGCAAAATACTTACAGCAGGTTGGCTTCTGCAACATTGTGTAGCATGCTGCTTCATAGCCACTGATGATTGGTTGGCATACTCTCCCACCCTTGGATATTCGGCTTGCTAGCAGCACGTGAACAAAACGAAACCCTGGTGCAGAGGCCGACGTCGGAAACTGCCCACTTTGGTCAATTAGCCTAGCATCTCGCATCAGTTAGGGCTTCAGCCAAGGCTTCTCCTTTACAGTTGACCTTGCTGACTGTTATCTTCTCTGGGACTTTTAAGGGAGTCAGGGTGCAAACCTATCTGTGACTGAGGCTTCATGAATAGGCCTTGTTTTCAAGTTCTGAATCACGTGTTAATAGACCACGAATTTGTCCATGTCAACCTCTTATTTACTGCAATTTGGTTTCATGGTGCTGGGTGCTATTACTTTTCTTGTCCTCTGGAGACTTGGTCGTTCCATATTACAAATGCTTATCCTTAATTGTCCACTACTTTGCACTTGCTGTTTTTTTTGTTTCTACTTAATCGAAGAGAAATGTGCCCTTCGATCATTGCTTATCCTGATTAACTTCCTTTGTACTTTCCAATTCTGCCTTGCTTGTGCCGTCCTTAGTCTTAATAAAAACAGATGTTCTCTGGTTCTCTCACAAAGCTGTTTCTACAGTGTCTTGCAACTCTGCCGTCCTGGTTTGTCTCTGAGGTAGTTTCAACACAATCTGAGGTCCATCTTTTCATCATGGCCACTCTATTTACGTTATATTGTCTACTGCAGCAAGCTTCTATGTAACTCATCTACCTTGCGTTTCTGCATATGTACATTCGTTGAGCCTCATCTCACTTGTCTTCTCGGCATAGATGATTTCTTCATCTCTTTATACTTGATTTCTTTGTTACTTGGATTACACCTTCATTCCTTAAGTATTCTTATATCGTTTCTGTGCGTCATCGTATCTTCCCTTTATGATGTCACTTTACTCATATCAACTTGTACTTACAGCTCTTCTATGTCCAGTTGTGTATGCCGACATCCTTCCATCACTTCAGTACGAGGGTACATTCGATACGGCTGTCTGAGTGCATTGCGTCTCTTATACATTCGATGCGGTCCCGGGACAATACCTGGTGTCACACATAGAGCTCCTCTACTGGTGTTCTCTGGCCTTTCGATGGAAATACCTTCTTCATGCCTGGATCTGTCACATGTCCATGTTGTTTAGGCATCATAATGCCATTTGCAAGAACAATGTAGCATATGTCCGAACTACAACAAATGCCTGCTTTTTTTGTATTTTTTAATTCGCATTTTTTTGTAACTACACGGATGTCAATGTGCATCAGAAATGACTTAGAGTAACACATATGCAGCTTCCTTAGCCGTTCCCCAGAATGGAGCATGTACAGTAGCAAAAAGATGAGGCGTAATGGTGAGCCACTTTATGAGGGTGTGAAAAAAGTGGCACCTAGACCAGCGGCAAAACAAAACAACAAAAAATAAGAAACAGACTTACCAGGATATTAGCCTACCTGCTTCAAACCAAAGAGGAGTATTGTACAAATATACAAATGTTCCACGCATTGGTTGGGTGTTGACATTCCATGTGCAAGTGATTTCATGCACAGATGCACATTTACTGCACGTGTCTTCTTGACGTTGTGCCGCACAATTGGATGCGTGATCCCCCCGCGCATCGTTGCATGACTGCGCATCTCATTGTGTTGTGCAATAGTTGGAGAATCGGGCTGTATATGTTTACGTGCTTGGGAAGAGTCTGTGTGCATGTGCCTGAATCCTGGTTAAACCAGGTCATTGGCTGGGAATCTGTGGCATGTCATGCTATTATTATTCACAGTGAAAGCAGATGCATGAAGTACCTGCATAACCGTGATTTATGTGTGCATACTTTATGCGACTAATGTGTACTTTGCATGCATGGTACTGAAAAGAGGACCCGTGCAGTGGAGTGGCCAATGGAAGTCATTGCATATAAAGGCGGGACTTGAAAGGAATGCACACTCACCCAATCAGCTCTACCTAATCTATGGCAATGCCTGTTATGGAAGCAACATGAGCAACTTTTACGCAGACATGATGTGTATTTGAATACACACATGCATCGGGACTTTAGAGTGCAGTGCGTGTAGCCGCACTCTGCTGCATGCAAAGTGCATTAATGCTTTTACCTACTCACCTGTTGCGACTCTGTTTTGCAGCTTCTGCGCTTTCTCTGCAAGAGATATGACGCAAGGAGGGCGGTAGGATTGGTGAAGTGGGATGTTCGTAGAAGTAGAGCAGTGGGTCTGCAACCTTTGGCTGTCCAGATGTTTTACACTACAAACTCCCATGAACCCTTACTATGGACTAGTCTGGGTAGGGCTGATGGGGATTGCAAGACTCTAATGGAGGTGAGGTTGGCAAACATTGCTTCAGATGAGAAGAGCCTGGGCTCAGTGTGCGGCTTATCTTCTAAGTGTTTGCAGGTGCAGCTTGCCAGTGAGATCCCGCCTGGCATATCCTGGGGTGCTGAGCATGTTTTATTATTGTTCTGATGATGTGCAGTGAGGGCTGAAAGGTTAGGTGGCGGTTAGCATTGGCTTTGGTTGTCCAACTCCAGCCTTCGAGGGCCGGATCCATGCTGGGTTTTCAGGATACCCCTCATTAATATTCATGAAATAAATTTGCATACAATGATTCTTAATGTATGCACATTATTCTTCATGAATATTAATGAGGGAAGACCTGTCAGGATTCGGACCTCGCGGTCTGTGTTTTGACAAACACCATGCTCCGCTGCAACAGGTGACTTTCCCTTGTTTGGTGTACCAGTGTTTAATAAAATCAGATACCCTACCTCTTGCAGGAGCTGGCAAACACAACAGTCTTTCTCGATAAAAATAGAACTTTTGTAGGAGTGTTTATATTACCTCATTTCAAGGTAACATTAAATTATGATGAGTAGAAAAAGACATTGTTTCATCTCATCCGATGCAGATAAACAAATAATAGTGTTATCCGTATAGTCACGAATTTATTATCTCACAAAATAACAAGTAGTACGAAATTGAACGATTAATCAAATCACCCCTGACCTTAAGATGACAGCAATCAATTGCTCCCATAATTAATTAATATAAAATTTCTCTCTGTCCAAAACCATCGAATAAGCTCATTAGTATATTTGATATGGCCAGTTAATGTATTACGATGTAATCCGATACGGTCTGATGCAATCTCATACGGTCACGGTAATGCAGCATTTGTGATGAGTGTGGTTGTGATGTGCAGGGGAGGGTGCATAGTAGCAATGGTTACAATGTACCCTTCAATATTTCATTTGCAGAAGTGATATGTGAGGACTCAGTAATGCAAGGCGGATAACTGCTTGTAGTGTTCTCAAGATTAGACATTTCATTAAAGAAAATGTTTGCAAATAAAGCCGTGCTTGCCTTACTCTATCACGGAATTCCCTACCTAGTCTAAAGGCTAAGGGAAGAACTCCTAACATAGGTAAACTGGCCCTCACACTAAACAGCAAAACATTCAAAGCAATTAATAAAACAACATAAAACAATATACAAGAATTGAACAATATCTGGATGACTTTCAACTGTCCAGGGAGAATCCCTTTCCCAGTGTTATCCAAAGTCAACTTCTCAAATGTTCAAAGGAAAGAAAAGTCTTGAACCAGTTCTTGTAAGTTGCAAATCAAAACAAAAGTTCATCAAACAAAAATCCACTGGTAGCAATTCTCTGGTTTTGGTTGAAAAGATCACCTTCCAATTCCAGCCAAGAAAATAGCACCAATGGTAATCCTGGATGTCTTCTTTCCGAGATTATTCACTACAGTTCAAATAATAGATAAACAAATTCTTCTACAACTTTACAATTGGTTAGGACCTCTGCAGTACATTTGGTAGGTTTGTCAAGATGCTTCTCTTTGGGTTGCTGTTTCCCTCTTAACAACCCCTCTTCTAGTATTTTTACTACGAGAACAGCCACTTTTGTCCCACAGTATACCACTACTCCAAACCACTTCACTGTGACATCCGCTGACAGTATAATATACCACCACAGTTCTGGTACTTCTGCTTCCGTTTTATATTTTAGAATTGTTAGGCATATGACGACAAGACACTGTGTCCTCTACAGATAGGCAAGGCACTCTTCCTTTCTATGTTTCGAGAAAAGGGCAACCACTTTGCCTCTTCTGCCTGTCTCACTGCCACTAGTATAACCCGCCTCTGCCCCACGACTGTCTTCCTCTCAGCTTCAGCAGTCTTTAGCAATACCGGCTACTTCCATATTATTCTTCAAAAGCACCCATCTCCCTTCCCCAGCTTTACTCGCACCGTCTCTGTTCAAGACACTACCCAGAAGCTGTATTTCCTCTCTTTCAGCTTCAGGTAACAAGGCCACACGTGTATCAGGGACCACTGGACCTTTAAAGACTTTACAAATTAGGTGAACGGATTTAAACAGTACTTGTTTCACTATGGAAAGAGTTTGCCTATTGGCTTGGGCAATGCTTGTTCTCATCATCAATATAACAACTTCTGGAATAAAGAATGATTGTTGAGGATACTACAAGGTTCAGTCTTCAAAGGGAAAACTAAACTAGGCACACACAACCACTCTTTAAGATAGGTCTTTAACCTTAAAGGGTTGCAAGTAAGTGTATTCCCGTAATATCACAGAGAGGATTTCAGACTCGCAATTGGCCACACACAACCTTCCTTCGATGCTGTATTCACTTAACTCCTGTGAAAAGTCAACATTAGCTTTCAAAATGTTTTTTATAAGCGTTCCCTTTTCAATTGAGGACACGCGACCACTCCGCCAACAGTAAAAATGCTGAACAATGGATGTATTGTTCTTTTCTTCTTACGTGAGCACTACAGCTTTCACAACTGGTGCGCGTGCTACATTTCCATTGTTAGAATGGGTCTTCAAACAACAGTTTATACTCGCTTTTAAGTACACATAAGTTATTTTAGAGCTGGTTACAGTTACCGGCAAGGCTTGCTGAGTGAACCTGAAAACCAAGTTTCTCTCACCGGCTCCAGGAACAATGCAGTTTCTGGATGCTTCACTCTCCCACCTTCCTCGACTTCTACTACTGCTTTGGGCTCACTTAGGACTCACACCCATCTGCAGCACTGGTGTCTCCGATCCGGCCATGTAAAGTGGGAGTCTCCTTTACTCCCCAGTCCCTTGTCTTGCGTTCTGCTTCTGGTCTCAGGCTTCTTCAGCACGGTCATAGTTCTGCAATCAGAGCAACTTGGTGCACATGGGGAAAATGTTACTCTCAGCATGTCTTCCTCAGTGCAGCCATGACAATACAGGTTTTGAGTACAAAGGACCCTCTCATAACTTGCAGGTGAAATCTGCTGCCTCCGCGATCCGGGGTCCCTTCTGTGCTCTTACCTCCTTGTGAATTGCTACTCTCGTGCTGCTCCTGTACTACTACTACTGCCAGCCTTCCAACTCTTGCTCCAGCTCCCTCGTCCTCTACTTTCCTGCTGGGGTTTGTATGCCTCACAGATTTGGCAATCAGCTTCAGGTGTGAGCCATCAGCCTCAATTGCCTGACTTCTGAAATGGTTATCAGGCTAAATTGCATGACTACGACATCTACATGTTTCTTCAGTCCTCTTCCTCGTCTCAGTCCAACTAGGATTATGGGACACGTAGTTTGTTTCATCAAAGTCAGGTTTTTCTACTTCTAAATTATTTTTAAGGGTAGATATAATTCCCTTAGTAATTTTAACAGAGGGGCTATGATGCTAAATTCGGTCTAGTTTGGTATAGTATGCTTTGTTGTTACAACCTTAGAGTTCACCACCTTAGGTTTAATAGGAGGTTGAGAGATGTTAAAATGGCAATCAGCCATAACATCTTCTGGCACAGTGTTAAGAGTCTCCATGTTCGAGGCAAAATACTGGCTCGCGTCCCACAGAATCTCCTCACTGCCCTGGGACCTGTCTCCACCCGGGAGATCCTCCCGTAGTACACCACCCCAGGGTTGGGATCCGGAAGTGTCGGCCCTCCCCTGGCCACCATGGAGGAGACTTTAGGCATGGTTTCAGTGAGGGATCTGCAGGATTCTTCAGACAGCAGCCCAAGGATGACTATTAAAGAGAACTTGAATGTATTTTAATAACAGGGGACGATTATTAGACATGAATCCAATTACACATACACATAAAGTCCACTGCAGCCTAGTGTCTTTATCCTAATAGCACCCTTACTCACTGTGTGTGCACTTGAGCTATAAAAGAACATTGCATGCCAGTGTGTTGTGACGCGGCGGCCCCCCACAAATAACCACTCTGACTCTGGAGTACAAGTTCAAGGCTGTTTATTAAAATAAATTGTCAGGATAGCTACATTTCACATCTGGTTCTTCTGGGCATTATGGGAATATTGGCCCTAGGGATGTCCTTTTCCTCTCTCAATTTCGTTGGGCTTGGAATTCACCACCCATCCGCAGGCATCCCTACCGGGCTGTTAGTCATCTAGTGATCGGTAACCTCTAGCTGTCTCTCCTATCACTATGACTAAAGGTATTTTCCCTAAGTCGTTGACCACCTGACTCCCTAGGGAACTTGGCTGGAGAAAATAGGGAATGGTGCCTTCTGTCACTCAACGTCACTTACACTCCTTCCACAACCTCTCACTCCTGACCCATCGCTATACAAATCCCTTCCAACTGTTCTCCTCCCACCACGTCACTGTCCCTCCAATCTCACAAACCACCTTTCCACCTCCACCTTTGATCTTACTTACTTTTCCTACTCCTGTTCTTCTTTTTACGACAGATATCTCCCACTACTCCTCTACCTCTTTTCCCTTCCTCTCACTCCCCTTCTCTGCCTTTTACTATTCATCTATCCTAACTCCTATTCGAATTCTATACCAATAGCTTCTCCTATTCTCCCACTCACTGTCGCTCTTCCCGCTACTACGACGACTGCTGTTCCCACTCCGCTACTAACACTACTTATCTCTACTACCTTCCAGATCACTAAGGGATATGGTGCACGGGACACCTCTCTCACTATTACAAACCCCTCAGGGTTAGAGTGCCCTGCTCACCCTCTACTAGCCCCTGTTTAACACTCAGGGACCGCTAGGGATATGGTGACCTGCTCACCCTCTACTAGCCCCTGTTTAACACTCAGGGACCGCTAGGGATATGGTGACCTGCTCACCCTCTACTAGCCCCTGTTTAACACTCAGGGACCGCCAGGCATATGGTGCCCTGTTCACCCTCTACTAGCCCCTGTTTAACACTCAGGGAACCCCAGGGATATGGTGCCCTGCTCACCCTCTACTAGCCCCTATTTGACACCCAGGGACCCTTAGGGATATGGTGCCCTGCTCACCCTCTACTATCCCCTGTTTAATCCTAAGGGACCCCCAGGGATATGGTGCCCTGCTCACCCTCTACTAGCTCCTGTTTAACACTCAGGGACCCCTAGGGATATGGTGCCCTGCTCACCCTCTACTAGCCTCTGTTTAATCCTAAGAGACCCCCAGGGATATGGTGCCCTGCTCACCCTCTACTAGCCCCTGTTTAACACTCTGGAACTCCCAGGGATATGGTGCCCTGCTCACCCTCTTCTAGCCCTTGTTTAACACTCAGGGACTCCCAGGGATATGGTGCCCTGCTCACCCTCTGCTATCTACTAGCCCCTGGTTAACACTCAGGGACCCCTACGGATATGGTGCCCTGCTCACCCTCTAGTAACCCCTGTTTCATCCTAAGGGACCCCCAGGGATATGGTGCCCTGCTCACCCTCTACTAGCCCCTGTTTAACGCTCAGTGACCTCCAGGGATATGGTGCCCTGCTCACCCTCTACTATCTACTAGCTCCTGTTTAACACTCAGGGGCCCCTAAGGATATGGTGCCCTGCTCAAACTCTACTAGCCCCTGTTTAACACTCAGGGACCCTCAGGGATATGGTGCCATGCTCACCCTCTTCTAGCCCCTGTTTAGCACTCAGGGTCCCCCAGGGATATGGTGCCCTCCTCACCCTCTACTAGCCCCTGTTTAACACTCAGGTATCCACAGGGATATGGTGCTCTGCTCACCCTCTACTAGCCCCTGTTTAAAACGTAGGGACCCGAAGGAATATGGTGCCCTGCTCACCCTCTACTAACCCCTGTTTAACACTCAGGGACCCTTAGGGATATGGTGCCCTGCTCACCCTCTACTATCCCCTGTTTAATCCTAAGGGACCCCCAGGGATATGGTGCCCTGCTCACCCTCTACTAGCTCCTGTTTAACACTCAGGGACCCCTAGGGATATGGTGCCCTGCTCACCCTCTACTAGCCTCTGTTTAATCCTAAGAGACCCCCAGGGATATGGTGCCCTGCTCACCCTCTACTAGCCCCTGTTTAACACTCTGGAACTCCCAGGGATATGGTGCCCTGCTCACCCTCTTCTAGCCCTTGTTTAACACTCAGGGACTCCCAGGGATATGGTGCCCTGCTCACCCTCTGCTATCTACTAGCCCCTGGTTAACACTCAGGGACCCCTACGGATATGGTGCCCTGCTCACCCTCTACTAACCCCTGTTTCATCCTAAGGGACCCCCAGGGATATGGTGCCCTGCTCACCCTCTACTAGCCCCTGTTTAACGCTCAGTGACCCCCAGGGATATGGTGCCCTGCTCACCCTCTACTATCTACTAGCTCCTGTTTAACACTCAGGGGCCCCTAAGGATATGGTGCCCTGCTCAAACTCTACTAGCCCCTGTTTAACACTCAGGGACCCCCAGGGATATGGTGCCATGCTCACCCTCTTCTAGCCCCTGTTTAGCACTCAGGGTCCCCCAGGGATATGGTGCCCTCCTCACCCTCTACTAGCCCCTGTTTAACACTCAGGTATCCACAGGGATATGGTGCTCTGCTCACCCTCTACTAGCCCCTGTTTAAAACGTAGGGACCCGAAGGAATATGGTGCCCTGCTCACCCTCTACTAACCCCTGCTTAACACTCAGGGACCCACAGGGATATGGTGCCCAGTTCACCCTCTACTAGCCCCTGTTTAACACCCAGGGGCCCCCAGGGATGTGGTGCCCTGCTCACCCTCTACTAGCTCCAGTTTGACACTCAGGGCCCCCTAGGGATATGGTGCCCTGCTCACCCTCTACTAGCCCCTGTTTAACACCCAGGGACCCGCAGGGACATGGTTCCCTGCTCACCCTCTACTAGCCCCTGTTTAGCACTCAGGCACCCCAGGGATATGGTGCCCTGTTCACCCTTTACTAGCCCCTGTTTAACACTCAGGGACCCCCAGGGATATGGTGCCCTGCTCACCCTCTACTAGCCCCTGTTTAACACTCAGGGACCCATAGGGATATGGTGCCCTGTGCACCCTCTACTAGCCCCTGTTTAACACTCAAGGACCCCTAGGGATATGGTGCCCTGCTCACAGTTATGGATACATTAAACTGGACTCCTTTTGGATTTATTGTCTCAACTCAGAAAGTGAAAGAGTACCTTTAGCTCTGTACCGTCTGTGGGGCATTATCTGGGCGTTATCAAGCATCTCTTACCCAAGGATTATGGTAGGGTCAATTAAGGTGTGTTATTGCAATAATTTGTAATATTTGTATGCCTAGGATTCCCATTGTAGAGAATCACCATCTATCTTAATTGGTTTTAATTATACAAGGCTTAGGTGACTTGTATTTTTAGTACTTATAATATTAAAGTTCTTAAATATTTTGTACACAATCAATGTCTCCCGTGGGAACCCATCCATTCATTCATGATGTATGGTTTTAAAATTTTTGTTTGCTGATCAGAAGCTGGTGTCTAATGTTTATTTCGGATTCCTCGTGCTAAGAGAAAAGGAGTGTCGTTCTTGCAGCAAACTCTGCTTTCGACTCACATGTCAATGGATTACAAGACATTTCAATCAGCTATCCTCAAATTTCAGACTGTTTTGATATTTTACTTATAATTGTATAAATATGTTTAATATGATGTTTTACATTTGTAAAAGTTTAAGTACCATATACAAATGAATAAAATAAATAAATAATCTCAGATCTGCCTCTTGGACTACCCTTGTGGCACCATGCCTGCCCAGTGCTTCCTCTCGCTTCCGCTCTCTCTCTCTTCTTGCTCCACTTGCATAGAATTCTCTTCCCGGGACATCTGTGAAACAGTACACACTGATTTGTTCAAAACCAAAATAAAAGCGTACCTCCTCGCCTCCGAGGTCCCCTGTTTACCTACGTCTCATCTGACTTCAAGTATGCATTTCTTCGTCACCTCTAACCTTCCTCTGTCACTCACTTCCTCTGGCTCCACTCTAGCAATTCACCCATCATGGTCACATCCTGAGCACAGCTGGCCGTACCGCCTACCTGCGCTTCGAAATGTCCAATGTTGGTTGTCCTTAATCTATGTATGTCCATTTTTATATTGTCCCCGGTGACCGTTCTGTTTACTCCCCTCCACAACCTCTTCAGAATATCCATCAAACACGCCCCATTGTAAGAAGTTCACTGCTTCCCGTCGGATCTGAATTCTTATCTATTGTAATTTCTTTTGTGATCATTGTTCTGCGCTGTATATAAATAAATAGATGTTAATCTGCTATTCATCTGATTGAAAGTTATCTCCCATGCCAGCAGATCCTCCCCTAAGTGGTGCCAGCCTTTACAACAGGACAACTAAGAGAAGCAAGGGTTGTGTAACTTCAATTTAAAAAAAAAAAAGTAGGACTAAAGGAAGCAGGCAACTTCACTCTGAAAAAGGACAATTCCAAGAAGTGCAGTAGAAACTGAACTGGGGGAAACTTCATGCCATCCAGTGAGCACAGGCAATGCCGATGAAAGCACCTGCAGTTTGCAGGTAATGAGAAGGAAAGGTGACCTTGGCAAGGAGGGACCTTGAAATGGAAGCATCATGTGGCAGAGGTCAGTAGGAATACTGGGGGGCACAGCAAAGGTGCAGTTGCTCTCTAACGAAAGGAGGATGCATTCTAGACTCTGTGCTATGGAGCCTCCCTGAGGGGCACAGAAAAGTGTTGATAGTACTTTTAATACTGTGAATGTACATAGAAGATTTTGTAAAAGGTTTTGTATAATCAAATATAAACTAAAAAAATAAAAATAAAAAAAGGAGCTTCATACTTGTTGGTCTTGTTTACGCTATGTAATGACCCAATAACTCAATAGGTATCAGAGGAAGTGAGAGGGTGTTCTTTATCTGCACCAGGTTCTG
Source organism: Ambystoma mexicanum (assembly GCF_040938575.1). Classification (NCBI taxonomy): domain Eukaryota; kingdom Metazoa; phylum Chordata; class Amphibia; order Caudata; family Ambystomatidae; genus Ambystoma; species Ambystoma mexicanum. The sequence continues at coordinate 38,130,798 of NC_090936.1, read as the reverse complement.
CCTATGTCTGAGGTCTGCATCCTGATGTTTGGGGCCGGACTAGGGTCAGCTAATTGCAGGGATCAGATGATGACCTGATCCACCTGTCTCATAGTAGTAACTATATGAGCTTGGTTATAGGACATCCTTTCTTTTAGAAAACATAGCGGAAACAAGACCAATGGGTATTGGACAGCATATGTGATTTTATGATAAGTCACACTAAGTGGCAGCATCACACTTAGAGAGGATTGACTTGTGCACCATTTTAGATTATTAGGAAAGTAGTGAGCTAGGATAGGGCGAGCTCTCAACTGTCCCCTCACCTTGACAGGCGACACACCAGTGCCCAGCTAGGGTCATGTCACGCCACAACTGCGCGGGAGGACCCGCAGACTTACCTGGCATCGTGAGGCTTCTGACGGCGCTCCTTCTGCTTCCGGGTCCTCGATTGCCACGGCCCCTGCTGGGCGGAAGACGGACCGGCCGAGCTTGAGACGGCCGCTGCTCTCCTGGCGGCAATCGAGTTGGAAGTTGCCATGGTGACTACAGGACGCCAGGAGGGCGTCTATCATCATTCACCAGCGATGTCCACGTCAGCAGGCTTCTCCCCACGGCCATATAAGCCGACTAAGCACGTAATACAGTGCTTCTCAGCTGTTCGTTCCGGCGGTTGTTTGGCTTTACTTGTTGTCACAGCTTCTACCTTGGAACTTTTGCATCTTCGACCTCTGGCCTGCCTCTTTGATTGCTTTTGGATCTCCCTTAGGATTTTGGTACTTTTGGACTCGTTGTGTTCCCACTATTGTTGCCTCCCTGACCTCTGGATTGCCTCATTGGACTGCGTTACGGACTCCCCTCAGGATTTGGTCATTTTGGCTTATGTGCTCTCACGAACTGGACTTTCCTTGGCACTTTTGCTCCCTGCATAAATCCTCCTCGGTACCTGGGTTACTCTTGAGTTCTGCTGAAGCTGCAGTTCTATCCCGGCGTTGTTTGAGCTGTAGCCCATCTTCACCTACAGACTTTACCAGGACATTGGAACCCTGCTCACTCACAGCACTTTTGGGTAAGGAAGCACCTCCGGGCTTACAGTCGCCCCCTTCCCTTACAGCCTTGCAGACCCCACTGTAGGTAGGTGTATCAGGCTTTCCTTTTGATTTATTGTTAGTTTATGAATTGCTACAGTTGCTCTAACCACCATGTTTTCCCCTTTAGCTGTCCGGGTCCTTCGTGCTGCTGTTTTGGTTCCACCTGTGGCCTTAAGGACTGGCCAGTGAGTGACTTGTTTTCTCCCTGACTGGTACTTGGGGCGGAGGTCCTTCATTTCTTCGCTGCGACCACAGTATCTTGACAGGTCAGCTAATTCCAGGGACAGAGAGATTCTCTTTGTAGGGACAGGTAAGTAGTATTAAGGACTAAAGATGTAGGTATAACTTATTTAAATAGAATTGATTCTGCTCAAGATGTGTTATCACTCTTCAACAACATGGCCCCTTTGGCCCACCTGATCTCTACCTCCTCCTCAAACCTTCAGTCTTGTGAGGATGACACTCAGCTCTCTTTCAGGCTCCCCTCAGCCTCTTCTCCTCCTCTCACTCATTCCTGACTGTATCCACGATTCAGGAGTGGTGAGCCTCCAAAGATCTCTGACTTAATGCCAGTAAGACTGAGATCCTTCTCAAAGGGACCCCTGCTCACGCTTTTCCTCTCACACTCTGGCTGCCTTCTTTGGGCCCTCTTCCTTTGCCCTCTTGTGAGGCAGAGAACTTTGGTGTCATCTTCGACACCACACTCTCCTTCTCTCTTCAAATCTCTAACATCTCTAAGAAGTCACACTACCAGCTGCACCTCTTCAGAGGTATTATTCCTTTTCTCCCTTTCCCCCAGATGCTCAATGTCTCCAGAGCCCTGATTCTCTCTAGGCTGGACTACTGCAACAGCCTCTTTCTCAATCTTCCTTCCTCTACTCTCCGCCCTCTAAAACTAACCCAGAATGGGACTGCGAGACGTGTGTTTGGCCTCAAACCAGGGATCGTATCTCTCCAGCCCTGAAATCTCTGCATTTGCTCCCAGTGGTTGCAAGGATGAAGTTCAAGACCATCTGCATCGCCCACAAGGCTTTCTGGAGCAGGGGCCTCAATACCTTCAACTCTCTCTTCCCAAATACCTTCCTTTTTGAGCCCTTCACTCAGCTACCTCAACTCTCTGAGGGTCAGATGCTTCTCCAGGCAGAGAGTGGGCGGTAGATCTCTCTCCTCTGCAGGTGGCTCCCTCTGGAATGGCCTCCCTGCCCCTCGCAAACTTGAGCCGGACGACCTGAAGTTCTGGAAGCAGCTCAAGACCTTCCTTTTCTCCTCTGCTTTCTCTCTCGCTCTTCCTCCCTTGCTGACCTACCTGTCTGTGGCACTGATTGGTTGCTTGGTACCCTCAGAGTTTCCCCAGCTACCAGGCACCTCCATGATCAGTCTCCCTTGCACTGCCTCCTGGCCGACCGTGCAATTGGGGCTTTTACTGTAACCTCTACAGTTCCCTGCTTCCTCGCACTTACCCAGATCCGTGCTGCACTTACTCAGAGCAATGCTGCCCCGATGACACTATCTGGCTGCACTTGCCCAGTGTAATGTTGCCCAAATTGTACTCCCCCCACTCCTTCTCCCTGGCGCTTCGCCACTCTCCCTTCCTCCTGCACATTGTGCTGTCGCACTTGCACAATTTGAATGACACAAGGCCTAGTAAGATCGATTGTCTTGTCCTCCCTCGGTCTTCCCCCATTGTCTTGTCACGCCTTGAAACACTCGTGTATAGGCGCGTTATAAATGACGTATCATATCTTATCCTATCATAGCAAGGCACCTAAACGGGAACATTTGCAGCCTAAGCAATAGTCCACATAAGCCGGGTGTCTGCAATGTTTTGCTCTCCAGATATGTTAGACTACATCTCCCATCAGTCCTTGCCAGAATCGTCAATGGCGAGGGATCCTAGGAGCTGTAGTCCACAAACATCAGGATGCAGACCTCAGACATAGGCAGAACCTGATGCACATAAAGAACACCCTCTCACTTCCACCAATGCCTATTGAGTTGACACATGGGCCAGCTGCCAGATAGGTTCTTCTTCCTGCCACAGAAAGGCTGAACTATGCAAAGTCAATATCAATGTGAGAGGCCTCTGGGGAAAGCTCAAGGGCAACGCGCTCACCTCGGAAGCAAGACAACGCAGAGCAACACGGGTTCGATCCCCGGGTCCTCGCTTAGAAACCTATGTGTATTAAGCACGGCTGTATAATTGTTATTATCCAAAGTCAACAGGCTGGTCTCTTTTCTATTCTGATTCCCTAACTCCCGATCAATCATCAAGCTCCTTCATTGGACGAATTAAGCTTAGAAATATGCAGCAGGCAGTAACATGTCTTGTACAAATATAAGAGGCAAACTCTGGGTTGTAGGCCAGGCTCAGAAAAATGATGGCCCTGTTGGAAACAGTGAGAAGTTTCTCTGGAGGCTAATAACAGCTGCTCATGATGCCACGCGAGGCAAGGGTGAGAATGCAAGATCATGCGTCTTGCACCTTAACACAGCTTGCATAACTCTGTGTGCATCATGGAAGGACACACCCTCGCAGCTAGGCATGGGAAATACAGTACTGTATGGCGAATAACCAGCCAAGAATACATTTTCGTGTCCCACTGCGACTCTCAGCGGTTAGTCCTGCATTCCAGGTGCCAGTCCCACATTTGTCTTAATGGCTCTGCCCGAGCCTGGAATTTGCATATTTACTGTTAGTTCCCCATGCCACTTGTCATGTCCGCTGGCATCAGTCGGGCGAGGTGCTCTGGCACTGCCAGTTACTGGATATTTGCTGTAATGAGCTCTTGGGGTGTTATGCCAGGCCTTTTCAGGGGGTGGCAGTCAGCGCAGGTCTCCTGCCAAACACCAGCTTCTATTATTAAACCAGAACACCCACAGTTCTTTGCTTACTTTTAAAAGGCTTTATAATGTTGACAGACCCTCTTCCTGCCTTGCCCCTAACCGGTCTCCCACACAACGGAAAACAGGTCTAGCTATATGTTGCTTTAATGTAGCATGTATGCATAGATAACTATCATTGTCACATAATTAACCATACCTCTAGACACTGACAGGGCCAGCTCCATGGCCCGGTCACCGAGTGAGGGAGCCCAAGGAAAGGGGAGGAGCCCACCGAGCCCAAGGAGGAGGGAGGAGACCACCCATTCCACCCACTCATCCCGAATGGTGCCTGGATGCAGGCAGACGCCCTTCTGACCCCCCCTTACCCGCAGTGAAGGCGGCCTCCAGAGGAAACGAGGACACCAGAGAACAGTGAGGCAGAGGGGGCATCCCTTTCACGTGGTGCTGCCAAGCTACACAACCCCGGTAGGAAAAGTACCGCGGCTCCAGAGGACAACTATCAGCTGGAGCCCGCGTGGAGATGCCCCCACAAACCCACCAGAAATGTCCTTTTTATTAAAATCTGGCCCCATGAAAGCCTAACCTGCTATGCCACCAGGGACCATATTATTTTAAAAGGCTTGCATCCCTTTATTGTTCCAGCGTCCCGGGATGCCAGCATGTTGGAAAAGGGGAGTGGCTTATCTGCCCTTTTAAGCCCTGACTTGGCCTTCCCCCGTCCCGCCCCCTGGAGCCAGGTAAGCTATTGGTTGACATAAGATGCCAATCCGGGGAGGGCCTGGGGTATTTAAGTAAGCCTGTGTGAGTATAGGTGTGGGTTAGTTGGGTGATGACAGGAGGAGGTGGTGGAGGATGTCCGAGAGACCAGAGGAGGTGAGAATGACTGGAGTGCAGAGGATATTGTTAAGGAGGGGGTCTGTAGAGTGTTTGTGTGAGAGAGGAGTGGGAGCAGTAGAGTGGGAGTAGGAGTAGTAGAGTGGGGTAGTAGTAGTGGCAGAGGTAATAGTGGTTGGGAGTAGAGGTAGTAGGTAACGGGAGTAGCGATCAAAGGATATTAGTGGTAGAATGGGAGTTAGTAGGAGAAGGGTGAGCAGTACGCCATATCCCTTGGGGTTCCTGTGGTTAAACAGGGGCTAATAGAGGGTGAACAGGGCACCAGATCCCTGCAGGTCCCTCCGTGTTATACAGGGACTAGTAGAGGGTGAACAAGGCACCATATCCCTGGGGTCCCGGAGTGTTAAACAGGGGCTAGTAGAGGGTGAGCAGAGCACCATATCCCTAGGTGTCCCTGAGTGTTAAACAGGGACTAGTAGAGGGTGAACAGGGCACCATATCCCTGGGGGTCCCTGAGTGTTAAACAGGGACTAGTAGAGGGTGAACAGGGAACCATATTCCTAGGGGTCTGAGTGTTAAACAGGGGCTAGTAGAGGGTGAACAGGGCACCATATCCCTTGGAGTTCCTGTGGTTAAACAGGGGCTAGTAAAGGGTGAACAGGGTACCAGATCCCTGTGGGTCCCTCCGTGTTAAACAGTGGCTAGTAGAGGGTGAGCAGGGCACCATATCCCTAGGGGTCCCTGAGTGTTAAACAGGGGCTAGTAGAGGGTGAACAGGGCACCATTTCCCTGGGGGTCTCTGCCTGTTAAACAAGATCTAGTAGAGGGTAAAACTACCTAGCGTACTCACAATGGCCGGACCAAAGTAAGAACACTCCGTAAACAGATGTGTTGCTGTTTTCCAGCGAGACCCGGCTATTAAAGATTTGACAGGTCCGTTCCTGGCGCCGAATATTGTACCTTGCCCCACAGGTTGACAAAAGAGGAAGTTCATGAATCCTTAATTTTAATAAAAAAACGCCTAACCGTGGGGCTTGGACACTATATCAGGTATCTGGTACGAAAGTGCAATATGTACACAGATTCTATAGGTTGAGAGGTCAGAATAATTGTTGGTCCAATCCCACTGTTTTAGCTTTCTTTTAAAAATATGTTGCAAAGAGATGAGACTGGTACCACGTTTAAAATCGGGGGTCCAAGCCATGTCTACACAAAGCCTATCAATCAAGTTGTTAAACTCATTACCTTTAGTCAACCGTCCGAATCCTTTAGGTATCATCATTAAAGCAAGCAGTTGACATTTCAGGCTAGAAACAGTTTTTAAGTACAACATCCCTTGTCTAGCAAGTGCCTGGCCTTTTAAAAAATACTAAACCAAGCTCCTAACTTCGAATCCCATTTGGTGTTGATTGTGGCAGTTTGAGTATCCTTTTCCAAAAGTAGCCCTCGATACAATTGAGTCACCGGAATACCACCATACCGAGAGCATCAAGTCCGTAGAAGACCATCAGACAGAGGCTTTGATTATATAGGGTATGTACCTCTTCAAGAGAGTAGCCTGCGGTTTGGTTTGCCAATCAGATGAGTCAGGCATTTAGCTTTAGGATCTTGATTGACTAATTCCCAAACCCAGATACCGGTACTTTTCCAGCATTTTATCATTGTGGGAGCAAACACCATAACCTTGCTTTTTTCCATATTAATGTGTAGATCATTGACCACAGTGTACTCAACCAACTTATCGAGCATAGCCTTTACTCCACTCAATGTATGGTTAAATAGCACATGGTTGTCCGCGTACAGCATACAAGAAACCGTCCTCCCCCCACTGTAGGGCAACAGCCTGCTGCCTGATTAAAGAGTTGGGGGGAGGGATCAGCCGTACATATGCTGTACAACAGTGGTGCCAGGGTGCATCTCTGCTTAACACCCGTGTTGGTCTGCACCAGGGATGTTAAACCACTTGGTCATCCAGGCGTACCTGTACCATCGTGTCATAATGTATTCCCTTAAGGATACTGAGTATCCAAGCAGGGTGCCCCCGTTGTTCCATCTTGCCCCACAGCTTCTCTCGGCACACACCGTCGAAAGCGCCCCGAAAGTTGACAAAAATAGAATACGGTGCAGCCCCCAGAGGAGATGATGCTTCCCTGCACAGGGAGTCCATAAGTCTTATGTTGTGAGAGGTGCCACACTCTGGGCGAACCCTGTTTGGGCAAAACTTAGAATCTTCGCTTCGTCAACCCAACGGTGCAGGGCACCCAACACAAAGGAGGCAAATAGTTTTCCAATAGTATCCAAGAGGAAAAGCAGCCTATAATTGGAAGGCACACTACGCTCCCCCTTTTTATAGACTGGTGTTATCAGAGCCTGTTGCCATGAGGATGGGACCACCTGGGAGAAACACACTTTGTCAACAAAATGTTCAATATGGCTGCCCAGCTACTAATACAGTTTCTGTACCCCTCAATATCCGTTGGTGATTCAATGTAACTGTGAATGCCTCCCCCTTCTGCAACAGCCGGAAAGCTGTAAATACGCTCCACCACTATTATGTTTACTCGCGTGGCAATTATTAAATAGAAAGGAGGGATTGAAGGCTCGAGGGCCCGCAGTCACCACCCTCAGTTCACATTTCTGTAATAGCTAGATTGACCACACTGAGTAATTTAGCACAGTGGACTGTTTTTCCTTACGTCATTGAGAGACGCATCCACCCGCCAACAGGCTAGCAGAACAAGCCATCAAGACACAAGCTCACCTGTTTTCACCAGCGAGGTGCACTGCCAAAGAAATAAAGGCAATTTTTTTGTTGGTCACGTGGTTCAGCTCCTAGTAGCGCAGTCTCCTCAAGTGCGCTCTAATATGGGTGTCGGGTCACTTCTCCTTTCACACCTAAACACTCAAAACACTCGTCCTCACTCTGCCAAGGCTCCACCAAACAGGCTGTTTTTGTAGGCTGTGCCCTTTGAGGTAGTTACAGCAAGGATAGACAGACTCCAGTAAGGAAAAGGCACTGTAGCACTCAAAACACTCGTCCTCACTCCCTGAGCTGATTACAAGAAGGCTTGTAGAATTGGATAGAGGAGGATAGATACAGCAGTGCCTTACCATGGATAGACTTGTGAACCATGAGAAGACATTTAAATCTGGCCTTGTTTTGCATCATCAGCCATCCAGCCTGGTGACAGTATAAGGAAGATGGTGTGAAGTGAGGGAGTTCAGTGAGAGTCCTGGTAGCGAAGTTAATGATCTTGTCGGGAGGACAGAAAGCATAGTTAAGGAGCCCAAAGAAGATGCTGGCAGAGTAGTCCAGTTTAGAGAAGATGAGAGGGGTTAAGAGATGCGTGCCGGTGTTGAAAGGAAGGAGGTGTATATTTTCCTAATATTTAGGACTTTGCGGTGAGCTGCTCTTCCAGTTTTGGAGATGAAAGTAGAGAAGGTGTGAGAAGGGCCATGGATGGCGCTGAGGTTTCTAGATGAAGAAGACTAGCAGAGAGTGCCAGGTGGGAACCGGATCGGCAGCGCAAGAGATGAGAGCTTTGGACAGGGAAGAAGAGCACCTCTGTTTTGGTAGAGTTTAACACCAGAGCGTGCAAAGCCATCCAATATTCAATGGCAGAGAGACAGTTTGTGATTTTGATGGAGGGATCAGAGGAGAGTTCATGAAACGGGTTACAGTTTTCATATTTAGTGCATCCTCACTTCCCCCTCGCCAATATCAGATTTCAGACCTTTATGAATGATTTTTTTGCGAAGTCCTTTTCTGTTAGACCTGTTTTTGCAACATTGAATGTTCTTCTCATATGCTAGTATTTTTGTTCTGTGTGGGTTTTATAACTTATCTCTGTAATGTTTTCCCTTTTTCATGGTGTGTAATATAGGATACTGAGACTCTGCAATCTGCTCCCCCTGTTTCATCCCCTGGCTGCCCCATTGCCCCACTGGCCCTCCCCCGCTGTGAGCTCCCCGCTCCCTTTCATCACTGCTTCCCTCGTCATGTCCTTTTCTCGGACTTGCAGAGTCCCCCCTTTGCTTCGCAAGGTTAGGTCTGCCCTCAATAAATACCCTAAAAATATTAATCACACAGGGCCTTGACCACCTTTCAAGATCAGTCGTCATTTCATGAAATGACATAAATACAGTAATTGAACAAGCAGGGAGGCGAGGACTAGAATGACTCTGTGTGAGTTCGGACCATGCCAATATACTCCGAAGACAACATGCCTGTTCTCCCACGCCGATATCGTGTTTATGCTAATGTTTATTTATAAAGCGCCTATACACAGGCAAGTGCTTCAAAGCGCTCAAGCAGGGTGGGAACATGGGGAAAAACAGTCGCTCAGAGCCCTTGAAATTCTGAGACAATAATAGAGTAAGGCAGAGTAAGTGCATATGATAAATGTGCATTAGAAACTTACTGTATTGACGATTAGAGAAGAGAAATTATTTGGGGGAGAGCACCATTTTCTGTAAAACATGTGCTTGCACAAAAGCATTTCATCAGGACAGAAGCAGAGTACTCAGCAGTTACTCATCACACTCGCGCATCAGCATTGCAGCACTGCACTCCGCAGCACACTCGGCAAACACTGCAGACAGGCAGGTTCATGCCTACCAATGCACCTGCAGGCGGTGGCGATGTGTGGCATTTTGCCGTAATGTTGCTGTGAAGATTCTATAATGCACTCTGAATGCCCACAAGGCCTAGTATGTTTGCCTTGCGTTCCCACCTTCCCTCCCTGTTGCCCTGTGGGTGCTTTGAAACACAATTTACTTGATGTATAAGCACCTCACAAATGCACAATAAATAAATAAATTCATTTTAAAGCAGATAGGCTCTGTGTTTGCCAGCAAAAAGAGACCCCTGCTTTCAAATAAATGTCCAGCAGTGATCCAATTCAAAACAGTTTATTTTAGATACATACCATCTGGAAGCAAAACTATACAACACACAATGCAACAACCAGTACGGTCCAGGGAGTAAACTGTGCAGGATAGGTCAGCAGCGAAGCTCTTGTCTCGGTGAGAGTATCGTGCGTCTCGCAAGTTCGAAACCCACAGCCGAGCCAATTTTGTCTCTCCTCCTTCTGAGGTTAATATATTAAATACCATTAACAATGTGGCTATAAGAACACCTGTTCCCCTATATCCTAGAAGCTGCAAGAATCCAGCACGAAGCACTATATCAGAACACAACTTGTTACTGTTGAATGCAGTAGGGTCATCATTTTATGGTTTAGCTGAAGGTGTCGATACATGGCGTCTTAGGGGTACACCTTAAAAATAGAGCCACAATGTATAGTCTACCCAAAAAGAACAGTTTTAAAACCAGGAGGTCCCCAGCTCAGCTTGATACCCATTGGAATATTGGAAGCGCTATTGATCAGAGATATATTTTGTGCGAGCTTTGGCGGGTGGCCAGTCAGCATAACCCATGCCTCCGTGCCATAGTATTGCACAACAAGCCTTTGCTGGGGAGCGTAAGGAACTCATGGTGGCAACAGTAAAGACAGACACAAGTGATCACAGCTCAAGGGTGTTTAGTGAACTTTATAATGTGTGAGATATAATGTGTGAGATAAACGCCTAATCTACACCTAAATATGAGAATGGTGCAAGCTACGACCATCAAATAATAATAAGGCAGTCCCAGTGGTGTCTTGTCAAATAAAAAGGGCCTATACTAAAAGAAACCTATTGCCAATCCTTACTACTAAATTACAAAAAGAGTGTGGGATAATGTTCACCAGAAATAAAAGAAGTGTTCACAAAATGACAAGTCAGGATGGTATGGCTGGGTATCCTTTCCCCACGTTTGAAGCACCGGACAAGGTGGGACTCTCGAGCACAGCACCCTCCTGGGCCTCGTTCACAGTTCTGGTTCAGCAATATCAAAACCTTCAAAGGCTAAGTCTCTTTCCTGACAAAGTCTCTTGCCTTAGACAGTGGTCGAAGTGTAGAAAAAGAAGTAGTGGAACTATGTTCCCTATTGACCTTCCCTTACTCCCCACAAACCCCATCACCACGCCCCCTCCCACACACAATACAAGCCCCCAAACACATGCTGTGCTGTTTAAGGAAATGTGCAGTGCTTTGCAGTGAAAGTGCAAGTTTAAACTTCTTCCTACACTTTTATTTTAAAACAACGCCATTCCGGAACGGTTTTTTTTTTAAATAAAAGTATAGGAACAGTAAAACTTGATTTTAAAAAGTATAGAAGCGCCGCTCCCACCCGCTCCCGCTCACTTCAACCACTGGCCTTAGAAGGCCTGCTGCTTCACAATGACAAACAAACAAAAGGTTTCTTCGGTACTGTATTGGAGGAAAGGTCTTTGAGGCCCCCTCCCCTCCAATCTTACCCACTTGCAGATTATGATTCGTCCAACGGCCACCCATGTGCCTGTGGCCAGGGATGCGGGATGGCTACGGGACGAGCCATATGGATGCATACCTCAGCCAGAAGGCTGATCCCAGACTCCATTTTGTACATGCTAACACAGGCCTCATGAGCAGAAGCCGCCTGAAGGGGTGCAGCTCTCCCCTCGAGATCGCGCACTGCGGGTCAGTTACTTCTCTCACCCTCCTCCCCTCTGTGTCCCTGCAGCCGGCCTGTTCCCACGGGAGACTAGGCGGGAACAAGCTACAAGACAAACACTGTATCTTTCGTCTTCCCCATCCATCACTGACCTGTGAAGGACCGGGCAAAGGCTTGGTTTTGAGAAAAACAATTCATCTCCACAAACATGTCCCGTCCCCTGGCAGACCCTACATTTATGACATATGTTGAGGATTACCCCCCTCCAACCTTGCTCCCCGTTTGAAGTACCAGATACATACCCCACGCCTGTGTGCCACTCTGTTTCACCCACACTGCTAATCCCTCTGTAGAGGCTATAAATCCCCTTCTGCGGTTGTATACCGAGGGGCTGAGCTCATGTAATGAAACAAGACGATCTTTACCTATTTCACTGAGCATAATGCTATAGTTTGCATGTCAAGTATTATCCTTTGTCGGAAACTTACACTGATGTATGATATGTTAATCTACTTACTCAATATGATGCAAGTAAAAGACTCAGATGCTTGTTGGTTTTCTAATATGATGTATGTTCACCACATGTTCAACTAGTTTACGTTTCTTATATGTATCATATAACAGAGCAAAGCCATGAGGCTAATGTAGATAGATTCATCTCTTGCGGCATGAGGATCATGGTAAACATAACGGTATAATCTATATTGTAATCAGAGCTCGTTCATTGTCTAATATGCCTGCATTCACAAGGATCTAGTTTTCTCTCATCCTATTCATTCACATATAACCCCACAAAGTGAACAGGACCCAGCTCAGCAGGCCTCAGGGCCTTGCAGCGCCGCACACTCAGCTCCCACCATCCTCCCCCTCATGCTGGGCTAAATGGCTGAAGGCCCTTTTCTCACCGATGCTCTGATGCTACAAATGTAACCTCTCACCCTTCTGCTAAGCCTGCACCTAGCATGCACCCTCCCTTCAGCCCCCTGCCTTATGATGTCACCATAAACTTGCCTCGCACCCCCAGATACGGTGTAAAGAAATATGGACACTAAGCCCCTTACCCCAATGCCTTTTGAAGTAAGATTGCATGTCCTTCATCAAAGTACCACCCCAGCTCACCCAAGACCCCTGATCCCATGTGTGGCACTATATCCACTACACAATAACAAACAATAAATAAGTGTCTTATGAGATCTGAAGGAATGGTTGATGAATGTGACAACATAATCTTGTGAATAATTTAGGCACCTGGACTCATGTATTCTCACTTTTATTATCCAGGTCAAATGTTTAGCAATATATTTCTTATATGCCAACGTGAATAGACGAATGTCAAAGTATGTGTGGCCAAAAAGTCAGCGCTATGTAGTATAACTTGTAACAGCTCGGACATCATCTGACCCTGCGCTCCACCCCCAAAGAGCCCAGCTGACCCGTCCACCCCGCGCTAGCACCATGTGGACCTCCGCCAATGCTGCAGCACCGGACCTAAGGATTACATAGTAGCTAGTCTTCACCACCCAATCCCCACGACTCATGTGCCCCCTATAGCTTACATCACTTATGCAACTTTGTAATAAATATGAATGTTATTCTACTGTTGGGCAGAGCGCTCTCAGAGTTTGCAGAATTCTCTGCTTGCCCTATTTGGTTTTGGATAAACTTTACTTTTTATCTTCACCCGCACTTGGCCCTGGTCTCATTCCCTCCTGGGGTGTGTCTATTACTGACTCTCAATGGGGAGTTATCATTGCCTTTTTGGGGGACGCTCACTTTCAGTACTCTTGTACCTTGGGTGATTTCTCGTCGCCCCTTGGATCTCCCACCGCCAGCTCGGATCCTTCTTGCAACTAAATATTGCTTATATGAGTCCAATGTCTTTTTAAACAATTCCCCACTGCGGACAACACTCCACCGGGTGTAATCTTGTCGACACAATGTTCATGGGTGTATTACTCTTGATGCAAAAATAATCAAATAAACAAAGGTTGTCTCTGTGGTCTTGCACCTTGGGCGATTGCCTCTCGCCCCTAGGATCTTTCTCTGTCAGGCTCGGATCCTCCTCGCAGTTTGGTCTCCCTGCATCGGGTTCACTACGGCCTTACTTTAACACAGTTCATGTATTTCGATCACACTTCATGTTTTGCTCTGTTTCATCAGAAAGCAGGGTTTTCCATCTCCTACCTTTCTTTCGATATCCCTCTGTCGGGTTTATACGTGCCTTGTTACGTAGTTCACAATCTTATCAGAAAGCGGGGTCCACTTCCTCTAGCTTTCCTCTGGCCACGAGTCGGAGACTTTCGATTGTATAAGGGATTTGACCTAACCACACGTGGCAACGGACCCCTCTGCACCTGGTGTATCACTTACTTGGACTCCACAGGAGCGTAATGATCTCAATGTCTACTGAACTGCTACTCTGTTGCTTTAATGGTTTCTACCTATCATGCAAATGAAATAACAAACAAAGGGGTGCTGTGATTGATACGAAAGGTAAGAACTACTTGAAATCTAGATCTGTCTTCCTCTTTTAATAATAACTCCCCTTAATTCTAAAACCCACACTCCTCACCCATGTTTTGAGTTTAGGGAGCTCTCCATCCTGCTTGACAGAACTAAAACGGTAAAAACTGATGTCTCTCTGGAATTAATGTACAAATAAGAGAAGACCCTGGTGTTTGTTCGGAACTGCATCCTTGTGCTAGAGAAGACAGATACGGTGCTAAATTCGAGTGTGCCACCTTGCCAGTGCTGAAAATGTGGCCAGGGAGGCCAACGGCCTGAACATCCTGACATATCATTTTGTGAACACTTCTTTCTTTTTAGTAGACACTGTTTCCCACACTATTTGTATTTAGAGGTGAGGATTGGCAATATGTTTATTAGTATAGGCTCTTTTGATTTTTACAATGCACCACTAGGACTGCATTATTATTATTTGATGGTCGTAGCTTGCTCCCATCTGTAGATTTAGGATTAGATAGGTGTTTTTCAAACCCTTTTTAAAGCTCAATAAATACCCTTGAACGGTGGTCACTTGTGTCTGTTTTACTGTTGATGCCATGCCTTCCTTAAAAAACCTACAGCATTGTATAGCAAATTGCGTTGTGACACTGCTTATTTCATTTGCATTCTGGGAACTAAGCAGAACTGTTTTTTTATTTGCATTCAGTCTGATTTTTATAATGTGGAAAGGAGAACTACAGCTCCAAGAATGCAAAGAAAGAACCAGTACTGGATAGGGACCTACACATTCAAATGGATCCTATTGGCTACTGTGTCCTAGCTTGTTTTTCCCAACTGGTAGCACCTGCTTACATTGGACCTCATTACAAGGCAGCCCGTCTGGAAACAACGTTGGTGGTAAATCCGCCGCCACCGTTGTTTCCGGACCGGCTGTTTCTGAGTCCTGCAGGCGGGAGGTGTCACTCCCACCAGGTCTCACCTGGCGGAAGTAACACCACCCGGCTGCAGGCGGACATGGAAACACTGGCTCTGTCATAGACGGAACCAGTGTTTCCATGGCCCCCATCCCCATGGGGCTTAACAGAATTCCGCCTCCAGAAGTACCGGGTCACCCGGGTTGTAATGCCCCGGTGATTCCGGCAATCATGGAGGCGGAATGGAATTACCGGTCCTGCGGAAGCCTGCCGGTTTTTCCAGCACGGCTACCACCGGACTCGTAATGATGCCCATTGTGTTGGCATATACCCAGCAATTGTTCCTGCTTTAAGGGCGTGGAAGGAGGAGACCATCACACAGGTGGCATTGTTGTTGTTCAGGGGATTCCAACACCTCCCCCCTCAACTGATATATAGATAAAATGGTGGGTAGGTCAAATAGTTCAATCTCCTGACCGACAGTGTAGAAATCAGGATTAGATTTCCTTTATTAAAAGTAAAAAGTACATCAGAAATAGGGATCAGTGCCAGATAAATATGTATTTTTTTAAATGGATACTCAAATTCAAATGGTTTCCAGTCCTAAACCAAGTGTGGGGAACTACAGCATGCCAAGGGTTTTGAGATAAGCAAGAAGGACTGACACATGGATTTTTGGCAGTATCTTGTAACAAGATATGTTGTTGGTAGGTTAAAAATGGAATTGACATAGAAATCAGACAAGAATGAGGTAAGGTTCGGCAATTAATAGAAACATCTGACACATTTATCTATGTTCTTGAGTTCTTGTGGAAAACGTGTACAAAGTGTGTCATATCAAAGTAGTTTCAAAGCTCAGTTGTATCATTTGGCTCCATAAAATAAGAGGCTATATATATGTTCTATAACAGTGTCGTGTACCAGAAAACCTGGCATAACCTCAGGAAGTAGATAAGGTGCAGACACTGACGCATGAAGAATGTCCTTGGCAGGAGTTGAGCACTTTCATAGTTGTGTCCAGCCAAGTCTAAAATAGGCGTATTCATTTTGTGCGTCAGAGAAAAGCTGTGGATGCCAGTTATGCTCATGTGGAATTATTGCGCATATGTGAAAAGTTCTCCAATGGTAATGAAGGGATGTTTGCCCTTTAATTAAACTGGCCTATCAAAGCCTACCATTTTGCAAGGTGCTAATTTGCATACAAGTGTTGCGTAATCTTGGAAAATCTATAAAGATTGGTTGGATGCAGACATCCATTTTTAGTGTGTTCTTTTTAATTGATAATTAAAGACACGTTTTGACTCCCAGGTGTCTGTCTTTTTTTTCCCTGTCTCTGCCTGATGGATGGAAGCATGAGAATCCATGAATGTCTGATGGAGGTGTGGGGTGTGTGGGGGGGGACCCCCTGTACTTTGTGGTTATAGACTTTTATTGGGTTAAAATAAAAGAGGAAAACCCAAACTGTTCCTAACACTAAAAGGTGTTTACCTGCCTCAAGTAAATACAAAGGACTCGGTCAGGATGTCCGTCTAAAGCAAATAGTCCACCGTTCTGTGCCAAAACCCATTTCCGTCCCTTACACTCTTAACTAACTAAGGAAAACCAGGGATCTTCTTAGTCCAGAAGAGTGACCCCCTTCTTCTGGACTGAGGCTTTGTGTTCTCCAGATTACATGAACAAAATGTTCTAACAGTTCTCTTGGAGGATTTCTTCATCATTGGCAAGAACAGAAAAGAAAGCCTTCAAAATACTTATTCTATTCACAATACAAGGGGAATGGCTCCCTCCCGTGGCTCTTCATGGACTCACTCTAACAACTCAACAAGCGATGGAGGAAGATCCCTCTTCCCAGGTCTTTTCTTGGGCTTTGTAGATTGTTAAACAAGCAGTGAGGGACTCTCTCCCTTCCCCTGGCCTTTCTCAGACCTTTTTAGGATGTCAGAGGAAATTACTTTTCTTGCCCTGGATGGTTTCCAGCTTCTCCACTATTTGTAAGATAGACCTGGTTCGCTATCCTGCCAGGCACTCAAATTGTTAATATAGTGGTTGTAATAACTTCTCTGTATTTGGGGTTCACAGACCCTTGTTCCATCTGGTATTATTTCTCATACTCTTTCCCCTACTTAATATGCAGTTGTTTCTGTGAAGTCTCTAATAATATTAATAATAATTTGCATTTATATAGCGCTACAAACCCTCAGGTATCTGAGCGCGGCTTATTATTACCCACGGTGTGTGGTGCTCATTTATCGACCTTGGAAGGAAAGAAACTTCAAGAAAAACAAGTTGTTTTCATAATCGCGTCTCTGGCTATTCGTTTGGATACGCATTTGAAAGACTTGGGCCAGACCAGAGTACACTGTGGTTCTAGGTGTTTTTCCCACCGTGGCCAGTCTGTGTTTTCACAGGGTTGCACCACTATTTTATTACAAACTCTGAATGCCGTGAGTGCGGCACAGTCTCACTTGCTCTTCGTGTAGGCTTTTCCAGGCGTGATCCATCTACGCGTTGAAAACTTGCAGTTTGGTTGCTGGGATGAGTTTCTTCAGAAGGCATGCACTGCTGTTTCCACTAGAACGCTTCTTGTTTGCCACCTTGATCCAACCCCAAGCTTTCAGGTACCTCTCCTGACCCCCGTAGATACAGGAGATGGGGGCATGGGCTCTCTTTTCGATAGCCACGTCATTGGAGCGACTGTTCGATGGCTCCCAGAGTCCAGCAAGGCTGTTGCATTCTAGCTGTGAACTTTCAGGGAATATAATATTTTTCATCACCCAGCTGCGTGCACTAGCATCTCTAATTGCTCCTCAGGTTCTTCTGGTTCAGACCACCGTCCTACTTCCAGATCAAGCAGGGTTTGAGTGGGATAACAATCCTGAACGCCAGAACAGGTCCAAACAATATGCTCTAGTTTTCTGCGGCTGTGATGCCTGACGGCTGTTTTTTCCAGCATTCCCAATGTAGGTCGTCACAAGGGTCCGAGGAACCACCAGCAAGAAAGCAAATTCCTAATGTCCTCTCTTCTACTCCTGGGGTTGGGAAGAAGACATAAGTGCAAGATGGTCTGTCTGCCCTCCATTTTCAGGCCAAATATCTGACCAGTGTCTTCGGTTGAACATTGTTTTGGTTGGGCCAGGCCTGACAAGCTCTTTGATGTCCTGTCGCTGTTTGGACTGCTTGCTACAATGTAGGTCTTTCCAATTGGCATACAGGCCAATGGATGGTTGGTGGTAGCAAGTTACAGAAGTATTAAAGAATCAGGGTTTCCTCCACCTCATCCAGGCTCATTCCATCTACCCACTACTGGCCTCTAGTAGATCTTCTGGCTTTAGCGGGTCTGAGTCTCTTCTTCCCTTTCCAGAGCACACAGAGTTGGAGCGGGCCGAGGCCTTGTGTATTATGGATCTTCTGATCCTCTGCTAGGGTTCGCCAAGCATGACTCAGTCATTGCAGGCAGCGGATTAGTGGATCACCGGGATGGAACAGATGCTTTTAACCAGATGAGGTACCAGTTGAGCATGTGTGGTTACGATCTTTAGGCCTCCTGACTGTTTTTTTCTCAAGATCACGGTGTACAAGTTCTCTCTTCACCTTGAGAAATCTACATTTATCCTGAGGATGGCCCCCACCCACATATCGTCCAGGGAGCTAAGACGGTCCCAGATAACACCTCCCAAATTAAAATCAGATATTTGATATTAAACCCTTTTTACATCCCTTGCAAATGAGAACCTAAATTATGTGTTTTTCTTCAGTGTTTAGTCAAGATCTATGATTCCTGGTCTGACACAATGTGGTTTATTTACAACAACAAAAGGCAGGAGATTAGATTCACTGAGGCCATGGGGTGAGTCTCACAACACAAAGGTTTGTACTCATCAATCCTTTAATAGATGTATTGTTCTCCGCCCTCAAGGATTCAGCACTGCGGGCTGGTAAGGTCACCCAGACTCTTTGAGGTTTTAAGTGTCCCTTCATTTATTTCTTGGCTTTCAGTAGAGTCTGTGTTTTCTTTTCTTGTAATTGTCACAACATTGTGAACCTCCATGTTGCCTTGTGAAACACCAGGCTCCCCCACCCCTGGTGCCATGGGTGCTCTGTATGTGGGCCAGTCATCAGACTCCAGGTGCTTCATTGGATCCTGAGCTTCTCAGGCTTAGCCCACTGTTTGAGGTTGGCAGGGCCTCCCAGGGGTCTGCTCTTCCACAACCATAGGTGACTTCAGAGGGTTTGATACTTTACCAGCTCACTCTCAACTTGCTCTTGGCTCCTCTTCCTGGTACTTTCCCTTCCTCCTTTCTAGCTCCCTGTTGCCTCCCTACATGAAACAAAAAATGTTCTAAAATGGCGCCACATGGGGAAGAGACTCAGGTGGCTGGAAGCAGCAGGCGGAGAATGTGTATTTGCGCCCGCTGCTTCAGAAACCTGATTGGGTAAGCACCCTTCCCCAATTGCAAATCTTAAATTGACACTAAGCCTGTTTGAACTGATAGATGGTTAGAAAGGCGGGCACATAGACATACCTGTGAGCGTACGCACAGTAAAGGCGATCCTATATATGTTGAAGACACAGCGTTTATGAACAAGGCCAGAGGTATGCGATCTAATATCATGCAGCATCATTTTATGGTGGCCATTCCTTCTTTAGGTTGCCTGGCCAGAGTAGCCACAAGCCAGGCTACATAATTCCACCGAATTGATGGTTAAAATTGGCTGTTAACTAGATTTTCTTATTGGATTTCTGAACTCTCTTCATATGGAAGCTAGCAATGACAATACTTGTCTTGGGAGGATAGCTCTGGGGCAACGGACGACACGGAGCAACAAAGGTTCGATCCACGGGACCGCGCTTAGAAACCTCTGGGTATTAAGCACGTTATAAATAACATATCATATCATATCACATTGGCAGCACTGCCATTTGTGCACCTGTCAATGTGTACACAATGGAAGGTTGTACACAAGCCTATGGGAATGGACTGATCAAACTATGATGATAAGAATGCACGTGTGAGGCTATTTGTGTGCTGCGATCCTCACTAATTAACGCATCTACAGGATAATGTTCGGATGCTGTACAAATACTAAAGTTTTCTGGTTCTCTATTCCTTACTTTGTTTTTAGAGCAGAATACTGTTTTTAGGATGTTCTTTTTTTTACTGTTTTTCCTGCCTCTTTGATTTGGGCTGGTAGGTACATTGGCTCTCCATCAAAGCATGTATTGAATTCAAACTCCTTACTATCACCTACCGCTGCCTACACAATACTCCCCCCACCTCAGGAGCCATATCACCAAGAAACACAACATTCGCATTCTGCGCTCCTCCTCCTCTTCAGCCTTGCTCACACCCAGATATGCCAGAAAGAGAGATGGGGTGCTGCTTCACCACCATCGCTCCCTCTCTCTGGAGCGCTCTTCCCCAGCATCACCAAAATGAACCTGCCTAACCTCTCTTCCATAAGAAAGTCAAAGCCTCACTGTTCAACAAATAAGTGTAACCCAATCCCTGACGAGCTGTGTTATACCTGCTTATCTCTCTTTATGGAGGAATGCTATGACCTTTGTTCGAACCATCCTATGTAACCAGGGTGAGACTGGGACAAGAAATAGGCCCGGACACCCAAGAAAAAGTGGCACAACCTTCGCCTCAAGGCCCTTGACCTCTGATGACATCACCGGAAGTGACGTCATTTGACCCCACCTGAAAGTGACATCCCGGGAAGCGATGAAACCCAAGCTTTCACCCCTTGACAAAACAGGAAGTGGCATCAAAAAGCATTGTTCATAAGTACACTATGAAAAATATGGTTATGATTTCACTAATGTGATGTACATTTCATAAAAGAATGGATCACCATATGTTTCATTAATATCTTTGTGTATAGATCCATATTGTCAACTTACTGTGAATGCAAGCAGACGAACAAGGCCAAATGATAATGTTATTGTATATAGCACTTACACTTATGCTCTTTTTTTATAGAACAGATATGCACACAATATCACCCAACCTGTGTTGGTACTCATTTATCGACCTCAGAAGGATGAAAGGTTGAGATGGCCTTGCTGGGATTCGAACCTGCAACTTGCAGATCACGTACACATTGCAGCAGCAAGCGCTCCACCCACTGAGCTATCGTATCGGCTATAGTAAAACGAGCAATTATTCTGCAGTGGATACCATTAAACTGGTAACTGAGATTTGACAGCAGACCAGTTAAGTACATCTGCAGGTCTGGTGCAAAGTTGGTCGCATGCTGCAGCAGCATGTGAATGAGGCATGCCTCATAATTTATGATGCACACATCATGCATGCAAATCAATCATCAAAGCAAGGTAACATGTGTTACCTTGCTTGCATGAATTATGCCGTTGCAGGGGCTTTTTGTTTGTTTTTTTAAAAAGTATTTTTTTCAAACTTATTTTTTTTTTTAAACCGGCCGAGGCGTGGGCAGAAACTGGCCCCCAGGGACTACACATGATTTTGGCCCGGCTACGGGCCGAGTGGCAAATGGGCCAATCCGACCCTGTATGTAACCCATGTACTGCTTTCCTAGCGCCGTGATACCTCCGGGTCTGGGTGCTACAAACAAAAACAATACATAAATAAAATAAACTGTTTTGTGTGTCAAGAATTGGTTGTAGAAATGCAAGCAAAAAATGAATTGTCTTTCTAACAAAACATATTTAACAAGCACATTTTTCAATATTTGATTGGCGGAAGAGTGGAACAGATCAAAACTTGCAATGCCTTCCAACCCGCTTGAGGAAAACGGGAGTACCTCAGCCAGCCTCTGATTCTGGCTCTGGTGGAAATGCATTGCGTTCCGATGTAAATTCCTCCGCCCCGCAGGCAAATGCTAGCGGGAATTTACCATTCAGTCTGGAGCAGGCTATAAAGTAACAAAGAAACCCGGTTCCACCAGGATATTTGTGTTACATTTACACCCTGGTGCCGAAATTGATCAAAATACCATTAGTGCACTCCTATGTGGACCTTTTTGTGCCAATGACGGGGATTTCAAAATTAAGCCCTTTTATAGTTTTTATTTTAATGAAAAGTACCAACATCAACAAGATATACAGATGTCAGAAGAAGTCTAGAACGCTTGCTCGTTTGCTCTCAAGCAGACCTCATTTTAGCCGCCATCTTGGAGGTCTTCCTGTGCCAGGTACGATGACGGCATTGCAAGTGGGTTTCAATGGTAAATGTAGTTTCTTTCAATATTGAGATTCCTGCTGCCTCTGCACTGCTTTGTTCCTTGCCCCAGGTGTCATTGGCGGCCATACCACCCTGCAGCGATAATTAGTGGCTGCATTCGGAATCTTCCTTTGTAGATACCAAGATAGTTTGCCATTGAAAGCCTGGATATTCATATATGGTGAACCTCCATTTCTTTTGAGATTCAGCTCTGCTTGTGACTCTGGTTACGTGTGCAGGAGTCCTATAAGGCATCATTATGAAGCAGGGGGTGATTGGTAAAAATAAAATGTGCTGTTTAGCTCATCGTTTTTGGGTGGGAATTCTCCATATGGTGAATACCATTCATTCTGCAAAATAATTATCCTATTTTCACCTCACCCAAAAGCGGAAGGTACACCTCCTTATCCTGCACCCACCCCCACATCCAAGCAAGGAAAACATCCCTTTCTCTTTTAAGTTACATTCTAGAATAAATTACATTGTATTGAAGAAGAGGATGTAATGTAGCAATCCAATATTTGTTGCTTAGCGATTCACTGTCAATAAACCATATCAGCACCCCAACACCTTAAAAATAATTTCCTTAAACAATCTCCTTACATAATATGTGCTCCATGATTTAAAAGGCTACACCATTTAATTTTACAATAGCTCTTATAAAAGTCATAATAAAAAGGCGACGAGACAAATGTTCCCGCCTTCAAGTTCTACTAGTTCTCCCTTTACTAATTAAATGGGCATCCCAAACAACACTCAATATCCCCCCATGAAACCAGTAAATGCATGTGCCATGATGACTCCCCAAATCAAAATGGTGCAAATAAGTACTGGCTGAGGCTGCCTCATGCTCCAGGTCCAGGTCTAATGTACAATGAGGTCCACAATACCTTCATCTAGAATTGAGGGTTTTCCTCCAGGGATGTCTCAATCATCGAAAGCGGAGAAGCGAAACAGCAGAATAAAGGGGACCAGTGGATCCAAAGAGGACCCATCAGAGCCGCAGCAACAATCACATGTCACTGGCGTCGACTACAACCACAATACTGTTCCCGCCGGCTGGGTCCCCAACCTACATTCTGGGGATGAAGCTCCCGGTTCCTTGTTGCCCTTCTGCTTCTAGCACTGCTCCAGCCACGGGCACCACTTGCCACTAAGATGCCTACAGCGGCGCAGTGGCACAGGGCTTCAAGTACTTCATCCTCAGTTTGCTTACAACGCTCCACAACCTACAAGCAGGTGGCTGTCAGGATAGGAGCCCTAACTTGAAAGTAACAGGATCGTTGATATAGACATGCTGTAGCATTTATATTGCATAATTTCTTGAGTTAGTATTATAATCATTATTGTAATAGTTATAATTAGGAGTTTTGTAATTCTGATTATTAATGGTGTCATTGTTATTTTTATAGTTAACGTGTTTTCTATTATTAATAATGCTACTTAGTTATGACTGTTTACAATAAAAACATAATGATAATAGTAATAATACAAATGTTATTAATACTTGGAATTATGAGTGGCGCTTACGCAGGGTTGATGCCCATTTCTGGAGTCCATAGGAATCCATGGTGATTTTGGTGGATTTACTGCAAGCGGTCATTCTGCCACGATGAGTCTGCCATTTTTTTACTTAGAAGTGGATGATTCACACACAGCATTCCTTTCCTCTCCTTCCCCCAGAAGCTCACTCTGTCTTGAGAGCTCTGGTCCTCTCTAGGCTGGACTACTGCAACAGCCTCTTTTTAAATCTTCCTGCCTCTACTCTCCGCCCTCTGCAACTCATCCAGAGCAGGACTGCGAGGCTTGTCCTTGGCCTCAAGCCCAGGGATCGTATCTCTCCAGCACTGACATCTCTCCATTGCCTCCCTGTGGCTTCAAGGATCAAATTCAAGACCCTTTGAATTGTCTACAAGGTTTTCTGGGGCCTGGGTCCACAATATCTCCCGCTTTCTTTTCTTCAGCATCTCCCTACTCAAGCTCTTCACCCTTCCTCCTCCAACTCCTTGAGGGTCAATCGTTTTTCCAGGCAATGAGCTGGGGCCAGATCTCTCTCTCTTTTGCGGGCACCTCCCTCTGAAACAGCCTCCCTGCCTCTCTGAAACTTGAGCAGAACCATCTCTGGTTCTGGAAGCATCTCAAGACATTCCTCTTTGCTTCTGCCTTCTCGCTGCCTCTTCCCTGCTGATCTCCTGTCTGTCACTGCACTGGTTACCTGGCTACCCTCTGAACCTACGGCCCAGCCCCCCCCCCCAGTTGCACACCTGCACTGCCACCAGACAACCCTGCATTTGGGGCTGTATCTGTAACCTTACAGTCCCCTTACCTGCACTTTCCAATCACCTGCACTTAACTGCTTTACCACCCGCTGGCCACAGATTCTTTTACTTGTTTTGTTTTTGTGTTTTTGTTGACCCTATGTCCTGCACATCTCCCCCGCCCCTTCCATTGGCACTTCTTCCCCTTTCCTCTCCCTGCACTTCTGCAATCTCATGGTCACTTGGCCTAGTGAGATCGTTGTCTTGCTCCCCCTTTTCCCCCCCCCCTGCCTCGTCGCGACTTGAAACACTTGTGTATAGGCGCCCTATAAATAAAATATCATATCATAAGGCCATGTAAAAGTGGCAGCAATTCCATCACGGGCAAAAGATTTCGTGGTAACAGAATTACCGCTAGTTTTTGCCTGCACTGCTGTACTTGTGATGACGCCCAAAGGATTTTCTTCTTGCCCACACGCCTTTTGATCGCGTTTGACTTCCGCTGGAGAAGGGCCCAGCATCCGCGAGTGTTACAGAGCAAGGTGCCATCGCAACGTATAGCTTTGGGATCCAGTTGTGACTGGTCTAAGTGCTGTCATGCACTCTATGGTGCATTATTTATCATCAATAAACATAAATAACACATTTAATGATATATGCTTAAGTTTTTGAATTATGTTTATTCTCAGCCATTCATATTGGTGTTTGAGGCAACATCCTATTTACAATGAATGCTAAAAAAGTCACCAGAGGATAACAAACTGCCCCTTTCCCCAATGAAATAATATTTTTTGTCAACAGTGCTGTTCTTCTATTTCTTAAGCTCTGTAATCTTCAGAAATAGCATTTGATTACATATATTTGGTAGCTTATGTGAAAGAAAATGGGTGGAGGAGTCACATTTGAATATATTTGAATATTTGTGGGAATGAACACAGTACTTGGAAAATACATGCAAATACAATATAAACTGTAGGAATGTTCAATGTGTGTGAGGCTAATTGCCTCTCAGCACTCGCATATTTTAAAAAGCTGCTCAACCAATATAAAATTGCTGGTCACACCTGAAATCCAATTTGATTGTCAAATGAATGACTGATTTCAAAGCTGTGAGCATTTTCATAATTGCATTATCTTTGCCTCAAACCTTTCAGAGCACTTCAGGAAGTGCAGTGCTTGCAAGCCGAGGTACTGCGATATGCCACCGCCGCATAGTGCGGCGGCACAGCGCAAATTTCCACCGACGCATCAGCCTGCTGATCAGGCAACGTTAAGAAGGCAGGATCAATGTGTCTTCTGGACTAGGGGATGCATGCGAAGATGGACAAGGTAGATTGTTTCAGTAGATGCCAACACACAAATCTTTAAATGTAAATATACACAAGTCCTGTGATGATTCACAAGGTATCGTCATTTCTTCCCAAGGGGGAGCCCTTTCCCATGAGGCTAGGGGGGTGTGCAGCCACTACCAAATAGTCATCCCCCCCACAGGGTGGTTTAATGCGGGAGGACCTCATGGGGAGGGACTCACCCTCTGGGGATAAGGACGATCACCTAGGATACAGCCCATTGCCAACGTCACATCCCAACCTTCCCTAACCCCTCCCTTGAGGCCAAACAACTTCAGTGAGAGTAAACCCATGTATTTATGTAGTATAGGAGAAACATCAGTAACAGAAATGACCAGGACAAAGAAGAGCAAAGAACACATGAAGATGACTAGTTGTGCTACTACTGGTTGTGCTAGTACTGGTAAAGGTGGCCCCGAGGATGCATGAAGATCAGCCCATCAAACAACAAAGGACTTTGACAATCCACCAGGGCAGGAATGGCAACATTGTATAAGAAGAGAAGGACTGAACACTTCATCAAATGGGGAGAGACAGCAGGCGTGGAAAACATCCAGAACAGGAGTTTCAAATCTTGCCGGTTGACCAGGAATGTCAAAGTGCGGAGGACGTGGGAGAAACACTGTGGGTCCAGCTGGAGTGGACCCGAACACGAAGCAGAAAAAGAGAGCCGAGCAGACCACGAGAGTACAGAGCCTCTGCGGTGCTGCAGAAGCAGAGGAGAAAAGTCTGAAGAGACGGAAAGATGCGCCCCAGTCCCAGGAAGCCCCTGTGGTATGCCAAAGTCCCAAAGAAGGTAACGGGAGGTACGAGAGACACAGAAGAGACACCGGGCAGAAGACAGTCAGGCTCGAGAGGTTCTCCGCTGACCCTTTGGGAAGGACACATTGAGCATTTGAGAAGAACTTCCTCATTACAGTGGCAGCAATAAGACCACTGACCAGCAGAGAAGGGGGTAGAATCCCTAACACCAATGAATCAAGCATCAGAGGAGAACATCCTTATTTCTGTGGCAGTAACACAACCACTGACCACCAGAGATGGGTCTGGGACCCTAACGCAAGTGAATCAAGCATCAGAAGAGAAGTTCCTCATCGCAGTGGCAGCAAGCCCACTGACCACCAGAAAAGGGTCTGGGACGCCAGCAAAAGTGTACTAAGCATCTGAGGAAAGTGGTCCATGGGACCTCCACCAAAAGTAACTCCAGGGAATAAAAGTAATCAAAAAAATGGAGCATACACCACGCAAGAAGTAACATAAATTTATGAAGCCCAAACAGCTGGGTGGCACGGTTCAGGCAGCCCTGTGGAACTGAACTGAATGAAAGGAGCTGTCAATACCGTCCACTGTGGCTGAACGTGTTATACAGAATTTGCCAAATTATCATACAACATTTTACTTATATTTTTAAGGAAGGTCAGAGGAGCTTATTGGTGGTACTACATCAGTTCCCTATATCCAAATATTTGTGGAGTGACTCTAATTGGACAATACACATTTTGGCCACAATTACTTTAACACCCTGCATGAAGTCACAAACATTTCCACACTGCCCTC
Source organism: Ambystoma mexicanum (assembly GCF_040938575.1). NCBI lineage: Eukaryota > Metazoa > Chordata > Amphibia > Caudata > Ambystomatidae > Ambystoma > Ambystoma mexicanum. The sequence goes on along the minus strand of NC_090936.1, from coordinate 38,103,766 downwards.
AATTACGTGATTGTACTGATAAGTCAAAAACACTTGTTTGCCTATGGTTTGCATGTCCAATGTACAAAATGGCTTGAGATGCCAAGGGGCGAGACGTTCACACCGAGGCGGACCTATGGACCCCTCATATGGTCTATGTTCTTTTTCCTCCTCTCCCCTCAATGGTGGCACCCGGGGGGAGGTCCTTGTGGCCCCCCTTCCACTGGTACTGTCGCGGTCCAGGGCTCTCAGCCCAACCTCCTCCTCCTTTATAGGTGTCTCCTGCTTCTTATCAATTTCCTCCCTTCTTCTGCCACTCCTTCTAACACCACTCTGGCCCCTCTGCCACCTCCTTCCTTCTCTGCCGCCTCTCTGGCTCCCACCTCCTCCTCTGATCCGGCCCCTATGCCACCTCTGTCTACTGCCTCTGCTCACTCTCTGTCCCGTACCGCCTCTGCTGGGTGTACCTCACTCCTGCACCCCACCCAGGAAGTTTTTCAAATGTGGTAACCTGCTCCACGTAGCTAGCCTCAACTCTTGCTCTGCTGTCAAACATTCCTCAGACATTTGCCACCTCCTCGAAGACCTTGGCCTGGATGTCCTCGCTCTCACTGAGACATGGTTCACGGCCAGCTCTGTCACACGTTTTTACACACTCCTACCTGAGGGCTCCAAGATCCTCTCAGAGCCCAGAACTGCCAGGCCCAGAGGTGGAGTGGCCCTGATCTTTCCAGAGTGGGTCACTCCTTCTGTCATTCCTATGTAGGCGTACTCCTCCTTTCAATGCATAGTCTTCAGGCTCTCCATCTCTCCTGGATTCTCCCTAACTCTGGCCACCATCTACAGGCCACCTGGCCCGGTCACCCTCTTCCTCTCAGAATGGGCTGACCTTGCTTCCACCTCTCAACTTCTCCTTCTCAGAGACCCTAACATCCACCTGGATGCTTCTAATACCTCCTCTTGGCTCTTCCGCAACCTATGTGACTCTCTCTCTCGCTCTCCATTCAACCCTCTGGCCCGACACACTCTGCCAGACACACCTTGGATGTTCTCATCTCCTCAGACATCCCCCTCTCTAATCCTCTTACCACTCCTCTCTCTTGGACTGACTACTTTCTGCTCTCCTCTCACCTGAAACTTCTTGCCCCTCATACAAAGCCTACCCCAGCACTGCCACCCTCCTTCTCGGTCTTTTGGCCCATGAAGCGTGTGTCAGTGGACACCTTTGCCTCTAGTTTCTCTGTCCCTCCTACTCCTTCAGCTGACTCGCACTCTGACACAGCCCTCCCTAACCTGCATCTTTCTATCTCCAACACTACATCCTTGCCCCTGTCATGAGAATCCATCTGAAGCCTACCTCCAAGTGAAACTCTTGGTATGACACCGACCTCGCTGCCCTGAAATGCAAGTGCAGGGTGGCTGCAAGTAAGTGAAGGACTTGGGAACATCCTCTGGCATACTGGCCTGCTGCCTCCTCCAAAGGCAAGCGGAGTGTCCATCAAAAAGAGGGTCCATATCCAAGACCGCGTCTCTGCAACCTCTAACAACACAGAGGAACTCTTTGAAATCTGCAAGGAGCTGGCCAACCATACTGCAGTCTTCACCTCTCCTGTTCCCTCCCAGGCCCTCTGTACGGCTCTGGCCTCTCATTTCACAACTAAAACTCAGGACATCCTGTCTGCGCTCTCCTCTTCCTATCCCTCTAAATCTCTCAGGTCCCCTTTGGCCGCCTTTCCCTCTCCTCTTCCCTCCTTCTCTCTGACAACACTTGACAATGTCTCTAGACAAGTCCAATCTATGAAAGTGTTGTCCAAACAGGTGCTCCCCTGCTTCTCCAGAACCATCAAGGACCACATTGCACCCTCGCTCCATCCTTGTCCGATTTCTGCAATCACTCTTTCTCCACTGGATCTTTCCCCTCTCCCTTGTGCACTCCCTCCTAAAAACGTCTTCTACCAATCCTACATGTCTGGCAAACTCTCATCTATTTTGTATCACTCCTTTCCTGGCCAAATTCCTGGAGAAGCTGCCATCTCCCAGCTTACTCTCCATACTGAATCTGTTGGCTGTCTCCATGACCATCAGCCTGGCTTCAGAGCAGCCAAAGGCACTGAAACTGCTCTCCCGAACACCCGTGAAGATCTGCTTTCTAACCTGATCTTCAGCTCTCCCTCTGTCCTCATCCTCCTTCAGCTTTCCTCTGCTTTCGACGTGGTCATTCACACCACCCTGATGAATCGACTCTGTGTGAACGTGGGCATCACAGATTAGGACCTGGCATGGCTGACCTCCTTCCTCCTGGATCGTCCCTCCTTGCCCCAACCTGGGTCCTTTCTCTCCCACACCTTTTTATCCACATGTGGTGTCCCCCAGTGGTCTATCCTCTCACCCTGACTCTTGAATGATATAATATGATATGATGTGGCATTTATGATGCACCTGTACTCAATGTCTTTCTGGCCCCTTTGGGCCATCTGATCCCCACCTTCTCCACCGACCTTCGGTGTATGCAGATTGCACTCAGCTCTCTTTCAGGCTTCCTTCTGCCCCCTCTACTTCCTCGCTCATTCCTGACTGTCTATCCGCGATTCAGGATTGGTGCGCCTCCAACAACATTTGCCTTCATGCCAGTAAAACGGAGATCCTTATCATTGGGACCCCTGCTCCCACTTACCCTCTCTCACTCTGGCCGCCCTCCTTGGGGCCTCTATCCTCATCTTCCTGTGAGGCAGAAGAACTTGGTGTCATATATATTTGACTCAACTCTCTCTTTCTATCCTCACGTCACAGACCTTGCCAAAAAGGCCCTCTTCCAGCTGCACCTCCTCAGAGGTATCCTTCCTTTTTCTCTCCTTCCCCCAGACGCTCACTGTCTCCAGAGCCCTGGTTCTCCCCAGGCTGGACTACTGCAACAGCCTCTTTCTCAAACTGCCTACCTCTACTCTTCACCCCTTGCAACTAATCCAGAACAGGACTGCAAGACTTATCCTTGGCCTGAAGCCCAGGGACTGTATCCCTCCAGCCTTGAAATCTCTCCATTGGCTCACGGTGGCTGCAAGGATCAAGTTCAAGACCCTCTGCATCATCCACAAGGCTTACTGGGGCCGGAGCCTGCACTACATCCAACTCTCTCTTCCGAAATACCGTCGATCTGGAGTCCTTGGCTCAGCTACCTCCAACTCCCTGAGGGTCAGATGCTCCTCCAGGCAGAGAGTGGGGGGTAGATCTCTCTTCTCTGCAGGTGCCACCCTCTGGAATGGCCTCCCTGCCCCTCTCAGGCTTGAGCCAGACCACCTTTGGTTCCAGAAGCAGCTCAAGACCCCCTTTTTCTCCTCCGCCTTCGCTCTCTCTCTGTCTCTTGCACCGACTGGCTGTTTGGTTCCTTCTTTCACTGGGTTCCAGGCTGCACTTACCCAGATCCATGCTGCCCTGTTTGCACTTCTTTCCTCTCCCTTGCCTTTGTATCTATAGACTGTAGCAATTACTGTCATGACAGTAATTGCAGTCTTTTTTTTAAACTTCGGTGGGGGGACACAAAGAGTAAATAATAGGAGAGGGAGGGACATGGGAACCCCTCAAATATATATAAAACAAAGTGATGAGTTTTTTTTCAAAAACCATTTGACATTGGGACGTATGTAGCTGGGACAATGGCCAGCCCTGAAATGATTTCAGCTATTGCTACAATGTTTCCATGCATGCCAACATTATCCATTCCAGAGACACCTGCCTGTGTCAGTCAGGGGTGTCACTAGAGGGGGCTATAGGGGCTATGGCCCCGGGTCTTTTGGTTGTAGCCACGGATAGGCGATCAGGGGCTATAGCCAAAAGGCTAGCTAGCCCCGAGTCCCGCCAGTCCCGACATTAGCATAGACCCGGACCTATTCCAGACCTAGCAACACCCCTGGTGTCAGTTATGGGATGGCCCATGCCCAGACACAGAAAACATACCTGTAGAAGCGAATAGGCACTGTGCCCTGGGCATGGTCTTTGACCATGCACCATAAACACACCCACAGTTACCAGTGTCATGGCTTTCAGCTATGCTTAAAGGTTATTGGGCCCGACACACTGTGCCCAGCAATCGTACCCACAGGGCAAGTCCTCTGGGCATGGCCGATGGACTCTGCTATGCCTCCGGCACCAAGACACACACAGTGCTCACTAGGTGGCACTTGCAACAATGGAAACTGTTATCAGGGCCACGGGTACAGAGAACTCCAAGTGCCCACTGAGTACGGCCAAAGCTCATGCACCAGGCACCAATGTTGATTGGGCATGGCGTACAGTATTGCCTGATTGACAGTGCCCAATGCCCTGGGCACAGTAAACATACCTACAGCACCCTCTAGGCCAGGCCTGTAACTACGTTCAATGGACATTATTCCAAGGCCCAGGAACAACAACACACTCGGTGTTCAATGGGCATGGCCACGCACGTAAGCACAGCCACAGTGGCACACAGCCATGCCCAGTGTGAGCACTGTGCCTGGATCACAGGTACAGCGAATGAACCCGTAGTACCCAATTGACATTGCGTCCTGGGGATGGCATGGCCATTTACATTGTACCCTCTGTGCCTGGCTCTGTGTACAGTGGCCATATCCAGTGTCTCAATGTTACTATTTTATTGTTCAAAGTCACCCTAAGCCTGTCAGGAGATGCCAAAATGCGCATAGCTCCGTCCCTAGTGTCCCTGGCCCATCCTCCTCTCCCCCAGGTCTGGGAATATTGTGGCTACATTTCGCACTTTGTTTACCTTATATGGGCGTGTTTCATCCCCTTGGGGCAGGCTTGTGCCCCACACATTATCTGGACATTGCCATGGGGCTACTTTTATGACCATTGCGTACATATTTTTCAGTGCAGGTTCTGAATCCAAGATGGCTGACAGGCAAACACACATAGCCTAGATTCAGCCAATCATACTTTTGGAGTCTTATTAGTTGGGTCCTTGAACTGTCTGAAGACCCAAACATCTCTAAGTCATTTCAGAAATGTTGACCCATGTTCCTTTTTTACAAAAGCCGCGGGGCAGATTTTTAGGAAAGTGTAAATGACTTCCGCAGTTTGTGGTAAGGTGACATCAGAAATTCCCTTGGGGAGTTTGCATGAGAAGAGCAACTTTTAGAACAGAGTGCACAACTTTGCTTCTTCAGGATGAAACTCCAAACTCTTTCCAAAACCAATTACAGGTGAATGTATATTTTTGTTAGAATCTTTTATGCACATTTATCCAATGTTTTTAGCATCTCAAAATGTTCTCCTCTCAAAGGAGTCCAACTGTGTAACTTATTGAGTCTGGAATAAATGCCAACAGATGATTGAGTCAATAGATCTGACCCAATACCTCTCTCCCTCCCCTGTGTGTTAAGGGTGCAGACATATTTTGCCTGGGCTGTAATAAAGGCGCTTGACAGAGTTGCATGGAATATGCCTCCAGAAACAACCTCTCCGGTGTGTACATTTCTGCAGGACTTATGTCTTCGCCTGTCTTTGCTTCTCGCATGCCTGGTATGTTTTGGTGGCATCATGCAAAAGATCAAAGTCCCAGCCCAGGAAGCTGCAACAGTTCACTCATGGCAAGTAGGTGCTTTATCCACTTGGGAAACATTAGTATACCTAACAATTTACATGCTAGGGGTAATATTCTGGATATTAATTTCAGTAATGTTATTATCTGGCCTCCCTTCTTGGTGGCTCGTGTTCAGCATTGGCTACTCATTGTGTTGCCCTCCAGAATGTTTGGACTACCGCTCACATGGTCCTTCACTACTGACTGTGTTGGATAGGGCTCATGGGAGTTGAAGTCCAAAACACCAGCAGTGACGCTTAAGGGAGACGGCAATTCATTGAGACAGGATTCTGGATGTTTGTCTTCCTTCCTTATTCTGTTTATTAGTACCTTGCGAGGGACAATCAGATTGTACAGGTCTGCTTGTGACATAGCCCGGTTGTTTAGATATACTCAGGGTATCTTCACAGGTAAATATTCCTGCGGTGGCGGGCTCTAGGTTTCTCTCTAAGTGTTCATTGCCACCATCTAGTAATTCAGTTCACTTTTTGGGAGGAAATGTTATACAATTCAATATTTTTAGAAGTCTGCGTTCTTGCGTGCTCAGAATTTCAGGATTAAATAACATCCGTGACAACGAACATGGGAGCCAATTGTATAAATGGCCTTCCTTCTGTTTTTGTAGACTGAGAATAAAAACAGATGGCAAAATTGTAAAAATCCCAATCTGGAAATACAGGTAATGGAGTGAGGGATTCTGGGAAATATTGAACGGAATTACAAATATCGCTAGCATGTCTTACATGGCCTCGAAGGCCTCATGGTGACTGGGAGTCATATTTTAAACACTGCACTCCAAACAATTCTTAATTTACTGGCTCCTATTTTTTTAGAGTTTATAAAAAATCTTTTTCTGTATTGGAAAACATTCAAAAGAGATTATATGGAATAGTGCCACCAATTGAAATCCTTTCCTTGCTTCTTTCCACCTTAGCGGCTAAGAAATAAGCATCTTAGCCAACAATGAACAGTTGGTGGCTTTGATAACTATGTCCGCAACTTGCGGGCAACCATAGACCTTGCTTTATTGAGCTCACACTCAATGCAAGGGTTAAGTGCGCTATACAAATGTACAAATGAATAAATAAATAATCAAAGGAAACTGAAGCTAGTGCCAGACAAGGCCATTGCTTTTCCTTTTTTCATAACTGGTCTGGATCAGCAGGCTGCTGATGAGATCATGAGAGTGGGCCAATGTGGGAGCCCGGCCTTAAATAGCAGATGTAGCGTCCTTGCGATAATTACTGCTCTACGTTGATGGGGCGGGCAAGCCAGAAAACATTCTCATCCAGGCCCGACAAAATCTTGCAGTGACAGAAGCAATGAGTCAGGAGATGGAATGCGCTGGCCATTGCGAATAGCTGTTCTACACCATCCACGGGACATCACAATTATGCCGTGTGTATGTAGACGACAAATAGCTCAAATGCCTGGGAGTCTAAATTAGAGGAATTTGGCATGGAAGGAAAATACATTGAAGATCCAAGCTCAGCTGTACACCGTGTGTGAAATAGTTCCAATTTTGCCAGCTGCAATATTCCAATCAGTTTAAAAGTTAATTGGCAAAAAAATCGGCAGGATTAAAAAGTAAAACCAGAATACATTTTAAAAAACTTAAATCTAGAGTAGGGGCCTGACACGAGTTGGAATTGCTAGAACTACTCTTGAACAGGGATGCGCCTGTATGCAGAGTGGGGATGGTATGCAGTGATTTTAATGAATTAAATTACAGAGAATGATGTAATAACGAAAATGTTATAAGTAAAATTGCATCAAATTTGTGTTTAAACTTACATGGGGTGGGGAGGGTGTTGGTATGGGTTCTAAAAAAAAATCGATATTTTTCGTTATAACATGTTCGTTATTAGAGCATTCTCTATAATTTAATTTGTTAAAATCACATGTAACCCCCCCCCCGCCCCAAAGAGTTTATCATTTATTGTCAATTCTGAAGTATAAAAGAACATGTGGAGTGGGTACATTACTAACGTAACATGTAGAAATGACCAGTTAGTAACTATCTGAGCAACCTATCCTGTCTGGAAATGTGGCACAATTAAGTGTATAAGAGATGACAGAGCTTCAGAGTAGTAATGCATAGCAGACTGCACCTATAGGTTTAAGGAGATATGGGTACGATATGATATGATATGATATGATATGATATGATATGGCATGTATAACGCGCCTACACACAAGTGTTTCAAGGGGTATATATCTGCATGGGCCAACTAGGTCCATTACAATGAAAGATGGAGCTGGCATAAATGCAGCACTGTGGAACAGATATACAGCGGAGTGCCTGAAACCATATTGGGTTTGTAGACAGCATTTTTCGAAAAGGGAAAACAGTTTGCCATAGCAGTGTTTCACAGAAAACTAAAATTATGCAAATATCTGTAGGAAGGGGGCACGAGTAAAGGTGGCATCACAGGTTCAAATAAAAACAAAATACAAGTAGAAAAGAAAAGGGTGTATGCCCTGGGAAAACCACGCCCACACATGATACAACCCCAGCTACTTATTGGGAGTGTGAGCCAGCAGGTAGACTCACCTGCCTCTGGGTGCTATCACATGCCTAAACTCAGAGTCCATTTCCCCCTCGTAAACGGCATTGCTCCATATGCACCTGTGAAAATGAGGTATATGTGAGAGTGGCGGGCAAAAAAGGAAAGACATTGTCATAAAACCCACGACTGATGCAGAGAGTTGAGGGACTACCAGTGTTCACCTGGAGATGACGTAAACCACTCCGGACTGTGCATCAACTCCCATACATCTACATCACGGGTGCACAACATACAGCCCGCGGGCCAAGTGCGGCTCGGTATGCCCAGCCCGCCAGGGTAAAAGACTTTCCTAATAGAGGGTGACCCACAAGCAGCAACGCCCGCACTCCATAAGGAAAGTCTTTGTTTGCCTTGCCGGGAAAAATACTGATCCGCTATTGGTTCAGTGTACACGCACTACGTAGCTCTTACGAATCACGCAGTGCATGTGCTGCACCAATACAGGGCCTGCGCTGTGGCTGGCGTGGCTGATAAGGCGCATTGCCAGAAAGCGTTTCAGCATTGCCACGCCACCATTTCGGAGAGGTCCGCCAGCTACTTGTCAGCAGGCCACGATGCCAGCTCGCCAGCACTACAGCTCACCAGCCATCTCTCCTTCAAGCTCGTCCGGCTGCCTGCCATCTTGCCCAGGTAAGTACATTCTTGTGTGTGTGGGGGGGGGGCTTTTGGGTGGAGGGGAATGACATTTTGTGAGGGGGTGAGGAGGCATGGGGATTGGGTTTTGGTGTGGGGTTTGGTTGGGTTCATGGGGATGGCGTGTTGTTGGGGTGATCAGTGAGTCATGGGCATGGCCTTTCATTGTGGGGTGAGGAGGAATGGGGTGGCATTTTGGAGGCGGTTGTGGTTGAGTCCATGGGGATGGTGTTTTGTTCGGGGGTGGGAGATCATGTGGATGGCCTTGTGTTGGGGGCGAGGAGTCATGGGGGTGGCATTTTATTCAGGGTCTGGGGGTTATGGAGATGGCATTTTGTTGGAGGGTGAGGAGGTATGGGGATGGCGTTTTGTTTGGGAAATGTGGGGGTCATGGGAATGGCAGTAATTGCCATTATATTTTCTTGGGGGTGTGGGTCATTGTGGGGGATCATGGGCATAGTGTCTGGTTGGGCGTGAGGGTTCATGGGGCATATTGTTGGCCTGGGGGGACATGGGGCATAGTGTTTGCATGGGGTGGGGGTCATGGGGTAGAGTGTTTGCTTGGGTGTAGGGGTCATGGGGCATAGTGTTTGCTTGGGGGGTGGGGCATAGTGTTTGCTTGGGGCTGGGGCATAGTGTTTGCTTGAAGTATGGGGGTCATGGGACATAGTGTTTGCTTGTAGGGTCGGCGTCATGGGGCATAGTGTTTTAGGGGGGGTCATAGGGCATAGCGTTTGCTTGAGGGCTGAGGATCATGGGGCATAGTGTTTGCTTGTGGGCTAGGGTCATGATGAGGCATTGGGTTTGCTTGCAGGTTGGGGGTCATGAGGCATAGCGTTTGCTTGAGGGTGGGTGTCATGGGGAATATTGTTTGCTTAGGGGGTCGAGGTCATGGGCATAGTGTTTGTTTGGGGACTGGGGGTCATGGGGCATAGTGTTTGCTTGGTGGGTGGGGCGTAGTGTTTGCTTGGGGCTGGGGCATAGTGTTTGCTTGAAGTATGGGGGTCATGTGACATAGTGTTTGCTTGTAGGGTCGGCGTCATGGGGCATAGTGTTTTAGGGGGGGTCATAGGGGATAGTGTTTGCTTGAGGGCTGAGGATCATGGGGCATAGTGTTTGCTTGTGGGCTAGGGTCATGATGAGGCATTGGGTTTGCTTGCAGGTTGGGGGTCATGAGGCATAGCGTTTGCTTGAGGGTGGGTGTCATGGGGAATATTGTTTGCTTAGGGGGTCGAGGTCATGGGCATAGTGTTTGTTTGGGGACTGGGGGTCATGGGGCATAGAGTTTGCTTGGGTGTGGCGGTCACAGGGATGGTATTTGCGATGGGGGGGTTAAAGCACGAAATCAGTCCTCACACTCCAAAGTGAATCCAATTGTAAGCTAAAACAGGCACATTTAAGAGATGTACCTCCTTCGCCTTTGTGAAAACCTTATGGGGAAACTGACATGCCTTTAAGACAGTCAGTTCTGGGAGACTTTGTTTCCCTTAGACCTTTTCCAATGTTGCAACTTTTCTGCAACATGTAACAAGTGCACATTGTAGCTTACAGTACAGTGCACTTGGGTCTCATAGTCATTTCCAAAGACCCTATACACTTGCCTAAGACTTTTTAGGAGATGTGCAGATCTGTCATGGACAGGGCTGTGTCAGCTTATCTTTTCATATAATTTTAACGCTTTCCTGCCATTTAAACCGTGTTAACCGTGTTTGGCACGAATAGGTGGCCTGGCTCCAAAATGGCCATGCCACAAGGTTCTTTGTCCTGTCCTTTTGCCATCTTGCCCCTTTGCCTTCCCCAGGTCGAGCCGACCCAGGTCCGTCCTTATTTGGTCATGCAGTTTCCCGCAAAATGCCAAGCTTTCGCGGGCTTCTGCATGCCTTGTGTGTGTGCCTCGAGGATGTGGGCTGGCGTGTCTGTCCCCAGTACACATCCTGGGTGCAGAGGGTCTGGAGTGCTGTGAATGTCTGGGACCACTGTGGTCCATGATTGGTCCACGTATGGAGTGTGTGTTTGTGAGCAGATCTCCCATTGGGTCCTCTTCGTTTTGGGGAGAGGGAGACTCTGGATAAGAGGAGGCCCCAAACACCCATACCTTGTCGATCTCTGGAGTTCTCACTGAACGAAGGATAGGATCCAAGTATCCTGAAACTATGAAGCCGATTCCAGTAACCGCTGGTGACCCGCTGGAAGGTTTGGTACCCTGAGCCCGCTGTCGTCCCGTGGGACCCCTCTGCATCTGGTCGTCCTAGAAGGTCTGTGAAGACGCTTCGACCCATTATAATAGTGGGACCAACTATTCTCGGCATCTTCAACAAAACCTGCAAGTAAACCTTCTCGGAATTGTCCCTGGGACAACCAGTGGGGTGACCAGCTTACTCAGGACCTTTGCTCTGTCTCCGCCACCATTTCGAGGAGGCCCTCAAAACTTGGAATACTGCTAGCTCCTTGTCCACGGCACTCTCACACCGAATTTCATATACTTGTGTTTCCCAGGTCTGAAGTGAGACAAGTGCTCCAGGACCGGAGTAAACATGGTTACCGTGTTGCCCAGCCGCGGCAAAGATCTTTGCAGGTGCACTGCATTTGTGACCCTCTTACCCCTGAAGCCTGCTGCTGTGGAACTGGCCTGATCCATCCATCAGGAGCGGAGAAATTGCTACTGTCCCGTTTGGGAATCATCGCTGTATCTTTGGAACTTAAAGCCGCAGAGACGTCTTTTTTGTTGCATTCAAACTACCAAACTATTCCCGAACCTTGGAATCACGTCTGCCTTCAAGAGGAGGCCCTCCTCGAATAGTGGGAATCTATTCTTCATCGCCTCACCCACCTTCCTAGCTGCTAGAGACCCCTGAGGAAACCCCGTTTTGCCCCTTGGAACAACCGCGTGTGCTTGCATTGCATGTACTATTGAGCATAAGGCTCCTCTCTTCTTAGGGTTTGGTCTGCCTCTTAGTCAGGTGTGTGTTTGATGTTGAAGGGGACTAAAGACTATCTGCACTGCCTATTTTCCTTTTCCTCTAGGTTGTGAACATATTTTGTGCCTTTAACCCTTTGGACCCCAATGGTCTTGTATATATCTTGTATTGATTGTGTTGTGTTTGTTTGATAGTATTGCTGTGATTCTTTTACTGTGTATTGAGTTACAAAGGCCTCGTAATAAATGTGTTTATATTTTTGATATATACACCTGTCTGGGAGTAATTTGTAAGTGTCCTTTCTCTCTGTGCTCATTGAGGTCTTTCAGTCACCCTCACCCCTCCTGAGACTTAGTCTTGACCGCAGACCATAGCTACCGTAGATTGGTCTGGCTTGTCCAGAGGTTACCCTGTTCCAAGAAACTAGGTTGGCCTTCTGAACATCTGCCCACCAGGTCAGAGTTCAGAAATCCGTCTTAACAGCCATATGCCCAAGAGTATGGCCAACCCAAACAGCAAAGTACAGCATTCCAAAATAATGGAATGTCCAATCAAGGGTCCATAAAATATATCTACTTTAATTAAATGGACCAGATGCAATGACTACATCAAAAACACTGTAACAAGCCACACTTGTGGAAAGTACACAGAATATGCAAAGTTATCAAGATGCAGCTCTCTGGGTAATGAGACTGTGGGAGAAAAGGCAATAAAACCCAATGTTTAAAAAGGAAATGTTCCAGAGTTAATGTGGCCTAGTCATTCTCCAGGGTCCAAAATGTACCCCCACCCCCACTTACCCAAAACAGGGCTGGGAATGCTTTTTCTTTGTCTGCAACTTCACTGAGACGTGCCCTTTAACAGCCCATCTCAGTGAATTGTGCTTGGAGCCTGGCATACAGTAGGGTCGGGAGCGAGCTGCACAGCATGATCACTCACCCCACCCCTGTCTTGGGCCTACCATCTACAGGTCCAGTACAACCGGGGGACAGGCCGCCCGCAATGTAAAAGTGGGAAAGTCATTCTTTCTTCATCTTGCCCCTCTTTTTGGCAAAACTGTTGCCAACAAGCTTAGTTTTGTGACAGTCATTGAGTTCATGGAGTTTGAAATCCGGGCTGTTCATGCGTGTTCTCTGGCTCAAGGGTGTTTGGGGGTTTTAAGAGGGCTATCCTGGCCAATATTCTGCCTAATATGACATTTCACACACGTTCCTTCCAGCTGAAGAATACATTCCATTCTGCAAACTCCAAGTGGCATCCAGATCTCTGCAACAGATGCTCACACTGTCTAGGTAGGTTATCAGCATTAACACAGAATGGTGCGCGGTGCACCGAGTGCTGCTCCACACTGTCCCAGCTGCTGTCCTCTGTGACGAATCTGAAGACGTCGTCCCTTCTTATGGGGCCGGGGGTGTGTCCACAGTAGAATAGTCCCCTAGGGGTGGTGCGCTGAGGGAGGATCACATGGGGAAGCAATCCCCCTATGGGATTGTGGACTATCATCACCAGAGATCACGCTATCACCTCGCTTTGCCATGTCCAATTCCCCCTTGCAAATCCTCCTACTCCCTCCCTAGATAGCGCTAATATATATTGCTGTCAGGTTAGCCAAACTGACCTAGATGACAACACTGGAAAACTAGAGATTACACAACTCTATACATGTAACTTTAAAACTGGTACTGTGACGAAGAAGATGGACAGGAATACACGGATCCCTCACTAGAAGCAGTCTAGCTTTCCAAGAGCAGCAATTGGAAGTAGCATTCTGGACTGATGTATTCCTGTGAGCCACCCTCAGCAAAGAAAGTGCTGGAAAAACACATGAGAGGGAGAGCCGTCACCCCGAGAGTAGTAGTGGGAGCAATATGGGGATGCAAGACGAAGCACGGAAGAGCGCACACCTGAAGAGAAGCCTCTTCTGGATGCTGGAATGATGCTGCAGCCTCCAGGGAGGATAGAGGTGCCTGGGACCTGCTGGTAGCAGCATGAAACAAGCAAGCAGGAATGCAGGTTGCCTGGGACCTGTAAGAGGTCCGGGGAAGCATTGGGATGAGCTCAGGAACTGGAGAGTGAGGGTCTTGGACCCTGAATCAAAGGAGAAACCATTGTTTACTTCACAGGCGAGTGAACCAAATGGATACAATGCAAAGGTGCGAGTCTGGGACCCGCACACAAAACCCAGAGGGTCTGGGACCTTGATGCAAGAGAGGTTCTGGCACCCTGAGAATGAGTTGTGTACGGGAGGATCAGCTGGGTGAGGCGTCTTCGAGGAATGGGGGTCAGATAGCCAATGATGAGATGCAGTATTCCCCCTTATTTTGTTTATCTAACCCATCCTATGTTTTAGGATTCTCTGAGGTCCCAACCCCCCCTTTTTTACACAAATACTGGGCCAAGGAGGATGGTGACCGAGAGTAACCAGACTAACTCTCTCACATCGTACTGGACATGTCAGGTCGCACAAAATCAGGCACTTTACACTGAGTACATACACCAGTAGTAAAACATTTAAGTTTGAAAGACAAATAAAGACAGGTACACCTCAAAAACATATTCTTTTTCTGTGTGTTTAATACAAAATGGGAGTTGAAAAAGGCTTGTGCCATGCCCCGGCCGCCTACCACCGCTCCCTCATTTACTTTTTCGGCCGCTATAGGCAGCATGTAAGGTTGTGCCCCCCGGACTTACATCAAATGAAGCTGCGGTTCTCATGGATCATGCCATACGGCTCGTGTGAAATCACGAAATGGAACACAAGCTGGCATCATAACCCTCATTTATGACAACGAGATGGACGTTTGGAAAGGTTGGAAATGCTGCTGTTGGGCTGTAAGAAGAATTTGAAACAACTCTCTGAAATAGTCATTTGGAAAACCAATTGTCAGTTGTCTTAAGAAATGCATTCTTGGTAGAATGAGTGTTAGAGACGGCACAGTGGGGCCTTTAACGAAAGTCCTCGTGATTACCCCTACCTGACAGTCTACTGTGTACTTGGAACATTGGAATCAGCAGGAGTCACTCCCACGAACAATTTGTTCTGAACAAAGCAGTTCATGACTTTCTTCATGAAGTATCATTTTGTGATGGTCAGGTCACAGGGTCAGAAAGACACTGGAGGTCAATGGACTTAGATTATTATAAATGATGCCTTCAAGGCTGCCTAAGAAAGATATGAGAGCTTGTGTGTGAAGTATCGTTTGGGGATTGGTCGGGTGTATAGGTGAGATTGGAGCACTGATGGAGAGGATAAAGTACATACACCAGTAGCCGTTAACTCTCCTCACACGAATAAAAGGCAGAACCCAAAGACACACTATCAGAAAGGTTGAACACAAATAAGAGCAGAACCTACGGGACAAAGGCAAACCTACTGGAGCAAAGTGATGGACCAAGGGGTGAGAGGAGCGGGTCAAAACCTCCAAGAATTCCTTACCGGAGGTCGTTGCCTCCGACGGGCCACAGAAAACAAGTGAAGACTGCATTGTGTTTCAAGGATGCCAGCAACCCTCCCAGGTGAACGGCAGAGTTGGGGAGGCGAGGCCAAGCCTGTGGTACTAACCTTGACTCGTGGATTGGTTATCGCAAAACCAATAAAAAGATGCACACAGCCAGTGAGTGGGCCAGCGACCTGAAAGACCATTGTGTGTTAAAGTTTGAAATAGCAACATTTTCTCACAAGTGAAGGCTGCACGCGTGTGAGTGAGACATGAGGAAACACAGACCTAAAAATGAACTTTGAAGTAAAAGACAACTGCAAAATCAGTGCTGCTAAGTAACTAAATGGTCTGGCGAAAGGAAGTAGCTGACTCAAAAGTCTCTGTGAAAAGTAAATTGTTCTAAGCGATAAAGCGAAAGAACAGCAAAAGTGAAATAACAAGGTTCAACTCCTAGAGAAGGGGAAGAGTGAAAGTTGAACTGTAAACTTTGAGTGGAAGTGGTCCTGCAGTGGTCTGAAAAGTAAACCACACACATTCGAAAGTCTTCGACATACGAAAGTGGTCAAGTCCGATATAGGGAGACCCAAAGTGAAATAAGCTTGGTTAAGGAAGCCCCCCGTGGCAAGTTTGTGTTGAACTTTGTCGTGAGAGGTCTGAGACCAGGTCAGGGGGACCTATGAGAACTGTATGGTGAAAGGTCTGTCCCTGACAGAGGGGAACCTATGGGACCTTTTTGGTTGAAACTTTATTTTGAAGTCGAGAAAAGAGACTTAAACGTGGAAGGCCAGATGGGCCTCAATCCACGTTTTGGAACTGTTTATTGTATTGTAAGCCGAGCCAGAGTGTGTCATCTTGCCTAGAGGGACAGCCTTATTACTTGAGGTGTAACGTGAGGAGGAGAGCTGGTTCAACCACATTTATTCATTTGAACATTGATTTTTTCCTTTTGCATACATTTCTCCTTTTTACACTTTGTTGTACAAGAGATAATGCAGGCATTAGGTTTGTTAGCATAAGCCATTTTGAGCTGACAAACTCCACTAGGACTGCGTTATTGATTATTTGATGGTCGAGACTACTCCCATCTTAGTTATAGGGCAAAGTAGGAGATTCTCCAACCCCAACATTTTCAATAAAGGTTTTACAAATTGTGTCCATTGTGTCCGTGCAATACTTACCTACAGTAGGCACAATGTCACTGGAGCCTGAGATCCAGAAACTGACATCTGAGAAACGCTGCAATGTTTCTCACTGATCAAGTATGTCTGGTTTAGTGGTTCATCACCCACTTAAAGAAACAGCATTTCCCAATCCTCCTGAGTCATTGCTCACTTACAGCAGTGCCCAGAAGCAAGTGGTAGAGCGTGTGCCTTGCAAATCTAAGGCAACACAATGTGTGAAATGTTTGTGCGCACCGTTTCTCCAGATGTTACCATTATGTCCTTACAAAAGAAAGAAATTATAAAAATGGAAAATGTGTAGTAAAACATTTAAGTTTGAAAGACAAATAAAGACAGGTACACCTCAAAAACATATTCTTTTTCTGTGTGTTTAATACAAAATGGGAGTTGAAAAAGGCTTGTGCCATGCCCCGCCAGCCTACCACCGCTCCCTCATTTACTTTTTCGGCCGCTATAGGCAGCATGTAAGGTTGTGCCCCCCGGACTTACATCAAATGAAGCTGCGGTTCTCATGGATCATGCCATACGGCTCGTGTGAAATCACGAAATGGAACACAAGCTGGCATCATAACCCTCATTTATGACAACGAGATGGACGTTTGGAAAGGTTGGAAATGCTGCTGTTGGGCTGTAAGAAGAATTTGAAACAACTCTCTGAAATAGTCATTTGGAAAACCAATTGTCAGTTGTCTTAAGAAATGCATTCTTGGTAGAATGAGTGTTAGAGACGGCACAGTGGGGCCTTTAACGAAAGTCCTTGTGATTACCCCTACCTGACAGTCTACTGTGTACTTGGAACATTGGAATCAGGCAGGAGTCACTCCCACGAACAGTTTGTTCTGAATAAAGCAGTTCATGACTTTCTTCATGAAGTATCATTTTGTGATGGTCAGGTCACAGGGTCAGAAAGACACTGGAGGTCAATGGACTTAGATTATTATAAATGATGCCTTCAAGGCTGCCTAAGAGAGATATGAGAGCTTGTGTGTGAAGTATCGTTTGGGGATTGGTCGGGTGTATAGGTGAGATTAGAGCACTGATGGAGAGGATAGAGTTTGGAGCTTGCCTAGGTTGTTGTTTGACAGACCCCACCCCATATCTTAACGCACCCTCACATTTATGAAGAAACACATTATTGTTTGAGGCACTTTCAAAGTTAATCATCATTATTATTAGGACATTCTGTGAGCTGGACCTCGCTTCAGGAAGCAACTTTGGGGCGCTTTCTCCCCTATAAAATTGCACTCTGAAAGTATTTAAAATTGCATTGTGAAACCTAGGCCTTTTCCCCACTATTCAGAACTCTCAAACGTAGGTGTGTTTTTCTCCTGTATTAAAACATTGCATTGTGAAAGCCTAGCCGTTCTGTGGTTTTGCCTTGTAGCAAAGCACTCATCGAGCGAACCTCCTACCACTATCTCAGCCCCTGTCGTTTTGTCCAATTATCTTCTTGTCTCATCTCCCTGTCTCGTCTGCTTTCACCCGCCCTGTGTCCTTCCCTAGTTTTCTCCCCTTCCCCTTCACACTCCCTTCCTCTCCCCCCCTCTCCCTACCTACTCTATGGTGATCTCTGTTTCTCCTATCTTTTCTAAGTGCTTCTCTATCAACTATCCTGCTCTCCTCACTAAATCTGGTAGGAAGTAGTATAAAAAGGACATCCTGGTCTCCATTCCAGGCCTCCCTATCACTGGCACCTATACCAGTGCCTCCTCCAAGGGAACTCTCACTGACATCCTCTTTGTTGTTCCCTCGTCAGACCTATGGACTCTACATATGGTCTCTGTGCTCTCTCCCTTCTCTTCCTCTACCATTAATGGTGGCACCCGGTGGAAAGCCCTCCTGGCCTCCTTCCACTCCTCTAAGGTCATCATTAATTTTTACTTGAATGGTACTGTCTTGGTCCAAGGCCCTCAAGCCAACCTTCTTCTCTTTGATAGATGCTTCCCGTGCCTCATAAATTTCCTTTCTTCTCCTGCTGTCCCCTCTCTCCGCTCCACGGATTCCTCACCTCCCCCTGCTGTCTCCTTCTTGGCTACCTTGCCCTCTCCTCCTTCCTTTTCTGCCCCCCCCTCGGGCTGCTTCTACACCTCTGCAGGGTGTACCTCTCATTTGTACCCCTCACTGGAAGTCTTTCAAGATCGCAACCTTCTCCATATTGCCACCCTAAATTCTCGCTCAGCTGTCAAACACTCCTCAGACATCTGCCGCCTCCTGGAGGAACTTGACCTTGATGTCCTCGGCCTCACCGAGACATGGTTCATGGCCAGCTCTGTCACAAGCTTTGACACTCTCCTCCCTGACTGCTACAAGATCCTCTCCACACCCAGATCCAACCGTTCCGGGGGGGTGTAGACCTGATCTTTCCAGAGTGGATTCCTGCCACTGTCATTCCTACGCAGGCCTACTCCTCTTTGGCACGCCTCATCTGCAGGCTCTCTCTCTCTCTCTCCTGGCCATTCCCTTACTGTGGCTACCATCTATCGGCCACCTGGTCAGATCTCCTTCCTCTCTGAGTGGGCTGACCTCTCCTCTTCCCTCCTGGTCTCAACCACTCAACTCCTCCTTCTTGGACACTTCAACATCCAGCTGGATGCTTCCTGTTCTTCCACTGGACTCTTTTGCGACCTTTGTGACTCTCTCTCACCCTCTATCCTCCCCTCTGGCCCGACTCACTCTGCAGGGCACACTCTGGATGTTCTGATCTCATCGGACCTTCCCCCTTTTGATCCCTCTCACCACTTCTCTCTCCTGGAGTGATCACTTTATTCTTTCCTCCCATCTCACCCTCTCTACCCTTCAGGCCAAGCCAACTCCAGCACTGCCACCTACCTTCTAGGTTACCCGACCCATGAAGTGTGTGTCAGTTGAGGCTTTTGCCGCTACTTTCTCACAACTCCCCTCCCCTTGGCTGACTCATACCCTGACACAACCCTTTCAATTCTCCAATCTGTTATATCTGATACTCTCGATGTTCTTGCCCGAGTCATGAGGATCCGCTTGAAGCCCAAAGCCAAGTGCAACTCTTGGTATGACTCAGACCTCGTCACCCTTGAATGCAAGTGCAGGGTGGCTTACAGGAAAGGGCGTGCTTCCAGTACATCCTCTGACAAACTGGCCTGCCGCCTGCTCCAAAGGCAATACCAGGTCTCTGTCCGCAACAAGATGTCATACCTGCGCCATGGGCGCATACATTGGCGATCAATATGGAACTTATTCCCCATTTTCGAGTCTTTGATACTTTTCTATTTTTTCCAACAAACTTCACTTACCACAATGCACCTGGCTATAACTATCTATTCCTGGCTATTCCTATTGGTCATCATCGGAACTACAATCCCCAGAAGCCCTAGGGATCAGCTCTGCTCCCACCAGCTCAGGAACAGAGAGGGAGGAGGCAGATTGCTCCAGCCAAGCAGCCAATCACGCTCCGCTGCTACCTTCCGTCATTGCCTCCCAGGCTCCTGCCTTACAGCAGATCACGCTCTACTGCCTTCAACCTACAGTCTTTGTCCGCTGGGCTTCCAGTCTAGCAGCCTTCTACAATCCTCCTGCAGCCTTCTACAGTCAGCGGCCCTACTCCGTCAGCGGCCCTACTCCTCTGGGCTCACTCCTTGCTGCCCGGCCCTTCTGGGCTCCTTGCCGTGCAGCCTGCTTCACTCCGCTGCCCTAAACCCTTTCCCTCAGGGCTTCCTTCCTTCCAGCCCTGCTCCTTTTGGGCATGCCCATTGCTTCCCTGCTTTTCTGAGCTTTCTACCTTGTACCCTACCGTCCTCTGCTATCCACATCAGTTTACCTTCATTATTTACTTTCAGTTATTACAGTTCCCCTGTTTCCTGACTGCTGCTCCCTTGCTTTCTTCCTTGTTTTCAACCCTCAGTTCTTTCTCCCTATCCAATCCTGTTATACAGCTTTCCCTTCATTTCCTTCTGCTAGTTTGCTATTCGACTTCCTTTTCCCTGGATTTATCTGTTAGTGTCTTCTCTTGTACTGTTTGTAGACCCCCTGTAGAGAGCTTGTCTGTTGGTTTCTGTCAGGCAACCTCTGCCCCTTCCCTTGTCTAGTTTCTACGTTACAGACACCCATAGCTGCTGTTCCAAGCCATGAGCAAACAGCGTGGGCCTCTGTTATAGCAAACTGTGCAGAAGGTTAGAGTTTTTCCTAAGGTTTGTGGAATACTCTTTTCCTATATCTGCATACACCCCAAGAGGGAATCCATTCTGTACCTTTTCCCTTACTCCACTTGCCTACTCTTCATTCTCCTTTCTTTCAGCTGTGTGTGTACTTATCTGTCCACTTTACTTTGGCACAACCACCCAGACCCTTCCTGGGTGTCCTGTGCCACTCTTAATAGAGTGCCATCCTTGACACAAGAAGAGAGCCCACATCCAAGTCTGCATCTCTGCGGCATCTAACAACTCGGCCGAACTCTTTAAAATCTGCAAGGAGCTGGCCAATCCTGCTGCAGTCTCTACCTCTCCTCTACCCTCCCAGGCCCTCCGCACGAACCTGGCTTCTCATTTGATCTCTAAAACTTAGGACATCCTGTCCTCTCTCTCTTCCTCTCCCCCTCTTCCCTCTACTCCCTGCTCTTCCCCTGGCCCTTCTTCAGCCACCTCTCCTCCCTCCTTCTCTGCCTTTCCCCTGTTCTCCTCAGATGAGG
This sequence comes from Ambystoma mexicanum, assembly GCF_040938575.1. Lineage (NCBI taxonomy): Eukaryota > Metazoa > Chordata > Amphibia > Caudata > Ambystomatidae > Ambystoma > Ambystoma mexicanum. The sequence continues at coordinate 38,082,810 of NC_090936.1, read as the reverse complement.
TTTCTAGACAAGTTTGATCCATGAAAATCTCATCAAAACAGGTTCACCCCTGTTCCTCCAAAACCATCAAGGACCACATTGACACCCTGGCTCCTGCTCTGGCTGTCTCCTGCAACCACTCCTTTGCCATTGGAGTCTTCCCCTCCCCCCTGAAGCACTCCCTTGTGCACCCTCTTCTTAAGAAACCCTCTGCCGACCCTTCCTGCCCGGCTAACTATCGCCCAATCTCCTTCACTCCTTTCCTGGACAAATTCCTGAAAAGCTGGCCATCTCCAAGCTTAATCTTTACACTGAATCTGTTGGTTGCCTCCTTGACCATCAGTCTGGCTTCTGAGCTGCCAGAAGCACGGAAACTGCCCTCCTGAACATCCGTGAAGACCTGCTCTCCAACCTTGACTCCAACACCCCCTGTGTCCTCATCGTACTTGATCTTTCTTCTGCCTTTGACACAGTCAACCATGCCATCCTGCTCAACCGTCTCCGTGATAACCTGGGTATCAACGATCAGGCACTGGCTTGGCTGACCTCTTTCCTCTACGATCGACCCTCCGAGGTCCAACTCAGGCGCTTCCTCTCCTTTATCTCTACCTGTGGTGTTCCCCAGGGGTCTAACCTCTCTCCCTGGCTGTTCAATCAATACATGGCACTTCTTTCCCACTGCATTGCCGCTCTCTGCCCCAACTTTCAGTCATATGCAGATGACACTCAACTCATTTTCAGGCTCCCTTCCGCCACCTCTTCTCCTTCTCTTATCTCTGACTGTCTGTCCGCCTCCAGGAGTGGTGTGCTGCCAATCTGTCCAAAGTTTAAGCCATGAATAAAAATGTAATAGGGAATATGCATATAATAGACAAGTAAATAAGATTAAAAAATATGCACAATATACATGAATCCTAATCTCATGAAATAATCTATCAGTTGGTAGTTAAGGTGTGTGGTTGGTCAGAAGGAGTGCACGGGCACAGTTTGACATTTCTTAGATTATGCATTAAATGATAAGAATAATGTCCATCTCCCCCTATTGCTATCACGGTTTCCTTACATATATAAATAACGACAGTGCTTGTCAGTGATTAACACGTGTCCAAATTAAGAAGTAGTTCACTGTCCAAAAACAAATTCTGCCTGACCCTACCACTATTTTATTTTACTTTTTTTTATTGTGTCTTTAGTTTAATATAAACTTTTTACACATTCCTCATCACTTTTAGTTAACCTCTAGTCCCTAGTTTCATTTTCGTCAGCTAAATCTGGTTTCTTCCCCATGTGTCATTTCCACTGTTCCAGACTTGATTCCTGCTCCTTCTCTTTCATAAGTGTGTCTAACAGAATAATAGCCACAGTAGTAGAGTGCGGATTTCGTCCTTGGATAAAGTGGAGCCACCAATCGTCCATATCGTAGGTTCTGAATACCTCAAAGTATGTTTGTAGGCTTTGCTTTCTTTCTTTCTCTTGATACTGCGAAGCATTCGAAAAGAACATGTCGAGTTGTTTCCAATTCTGTCTGTACCTTGCAGAATCGATATGATCCGTCGTTATCTTTGCCTGTACTATGCTTAAAGGCATTTGTCGGATAGACTCCCAATCTTTTTTGCATCAATCTTTCCCTACGGTGTTTAGCAGGACATTTCTCTAAATATGATGGTAAGGTGCCCTTCTTACGATCTTCCAAGGCAGCATGTTTTTGCAATTTATATAATAATCTTAGTTCTCGGGTTCTAATCCAGTCTTGAATTTTTTCTCTTTTTTTGTTTTATCTGGATTGATTATTAGTTCTTCTTCTGAAGACCCAAGTTTAACTACCAAATGTTAAACAACTTTTCCTTAATAGACCCATTGGTTTCCATTTTATAACCAAATGGAGAAATTGCAGCACCAGCTCGGTGCAATGGGGGTGCATCTTGGAAGTTTTAGTATTCCTTTCCAAAATTGGCTTTCTAGTTTCTGCCAAATTTTCCAAGTTAAGTTCAAAGCTGCTTCTCCTCCATAAGTGAATGCTGGTATAACTTTTTTAACATAAAAAGATCTTACCGGAAGTAATGAGAATTTTCCATTACGTCCATTCAGAATTGCTCCTTGAGTACTTAACCTTTTTTCTTGCAGTTGCAGTTCTTGCTCCCAGTTTTTTTCCTGCGATTGACTGGTTAAATCTGATTCCCAGATGTGTTCTTTCTTTGAGTTTTTCTAGTTTTTCATCGCCTATTCTCCAGTTGAATAGTTTCTCTTTCAGCTTATTGCTTCCTCCTATCGGTACTATTTTGGATTTGCTGATATTAATGTCTAGGATCCTTCAACTTCATGGAGACGTTTAGATTGGTCAACATGTGTTGTAGACCAATTTGTGTTTGATCCATTAGTACGATGTCGTCTGCGTAGCATATCATTGGAATTTATACATTGTTTAACTTTGGTGGGAATTTTCTTGTGTTTCTTAAACTGTCTGGGAGATCCGCAATATAGAGCTTGAAAAGGGTTGCCGCTGGGGGGCCTCCCTGTTTCACCCCTTTTTTTGTTGGGATCTCACTTGAACGAAGACCCTACCACTATTGTAACCAAAGTAAATTAAGTCAAGAGAATGACTCCCTCCTCCTGTTTCTTCTTAAACCGTTTGTTCTTAAAACCAAAGTCTTTTAATATGGTGTCTTTAAATTGTCTCTCGCCACCTTCTGTATTAGACCTTGTAATTCACTTTGTATCACTGATGAGGCCCAACAAGGCTGAAACACGTGTATGGGGTTGCTGTTGGTACTCTTGTTCAGAAGGGAATTGCCTAGCATTTCGGTGCTGAACTGCCCATGTGGGCGGGACAAAGACTGATATGCAAATGGTTATTTCCCATCTGTGAAGGGTACAGTGAGCTAAAGTGTGGATGCGGACTCTCGAGCGGGTACCTTCCCAAAGAACAGGTCAATGGGCCATGTTCGTTCTCGCAGAGGGGCGCCTATGGACTATATGTTGACTCTCTTAAGGTTAGCTACACCAATCTAGTGATGTTGGGAGATTTTAACATTAGATATAATGCCCCACACACTTCTACACTGGCTCAGTTCTTTAAGTCCATCACTGACCTTGGTCTCAATCAATGTGTATCTCAAGTAACCCATGACTTTGGTGGCATTCTTGATCTCATCTTTTTGGCCGAATGAGCCATTACGGTGGCCTCCCCGAAAAATATGCTATGGTCCAACCATTGGCTGATATCTTTTAAAGTGCTCTGTCCCCTCTCTGCCTCTACTATCTGTTCAGCCACTGTCGTGAAACGCAGTTGGCGCACCGCTGATCTTTCTCTTATGGCTTCCTTTATCAACCAGGTGTGCCGAAATACCCCGTCAGTTGATCTATCTATTCTAAGACTTTACAGGCTGCCGCCGATCTGGTGGACCCTATTCAAGAGTTATCCATCTGCACCATGGTACATGGATGAGCTCAAAGTAGCTCACCTGAAAGCAAGGGAAGCAGAGCGCAAGTGGCGCCTGTCCTATGACCATAAAGACAAACTGATCTACCGTCAACTCCCTTGCGAGTATCATGCACTTATCCGTGCCGCAAAACAATCTTATTTCACGTCTAAAGTGGAATCTGCACTTAACCAATCCAAAGATCTTTTCTCTGTGGTTAAGTCTTTCTATTCCTCCACTCGCTTTATTCCCACCGCAGCACCCTCTCAACAGCTCCGTGACTCACTATCCAAGTTCTTTGTTACTAAGATTACGGATATCCATAATTTTGTTCGGTCTTCTGCCCCAACTCCAGCTAATATTGCTGCAGTTGGTGGTTCCACTTCTCACTCTTCAGCATGGTCTCATTTTCCTGAGTTCTCAATGGAAGACGTCTCTAGAGCAGCTAGCCTACTGAAGTCGGCAGCCCCCTCTGATCCAGTGCCTTTGAAGGTACTTAAAGACCCTGTATGTGGATTACCACAGCAGTTAATCTTTCTTGTCAATCTGGCATCATTCCTACCAATCTTAAGCAGGCAATGGCCATTCCTCTGCTCAAGAAACCGTCACTGGATGCTTCTGTTCTAGCTATCGTCCAATAACACTTCTCCCATTTCTTATGAAACTGTTGGGATCTTGGGTCTCCCCACTACTGTCTTCTTTTCTTGAGTCCTCTCTTCTCATTGACTCCTTCCAGTCAGGCTTTCGACCGGGACATGGAACCAAGAGTGTCCTGTTGTCCGTTGTTGACGATCTTACCATGCTGGTCCACGAGGGTGGAGTGGGTGCCCTGATATTGCTTGACTTGTTAGTGCCCTTCCACACTGTTGACCACTCCATCCTTGTGTCCCGCGTGGCAACAGCAGGCCTCTGTGGTTTAGTGCTGGCGTGTTTCTCATCCTTTCTGTCTGATAGGGGCCAATGTCTTTCTCTACCCACATTCCCTTCTTCTTCCTCCTCTTTCTTGTGGAGTCCCACAGGGCTCTGCTTTGTCCCTTATACTATTCAACAGCTATGTCCAGCCATTGATTCATCTTATCCTCCCCTCAGGAGGGTAGCTCAAGGGCAATATGCTCGCCTTGGAAGCAAGATGACACAGAGCACCCACAGGTTCGATCCCCGGGTCTGCGCTTAGAGACCTCTGGGTATTAAGCGTGTTATAAATAACCTATTTTATCATCTGCTCCCACGGCTTTCGGTTCTACGCGTACACCGATGACACCCAGATTTTGGTCCGTTTAGATCTTGACCAGTCTGAGGTGTCCTCCCTGCTATGTGAGTGGCTACTGGGCGTGGGGGGGCTGGTTGAACAGCAATTGGCTGAAACTTAACGGACAAGACTGAGATCCTGGTGGTGGGTTCTTCCCCTGACTCTGCTTCTTGGTGTTCCTGCGTTTGGCCCACTGCCTTTGGTTTCTATCCTACCCCAGTGACGGTGGTTAAGAATCTGTGGGTTTACCTCTCTGCGTCACACTGTCTGTCTGCTCAGGTGAATGCTGTATGCGAAACGGGGCACTTTTTACTACGTGAACTCCGCAGAGTTGCGTCTATTGCTATTAGTCGAATTGACTATTGCAATGCCCCGTTTTTGGCTCAGCCTCTTGGCCTAGTTCATCGGCTACAGCTCCTTCAGAACCTGGCAGCTAGGATAGCCACCTCTACCGGGTCACACATCAGTCCTGTACTCCGTTCCCTTCACTGGCTGCCAGTAGCAAAGAGGATCGAATGGAAGTCTCTGTGTCTGGTGCAGAAAGCATTCGACCACCAGGGTGCAGAATATCTTCAGGATACGCTCTATGTGTCTGGTCGGACCCTTCCTTCCGCAGCCGCACACTTAGTGGCTATCCCCAAATCCCACTCTTTAATAACTGGGGGTCACGCCTTCTCAGTCTCTGCTGCTAAATGATGGAATAACCTACCTGTTGCTCTTAGGCAGGTTGAGAACCACTTACATTTTCACCATCTATTAAAAACTTGACTTTTTTCATTTTAAAGGTAAGAAAATGTATTGGGCCTCATTACGACCCAGGCGGTAAGTTACCGCCTGGGTCGTACCTTTACCACCATGGCGTAAACTATGTTTACGCCATGGTGGTTGGTGGACTTACCGCCCCATTCCGAGGTGAGTGGGGCGGTAAGTCCCCATTAACCCATTTACCCTTCCCCATTCCCATTTTTGCCCCATAGGGCATAATGGGAGTGGGGAAGGCGTTAATTACGCCACCGTAAATTACAGTGGCGTAATTAACAACAAGGTCCCTTAGCGCCATGGATTTTAACACCTGCTAAAAGCAGGTGTTAAAACCTCCATGGCGCTAAGGGACCTCGGAATCAGGCGGTAAGGGTCGGCGCTGTTTACGCCGCCGTAAACCCCTTACCGCCTGGGTCCTAATGAAGCCCATTGGGCTTCAAATGTGTGTGCGTGCATGTAAGTGTATGTGTGTATGAATAAAATGTAATATGCAAGAAAGAGTGAGTGCCTGATGTGTGGATGGCTGCCTACGTGTGCCTCTGGGAGTGTATGGTGAAAGGGTGTACACTTAAATGTAGGGGTGGCTGGGTGTGGATATGTTTGTATGGTGAATGGTGTGTGTGCTTGTGTGCAGGGCTGCAACAAAACCTACATTTCCAGCGGTGGGGGGGCGATGCCAATTTAAGGGGTGGTGGGGGAGGGACAGACTTATTTATTTGTGGGGGCGTCTAACTTCTTTGCGCATTCTAACGAGACTATTCTAGTGCAGCTTCATGTTAGAAGCAATTAACTCTCTCCTTTAAGTCTGAAAGTAACCAAAGGGCTGCTGTGAGAATGAGCAGTCTGCTGTCCCCTCTCCACCCTCCCAATCACTTCCCTCGCATGCAAGTACTAAACCCATATCTCCATTGATTTCAATAGCCTTAAAAATTATGCACTTGAATGCAGGTACTAACAGTGAAATGTTTTATGTTGGTAATTGTTTGCCTTTGTTAACAGTGAAACCCAGGTGCCATTTAACATCTGGGTCCTGCTCTGTCCGACGATTCAGTTGATCAGCCAGGTCAAGGCAACATAGGCCAACATTTTCAGTGGAGAGGGCTGAAGCCCAGCCTGCTCAATAGTGTTGTGCCACTACTTGTGTTTAATCTCTTGGTTACTTAATGGTAATCTTCTTTACTCCTAGCCCTATTCTTCCTCATCCCAGTACTTTTGTATGACTCACTTTGCCTCATAGGCAAGTACCGGGATGAGGTAGAGGGACATGGAGGTAATGCCTGGCTTAGTTACCTGTAATCTTTATTACTCCTTATCCCACTCTTCCTCTTCCTAGTACTTTCCTATGAGGCAAGGTGCCTCATACGTAAGCACTGTGACGAGGAAGAGGAACGTGGAGGTAGTTCTGTGCCGGGGAGCAGATTTTGGGAGTTGGGGCACGGGTGGGACAGGGAGTGGGAGGGAGAGAGGATGTGTGAGGGGTGGGGCAGATTGTGCGATAAATCCTAATGAGCATCCATGCCCATGCTAATCAGGCATGATTTGTGGTATTAGTGGCTAGAGGGGCATTTTGGTGCAGCCAGTCTAGTCATTGCTTAGTTTGGCTTGACATTTCTTTAACTGGGCAGCTCTGAAAAAGCAGTCCTGTTAAGTTGAATTACCTGGCTAGAATGGCATCTGGGTGGTGCCAGTCTAGCCGTTTCTTACTGTGGCATTGTACATTTTTCTGGGCATCTGTGATAAAATAACCATAAGTGTTATTGCTTCGGCTGGCATTTTGGCGCAACCGGTCTATATATGTCTGAATGTGGCCTGACATGCTTTACTGTCGCCATTTTCTCTCAGAAAGTGTGCTGTATAATGTTTTAAATCACATCTCCTAGTGCAGAGTGTGGCGCAGGGGTGTTGCTAGGTCTGGAAAAGACCCGGGGCTACGCTGATGTCGGAACTGTTGGGACTGGGGGCTAGCTAGTCTTTTGGCTGTAGCTCCTGAGATTCTATCAGGGGCTACAACCAAAAGATCAGGGGCTATAGCCCCCTTAGCCCCCCCCCCCCCTAGCAACGCCCCTGGTGTGGCGTACTGCCTGCAGCAGCATGAGCGTGTGTATTACACAAGTGTGCCAATCTAGGCGGGCCCAGGGAGTTGCGCAACCTGTGTTATGTTGCCGAAGTGGGGGGAGGGGCCAGGGGGGCATGGCCCCCAAATTGGGTGCCACGCCACTGCTCAAACGGGGCTCTAGTTGTGAAATTACACGCACTATAGAAGTTCCACACAGGACACGTGTCGCTGCATTTCAAGCAGGCAGTGTTCTGTGCATCCCTTCCTGTCCCCGGTCAGTGAAAACGTGCACTGCCACTTTTGAGTGGCAGCACCGAACGGTCAGTCCCGGCCCCCTCCACACTTCAGTGCTGGACTATAAATGTCTTTGGAGGTGCTACTGTAACACTGCGGGGCTCTCGCGGTGTCAGGCGGCACTCCTGCGATCATTCTAAGTAAACTGTTATCTTTAAGTGTGAGTGATAGCCCCCTCCCTCCCCCCGTGGGTGAGACCGCACGGGCGCGGAGCCGCAAGATTCGGTGCGCGGTGGGAGGTCGCACAGGAAAGTGACCAGGTGCTCCTCGGCCAACTTCAGGGCGCTGAGAAGAGGGGCAGGGTGTGCCGCCGCCACCCACACACGAGTGGCATGCCCTGATGAGCTCGGCCTAGTGTGGAGCTGTTAAAAGTGGCCGCACAGCGTCCTGTGGTGTCTGCACGCGGAATAAGCAGAGGGCTTTTCCGAAATCTGAGGTGTAGAGGTAGTGTGTGAGGAGAGGGGGGCCCACTCAGACACCCACCCCAGGCGCCACCACTCTCTAGGACCCGGAGGGGGAGGCTCCTCCTGCTGCCGGTGGGCACCCCGCCAGAGCACGATGCGTTCACCGTCCGGATATGATGAAAAACGGGTTTCAGTGAGAGAGGGAGAGGGAGGGAGGGAGGAGAGAAGCAAAAAGTCCCTTCTGCTTTTGTGCGCGAAGGAGGGAAAAGTGCCGAGCCGGACGGGGCGGGGGCTGCTCGGAGGCGGCAGCGTCGGTGGCGCCGTGCGGGGCGGAAGGTGGTGGCATCGGTGGTGCTCAGGACGCCCGGGGCATGCGGCTCCCGGGCGGCGCCACCCACCTAGCGCTGGAGGGGAGCGAGTAGGTGCCCGGGACTGGCGAGGCATGCTCAGGTAGGGTCAGGCACTGCGCCCCCGCTGCTTCTGGGGTGACTGAGAGGGGGGTGCATGTGGTGTTTTTTGGCTCGGGACCATATCTGGGGGAGGGGGGGGGGTTGTTCCTGATCCTCGGCTCTGCGGCAGTCTTATTCTTTTGTTTTCTTCTTCTTTTTGCTGCCCCCTCCCGGCTCAGATCTATCTCTTCCTTGGTGAGAGGCTCGGCAGATGTCCCAAGCCAGCGTGCCTCTCCCCCCAGGGCCCGAGGGGCCAGCAGCGCACCCGGCCGCCGGTGAGGACAGCCCTTTGATCCCGCGCTCCCTCGGTAAGTGTCTCTCCCACCCGTTCTTCCGTGTTGCCGCATGCAGGCGTGTGTGTGTGTGTGTGTGTGCGTGCTGTGCATGCCCCCTCCCCCGCAGAACCGCTGCAGCGCAGGAATGCACGCAGGCTTGCATCCTGGCCACCACTTTAAGGGGGCCGTGTTTCCACACCTTGAGCCCCACACACCAGCTGCACCGCAAGCCATGCCCTCTCTCGCCCCGCATGCACGTGGCTGTGATGGCCTCCCCGTGGGGGTGCTGCGGCGCTCTAGCAACCAGTGTGGAACTCTTCAGCTGCGCGCGAGGCGAGACTTCTTGCGGGCCGACCCCCATTGCGACAGACCTCTTACTGTGCAGAACTGTGGACCCCACCGCACGCAAGACGCGCCAGCATTCATCGGCTAATGAAGGCCAGCTCCCTGCTCCTCCCCCCCCAACTCTCTGCTCCTACCCCCCCCCCCCCCAACTCTCTGCCCCCAGCAGGCCAACTGGTTTCTATGAACTCCCTCAGGCAATAACTGCACTTTTCCCTGCCTGCTTTTTCTTCACCTGTTCTGTGCCCGTGCCCTGCTCCCCTTGCGGCAAAGATTGCGTACACTTCGCCCACTGAGTTGGCTTCCCACCGCACGAGAATTGGGAACTCACCTGTGGAACTATATACAGCGTGCCCTTCCGCAGGGCACCCCTGGCAACGCTGTGTGTTTTCACTTTTTGGCCAGGTGCATTGTTTTGGGCAAGGGTGGCACTTCGAGTACCCAGTGACCCATTATCACCCTGTGTGCACATGAACATGTGTGCGATTGTATGTGCGCGTGGAATTCAATGTGATTGACATTGTAGAGCTATGCCGGAAATCACACGTGTTATTTGCAAGGCAGACACTTAACACCTTATGTTTAGATGCACTGTTCTCGGGTATGCTGTGTAGTACACATGTCTGCAAAGTTCGGCTGTCCAGACGTTTTGGACTACAACTCTCATTGGTCCTACCCAGCACAGTCAATGTGCAAGGACCATGGGAGCTGTAGTCCAAAACACAACTGAGACCCCAGAGTGGCAAAACGAAATGCACAGAAGATAAGAACGCCTTTGCTCCAGATGAATATTCTCATGCCAACTTTGTTTATGTGTTTGGTAATACACACCAAGCCCTTGGGTAGACGGGCGCAACAGAAACAAGAAATCTTATAACTTGGTTACAGTGCAAAGGTAGCAATGCAGTGGGAGCAAAATACAAGGAACAAAATACAGCAAATACAACACAAAGGTCTTGGTGAGCCAAGGAAGCATTAACATGATTAACAGTGTGTGCACACATACATATACACATATGTATATACAACCTTACATGATTACATTAGCGTATATCCATGGTGCATACAAATATGACAAAGCAGAGAACCATGCATGCACAGTTAACCAAACTGCAGTGTAGTGTGGTGGAGACAAAGGGTCGTGTAGGGGCTGGAAAGGTCGAGGTATAGTTTGTCAGTTAGGTGTCATTGGTGTGTAACCAATTGAGTATCTTATGTCTGAATTTAGGGTAGGGTTGTTCTAGTCTGAGGTCCACTGGTAACTTGTTCCAACTTTGTGCCGCTCCAACAGGGAAACTGGTTCCTCCCGCTGTCGAGCGTTTGAACCTAGGGATCTCCAGCATAAATGAGTTGGCAGATCTCGTGGGGCGGGTAGCTGTTCTGCTAGTAATTTTATCCATTAGGTATGGAGGTGCTAGGTTATTCAGGCATTTGGAGGTGAGGGATGCTGTTTTGAGGAGAATTCTGTCCGTTATTTTCAGCCAGTTCACCTCCTTCCTGAATTCGGTAATATGCTCTCTGTAAGGGATGTTAAATGCTGCCCTCAGGGCGTTATTCTGCAGTCTTTGGATTTTGTCTGTAATGTATTTGTTGGCTCCTGAGTACAGGGCATTACAGTAATCTAATCTTGACGTGATAAGCGCATTGGCTAGTGTGCAGCTCGCTCTCGAGAGGTATGCTGTCTTCGGTCCTGATATTTCCACATCTCATTCACTGCCAACGTGCAAGTGGGCACAGCACCCAACAGCCATTTCGGCAAAGTAAAGGCTGCCTGATACCGAGAGACTTTTTTTCGTGCAGGCAAAAGCCGATGGCATTTCCATGCCTGTATCTTAAAGTTTTTAAGAGTAAGGGGTATGTGCTGTCACTTACACAACCCTTAATGTGAAATGACTGCCCTGACTGCGAGAGCAAGCCAAGTCAATTGATACCAGTACCCCAGCGGGGGGAGCCAGCCAATGGGATGGCTAGGAACGCGGGGCTTGAGCCACTGGGGAAGCCTGCATTCCATCCCACTTGACGATCGACTCCCCCGCTGCTATTCCCCCCCCACACTCCATCCTGTTATTTTTTTCTCCCACCTCCCAATTTACTGCATCTCTACGGCGGTGGCGGGACTCCCTGCCACCGCTCCTTCCTCTCTGCTACTGCAGTCCGCCATGGAAAGGGAAGCGGGATCCGCACAGAGCTCTGCTTCTCTTTCCATGGTGGCCATCTTGGAAAAGGATTTTCCTTCGTACAACAGGACGCCGTGCGGGTACCGTTGTACAAAGGAAAATCCTTTTTTTAGGCACCCGAGTTACCGCTTTGGGAACCCAGGGTGCTAATAGCCTTAATCCCCCATTCCAAGTGCTGGAACGGCGGGTATCGACCTGGCAACCCAAGTTTTTGGTCCGAGCAGTCCAGCCCTTGGAATGGGGGATTAACGCCATATTACTAGGCAGGTAGGGCACTTAGTCACAGTTCGGTTGTGATGTCACAAGAAGTGCCGGTAGAAGTAGTACGCAGGGTCCTCTCTCAGCACTCACCACCTCCGTTTGTGGCAGATAGAACTCAGCGGCCAAGTGCTGTTTATTTGAACACAATAAACTCTGTTTAGAGCAGGAGTTAAGAGGCCTGTTGGGGAAAAAAAAAAGTCAGAAAGACAAATGCATGGACAGAGTTAACAGGAAAAGGAGAATGCTGACAAAACAACACAGAAAAGGGCACAATATTTATTTATTTATTAACATTTATAAAGCGTCAACAACCCGGAGGCATCGTGGTGCTGCTAAAGACAGTAAGAACTTGTTGCTGGTTACAAAAAAGGAGAGAATACATGTACACAAAAAGAAAGATAATTGCAGGAAGACGCAAAAGAAAGGGGTGGGGAAAATGCAAAATGATGAAAAAATGGGTAGAACAAGAAAAGAGAGAAAAGGGGAACTGAGGGGAAAATAGGACAATTTAACAAAGAAAGATGAATCCAAGGACGTTAAAAGAGGTAAGAAAATGTTGTGAAAGTATTTTAGTATTTTATTTGAGTTTTATTTAGCACTTTACACCAAAGCGCTGTACATAAGGTCATAAAACGGTACAACAAAATGAGACTTATGAAACAAAATCTACATTGCTAACCAGAATGAAGTAGGAGAGACCTCAGGGAGTCTTGAAATAAGGAATAGACAGAAATAGAGCGAAGGGAAAGAGGAAGAACATTCCAGTGTAAAGCAGCAAGCGGTGAAAATGACCAAAAGCGAGAGTGCACAGGGAGGACGAGGGACAAAAAGAAGAAATTGCGAAGAACGACGAAGCGAGCGAGATGGGTATAGAAAGTAACCAAAGAAGAAAGGAATTCAGGTGCAAGACCATAGAGAAATATGAAGATTAGACACAATGTTAAACTTGAGGCGAGATTGAAAAGGAAGCCATCCAAGATTAGAAAGGGAAGAAATAGTCATGTGGAGCTAAAAGATAGATTGAAAAAATAGAAGTATTAAATACAGATTTCAGAGGAGTTACGCGAGTGAGAGGGAACCCAAAACGGGCCGAAGGAAAATAGAAAAGCTGAGAGAAAATGAGAGAAGATAACAGGAGTTTAGTGGCCTCAAAAGTCAGGAAAGGACAAGCTTTCCAAATGTTATATAAATGAAAGCGACAGGCATGTGAAGATAAAGAGATGTGCTGATTGAAAGATGGATCAGAATCTAAGTGGAGTCCCAAGTTACGAGCTGTTGATGAAATGGCTAACTTGAAGGCCGGAAATGATATAGAAGAGGAGACGGAATAGTATTAGTGGGAAAGAAAAGTACCTTTGTTTTAGTGGCATTGAGTACTAGGAAGTTTGCCGACATCTAAGATTCGACGTCAAGAAGATAGGAAGTAATTTTATTGTGGATGTCCAAATAAAAGAGTGGAAATTACTGAAAAAGCAGAGTATTGTCACCATAGAAGGGATGGGATAGAGCAAACGAAGAAATAACATCAACAAGTGGAGAAGTATAGAGCGAAAAGAGAAAAGGACCGAGCCTTGAGGAACACCGTAAGTGTGCAGGAATGTGTCCGATGAGGCCCCAGCCCAGGAGAAGGACAATGTCAGACATGACCTAAACCAAAAAAGAACATACTGATCGAAACCAAAAGCTAACAGAGTGATCAACAGCATCAAAAGCTGCAGATAGATCTAGTAAAATAAGAGAGTAGCGTGCGAACAGTAAAGAGTCTAAAAACGAAAGGAGAGCAGTCTCAGTAGAAAGAAAGGGGCGAAACCCTGATTGAAAACAGGGAAGAATAGAGTTATGAGAAACAAAAGTCGAGACTTGAGAATAGACAATTCGATCAAGTATTTTGGAAAGATAGGACAGAAATTGGACACAAGTGACAAATCGGCAGAAGGTTTCTTTACGATCGGGATGATGGTAGTGTGTTTGAATGAGGAGGGAAAGGTTGAGGTTGAAAGACAGATATTAATCAAAGAAGGGGGTAAGAAATAAGCGGGATAGACTTTAGAACTTACAGAAGTGACTAAATGGCAAAGCGGATACAGTGCTACGATAAATAGGGACAGGAAAGAAAACACGACAAAAAGAATGAGAGCTACAGAAAATGACAAATTAAAGTAAAATAAGAGCAGATGGTTACGAGTGTGGAAGGAATGGTTGCATATCGGTATTATATGAAATAAAATACCCCTGTATGTAAATATCATAAACCATGTAGTGTTGACGTGCTGCCATAAGTCATTGCTGACTCGCTATGTCCTTGTGATAAGCAGTAGGGCAAACTTTATACCAGATAGTGCCAGGAAGTTGAGACATTACATCTAATCACTGCCAAGTAGTAACTTCACAATGCCCAGTGCCGCTTTATCACACCGCAGCTGGCATATCTCAGTAATTGGCGGTGAGAGATGTGCTTGGCTGCCAAGCACTGTTTGTTTACAGGCAAGGTCCTCTGATTAGGGCATGGGCAAGAGGCTACAATGCACCCAGAAACACAGATGAGCAGAACGTGGCTGAGAGCAAGAGGGGAGAGATGGGGAGAAGAGGACATGTCTGAAAACCGAAGGATGCATGCACTGCACCCAGAAACGCACAGGGGGAACATAACGAAAGGGGCACACAATTGAAGATAAAATTCAAGGGACAGATGACTGCCAGGCTATTATGCAAGTCTATGCAAAAAGGACAAGCATATGCGTCCTTGGCACTCAAGGGGTTACGCGAAGGAGACAGTTATTTAAATAATAAAGTGTTACAAAATGGCAAACGGTGCCAATGGTAGAGGGTGAGCTTAAACAAAGAAAAGACCAGGGCAACTTCAGATTATCAGAAATACATTGGTAGTGTGTGTGGGAGGGGGGCTGTGTTGTTATTAATATATTACACATAACTGTAATAATAATATCCCAGGTCACCTCAGAATTCCAAGATATCTTAGAGAGGCTGTACATGGACACCACACACCTTGCTGGCCTACCATAGCCTTACACCATAATGTACTTCAGTGGTTTCTTGGTTACCTGTACAGCTCCACTCATTCATTGGAAGCATAGGTCCGTTTACGTGTTTATAGCCTTTTATAAACAAGCATTGGCAAAGCCAACCATTTTGCTTTTGTGTAGGTTAGGGACTGGCCTTTGCCAGGCATTGCCATCATGGTGCTATCAGTGGTAAGAATATTAACGGATAATACAACAACAATGTTCTACCTCAGGAAAAAACGGGGCACTTGTTCCAGAACGCTCTCGAGCGAAGCTCAGGAAATATGGCATTGGGTTCCCAAAGAAGAAATAGCATAGTGGCTTACCATCTGCCAGGGGTGAACAATGTACAAGCAGATCTCTCAGCAGAGAGATGAACCAACTCCACGAGTGGGAGTTGAACGATCAACAACTGTTGAACATCTTCAAGAAATGGGGTCATCCTTCTCTGGATCTTTTCGCAACCTGATAGAACAAGAAGTGCAGGCATTTCGCCAGCAGATGGCCACAGCCCGGCTCCCGGGGGAGGCGTTCTCCTTCCCGCGGACGGGCAGGTTCGCGTATGCGTTTCCTCAGTTTTCCTCATTCGACTGACCCTCCAGTGGGTTCACAAATATCCATGTCGTGTGATTCTTATTGCTCCTCACTGGGCGAGACAGTTGTGGTTTTTGCAAACCACCTGGCTCGCCGCTGGACCCTTGTCCAGCAACAACCCTCAAAGAAATGTTTGCTTCCACCTGCGCAGGAGAACACGCAAGATCCATCATAAATGCCTCCCTTTCCTCTGGTATCTTTCCCGACACATTCAAAACGGTTCATGTCAAACCTCTAATTAGAAAACCTTCCCTCGACCCTCTCAAGCCCAAAAAGTACCGCCCCATCTCAAACACCAGGTTCCTTGCCAAACTCATTGACCAAACCACCTACTCCCAACTAAACGCCTTTGTTGAAGCCAACAATCTCCTAGACCCCGCCCAATCAGGTTTCAGAGCCCGTTACAGAACTGAAACCATCCTAACCTCTATCTGGGATGACTTTAAAATGACGGCAGACTCCTTGGGATGCGCCGCACTAATCCTTCTTGACCTATCCGCCGCCTTTGACATAATCAATCACTCAATCCTCCTAGATCGCCTCCACTCCCTAGGAATTTGTGGAACCGCTCTTAAATGTATAGCTTCATTCTCCCAAGCCCGACCAGTCGACACGGGAGTCCCACAAGGAGCATGCCTATCCACCCTCATGTTCAATCTCTACTTGATCACCCTCCCACCAATAATTCGTTCACATAACATCCTGTGTTACAACTATGCCGATGACACTCAACTAATTCTAAAACTCCTGAACTCAAAAC
Source organism: Ambystoma mexicanum (assembly GCF_040938575.1). Classification (NCBI taxonomy): domain Eukaryota; kingdom Metazoa; phylum Chordata; class Amphibia; order Caudata; family Ambystomatidae; genus Ambystoma; species Ambystoma mexicanum. The sequence continues at coordinate 38,066,766 of NC_090936.1, read as the reverse complement.
CCAGCTCCCGACCTGACCTGGCCTCCTGCCTCCTTGACATAGAACTCTGGATGACCCAAAGCCACCTCTTGTTAAACCCCTCCAAAACGGAAATCATGGTATGTGGCAGCTCCGAATTTCTTCCGCACCCATTACCCTGGCCATCCGCCATGGGCAACTCATGGACCCCTCCAACTCAGTGAAAAATCTTGGATGCACCCTTGACTCTGACCTAACAACACTCTCGCCAAGTCAACAACGTCTCAAAGTCCTGCCACTACCACCTTAAAACCCTTAGACGCATCTTTCCCTATCTCTCCTTTCCCAACAGACTCTCCGCGGTCCAATCAATCGTTATATCAAGACTGGACTACGCAAACCCCCTATACCTCGGAATCCACGCGTACCAACTGAATAAACTCCAAAGGGCACAAAACGTGGCAGCCGAAATGCTACTTGCGCTCGGCCCAAGAGACCACATCTCCCAAGCCCTTAAGACGCTGCATTGGCTTCCAGTAGCCCGAAGGGTGACTTTCAAAACCTTATGCATCTCCCATCGAGCACTGCATAAAACCGGACCACAATATCTTCAAGACAAGCTAAAACCCTATCACCCCCCACGCACCCTAAAATCAAGCTCAGCCGGACTCCTAGTCATACCGAAGACAAACTCAGTCAGGTTAGGTGGGTCATCATTCTCAGCCTTTGCCCCCGAGCTATGGAACTCACTCCCACTCCACTTCCGCCTAACTGAGGATATAACGTCTTTCCGCAAACTGCTGAAAACCTGGCTCTTCCCCTAAAACCCACCTGTACCAAACTAACCCAAACAGACTAACAGCAACTCAAGGACACCAATCCAGCAAACTACCTGATGCGAGAAACTGACAGCTAACGACCCCCAACATAAAGTAGAAGGACAAACAGAATTTAAAGAGTAAAGTAGATCAAAGCAGTGAAGTGGGTAATAAGAGTAAATCATACGGAAACAGTAAAGAGATTTAAACTCCTGAAATGGACATAATACATGAGGAGTGAATGAAGTGAATGGCGTGGATGAAATAGTTAGAATGGATGAAGCGTGTGGAACAGACAAATGCACTGGGTGGAAGAATGCATGAGTGGAAGAACAAATTACTATATAGTTCGAATGAGTATGTAGATTGGATGAGTGCATAGAATGGATGAACATGTTGAGCGGATGAGTGTGTAGAGTGCCTGGGTGTGTAGAGCGGACGAGCGTGTAGAGCGGATGAGTGCGTAAATATAGAGAAGCGAGTAGAACGCAGGAGTGCGTAGAACAGATGAATGTGCAGACCGGATGAGCGTAAACCGGATGAGTGTGTAGAACAGATGAGTATGTAGAGTGGATGAGTATGTGGAGCGCATGTGTGTGGATAGCGGTTGAGTGCAGAAGTGCGGAGAGTGTGTAGATCGCTGGAGCAGATGAATGTGCAGACCTGGCGAATGGATAGAGCGGATGAGCGGATAGAGCACATGAATATATAGAACAGGATTACTGCGTATTAGCAAATGACTTTATAAGGCTGATCGGTGCATATTGCTATTGAATGCATGGAAAGCACAAGTGCGGGGAGCTTTTGAGTTCGGGGTGCGGGTGATCACGTAGGGTGGGTGAATGCGTAGAGCAGATGAAGGTGTAGTGCATGCGAGGGGATAAAGCGGACAAACGCCTAGAGCGGATGAGTTACACAGACCGAGTGAGTGCGTAGAACAGATAAGTATGTAGAACGGATGAGTGCGCAATGCATGCAGAGTGTGGGGAATGGATGGATGAGTGGAGAGGGATGGTTGAGCTGAGCAGAAGAATGTGTAGAGTGGAGGACTCCATAGTACAGACTAGTGGGTAGGGCCGGCAAATATATAGAACAGACGAGTGCATATGAAAAAAGGGGTGCATACAGGGGACGAGTGCGCAGAGGGGACGAGTGCGTAGAGGGGGACGAGTGCCTGGAGCGGATGAGTGCCTAGAGCGAACGGACGTGTTGCGTAGAGCGGATGAGTACGTAGAACGAACAAGCGCAGATTGCATCCAGTACTGATGACTGCGTAGAATGGATGAGTACATAGAGCTGCTGAATGCGTAGAGCATGGGGCGGACAGGAGTGCATGCGTGGGGAAGACTGGAGTGCATGAGTGCGTCGAGCGGACCGGAGTGTGTGGAGCAGACTGGGGTGCATGGATTGGATAGGAGTGCATGGAGCAGACTGGAGCGCATAGAATTGCGGGACGTATATAGTATGGTTTGGAATGCAGAGAACTTTGAAAGAGCATATAACCCATCATATCACACCACCACGCTTACTCTGTCGTTTAAACCACCACTCAACTAGAACACAGAGATACTATGACACCATTCGGTATATCTGTTCTTATACCAACATCCACAGCACACTCCACATCATTCTAAGTAAACACTGCTGGTTACACACCCACCAGCCAGGCGTTCTCCTCAGGCCTAACGCAGCCGCATTCGGTCTGGATAAATCCTGCCAGAACGAACACATACTCCTGATCTCTCAACCACCACACCTACCGCTAAGAAGCAGCTATTACACGAATACCGCACCAGCTGCACACATACCCGGTGCCCACACACACCTTTGACTCTCTCTACTCTCTCTACTGATCTGAACTTCGGTTCCCAAGGGCGTTCAACCTACCAGCGCCTTCAGACCATACCAATGGTATATAAGGCGCTATATAAATGCAAAATAACATAACATAACATATGGGCATACGATTGCAACAGCGGACACATGGTTGTATACCTGGGCACATGGGGGCAGGGCATGGCACATTCCTAGACACGATTCAGGCATTCAGCGCAAGGAATTGCTGGGAGGACAAGCATATAATACCACACACAAGTAGCCCAATAAAGCCCAAAATCGGGCTACCTGCAACACCGTTTTCCCAGAAGATTTTGGAATGCATTGTATAATTGTATAATTGGTTATTTATAACATTCTTAATACCGAAGAGGTTTCTAATTGCGGACCTAGGGAACAAACCTGCGTTGCACTGCATCATTTTGCTTCTAAGACAAGTGCGTTGCCACTGCGCTATACTACCCATAGCCCAATTGTGAATATGTCACAAGTGTTCAAGCCAATCCGATGTATGCAGTTTGGGGTAAAACAATATCTTTACAATAGGTCAGGGGTCTGCAACCTTATGCTCTCCAGATCTTTTCTACTACAACTCCCATAATCTATCACCATTGACTACGCTGGCTGGTGTTGATGGGAATTGTAGTCCAAAACATCTTGAGAGCCAAAGGTTGCAGACACCCGTTGACTGATCTCTGCCAGTGATGCGTAAAGCCAAGAGACAGCTCTCATTCCCCGGAAGAAGACCAGTGTAAACCTTGTAACAATTGCTTGAATGTTAAACAAAACAGCCATATTCCTGGCATCAATGGCCACGTCAGATTCTCTGGTTGCAGCCCTGCTTCTCGAACTCAATAACAATTGGTCGAGGGATGGCAGGACTAATGACACTTAAAGGCAGAGCGACACGCCGCAAGAGTCATAGAAAGCTTAACACGTGTTTTCTGACCATAAGACACCTGAGTGGCAAACACAGTTGGGCAGGTGGGAGGTGGAGGGGCAAGGGAGGAACTGGGAGTTACAGTGAGGCTGAGATATATGTGGCTGTACAAGAGATTTAACCTCTGGGGGCACCTTTACCACCGAACAGGCCAGGCTGGAGACCCCAATGCAAATTCTTAAGAGCGCTCCGCATGTCTGATGTAAGTGGGACGGTTGCCCTGCTTCGGTGTTGGCAAGGACCTTTAATCCTACCGAGTTGCCCAGGGATTTGTACCTGTGAGCTCTCCAGATGTTCTGCACTCTGCCCTTCGCGATTTCTCTCAATTCCCTATGCTGGCTAGGGCTGATGGGAGTTGTAGTCCAACACAGAAAGGTACCACTTGTATTCCTCCTTCAAGAACCTGTCAGTGGAAATTGGGAGTTTCTGGGTGAAGACGGATAGGATTCCTCTGCGCTTCCAGAAAATGGGGACCTGCGTCAGTGCACATAAAGTGGGGAGGGGTGCCTGGGGTGGCCCGAATGAGCATAGGCGTGCCTTTACTACTAGTGCTTTCACTATTGCAAGGAAACGGCGGGAACTGGCAGTGGTCGAAGTGTACAAAAAGAAGTAGTGGAACTACGGTTTCTTTTTAAAAATAAAAGTATAGGAGCTATAAAAGGTAATTTAAAAAAAAGTATAGGAGCACCGCTCCGGACCGCTCCCGACCGCTCCCGCTCACTTCGACCACTGGGAAGCAACCAACGCAAAGTGTGCTGGAGGCATGTTCAGGCAAAGCATTGTTTAAGCCAGGAGTCCTGCACAGGGCTGCCAGTACTCTGTCTCCCCCAGGCTATACACAGAGCAGTCATATTGTTTATATAAAGTTGACCCTGGGGGAAGGGGGTCCTTCTGCACATATCACACATACGCATCCCAGGTTGACTTTGGATCTCCAAACACCCATCTGGACATTATCCCAGAGCAACATTTTGGTCAAACATCCTTCTAAAATTGCTCGCCGGTGCTGCATTTGCTGTGTAGATTACAAGCCCACTCAGAGGTGGTGTCCCTGAGGTTGGCGGCAGAACGTGGGGTAGATGTCTTCCTCCTCGGAGGATTGTGATGTTCCCTCAAAATGATCACATTCCTTGATGTTCACAATCAAGTGCAAACCTGCCAATCAAGTGCACACCTCTCTGGCAAGCACCAACAGACCACCACATGTGCACAGACGCGGAACACGTGTTGTCTTTGTTCTGCTTTGCTCCAAGGGCCAATAACAACCCTCTAAAAACACAGTACCCAAGGAAGCATTTTATGAAGACTTCCTTCTAAAACTGGCTGGACATCCTATGTTGGTTTTCAGGCCTTTTGGAGGGTTTAAACCTGTTCACACCTGTACATGCATGGTTCTGCTGCACCCAGAGCGCCTGCAGGAACTGTTGCCTGAATCCAGTTTAGTCTGATCCTGTGGTGAGCTGGTTACTCAAGAAGTGCCAAAGGTTGCAGACCCCTACCCTACACTGCGTAGAACTGAGCAGGAAAAGTTTCTTTCTTTTTCTACTCTTCTGTGGGTGATTTCAGCCTATATGAGAGATCATACAAAACATCATTTTGGCGAAATCTATCAAAGATTGATTGCAGCTGCTACTGGCAGTATGATTGTTATGCTTGTACATGCTTTGAGAAACCTGAAGGTGTCTCACCCATTAGTCCCCAGGGATCTGTTATCCAGGTGGCCAGGACGCGGCTGTTGCTTTTGGCACCGGTTCCTGGGGGTGTACCAGAGCGGGAGGATCACCTGGATGAGGAGTCATCTGGGAGTGGGAGTGGTACACCGGAGAATGAGACATGGTATCCACTTCCCAATAACACTGTTTCCCCATCCAACCAGGTAGGATAGTTAGAAATGTAACTCCGCAGCTTCTAGCACACACACTTCGTCACTGACAGTTCACCGTGATCGACAGCAGACTAACACCAGAGCCGTACACCTGACATGTCCCAACACCATGGACAGGCAAGGCCAGGCCATTACGGATCATTACACAAACCTGACTTCCATCATCCTTCCCTACACAGATAAAAGGTGGCGCACTAAAGCACACTCTGAGTGAGGCAAACCACACGAGGAAACAGCAGTTCCAAGATGGCAGTTTAATACTAGGAGAAAGACGTCAAGACCAGAGAGGGTTACAAGGAGGGAAGTACCCGTGACCTCTGAAGACCGTTAGTTTCACGAGCCTTGTAAGTAAGAAACCGGAGACCAGGAACTAAGCCTAATCAAACCTGTACAGTGTGGCAGAGTTACCCGAGGCTCTCCCGCATCGATAACTAAGGCGGGGAGCAGGGATTGAACTGCAAAGATTGAACTGTAGCCTCGTGCCGCAGAAGCCAGTCTGTGCGCTTTGCTCGAGTGAATCGCTTTGCCCCGTGCTGAAAACGTGAGGAAGATAGGCCAACGGCCCAATTATCCTGGCTTATCATTTTGTGAACACTTCTTTATTTTTCATGAACTTCACGCCACACTATTTGTATTTAGCGGTAAGGCTTGGCAATAGGTTTTTTAGTATAGACCTTTTTATTTTGACGAGAATCCACTAGGACTGCATTATTATTATTTGTTGGTCGTAGCGTGCTCCCATCTTAGATAAAGTTCAATAAAAACCCTTGATTTGTGGTTACTTGTGTCTGTCTTACATGATACATGCTTTCCTTACAACACCCTTCATATGTCTAGTATTTCTATCTTCTTACGAGTGCCTTAAAACAACAGGAAAAAATGGGTGGCTATGTGTACTAACACTGAGGTATTCCTGTTGCAAAATTTACTGTGAGTGTTCTTGAACCTACTATTTAACCAATAGAACCAGAGGAGGGGGGCATTACTGGTTGGGTAATGCATCCACCCCCCCCCCCCCCGGAGGGTTCTATTGCTATTAGTACCAGGATACTAATAGTATTTTTACTCGAGTTGAGAAACGGCATGTCAACCGTTTCTCAGCTCAAGCAAAAAAAAATGTCTGCCATGGATCGGGGAGAAGGGACTTCACGTAGTCCCTTCTCCCTTTCCATGGCGGTCATTAAAAAGATAGAAAAACAAAGAAAATGTCCGCCGTGGACCGGGGCGAAGGGACTACCCGTAGTCCCTTCTCCTTTTCCATGGCGGCCAGACAAAAAAAAGAAAGGAACTCCGTGGGACGCGCGACTCCAAAGTACAGCAGGTGAGTCTTAGTCGGCAAGGTAACGGCCGCCGAGAGCCAATCAGATTGATTGATACAATCTGATTGTCCCTCGGCGGGTAGTCATTTAAAACAAATCATGTATGAGTCCTATTATTGGACATCTAATATGGAACAGCTAATGATAGTACAAGAACATTCAAAGTGATTTTTTCAACAGGAATATGTCTAGTATCTCTGCATTTGCTAACACTAGCTGCACTTCCCTGACTAGTTTGGTCATGGAAAGGGGACTAGACAAGAAACATGATTCTCAGCGAAAATCCTCAAAATGGCGTTGTGTTCAAGGTTTTCTGGATGACCAATCAGATTCGATTTTGAAAGTCCCAAAGACCTGATAAACAAGGTATTTGGGACTTTCGAATGCATAGTCCATCGGAGCACAATACTGTTAACAGTCCAATAAAAGCCAGCAAAACTTGTTTTAAAAACATTTCTCTTAAACTGGACTAACACAGTGAAAAATATATGAAAGCAGCCATCATCTAAAAAAGGCCATTCCCTGCTTTTCTCAATAGTGATGTATTTGCAGCATTAAAATAACATTTCAAAAGTCACACTATGGATTAATATTCTCTCTCGCTAACCGATCATAATCTCAACTCTGACACCGGTACATTTCCAGGACCACGGGGGGTCGGAACATAAAGAGTTGCACGGGTCCCGTTCTCATTATTTTCTGCAAATTAAATTCTCCAGCAACTGCAAAATAAATTTACATTTGGTACAGTCGCTTTGCCATGTCCTCGCTTTTCCATCGCGCAACACCCAAAATAGTGCTGCAGACCAGTTTGAGCGGCACGTGGCTTAAGGGTAGATTTTCTTTTGTGGGGCTGCTCCCCAGAAGTTATCAACTTGGTTGGAGAGTCTAGCACAATGTATGTTGTCTTTTTAAACATGGCTCCCTCTTGCCCTTTCATTCCTAAATCCCATTAGAAAGCTGATGAACCCTTTTCCTAATCTTGGCTGTAAAAATGTTCCCATTTTGCCTTTAGGGCGCAACATATGGGTTTTGTGGAGTTAGGGGAAACGCGGTAGCTTTCTGATTGCGCCTCAAATCCTCAAGTGACGGCATGTTTTTGGGCTTATGGCAGTCTGGGCTCCTGTGGAGTCAGCAGTCAAAGTGTTAAATGCATAATAGGGTACCAATTTGATCGAGTAAAAATCACTGTATGGATGTTTTGACTGAATTTGGTCAGTATCAGTTCAAAGCTCAAAATAACGAACATGAGGGGCAGGGGTTGCGGGGATGTCCCCCGCCCCCTTGTTCAGTATGATGGGCTTCGGGGGTTGCAGGGGTGTGCCCCACTTCCTAGACACTGGAAGCGGGGGACTTGAAACAAAAAAAGAAAAAAGGACCCTGCAGCTTCAGTGCCGACGCGCGTTAGAGGGATGGAATTGACCCCGCAGAGCTGTCGAAGTACTACCACCAGCGGCCAGCGAGAAGATAAGTAGGGGAGGGGTATAACTATGAGGCTGTTTGCGGGACAGGGATTTGGGTTGTTAACTAAAGGTCATACAGATTTGCAGCGGAAACGACTACGGTCAATTCCGCCGCAAACAGTTTGACTTCAGTCAAATAAGCCTGATCCTCAAAATCGTAATTCTTTTCAGAAATGTCCTTTTCAGAGTACCAGTTAACAGGTGTTATTAATAGCCATCATTATTACCCGCATTCACAGTCCTCCATTTATGACCTCCGAAGAGTGGAGGCATGAACCAGCCTGGAGGAGTATCAAACCCCTGTCTGAGCAGCAGCTCCTCCTTCCAAGAGACACACGCTATGCGTAGAGCTATCCCTTCCTTCCGCTGCTTCTTCTCTACTGAGCAAGAAACATTGTCTCGTACACAGAGGTCCTGCTCCTCCCGGACAATAATCCTAGCGACTCCATGCAACCGAAGGCGCTCCACCGCACGACTGCCCGATTCTGCGGCACCCCATCCTCTCTATTTTATGAATCCTGCTGTTCGGGAGTAGGGTACCTGTTATGCCTAACCCCGCATTCCTGATCAGAGGAAGCACCCTCGTGCCCTGGGACAGGATATCCCCTACTATTCCATTGCGATCTGCTACCGAAGCAAGAGATCCGCACCCAGAGTCCCTATGCATACATCGGCATCTAAAGACGCCGCGGCACGCAGCGTCTATAGATGCCACACGATGCACAGGTTACAGTCAAAGGGCGGCTGTGCACGGATGGCATCGGGTGTGGGAGATTTGCTGGACCATGGGTGCCCTCCTCTACTGAGGGATTTGTGGGGGAATTAGGCCAGCCGGTGAATGTTGACTCCCTTTCCTCCTCTTCTTGGTTCCACCTTTAGGTGTCCATTTTCAGAAAGTTGATTCTGTCTGGAACAGGGTCATTGTTGAACTGCCATCTGGGTGGTGGGGCATAACAGCACTCTCTCCGATGGACACCTGTCTTCAGTGGTCACAGTAGACTTGAGCGGTCCTTAGCATAGCGGGCCTTGTCTCATTGGAACCCTCTGTAACCGGGGCCTGCAAATTGGGGTGCGCCATACTTTTTGGACTACCACTCCCCTGACCCCCCCTCCATTGACTGCACTGGGTAGACCAGACGGGAATTGTAGTCCAAAAGATCTGGAGAGCCATAGGTTTGCACAAACCCGCGCTGTAATATGTCAGAGGGGCGGCCGGCCTTCTTCTCGGCACATTTTGCTTTCAAAGAATCTTTTCACTCTCGCTCTGCAAACAATTTCCCCGACAGGAAAAACCAGCGCCTCGATGCCCAGCAGATTAGGCACAGTTTCATGTGGAGTCAAAAGAGATCTTTTGAACTTACTTTATTTACGCGTTGTTGGTATTGATTTATAACAAAGGTTTGTTTTATGGATGAAAAATAGTTTATGGAAATTGAATCTGTATTTTTGTAAAAAATGGTTTGACTTGCCATGATGCAGAACAGAAAACGCGTGCCAATTCAGAGGCGCAAAGCTAGCAAACAAGTCTGATTTCCTGACCCGTGTGTGTTTTTTTTTTTGTGCCTAACTAGCCCGGAGGCTTTCCTTGGAATGCAGACTCTGGATCAAGCATGTTTGTGCCTTGGTGCAGGAGGCTTGCTGGAGAATCGAACCCGCCTGTGGGTGGTGAACTTTTACTAATGAGCTCTAGGCCCAAGACATGTCTGCGCTATAGACAGGCGCATAATATGGCTGTACGCTTTGACCATGTGGCCGTTTGCACTTAACAAGTGTGTGCTACATGCGTGCGGATCGCAGGCGCGGCTTCTCCTGTCAGGAACGCAAGCAAAGTATTCGACTGGAGTTTGACCTCGTTCTAAAAACCGGTGCCTGCAAGCGGTGCGTCTCTAGCTGTTTTGGACTACGGCTCCCAAGATCCTTCGCCACTAGCTCTGCTGACTAGGGATGAGGGGAGTGGTAGTCCAAAACATCAGAAGAAAAAAAAGTGCAACGCCCCTGGCTCCATATCCTCACAGCATTTTAATGTTAGCAAGACATAGGCGTAAGATGGGGAAAAAAAGTTTAAAGAATGTTTTAAAAAAAAAAAAAAGGTACTGCGCACCTTGAAAGCTTTCAGGTCCCAAAATCCTCAGATTGCAACGTCCCCTGGGATTTCAACATACCTCGTGCGCTCGGAGGCCTACGGGCGTGTGGCACATTATAAAAATTTAAATAAATAAAATAATGTGGCCGAGCTAAGCGCGTCGAATGATATATTTTTTTGCAAAGCACTGTTGCATGAAACTGGGTGCTGCTTATTAACCACCCCCTATCAAATTGTTGAGCAGTTCCTTCATTTCTTAACGTTACTTTTGAATATCCCCAAATTAGGGGTCTGCAAACTGTGGGCTGTCAAATGCTTTAGACTGCAACTCCCATGATCCCTCACTATTGACCATGCTGGCTAGGACTGATGGGAGAGGTAGCCCCACACGTCCGGAGAGCCAAAGGTTGCAGACCCCTGCCTTCAATTTTGCCAGGCCCTCTCACTGGAAAAATTACAAACATTGATGTGAAGAGTTCCTGGGTAAAGAAATAGTTATTCTAAATATGTTTAGGGGTCTGCAGCTGTTGGCTCTCCAGATGTTTTGGACTACAACCTCCATCCACCCCAGCCCCGTAGTCAATGGTGATGTATCATGGGAGTTGTAGTGCAGAGTATCTGGTGGTCGTCGAGTTGCAGATCCCAACATGTGGGTTGGGTACAGGATTAGGTGAGCACAGCAGCTCTCCAGCAAAACGAGACTAGATCGGGGAGGGGTTTTACCTGGGCGTGAATGCTGCCTTGGGAGGGAAGGGGGCTGGGGAGGTGGTCACACGGTGTGCAGATAATTCGATTTTAGGCTTCCAGTTTCCACATGGCTCGCAATGGAAGCCTATTTGTAGGATTCGCAAGAGATTAGAATAGATGGGACTGTAATGGCTGCCATGCTTGACACTCTCCTATAAATCCCCCGCAGAAGACGCCGGCTCTTTCAGACACCCGAGCAGATGCCTGAAAATCTCTGACGTGGGAAGTCTGATTTATATCTCGGAGCCCAGAACCCGAGGCACGCCTGTCAGCCGGATCGAACCACCTTCTGCCTGACACGTTACTTTTGCTATTTTCTCCCAGTTCCCTTGAAATACCCGGAGACAGGGGCTGCCAGAGGAGGCTTGTTCTATAGTGTGACTGGCCGCCATTTCCGATTCCAGCTTCATCCGTTCTTTTTAATCATCTTTCAGAGGTGAATCTGGATTTTTTTAAAAAAATATTTTTTGCTTAAAAACATTTCTTATTTAAACAGGCTAATTTCTATTCTTTTTTTGCTCATGCATTCAGTTTCCATGTTGCCAGTGCACCCACTCTTATGGCAGCGTGGTCCAAGCACACGATTGACGCCCTTTGTTATTACTGACCCGCGCGCCGGCCCGTACCTCCTCTCTCCAGGGAGTGAAAGATGAAGGTCCGTGTGGAGATCGCGACACTCGTGCATCTGGCGAGTCAACACTTGCACACCCTTAAGGGTGCAGAAACCATTGACTATGCTGACTAGGTCTGATGGGAGTTGCAGTTCAAAACATCCGGACAGCCAAAGGTTGCGGGCCTCAGGCTCATGGGGCAGGCAAGGTCCGGAATTTGCCATGTCGACTTTCTGCAGGCCTCAAGGCTTTTGAATGTGGGGATGACCAAAGAACAGTGGAACGAGATTTTGCAGGCTGTCGCATGCCACCACACGAAATTAATACGCTGGTATGTTATAGTATGTTGGCATAGGGCATATCAGTGGTTCCACAGAGCTGCCAGTTGACTGTGAGATCTGGACCGCCCACGCTCCTCTCACCCGCCACCTGTGAAACCTACTATATGAAATGTTCCCTCATGCTAGAACGACCACTCAAACCACGCAAGCCCGACGGGACGACAAAATCAGCACACACCTGTTCAACGCAGCACAGGAACCACTCAGCTCATTCCCAGCAGCCATCTTTGCTACTCAGATTCTTTCAGACAATGTGTGCATTCACCTTCCGCCACCCTCCTTAACTCCAAAAACGCGTAACCATGGAGACCAATCTACACATAAATGGTACAACTGTGAATTGGCTCATCTAAAAAGAATATGCCTCACCACCCGGAAGGATCGCAGCGAAGATCGATGTCTGAAAGTGACACAATGAGAGGCAAGAGGCATAGGTGGAGGTTACCACAAACCAATCAAGAGTGAAAGGAATTTTACCCCACAAAGCGCTTTAAGAAACCTACCAGCAATCGAGAGAACTGTTCCAGATATTGCGTAATCTGTCCATCCCAGAGACACTCAACATCTGCTTGTGCACAACCCAAAAATACTGCAAAGACCTCCTCGTGTTGTTGGAATCAAACATATCCACTACCCGGGGGCCACCATAAATAACCCGGAACCTTTGTCCTATCACCTCATCACCCCTCCACTCCTAGAGTCCTCGACCCCAATGTTGATGCCACTGGAAATGGATGTGGCCTTGCGGCTGGTGCATAAAACATGCCGGCGGATCCTTACCCAGCAGCTCATATGAAGCCGTTCCTCCCTACTGCAGGAGGACGCGTCAGAACACGGCTAGCCAAATCTCTCTTAAAGTGACTTGTTTCCGCTTCTATGAAACCGCTACCATCACGCTCTTCCTAAAGAAAGCCTTGAAAGGCCCATCCGGAGAACTGTTGGCCGATATCCAAACTGCAAAATCATTGAAAGGGTGTTGACCAGATAACTCCAAAAGCACGGAGAACAAAACAATATACTAGATGTCCGCCAGTGTGGCTTCAGTCCAGCAACTGGCATGGGAACAAAACTTGCTAACGAGAGTTAATAGCTACTCTCAGACTTGGAAAAGGACCAGTAGGCTGCCTTAATCCTCTGTCACTTCTTTGTGGCATATGCCATTGCAGGTCACCTCACAGTGTTGACTAACGAACTGAGTGAGGGCTTCTGGTGAAACATTAGACTGGACCTGATCATTTCTTCTCAATAAGAGTCAACAAGTCTGGATTGGGTCTTTTGTATGTCACAGTATGCTGTGTTATCCCCCAGGATCCCAGCTCTCTCCCCCTCTATTTAAATTCAACATGCACCCACTTGCTCAAGTACTTGGCCTATACCAAGTTCAGTTTCAAGCATATGCGTACAACACCCACCTTCCCATTCACATCCCACTTGGAAAGGACCTGGACGACTGGACAAAGGAACATTTCCTCGGTCTCAGTGGCTCCAAAATGGAGATCTCGTTGCTGGTGTTAGAACACCTACCTGTGCTGGGCGACGGGGCCCTAGGGGGCGTGCTGGTTCCTGGCAGTTGTACCCACGTCTCAGGTTGTGGAGACGACGCACTGTTCTGGGCACATTACCCCGGCGGAGTCTCTCTGTCCTGACCCGTGTAGGGCACGGGTGCCGTTGGCATAGCTGTTCGAGCAGGCTTGCCTCCCAAGTCTCGTTCCTGCGGCGGTACCCGTTCGCGCATGCGCATTGCAGCACGGTTCAAGCTTCGGATTCACATCGGACCGCTACTTAAGCGATACGATCTTGTTCTTCACCGCGTCTCAACGCAGTTGGTTTCCTCCCGCTTCGCTCCCCAGTCCTTTGGGTTGGTTGGGTCCTGGTCCTGGGGCTGGGTTCTTTCCTGTTCCTCCTCGAGTCGGGGCTTGCCCCCTTTCCTTCTTTTCCCTTACCTGTTCTCCTGTGTTCCCTGGGCTCACCTTCCCGTTGCTCCTTTTTAGTTTGCCTGAGCTGCCTGCCTTCTGCTTGGGTACCTGTGACCCTGGTCCGCAATTCCCCGGCTTCTGTGGATCACTGTTCATCTTCCTGCATTGGTACCTTGGACTTTCTGCCTACCTGCATTGGTACCTTGGACTTTCTGCCTACCTGCATTTGGTACCTTGGACATTCTGCCTACCAGCATTTGGTACCTTGGACTTTCTGCCTCCCTGCATTGGTACATTGGACTTTCTGCCTACCTGCATTGGTACCTTGGACTTTCTGCCTACCTGCATTTGGTACCTTGGACTTTCTGCCTCCCTGCATTGGTACCTTGGACTTTCTGCCTCCCTGCATTTGGTACCTTGGACTTTCTGCCTCCCTGCATTTGTACCTTGGACTTTCTGCCTACCTGCATTTGGTACCTTGGACTTTCTGCCTACCTGCATTGGTACCTTGGACTTTCTGCCTACCTGCATTGGTACCTTGGACTTTCTGCCTCCCTGCATTTGCTACCTTGGACTTTCTGCCTCCCTGCATTTGCTACCTTGGACTTTCTGCCTCCCTGCATTTGCTACCTTGGACTTACTGCTTACCTGCCTTTTGGTACCTTGGACATTCTGCTTACCTGTACTGGCTACTTTGAACATTCCATTACCCTGCATAGCTGCCTTGGAATACCTTGCCATCATTTGCCAGTAACATCTACGACGTTCCCTATCAGTGCTTGCACTGTTCTGGCGCCACGTTAATATTGGGAAGCATCATTCGTAGCGTCAGGAGCTGGCCCCTGTTCAATCCTCTATTCCAGGACGGGTCCAGGGTCGGTTCCTTGCGTCACATTTTGTTAATTCGCGAAATACTTCACCAGCTACTTGTCTACGCCTACCACGACCTGGCTACCCCGGCACGCAAGACTCCTGGAGATACAGGTACGCCTCGTCCTCGGGACGCTCAACTTATCAGCTGGGCGGGAGGGAATACATCATAAACCTCCAAATGTTCTCGCTCATGAAATTAACACTGAATGGAACTGATAAGAGCCAGGGTCATGGCCCAACTTTCTCTCCACAGGTCTCTCAAACTCATTGGCACGCTCCGAAAAACGACAAAATCCGGCTGATAAACTAGTCGTGAACCTCTAAAAATTGAACCATGGATAATCCTCTCTAAAAACCTGCCACTGTCTCCCAGAGGAGGCAAGAGTCAAATGGATGGCAGACAAGGCTTACTGGAGAAAATCTGCCAGCTTGCTCTTTATCGACCAGAAACTACTGAACAGCAAATGCTCAGTTGATCAATCAATGAACTTTGAAGTGACTCAAACATGGCGGGTGCTCCTTGGGAGTTCAAGGATCCAGACCAGGAAACGCCCCACAATCCCACCCAAGCTCAGAAACAAAATAGGTGCACTTTGAGCAAGATTCTAAAAAAAACTGTTAACAATTGGCTTTGAATGAGTCTTCCCCCCCAACCCCCAGATGGTAGTGACTGTGGAATACTGGATTAGGTACTAAATTGGTTAGTAACTTCCTGTAAATTATCTCATTCCCTTGCATCATCTTGCCCCCAAAGTGACCAGAAGGTGATTTGTTACCCTTTAAAACTCCTAATAAATAAAAAAAAATGTTTTATAAGCAAGCAGGAAAATGTCAAAAGGAGAAAAACCACTTAACTGATGGGACGTGTACTTGGAAGAGACTACGTAGCGAGCCAAACCAGCTGTTGAATCTTCATTCTGTGTACAGCTCCCTGTTGCCTGCGTTTGCCCTCCACGCTTCACTCCACCTCCTAATGGCCCATCACTACAGGACGTCCGTCCCACCTCTTTTCTGCACATTGGCCGCCGCACACGGGCGACACAGAAGACAGACTTGCGCAAGTCGGCCTCCAAGCACCCATTGATAGGTGGCCCAGCTTTCAGGGGGCCGGGGTCTCTTGCTCTCATGGGGAGCAGGATGGCCCCTTTTGGTGCCTCGGCACTCCTTATTCACCCTTGCTTGGCTGTGGAAAGTCTGTACTGCTTGCAGCTGCATGCAATAATGCTTAATACGAGTCCGCCAGGATGCGCTGCTTCTGTGCAGTCGCATACGCGGAAGAACTTAAAGGACAAAGAATGCATTTAGGAGAAGCCATTTGTGTAAAGTTTATTATGTAAACTAAATCATATTAAATTAAATAGAAGCCATGATGTTTCCATGAAACCAAAACAGCACCAGAACCTCATCAATGACAAATAAGAACTTCCTTGTTAGATGCACTCAGAAGTCATGTATGTAGCATGGGTCTCGCGTGTACACAGCGCGAAAGGTGGGCGAAATGTGGCCAGCCACCGCAAGGATTGCCAGCAAAGGATCTGCCTCCTTAATGATGCCCATGTGGACTGTGGAGCTTTCAGAGGCAAGCCTTACAAGTTGCAAGCTACCAGCCATGCGGAGAAAGTCACTCGCCCCCTTGCTATAGCTCCCAGCACTCTACATAGCACTCCATTACTTGCCAAGAATCAATTATCACTCACCAAGGGCTCCGCGTGAGTGCTCATTTTAGGGCTCCTGTGTGCTGGGCGAACATATTTACAAAACACTGCGGTTTTCCAGCTGCAGCGAGTTTAATGTGTCCCCACTTTGTGAAAGGTGGCCGACATTTTCGGATCAGACACATGCAATATCCAACAAGGTATTGTGAAATTTGGCCGACTTTTTAATCGTCTGCCAATAGCTAATTCTAGGACATGTACTCCTTCCTACAATGTCATACTGGCTTCAATTGCAATGGCAATTTTCTATTGTTGGTGCAAATCTACACCCTTTAATGTAATACCCGGATGATGGCTTGAAACGCAATACTTTAAATAATAATTAAAAAACGTAAACTCACCTATTCACTTAAAACAATTTGCAGAAAACGCAAATTGAGTGGTGGGTGGTACATTTTATCCTTTACCACTTTTTATGTTAACTGCTCGAACATCGTTGACTTGTGAATGTTGCTGCTATTGCCATTGCTCTGGCTAGTGGTATGAGTGAAGCATCACTGAAAACTACCCTGTCCCATCTTCGACTGTAGGTCTAATTTTTGATATGTTGATTAATTGATAGGCACAGTTCATGAACCCATTCAATAGCCTCAAACGTTTTCCAAAATATGACGGGCTTTGTGATAGGGGAGGGGAAAAACCTGTCAATCGAACCGTGCTTTCTTCGAATCGGTTCCGTTTCAGGTCACTTTCACCTGGTAATAGATAACCCATAAAACTATGCATGATCAGGCCCAGGAAAATAGTTTAACTTTGCACAGCAAAAATACACTTTGCACAGTTCCATGAATCGGGGTTTGTGTCGGCAGTGCCAAGTCACTTTTCATCAGTGCAAAGTCACTTTGAACTGTGCAAAAAATGCCATGAGTCAGGCCACACGTTGCTTCGGGGTCTGCACCTTACAAATAATCAAATAAAATATCTGATTGCAAAAATATGACTTATGTGGAATTGCGCATAGCGAAAGCGAATACAAGAGTTGCGTAGAAAACCTAATAGAAATCTAGAAGATCCATAGCTGCGTAACTGTTAGACTGTTTGGAGGGAGAGAGTGAGCTGGGGGTGGGGGAAGAAACGGACAGATTTCTCCTTGCTTTTAGCATGTACCTTCTTTAATACTGGGTGACTCCTGGGGTGGGCGGTTGGGGGGGACTGTGGTCCTCGATTGGTTGCAAACCTCAACAGTGTTCTTGGTCTGTTCATAGTATGCAGGAATTGGCTGGCTCAAGGGGGAAGGCTTCCAAACTGCATGTACAGACTATATATTATCTCGCCTACAGGAGGGACTTCCTGTGGTGTAGACCTTGGCAGACTCCTACATTGTACTGAGAAGGCAGGATGAGGGCTATGTTTCGCTCCTCTTGAGCTTTTGTGAGTACAGTGTGGAAACGCAAGTCCAGGCCTGGCTTTAACTTTGCATTCTGGGATTTGTAGTCTTGCATAGCTGCATTGGAAATCCAGAACTACAAGTCCCAGAATGCAAAGTTAAAACCAGGGCTGGACTTACATCTCCCGAATGAAATGGATCATTTTCGTATGTATGGTTATGGTTCCAAAGACAATTTAGAGAATGTTCTCCACCCGTGTTGCGTAGTTCTGAGAAAGGTATGATATGGTTTGCCGGTGCAAATGTTGACCAGATGTGTTATTTACCCGTGTAAACAAGCTTCTCTCTTTTCACTGACTGACTTTGGGGGTTGCAGTCCTGACTACAGCATTACTGTGGGGGTTCAGTGTCTAGGCATGTCCAGCTGATTGTTCCTAGCTTGAAATGCTGCTTGCTCAGCGCATTGGTGTGACAAGTCGGGGTGTTTCTGTCATAGCCTGGTATTTGGAATTGAGTTTACTGGCTATATTCCTTCTCCTGCTGTATGCTACTCTTGATCCAAAAGTGTTTAAGCCATGAATTTCTATAGAATAATGACATTTTGTGTTTTTAAATATTTTGCAGCGTAAATCGATTACCTTTTATGCCAGGTACCTGCAACCTGTGGCTTTCCATATGCCCTGAACTGTGGTTTGTCCTGAACTGACACTTGTAAAAGGACTAACTGGTTTCACGCCACTCTACAAGTGCTTACTGTGGACTCCGTAACATGCATTTGTAATGCTATGTCATGTATATGCTTAAAGCGGTCCTTGTTCAGATGTAAAGTGAAGCTGTGCTCCTGCACATTGTTAGTACAGTTTATATGGTGCCAGGAGCCAACATTGGTGTCTTTCAGTGGTTGTAAGTTCCACCCACCCAGGTCAATAAAGGGTCTCTTAATAATGTGGTGAAACCCCCAACGTGTCAGCAACCCTGACTGTCAGCCTCAAAGATGTGTACATACTGAACGCATGTTCTATGCGTGCAACTGTCCGATCATACATTTTATTTATTTATTTATTTGCATTTTTAAAGCGCTCACACAGCCCGGGTGCATCGAGTGTTGTTTGCACCCATAATCACGAGTGTTGCTGCAAGTGATTTACTTTTTTTTGATGTCCAGTGATGCTTGTCCTTTTTTTGTTCCTTATGGAAAAGGAGGAGTGTGGTGTGTCACCCCTCCTGGGAACATGGTATCGCCCAGGGCTTGTGCTGTCCATGACCACGTGACCAAACTAATAAAAGTAATGAGCGGATTCCCGCTCGTCAGTCTTGGAACCAACTCATCACGGTGTGCTGTGTCCTTATTACCAGCGCCATGCTGGCGCTGCATAGCTGGCTGAGGGCCTGCCCTGCAGGGCCCTCCACCTGGACAGTGCCCGTGCCGGGCAACGCTGTCCACAGTGGCTGCCATCCATGTTGGTAGAGCCCCTGCGGGGAAACTCTACTTGTGTGTCCTGCAGAGCCCCTGCTGGGCAACTCTGCCTGTGGACGCTGGTGCCCCTGCTGGGCAATGCCAGAGCCGTCTTTTGGTAATGGCCTGGGTGCCCCCAGGCCATGGAAGAGCCTGTGTGCTCATGGGCTGGCAGAGTGCCCCCTGCCGAGGTATGTCAGCTGGGTGCCCCCAGTGTGTCGGCTGGGTACCCCCAGCCTTGGTCCACCTGGCCTACATGACCGCAGGCCAGGACATAACACACAGGTATGTGAGAGCGCTGCCCCTGTCAAGTTCCCGCCTCGGTCTCTTTTCTGTGGCGTGGTACTAGCCGGGCATGTAGGGTGCCTTTCGGAACACGTCTCCTGGCCTGCTCCTCGCTACTCAATTGGCCGGCCAGCGCCGGCCTCGGTGTGCTCCAGTGGCATCGGCAGAGCTGGCCACGCCTTGTTTTTTCCCGGCGGCATGTTGGCCTGCTGCACGCTACTCAATTGGCCGGGCAGCGCCGGCTTCGTTGTGCTCCAGTGGCATCGGCAGAGCAGGCCCCGCCTTGTTTTTTCCCAGCGACATGTTGGCTTGCTCCTCACTACTCAATTGGCCGGGCAGCGCCGGCCTCGGTGTGCTCCAGTGGCATCGGCAGAGCTGGCCCCGCCTTGTTTTTTCCCGGCGGCATATTGGCCTGCTGCTCGCTACTCAATTGGCCGGGCAACGCCGGCTTCGGTGTGCTCCAGTGGCATCGGCAGAGCAGGCCCCGCCTTGTTTTTTCCCAGCGACATCTTGGCTTGCTCCTCGCTACTCAATTGGTCGGGCAGCGCCGGCCTCGGTTTGCTCCAGTGGCATCGGCAGAGCAGGCCCCGCCTTGTTTTTTCCCAGCGACATGTTGGCTTGCTACTCAATTGGCCGGGCAGTGCCGGCCTCGGTGTGATCTAGTGGCGTCGGCAGAGCGGGCCCCGCCTTGTTTTTTCCCGGCGACATATTGGCCTGCTCCTCGCTACTCAATTGGCCGGGCAGCACCGGCCTCGGTGTGCTCCAGTGGCGTTGGCAGAGCGGGCCCACTTTGTTTTTTCCTGGCGACATGTTGCTTCCTGTTGGGGCGTTTCTAAACAGTGCCCTGAGATGGCGGGTTTCACTGAGTGGGTGATCCCTGGGGCTCCAGAGAGGCATGGAGTACTCAGAACTCCAAGCACGCATATAACTATTTATAATACAATCTGTTAAAAGAACTTGACATCAAATGCATCTTTTTTTGAGGGGAACATATGTTGTAACATATGTTCAAGTGTTCAAACTGTAACTAATTTGAAAAAAGCAACTCCCAAATACTAGTAAACGGGAGATAATGTCATGGGAAAAGTGAATGATGTTGCAGTTTGTGTTTGCTGCAATTATTAAAAAAAGAAGCATTTTGGTTGTCATATGTCAAGTGTCCGCTCAAGTTCCCCAGTAAGACCATGACATGTCTGACATACTCACCATACGGTGAGGTGCAAGCTGCATGCACTGCTTCAATCATATGCCACGTGCAGCCTCAAATGTCCCAGTTATACACTACACGGCTGGCTTGGCCACCAAATGGCAAGCTGTAACCCACACGGACCACTTCTGCCATCATATGCCACGTGCAGCCTCAAATGTCCCAGTTATGCACTATACAGCTGGCTTAGCCACCCCATGGCAAGGTGTAACCAACACGGACCACTTCTGCCATCATATGCCACGTGCAGCCTCAAATGCCACAGTTATGCACTACACGGCTGGCTTAGCCACTACATGGCAAGGTGTAACCAACACGGACCACTTCTGCCATCATATGCCACGTGCAGCCTCAAATGCCCCAGTTATGCACTACACGGCTGGCTTAGCCACTACATGGCAAGGTGTAACCAACACGGACCACTTCTGCCATCATATGCCACATGCAGCCTCAAATACCCCAGTTATGCACCAAATGGCTGGCATAGCCACCACATAGCAAGGTGTAATGCACGTGTATTGCTTCTACCATCAAATGCCATGTGCAGCCTCAAATCCCCCAATAACATCATCCATATGGCTAGCATAGCCACCACATGGCAAGGTGTAACTGATATGCATTTCCACTCCCATAAAATGCCTTGTGCAGCCTGAAATGGACCATATCACTGGCATAGCCCCCATATGGTAAGGTGTAACCCGCATGCACGGCTACCATCATATGCCTTGTGCAGCCTCAAAGGCCTCCGTTATGGCCATACCACATGGCTAGCATGTCATGTCTAGCATGAAGAGTCCCAGTTATGGACTGGCATAGCCACCATATGGCAAGGTGTACTCACCAATTGAGCTCGATTCGTATCCTTTTGCACCCAGCGACCTCTAAAAGATCTTCAACCACAAGGGCCACTCAAAGGAAGCAAACCAATCGAATCTAAGGAAGTCGCTCTCTACGTAAGCCAGCAGAAGCACCTTCTCACTCCCAGGGTTCTCCCCCACCACCTCTCTCTTCCATGTGGTGTTCCCCAGGGCTCTAACCTCTCACCCTGGCTCTTCAATCTCTATGTGGCCCCTCTGGCCCACCTAATCTCTACCTTCTGCCCTAACTTTCAGTGTTATGCAGATGACACGCAGAACTTTCCGGCTCCCTACTGCCTCCTCTCCTCTCTCACACATTCCAGACTGTCTATCAGTGATTCAGGAGTGGTGCGCCTCCAATGATATCTGCCTTAATGCCAGTAGGACGGAGATCCTTCTCATTGGGACCCCTGCTCCGGCTTACCCTCTTGGCATCAAGCCCAGGGACCGTATCTCTCCAGCCCTGAAATCTCTCCACTGGCACCCAGCGGCTGCGAGGATTAAGTTCAACACCCTCTCCATGCACAAGGCTTTCTGGGGCCGGGGCCCACACTACATCCAACCCTCTTTTCCTTAATGCCTTCCTTCTCGGGTCCTTCTCTCTGCTGCCTCCATCTCTCTGAGGGTCAGGTGCTTCTCCAGACAGAGAGATCTCTCTCCTCTGCTGGTGCCTCCCTCTGGACAGTCTCCCTGCGCCTCTCAAACTTGAGACCCGACCACCTGAAGTTCCAGAACCAGCTCAAAACCTTCCTTTTTCCCGCTGCTTTCTCTACCTCCCTCCCCTGCTAACCTGTCTGTCTGCTTTGCCAACTGGTTGCTTGGTTACCCTCAGAGTCTCACCTGGTACCTGGCTCCTCCATGGTCTCTCGCCTGCACTGCCTCTGGGCCTGTCATGCACTAGTGGCTGTAACTATAACCTCCACTGGCCCCTGCCTCCATGCATTTGCCCAGAGCCGCGCTGTCCTGATTGCACTTTCCCCTTCCCCTACCCTTGCACTTCCCCATCTCATTCCCCTGCACTTCGCGGGACCACACTTGCACGATCTGAATAGATGGAGGGCTTCAGGCGCTATGATGAACCTGACTTTGGGTGGGATGGAGGACTGCAGGCGCTATGATAAGCCTGGCCTTGGGTGGGCTGCAGACACTATGATGAGCCTGAGTTTGAGTGGGCTGTAGGCGCTATGATGAGCCTGGCTTTGGGCCGGATGCAGGCGCTATGATGAGCCTTAGTTTGGGTGGGATGCAGGCGCTATGATGACCCTGACTTTGGGTGGGATGGATGGCTGCAGGTGTTATGATGAGCCTGGCTTTGGGTGGGCTGCAGGCGCTATGATGAGCCTGACTTTGGGTGGGATGGAGGGCTGCAGGCGCTATGGTGAACCTGTCTTTGGGTGGGATGGAGGGCTGCAGGTGCTATGATGAGCCTGGCTTTGGGTGGGCTGCAGGGGCTATGATGAGCCTGACCTTGGGTGGAATGCAGGCTGCAGGCGCTATGGTGAGCCTGGCTTTGGGTGGGCTGCAGGCGCTATGATGAGCCTTAGTTTGGGTGGGATGCAGGGCTGCAGGCGCTATGAGCCTGGCTTTGGGTTCGGTGTAGGCGCTATGATGAGGTGGCTTTGTGTCGGATGCAGGGCTGCAGGCGCTATGATGAGCCTGGCTTTGGGTGGGATGTAGGCGCTATGATGAGCCTGGCTTTGGGTGGGACAGATGGTTGCACGCTTTATCCAGTTGACGTCTCTGCATCGCGTGGATCTCCTGCCCTTTACTTAGTGTGGGTGTGTTGCTGTACATCTCCCTGTTATTTAGATTCATTTATGAGAGGGTTGCTTAATTCCAATGTCTCCGGTTTTTCTGCTGTATTTATTTCCATTGGCCGGTGCAGCTGTTTGAGATTAGACGGGACTGCAGGGAATTTCACGGCTCTGACGGGTCTGCGGGTGAGCCAGGAGGGGGTGAAACCGAAGCAGAAGGCACAGGACTCCGTGGGACTGGTGGAGCTAGTTTACTAGCCCCAAGGAAAGAGTAAAGAACCCTATCCTGCGACGCCTGTGCTCAGGGCCGCCTGTGGCCTTTGGTTCGCGGCCTGCTCACACCTGCAGATGTTGGCTTGCAGGTGCCCGGGTGACTCACGGCTGCTTGTCTTGTCGGACCATGTGGAGGCCTGCCGGCCTGTAACGCGTGAGCCTGGCTTCCCGGCTGCACACATGCCAGCGGATGCGTTCCCGGAGGGTGACTCAGGCGGGGAGTGACTCACGGGCTTGCCAGGAAGTGACTCGGCATTACCCGCGCGAGATCCCGCACTCAAGTGTGAGCGCTTGCTCAGATCAAACCCCACGCTGCAATCCGGGCGTGTGGCGCAGGGCTGCCGCTCTAGATCAACATTCATTGCGGACAATTGCCCCATTTGCTAAGGCATGGCGCTCTGCTTCTGGGCGCTAATTCTTGCGACACCAAATGTTGCAACATTGCGAAATGACACATGCCTTTTTTTAATGCCATGTCATAGTTTCATGTTCTTGTGTTTTTCCTTTAGCGTTGGCTGTGGTGCGTCCAAACGCAAATCGTGCATTTTTAAAAATGTAAATGTTTCCCCACAGAAAGCTGTCGTCTCAGTTTGACACACCTGTCCGTCCAAGTCACTTGACTTTCAATAACTTGTCCTGTGTGCTGCAACTGTTGGCTCGCCATATGTTTTGGACTACAACTCCCATCAGCCCACGCCAGCAGCATCGAATTCCCTTCGGGAGTAGTTCACTCTCTTTGGCCTCTTACTCCTCTCAAATTCACTGGCATGTTTGTACTGCTGTGTCTACCTGTACTCAATGCCTCCATCACCCCCGCATCTGCTCTTTAACTCATGGCATGAGGCGGTAGCGAGCACTACACAGTGAGCTGGCGCTTGGACTCCCCTGGGTCAACGCATGTTGGCACCCTTCCAAGGGCAGACACTGGCTGCCAGGAATGTGGTGACGGTGATGATAATTAGAAACACCTGTTACCAAGCGCTCTGAAACTGGGATTTCCACTCTCGGCGCTATATAGAACATCTAATACTCTTCTTGTGTCCCTCTCACGCGCTCACTGTCTCTCCTGATGCAGCTCTCATCTTCTTATCCGGTTGAGTTGGAGGAGTACATGGCAGGGTGCTGTGTCTGGGGCTCGTTAGCATTTAAGAATATAGAACACCACCTTTCATGTTTGTTGGGCGAGTTTCTGACGTCACGCTTAGCTCCAAATCTACACGCTAAGACCGTGTGCTCGATTCAGCCGGTTCTTGTTGAAAACATACATTATTTTGCTAAACATACAACATGCAACATGCGAAGTTAAAAAGGAATCTACATTTCTGTATCAAATTAGAAACCTGATGGACCTTTATTTATTTATTTGTATTTATTTACATGTATAAAGCGCCCAAAGCGGCCCTGGGCGATCCTGGTGCTGTTACAAGGAGGCTTACTTGGTTACATGAAACAGCAAGACCTGCTGTCTGTGGTTAGTGGTTACAGAATGCATCAAATATGCCTAATGGGCGTTAACAAAAGCAATGCACACATGCCGTCTTTGCATATTCGGAGCTCTCCAGTTTCCCTTTGTCATCCCTGAGAAGGCCACAAAGCCCTTTTTTTGTCCTTCGAATTCTGGGACTTGTGGTTTGTCCTTTCCCATTTTAAATTTAGAAAAACTGCAAGTCCCAGAATGCCAAGAGAAAAGCCGATCTCTATGGCCTTCTTACGTGTGGCAAGGGGAAGCTTGCAAGCTCTGCATATTTGAGATTCTGATCACCAGTTATGAGCAGTAACAAATTATCTAAGATCTGTAAAGACAAATACGCGGACAAGTCTTGATGCTTCGGGGTCCCGACGGCAACTGGCGCGCACTGATAACCGCGCATGCGCGAGCCGGAACGAGGCTCGTGCATGCGTATTGCAATGCATACTGCGCCGTAGAACTTATGTAACATGATAACAGCCTTGATTGGAGACTAATCGTAGATTTCCAACATGCACTGGCTCTTCCCCTGTCCTCTTTCTCTGTCTCTGTTTTAGGCTAAGTAATGAATGACTTTAATTAGTGCATGGATACACATATCACTGTATCACGTGATTACTAATGTAATGTCTTACACAGATCTCAGTCAATCCTATTAACTATTAACGGGAGGCCTCGTGCATATGCATGCTCGATAATTAGAGCCCAGTATTTTACATATGGTGTGTGTTGTGCCTGTAGGCCCCAGGTCCTACATACACATTATATATAATGGCCCTGATGTATTAAAAAAAAGGAGTGATTGAAAACACAGCTCCAAACTTGTAGATCGCGCTCTACGCGGCTGCGCAACCCCCTGAGATTACCCAGCCCTCCCTAACAGAATTGTGAGTGTTTGTTCAGATGTGTCTTTAGCAACTGGACAACAAGATATTTCATGCTTATGTTTCCAATAAACAAAGAAACCTTTTAATACTGATGGCCCGATTTATGGAATAGTTGCCCGGCTCAAAGTGAATTTGCACTGCTGAAAAGTGGCTTTACACTGCCCCTGATTCATGGAACCGTGCAAAGTGTATTTTTGGCAGGCAAAGTCCGGGCAGAGTCATTTTGTACTCCAGAAACGACTATGCGCTGCCTTTTCGCACACTTTGCACGGCAAAAATACACTTTGCACGGTTCCATGAATCGGGGTTTGTGTCAGCAGTGCCAAGTCACTTTGAACCGGGCAAATATTCCATGAATCGGGCCCTACGTGCTTCAGTCCCCATAAAGAATTCAAATAGGGTACCCGAGTTTTTTTGTAATTTTTTTTTTTTTAACACGTATGCCTTTAGCAAGCTAGTTCATCTTCAGCTATAAAAAGAACCATCGGAAATTAAAAATGTTAAAAATCATTTAAAAGGGGGTTCAATTCATACCCAGAGTGCGGCCATGACTGAAGTGCTGCCCTGAAGCCTCCTACGCCTTAACTGCGCAGGCATTAATAGAATTAATGCACTTAGACCATATTATTATCTTCTTTCTGTGCCCTAATTTCCATGGGTCTGGTGTGCGCTATAAATAATAAAACAAAGAAACTTAAATCTATGGGACAATGATATCAAAACACAGGAAGGCATATTAGCACCATGTATGTTGCTTAAACATAAGGGGCTTTAAAGGGTGTTTTCTTAAGTGTGCCTTTAGGATGTAACCTTTAAAGGTCTTGAGCCTATGCTGTTAGTAGTTATGAAAAGCCTCAGCAGAAGGAGCAGATCTACGGTGCAAAGGGCATGGAGGCGCTAGTCGCGCTAGGTTGCTGGTCGCAATCGTGTTCTGTTGTGGGAGACTGTTAAGACATCACTTCAAGGGGCTGTGTCTGGACCGGACTGGTGCTCTCTTGTCACCCTGAGAACTCTGCACAGTATCCAAATGTCCCTAGAAAAGTGGGGCCTGCAGACTTTGGCTCTTCGGATGTATTTGACTACAACTCCCATCAGCCCTAGCCAGGATATTCAATGGTGACGAACCATGGGACCCTTTGAAAGACCTTACTATAGATGGCGATGAGTAAGGGCAGACAAGAAATTGGCCGCCCTGAACCACTGGTGCAATTTAGGGCCCTCTTTTTACATTGAGGCTGCAGAGGTATCAAGAGACCCAATCAGATCTGCAGCATTTTGACAAGCATTGGAGATAAGAAGGCCACCTCCTTATTCAGAATACTTCTTAGGACGCCTGGATAAGGTCATTAACATGAGCCTCTCCCATCTGTCTGTCTATAATGGCAGCACATACCAGTGGGGTTTGTCCATACTGGCAGCACATACCAGTGGGGTTTGTCCATACTGGCAGCACATACCAGTGGAGTTCAGATTCTCCATTTACACTTGGTGGCATGCCTTTACAAAGGCCTTCATTCTCTCTCTGTTGTTGGGTTCACTTAGAGGATGGATTATGATAATATGTCAACAGGGAAAAATCAAAAAGCGCAGCACCTTTGACGGTCAACATTGTGATGTTTCTCAGAGGTACGGGTTCTGCTTCAGGGTTTGGGAGCAACCAAAAATAGCATGTGGTAGCCGACTAAGCGCATTGAAAGGCACGTGCCAAGGTTTGGGACATGTGAGGCTTCGAGACAGAGAAATGACAGAATGTCAGAGTGAGAGGAAACAAACGAGGGGCATCGGAGCCAGCACCTAAACGAGGCTTTTGATGGCCACTTATCAAATCTCCAAGAAATCGCAGACATTGCCACAAATATTTAGGCATGACCAATCTGCAAAGCACAGAGGGGCCGGTGTTCAGCTCAATGGAAGCAAAGCCAAGTTCAGAACAGGTGACATTCTATTATGCCATCAGTGCTGGAAAGAAGTCCTCTTCAGAATATTAACTCTTGCCCAGGCTTTCGGGCTTTGGAAAAACAGAAAACAGATGGCCAGGTGAAAGGACCAACTTTGACATGTTCATCGGTGCCCTTTAGATTGTGGACTCGGACACCCCCACTCACTAAATGTTCTTGAATTTCTAGATGCTAAAAGCTATGCACGCATTTGCTTATTCCTAAATATACTCAAGGTTTCTATAGCAGACCCCTCTGATTATGGGGGCGGCTGAGAGGGTGCAGGGGATAATGGCCACAGGATGAGCGTAGGATTAGAAGAGGTCTACATGCCCGTGAGGAAGCGAGCTGGCAAGAATGAGGACTCCGCACAGAGTTGCTCATCCTCTGCTCTTTCGGCCCAAGCTTCGCCCCAGGAAGCATTCTTCCACACCCCCTTTCCACTGCATATCTTAACTTATGGGGTGCTGAACGATGCCCGCTCAAGGATCCCCGAGTCTCTTGGGGCCTCCAGAGGATCTGCTTGGGCAGCAGTCGTATCCGCATCTCAAACAACCCACAACAGCACATTGCGGTGCGGGTATGTCCACGCGTTCCTCCACTGCTGAAAATGGAGGTCCGCGGCCGTAGCCGCCCTCGCCTCTTTGGCAACCACATTGGAGATATCCTTTTCACACGCTTCTCAGAGTACTTACCCATCATAAAATCAGATCAGTGTTTAACGCACTCATTGTTGACCTATGAGTTCATGTGTCTAGCCATGATGCAGATTTGATTCTGTGCAAAAAGGTGAGTGGCTTCTACACCACCAGAAAGCCGCCCGGAACACCTTGGCCAGTGAATGTCTGTACTCCCTTCAGGTCCACTCTGCTACTACCTTGGAGACGGTCCCATGTGAATTCCCAAACTTCTAGTTGAATGAGGCCAGTATCAATATAAAAGTGTTTGTTATAAAGACATGTAACCTCTTCTGCCCTGGCGTGCGGATTACGGAGCGCGTTCTCCAGTGTCACCCCCCGCACCTGTTTTTCTTTAGCCGCTTCATCATTCCATCTAGTTTTACTAGACTGCCTGTGAACGTCCCAGGCAGATCCAGAAGATGACATTCAGCTTCCATCCACGCCGCATGAAAACGGAGCGTGCATGTTGGGCACCTTCAGGGCTCGCAAAAAGTGTTTCAGTTATTGCTTATTTGTATTGTTTTGTGTCATTACTGTCAAGTCATGGGGGTGGCTGTTTGCATAATTTAGAGCATTTGCAGTCTTTTTTCTAATTTTTGCAGAGGGAACAAACAGGGGAGTCTGTTTTTCATGTCATTGATACGTTACAAACTCATGCATGACACGCTACGTCATTGAGATGCATTCATCATGTGCAGGGGGCACGCGCTGTGCACGTCAGATCTTCACACGACAGCGGCCCACATTGGTTTGTAAGGCCCCAGCTTGGATCGAGATGTTCTGTGTGTTATTTTGTTTGTTTTAAGTTAGGGTGAATGTTTATGCGTCTTTGAGTCACAATACTTGATCTTAAATGAAGGGAAGCCCTTTTCTGTTTCCATGCTACAGGGTTTGTCCTACCCGGAAACACGTCATGATGGCAACCGTTCTGCTTCCAGGCAGTTAGTAACAATCTAGGCTAGCTGTAATGCTCACATGTGATCAAGGCAGCAATTGAGTAACAGGGCGTTTAGGTTGAGATAGAAACATTTAAGCCCAGTGTGATGTGTGTCCCTCCCACGTCTATTACCCTTTTTAAGGGATGTGTCTCTCCCATGTATATTGCCCTTTTAAAATGGGCCATAACGGTGCCAGGCCCCAAGCTAACAAAAGGGGCGACTGCAGGCACGTGCATCAGAACAGCTGCACACTCCAACTATGGAACTCCTGTTGTCTCCGTCTCTCATTGTGGGCCTGCAGGTCCCTGCTGGTCTGGGCCCCCCAGACTAGCCTGGTGCTCTGGGTCCAGCCCAGGCACCCACCAACCATCCAGGATGTTACAGGCATCCATGGTGCTACGGCACCTAGGCTGTGCCCCACAGCCTCACAGGGCCCTGCCCTGCAACGAGCAACAACAACGGCCAGCACCAGTGAGGCCGGCTGCGCGACCACCGCCGGCCCCACAATACCCTTGTGCCTGTAGAATATGCATTCAAGCCTGGCCTCACACAGAGCATGTATACATCATGCTGCAATTATAATAGCATTTCTTGTAGTTTGCCTGGCTTCATCGAAGGCCAATTAGATGTTACCGTTACAGACATGCCAGAATGTCCCATTCCAGTCTGAAAATCCTGCTCCAGTCCTGGTTTTTACTTTTCCACGGTGAGGCTTGTTATCCAGGGTTTACAATGGGGAAAATCTGAGACTACAAGAACCAAAATGCACATTAAAAATTCAAGACTGGAGTTGCATCTCCCAAATGGAATTGCGCATGTTGTCATTAATGTCATTACCCAACTTGCCTGGTACTCAACATATTGAGCACAGGAGAATTACCGGTTGAGACGCTCCAGTGCAGGTGATCTCAGCAGCCAGCCCTTAACTCACTGAGCTATTGCTCCGGGTAATCGAATGAGTAGTTGGTATAAACCCAGGGCATGCTATGAATCATGTATCAAAAGTGTGCCCACAGGAAGGAACCTGGGCTACAGTTGAAAGGATAAGGAGATTTAATCGCTATGCGCTTTAAATTAAACGTAAAGCGCCTTGACAGTTTGTCAAACGTTGTGATTACAGCTGTAAGCACTGTATTTCCTAGATATAACTGATGGCACGCGGGTAAAAGGCTCCCCCTCAGGAGACTGGCTGCTTCTGGGAGAAAGCGGTAAAAGAATTCACTCGTTTGTTGTCTTTTCTGCTATTAGCATTTTATTAAATGATAACGGGGATGTTCATTGCTCTAAAACAGAATAATCATGTTTTATAAATGATGATTCCCGGGCCTTAAAACGTGGATTTATGGTCAACTCGCGGCTACTGGGAAGATGACACATCCGAAGGGTATTTTGTGTAGGAAAGTGGCGGCCATGCTGGGAAGGCAATTGACATTGTTTACGCCCCCTTTCGCAACAAACCACCGAGCGAGCATGAACATAGAAAGGGGAACGTGTTGCGTGCCAGTAACTTTTACATGGCCCGGAGTTCAGCCGCAATAAAATGGACGACTTGTATGTACAAATGAAACACACAGCTCGGATTCAGGCCATCAAACACACAATTACCTAATTAGGTGGTGTTTTGTTGTTGGTCGCTCTGTGAGGTCCCGAAAGCTGTACCAAAAACAAGTTGAAAGATGCAGAGCGAGGGATAAAGTGAGGGCAGAACATACCCTGTGCACACGTGAAATGTACAAGGGCCTAGATTGCGACATGGACAGCACATCTATGTAGCGGCAGCCTGACTCTCCTGCACGCGGGGCTACTCTGAGAGTTGCATGGCACGACTTGCACCTTTGCTCGTCGCATTGCCCAACCAGCGTGAACTGCCTCCATCTTGTACCGCCATTCTAAGGAGGGTTTCAGGACGCTCTCCTCTGAAGAAAAATTGGAACTAATACCGCCAAATGGTTAAAATGCAAAGTAAATTATGTGTGTGTGTACGGATTAAAAAGTCAAAGAACTTTAAATATAACCCAACATCTATTTGATAACAGTGAGAAAAATACATTGCGGGAGCTTGATACATTCTATACTATCAACCAGGGCTGACCTTAGCAGCAGCAGTACCCCGGGCAGCAGAACCAAAATGTGGTGCACCCCCCCACCCCACGTGCCCCTGGTCATGTGGGGTGGGGGCACATTTTTCAATGAGTGCTAATGCAAAATCATCAGTGGCCTATTGCTGTTAAATGCGCCCCACTCCTGATTGCAGGGCGCATTTAATTTCTGTAGGGCACCTTCTCCCACCGCACCAGCTAAGGGGACCTTGAAAGACTCCCCCATGCTGACATGGAGGGGGGGCTAATGGCGCTCTGGGCGGGCATCCAGGCAGCCCAGCCCTATGACCGGCTTTTCTCTCTTGGAAGATGATTGAAAGAGAAAGAGTGTGGGGGAGTGAGAGGGAAAGATCGTGGGGGAATGTAAGAGGCACAGAAAAGCAGGCACCATCAATCTTAATGTACAGATGTAGCACTTGAGGCAACCCAGAGGTTCATCAAAATGCCAAAGGTGCCTATCGAGGAGCGGGCACTTGTAGTCTGCAAAGTTACGACTAGTGGGTTGTGGCGAAGGAATTCACAGGTGGAGCGTGTTAATGGGAGTGGACCTCAGAAAGTGAATATCTCCTAGTCCTGGTTCTAACCTTCAAAGTGACCTCAATTGTCCTATATACAGTAAATGGTGGCAAAGTGGCAACAGCTTACAACAGATCACAGTGCTGATGGGTGTGAGCAAGGAGATCACAGTGCTGATGGGTGTAAGGATATCACTGTGCTGATGGGTGTAAGGAGATCACGGTGCTGATGGGTGTGAGTAAGGAGATCACAATGCTGATGGGTTTGAGTAAGGAGATCACGGTGCTGAATGGTGGGATTGGGGATATCACAGTGCTGATGGGTGTGAGTAAGGAGATCACGGTGCTGATGGGTGTGAGTAAGGAGATCACGGTGCTGATGGGTGTGAGCAAGGAGATCACAGTGCTGATGGGTGTGAGCAAGGAGATCACGGTGCTGAAGGGTGTGAGTAAGGATATCACAGTGCTGATGGGTGTGAGCAAGGAGATCACGGTGCTGAAGGGTGTGAGTAAGGATATCACAGTGCTGATGGGTGTGAGCAAGGAGATCACGGTGCTGAAGGGTGTGAGTAAGGATATCACAGTGCTGATGGGTGTGAGCAAGGAGATCACGGTGCTGAAGGGTGTGAGTAAGGATATCACAGTGCTGATGGGTGTGAGCAAGGAGATCACGGTGCTGAAGGGTGTGAGTAAGGATATCACGGTGCTGATAGGTGTGAGCAAGGAGATCACGGTGCTGAAGGGTGTGAGTAAGGATATCACAGTGCTGATGGGTGTGAGCAAGGAGATCACAGTGCTGATGGGTGTGAGTAAGGAGATCACAGTGCTGATGGGTGTAAGGACATCAAAGTGCTGATGGGTGTGAG
The DNA here is from genome assembly GCF_040938575.1 of Ambystoma mexicanum. Taxonomy (NCBI): domain Eukaryota; kingdom Metazoa; phylum Chordata; class Amphibia; order Caudata; family Ambystomatidae; genus Ambystoma; species Ambystoma mexicanum. Next base: position 38,033,712 of record NC_090936.1, on the reverse strand, counting down.
TAAGGAGATCACAGTGCTGATGGGTGTGAGTAAGGAGATCACGGTGCTGATGGATGTGAGTAAGGAGATCACGGTGCTGATGGGTGTGAGTAAGGATATCACAGTGCTGATGGGTGTGAGTAAGGAGATCACGGTGCTGATGGGTGTGAGTAAGGAGATCACAGTGCTGATGGGTGTGAGCAAGGAGATCACAGTGCTGAAGGGTGTGAGTAAGGAGATCACAGTGCTGATGGGTGTGAGTAAGGAGATCACAGTGCTGATGGGTGTAAGGACATCAAAGTGATGATGGGTGTGAGTAAGGAGATCACGGTGCTGATGGGTGTGAGTAAGGAGATCATGGTGCTGAAGGGTGTGAGTAAGGAGATCACAGTGCTGATGGGTGTGAGTAAGGAGATCAGTGCTGATGGGTGTGAGTAAGGAGATCACGGTGCTGAAGGGTGGGAGTAGGGATATCACAGTGCTGATGGGTGTGAGTAAGAGATCACGGTGCTGATGGGTGTGAGTAAGGAGATCACGGTGCTGATGGGTGTGTTAAGGAGATCACGGTGCTGATAGGTGGGAGTAAGGAGATCACGGTGTTGATGGGTGTGAGTAAGGAGATCACGGTGCTGATGGGTGTGAGTAAGGAGATCACAATGCTGATGGGTGTGAGTAAGGAGATCACAGTGCTGAAGGATGGGAGTAAGGATATCACTGTGCTGATGGGTGTGAGTTAGGAGATCACGGTGCTGATGGGTGGGAGTAAGATCACTGTGCTGATGGGTGTGAGTAAGGAGATCACAGTGCTGATGGGTGTGAGTAAGGAGATCACTGTGCTGATGGGTGTGAGTAAGGAGATCACGGTGCTGAAGGGTAGGAGTAAGGATATCACTATGCTGATGGGTGTGAGTAAGGAGATCACGGTGCTGAAGGGTGGGAGTAAGGATATCACTGTGCTGATGGGTGTAAGGAGATCACGGTGCTGATGGGTGTGAGTAAGGAGATCACAGTGCTGATGGGTTTGAGTAAGGAGATCACGGTGCTGAATGGTGGGAGTGGGGATATCACAGTGCTGATGGGTGTGAGTAAGGAGATCACAGTGCTGAAGGGTGGGAGTAAGGAGATCACGGTGCTGAAGGGTGGGAGTAAGGAGATCACTGTGCTGATGGGTGTGAGTAAGGAGATCACGGTGCTGAAGGGTGGGAGTAAGGATATCACTGTGCTGATGGGTATAAGGAGATCACGGTGCTGATGGGTGTGAGTAAGGAGATCACGGTGCTGAAGGGTAGGAGTAAGAAGATCACGGTGCTGATGGGTGTGAGTAAGGAGAACATGGTGCTGATGGGTGTGAGTAAGGAGATCACGGTGCTGATGGGTGTGAGTAAGGAGATCACAGTGCTGATGGGTGTGAGTAAGGAGATCACAGTGCTGAAGGGTGGGGGTAAGGATATCACGGTGCTGATGGGTGTGAGTAAGGAGAACATGGTGCTGATGGGTGTGAGTAAGGAGATCACGGTGCTGAAGGGTGGGAGTAAGAAGATCACGGTGCTGATGGGTGTGAGTAAGGAGAACATGGTGCTGATGGGTGTGAGTAAGGAGATCACGGTGCTGATGGGTGTGAGTAAGGAGATCACGGTGCTGATGGATGTGAGTAAGGAGGACATGGTGCTGATGGGTGTGAGTAAGGAGATCACGGTGCTCATGGGTGTGAGTAAGGAGATCATGGTGCTGATGGGTGTGAGTAAGGATATCACAGTGCTGATGTGTGTTAAATGTTAATGTTAAATGTTAAAGGTATTTGTACCACGCACCGTCACCAACAGAATTGGTCCCCAGGCGCTCTGGCGGATCTGTAAATGATAAGGTGGGTTGGGGTGGGTTAGTAAGGTGAAGAGGGAGTAGGATAGTGAGAGGAGTGGTGTTCTGTTGGCAGCTTCAACTCGGTATACTGCAGATGCTGAGCTTTGATGCGGGTATCGGGTCTGTCATAGCCCGTGTGTGCTGTTGGTCCGGTTTATGTGTTATTGCAGTGTTGTGAATTGCGTGTGACTTGTTGTGCGAGAGATGGTTGTGTGAGTTTGAGTGAGATAAGTATGCAAAGTTTGAGCTTATATTGGTTAGTGGGTTACCTGACCTTTGGCATGCTAGCCTTTGCAGTTCTTTCCCAGTGTGGCACCAGTTGACCCCCACAACTCTATCTGGATGCGGCATGGGCCAATGTCCAGAATTCTATCTGGGTGTGGGCAAGCCAACATTCACAGTCCCGTCCAGATGCGGCACAAGCTAGCGTCCAGAAATCTGTCCAGGTGTGGGCACGCTATCATCCACAACCCCATCTGGATGCTGCGCAGGCTTGTGTTCACAATTCAAGTGTGGCACACGCAAATATTCAAGTTTCATCTAGGCGCGGCCTTGCTATCCTTCAATCAATCCCATCTAGATGCGACGCAGGCCAGTGTCCACAATTCTAGGTGTGGCCTGTGCTAGTCTTCAGGTTTCGCATAGGTGCGGGCATGCTAACGCTCGAAGTCCTATCTAGATGCAACACATGCTTATATTTCACAAATCTATCTAGGTGTGGGTATGTTGGCATTCAGCTTTCACCTAGATGCGGGCATGCCAACACTCATGGTCCTACCTAGATGCGATGCAGGCTGACATTCTCAATTCTGTCCAAATGTAGACATGTTAACATTCACAACTCCATCTAAGGGCGGGCATGCTAGCATTCAAAGTCCCCTCTAGATGCGACGCAGGCCAATGTCCACAACTCCATCCAAGTGTGGCCATGCTAATATTCTCAATTCTATCTAAATGCGTCTGCCGGTCTGGATATGGTGTGTCCGGTACGTGCGAGTGGGCGAGTCACTTGAGGGCTTTCGTCTGTGTCTAAGTATGTGTTCAGTCTCTGGAGCCTTCCTTTTGTGGCTATTTTCCATGATATCTTCTGCTCTGTCGGGTGGTTAGTTCTTTGGTTTGAGTGTTTGTCCAGATTGAGAGTGGCCGGGATTGGAGTTATTTTCATCGTTGTTTTAATGTCTGCGCATTTTGGTGCGTATCAGTTGTGGTTACCCTGTGAAGAGCCATGATTTGAGGAGTTTCCTGAATGCTAGGGGGTTTGTTGTGTTCCGTATATTCTTAGGTAGGTCATTCCAGGTTTTGGGTGCCTGGTGGGAGAAAGAGGATCCTCCGAGTTTTTTTCTGTTGTAGGGTTTTGGTTCCAGGCGTATGTCGGTGCTTGATCTTAGTGTTCTTGTCGATTGATGTAGGCGTAGTTTGTCGCTTAGGAATTCTGCACCTTGTTTGTGGATTGCTCTGTGCGTGATGCACATGGACTTGAACTTTATTAGTTGTTTTAGTGGTAGCCAGTGTAGTATTTTTAGCGCGGGTGTGATGTGTTCTCTTCGGGGTAGCTTGAGGAGGAGTCTGGCTTCTGCATTTTGTATGTGTTGCAGTGTTTTTAAAAGTCGTTCGGGCATGCCCAGGTATAGGCTGTTGGCATAGTCTACTCTGGACATGATCAGAGCGATGATGGTAAGTGTTTTGTTGGCGAACGACAGGAACGGTAGGATCCTTTTTGCTGCTCGCAGGAGGAAGAAACATTTCTTGATTACCGAGTTTACTTGTGGCTCCAGAGTGAGGTTGTTATCCATTAGGACCCCTAGGCTTTTTACAGTTGATGATGGTTCTGGTGTGGTGCCGAGCTCTCTTGGCCAGGGGATGTAGTTTATGTCTCCTCCCTTTTTTGAAACAATCATTGTGCCTCATTACGACCCAGGCGGTAAGTTACCGCCTGGGCCGTGACTTTACCACCATGGCGTAAACTACGTTTACGTCATGGTGGTTGGCGGACTTACCGCCCCATTCCGACCTTGGCGGGGCGGTAAGTCCCCAATCCCCATTTACCCTTCCCCATTCCTATTTTTGCCCCATATGGCATAATGGGAGTGGGGAAGGCGTTAATTACGCCACCGTAAATTACAGTGGCGTAATTAACTCCATGGTCCCTTAGCGCCATGGATTTTAACACCTGCTAAAAGCAGGTGTTAAGTCCACCATGGCGCTAAGGGACCTCGTACTCAGGCGGTAAGGGTCGGCGCTGTTAACGCCGCCGTAAAACCCTTACCGCCTGAGTCGTAATTTTGCCTGGGTTGATTTTGAGATGGTTGAGGTTCATCCAGTTGAATATGTCACGAAGGCAATTCTCTAGTGTGGTGTTTTCTTCTCTGGTTTCTTGTATGTTGAAGATTATTTGAGTATCGTCGGCGTAGTTGTAGCATGTGAGGCCGTGTTTTTGATGACTTTGATTAGTAGGTACATGTAGATGTTGAATAGCAGCGGGGAGAAGGATGAGACTTGTGGTACTCCACACATGGATTATCTGGGTTTGGATTTAAAAGGTTTCATCCATACTGTTTCTGTTCTGTTTGTTAGGAAGGATTTGATCCATAGTAGGGCAGTGTCTGTTATCCCTAGTCCTTCTAATCTATTTATGAGGATGGTGTGGTTGACAGTGTCGAAAGCTGCAGACAGATCAAGGAGAATCAGGGCGGTACTGTTGTCCGAGTCTGCATTTGTTTTTAGGTTGTCCCATATTGAGAGGAGTGCTGATTCTGTTCCTCTCATGGGTCTGAAACCAACGTGTGCCTGGTCTAGTAGGCAGTGCTCTTCTATGAATTCTTGGGTTGTTTGTTAGACGTACGTTTCTAGCAGTTTGGCTATGTAAGGTATGTTGGAGATGGGTCTATAGTTAGATAAGTCCTCTACGTTTCCGGTTGTGTCTTTGCGTAGCGGCTTGATGTAGGCTGATTTGAAGGCCTGTGGTACTTTACCTGTTGAGATTGAGAGGTTGAGGAGGTTCCTGTGGTATTCCATGGGGGTTCCTTGTTTGAGAATTGTTTTGTATATGTCCGGGGGGCGGGGGTCTCCAGGAGAGCCTGATTTGTTGCTTTGGTTTACCAGTTTGACGAAAGCCTCAACTGATATTTCTGGGAAGTTTCGTAGCTTGTTTGCTTGTTCCTCGTCGGTGTTGGTGGGGTTTGTGCTGTGATCGCTTGGTCTGTTTTGAATGGTGTGTTGGATGGAGGTTATTTTGTTTTTGAAGTGGTCTCCAAGGTCCTCGCAGAGTTTCATCGATGGAATTGGCGTGTTGTTGCAGCCCGGTGGGTTTTTTATTTCGTTTATGATTTTGAATAGTTCTTTCTGGGCGTTTGGTGCTCTGAAGATTTGGTTGTCGTAATGTTTCCTCTTCGCTTTTTGTTTTTCCTTTTTATATGAGCGGATCTGTTGTAGGAATTTCAATTTGTTTGCGGAGGTGTTGATGGTCCTCCATTCAGATTCTAGTTTTCGTTTTTTTCTTTTCATGGCGTTGAGTAGTGGGGTGAACCACTTTGCTGTGGTTTTCTTACGTGATGGGGTGAAGGGCTTTTCTTTGGCGATGTTGTCTAGGGTTGTTGTGATCCAGGTATGAAGTAGGGCAACTTTTTTGTCTAGATCTGCTTCTTCCATGGTTGATGCTTGTGGTTTGCTGAGTTCTAGGAGTTCGGTTAGGTTGAAGTTTTTTATGGTTCTCCAATTTCTTTTCGTCATGATGGGTCGTTTTTCTTGTTGCTTTTTTGTTGGAGCGGTCGTTGTGATTATGAATGGAATGATGAGGTGGTCGCTCCAAAGTATTTGAATTGGGGGTGCCGTGGTGATGAGATCATTGTTGGTGAAGATTGTGTCAAGTGTGTGCCGTGCTGAGTGGGTTGCTCCTTTGACTAGTTGTTTTAGGTTCATGGATGCTAGTTGGGCAGTTAGGGATTTTTGTGTGGTTGTGGTTTCTTCGTTGAACCAGATGTTGAAATCTCTGAGGATGATCAGATGATTGTACTTGATGGCTAGGGTGGTGATTGCTTCCGTGAAAGCGTCTATGAAGGTCGCGTCGTAGGTTGGTGGTCTGTATATCAGTATGAATTTCAGGTTAGTTTTGGGGTTTACTGAAAGTCGTAGTATTAAGGATTTGCATTTCTCGATGTTTAGAGGATCTTCCATTTTGATGGCCAGTTGTTCCTTGTGGATGATCGCTAGTCCCCCCTCTTTTGGATTTTCTGTTTGTTTGGATGCATTTGAAGTCTTCAGGCAGGCAGTTGTTGAGGGTGATCTTGTAGTTGTCGTCTAGCCATGTTTCGGTTATAAATAGGATGTCTACGCCTCCTTCTGAAAGGAGGCCGTATATTTCAGTTGAGTGTTTGGACATTGACCTTGCGTTTATTAGGTAGCAGTGGATTCTCTGGGTGAGATTTTGTTTTGAGGTTATTTGTTGTTCAAGTTTGTAGTTGTCTGTTCGTGGTGTTTCCGCGTTGATGTCGGTAGGATGAAGAACGGCGACAGCTGCTTCTTCATTGAAGCGGTCCAGTAGGTTGGTAACAGGGCTGATTATTCTTGGTGTTTCTGCTGTGATGCTGTTCGGGTGAAGATCAGCGGTGGTTTCTTCATTGAGTCCGATTCTTGGGTGGGAGGTGGCATTGCTGGTTGTCAGTGCTTCGCCGTATTGTGCGGGATGTAGTGGAAAACAACGTTGTTCTGTTCTTGTGATGTAAGGTGTGATGGGGTCAGAGCCCTCCCAGTCTCTTGTTGAGTGCTCGCATCGTTTTTCCACATGTTTCAGGAAATTCTTTGCATGTTTTGGGGTTTCCGTGTTGGGGTGTTGGTGTACCGTGGTTGTTGCGAGGTAAGGTGTGAGGTATAAGGATTTTTCTCTTGTAGATTTTGTTCCAGTTATGGCTGTGTTGGGCGTGTTTCCTTCCAGTGGGGCTGATTCTTGTGGGTTATGTCGGTGCTGTGTGTTCGCGTTCTCTTTCTCTGTGTCCTTTTCTGGGTCAGGCCATTTTCCAGTTTAAATGCAGGCGTAGTAAGGTAGTTGGTCCTCTATGCTATGTTGTGCAGTCGCAGTGCCCTCGGTTTTTCCTTCTCTGGATGCGCTGGGGTGTTCTCTGGCTCAGTGTTGCTTTCCTGTCGATGGGTAGGGTGTGTTTCCTAAGGGTGCGCTGTCGGGGGGGGGAGGGGGTTAGGGTGTTAACGGTCGGTTGGAATGGGATTTGACTGAGTTAGGTTGTGGTGGGTTTCCGGGATTGATGAGAGTACTGAGCTAAGCGCAGTTAGATTATTTGAGAGACTTGTATAGTGGGAGGGAGTCCTATTAGTGCAATTTAAACATGACACAATGCAGTTTGGAGGCAGAACCCCTGCTAGGTTTGAGAAACATGTATAGTGGGAGAGAGGCCTATCAGTGCAATCTAGACATCATACAAAGCAATTTGGAGATAGGGCCCCAGCTAAACTTGAGACCTGCGTAGTGGGAGAGAGGCCTATCAATGCAATCTAGAACATCATACAATGGAAATTTTGGGGACAGAGCCCCAGCTGAATTTGAGAGGCCGGTATAGTGGGAGAGAGGCCTATCAATGCAGTCCAGAACATCAGACAATGCAATTTGGGGACAGAACCCCAGCTAGATTTGAGAGATCTGTATAGTGGGGGAGAGGCCTATCAAATATGCGATTTGGGGACAGAACCCCAGCTAAATTTGAGCGACCTGTATAGCAGGAGAGAGGCTTATCAGTGCAATCTAGAACATCATACAATGCAATTTGGTGACAGAACCCTAGCTAAACTTGAGAGACCTGTGTAGTGGGAGATAGGCCCATCAATGGAATCTAAACATCATACAATGCAATCGTCTTCTTTACTTTTGGTTCGGCAAGTGGCTTGGAGTCTGGGGCAGAGTAGTTGCTCCACTCCTGACCCAGGCCACTCCTACCTTACTGATCCTTGTAGATGCTAGTTACGGCCGGCCACTGCTTACCCTGCAGACACCGGTTGACACTTCTTGGAGCCGCCTCAGTCGGAGCCGCCCTTGGCCCTAGTGCTCCAATCAGGGCTCGGGGGCAGGATGGGAGGCGGGAGGCCTGGGATGTGGAAGGGGAGCTGGGATGAAGGTGGCGGGCTGGGGAGGGAAGCGGGCCTGGCCGCGGGTCTTCCTTTCCTTGTTGGGTGGGTGGCGGGGGGTCTGGGGCCTTACCTGGTTGTGGCGAGGGATGAGCCGAGTGACTCTGTGGGTCTGGAGACCTGGGCACACACACGGAGCTAAGCTCCAATCGGGGCTCGGGGGCGGGATGGGAGGCGGGAGGGCTGGGATGTGGAAGGGGAGCTGGGATGGAGGTGGCGGGCTGGGGAGGGAAGCGGGCCTGGCCGCGGGTGTTCCTTTCCTTTTTGGGTGGGTGGCGGGGTGTCTGGGGCCTTACCTGGTTCTGGCGAGGGATGAGCCGAGTGGCTCTGTGGGTCTGGGGGCATGGGCACACACACGGAGCTAAGCTCCAATCAGGGGTCGGCGGCGGGATTGGGAGGCGGGAGGGCTGGGATGTGGAAGGGGAGCTGGGATGGAGGTGGCGGGCTGGGGAGGGAAGCGGGCCTGGCTGCAGGTGTTCCTTTCCTTGTTGGGTGGGTGGCGGGGTGTCTGGGGCCTTACCTGGTTGTGGCGAGGGATGAGCCGAGTGGTGTGAGTAAGGAGATCACGGTGCTGATGGGTGTGAGTAAGGAGATCACAGTGCTGATAGGTGTGAGTAAGGAGATCACAGTGCTGATGGGTGTGAGTAAGGAGATCACAGTGCTGATGGGTGTGAGTAAGGAGATCAGAGTGCTGATGGGTGTGAGTAAGGAGATCACGGTGCTGATGGGTGTGAGTAAGGAGATCACGGTGCTGATGGGTGTGAGTAAGGAGATCACAGTGCTGATGGGTGTGAGTAAGGAGATCACAGTGCTGATGGGTGTGAGTAAGGAGATCACAGTGCTGATGGGTGTAAAGAGATCACAGTGCTGATGGGTGTGAGTAAGGAGATCACAGTGCTGATGGGTGTGAGTAAGGAGATCACAGTGCTGATGGGTGTAAGGAGATCACAGTGCTGATGGGTGTAAGGAGATCACAGTGCTGATGGGTGTGAGTAAGGAGATCACAGTGCTGATGGGTGTGAGTAAGGAGATCACAGTGCTGATGGGTGCGAGTAAGGATGGCAGCTGTGAACTGGATAATCCTGGAAGTCAAGCAGCGTAGCAGCGTCTGTCTGACCTGCTAGGATTGTGAACGTGAGGCGTTGGGGTGCCACTGAAGATACACCTCTCCTTGAGGGAGGATTCAGGGGGGGGGGTCCAACATGTTCCTGCTGCAAACCTCAGCCACTGCAGGAGCAGAGGCATAGGGTTCAGGTCCTGCAACTAATGCCTTCTTTTTCCTAAATCTCCTCCACCGTCTTCTAAGCAGGGATTGCATTTTTATTCAGATCCAAATTCAGATGGCGACGACCAAGGGCCACTACTTTCAATCATCCCAGACCTTGTCCACTTGAGAAAAAAGCTCAAGGCGTTTTATCTGCTGGCTGTCCATTTTAACTACGATCAAATTGGGCACTGGTGCTGCCCCACACACTTCTGCATCCGTAGACCCATCTAAGAGGTGCCAAGGATTTCCTGTGTTTTTTTCCCCTTGATCTATATCAGGGTCTGTAACCTTTGCTCTCCAGATGTTTTGGATTGCAAATCCCATTATCCCTTTCCATGAACTATGCTGGCTAGGGCTGATGGGAGTTGTAGTCCAACCTATCTAGAGAGCCAAAGGTTGCAGGCGCCTGAGCTATACAATCATCAATATAACTTGAGATATGTTCAAAACGCCTACATATTTATTTACAGAGACACAACCCTGTTATAGCTGCCAACACTGTGGGAGTGTTATAAAGGGTAATGAAATCACCCACCGGCAAACCGGAAAAAAGATAACATTAAAACATTAATGTACCTGTGACTCGGTCAACGTGATTTTTGCACAGAAAGGGCCTTGTGGGCTGGCCTATGTGGGCATGACAACGAGGAAGTCAAAGGTCTGTTAGAGCGAGCACAAATCACATATTTGTACAGGGAACTTAACATCTCCGGTAGCTATGCATTACTAGGAGGCAAGACACAGTGTGGCGCAAATAAAATGTGCCATTCTGGAAGAAGTAACGATGCTAAGAAGGGGAGGGGACAGAAATAGAATACTTATGCAAAAAGAAGTTGTGGATTGACCACTTGGATTGTGTATCACCAAGAGGGATGAATATGGAATGCGTTGTGATGTGTTTCATTTGAAAGGGAATTGGTGACAGAATGTGAGCAGGCTTGTCCTGTGAGAAACATTTCGCAGAGGGTGACTGGTTAAACTAGACTGTGAGCAGGTGTGAGAAAGCTGAGGGTATTCTCACTCCTACTCCCCTGGGATCTTCTTCTCAGGTGGCCAGGGAAGGCCATCACTTTTGGATCCTGACCCTGGGGGTGGACAAGCAAGGGAGGATCACCTGGGTGCAGGGTCCTTGGGGATTGGGAGTGAGGTACCAGCAGGTGGGACGTGGTATCCCCCTTCACTTTAGAAAGTCAACTCAACTTCCCCCAAGCCTTCCAGGGCTATTACAAATCATCCCTTTCATTTCCCCAACTGTGCCCTTTAACAGTACTGGAACGAGGATGAGGCGACTAGGAGTAATGACTACTTACAACTCATGTGTCCACTTTAACGCTGAGATGAGGAAGATACCTGCTAGAAGTCAAAGAGGTCAGGCATGTTCTCTTAATCAATGTCAGGCAGACTTGGACAATGGTGCACACCTGCAGCCCATTGAAGGACCACAGGTGTATAAAGGGAGAAGCCAAGAAGTGAGTAGAGAGAGAGACCTGGCGAGCTATCGAGACAGAGATCAACAGGAGACCCTGGAAGACTGGAGGCAGCCGTGGTGGGACCCGAAGTGGAGCCGGGATGCCGTCTTACATCCCCATGCCATGGGAACCCTAAAGTGAAAGTGGGAGCAGAGCTGCAGCGAGGCCAGAGTGAAGAGGGCGCTGTGTCCGTCCTTGCGGAAGCAGCAGGGCCGCCTGCACCAGCCAAGCTCCAGTTAGCAGGCGAGCGGGGCTCGCAGAAGCAGAAGCAGCAACCAGAGCAGAGGAGAAAAGCCACGAGTATCGCCAGAGGAGGAAGCGGATGACCAGTGAGTGCTGGGAAGACACCCAGAGACCGGGGCACCCGAGCGGGCTGCACAAGCATAGAGCAGTATTGAAGGAATACATGCTTCAGTCACAAATGCTTCTGTGTTGTTAAATGGAGGTAAATATCGCGCAGCATAGTAATTCCCCATATTGAATAAAGAACTGAAAACAGTAACAAAGCAAGAAAAATTAAAGACTTTAATTACAGAGTTCAAGTCAACTTTGAGAAACCATTTGTTTATTGCACAACAAACTGATTAAACCCTAAAACTATACTTAAAAGATGGTAAACTATGCACTGGAAAGAAGCCAAGCATGAGAGAAGGAAAAAGGTGACCAGAAGCAAAGTGTGAATAAGACCCTGAAATACAGTGATACATTGAATGTATATAGAACAAAGATGCCACAAAGCTTCTCACCCTCCCTGCGTTGGAGCGCGTCGAAACGTGTGTTAAGTGTAAATGACCAATAAATGAATAAATAAGGACTGGCTCAGAGATTTGAGATTTGAAGGGCAATCTTAGAGGCGGACACAAGTACTCCAGGTCAATAAAACTCAAAAATAGGGCAAGATATTGAGGAGCTATGTGTGAGCAAGAGAGCTAAGGGTTTCTGGTTGCGTGACCTGTGATGGGTGGACTGTGTGGTATGACAACTGCGCGTAGACCAGAGAACCCCAACGTGTCAAACCGGAGCCAGATAAATGTGCAAAGTGTCAAGCAGGAAATCCTTCATTGTCGCATTTAAAGAATTGTTGGAAACTACCTTGAGGACAGAGCCCCAAGACCACTTCTTTTGTGGTAACAGTCAGTCAGAATACTTTTATTCGGTAAAAGAACCTTCAAGTTACAATATAAAAGATGAACACATAAAAGCATGAATAAAAAAATAAATAAATAAAGAAGCAGTTCACATTATCGATTTTCCACATATAAAACAATGAATATTGTAAAAAGACTACAGAGTAAAAACAGAAGGGGAGTCAAGCTCGCAACCTTGATTAAAACCCATTTCTCATTTCACGGCCTGAAATGTCTTCTCAATAACCAGGTCCTATAGCTATAGCGAGATGTTGCACAAATCACTAAAGTGGACGAGGGATAGGTTGAAAACAACATAGCAGAATGCAAAGCGCATTTGCCAGCGTCTCTAAGAACCGGTTTTAGATTCAAACGTCGTCCGCCTATTGATTTTTCACATAACGGAAAGACATGTGGGACAGTTTCTTTTGACTGCCGACACGTGGGACATCAATTAGATGCTACAAGGTGCCACGCATAAGTCAATGTGGCAACAGGAAAAATGCCCAACTTCCGGCGAGTGTACAGGGATCGCTGGAATGAAAGAGACATACCATCTAAATAAGACTTAAAATCAGGATCGTCACTGTTCATGATATATACAGGACCGAATTTGGACTCGGTAACTTCTGCAAGAAGATAGTCCATAGCTTGAACAGTGCTTTTGGCTCGAATCAGATCCGAGCGACAGCAGTCCCTGGGTTTGCTACACAGCATGCCATATCGAGGCAATATAACATAGACTCTTTTACCCCCACTTAGAGGCACGAGATAGGTCAAAGTTCCCTGCATGTCTCCAGACCTGGTTGGCACCAAACCCTGATCCAGTAGAATGCTGGATTAATCATCGCCTGTCCACCGACAAAAGTAATACCATATTCCAAAAGGGCCGGGCAGAGGGAGCAATCTTGGGGACTAATAAACGTTGTTGTAAGAATGGAGTTTCTTTCAAAATGAGTTTCCCAATCTTCACATAACCCCCAAAGTGCTGACCCATACAATACAGCGGGGAGGACTTGTTTGCTATAAAGGTCCAAGAAGGGGGACACAGCACCACTGCCATGCCTGAAAACATTGGACCTAATGGTGCCACTTAGTTTAGCCAGGTAACTACTGCCCTGTCCACCAGGACCACCCGGCCAGGATACCCCCAAGTTATCCAAGTGTGCCACCTGTTCAATCTTTGGGCGGTAGGGGCTGTACACCGCTGATGGTGATTTGCCATCATTCAGATTTTAACACACCTCAGTGCTTTTAGAAAGAGAAATTGACATTTTTCTAGACCTTGTGATAATTGATACATTGAACTTGGGGACAGGAACCCCGAGAATTTCTGATGAGAGCTGTTGCAACTATATTGCACTTGGGGAAGGGACACTGAGAAAGGTGAGGAACTGTCAGACTTTAAGTCCGAGAGAAGGTATCTTGAGAACTGTTGTGAACTTGTTTATACTTGGGGAAGGGGAGCTGAAGAAGAAGCCCCGAGCTGGAAATTTCTCAGAACCTTACTTTTGGAACACTGTTCAGTTTATGGTGGACATCTCTACGCATTGTTTTGCTTGAGGTGTGAGGGCAAGCATAGTTTTTGGACACAGACAGACTTTTAAGTTGAACTTACTGACATGGACTGTCCTTAGTTTCTTTAGGTAGGGAAATCCCACCTTAGCATAGGGCAAGTTAGGCCTTGCACTACCCTGACATTTGAGTAAATGAAGGCAAGTCCCTGAATGCTCACACCAGAGAGAATACAACCCACTAGGGAACAAAGGCCCAAGTCGATCTTGTAAGGATAACAAGTTTTAATCCCATACAGAGATGAGCGCAAACGCAAATAACTCTGCTGCCAAGAACGTTCAGCCGAATAGTAGTACAGGCAGAATCTTATAAAGAAAAACATTTTCACATATGACTCAACATATACAGTAGAAATCCGCACAGATGGTTGGTGTGCGCCTATACATGATCCGCCTGCTCCATCTGAAATGCCAGGTCATTGGTTCCAGCCCAGTCTGTCTGTCTTCCATCACGTGCGTGCTGCGGTGATCATCTTCTCAGGGCGAAGGTCAAAGAACAAAGTAACTACATTGCTACTTTGTCATTATACTGTGCATCTGACAGATGTTATGGCTGGGTTAGGATGTTCTCGGGCACTCTAACCTTCACACACACATTTCACTCACTCCCTTCCGTGCCATCCAGCTCCAAGGTCCCTTCCCTTGTTTTGAACTATAATGTATCCCTCCCAGCGCCTTGCAATACAAATCACACGATTGTAATTCAAAAACCCGCAATGTCCGCACTCTTTGAACATTCAGGACTTGTTACTCTTAGGGTTGCTGGCCAGAGGGCACCTGGTGCCATGGAATTCCGGGGTCTTAGGGCTTAGTCACTTATACAAGCTATAACTCCTAATCGCCTCGGGATGGGCCGGGTCATACTTTGGCAGTGTGAGATAACATGCACACCAGCCACCGGACTCTGCTCGCGGCCTTGTAGGGCACATTCCTCTTGAGTCTTTGCAACACTGTTAGAACAATGAACAGGCGTTGTGGTGGTTGGGGGTGTGGCTCATCCTCCTGGCAGCTCGGGCATGGCTGGAGATTTCCCTTGTCTCGTAATATTGGCCTAGTGCATGCAATGACGCATTCGCCATGCAGGCCTTGTCTCTTAACTACCGTTACTAACGGTTTATAGACATAATTTCGAAATCAAAAATTTCAAAAGTCAAAAAGTCGACAAAAATAATGTCGAAAAAAATAATGTCGAATTTATTTTTTATGACGTTTTTTTTTCGAAATGGGGGGGTTCCCCCCCAACCCCCGTTTTTTCTTTTTTTTTTTGTTTTTACCTATTTTTTTTATATAAACTAGAGCCCAAAAAAAATATCGTAAAAAAATAATAATTCGACATTTTTTTTTTCGACATTTTTGATTCGACTTTTTTGACATTCGAAATTTTGTATTCGATATTATGACTGGACACCGTTACTAACATATACACAAAAATAGCAATCTTGCTCGTGCCCTGCGCTACACTATGTGAGTTGATTATATTTGATTATATTGAAGTGGGGTCCTGTATATTGTGCGGTGGTCCGCTCACCGCCCCCCCCCTGTTCCATCATAGTGCTTTGAATGCATCTCGCCTCACTCTAAAGCGCGTAGGGGGTGGGACGGGTCTGCTCCCTTCCCAACATTAATATAAGTATTTCTGTTAAATATTGAAGCTGTCGTCTGTGTCATACTTGATGCCTTCACAGAGTGCATCACGATTGTGAACTGGGATGTCCTGGAAGGGACGCAGTGTGGTTATTATGAGATGGATGATTTGTGATAAAGGGCTTGACACTGAGAATCGAAAGTGAATCGAAGGGTTGCCAATTCATGTTGGAGTTAGTACACATCAAGAATCATGTCAATATGAATGCACACCATTTGCGTGTCAATTATTCACTCGCAGAGCGGTTCAAGGGGTGTCAATTGATGCTGGAGTCATTACACATTAAGCGCATCACGTATGGGTGGGTTATTCATTTGTGAAATCCGGCGCTTACATTTTCCATAATGTAATTACCCCTGTGCAAGAATTGTCCTCGATGGAGATTTATAGATGACAAAGAATGATTAGAACACAGAGGCTGCTATGAGTAATTCCTATCTGAACTAGTGAAACCATTACCATTCCAATATGGCGTCCACAGGATATGATTTACGTTTGGGTACTGATGGATGTGGCAGTGCAGCACCTGACCGACTCGCCGCAATGATGCCACTCATGCCGTATCCACGCACCGCTATGTAATGTATTTTTAACAATGGCGAGTGAGCTCACCATGAAATATTGCCTCAAATGGGGATAGTAAGCGGCTATTGAAGGCCGCATGTAAATAATGATGTATTTACAGTTGACAATATGGTGTATGAGAGAAAGAATTATTGTGAGGCAAATAAGAGAGCACACTAAGGGAGGTGTGGATTGACTGCAGAAGATGGAGTCCGATACGCATAGAAAAAACCACAAGCTTTGGTACGCTCAACATGGCTGCCACGGAATGAATGCAGCAGAGGGAGTCAGATACGCATGGAAAAAACCTCAAGCTTTGGTATGCTCAACATGGCCGCCACGTTTTGAACAGAGCCGCGGTGCTGTTACAGCGAGAACGTGGGTTGGGGTGTATAGGGATGTTACGTTAGACAAGCGCACAGTATCTGACGGATTCATTCGGTCGGGCACTGTTGCGCCTGGTGGAATAAGACCCTTACAGTAGGTTTGAAGAAGAGGGGAGGGAAAACCAGCTGAATAATACTAAGGGAACTGACTTGAAGGATCTGTTGTGTTGTTACAGATGGAACTGTGTAAACGGAGGAATATTTAAGTAGAAAGGGGCTCTGGTGGGGTGGGGTACCTTTTTGATTTTCTGGTCCATATAGGGCTTTTGGCATATATCCATATCGAACAGATGCCCATATGTGTTTTTTGATTTATTTATAGAAATAGAACATTATATCCTCAGTAAAGGTCAGTGTGAGGAGAGTCATAGGAGCACCAGAGGTGTTTGACTACAACTCTATGCGTTTTTTTAGGTGAAAATTGAGAAATGTGAATATTTGTATATCAGAAGACCAGTGAACATGCACTGAGGAGGGATTTGTGGTCCAGAACGCGTTGGCAATACTGGCAGAAATGGAAAGTGGCATCGATAGACGCATTCCTGTGAACTGTTTTCGGTTTGTTGAAAGAAACAGCAAAACACCAACAGTGTATTTGGGAAACGCCCGCGACAAATTGAGGTCAAGGAATTATGTGTGTCATTGTTTTTGTTGGTTAAACGAATAATGGTGCTTTGTATGTACGCACACACCCAAAAAAGTCCCCTTTTCAGTAATCCTTATCATGAAAGGATGAATATCGTGTGTTGAAAACAATGACGTGAGTCCTTTTTTTTTACTTATAAAGTTTAACTTTTTAATTTGACGGAAAGTATGACTAAGAAAACACAGGGGGGTTAGCTCCATTGGGGCGCACTGGGGTTACTAACTGGCAACAGTTGGTGATTTTCCGAGATTTTCTGCTAACCCAGAGAGTGAGATTGCCAAAGACACCCCTCGGTTGACATTAAAACCAATTATCCCTATTTTTCAGAGGCACGTATGTGGGAGGTTTTGTGCCTCTTCAATTCACACCCTCTAAAAATCTTAACAACTTTGCTCCAATTAAATCCCTCTTGCTCAGGATTATCTGTTTATGCGTTATTGTGTGTGGGTGCCTTGTAAATCCCCTTCCCATCCTGGTTCCAATAATTGTGCATTGTTATCGCACATGAGTTTTGGTCCAAACCCAAAGGCTTTTGAAGGGATGCTTTGCAATGTTATCATTTCAGGTTTTTTTGCTTCTACAATACATCAATCATTTTGAATGTTTACAACTCTTTTTACTCTCTTAATATCGATTTGTGAAGATGGGGCAAAGCTCTGGCGGGGTGAGGCTTTAGCCCCACTACTAATCCATCTTTGAGGCTTAGAATCCTCAATTAATGACAATGAGAAGTGCAGTCGTCAAGCCGCCAAGTCACCCAGGGTGCATCACCATTGCAAACACAAAGAGGACATCCCAGATGGAAGCGGTACTGCTCCAGAAAACAGGATTTCTTTAATATGCACAGACTTGGGGTATCCACGTTCAAACGTATTGTTTAAAATATTGTAGGTGGGACGCACCATGCAAAAACCGGTGCACGCCCTTGTTTTTCGACCGGTTTCGGCTGGCTATTTATTTACAGGCATTCATCAGGAAACCGGTCACTCTAAATCATCCCAGCAAACAAAAGTCCTGCTGATAGCTGAATACTCTCCCAAAAAGGACCTCTGATCAGAGTACACCCCTTTTGTATTACGTAGCACAAGAGTCTTGCCAGTTATGCGCAGAAAGGGTTGCAAAGAGAGGTTCTCACTACTTTAGTTTTGCAACCAAATTCTCTACATGTTTAGAAGGTGTTTATTCATCCGATGATAATTGTAACAGAGCTATCGGGACACAAATTACAAACACTTGGTGATGTGGCCCTTCTATATCCAAGCTGTACTTATCAGAGCCCCATATTACACCCACCGAGTGCCTGCTGTTCTGATGCACATACTCTGTACCGCGATCACTTACCTGTCACCTGTTTCATGGGGATGTGTCGGGTGATGTGCCGGGGGCTGCACGGTCACTTAGTGTCATATGCCATGCAGCTCTGCCACCTTGTTCCAGTGTGTGATCGCACAGCCTCCGGTTCTCGGTCACATTGCTCTGAAAGCTGATGGTGTTGCTTGCGCCCCGGTAACGTTCACATCTGGACTCGTCGGTCTGGGATGTGAGGGCCCTCCTCATCGGCCATGTTTTGATTTTTCCCTGATTTGAATTCAAAATGGCGGACGTAAATGGGCACGTGGCTAAAGATTGCATATCCCATGTGTTTACAAAAGTGAGTGCACACAGAGAATATCAATCCTCAATGGGCACCTAATCAATTCTTAACTGAGAAATGAAGATATTTTTATGTCATTGTTGGATTGATTTATTCTTACATCAGGTATTCTTCTAGGCACAAGAATATTGTAATATCTGGGAGACGGGTATCTCGATGAATCCCCCATGCCACCAATTGCATATTGGCGTCCCATTATAGGTAATCCATCTGTGTTATCGGCCTCATCATGTCTCCCAGTCAACACCCTACTGTCGGGTGACCAGATTTCCAAAAGAAAAAAACCGGGACGGCCACAAACCTAAAAGAAGGACTGCCATGGCAGACCCTCCTGCCCCCCTTCTTCCTGTATGTGCATGCAATATTTCCAGGATCGAACTGCCACCCTGCAAATAAACTGTGCACTTTTTAAGGTGAGCATGTCACTAACAAAGGAGCTTTTGCTCTTAGTAATATTTTATGCTTTCTTATCTATTTGGTTTCTTAACCAGTTTGTGTGGCACAAACTGGTAAGGCGTATGTATGGTGGATATGTGAAAGGTTGGGTGTTCAAACCCAGCCTGGGATGTCAGAGGGGTGCAATGTAAAATATGTTAATTCATCTGATGTTTGCTTCCTGGACAGGGATCCTCATTTTGCCAAAAACTGGAACGTGTTTTTTAAGTAAAAAACACCCTTAGGATGGGAAACAGAGGGCCTAGTTGCAGTATAATCGGGACGTCTGGTCACCCTACCCTACTGTGACTAGATCTTGATGTCATTGGCAGACAGGGCAGTGCTCGTATCAAGCGACCAACAGTCAGTCCCATTCTATCTCTTTATTCCGACCCTGTCCAGCTGTGCCCAATCTGAAAATCCAACTGTCTTCTCTGAAAACAAGAAGACATTCAGTATTTCCTCCACATTTCAGCATCTGTGGCTGGTGGATTACTCCCCACCTGAAGCCATCTGGGCCATGTTGTGTCTTTTGAAGTGTTTTCCTATCCTCATTTTAATTGGCCTGGATCCAATGCTGACCAATTGTAGATCACATGGTCATGTGATGAAGTAAACAATGTTAACTCAATTGCATCTAAGGGGCGGAAAGTCCTGGATCAAGCTCTCTGGACCTCTGTGGACAAGCAGGGTACACCGTTTGCAGAGGCATTCTGCCCGCTGGGGGGAGATGTTGAATGGAGGCTGTTTTGGAGGTGTGTATTCCATGAATCAAGCAGACTCTTGGGTTTTTAGCAAATTTGAAATCAAACGAGGCTAGAAGCACTTGCTTCTCACCCATATTTAGAAATGTGGGAATCCTTTAAACACTGTTAGCAAAAGGTGAACACAGTAACATACATGAGAAGGTCTCCCCCTTTCTGTCTGGGGGGTGATTCAGAAAGTACTGGTCCAGAGGATATATCTGGCTCTTCTGAGGAATTTTCTAGGGTTTCACTGGCTGCGTAAACATGTGGATAGCTGGGATGTCAAATTGTCATGTTGTAATGTGCAGCAGTTTCCCTTAAAGCAGAAGAACATCCCAAAAGGCAAATACCCCTACAATGTTCTTGGACGATAACTCCCATACAGTAGGAGGGAATTGCAGTCCCTTGGCACCCTAAATACTGTCATGGTTAATTAGTCACTTTGTGGGGTGTGTATGTACCAAAGGAACCTGCTTTATTGGTTAAACCACTCATAAAAGTGTATCAATGCAACTTCACCTCCTTTCCAAAACATCGATATGTCGTCTATTTAGGGGATCCTAACATAGATATGTCTATCTAGGGGACCCCGACATAGATATGTCGTCTATCTAGGAGACCCCCACAGAGATTTTATTTTTCCCTATGGCTCCATTCCACCAGCCGACAGGTGATCAGCCGATGGTGTCTGTGATGCGCTATGGGCGCTGCGCGCCATTGTCGCACCACTGATGCGCCGCTCCCGCGTGATTGACAGTATTTTGTATTTCAAGTAGTCGGAAAAGGGCAGTGTATATCATGGTTCAACTAGCTGTATGCCCCGTCAGTCCTCGCAACACAGCGACCATCCTGTAGACAGAAAATGCCACTTCGGCCCGAGTGACCTTCTTTTATATGCTCCCTATACAAGTTCCTCTCTGAATAGATACACTGTAGTTTTAATTGGCCGCATTCCACTAGTGTTGCATCTCTAGGGTCAACTCCTCGGTCTTAATTAGAGGACTAGTTATACCTTGTTCTTGACACTATTAGGGTACATCATTTTTTTGTTAGGTCACGTGATAAGACCACATCCCCCTTTGAGTTGAGTGCAAAGGTAATGTAGTCTGACAGCGGCTCACGAGCAGTGCGCCACCTCATAAATTGACATTTAAAGCATTGCATTATATTTGAGTTGATGCTCCATACCTATTTGTTTTGGTTTCCCACAACAGCTTATTAACCTTCCCCTACTGTTTATCAGCTGTTTGTCTCTTCCCCTCGTCATCTCCCTCCTCACTGCCTCTTTTAAATTGCTTTTCTTGTCTGCTTATTACACGGCTACCATCTCCTCATACTATAATGCTGCTACATTTGCATGTTGCGCATGCAGCGTCGTGGCATTATTTGTCACTCGCCGCTATGGTCCACCCGGTCTCCCTCTTCAATCCTAATTACTTTACCGACTAATAGTAGCAGCAGAGGTTGCACCTGTGCCAGTTTCAGTACTGTAATAACAGGTGTTGTTAAAAAAAGAATCTTGTCACTTCAAAAGCCTAGAAGGCCTGTTGATATCAGACCTTAAGTAGGCCAAAATATGTCCCTTCTTGGGCCTAGAGAGCATTAGCTCCCTGACAGATCTCTTGAAGATTCATATTAGAGGAGCTCCAGGGTCAGTCGGCTGCTCTGAGATGCAGAATGCTGAAATCTGTTACTGTGGCAGCCATTTTATACAAGTGAACGGCAGTGTTTGATTCCGGAAGAACGTTCTTGAATGTTGCTAAGAGCTTGTTTTTTTTTTCCATGGTGCTTGTTACATTGATGTATTTTACTCTTGTGTGCTGCCTTACATTGTGTTCCTTATTTTTGTTGTGATCATTATTATTATCACAAACATAACTACTGTGTATGGCTGCCAATCCTTTTGTAGTTAACGAATGCAGCCATGATGGATTGGAAACCTCATTTATAAACCTTTACAAGGATCCCAATCCATCATGTCTGCCATTATGTGTGTTGACAAAGCCAATAAATCCGGATTTGTAACTGTACAGATAAGCTGCCACAGGAAAACATTGTTGTGACCCTCTATAGTTGTAAAGGCATACCTCCTGGCATGGGGTTGGCAATGCCTATTCCAATTTATGCCCTATATTTACTAGAACCCCTCCGTACCTCCCTTCCCCTACTCCATAAAGCGAACGTCTCCAATATAAATAACAGAAGAAACGGTTTGCTGTTTGTGGCATTGGTAATTCCGTGGCTTTCGTACAAACATAATAACTGTGTTTTTTTTTTTATATGTTAGAACAATGTGAGAAAGAAAACACAAGTTTGAGGGCCAGGGAATTCGAGCAGCCCTCTATGAACCGAAGCACTCCACCGGAAACATACGGACAGCCTGTCTGGGGAGACCTCAACTATGGCGGCCTCGTCAAAAGTAAGTCTGCTAAGAGTAAATCGCTGCCCTTCAATCGTGTCTAGCCAATGTAGTCGACTGCTGTTGTAGGCCTCAAGTAAGCGTCTGACGTTATGGTCTGACCAGGAAAAACACTAGGATTATGTGCTGGTAATCGTCATTACTCCTAGTCATACCCTTCCTCGTCACAGTACTGACAACCCTCCTCTGCCTCCCTGAGGGGAGGGTCCCATGCTCTGGCCTGGTTATTAAGAACTGGGGCTTGTGGGAAAGTAGGAGGTATTATACCTGAAAAGAAATTAAAGCGAGGAAGGGTTCCTGGAGGGGGGTAGAGGGTGGGCCTCAGAGGTAAAAACTGAGACGAGGAAGAGGGACATGTAGTTAATGCATGCCAACAGAACCCCCCCAAGCATCAGAACCAGGCTGATGGAAGTTATCTAAGCCTATTCTGACTTCAGTTTCCAATCATATGTGATGTTATTTCCAAGTAAGATGCGAGTGAGTGCATATCTTTGCAGGGATCTGCTTCGGCATGCAGCGTTATCTTCTCGCCATCTTCACATAGACGAGGAGGTCCGAGCAGCTTTTAGTAGAATTAGGCCTTTCACTTCCTTGCTGGGTACAACATCTTTCAGGTTTCCAAGGTGTGTCGAGGAACGCGCCAAGACAAATAAGGTTTTGGCAGGTTGCGTGCCACACATTCACACAGGAGTCACCCGGGGGTCTTCAGCAAAGGTGTGCTTGAAGTGGAATCTTCCAGGGCTGCTTTTTAAGGGAAATTTGCGCGCACAGTGCAGAAGCTTACTTAGAAGGCAGGGAGTACGTGGCTCTTTAACTCCCCTAATTCTTGCCCCTTAGATGGCATCGGGCCTCACTGCTTGAGTCAATGCCACTCGTGTGTGCCACGTCCACTGCACAGTGTTTCAGTCCTGAGGGCATGCTGTGCAGGACCCCAGCTCCTCACGCGGCCACGGGCAATCCGGCCACAGTTCCAGTTACACATCTGAACATGTAAAAAGCATGTTATCTTTATGTACTTTGCAGAAACCTTGCGGAAGCTCTGATCATTTGACTTATGTGTGTATTTAGAACAGTTAGGATTCACCACCTTAAAATATGACCTTTGAACCAAACCATAAATTCAAGGGCTCTGAGGATTACAATGGAACACTTAAAATCCACCGAAAATGTTACGGGAAACACTAGAACCACTACTCGCTTCTGCCTTACACAGTTCCTGACGTTACACATGACATCATTGACATGCATGACATCACCAATGAAATCTTCAACAACATCATAATGATCCTATGTCCTGAATACTATGGTGTGTCAAAAAATGATATAATATTCAACAGCTTAAAATGTGTCAATAAGCAAAAATAGTGCCTCGTTCAAAAAGAGAGCGTAGAATAGAATAGGCACTTTGGGGTGTGTTTTCTTGCTTGTGTGCTGCTGCATTCCTCGGTGGGATAGCTCATGGGCAATGCGCTCGCATTGGAAGCAAGACGAAGCGGGGCAGCACAGGTTTGATCCCCGGGTCCGCGCTTAGAAACCTCTGAGTATTAAGCGCGGTATAAATAAACAATTACAATTTTATGACCTGGCTCTCTGTGGCATAGCTTTACGATGCTGCTGCTGTCCCGCCTGCCCTGTATATTTTTGTAGATTTTAAACATGATCTAAATAATGTCTTTGATCATGAAAATTAGGTTTGAATTCATAGTCCCTGAAAATGTTAATTATTTTAGCTCCACAGTAGGAATGGAGATAATTGCTTTAATACGCGCTTTTTTTTTTAGTGTGTTTCTAAATAGGTGACACCCTCGATGTTTTCGCTCTCCATGGTTATTTAGCCTTGTTGCCCTCTTCATTTGGAGAGTACCCCTGAACGAATGCTAGGGATCACGGCTTGCGAGTATTCCATGATGTCAAACTATGACTTGCATTCCTATTGCTGAATTGTCAAGAATGTGTTATTATTCAGCTAAAATGCCTCTGCGATTTCCAAATACCCACAGAACAGTCATTTGCGATGGCACGCAATGTGCCCTTTACCGCCTGCACCCCAGTGAGCACCAAGTAACACATTTACTTATTTAGCCCTGAAAAGGAAACTAACTGCTTGACTCTACTTTCTCCAGGGTGTGGCGCTAGACACATTTCTCACGCTCGCATGCGTGTGGGTTTAGACATTCGCAATGTCACCCTATAGAGACTGATTTTCATTTACACAAGGGCACAAAGCACTTACTGATGTACAAGTTCTAATGTGCTTGTACGCCTCTTGCCAGGGAAGCATTGGTAGGGTAGAGGTTCAGACACGCTATTTATGCCTGTACGCCTCTCGCCACCGAAGCATTGGTAGTGTATAGGTTCAGACACGCTATTTATGCCTGTACCCCTGAACGAATGCTAGGGATCACGGCTTGCGAGTATTCCATGATGTCAAACTATGACTTGCATTCCTATTGCTGAATTGTCAAGAATGTGTTATTATTCAGCTAAAATGCCTCTGCGATTTCCAAATACCCACAGAACAGTCATTTGCGATGGCACGCAATGTGCCCTTTACCGCCTGCACCCCAGTGAGCACCAAGTAACACATTTACTTATTTAGCCCTGAAAAGGAAACTAACTGCTTGACTCTACTTTCTCCAGGGTGTGGCGCTAGACACATTTCTCACGCTCGCATGCGTGTGGGTTTAGACATTCGCAATGTCACCCTATAGAGACTGATTTTCATTTACACAAGGGCACAAAGCACTTACTGATGTACAAGTTCTAATGTGCTTGTACGCCTCTTGCCAGGGAAGCATTGGTAGGGTAGAGGTTCAGACACGCTATTTATGCCTGTACGCCTCTCGCCACCGAAGCATTGGTAGTGTATAGGTTCAGACACGCTATTTATGCCTGTACGCCTCTCGCCACCAAAGCATTGGTAGTGTAGAGGTTCGAACACTCTATTCGTGCCTGTACGCCTCTCGCCACCGAAGCATTGGTAGTGTAGAGGTTCCGACACTCTATTTGTGCCTGTACGCCTCTCGCCACCGAAGCATTGGTAGTGTAGAGGTTTGGATACTCTATTTGTGCCTGTACGCCTCTCGCCACCGAAGCATTGGTAGTGTAGAGGTTCGGATACTCTTTGTGCCTGTACGCCTCTCGCCACCGAAGCATTGGTAGTGTAGAGGTTCGGACACTCTATTTGTGCCTGTACGCCTCTCGCCACCGAAGCATTGGTAGTGTATAGGTTCAGATACTCTATTTATGCCTGTATGCCTCTCGCCACCGAAGCATTGGTAGTGTAGAGGTTCCGACACTCTATTTGTGCCTGTACGCCTCTCGCCACCGAAGCATTGGTAGTGTATAGGTTCAGACACTCTATTTATGCCTGTACTCCTCTCGCCACCGAAGCATTGGTAGTGTAGAGGTTCGGATACTCTATTTGTGCCTGTACGCCTCTCGCCACCGAAGCATTGGTAGTGTAGAGGTTTGGGTACTCTATTTGTGCCTGTACTCCTCTCGCCACCGAAGCATTGGTAGTGTATAGGTTCAGACACTCTATTTATGCCTGTACGCCTCTCGCCACCGAAGCATTGGTAGTGTAGAGGTTCGGATACTCTATTTGTGCCTGTACGCCTCCCGCCACCGAAGCATTGGTAGTGTATAGGTTCAGACACTCTATTTATGCCTGTACGCCTCTCGCCACCGAAGCATTGGTAGTGTAGAGGTTTGGACACTCTAGTTTGATCAATCAGTCAAGCTTGCTTAGGACCTCTCGGCAATTTCCCTTATTGGATTTCCCTTCCAAAAATATATTTGAAACTTTGCTGGAAAAGAACAGTAGGTATTTTTTTGTTGTTGTCAGCAGATTGGCTGGCGTGTACAGAAAAGTAAAACACTCCCACTCCTATGTGGGGGAAAATAAATGATGCAATCTTTTGAAAGGTGGACGAATCATCTGTTTGCTTGTTCACATGTTCACTGAAGCTGCCAAGATGATAGCTGCAATAGGGTATGGCGTTCATACTTGAATTTCTACAAATGGTCCCAAACAGTATCCTATCATTTTGAACCCCTTGGGGGTCATTATGAGTATGGCGGTAGGGGCTTAACGGCACCGTTAAGGATGGCAGTGCTGTTAAGACCCAGCCGCCATATTCCGAGGTTCCTTAGCGGGTCCGAGCAGGAACAGCTGGTCCGACCAGCCGTTCTTTGCGGGACCCGTTATGGGACCTTGGAGCTAATAACGGGCCCGCAATTTGCTGGCCCATTATTAGCGCCTTCCCCATTGAGCCCTATGGGTCTCAAATGGGAATGGGGAATGGTTTACTGAATGGGGATTTACTGGGTCCGCATAGGTCGGAATGTCCTAGTAAGTCCCCATACAGTGACACCGGACCCGGGTTTGGAGGCAGCCATGGCGCTAATGGCGCCATGGCTACCTCCAAACTCGTAATGACCCCCCCTTATCTGCTGGGCTGTTATGCATATCTATGCAAATAGGACGAGCATACTCGTCCTCGGCACTGCAGTGTGCATTATTGCTTTGCTACAGTTTCCATCAAGCTGGCGCTTCTCCGTCTGTGCCTTTACTGTCTACTTGGGAATCACTCATGAGCACCACACGGGCTTGATGGTTCTTCTCAAAGCTGGACAGTGCCTTGCAGGTGGGATTTCAAAGACCTGTGGCTCCATCAGGAATTTAAAAGATACTGCACATGAGTGGTCAGATGTGGAGATGTAGTGTGTGTGGTATACCAGATTACAGCTAAAGAGCATTGCTACGTGCCGCTTCAGATCCACATTCCTATATGCATGTGGTCCAACCACACATACTAAAGGGTGGCACATGCTTGCAGCTGACGCACTGGAAGCATGGCAATGGTCAAGGCTGGTCAATGGTCAATGGTCGAGGCCAAGGCTGGAAAGAGCAGCTGCAGTTGCTGCAGG
This sequence comes from Ambystoma mexicanum, assembly GCF_040938575.1. Classification (NCBI taxonomy): domain Eukaryota; kingdom Metazoa; phylum Chordata; class Amphibia; order Caudata; family Ambystomatidae; genus Ambystoma; species Ambystoma mexicanum. The sequence goes on along the minus strand of NC_090936.1, from coordinate 38,006,880 downwards.
AGGCCAAGGCTGGAAAGAGCAGCTTTGGTTGCTGCAGGAGGCCAAGGCTGGAACGAGCCGCTTTGGTTGCTGCAGGAGTCCAAGGCTGGAAAGAGCCGCTTCGGTTGCTGCAGGAGGCAAAGATTGGAAAGAGCAGCTTCAGGAATCCAAGGCTGGTAAGAGCAGCTTCAGTTGCTGCAGGAGGCAATGCCTGGAAAGAGCAGCTTTAGTCGCTGCAGGAGGCAGCTTCAGTTGCTGCAGGAGGCCAAGGCTGGAAAGAGCAGCTTCAGTTGCTGCAGGAGGCCAAGGCAGGAAAGAGCAGCTTCAGGTGCTGCAGGAGGCCAAGGCTGGAAAGAGCAGCTTCAGTTGCTGCTGGAGGCCAAGGCTGGAAAGAGCAGATTCAGTTGCCGCAGGAGGCCAAGGCTGGAAAGAGCAGCTTCAGTTGCTGCAGGAGGCCATGGCTGCAATTAGCAGCTTCAGTTGCTGCAGGAGGCCAAGGCTGGAAAGAGCAGCTTCGGTTGATGCAGGAGGCCAAGGCTGGAGAGCATCTTCAGTTGCTGCAGGAGGCCAAGGCTGGAAAGAACAGATTCAGTTGCTGCAGGAGGCCACAGCTGCAAAGAGCAGATTCAGTTGCTGCAGGAGGCCGGGACTGGAAAAAGCAGCTGCAGGTGCTGCAGGAGGCCAAGGATGGAAAGAGCAGCCTCAGTTGCTGCACGAGGCCAGGGCCGGAAAGAGCAGCTTCAGTAGGTGCAGGAGGCCAAGTATGGAAAGAGCAGCTTCAATTGGTGCAGAAGGCCCAGGCTGGAAAGAGCAGCTTCAGTTGCTGATGGAGGCCAAGACTGGAAAGAGCAGCTTCAGTAGGTGCAGGAGGCCAAGGATGGAAAGAGCAGCTTCATTTGCTGCAGGAGGCCAAGAATACCAAGAGCGGCTTCAGTTGCTGCTGGAGGACAAGGTTGGAAAGAGCAGCTTTGGTTGCGGCAGGAGTCCAAGGGTGGAAAGAGCAGCTCCAGTTGCTGCAGGAGGCCAAGGCTGGAATGAGCAGCTTTGGTTGCGGCAGGAGTCCAAGGGTGGAAAGAGCAGCTCCAGTTGCTGCAGGAGGCCAAGGCTGGAAAGAGCAGCTTCAGTTGCTGCACGAGGCCAAGCCTGGAAATAGCAGCTTCAGTTGCTGCAGGAGGCCAAGACTGGAAAAAGCAGCTTCAGGTGCTGCAGGAGGCCAAGGATGGAAAGAGCAGCCTCAGTTGCTGCACGAGGCCAGGGCCGGAAAGAGCAGCTTCAGTAGGTGCAGGAGGCCAATGCTGGAAAGAGCAGCTTCAGTTGCTGCAGGAGGCAAGGGCTGGAAAGAGCAGCTTTGTTTGCTGCAGGAGGCCAAGGGTGGAAAGAGCAGCTCCGGTTGCTGCAGGAGGCCAAGGCTGGAAAGAAAAGGGCAGCTTCGGTTGCTGCAGGAGGCCATAGCTGGAAAGAGAAGCTTTGGCTGCTGCAGGAGGCCAAGGGTGGAAAGAGCAGCTCCAGTTGCTGCAGGAGGCCACGGCTGGAAAGAACAGCTTCAGTTGCTGCAGGAGGCCAAGGCTGGAAAGAGCAGCTTCAGTTGCTGCTGGAGGCCAAGACTGGAAAGAGCAGCTTCCGTAGGTGCAGGAGGCCAAGGATGGAAAGAGCAGCTTCAGTTGCTGCAGGAGGCCAAGAATACTAAGAGCGGCTTCATTTGCTGCTGGAGGACAAGGTTGGAAAGAGCAGCTTCAGGTGCTGCAGCAGACCAATGCTGGCAAGAGCAGCTTCAGTTGCTGCAGGAGGTCAGGGCTGGAAAGAGCAGCTTTGGTTGCTGCAGGAGGCCAAGGGTGGAAAGAGCAGATCCAGTTGCTGCAGGAGGCCAAGGCTGGAAAGAAAAGAGCAGCTTCAGTTGCTGCAGGAGGCCACAGCTGGAAAGGACAGCTTCAGTTGCTGCTGGAGGCTAAGGGTGGAAAGAGCAGCTCTAGTTGCTGCAGGAGGTAAAGGCTTGAAAGAGCAGCTTCAGTTGCTGCAGGAGGCCAAGAATGCAAAGAGCGGCTTCAGTTGCTGCAGGTGGTCAAGGCTGGAAAGAGCAGCTTCAGTTGCTTCTGGAGGCCAAGGCTGGAAAGAACAGCTTCAGTTGCTGCAGGAGGCCAAGGCTGGAAAGAGCAGCTTTGGTTGCTGCAGGAGGCCAAGGCTGGAAAGAGCAGCTTCAGTTGCTGCAGGAGGCCAAGGCTGGAAAGAGCAGCTTCAGGTGCTGCAGGAGGCCAAGGCTGGAAAGAGCAGCTTCAGTTGCTGCTGGAGGCCAAGGCTGGAAAGAGCAGCTTCAGTTGAGGCCAAGAATACTAAGAGCGGCTTAATTGCTGCTGGAGGACAAGGTTGGAAAGAGCAGCTTCAGGTGCTGCAGCAGACCAATGCTGGCAAGAGCAGCTTCAGTTGCTGCAGGAGGTCAGGGCTGGAAAGAGCAGCTTTGGTTGCTGCAGGAGGCCAAGGGTGGAAAGAGCAGATCCAGTTGCTGCAGGAGGCCAAGGCTGGAAAGAAAAGAGCAGCTTCAGTTGCTGCAGGAGGCCACAGCTGGAAAGGACAGCTTCAGTTGCTGCTGGAGGCTAAGGGTGGAAAGAGCAGCTCTAGTTGCTGCAGGAGGTAAAGGCTTGAAAGAGCAGCTTCAGTTGCTGCAGGAGGCCAAGAATGCAAAGAGCGGCTTCAGTTGCTGCAGGTGGTCAAGGCTGGAAAGAGCAGCTTCAGTTGCTTCTGGAGGCCAAGGCTGGAAAGAACAGCTTCAGTTGCTGCAGGAGGCCAAGGCTGGAAAGAGCAGCTTTGGTTGCTGCAGGAGGCCAAGGCTGGAAAGAGCAGCTTCAGTTGCTGCAGGAGGCCAAGGCTGGAAAGAGCAGCTTCAGGTGCTGCAGGAGGCCAAGGCTGGAAAGAGCAGCTTCAGTTGCTGCTGGAGGCCAAGGCTGGAAAGAGCAGCTTCAGTTGCTGCTGGAGGCCAAGGCTGGAAAGGGCAGATTCAGTTGCTGCAGGAGGCCAAGGCTGGAAAGAGCAGCTTCAGTTGCTGCAGGAGGCCATGGCTGCAATGAGCAGCTTCAGTTGCTGCAGGAGGCCAAGGCTGGAAAGAGCAGCTTCGGTTGATGCAGGAGGCCAAGGCTGGAGAGCATCTTCAGTTTCTGCAGGAGGCAAAGGCTGGAAAGAACAGATTCAGTTGCTGCAGGAGACCAAGAATGCTAAGAGCGGTTTCCGTTGCTACTGGAGGCCAAGTTTGGAAAGAGCAGCTTCAGTTGCTGCAGGAGGCCAAGTCTGGAAAGAGCAGCTTTGGTTGCTGCAGGAGGCCACGGGTGGAAAGAGCAGCTTCAGTTGCTGCAGGAGGCCAAGGCTGGAAAGAGCAGCTTCAGTTGTTTCAGGAGGCCACGCTGGAAAGGGCAGCTTCAGTTACTGCTGGAAGCCAAGGCTGGAAAGAGCAACTTTGGTTGCTGCAGGAGGCCAAAGTTGGAACGGAAAGAGCAGCTCCAGTTGCTGCAGGAGGCCAAGAATGCAAAGTGCAGCTTCAGTTGCTGCAGGTGGTTAAGGCTCAAAAGAGTAGCTTCAGTTGCTGCAGGAGGCCAAGAATGCAAAGGGCAGCTTCAGTTGCTGCAGGAGGCCAAGAATGCAAAGAGCAGCTTCTATTGCTGCAGGTGGCCAAGGCTGGAACGAGCAACTTCAGTTGCTGCAGAAAGGAAAGCAGAGCTTCAGTTGATGCAGGCAGCCAAGGCTGGAAAGAGCAGCTTCAGTTGCTGCAGGATGCCAGCGCTAGAAAGAGCAGCTTCAGTTGCTGCAGGAGGCCAACGCTGGAAAGAGCAGCTCCAGTTGCTGAAGGAGGCCATGGCTGGAAAGTGCGGCTTCAGTTGCTTCAGGAGGCCAAGAATGCAAAGAGCGGCTTCAGTTGCTGCTGGAGGCCAACGTTGAAAAGAGTGGCTTCAGTTGCTGCTGGAGGCCAACGTTGAAAAGAGCGGCTTCAGTTGCTGCTGGAGGCCAAGGTTGAAAAGAGCAGCTTCAGTTGCTGCTGGAGGCCAAGGTTGAAAAGAGCGGCTTCAGTTGCTGCATGAGGCCAAGGCTGGAAAGAGCAGCTTCAGTTGCTGCAGGAGGCCAAGGACTCAAAGACCAGCTTCAGTTGCTGCAGGAGGCCAAGAATACAAAGAGCAGCTTCTGTTGCTGCAGGAGGCCAGGGCTGGAAAGAGCAGCTCCAGTTGCTACAGGAGGCCAAGGCTGGAAAGAGCAGCTTTAGCTGCTTCAGGAGGCCATGGCTGGAAAGATAAGCTTCAGTTGCTGCAGGAGGTCAGGGCTGGAAAGAGCGGCTCCAGTTGCTGCAGGAGGCCAAGGCTGTAAAGAGCAGCTTCAGTTGCTGCTGGAGGCCAATACTGGAAAGAGCAGCTTCAGTTGCTGCAGGAGGCCAAGAATGCAAAGAGCAGCTTCAGTTGCTGCAGGTGGTCAAGGCTGGAAAGAGCAGCTTCAGTTGCTTATGGAGGCCAAGGCTGGAAAAAAAGCTTCAGTTGCTGCAGGAGGCCAAGGCTGGAAAGAGCAGCTTCAGTTGCTGCAGGAGGCCAAGGCTGGAGAGCAGCTTCAGTTGCTGCAGGAGGCCAAGGCTGGAAAGAGCAGCTTCAGTTGCTGCAGGAGACCAAGGCTGGAAAGGGCAGCTCCAGTTGCTGTAGGAGGCCTGTGCTGGAAAGAGCAGCTCCCGTTGCTGCAGGAGACCAAGGCTGGAAAGGGCAGCTCCCGTTGCTGCAGGAGGCCAAGGCTGGAAAGAGCAGCTTCAGTTGCTGCAGGAGGCCAAGGCTCGAAAGGGCAACTCTAGTTGCTGCAGGAGGCCAAGCGTGAAAAGAGCAGCTTTGGTTGCTGCAGGAGGCCAAGGCTGGAAAGGGAAGCTTCAGTTGCTGCAGGAGGCCAATGCTGGAAATAGCAGCTTCAGTTGCTGCAGGGGGCCAATGCTGGAAAAAGCATCTTTGGTTGCTGCAGGAGGGTAAGGCTGGAAAGAGCAGCTCCAGTTGCTGCATGAGGCCACGGCTGGAAAGAGCAGCTCCAGTTGCTGCATGAGGCCACGGCTGGAAAGGGCAGCTTCAGTTGCTTCAGGAGGCCAAGGCTGGAAAGATAAGCTTCAGTTGCTGCAGGAGGCCAAGAATGCTAAGAGCAGCTCCAGTTGCTGCATGATGCCAAGGCTGGAAAGATAAGCTTCAGTTGCTGCAGGAGGCCAAGAATGCAAAGAGCAGGTCCGGTTGCTGCAGGAGGCCAATGCTGGAAAGGGCAGCTCCAGTTGCTGCAAGAGGCCAATGCTGGAAAGAGCAGCTTCAGTTGCTGCAGGAGGCCAATGCTGGAAAGAGCAGCTTCAGTTGCTGCAGGAGGCCAAGGCTGGAAAGAGCAGCTTCAGTTGCTGCAGGAGGCCAAGGCTGAAAAGAGCAGCTTCAGTTGCTTCAGGCGGCCAAGGCTGGAAAAAGCAGCTTCAGTTGCTGCAGGAGGCCACGCCTGGAAAGGGCAGCTTCAGTTGCTGCTGGAGGCCAAGGCTGGAAAGAGCAGCTTCGGTTGTTGCAGGAGGCCAAGGGTGGAAGGAGCAGCTCCAGTTGCTGCAGGAGGCCAAGAATGCAAAGTGCAGCTTCAGTTGCTGCAGGTGGTCAAGGCTCAAAAGAGCAGCTTCAGTTGCTGCAGGAGGCCAAGAATGCAGAGAGCAGCGTCAGTTGCTGCAGGAGGCCAAGAATGCAAAGAGCAGCTTCTATTGCTGCAGGTAGACAAAGCTGGAACGAGCAGCTTCTATTGCTGCAGGTGGCCAAGGCTGGAACGAGCAGCTTCAGTTTCTGCAGGAGGCCAAGGCTGCAAAGAGCAGATTCAGTTGCTGCAGGAGGCCAAGGCTCGAAAGGGCAACTCTAGTTGCTGCAGGAGGCCAAGGCTGAAAAGAGCAGCTTTGGCTGCTGCAGGAGGCCAAGGCTGGAAAGGGAAGCTTCAGTTGCTGCAGGAGGCCAATGCTGGAAATAGCAGCTTCAGTTGCTGCAGGGGGCCAATGCTGGAAAAAACAGCTTCGGTTGCTGCAGGAGGCCAAGGCTCGAAAGGGCAACTCTAGTTGCTGCAGGAGGCCAAGCGTGAAAAGAGCAGCTTTGGTTGCTGCAGGAGGCCAAGGCTGGAAAGGGAAGCTTCAGTTGCTGCAGGAGGCCAATGCTGGAAATAGCAGCTTCAGTTGCTGCAGGGGGCCAATGCTGGAAAAAGCATCTTTGGTTGCTGCAGGAGGGTAAGGCTGGAAAGAGCAGCTCCAGTTGCTGCATGAGGCCACGGCTGGAAAGAGCAGCTCCAGTTGCTGCATGAGGCCACGGCTGGAAAGAGCAGCTTCAGTTGCTTCAGGAGGCCAAGGCTGGAAAGATAAGCTTCAGTTGCTGCAGGAGGCCAAGAATGCTAAGAGCAGCTCCAGTTGCTGCATGATGCCAAGGCTGGAAAGATAAGCTTCAGTTGCTGCAGGAGGCCAAGAATGCAAAGAGCAGGTCCGGTTGCTGCAGGAGGCCAATGCTGGAAAGGGCAGCTCCAGTTGCTGCAAGAGGCCAATGCTGGAAAGAGCAGCTTCAGTTGCTGCAGGAGGCCAATGCTGGAAAGAGCAGCTTCAGTTGCTGCAGGAGGCCAAGGCTGGAAAGAGCAGCTTCAGTTGCTGCAGGAGGCCAAGGCTGAAAAGAGCAGCTTCAGTTGCTTCAGGCGGCCAAGGCTGGAAAAAGCAGCTTCAGTTGCTGCAGGAGGCCACGCCTGGAAAGGGCAGCTTCAGTTGCTGCTGGAGGCCAAGGCTGGAAAGAGCAGCTTCGGTTGTTGCAGGAGGCCAAGGGTGGAAGGAGCAGCTCCAGTTGCTGCAGGAGGCCAAGAATGCAAAGTGCAGCTTCAGTTGCTGCAGGTGGTCAAGGCTCAAAAGAGCAGCTTCAGTTGCTGCAGGAGGCCAAGAATGCAGAGAGCAGCGTCAGTTGCTGCAGGAGGCCAAGAATGCAAAGAGCAGCTTCTATTGCTGCAGGTAGACAAAGCTGGAACGAGCAGCTTCTATTGCTGCAGGTGGCCAAGGCTGGAACGAGCAGCTTCAGTTTCTGCAGGAGGCCAAGGCTGCAAAGAGCAGATTCAGTTGCTGCAGGAGGCCAAGGCTGGAAAGGGAAGCTTCAGTTGCTGCAGGAGGCCAATGCTGAAAAGAGCAGCTTTGGCTGCTGCAGGAGGCCAAGGCTGGAAAGGGAAGCTTCAGTTGCTGCAGGAGGCCAATGCTGGAAATAGCAGCTTCAGTTGCTGCAGGGGGCCAATGCTGGAAAAAACAGCTTCGGTTGCTGCAGGAGGGTAAGGCTGGAAAGAGCAGCTTCGGTTGCTGCTGGAGGTGAAGGCTGGAAAGAGCAGCTTTGGTTGCTGCTGGAGGCCAATGCTGGAAAGAGCAGCTTTGGTTGCTGCAGGAGGCCAATGCTGGAAAGGGCAGCTCCAGTTGCTGCAAGAGGCAAATGCTGGAAAGAGTAGCTTCAGTTGCTGCAGCTGGCCAAGGCTGAAAAGAGCAGCTTTGGTTGCTGCAGGTGGCCAAGGCTGGAACGAACAGCTTCAGTTGCTGCAGGAGGCCAGGGCAGTAAAGAGCAGCCTCAGTTACTGCAGGAGGCCAAGGCTGGAGAAAACAGCTTCAGTTGCTACAGGAGGCCAGGGCTGGAAAGAGCAGCTTCAGTTGCTGCAGAGGGCCAAGGCTGGAGAGAGCAGCTTCAGTGACTATAGGAGGCCAGGGCTGGAAAGAGCAGCCTCAGTTGCTGCAGGAGACCAAGAATGCTAAGAGCGGCTTCAGTTGCTACTGGAGGCCAAGTTTGGAAAGAGCAGCTTCAGTTGCTGCAGGGGACAAAGGCTGGAAATAGCAGCTTACGTTGCTGCAGGAGGTCAAGTCTGGAAAGAGCAGCTTTGGTTGCTGCAGGAGGCCAAGGGTGGAAAGAGCAGCTCCAGTTGCTGCAGGAGGCCAAGAATGCAAAGTGCAGCTTCAGTTGCTGCAGGTGGTCAAGGCTCAAAAGAGCAGCTTCAGTTGCTGCAGGAGGCCAAGAATGCAGAGAGCAGCGTCAGTTGCTGCAGGAGGCCAAGAATGCAAAGAGCAGCTTCTATTGCTGCAGGTAGACAAAGCTGGAACGAGCAGCTTCTATTGCTGCAGGTGGCCAAGGCTGGAACGAGCAGCTTCAGTTTCTGCAGGAGGCCAAGGCTGCAAAGAGCAGATTCAGTTGCTGCAGGAGGCCAAGGCTCGAAAGGGCAACTCTAGTTGCTGCAGGAGGCCAAAGCTGAAAAGAGCAGCTTTGGCTGCTGCAGGAGGCCAAGGCTGGAAAGGGAAGCTTCATTTGCTGCAGGAGGCCAATGCTGGAAATAGCAGCGTCAGTTGCTGCAGGGGGCCAATGCTGGAAAAAACAGCTTCGGTTGCTGCAGGAGGGTAAGGCTGGAAAGAGCAGCTTCGGTTGCTGCTGGAGTTGAAGGCTGGAAAGAGCAGCTTTGGTTGCTGCTGGAGGCCAATGCTGGAAAGAGCAGCTTTGGTTGCTGCAGGAGGCCAATACTGGAAAGGGCAGCTCCAGTTGCTGCAAGAGGCAAATGCTGGAAAGAGTAGCGTCAGTTGCTGCAGCTGGCCAAGGCTGAAAAGAGCAGCTTTGGTTGCTGCAGGTGGCCAAGGCTGGAACGAGCAGCTTCAGTTGCTGCAGGAGGCCAGGGCAGTAAAGAGCAGCCTCAGTTACTGCAGGAGGCCAAGGCTGGAGAAAACAGCTTCAGTTGCTACAGGAGGCCAGGGCTGGAAAGAGCAGCTTCAGTTGCTGCAGGGGGCCAAGGCTGGAGAGAGCAGCTTCAGTGACTATAGGAGGCCAGGGCTGGAAAGAGCAGCCTCAGTTGCTGCAGGAGACCAAGAATGCTAAGAGCGGCTTCAGTTGCTACTGGAGGCCAAGTTTGGAAAGAGCAGCTTCAGTTGCTGCAGGGGACAAAGGCTGGAAATAGCAGCTTACGTTGCTGCAGGAGGTCAAGTCTGGAAAGAGCAGCTTTGGTTGCTGCAGGAGGCCAAGGGTGGAAAGAGCAGCTTCAGTTGCTGCAGGAGGCCAAGGCTGGAAAGAGCAGCTCCAGTTGTTGCAGGAGGCCACGCTGGAAAGGGCAGCTTCAGTTGCTGCTGGAGGCCAAGGCTGGAAAGAGCAACTTTGGTTGCTGCAGGAGGCCAAAGGTGGAAAAGAAAGAGCAGCTCCAGTTGCTGCAGGAGGCTAAGAATGCAAAGTGCAGCTTCAGTTGCTGCAGGTGGTCAAGGCTCAAAAGAGCAGCTTCAGTTGCTGCAGGAGGCCAAGAATGCAAAGAGCAGCTTCAGTTGCTGCAGGAGGCCAAGAATGCAAAGAGCAGCTTCTATTGCTGCAGGTAGACAAAGCTGGAACGAGCAGCTTCTATTGCTGCAGGTAGCCAAGGCTGGAACGAGCAGCTTCAGTTGCTGCAGGAAGGAAAGCAGAGCTTCAGTTGATGCAGGCAGCCAAGGCTGGAAAGAGCAGCTTCAGTTGCTGCAGGAGGCCAACGCTGGAAAGAGCAGCTTCAGTTGCTGCAGGAGGCCAACGCTGGAAAGAGCAGCTTCAGTTGCTGCAGGATGCCATGGCTGGAAAGTGCGGCTTCAGTTGCTTCAGGAGGCCAAGAATGCAAAGAGCGGCTTCAGTTGCTGCTGGAGGCCAAGGTTGAAAAGAGCGGCTTCAGTTGCTGCAGGAAGGAAAGCAGAGCTTCAGTTGATGCAGGCAGCCAAGGCTGGAAAGAGCAGCTTCAGTTGCTGCAGGAGGCCAAGGCTGGAAAGAGCAGCTCCAGTTGTTGCAGGAGGCCACGCTGGAAAGGGCAGCTTCAGTTGCTGCTGGAGGCCAAGGCTGGAAAGAGCAACTTTGGTTGCTGCAGGAGGTCAAAGGTGGAAAAGAAAGAGCAGCTCCAGTTGCTGCAGGAGGCTAAGAATGCAAAGTGCAGCTTCAGTTGCTGCAGGTGGTCAAGGCTCAAAAGAGCAGCTTCAGTTGCTGCAGGAGGCCAAGAATGCAAAGAGCAGCTTCAGTTGCTGCAGGAGGCCAAGAATGCAAAGAGCAGCTTCTATTGCTGCAGGTAGACAAAGCTGGAACGAGCAGCTTCTATTGCTGCAGGTAGCCAAGGCTGGAACGAGCAGCTTCAGTTGCTGCAGGAAGGAAAGCAGAGCTTCAGTTGATGCAGGCAGCCAAGGCTGGAAAGAGCAGCTTCAGTTGCTGCAGGAGGCCAACGCTGGAAAGAGCAGCTTCAGTTGCTGCAGGAGGCCAACGCTGGAAAGAGCAGCTTCAGTTGCTGCAGGATGCCATGGCTGGAAAGTGCGGCTTCAGTTGCTTCAGGAGGCCAAGAATGCAAAGAGCGGCTTCAGTTGCTGCTGGAGGCCAAGGTTGAAAAGAGCGGCTTCAGTTGCTGCTGGAGGCCAAGGTTGAAAAGAGCAGCTTCGGTTGCTGCTAAAGGCCAAGGTTGAATAGAGCAGCTTCAGGTGCTGCAGGAGGCCAAGGCTGGAAAGAGCAGCTTCAGTTGCTGTAGGAGGCCAAGGACGCAAAGACCAGCTTCAGTTGCTGCAGGAGGCCAAGAATACAAAGAGCAGCTTCTGTTGCTGCAGGAGGCCAGGGCTGGAAAGAGCAGCTGCAGTTGCTACAGGAGGCCAAGGCTGGAAAGAGCAGCTTTAGCTGCTTCAGGAGGCCAAGGCTGGAAAGATAAGCTTCAGTTGCTGCAGGAGGCCAGGGCTGGAAAGAGCGGCTCCAGTTGCTGCAGGAGGCCAAGGCTGGAAAGAGCAGCTTTAGCTTGTTCAGGAGGCCAAGGCTGGAAAGATAAGTTTCAGTTGCTGCAGGAGGCCAAGAATGCAAAGAGCAGCTCCAGTTGCTGCAGGATGCTAAGAATGCAAAGAGCAGCTCCAGTTGCTGCATGATGCCAAGGCTGGAAAGAGTAGCTTCAGTTGCTGCTGGAGGCCAGGGCTGCAAAGAGCAGCTTCAGTTGCTGCAGGAGACCAAGGCTGGAAAGAGCAGCTTCAGTTGCTGCAGGAGGCCAAGGCTGGAACGAGCGGCTTCAGTTGCTGCAGGAGGCCAAGACTGGAACGAGCAGCTTCAGTTGCTGCAGGTGGCCAAGGCTGGAACAAGCAGCTTCAGTTGCTGCAGGAGGCCAAGGCTGGAAAGCGGAGCTTCAGTTGATGCAGGCGGCCAAGGCTGGAAAGGGCAGCTCCAGTTGCTGCATGAGGCCAAGGCTGGAATGAGCAGCTTCAGTTGCTGCAGGAGGCCAAGGCTGGAAAGCGGAGCTTCAGTTGATGCAGGCAGCCAAGGCTGGAAAGAGCAGCTTCAGTTGCTGCAGGAGGCCAACGCTGGAAAAAGCAGCTTCAGTTGCTGCAGGAGGCCAAGGCTGGAAAGAGTGGCTTCAGTTGCTTCAGGAGGCCAAGAATGCAAAGAGCGGCTTCAGTTGCTGCTGGAGGCCAAGGTTGAAAAGAGCAGCTTCAGTTGCTGCAGGAGGCCAAGGCCGGAAAGAGCAGCTTCAGTTGCTGCAGGAGGCCAAGGCTGGAAACAGCGGCTTCAGTTGCTTCAGGAGGCCAAGACTGGAACGAACGGCTTCAGTTGCTGCAGGAGGCCAAGACTGGAACGAGCGGCTTCAGTTGGTGCAAGAGGCCAAGAATGCAAAGAGCAGCTTCAGTTGCTGCAGGTGGCCAAGGCTGGAACAAGCAGCTTCAGTTGCTGCAGGAGGCCAAGGATGGAAAGTTGAGCTTCAGTTGATGCAGGCGGCCAAATCTGGAATGAGCAGCTTCAGTTGCTGCAGGAGGCCAAGGCTGGAAAGCGGAGCTTCAGTTGTTGCAGGCGGCCAAGGCTGGAAAGAGCAGCTTCAGTTGCTGCAGGAGGCCAACGCTGGAAAAAGCAGCTTCAGTAGCTGCAGGAGGCCAAGGACGCAAAGACCAGCTTCAGTTGCTGCAGGAGGCCAAGAATACAAAGAGCAGCTTCTGTTGCTGCAGGAGGCCAGGGCTGGAAAGAGCAGCTCCAGTTGCTACAGGAGGCCAAGGCTGGAAAGAGCAGCTTCAGTTGCTGCTGGAGGCCAGGGCTGCAAAGAGCAGCTTCAGTTGCTGCAGGAGACCAAGGCTGGAAAGAGCAGCTTCAGTTGCTGCAGGAGGCCAAGGCTGGAACGAGCGGCTTCAGTTGCTGCAGGAGGCCAAGACTGGAACGAGCAGCTTCAGTTGCTGCAGGTGGCCAAGGCTGGAACAAGCAGCTTCAGTTGCTGCAGGAGGCCAAGGCTGGAAAGCGGAGCTTCAGTTGATGCAGGCGGCCAAGGCTGGAAAGGGCAGCTCCAGTTGCTGCATGAGGCCAAGGCTGGAATGAGCAGCTTCAGTTGCTGCAGGAGGCCAAGGCTGGAAAGCGGAGCTTCAGTTGATGCAGGCAGCCAAGGCTGGAAAGAGCAGCTTCAGTTGCTGCAGGAGGCCAACGCTGGAAAAAGCAGCTTCAGTTGCTGCAGGAGGCCAAGGCTGGAAAGAGTGGCTTCAGTTGCTTCAGGAGGCCAAGAATGCAAAGAGCGGCTTCAGTTGCTGCTGGAGGCCAAGGTTGAAAAGAGCAGCTTCAGTTGCTGCAGGAGGCCAAGGCCGGAAAGAGCAGCTTCAGTTGCTGCAGGAGGCCAAGGCTGGAAACAGCGGCTTCAGTTGCTTCAGGAGGCCAAGACTGGAACGAACGGCTTCAGTTGCTGCAGGAGGCCAAGACTGGAACGAGCGGCTTCAGTTGGTGCAAGAGGCCAAGAATGCAAAGAGCAGCTTCAGTTGCTGCAGGTGGCCAAGGCTGGAACAAGCAGCTTCAGTTGCTGCAGGAGGCCAAGGATGGAAAGTTGAGCTTCATTTGATGCAGGCGGCCAAATCTGGAATGAGCAGCTTCAGTTGCTGCAGGAGGCCAAGGCTGGAAAGCGGAGCTTCAGTTGTTGCAGGCGGCCAAGGCTGGAAAGAGCAGCTTCAGTTGCTGCAGGAGGCCAACGCTGGAAAAAGCAGCTTCAGTAGCTGCAGGAGGCCAAGGACGCAAAGACCAGCTTCAGTTGCTGCAGGAGGCCAAGAATACAAAGAGCAGCTTCTGTTGCTGCAGGAGGCCAGGGCTGGAAAGAGCAGCTCCAGTTGCTACAGGAGGCCAAGGCTGGAAAGAGCAGCTTTAGCTGCTTCAGGAGGCCAAGGCTGGAAAGATAAGCTTCAGTTGCTGCAGGAGGCCAAGAATGCAAAGAGCAGCTCCAGTTGCTGCAGGAGGCTAAGAATGCAAAGAGCAGCTCCAGTTGCTGCATGATGCCAAGGCTGGAAAGAGCAGCTTCAGTTGCTGCTGGAGGCCAGGGCTGCAAAGAGCAGCTTCAGTTGCTGCAGGAGACCAAGGCTGGAAAGAGCAGCTTCAGTTGCTGCAGGAGGCCAAGGTTGAAAAGAGCAGCTTCAGTTGCTGCAGGAGGCCAAGGCCGGAAAGAGCAGCTTCAGTTGCTGCAGGAGGCCAAGGCTGGAAACAGTGGCTTCAGTTGTTTCAGGAGGCCAAGACTGGAACGAACGGCTTCAGTTGCTGCAGGAGGCCAAGACTGGAACGAGCAGCTTCAGTTGGTGCAAGAGGCCAAGAATGCAAAGAGCAGCTTCAGTTGCTGCTGGAGGCCAGGGCTGGAAAGAGCAGCTTCAGTTGCTGCAGGAGGCCAAGGCTGGAAATAGCAGCTTCAGTTGCTGCAGGGGGCCAGGGCTGGAAAGAGGGGCTCCAGTTGCTGCAGGAGGCCAAGGCTGGAAAGAGCAGCTTCAGTTGCTTCAGGAGGCCAAGGCTGGAAAGATAAGCTTCAGTTACTGCAGGAGGCCAATAATGCTAAGAGCAGCTCCAGTTGCTGCATGATGCCAAGGCTGGAAAGATAAGCTTCAGTTGCTGCAGGAGGCCAAGAATGCAAAGAGCAGCTCCAGTTGCTGCAGGAGGCCAAGAATGCAAAGACCAGCTCCAGCTGCTGCAGGAGGCCAAGAATGCAAAGAGCATCTTCAGTTGCTGCAGGTGGCCAAGGCTGGAAAGGGCAGCTCCAGTTGCTGCATGAGGCCAAGGCTGGAAAGAGCAGCTTCAGTTGCTGCAGGTGGCCAAGGCTGGAAAGGGCAGCTCCAGTTGCTGCATGAGGCCAAGGCTGGAAAGAGCAGCTTCAGTTACTGCAGGAGGCCAAGAATGATAAGAGCAGCTTCAGTTGCTGCAGGTGGCCAAGGCTGGAAAGAGCAGCTCCCGTTGCTACAGGAGGCCAAGGCTGGAAAGACGGTTGACGAAGCAATTGCCTTTCCCTGGTTCATTTTTGTTAAGAAAGGTCTCTCAAACAAAAGCCAGGACCTGAACAGGTGTCCAAAGAGGATTCCATGCCCTCAGAGGAGTAGCCCTTCTTGCTGCAAGGATATATAAAGCTTTAAGCAGCAGTAGGCATCACCAGAGACCAGATGATGATATGGGATAGCACCCAGACAAGGTCACAAGGCAAGTGGACCTTTAATGGTCCAGGTGGGTTGCTCTTTATCACGGAGGTCTTGTCGATTTTCAGATTCAGCCTTTCAGAGGGCCAAGGTGTGAAATGAAGTAGGTTCATAGTAGCAACTTCCAGCTGCTCCTGTGTTCTTGGCACAGTGCCCAAATGACTCCAGGCTGTAAGGAGCTCTCCTGCTGGTTTCTCGCGTAGCCGCTCTCGGTTCCCGTGTGAGCACTGTTTGGAGCGTTACAGCTGGCCAGCATCCATCTTGCCTGCTTGCAGCCACTAGGTTGCCACAGCCGGGTCTTTGCAGATTATCCAACGCTGTGATGTAGGTTCACGCAGCTTCTAGGAACAGCGCTGTGGCATAACCAGTCCTACTCTGAACGCAGGGTTCAGCCCAGCATGTGCCCTGGCAATTGGGCATCTTTTGGCATCTCAGGAAGCTTGTCCCCAAATATTAGCGACTGTGATGAAGTCGCCTGCCTTGCTTTGGAGACCGCTAATGTGGTGACCAAGAGGGCTGGTGGGGACCGGTCCAATCTACTGCATGATGGGCCCCGGAGTGGTATGCGGAGGGTCCGCTGGACACCCTCACTAAGCCCCCGGCATGGGGTAGGTGCAGTCCCTTTGGAGCCAAAGCTTCCAGTTACCATTTATGGGCACTACCAAGGTGCCTACAACCTTGTGCAGGAAGCTCTGCAACTTTCCCGAGTAAGGCTTGTCGAAAGACAGGGTCCGTCTTCCGCCAAATCTATCGTGATCACTCTGAAGCCCTTGCCACACTCACAAGTGGTCCCACTGCACAAATGCTCCACCGCATTGGGCGAATGCTGCCACGCATGCGGGACAGGCACGAATCCAAGATGGCGGAACGGCGGCCTTAAGGCGTGATGCGCCTGGCCCATAGCGACCCCAATACGCAGTCAATTGCATTCAATTTCAATGCAGACATCATGCCGGATCAGTCATGGTGGTGCAACCGTCATCATGCACAGCTGCAGACGCCAACACCTGATTGCCAGTAGCGAGGGGAGGCAATGGAATAGCAAAAGCATAGCTTGGAACTCGGAACAGTGTGGTGTGTGCCTTGCATTTTAGGAAGAGAGTTTATTTTAAGGCAGGGGACTCATGCTTCTTTGAGGGGCCAAAACTAAAAATGGTATCTTCAACAGCCCAGCACTACAGCAATGGGCCATACCGGGTGAGAATTTGCAGGTCGGTGATCCCCCTGCAGGCCCACTCAAGACCACAGTCTACTTACTATTGCCAGACTCTGTGGCTTTCAGGGGGCATCACTCTGAGCTGTGGTTGAAGGCCTGCCCTTAAGATAGGCACCAGACCAGCTGAAGGTTATCCCTCACTCCTAATGTGACAGATCAGTAACACCGGTGCTGTTCCTGATGACAGAATCCTTTCACCTGGAGCCGGGAGGATAGCTTAGGGGCAATGTGCTCGCCTTGGAAGCAAGACCGCGCAAAACAAAGGTTTGATCCCCGGGTCCGCGCATTACAAATATCCAATTACCTGGAGGGACCCTCCAGAAAAAGCAGTGATACCGCGCTTGGCAGGATTTCCCGCACGTGGTGATTACACCTATCCCCACTCAAGTCCTTTGGGACTCCATAATGGGGATTTTAAAAAAAGTATAAAATGTCGATTTACTGCACATTTTTGGTGGCTGTAACAGTATTCAGTTTGGCTGTATTTAGTAACAGTGGTGGACGTACATAAAAACAAGTCGTGGAACTATGTTCCTTGCTGGACTGCTCCCAACCCCTACAAACCCCATCGCCACGCACCATCCCACGCGCAAGGCACACCGCCAAACGCACCTGCTGTTTAAGGGAACGTTCAGTGCATTTTATTTTTATTTATTTATTTTACTTTTTATAAGGCGCCACACACCCGTAGGTCTCAGGGCGCACACAAAACAAAACAAATCTGCACCAGAAGAGGAACTTGGAAAAGGACAATTTCTCAACTTCTTCTTACACTTTTATTTGAAAACTAAACCATTCCGGAGCGGTTTCTTTTAAAAATATAATTATGGGAACTGTAAAATAAAATAAAAAGTTAGCGGAGCCCCGCTCTGCCCACTTCGACCACTTATTAGTAATTCCTCCAAACCCCTAATGAGGCTGTCTTTATCTGCATTTTAGGGTAAGACATAGAGCTCGAGCGGGGCACAGCGCAACATAAGCGCCTGTATGCTGTGAACCAAGGCGTGGGGTACACATGAACGATTACAAACAGGTTCTTCAACAGGGGCTTCAAAGAAAAATAAGAGGCACAGGGTTTTAACAGGTAAAAAATAGGTTTTAGGTCCCTTTCCTTAAACTGTCCTTCAGGTTTACATCATATACCTACACAAGCATTGGCAATGCCAACAGTTTGGGCTTTTGTATATGCATGGGAAAGGCACTTGCCAGGCACTGACGTAGTGGTATTAACTGGCCATTGATGGTAGCAGGTACAAAATGGTGTGAGTGCCTGGGCATCTAATAGCAGTGCCTAGCAAATGCCTGGTAAACAAGCCAAAACCCCTGGCTTTGCCATTGCTTGTTTTTGGCAGGACTTCAGTGAAGGACACGCAAGTGTTGAGTGGCTGAAGGCAGACCTGATGAAGGCATTTTAATGATGCCAGTAGAGCCTTCACAACTCCAATTAAGTAATCGACTCTCAGAAGACGGCTTTGAACAAACACTGGCAGGCACTTTGACTGCAAAGCTTGATGGTAAGTCTTGAATGAAGCAAGCTTAAAAATAATTGCCATGAGGAGTTGTGTTGGGTGGGAATGCCCATAGGCATTAGCATGGCCATAGGCAGTCCATGGGTGAGCAAATAACCAAACAACACCTTCAAGCTTTGTGTGCCTCCTCATATGTCATATGTCATTCCTCCCTAGTCTACTCTAATGCAATATCACCCTTGAGCGGGCTGTCAATTGCACCTCCAGGTTCTGCCACTTGCCCATTCCAAACAACTCTTTGGCTCTGTCACTGCTGCTGCTTTTCGAGGGAGCTTCCCACTCCTCTTTTTCTTTAGATGTGTATGTCTGTCTCGCCTCTGCCTTGGTCTGTACCAACCCCAACCTCCTCTGCTCTCTCCCCTCTTCCATATTCTCCACTTCGTCTACTCTCCCCTCCTTCTTGGAGTTCTTGCCCTCCAAACTTTTCCTATCTCTCTCCTCCTCCTCAATGTTCACCTCCTCCAACCATTATTTCCTCTCCCCCAATTTGGTCTTCACTACTTGCAACCTCTGCTATCTTCCCTACTCTTGCTCAATGTGCTCCACCTCCAACCTTCCTCCTCTCTCCTCCTCCTCGATGTTCACCTGCTCCAACCTTTATTTCCTCTCCCCCACCTTTGTCTTCACTACCTGCAACCTCTGCTGCCTTCCCTTCTCTTGCTCAATGTGCTCCACCTCCAACCTTCCTCCTCTCTCCTCCTCCTCGATGTTCACCTCCTCCAACCTTTATTTCCTCTCCCCCACCTTTGACTTCACTACCTGCAACCTCTGAGGTCTCTCATTCTCTTGCTCAATGGGCTCCACCTCCAACCTTCCTCCTCTCTCCTCCTTGATGCTCACCTCCTCCAACCTTTATTTCCTCTCCCCCAACTTGGTCTTCACTACCTGCAACCTCTGAGGTCTTCCCTTCTCTTGCTCAATGTGCTCCACCTCCAACCTTCCTCCTCTCTCCTCCTCCTTGATGCTCACCTCCTCCAACCTTTATTTCCTCTCCCCCAACTTGGTCTTCACTACCTGCAACCTCTGAGGTCTCCCCTTCTCTTGCTCAATGTTCTCCACCTCCAACCTTCATCCTCCCTCCTCCTCATTCTCCTCACCTTGTTCTTCACTACCTGCAACCTCTGAGGTCTCCCCTTCTCTTGCTCAATGTTCTCCTTCTCCAACCTTACTCCTCTCTCCCCCATATGCTCCTCGCCTTGGTCTTTACTACCTCCAACCTCTTCTGTCTTCCCTTCTCTTGCTGAATGTTCTCCTTCTCCAACCCTACTCCTCTCTCCCCCATATGCTCCTCGACTTGGTCTTTACTACTTGCAACTTCTGAGATCCCCCCTTCTCTTGCTCAATGTGCTCCACCTCCAACCTTCCTCCTCTCTCCTCCTCCTTCATGCTCACCTCCTCCAACCTTTATTTCCTCTCCCCCAACTTGGTCTTCACTACCTCCAACCTCTGCTGTCTCCCCTTCTCTTGCTCAATGTTCTCCTTCTCCAACCTTACTCCTCTCTCTCCCGCAAGCTCCTCGCCTTGGTCTTTACTACCTCCAACCTCTGCTGTCTTCCCTTCTCTTGCTCAATGTTCTCCTTCTCCAACCTTACTCCTCTCTCCCCTGCAAGCTCCTCGCCTTGGTCTTTACTACCTCCAACCTCTGCTGTCTCCCTTTTCTTGCTCAATGTTCTCCACCTCCAACCTTCATCCTCCCTCCTCCCTTCTCCTCACCTTGGTCTTCACTACCTGCAACCTCTGAGGTCTCCCCTTCTCTTACTCAATGTGCTCCACCTCAAACCTTCCTCCTCTCTCCTCCTCCTTGATGATCACCTCCTCCAAACTTTATTTCCTCTCCCCCAACTTGGTCTTCACTACCTGCAACCTCTGAGGTCTCCCCTTCTCTTGCTCAATCTGCTCCACCTCCAACCTTCCTCCTCTTTCCTCCTCCTTGATGCTCACCTCCTCCAACCTTTATTTCCTCTCCCACTGTGGTCTTCACTACCTGCAACCTCTGCTGTCTTCCCTTCTCTTGTTCAATGTGCTCCACCTCCAACCTTCCTCCTCTCTCCCCCGCATGCTCCTCGCCTTGGTCTTCACTACCTCCAACCTCTGCTGTCTCTCCTTCTCTTGCTCAATGTTCTCCTTCTCCAACCTTACTCCTCCCTCTCCCGCAAGCTCCTCGCCTTGGTCTTTACTACCTCCAAGCTCTGCTGTCTTCCCTTCTCTTGCTCAATGTTCTCCTTCTCCAACCCTACTCCTCTCTCCCCCGCAAGCTCTGCGCCTTGGTCTTTACTACCTCCAACCTCTGCTGTCTCCCCTTTTCTTGCTCAATGTTCTCCTTCTCCAACCTTACTCCGCTCTCCCCTGCAAGCTCCTCGCCTTGGTCTTTACTACCTCCAACCTCTGCTGTCTCCCCTTTTCTTGCTCAATGTTCTCCACCTCCAACCTTCATCCTCCCCCCTCCCTCCTCCTCCTCACCTTGGTCTTCACTACCTGCAACCTCTGAGGTCTCCCCTTCTCCTACTCAATGTGCTCCACCTCAAACCTTCCTCCTCTCTCCTCCCCCTTGATGCTCACCTCCTCCAAACTTTATTTCCTCTCCCCCAACTTGGTCTTCACTACCTGCAACCCATGAGGTCTCCCCTTCTCTTGTTCAATCTGCTCCACCTCCAACCTTCCTCCTCTCTCCTCCTCCTTGATGTTCACCTCCTCCAACCTTTATTTCCTCTCCCCCACCTTGCTCTTCACTACCTCCAACCTCTGCTGTCTCTCCTTCTCTTGCTCAATGTTCTCCTTCTCCAACCTTACTCCTCTCTCTCCCGCAAGCTCCTCGCCTTGGTCTTTACTACCTCCAACCTCTGCTGTCTTCCCTTCTCTTGCTCAATGTTCTCCTTCTCCATCCCTACTCCTCTCTCCCCCATATGCTCCTCGACTTGGTCTTAACTACCTGCAACTTCTGAGGCCCCCCCTTCTCTTGCTCAATGTGCTCCACCTCCAACCTTCCTCCTATCTCCTCCTCCTTGATGTTCACCTCCTCCAACCTTTATTTCCTCTCCCCCACCTTGCTCTTCACTACCTCCAACCTCTGCTGTCTCTCCTTCTCTTGCTCAATGTTCTCCTTCTCCAACCTTACTCCTCTCTCTCCCGCAAGCTCCTCGCCGTGGTCTTTACTACCTCCAACCTCTGCTGTCTTCCCTTCTCTTGCTCAATGTTCTCCTTCTCCAACCCTACTCCTCTGTCCCCCGCAAGCTCTGCACCTTGGTCTTTACTACCTCCAACCTCTGCTGTCTCCCCTTTTCTTGCTCAATGTTCTCCTTCTCCAACCTTACTCCTCTCTCCCCTGCAAGCTCCTCGCCTTGGTCTTTACTACCTCCAACCTCTGCTGTCTCCCCTTTTCTTGCTCAATGTTCTCCACCTCCAACCTTCATCCTCCCTCCTCCCTCCGCATCCTTCTCCTCACCTTGGTCTTCACTACCTGCAACCTCTGAGGTCTCCCCTTCTTTTACTCAATGTGCTCCACCTCAAACCTTCCTCCTCTCTCCTCCTCCTTGATGCTCACCTCCTCCAAACTTTATTTCCTCTCCCCCAACTTGGTCTTCACTACCTGCAACCTCTGAGGTCTCCCCTTCTCTTGCTCAATCTGCTCCACCTCCAACCTTCCTCCTCTCTCCTCCTCCTTGATGTTCACCACCTCCAACCTTTATTTCCTCTCCTCCACCTTAATCTTCACTACCTCCAACCTCCGCTGTCTTCCCTTCTCTTGCTCTGTTCTCCTTCTCCAACCTTACTCCTCTCACCCCTGCATGCTCCTCGCCTTGGTCTTTACTACCTGCAACTTCTGAGGTCTCCCCTTCTCCTGCTCAGTGTGCTCCACCTCCAACCTTCCTCCTCTCTCCTCCTCCTTGATGTTCACCTCCTCCAACCTTTATTTCCTCTCCCCCACCTTGGTCTTCACTACCTCCAACCTATGCTGTCTCCCCTTCTCTTGCTCAATGTTCTCCACCTCCATCCTTCTTCCTCCCTCCTCCTCATTCCCCTCAACTTGGTCTTCACTACCTCCGGCCTCTGAGGTCTCCCCTTCTCTTGCTCAATGTGCTCCACCTCCAACCTTCCTCCTCTCTCCTCCTCCTTGGCGTTCACCTCCTCCAACCATTATTTCCTCTCCCCACCTTGGTCTTCACTACATCCAACCTCTGCTGTCTCCAACCTTCCTCCTCTCTCTCCCTCATGCTCCTCGCCTTGGTCTTCACTACCTCCAACCTCTCCTGCCTCTGCTTCTATTGCTCAATGTTCTCCACCTCCAACCGTCTTCTTCTCTTCTACTTCTTGATGTTGATCTCCTCCACCTTTATTTCCTCTCCCCACCATGGCCTTCACTACCTCCAACGTCTTCTGGCTCCCCTTCTCTTGCTCAATGTTCTCCACCTACAACCTTATTCCTCTCTCATCCTCATGCTGCTCCAGCTTGCTCTGCACACACCCCTTTGGCACCCTCTAATATCTCTACCTCATCGCCTCCTCTTGCCTCTCTAGCTCTTTCTGCACTCCCAACTCCTCCTGCACCTCTACTTCATGCTGTGCCTTCAGCTCTCTCGTAGCCTTCATCACCCTCCACACATATGCACCACTCGCTGCTCTACTCAAACTCCCCACCTGCTTCCTTCTTCCTGTGGGTGTTTATGCCTCCTGGTTCCCTGCCCCTGTGCCGGGTCTTCTGGACGGGTCTGCACCTGAGGTCCCTAATGGTTCCTTCTCAGGTTTAGCAGGCCCCTAATGGGCTTCCCTCCTGAGATGTTACTCTTGCCCCAGTCATGGACTGATCCTTTAAAGGAAGGCACAGTGTGGCACATAGGTACGCCATGCCAGGCAGATGGAACCTGCACATCTCTGGTTGCCGCTGTGCCTCTTTCTCCACACACCGCAGTAGCAGTAAGTGTTGTGTGCATGCAGTCTTCCCCGGTAAGCATTTCGCTGATGCCAGACACAGCAATAGTCTGTTTTGTGAATCCTTCGTCTGCTCCCTCTGCACTGCATGGGGCGTGCCTTAAGGGGTCTGCAGGGACCTTTGCAAATGCACTTTTACAGTAACATTATGTGTAGTGTCGACAATGTGACGCTCCCCTGATGAGAGGTCCCAACTCATTGGGGGGTCCTGCCGCCTGGAGGTCCTCCCCAGACCGTCCCTGGGATGTGCCTCCTATAACAGCAGAAGGGGTGCGGCCCCCTATATCACACACAGAAGGGGATAGCATCACACATGTCCTCTCTGATTCAGCAGGAACAGTTTATATAACACATTGCTCATCTGCTGTAAAATTCAGTGTGTGCTCAGTTTGTCAGCATGGTGTGTGATAAGCAGGGGTGGACTGGGAACCAAAATGGGCCCCAGAAATCATTTTCAAAGTGGATCCATATCACACATTTTCCACAAGCCCAACCCTTTCTCTATGAGAAAATATGGAACTAAAAATGGTTACCACATTCAAGAGGCCCAAGGTGCAGAGGCCTACCCGGAAATCTCCCCAGAGTTCCCTATAGGCCAGTCCACCCCTGCCCAGAGGGCAGAGGCCTACCGGGAAATCTCCAGAGTTACCTGTAGGCCAGTCCACCCCTGCCCAGAGGGCAGAGGCCTACCAGGAAATCTCCAGAGTTCCCTATAGCCCAGTTCACGCATGTACAGAGTGCAGAGGCCTACCGGGAAATCTCCAGAGTTACCTGTAGGCCAGTCCACCCCTGCCCAGAGGGCAGAGGCCTACCAGGAAATCTCCAGAGTTCCCTATAGCCCAGTTCACGCATGTACAGAGTGCAGAGGCCTACCAGGAAATCTCCAGAGTTCCCTCTAGGCAAGTCCACCTCTGCCCAGAGTGCAGAAGCCTACCAGGAAATCTCCAGAGCTACCTATAGCCCAGTCCACCCCTGCCCAGAGTGCAGAGGCCTACCAGGAAATCTGCAGAGTTCCCTATAGGCCAGTCCACCTCTGCCCAGAGTGCAGAGGCCTACCAGGAAATCTCCAGAGCTACCTATAGCCCAGTCCACCCCTGCCTAGAGTGCAGAGGCCTACCAGGAAATCTCCAGAGTTCCCTCTAGGCAAGTCCACCTCTGCCCAGAGTGCAGAAGCCTACCAGGAAATCTCCAGAGCTACCTATAGCCCAGTCCACCCCTGCCCAGAGTGCAGAGGCCTACTAGGAAATCGGCAGAGTTCCCTATAGACCAGTTCACCCCTGCCCACAGTGGAAAGGCCTACCAGGAAATCTCCAGAGTTCCCTATAGGCCAGTCCACCTCCGGTGATAAGATCAACAGCATGGCTTACACTGCTTTGCTTTTCAGTGAAGACCCCCTTCTACCTTTCTCTCAATAATTACGATTGAAAACAAAGTAAGAAGGTTTCGTATTTTAAACACCCAAGGGTTGTCTTGTAATATAGTTTAATTAACGATATAAGCATAGTTATGAAGCGTGCTGGAAGCAGGTTGTGATCAGCAAAGTGCTCAAGCATCCATCAGCCACAACACAAACATTCCTTTTTATGTAGAAGTTCTGTGTGTAGTGGGAGGGCCGGGCTGTGAACTGCCTTGTTTGTGCTTGCCCATGCATCTGTCCAGACAAGTTGGAGGGGAAGTTACATTTCTGTACCCCTCCCCAGCTGCATCAATGAGGCACTGGGAACATGCACGCGTCTCTTAACCCCTTCAGGCACAAAGCATGCTTCAAGAATAACTCCAGATGCAAATTGTGTATTTTATTTAGGTCTGGCTAGAGAAAGCTTTACATCGCTTCGAGACCTTTTGAAGATGCATATTAAAGGGGTCCCTGATGTAGATCAGACGCTTTGCAATACAGAACGTGTGCTGTGTTCTAGTAGCAGACATTTTGTAGAAGCAAGTGAAACTGTTTAGGTCGTGGAGAGAGTTGTATGCAGTTTTTAAGAGATTGTTTTGTGTCCAAGCTGCTTGTTAGATTGACGTGTTTTTCACTTTTGTTGTGCTGTAGATTGTCTTTTTCTGTTGTGTTTTAGTATTATCACTAATTCTATGGCTGCCAATGTTCGTGTAGTTAAAGACTGCAGCCATGATGGATTGGTTGCCTTGTACAGAAATCTTAACCAAGGTCCCAATCCATCATGGCCTCCATCACAACAAGCATTAGCAAAGACAAAAGGTCTGGCATTGCAAATCTACCGCTTAAGATGTTTCGAAAGTGCTACCCTCTACATTGACAAAGGCCCACCAATTGCCTTTACTGATGCCTGTTTCTGACGGGTTGGAGCGCTTCTCTTGTGAAAGTTAGAATATGTCTTTAATAACCAGGGTTACTCTCTTCATACCTGGCAAGCAAATACTACCCATTGTAATGACTAGATTGCAAACTCCTGCGAATCTGATTTCTGAAGTGCAGTTCATGCATGTTTAATGCTAATGTTGTGTCCCTGATATTTCCTATTTGAAGTGCTCGTTTATTTCTTCCAAACCATGCATTATTCAGGCACCGCGTAATCTACAGTACGCGCAGTGTACTTTCGTGTGTCGGCGTGAGTTTTCTGCTTATCATTTGAAAATCCTGTTTACTCAAGACAGCAGTGTGGAATGTAATTAAACACTACCCAAGCCATTTGTTTAAGCTTTTATGCATTGCTCCTGCTAAATAATTGAAGTTTGAATAACAGCAGATACAGTCGAGAAATCCTTGCCTATTGTGTTTTAACCAGTTCTGCATGGTTCGACAAAGCTCAAAGCAACCTGCATTTCATGTTCAAAGAGCATTAATTGGATGAAAAAATAACAACACAAGCGACTGGAAAATCAATGTTTATTTGGAATAAATAAAGTTTATAACTAAATGATTTTACATAATCCTCTCAAGTAGCATCATTAATCTTCTCTATTCTATTAATTGAACAGAACAGGTTCATTGTACTCATGTAAATACCAGTCCACCATGTTCTTTTTCCAATGGAACAATGTGCGTACTGCGAGGGGCTTATGGTGGCAACAAGTAAGACAGACAGACACAAGTGATCACATTTCAAGGGTGTTTATTGAACAATGTTTTCTTTATGCAGGTTGGAAAAACACCTAATCTAAACCTAAATCTAAGATGGGAACAAGCGTAGATCATCAAATAAAAAAAAAAGCAGTCCTTGCAGTGTTGTGTCAAGATAAAAAGGGCCTATACTATAAAACCTATTGCCAAAACTCACAACTAATACAAAAACGGGTGTGGGATAGTTCTCAAGAAAAGGAAAGAGTGTTCTCAAATAATGTGTCAGGATGCGATAGCCTGGGTCTCCCTTCCCCACGTGTTGGACACAGGGTAAGATGCGAGCTTGGAGCACAGTACAGTCTCGGGCTTCTCCAGCACGAGGCGGCAGTCAATGGCCAAGTCTCGTTTCCTCTGAAAGTTCCTTTAACAAATGAAAATTTGTTTCAGATGTTTGCTGGGTGACGATTTCACCCATGGGCCCCCCTCTTCTGGGTGCTGACCCTTCTTGTATTGTATTCCACAAGTATATTAAAGTTAAAGTTCCTTTATCAATTAACTTTGGGGGATGGCTTCACCTCTGGATCCAGTCAATTAAGTTACATTCAACAAACCGAAAGAAATTGTGAAATCCCAGACCGTATTGAAAGGTGATTCCTTTAACTATCAAAATCTGAGAAGGACGTTGAGTCTCTAAATGAAACTCTCTGAAAGTATATTTAAAAATATGTTGCTCTTCTATCTACAAGTGTGCAGGACATATCCAAACAGAACCTCGCCAATATACAGGGGTCGATAAACTGTCTTGACTTCTGAAAAACAAAGTTTACATTACACATATGGAATAGAGTGTTGCTGCTACTTAAAGGTCAGTAGAAAAGAGGGTTGGTTTTTCACCTTTATAGCCAAGAAAATAATGGTACTTAAATGACCCAACTACATTTCCCCAACTATCCTTGCACAGAAATAGGATTCGGCCTTCAAGGAACTCCTAATGCCAACTTAAACTAATTTAAGGATTGCTTTTCCATTTCAAATGTATAATCTCATGCTTGTGTGACATCTTAAAAGATAAGTGCATGTTGTTCTCCAGAATAAAAGCTAGTAGTGATTTCCATAGATTTCAACAGGAAAACTGAGCAATTCTCAGAAGCCTTGTCCACTGTGCTGACCGAAAAACCATGTGTCCAGGTCATCATATATGTAGAACAGAACTTGCCATAGTTAGTGGAAATGATTATGACATTATTTTGTGGGCTATCGGGAAGTTACCCGTTAATCATTATGTGCAATACTTGACTGGCGCATTTTGCTTAATGTACAACTCTTATTACTAAACTTTTTCTTCTCAGTTATGTGTTATTTAAAACAGAGAATGACGTATTTAGATCCAAATGTCGCTGGATATTAGACAACCCAATTGATATATGTTTCCTGCCTCATTAAAACTTTCAAATTGTATTCATCCTACAATTAAAGGCAGGCTTTCTCGGGAGGATAGCTCAGTGGCAACCTGCTCGCCTTGGAAGTCCGATCCCCGGGTCCGCGCTTAGAAACCTCTGGGTATTAAGCGCGTTATAAATAGCCAATCATATCATTTGTACGCTTATTCTTGTTTTTGTCCTGTTGGTTCGACCCTGCATTGTTTGGATTTTGAACTAGATTTGGCTTAAACCCAATTAAACAACTTTGTAAGGATTGTAATGCAGAATTGACGATCTGAGCACATATTATAAAAGAATAAATAGTTAATTTAATTTAGCTTTTTTCAACATATATATCCTAAAAGCATAAATCTAAGAATCAATGTCATCAAGTTGATAAGTGACGAGTGTCAAGGTTTCTCGCATTTGAATTGTATTCTAAGCACGCTCTTAAAATGGGCTACAACCGGTTAACCGGGATTCACCCAGATTCTTCCAGCACGTGGTGTAATATGCCAATTATTTGTGTTCCTTGTTTTTGGCACTGCCGATTGTTAATCGTAGTTTCTCTTGCACTTGGTACATTGGCACCAGCCATATTGCTAGTTGCCCCTTGACCTCCGACATTTGCGCTTTGTTTCTTTGACGGTCCTATCGAAGCTACCTCATCTCGGTGGGCTGGGGTGGGTGTGAGATGGACTAGAACACACCCATCAAGCCAGTCGAGAGTTATCCCCAATCACCTTAAGGCTCATTGGCGTTACAGAGTTTGACTATTGCACCTTCCTGCTCCATGATTCTCAGGGGCAAGTGGACTCTGCGCACCCGCACTTGGGTGGCCTGTATTTTAGTCGCCTAATATCTTGTTAATCAATGTAATTTTGGTCACCACTTTTTGATCGACCATTATCGATGACTGCCCTTTTATTTCTTTAATGGCGGGGTACTCCCAATGCTGTCACACTCCCCGTGCGTCCCCCCCTTCGTCCCCCTTAACCCAATCATATAGATGTACACACAGTGTCTCTCCTGCTTCACATAACTCGCACGGAGCTCTGCCATTAGAATGCAGCTATCCCCACGATGAATTCAGACTAGCTGCACACGTAAGGTCTCTCTGGCATACTCTCAGAGAGGTGCAGCTCCATCTCACTGATGAGGCCCGACTAGGCCGAAACACATGCCTGGGGTTGCTGTTGGTACTCTTGTTCAGAGGAGGTGTGCCTAGCATTTCGGTGCTGAACTACCTTCGGGTGGGACAAAGACTGAGGTGCCTGTGGAAATGTCTTCTCTGTGAAAAGCACAGTGAGCTAAAGCGTGGTTGAGACTCTCCTGGGGGCCATCCACCCAAGAACAGGTCAATAGGCCATGTTCGTTCCGGTAGCGGGACCCCCAGACCTCTTTATGCATACGCTCCAGACTACCCTCAGAATCCAGGTACTACTCTAAGACACTCTGCACAGCACCTCTGTCTTTAGAGTGCAGCTATCCCCCACAATAAAATTCAGTCTTGCTGCGCACATGATTATGATTGGATATTTATGACGCGCTTAATACCCAGAGGTTTCTAAGCGCCCACCCGGGGATCGATCCTGTGTTGCTCTGCGTCATCTTGCTTCCAAGGCGAGCGCGTTGCCCCTGAGCTATCCTCCCGATACATGCCTCACATACTCTCCAAATTACTGCTCTGCTCCCATCCACTTGCCTGCTTATCATGGGTGACTAGCAGGGACTTGGCCACCCCTGCCTGCCTTCGTATTGGCTCAAAGGCACACATGCATTCTATAAATCTCCGACAAATTCTACATACTTGGACTTCGTCCCCCCAAGGGCTTTCAACCCGCAGCGCTTTGATACCAGACCAATGGTGAAAGGCACTATACGAATGCCCCTTACATTACATATATATGTTTACCATGGTGACCAAAAACAAACAGCATACTGTACACATTGCCCATCCTTAGGCCCCTCCCCCCCAAGGGGGGCAGCTCCTACAGTTTGAAGACCAATGAAGAGGATATTAGTATCGCCCAGCATGGATTTGAAAAACATTTTTTGGAAGCCATCCGTTTGTCTGTTGAAAAAGAAGTAATCCTTTTCAACAAAAATATGTCAATGCAGTTGGCAATTTCAATTAAAACGTGCTACTGCGAAGCTGTCGCTTCGCTCACTGTTAGATGATGTTTTCGATATTACCACGTTAAAGTTGGATTTGTCATACAAAATAAATAAAAAAAACGTGTAAGTGCGTTCTTCTACATGTAATTAGATCATCTTTGAGAGGAATAAAAGGCAAACCGTTGCCTACTAAATTTGAGTTTTTAGGGCATGGAAATATTTCTGTAGCAGGTGGTTAGGATGTTACTTGTCACTTTGTTTTCCTTTTAAAAGCAGGGAGGCATGAAAAATTCAGTGTGAGATGAAAAAGTTCTTTAAAAGATAAGATTTCACCTTGTTATTAAATTTAATGTATGCGCACTGTGTTACAGAAGATGCAGGGTACGTGCTATTTATTGCGTTGGACATATTCAGAAGTAATGGCTGACAAAAGCCACTTCACTTCTTTCGGGCTTTGAAGAATGCCATCTGAAGTGAATCTTGGTTTTCTGTGTGGTGGCACCAGCCGCGTATTCATGTACTTAAAAGAAACTTGAAGCGGAAATTGTTTGCTTGAAACTGTGCAAGAACGCTCCTAGCTTTTTGCAAATGATCACTGTCATTTCATTTATTTGCAATTTCTCAGTGACTTTGCTCTCTTTAAAAACATTTGACAAAACCATACAGTTAAATATATGTATACAGGAAAGTCCATTTGAGCCAAGTAACACATTCCACAACGCCACCTAGTAGCCATCGCTGGAAGTTCACCTACAGTTCTGAGCCACAACAGCAAAGCATTGTGGGTATGCAAATTAGCTCAAATGCAAACCTTTTTCTCCGTCCCCCATATTTTTCAAAGATTTTCTTTGGCAAACATTCTTTGGCAAAAAGTGCCACAAAACAAAAACGGGCGATGAATGAACGGCGTACCCTCCCCTGCTACACCGTTGCACTCCTTGTTGCCACGTGGCTGCGCCCCTTTTGTTCAACCTTCTGTTGCTTCGCAGATAGGTTTGAGCTTTATAAAGGCCATACATACATCGATGCATACATAACCCGGGGCGGAGGGACGCTATTCCATTTTCTAGTGACCAAAAGCGTAAGATCAGGATGGTGGCGATTGGCACATGGATGTAAGCTTTCCGTTCTAACAGAACAAACACTGTATGAACACCAATGTTTATTTCACATTGTTGCTTTTAGCTTCCTGGAGATAAGCCAGTACATATTCTAAATCTGGATGGGCAAATGTTCTGTTTTACTCCCACATATGGTTAAAAATCTGCTGTGCCACAAATCACTCTGGATGAACGGGTTGGGTGATTTGCCAAATCACCAGAACGTAGGCACGTTTTATTCCTCTTAAATTTAAGAACCTTTTTGGAAATTAATTCAAAGAAGTTTAAGGTAACCCAGGGTTAGGTATAGGGCTTTTGGGAAATGCAAGGAGTCTGGTTTTGCAAAACCAAAATTGTTCTGCAAACATTTGAGAAAATTAAAACCTTTGCTTCTGTGTCCTGCAAATGTTTTCAAACTCTTTTGTGGCAATTTGGCCAGTTTAGCCCCAAAGCAGATGTTGCCGTTTTTTTTCTGGCAAATTGAAGTTCGAAATTTCATTTATATTAACAAACTAAATTTGTTTTTTTATCGGCTCATGTTGATTTCATTTTAACTGATCATGTTTTCTTCTTCAAAAGTAAGATTTTTAAAATTATTTTTCATTTTTTAGACTCTTTACCTTTAATCTATCAGTTCATTTTTCTAATCAATCAGCTTGTTGCTAGCAAATTGATTCATTTTTGTAACGGAAGGCTTTGTCATTTTGTTATTGTGAAAACTTTAACTGAAAAGGGTGTGGCTACAGGAGTGGTTGGGAGTGGCTAAAGGAGTGGTATCATGCATTATTTTCAGCCCAGGGTATGAGGTAATTGTCAGTCGTACCTAGGAGAATTCCTGTTGACTTTATATAAGAAATATAAAGGGGGCTGATTTACTCATCTAAAAAAAATACAGCCAGTGAATCTCATGACAAAAAATTGTTTACGTGTTACTTGCAGTATTTGTTTTAGCTTAGTGATGTCTATAGGCATATATGCACAATGGAACCCGACATTGACTCCTGTAGAGGAGCTGGGGGCAGCCATTTTGAAATGAGTCATTGCCCGGAGCAGAAACGGTCACAAAGTAGCAAGAACAGTTGGATGGCTGGAAACTTGAAATTGTTCAACTGAGTGTAAATCCTGTCTGAATAAACGCAGTGCAACATCCTATCCCTGCACATTGTCTAATGTGTAGCGATTACTTCAGTTATGTTTCCATAATCTTGATAATAGCTCCTTAATCTCACTTCTCCCACAAAACATATTTTTGCCCACATGATATAAATCCCTTTCTAATTAAATACATTTTCCTAGTTCTACTTAAAAAAACATATGTTGGTGCTCTTTGGTAAAATGAGATTGTGTGTCATTCCGGGGAAGTCTAGGTGTGTGCAATAGCTGCACATAGGTTAACACAGTCCTAACTAAATATATGATAATCCGCGAGTCCCATAGTACTGAGCTGAATAAAATTTCGAACACAAAAATACAGAATTTAAAAAAAAACACATTTCCACGCAATTATATGTTGGGTGGTATAGGGAACTACAAAATGTAAGCAGAGTATGGGAAGGCTGTGGGGGAGGGGTCCCTGCCCACATATAAATGCAGAGAAATGTGTGGAAAATAAAATAAAATCACTATTTTCAGTTTCAGCATTGTGTTTTCTTTGTGGTCGTGTAGATCCTTATTTGCTGGTTCAGACATTTCTAGGAGGCTGGTTGGGTTATTTAGTTCTGAAAACTGCATTTCCACCCTAGGTATTTGATTGCAACACTACTCTTCTCAGTAAAATATACCTACTAGACTGCCCCAAACCCTCCAGCCATTTTATCACTGGACTTCCTCCCAAAAAAAGCACAATGCAAACTGTGCTTGTGTAAATTATGTTTCCGTGTGACTTTTTTATAATGACACATTTGCGCAAGTTTCATTGCAGAGAGGCCTTCCTGAAATATTCCTGCTGCTGCTTTCAGACATTGCTCTCCCTTTCCGTCCTGCAAATGGACTGTGGGTGATGCTTTTGTGCATTGGTCCCTCTCTCGCTGCACGCTTTAATCAGGAGGACACACCTGGACACCCTGTGTCTGCTCCCCCTGCAAGTCCACTGCTGACGTTGCTGCGAAACTGAGTGTCAGTCCCCACAGCCTTCTGCACTTCCCTGCCCTCAGGACCCCTCAGTCAAATTGAAGGCCACCTTCTTGCCCCAGCCTCATGCTTCTGCTCTCTTAATGTTTCCACTGCGTGCGTCCTTATCTGCAGTGCGTGGACTGAGGGCTTGATTTACAAAAGAGTTGTAAAATGGCGCAAACTCACTGAGAAACGCTTTGTGAAACAGACCGTGAGCAGCGATGCCTCTCTTTCTTTCCCTTTTTTTAAAAATTAATTTGTGGTGTTTATTGATATAATTTAGAAGTACAATGAATTGATATGGCTACAATAACATATTAAAAGGGAACATTTCATAACAACGACTTGAAATATGATGTCGAAATTCATGTTGAAAATTCATCTTAAAGTGTAAATCACGCCATAAAAATTGATAAATTCAATAGATCAAGTGCGAAGATGGTAAAGAGGACAGACACGATTGGAGCGGAGAGACAAATGTGAAAAATACATATTCTAGAAAATTCATGGTGGTTTAGAGACATTAGAATAGGGACCAAAATTGTTGAACACCAGTTGATGGAACGTTATGATTAAGAAATTCAATAAAAAGGGTCAATCTGCACTGAAATTTCAGTGTCATATTATCACGTTTCCCAATACAAGATTCAATTTGGTGAGTAGAACATAGTACATTGCATCATTCTTTAATATATAATCCCTGGGCATGTTTCCAGTATTTAGTAATCATTTGTAAGTATAGGGTAATAAATAAATTCAATAGGGCTCAGGAATAGATCATTCCAGAAAGATTGATAAAATAAATTCTGTAAAGACAGAGGGGCATGAAATGTAAAACTCTTGCAAAACCTCACATACGTGTTCCCAAAACGATTGAACACATTTGCATTCAAGGATGATGTGTTTAAAGAATTCTACGGGGTTTTCAAATGACCAGCGGGTACCTGATGAGTGAGGAGAAATGTTAGATATTCATGAGGAGTTAACGGGGCCCCCTGCATCGTAAAGTACATGGATTGAGTTAAATGAACAGATATGCTTATTCTGAAGATTCTACAGCAAACCTTTGCCAAAGGTCTACAGTTATGTTGAGACCTCCGTCTGCTTTACATGCCAATTCAATTTTGGATTTTTATTCAGGAGGCTTTGTTTGGGTCATACGTTTATAGATGTCAGAGGCTTTGATCGAGGAGGATTTTAGGGAATTGGAGAGGTTGTCTGGGATAGTTTTTCATGAACGATCAGGGCGTTCGTTAATTGTATGTGTAATTTGAGATCAGCATCTTCTATATTACATCTATTTTGTAGAGAGTGGAATGGTATTGGCAACCCGTCTTAGTACAATTGTTGGATATGTATAATGCCTTTGTTAAACCCAGAGAGCCAAACAAGTGCTTTCTTAGCAATCCTAATATCTGTGTCAATCACAGAACATTCGAGGAAGGAAGACCATGCTTGTTTTAAGTTTGATAGAACATGAACAAATTTGATGAGGGGGCCATCATTGAATTTTAGAAAGTTAGGGCTAGAAAATAGTCTAAACAGGTGTGACTCTAATGTACACCAAGAGGGGTATTTATCTTCATCATGGGGTGTAAGATATGATGCAAATAATGTCCAAGAATGAAGGCGGATTAATGTGAGCGGAAGTTTGGAACGGTGACACTGCCTTTGGATTTAGGCAGTTTACGTTTATTTAAAGCGACATGAGGAGGTTTATTATTCCAAAGGAATTCATTGGTCACTGATACACTGCGCTCTCTTTATGTGGCCAGTAGTATTGCCCCTCCTTCCAGTCCTACGAAGCAGCACAAAGTTCCGATCACACAAGAAAAATGCCATTCATGTCAGTTCAGACCACACCCCCTGCAGCTCTTCTGCACAGGCACCGTCCCTGTGCATGCACGAGCGAGCACACACGCAATTATTCTGAATGCACGTGCACATTCTGAAACAGTTAAATGAAATGATCTCAAAGAGCCACCTTGATTTCTGACACAGAATTACTACCCCGGTACTTAAATATTGTTCTTTTGAAAGGGAATGATTTCTGGAGAGCAGGTGTAGCGACGACTTACATTATAATTATTTTTTCAGAACGCTCTTAATGCCAGCAAGATGTTTCTATGTGCGGGGTCGGGAATCGAACCTGTCTTGCGCTGCGTTGTCTAATCTTACCCTTTAAGCTTCAATGACATGTTCTAAACTTCCACTGCGTCGCTTCCCCTGTTGTTCGGGCCCCAAATGTGGGCCGTCCCACATAACGATGCGGGAGGGTGCGGGGCGTGCCTCGTCTCAACCTGACACATTGCATTCTGGAAGAATAAACCAACTGTGTCTGAGATAGGTTACAGAAACTTTGCACTGGTGCCAGTGCTGCCACTTTTGGAGTCCTAAAAAGGGTTCATAAAGATCAAATTAGTGAACAAAACTATCTCAGGAGGATAGCTCAGGTGCAACATGCTTGTCATGCATAGCAACACATGTTCGATCCCCGGGTCCGCTCTTAGAAACCTCTGGCTATTCAGCGCATTAGAAATAACCAGTTATAATTCTGCATGACTGGCATATCAAATTTGGAAGTAAATTAGGAGATGTGCCCTTTTCAGTGATGCTATACCCTGGGAGACTTATTTATGTTCAAAATTGGCCCTCAACACTCGTTTCACTGCTATATAAGCAGGTTCCTTGGGAGATGTTCTCAAGATGTTTTACAGAACTTGCAATCGGCTAAAAGAAAGTTATTTCCAGTGGTAAGAAAACCAAGGTAAGCCGAAAGAGTGTCACAACCCGCCTAGAATGCCGCGCGTAGCTCGCACGTGGGACGCGCTGCGCGATGCCCCTGAAAAAGATCCAGTTGCCTTTGTTCTTAATGGTGGCGCGCTACCCCCTTTATTCGACGAGGTGGAATTCCGGATCTATGTGATCACTGCAAATCTGTAAAGCCGAATCGGAAAATGTCGAATTTCCTATATTTTTGAATATTTCCCTGCAATTCTATGCAGGGGGATCCCCCCGCACGCCTCCTCCCTGTTGACATGATCCTGAAACAAGCACTCTACACTGATGACGCCGTCCTTTTGGATTTTCACCTAGAGGGTTACAACCGACCTTAGTATATGCCCACAACTATTTCCAGGTGCACGGCCTTAAACTGAACCTTTCAAAAACACAAAGTTTAGTTTTTGGTAGGGGACAGAAGGACTTTAAATGGGCTCTCGATAATTCCCAAATAGAAATGGTAAATGAATATTGCTCTTCTCTGACAGTGGTACACGGAGAAGCCCTGTAAATACACCGTCGGCTTTAGAGGGCTTGCACATTTTTATCACCAATTTGTCACTATATGTAAAAACAAAAAATGGATCTTTAGAGGAGCGATGATGGGAAGGAAAATAATACTCAGAGGTTGGAAAACGGTGACTCATGTTACCATAGACGGGTGGATTGATGAAATGCATGATTTGGCTGAGATGGAAAGAGTTATATTTCGGAAAGATAAAAAACGTGCTTTATTTGAAAAGATCTGGGGGCGATTCCTTATATTGTACTGATCAATTGTATGTGATGTGAATCTTGGGGTGGGTGGGTTAGGGTCTTTCCTTATTGTACATACGATTTTTTATGTTACGTTTGTGTTTTAACATACTATTGAAGTTTATGGATTTATTTGTAAGTGCTGAAAGCTAAAATACATTTTTAAAAAAAATTGGAGGGAAACGGCGAGACAAATGCCTTCAGGTGCTGCACTCTAAGATCAACACGGCTGTCCTTTATGGTGTAGAAGTATGGGGTTCATCCCCTTGTGTGTGCTTGGAAAGCTTCCCAAATGGAGGGCCGCGTGGGATTTTTGGTCTTTGCCCCGGCACCCTTGCCGATGCTCTGCGGCAGGAACTGGGACTCGTTAATCTCACCCTTTTAGCTGATCAGCGGTGTCTGGAGTTTTTTGTTGTTGTTGAAGATCCAGTTTATCACTCAAAGGACCCCAAATCTTGGCGCTGCCCTGAAGGGTTTATGCTGTCCCTCCCCCCACACCTCCAAGAAAAGATCGCTCCAACTGAGCAGGTACAATAGTGGGATACATTTAAGGAAAGGCTGGGAGGATGTGACAGGTTTGGGCTCCCTCTCGGACTCGCCGCTCAAGTTCCTTCTTAGAAAAAAGGGCAGTTGCGCTGGAACCGGCCACATTTCAGAATGGAATCTCCGAGATGCCCTCTCTGAAATGCTACTGCCCTGTACCGACCCACCTCAATCTGACGCCCGCGACAGTAACATTTAAATCACCGGAGTGGTGCATACATCTGCTAATGGCCCGATTTAAACATTTGACCACTCAGAGCTACAGCACCATGGTTGGGTCTGGGGAGGGACCTGTCCTTGTGGTTTGGAATGTGGTGAAGAATTAACACATTTCTTTTTAAAGTTTGAACATTTGTTAACGAACTTAAGGGGACAGTGGATAGGGCCTCATTTTATCCCAAATATCACAAGGACATGCGTAGGAGCTATGCTGCTTTTTACGTGTAAAATTCGGGTAAATTGTTTATCTGAAGCATTTATTTTTACCAAGGACACTTCTAAAGAAATTAGAAGAAGGAATGCTTTAGTACAGTCGTTTTTATTTTTTTAGTCTTGCGTGCCTTTTTTTTTGTCTAGTCTTGTCTGCCTTTTTAATTTTTTTAGTCGTTCTATCATTGACATGCACTGTTGTTTTAATATGTTTTGTATTGTTGTGGTTTTATTGTATGTTAATGGATTATGTTTTCCGAATAAACTTACTTTCCTCCCTTTGTCGCTAAAGATGAAGTTTCAGGTATTTTTAATTTAGTATATGCTAGCCTTCTTGCCCACATGATCAGCACTTCACTACCACAGTGATTGATGTCCGAAACACAGGCCTTGTGCTGGCCTGAAACCATTAAGTGCATGCCCTTTTGCACAGAAATAAATGTTCACCTCGCCTGCTCTGTGGACAATATATACTTAATTCCATGCACTTGTTTGTCCACTGTTTGTGCTTTTCCCTCAAACCCAACGTACACGTATATAATATTGAAGGGCAGAGATGACAAAATGGCTGCCGAGCGTGTATGGACTTTGTGGAATATCACCTTCTAGACTTCACCTGCTGACTATGTTAGCAATTAAAGGCCCAAAAGCTCAAGTTAACACCTTGCCCTGTGGGTACTGTGCCCGGGACATGGTCTTCAGCAAAATGTATATACGCTGGATGAAGTTAAGGGGGACTTCCTCATTAAAAGTATGGAGTTGAGTGTGGCCGCCAACGTTACCATTTTGAATGTTTTCTTGCGTTGGGAGGATGAGCTTGTTTTCAGATTACAAACGACTGCATTTTTGTAGGATTGGGATGGTCCTGTATAACAATAAATGAACTTGGTGAATTTGTCATGCCCTGACGATTAACCCTTAGCATGAAAATTTTGATACAGCAGGTACCAGGGATTTCAATAATAGCATAATCAACTACTACAGATTGGACGAGCAGTCGATAGAGCTTTGAAGACCTCGCCAAGAGGACATCATTAGGTTCTGATAGCTCCCAGTTGCACCGGCTTGTGAAAATACAGAATTTTAATACTTCCGAAATCCAAGCATGGTTTGAATGTTGAACTGAAAATCCTTAAACACTCACCCTAACTTTTGGGTGAGAGTTTAAGGAATGTATCATTCTGCAACTTACAGATTCAGATGC
Organism: Ambystoma mexicanum; assembly: GCF_040938575.1. NCBI lineage: Eukaryota > Metazoa > Chordata > Amphibia > Caudata > Ambystomatidae > Ambystoma > Ambystoma mexicanum. Next base: position 37,969,319 of record NC_090936.1, on the reverse strand, counting down.
ATCCCCCTTCCCTCAAGCTGAATGTAGCTAGTTGTGACGGCGCCTTGATGTATGAGGGTTTTGTGCACTTAACAAATGTAAAAGTAAATAAATAAAGATGTCTGATGGGTGCAGGAAAAAATTGGGTGCTCCAAATATGAGCAATAATTGTTGTGCAGAGGTCAAAAGATGGAGGGTGGGGGTTGGCTTGTTCTTTAGAGTCCAATTCCTGGCTGTCGAGTGACCTCTTTACGGAACACCGATGGCTCGGCGCCCTCTCTGGGGCTCTGGGGTTCTGGCGCTTCTTGATCAGGGAAGACAGGAGACCAAACAGGAAAGCACGCAGAGACTCAGGCTGGATTTCAAAAGACATATGTTTTCTTCACAGCAAGCAGACCGCATATTACAGGCACTCCAACAGTTATCAAATGAGCTCTGGATTTAGCCCCCTTATATACTGTATCAAGGCTGGTTTAATTTAATACATAATACACAAACCATTGGTATTGGTCTTTATAATTAAAGACAACCCCACACATGTCTTATGATTCGCTGGCTTGACTGCCACTCACAACAAGTCTGAACAGGTTTCACCTAACTTATTCAAGATCAGTGGACTCTCCATGAACTTCTATGAAAAAATAGTTTAATTACATCATCATGACTTTGTGAAATTCAACCGTTTTGTATTTCTAGAAACCAGTTTGGGATCCGCCTGACTATGTCTTATTCTGAATGCCTGGTTATCACAAAATGGTTGCCCAATCTATTTTTTATCAGAACTTAGCTCCTGTTCAGTTTTGAACCTAGAATTTTGGTATCTATAATGTATGCTATCTAACATGCCCTCTTTTGCTCAAGGCATTCTGACCCCTAAAATGTATGCCACTCTATAATGTGCTTGTTTTGGCCTTCCAGGCACTATAAATCCAATTTTTGCAACACTTGGAACTATAGCAAGTAGAGCGCTAGCTTTGACATCTGTGCAGAGTCTGCGGACGCAGGTTTGAATTCCGGCAGGGCCAAACTCAGTCATTCATCCTTCCGAGGTTGATAAATGAGCACCACACACCGTGGGTAATAATAAGCAGCGCTCGTATACCTGAGGGTTCATAGCGCTATCTAAATGCAAAATTATTATTATTATTATTGATCATCTTACTACATTCAGTAGGGGGGTGGGGTCTAGACCTTCTCTACATCGACCTTCATTGTACTGTTGATTCCAAATGGGTTTTTACCGTACAAGTTATTCATCCTTTTCGTTGTGTTGAGGGCTCTAATTTGTCACTCCGGGTTGTGGCTGCAATGGAAGCGACAACCATTGGCTATGCAGCAGCACATCTTTCATAATGTGGTTTTCTGCATGATTGATTTTATGTTATTTTCTTCATGAAGCATGTCTAGGTATTCCAAATGATCGGCTCGCCCGGTAGATCTTCTGGAACACAGTCCAAACCATGTAGAACCTTGAGTCAAATGGATCAATAGAGCCATGTGCAGGTATGATGCCAGAGTTACGCATTGTAGTTCCACGGATGTTTTGGGACTACAACTTCCACGATCCTTCATGATTGACTTTGCAGGCTAGGCGTTATAGGAGTTGAAGTCCAAAACTTATGGCAGGCCATATATTAATGCTGGTTCTATTAGTAGACAACCATTGAAGTTTGGCTCTGTTAACATAATGAAGCAACATGCTACTTGCAGAACAAACTGCTTCAAAGAGCGGGGAGAACAGTGATGGGGTTGTAAATACAGTGGGTTTATGGAATTTAATAGTTGCATTCGAAGTCTACTTGGATCAGCTTCTAGCGATCAAGAAGAGATACTGTGTATCCATGTAATCACTCTTCTGATGGTCCTGGTTGGTTATTACAGATTCATTGTGGGCAAATTGAACAGTGCCTGGGGATTGAGTCCCCGAGATGAGCGAGGGGCTGCTATTGATTACAGAAACTGAAGTTAATTTTCCCAAACAGGTTTTGGAGCTAACAGCGGCGACGAGAGAGGAAAGGCTCAAATGAGTAGCAAAGCTCTCAAGAATTTTGTAAAGCAGCAAAAGGTATTTTCCGGTCTTATATGTCATTGCACACTTTGGGTTTTAGGTAGACTTTCCTATTTCCACTGCAAACTTCCTACGATTTCCCAGCCCGAATCAGCTCCATCGTTTCAGACCTGATGTTCCTTCTGGGCCTGTAGGGTTGGATGAGGACGGACAGCTTCTTAGACCCATTATTCCGTTAGGCCCTCTGCATGCAGCATGATATTCTGATTGGAGGCTACTCCGTCTAACTAGTAGCCAGGCTTGAGATTTTAGTACCAGGGCAGTAGACACCTTTATTTGGACCGGTGACCTACCGAGCTGGCCTCTCTGGATAAGTCGACTTTGGTTTATAGATTTTGGGAAAGTAGGCCAGAGTACAGGTGCAGGCGGAAGATTATCCCAGCTTTCGCCACCTCTGAATCAGGCTGGGGTAGGATTGTCATCCGGGTTTGAAGCCGACACTGGCTACTTCTGGATACCGCTTCAACCTGAGAGGTAATGCGAGGGTGTTGGGGTAGGGGGAACGCATGGATAATTACAAGGGAGGAGTAGTGGCAGGTGGTTTCAGTGTCCCGCGGAGGATCAATTCAGTTTGGCGCTGTTGACTGAAAGACTGTTGTCGCTCCCCCAGTCTTGTATCCTCCTTGGGTGGTGCTTATGACGGCGAGGTTGCTCTTTCCACCCCGTGGGGTCATAGTGGTTAGTGATTTGCGAACGCTTTCAGCATTTTAGTCCCATATCCTCTTTGGTGGGATAAATGTTGTATGCAGTTATTGGGGTCCATTGAGTTGAGTCAACATTGGCAGTGCTTCTTCTTTGGTACTGGGGCCCCCTCACGCCTTCTACCCTTTCCCCATTACATCAAAGCATATTTTCATATTTCCTTTCAATATATACTCCACTGGTCTCTCGTTTTTGCTACAACATCATCCTATATGAACAATCAAATAGGTTCATCAATAAACTTTGATCAGAAAACCTGTGTAAAATTATCTATTTTCATGACCTGTGAAGTCAACAATCATGCTTTTTTCTATACCCAAAACCTTAGTCAGAAACTAAGAAATAAAGATTTTAAATATATATATATATACATGTGTGTGTATGTGTATATAGATTTAGTTTTTACTTCAAATTGTAATTCAGTGCAGAGAGCAGAAGTCTTGGCTAAAGGTAATATACTTTTTTTTTTAATGAAATTGTTAGGAATTGTTGGAGTTTGGGTAATGTTTACCTAGCTTAGAAATACATGACTGTGCAAAGTTTGAGAAGTTTTTTGATTTTTTTTTAATGTAGCATTTAAAGTGTTCTTTGCAGAAGAGCCCATGACAATGTACTGTAACACAGGAACATGGTAATAGAATATATGTTATAGAAATATATTGCCTTTTTTATTACTGTACCAGAGACAGCAGGTTCATGTATAGTTATTACCAGCTGGTTTTCTCTGAAAAGGAGTTCCTTCTATTGAATCTTTAATCCAATATTTATAATTCTTATTGGAAACTCAGCTCTGCAGTGTATAAAATATTGCCCCATGTAAATCAGCCGGTTTGGCTGCAGATTAAAACTACCCTGGAACGCGGAATATTTCTCAAGATATTTTGAATTGTCTAACAGCAGGGCTTTAAATACATACAACAGCCCGCCTGCCCCATCCTGGTGCGCTCAGGACAATGGTTATTTTTAAATTCTCAGGTGTATTGAATTAGTTTCTGAGCACAGAGAATGAAAACATTCCCTGCTGGAAAATGGTACAAAATGGGGCCTTTTGTAGAAGCACCAGGCGTGTTTAGAATGCAATCTCAGACACAGAAAGTTCACATATCAAGCAGAACGCCACCGCTCCGCCAGAAAATGTGTCAAAAAAGTTTCTTTGTACCCTCAACGCATGTGATTATATAGCACAAAATGCCGAGTGTGTAGAATTTTTTTTTTAATATACAGGCAGGAAATGAATAATTCAAAACAAGCCATAAGTCTTCTTTCATCCTATTGTGTCTTGTGTGGGGAGCGGCAGTGTGTTCCCAGCAGAGCTGAATTTGCACAACTTCCACCTCTGAGCGAGCCGGATGCTCCTTCCGAGCTGTCACATGTGTACAGATTGGACAAATCGAAAGACAGCTGAGTGCGAGGGGGAGATCGTTAAAGGGGGAGAGTTTTTTAAAACATGGGGCCTTTTCCTATTCCTAGTTCTTCTCTTCTGGTACAGCATTTCCTTAAGTGCTGTAAATGTAAAGAAAATATAACATATTTCACCCTAAGATAAAGTATTAATCTTGCAATTGCCATCGTTGATGCTGGCGGTATTTAATTATTTATTTATTCGGTGTTTTATAAGATTGTTACCCAAGGCTATTTTTCATATTTAAGGGAGTCCCACTCATTTTTTATTTTATCTATGTCCTACATGCCACCATCAATTCCATTTGGGGGGACACTAGTCCAGTCTTGGTTTTAACATTGCATTTTGGGACTTGTAGTCCTGGATTTCCCCATTTATAAACTCAGGATATCAAGACCCAGAATGCAAAGTCAAAACCAGGTTTGGACTGGTGTCTCGAAAATGGAATGGATAATGTTAGCATCTACACTAAGTGGATAGTTACTCCACACACCCTTTTCATTTTTGGACACATCTATGCGTTTGTTACACAAGCACGTTGTGATGTGTTCTTCTGCCACGGTATATTAGGTCATGTTTTGTTGTTTCACAGCAATGTCATGTCGCTTTGTTCAAGGCTGACAAGGGCTGTGAAGCAGCAGGAAGCTGGCACGTAACACTTGTGAAAAATCAAGGGTATTTGTCCCTTCTCCCCAAGGAGGAGACACCTCCCCTTTGAGGACAGGAGTCCTTGTTCCCGTTAGGGGACAAGGACTCCTGTCCTCTGAGGAATTCCCTAGATATATGGGACTGTCGGGTGTGAATAACATTATAAGAACCAGGGACTTGGCTGAAGACAAAACTAAAATACCACGTTATGACCACGGAGGAGCATCCATCACTTTAAGAAGAGACCTACATTTAATAGAGATGAGTAGGCATGAACGAGGAGAGCACGCCGGTGAAAGGCAAAGCACTGATCCAGAGAGAAGAGCGTAAGCAGGGGAAGGCCTCTGACGCCGTGACGCCTGGAGGAGGCGGAGCTGAGAAGAGTAGCAGAGCCTGCAACTTTTGGAAGAGTCCTAAGCATTAGAGGGAAACGCTGCACGCCCTGCGGTTCCGAGTAGAGGGGACCAGAGGAGATGGCTATCCTTATCCCAGAAGTGGTGTTACCATGACAAATTCATGGTGCGCCATGCAGCCGTCGCACAGCGCCAAAACCAACTAGCTGGGTATCAACGAGATGCCCTATGACCCGCATCCAGACCCGGTCGCAAAGAGAGCGAGGACCGAGGGTGGGCCAGTGACAACAATGGAAAGCCCAAAACCCGGATCAGAGGGAGAGAACCCAAGTGAGAGTCGAGCCTGATAGCATTCCCCTGCAGATAAAGAGGTAATGGAATGAGTGCGGGGAAACGGGAGGCCGCCGGGGCACCGTTATGGAGCATGAGAAACTCATCCCAGTGAAATTGACAAGACACGAAATATAAAGCCATTTAAGTGGAACTGTGGTACTGTGAAAAAGAGAATAACGAATAAGCCTGAAAGAGAAGGTTTTAAGAACTGGGCACATACACCCTGGGAAGAGGGGAACTTACCCCGTGGTTTAAGAAATAGAGTGTAGGACAACAGAGATAGAAGTATCTAAATATGAATGTGACATGCAATCAAGAGAACCAGACAAGAGTAGTATTAAGCTAAGTGAGTGACATCAGGAGAGGGGGAAAGTCAGATCCCCACAAAGGATACCCAACCTAAAAAATCCTGGGTTACAAGAAGCCGAAAAGCATATAAGCTTGGGTCAAAGTACAAGAAAGTGTGATAGAAAGAACTGTGGAACAACTCTCCTAAGAGTGGAGACCCAAACCAAGTGCATAGTAAAAGAATGACAAGACCTTGTCCAGACGGTGGCAAGAGACTATGGGCCTGATCACGACTTTGGCGGTAACACCAGCGGTATTAATAGCGCCGGATCATGAGTTCGGCGGTAATGTAATTCCCCATTCCCCATTGAGCCCATTCGGGAATGTCCCATTTCCCGCCAGCGGTAATAGCATGAATTTTCAGCAGATTTCTCCCCAGCCAAGAGCTGGGGCAAAGTCTGCCTAAGTCCTGATTTGGCGGACCCTTAAATCCGGCGGTAATAGCACGACCGCCGGATTTAAGGGTTACCGCCAAAGTCGTGATGAGGCCCTATGTGAAGATATCTTACTGATGAGAACCTTTGACCGAACAAGAGACTTTGCCGTAAGAGAATACCCGGACATGGGAGACATTCACCTAGTGTCACTTAAGTTAAAGTAGTGGTAGGGTCGGTTAGCACTAGTTTGGACTGTGCACATATTCATTTTGGATGTTTTGATGACTGACAAGCACCTTTAGTAAGTTATTTAGGCTGGGGTAATCCTCTGGCAATAGGGAAAGAGGCCTTATCGTATTGCAATAAACACCAGTAAAAATGTCTGCCTCCTACTTCTGACCTGCCACACACTCCAAACAATGCACTTAAGAGGCACCCGGTTCAAGAAAAGTGCCACATCACCCTTCTGAAACCTGCAAAAGATAACCGACCGGCTCTCTGAGCGGACAAGGTAACTGAAGCCCAGGTTCAGAAGAGTAGACAAGGTTGGATTATGCAGATTAACACCCCCGAGAGCCAAGCCACCCCCACCTCCCACGCAACCATTAGAATCCCCGTAATGCTCCTAGCATGAGTCAAGAACTACCCGGAAACCCGGTCCAGAGCCTTGCTCCTAAGCAGAGCCACAATCCAAAAGCAACCTGTCCAGTTCAGGATGTCCACGAAGGTGTAACAGTGCACCCTTTGCTCCAGAAGAAAATATATTTTCCTCCTGAGACTACGGCGAGTGGAATAAAAAGAGACCCCACTCTCCCAAAGGATCAGGTGGAAATTGACCGCAGGGCGCTGCAGCTCTCGGCGATCATGAAGTAGACGGTAAAGAGGAACTGTGAGGAAAGAGAGAGACGGACCATAAGCACCTGACCAGATCACAACAGTCCCGTCAGACTCGTCCCATGACCACGTACCAATTGTTTGCTGTTTAGTGCTTTGACTCTTCCAGAGGATTCTGGTTTATGAAGTCCATAAACCAGCGAACCGGCGAAGATCAGACCATAGAAAGAACCGAGCAAAACGCCCAACCAGTTTGAAGGACCTCACACACAAAGGCACGAGGATGCCTAATCGAAACGGGAGATTCCAGCAGACAGCTGGAAGGAGAGCAAGCAGCAATGGGAAAAGGGAGGGACAAGGAACAGTACCCACAGGAACGAGAGATGAGTCTGACATCAAGGTAGGAAACTTCCATGCAGAGAGAAAAATACAAAGACCGTCCAGGGGACAGATCCAGGGGTCCGGGAGCCCCATAATCCAATCACACCAGGCAACAAACCAGGAAACGGCGAGAGAAAGAGCAATCCCAAAAAACCAGGTAAGGAATCCAAAAATTAGTAATCAATCTAAAAAATCACTAAACAATGCCACTCGCCAGAAAGGTTGACGAACGTTAGAGCTGTGGTACGGAATTCTTCTTGTACCTACGGCTCCATGTCTGTGCATCTCCCAATGCGTCTTCGATGACGTCATTACATTGCTGCAATGATGTCATCAAAGTAACGTGCAACCTGCTAAGAGTGCGGTATCGCAGAGAAATGTATTTCCCTTGCAATGCATGACGCAATGCCTTAAATATGAAACTCGGAGCCACAACAAATAGGAGCACTAGTAGCTGTCCATTTTCCAATAATTTTGAGATAGGAAGACTAACCGGCCAAGAGCTTACCTCCTGATTGGACAAGAGGGAGACCTGGAAGACTAGGTTCCTGTAGGACTGGTTTATCTAAAGACTTGGACGCAGAGCTTGAGGGCGTGGATTGACAACTGGTGCAATCTGGGAATGTTAGTGAACCCAGAGCCCACCACATGGTGAGCTGGGGGGAGACCTATGCTGCTGGTGGAGTGCGAATCCGCTCGTGGAGCATAGCTGGCCTGGTAAGATTCATGGAATGTGATCATACACACATTCCATATTGTGTGTTTCTAGGAAACTTGGCCCACTACGCGAACATTAGTCCAAGGATATGTTTGCCACGATATCCCAGCGTCGCAAGGAACAGGGGATAGGACAAGTGGAGGGTTGTCGATAGATCCTGCACTCATCTCCACCTTGGAGGTAGTAGATTGTAACAACAGTGACATCCAACAACTTCACGTCGTGGCCCAGGGGGGAGTTGAGTTCCTGCTTTGAAATCTGCATAACAGAACAAACAAGGGGAAGGGGGTTATCGACAGGGTTAATCGCACGATGGTTAGAAACCCACCAAAAAGAAGCACACACTATGGTGGCAGGGGACCAAAACCTCCAATATGAGCCCTTGCTGGCGATGGCGGGGTTACTGGAGAATGAGGTCGAAGCATGGACCATTCCGTACCTTGTGGTGTCGAAGCCAAAAAGACAACATAAATGCGCGCTAGAAGTTACACAGACTTTGGCGTCATTGAACCTAAGAGCATGAAATGGTAAAACACGTGGGGACAAGACCACCTAAGGTAACCTTTAAAAGTGGGCAATGCAGTAATCCTATAGACTGCATCTTTCCTGACCTGAGATCAAGGCTCCTGTTGACATCATTTGGGTTAGTGAGAAGGGCAGTCCGTGATCGTCAGCCCCTGGCACTGGGCCTAGATATAGGAGCCATTGGGCAAAATGTGAGCAGTAGTCATGAAAGATCGGCCGATAAACATTGTTGCACATGCAAGGCTCAAAATGAAATGGGGAAACATTAACAGACGAGGTACTCCCGAAAATTGACCAAGAACTAAGCAACCCCTTAAAGCGGGTGTTAATGTATACTTGAGTTATGCAGAAAGACCTAATCGCCTCCTTCACAGACAATAATGGATCAAATCAAACCCGCCTTCTTACAAAACCACGCCATATTGTGGGGAAAGTAGCCATAAAAACCACCCCTGATTCGATAAAGAGTGCAGACACGCACTTACCTGGGTGTCCTAAAAACTCTATTCGCTGGGACGGTGGGGTGATAGGCGAGGCCAGACCTACATAGACATGCAGCAAGGAGGCCAGGGAATCCATTCAGGAGGCAATAAACGAAGACGATATGGTGAATGTGGGAAGTCGATGCCTTCCTCTGGTAGCGACGGAAGAAACACCATTCAAGGTTGTACCACTGAGGGGCCTGGTGTAATCACTTTAAAGAACTATACAGAGTAGACAGCGTCTATATTACAGTGGAGGTGGCCGGCCCGACTCTGGAAGAAGAACAAGGTGCCCCTATGGTATTTACATTGACTGAGATAAAGATGGCTATACTGGCTCAATGCAGTAATGAAGCTCCCAGTCGGGATAATGTATCAGTGGACTTATATAAAAGTTATAATCTGATAAGGGTCCCATAATCCCGGAATCATGGCACTCTGCTGAGATAGACCCACTGTACGGGAACGGTGGCCGTGCCGGCCCATCTAGGCCAATTCGATTACTGGTCTCCTCTGGGGAAATCTTTGCACAAGTGATATTGGGCCATGTCAAAACATGGATGGAGGAAAATAATGCAACAAGTAGCCTGCAAGGGGTGGGGGGTTCAATCAGGCATGAGTAAGACTGATTGGTGCTTTAGATGGTGGGTGCTGGTATTACAGATTCATTTTCCCGAATGTCGCGCACTTCTCCGTCACATGCATTGATCTCAGGAAAGCATTTGACTGTGTTCCTACGACGTTGCTATGATAAAGGCCATCCAATCAGGGTTTGCCAGACGCTTGTTTTGCTGTGGTGAGTTTCATATCTGGATAAGAGGGTCTTAGTTACATGGGGTAGAGCGGGCTGAGTTACATGGGGTATATGGGAGAGAAAACAGAGCATCCTGGCAGCAACGCTTTTTTGGTTTGATATTAACAAGCTCATTGTTGACATCGAGTCCACCACTTTGCACGCTTCCCTGCTGGGCAAGTACAGGTACGCAATCCTAACGTTCGCTGATGACGCAATCTTCATTTCTTTAACATGTTGGATGTCACAGAGAATCTGTTCTTGAAACCACTGCTAGGTTTGCCATATAGTACGCTGTCTATCACGTCAAACATGGAGGTGGACCTACCAATTGCAGGGAGTTGGTGGCTCTAAAACCACTTTTATATCCGGTTACGCTGCGGTCCCTGCCTACATTGGTAAAGCAAAGGGAGGCATTAATGGACCATAAGAGGCAAGAAGGGGTAACTTTTCCCTGGTGTGGATATATTTGGAAAGGTCTGATAGATGCAGGCCAAGTGGATCTCCTGAATAATCCAGAGAATATCACAGCTCTTACCAAGCATTGCATCAAAAGTGCCTTTAAAGAATTCATGAGAACAATTTTGTTTGGGGAAGTATCAGGGTAACGTATGTTATTGAGTTATTGGGAAACAAAGTTGAGTGACGTGTGAGGGGTCAGTAATACGAGGTGTTAACGGCTTGTGTTTTTATCCAACTTAAACATTTTATTAAAGAAAGAAAGTGCAAGTTAATCCTAATTAAACTTAAATTGATAAAAGGAGGTCAGGCGCGCACTCTAGTTCCCAGTCAAAAATTGTGAATGCAAATAGTAACAGGGTTGAATCCCATGTGTTGCAGTTCCAATTCTTCTGTTGATTTTCTCCTCCTAGTACTTTCCAGTCTCAAACATTCTTCAGGGAGGCTGTAACCTTTTCAGGTGAATTAGTTTCTTGATTTCAGTCTCAAAGGATTCTGGTACATGTAGTGATAACAAAGTTCAGTCATTTCAGGTGACCAGGAACCAACACACCTCCAAAACACAGTTCGTAACCAAAATTTACGGGGAAAAGAAGGGAAAGTACCAGCATTGTGGTGCTCAAAAGTGGGGCATGGTAACCCCGGTGCTGCTGCCTCTAGAGCCCGGAACTCATGTAGAAAAATTGAAAAAAGCAGGTCTAATTAAACCTACTCTATCATGGAGTTCCTACCAAGTCTAAGGGGTTTACTCCTAGCATCAACTAAACTGGCCCTCACACTAAACAACAAAACATTCAAAATAACATAAACAACATAAATGAGTGAATAACCAGTGATTCGGATGACCTTCACCTGTCCTTGGTAGATCCCTTCCCCAAGATTGTTCAATGTCAATTTCTACAAATGTTGAAAGAGAAAAGTAAAGTCTTGAACCAGTTCTTGTAACTACGAGAGAGCTACGAGTGAGAAAAGCGGCGATGCCAGAGATTGCAAGCCCACCTGTAAAAAGCCTGAATGCGGATCCAAGAAACGTTGTACTTCTTAACGTTCATAAACCTGAGAGACCTGAGCTTAGAGATGCTCTGCAGAGCAAACTCCTGGCCTGGTTGAGAGTGAAAGTTGGAGAGAGTTGCATCTGGACCCAGGACTTGAGATTTCTACGGAGGATCCACATCAAGGAATGGTCCATGTCGGATGATGCAGACTGTATTGGGATCGACTGTGTGCGTGGCAATCTTCCATCTTTTTTGAGTCACTGTCATAATTTGGGAAAGTTGATAACCAATTGGTGGTGGAAGTAAGAGCAGTGGAGTAGTAAGCAGCCTTGGCGTCGGTAACCAGAATCCTACAGTTTGCCTGCAGAGATTTGAAGTTGGTGGGGGCTCCCAAGTTATGGTTTTTGTGCCACCGTTCAGGTAGCATCTGAATCAACCCGGTCCCTAGTAGTCCACTCCCCGTACAGGAAATGATTGGGATAGTCTCCATCGCCTCATTATCTCTTGCTTAGTTTAACCACCCAGGATAGTCTCCATCGACTCATTAACTCTCGCTTAGTTTAACCACCCAGGATAGTCTCCATCGGCTCATTAACCCTCGCTTAGTTTAACCACCCAGGATAGTCTCCATCGGCTCATTAACTCTCGCTTAGTTTAACCTCGCAGGATAGTCTCCATCGGCTCATTAACTCTTGCTTAGTTTCCTAACGTGGAAAACTCCATCTTCAATGAACTCACAGGAAACCAAGTCCTCAACCACATTTTTAATTCTTCTGGCGGTGAGGGCACATTTATTTTCTGTTTTTCTTTTCCTCACTTCAAGCTGTGATAGCAGTCTGCTACACGAACCTTCCAAGTCGTCGTCCTTTGCCGACTGTCTCGTGTCGGAAGTGGCACTGGACGATTATTTGCTGCTCATTTCCACCGATGACCCTCTCTAGTTGGCTCTTCCTGCTCTAGCTGTCACGAAACGTGTTATTAAATGAATAATATTTATGCATCTGTCTGTAAAAATCCATTACTCCTATAGCCTCAATAGAGAACTTAATGTGAAATTGCTCTTAATCAATACACGCGAAGCACATTCTTGGTTTTTGAAGGTGATTGATGGGCAGTTTTTTGAAATGTACTTTTACGCATTTTTTGTTGCACGTAATACTTTGATTTTCTATGAAAGCTTTTTCTTGCAAGCTGCTTTTCTTCAATGCTAGCACTTGGAACATTTGGCCTACTTTGTAAATTCAATTTCTGTTCCCTTTCTTTTTCAACGTACAGCTCAGCCCCAACGCCTGCCTCAGCCAAAGGCGTCCGTGCTTGAACAGAGTACGGAAGAAACCTCCCCGATGCAAAATGGCCACGCAGGGTTGAGCAATGGAATTCAGAACGGGGGGACTCACGTAGCCTCAGATCACAGGAAACTGTCTGCTCCGGTGTGTCAGAAAATGCACCGGAAGCTGCAGGCCAGCTTGTCCGTAAGCAGCGACGGCAGCAGGAAGAGCAACACAAGTTCGACATATTCCCAAAAGCCAGGGGCGTCACCTGAAGGTACGTTGAATGTTGCAACGTAGGGATACAGATTAACAAAAACGGTTTGCAACAGGGGAAAGCCTGTGAAAATGAGACGTATGTGCGAGAATGTGCTCCACAAGTCGGCCAAGCTTACATGCAAACCATCAAATGTTATTTTGCTCCAATACATGTGGAATCTACATGCGTGTTAATTTACCCTCAATGGGGAATCAAGATGTCCGCCGATGACGGGACAACCACTGTGTAGTGGCAAGGAGTGTCCCACACCACATGATCGACCTGCACAGGAGTGGCAGAGCCAGGGCAGGCGGGGGCGCCCCTCCTCTGGTTCCCACTGCGCCCCCAGCCTCCCGCTGGCACTCTATGATCCACCCCCCCTTGCTCCCTATGATCCGCCCGCCTGGCACCAGAAGCTGCCTCCGCCACTGTTGCACAGACTCCCCCACACTGTCAGCAACTCTTAACCTTCTTTAAGTAAGGTTTTGGGTCACATGCAGAAACCCCACCTGTCCGCCCAAACCATAGAGGTGGGATTTGAACTTGTGCACACAGCATTCCACCTTTGATGTTAGCCTAGGGGCCTTGGACCATATGGGTGCCCTTGGGGCTCAGAGCGATCCCCCTTAAAGGCAGGTTTCCCTCTGCACAGAAGTGGATGAAACTGATACAAAGGCTTCCTTGCTGCTGCACTGCACGGTTGGCTAATGCAGGCGCACCTCACTGACGTGTGGCTAGTGCAAGCGAGTTCTCTCCGTGCTGACTCCACTGCATACACTGCACATAAGTGGAGCACGCTGTTGATATATAACATACCATGATATGATATGAATCATTTATAACGCGCCTATACACAAGTGTTTCTAGGCGCAACAAGACAAGGTAGGGAAGACAACAGAGGGAGGACAAGACAAACAATCTTACTAGGCCTTAAGTCATTCAGATCATGCAAGTGCGGAGGGGGACGGAGGGGAGAAGTGCCAACGCAGGGAAGGGGACTTGCAACATGGCAGTAGTGCTCTAAGTGAGTGCAGCCAGGGCAAGGCGGCAGGGGACTGTAGGGTTACAGATAAAGCCCCTAAGTGTGCCGTAGGCCCGGAGCAGTGCAGTGGCTACTGGTCGTGGAGGAGCCTGGTGCCCATTGTGGTTCAGAGGGTATCCAGGCAACCAGTCAGCGCAGCAGACAGGTAAGTCAGCAGGGGAGACCGAGAGAGAAAAAAGCAGAAGCGAAAAGGAACATTTTGAGCTGCTTCCAGAACCTCAGGTGGTCCTGCTCAAGTTTGAGAGGGGCAAGGAGACCATTCCAGAGGGAGGCACCTTCAGAGTAGAGAGATCTACCCCCCACCCTCTGCCTGGAGAAGCATCTGACCCTCAGAGAGTTGGAGGTGACTGAGTGAAGGGCTCGAGAAGGAAGGTGTTTAGGAAGAGAGAGTTGGATGTTAGGAAGAGAGAGTTGGATGTAGTGCAGGCTCCGGCCCCAGTAAGCCTTGTGGACGATGCAGAGGGTCTTGAACTTGATCCTTGCAGCCACCGGGAGCCAGGTGAGAGATTTTGGGCTGGAGAGATATGATCCCTGGGCTTAAGGCCAAGGATCAGTCTCGCAGTCCTGTTCTGGATTAGTTGCACAGGGAAGAGAGTAGAGGAAAGCAGATTGAGAAACAGGCTGTTGCAGTAGTCCAGCCTAGAGAGAACCAGAGCTCTGGAGACAGTGAGCATCTGAGGGAAGGTGAGGAAAGGAAGAATACCTCTGAGGAGGTGCACCTGGTAGTGGGCCGCCTTAGCGAGTTCTGTGATGTGAGGAGAAAAGGAGAAAGAGTCGAATAAGACACCAAGGTTTTTTGCCTCACAAGAAGGAACAGGGCGAGGGCTCAAGAAGCACAGCCAGAGTGAAAGAGGGAACATGAGAGCAGGGGTCCCAAAGAGAAGGATCTCTGTCCTACTGGCATTAAGACAGATCTTTGGAGGCGCACCACTCCTGAATCACTGATAGACAGTGAGGAATGAGCGAGAGAGGGGAGGAGGCTAAGAGGAGGCTGAGGAGAGCCTGAAGGAGAGCGCAGTGTCATCTGCATAAAGTCCGAAGAGAAGTTAGAGATGAGGTGGGTCAAATGGGCCAAGTAGACGTTGAAGAGCCAGGGTGAAAGGGTAGAGCCTTGAGGAACACCACACATGGAGAAAGAGGTGGTGGAGAGAAAGGACCCAATTTTGACTTGGGAGGGTGGGTCCAGGAGGAAGGAGGTCAGCCACTTCATGGCCTGATCCGTGATGCCCAGGTTCTCACAGAGTTGATTGATCAGGATGGCGTGATTGACCATGTCAAAAGCAGAGGAAAGATCAAGGAGGATGGCAAAAGAGGGAAGGCTAGAGTCGAGATTAGTGGTGCTCAGGAGAGCATTTTCTGTGCCTCTGGCTGCTCTGGAGCCAGACTGATGGTCATGGAGACAACCAACAGATTCAGTGTGTAGAGAAAGCTGGGTGAGGGCCAGCTTTTCCAGGAGTTTGCCCAGGAAAGGGCTGATGGAGATTGGGCGGTATTTTGTCGGACAGGAAGGATCGGCGGAAGGGTTCTTCAGGAGGGGATGCACAAGGGAGTGCTTTAGGGGGGAGGGGAACGTTCCAGTGGGAAAAGAGTGATTGCAGAAATCAGCCACGGCTGGAAAGAGGATGTCGATGTTGTCCTTGATGGTTCTGGAGGAGCATGGGAGCTCCTGCTTGGACGACAATTTCATAGATCAGACTTGTCTAGAAACGTCGTCAGGAGTGATCGCAGAGAAGCAGGAGAAAGAAGGAGGAGAGGGAGAGACGGCCAGAAAGAGGCTGGGGAGGTAGAGGTGGAAAAAGAGGAGAGAGCAGACAGGATGTCCTGAGGTTTAGTGGTGAAGTGAGAAACCAGCGCTGTCCTGAGGGTCTGGGAGGGACCAGGGGAGATGGAGACTGCAGTACGATTGGCCCGCTCCTTGCAGATTTTGAAGAGTTTGGCCGTGTTGTTAAAGGCCGCAGAGACGCAGGCTTGAATGTGGACTTGCTTCTTGGACAAGACATAGGGCCTCATTACACGGATGGCGGTGAACCATGGCGCTATTAGCGCCATGGTTCATGCCGGTAAAATACCGGCACCGCCTTGGTGGAAAGGGGAATTACCGCCCCATTCCAAGGTTGGCGGGGCGGTAATTCCCCCTTCCACCATTGCCCTTCCCCATTCCCATTTTTGCCCCATAGGGCTCTATGGGAATGGGGAAGGCGCTAATTACGGTACCGCAAATTGCGGTACCGTAATTAGCTCCACTGGTCCCTTTGCGGGTTGGTTTTTAACGCCTGCAAAAAGCAGGCGTTAAATTCCCCAACCCGCAAAGGGATCTCGTAGTAAGGCGGTAAGGATTTACCGGTACCGGTAAAATACCGGTACCGGTAAACCCTTACCGCCATCCGTGTAATGAGGCCCATAGTCTGTATTGATGTTGGAGCAGACAGCAGGCCAGTTTGTCAGAGGATGCATCCGTTGCCCTCCACTTCCTCTCAGCCACCCTACACTTACGTTTTAGGATGTCGAGGTCCGAGTCATACAAAGAGTTGCACTTAGGCTTCAGGCGGATTCTCATGACAGGGTCAAGGACATCCAGATTTTTAGAGATAGAAAGATGCAGGTTAGAGATGGCTGTGTCTGAGTGTGTGTCAGTCGCAGGCATAGGAGGAGGAGAGAAAAAAGAGAGCGAGAGAGAGAGAGTGAGAGAAGAAAAAAGAAAGAAGAAAGAAAGAATATGCATTCAGAGGAGGAGTAGGCCTGCATAGGAATGACAGAAGCAGGGGCCCACTCTGGAAAGATCAGAGCTACTCCAACTCAGGGCCGGGTAATTCTGCGTTCGGAGAGGATCTTGCAGCCATCAGGGGGGAAAGTGTCAAAACTTAAGACAGAGCTGGCCGTGAACCATGTCTCAGTGAGAGCGAAAACATCCAGGTCCAGTTCTTCAAAGAGGTGGCAGATATCAGAGGAGTGTTTGACAGCAGAGCGAGAGTTGAGAGTAGCAATGTGGAGCAGGTTGCCAAACTTGAAAGACTTCCGTGGAGGGGTACACACTTGAGGTGGTAGAGTGGCCCGAGAGTGGGCAGAGGAGGAAGAAGGAGATGGTAGAGTAGCCAAAGACGATGAGGAGGGTGCCAGGGTGGTGGCAGAATGAGGAGGTGGCGGAAGGGTCAAAGAGGTGTTGGTAGGGGTAGCAGCAGGAGGAAGAAGGAAGTTGATAGGACACGGGAAACGCCTATCAAAAATTAAGCAATTGGGCTGAGGGCCCTGGACCAAGACGGTGCCATTCAGATAGACATTAATGATGGTCTTGGAGGAGTGGGAGGAGGCCAAGAGGACCTCCCACCAAGTGCCACCATTAATGGGAGAGGAGGAAAAAGGAGAGAGAACAAAGACCATATTGGGGGGGTGGGGGAGGGTTCATCGGTCTGAGAAGGTACAACAAAGATGATGTCGGTAAGAGTCTGTCTGGAGGAAGCACTGATGTCGGTGTCGGCGATAGGGAGGCCTGGCTTGCAGACCAGGATATGCCTCTTGAACGTTTTTCTTCCCAACGTAGTGAGAGGGGTAGGAGAAGAGATAGAGTAGCAGTTGGAGAAGATATGAGAAACAGAAAGCACCATAGAGGGTGCGAGGAGGAAATAGGAGGAAGAGGGGGTGAAGAGAGGAGGGTCATCCAAACTCCCGATTCAACTCTCCTAAAAGAGCGAAGAAGGCCTAGTTTTTAGACACAGCAGCAATGCAAGAGGATGTCTTACCTGGGGAGAAGTGGGAGTCTAACCTATACAATTTACTAAGATGCTTACGTGTGGTGTGGTAAAGATGTAGGAATGTTATGAGAGGTGGGTGAGCTTGGTGGGGTGCAGAAGAGTGCTGCCCCCCTGACCTCCTACCTGATTGGTCGCAGCAGGTTGACGGCTGCTAGCTTCTTGCTTCCCCGGCTGACACCGGCTGAAACCATCTGGAGCTGCTTCACTGGGGCTCTCCTTAGCCTCAGAGTCCTTCGCTGCAAGGCCATTGATCATGTGTCTGCAACCTTTGGCTCCACAGTTTCCTTCTGGAGAGTCACAGGTTGCAGACCTCTTCCCTAGAGTCAGATAGGTTTACCTGGAGCCAATCGCATGTTTCTAGTTGCCCCGCAAATTCCAGATTCCTGTGCACATTTAGAGAACTTTTCATCAAAATATATTAACAAGCGCTTTGTAATGGAAAGCAGTGCAATCGCTAATGTCCGACAGAGGTAGGGATGATATTTTACCATATGTTACCACAGGAGGATAGCTCAGGGGCAACGTGCTCGCCTTGGAAGCAAGATGACACGGAGCACCACAGGTTCCATCCTCGGGTCCGCGCTTAGAAACCTCTGTGTATTAAGTGCGTTATAAATAACCTATCATATCATATCATACCAGTTGTATATTTTCCTCCTAAATAATGCCCACTGTCCGTTCTACTCTTTGCACTGACTGCAACATGATTTCAGAATGACCTTGAATGTCTGTCTATGCAGAGACATCAAGTGTGCAAACACACACATATGAAGGTTGAAAGGCACAAAAAGTGCAAGGCCACTGGTGATTTTTCAGTGCAAAGGTAGAGCTACACTCGCACACACACAGGGTTTAGGTGATATGTATCAACCTTGCAACTGCTTGTGCAATATTGCAAATCTGCAAACGCCCCTAAGAGTGCAAGAGGGTAGCACTCTTCAGAAGTAGTAAAAAACATGTGAACATAGAATAAAACCCGGGACGTCATTTCACCCAAAATACCAGGGGTAGCGGAAGTGACATCACACAACTCTTGACCTCTGATGACATCACAGGAATGATGTCATTTAACCTCACCCCAAAGTGACATCACGGCAAGCGACGGAACACAACCTTTCCCCCCTTGACAAAACAGGAAGTGGCATCACATAGCATTGTTTGATATCACTGTAATGTGATGTACATTTCATACATGAATGGATTAACACATGTATAGTTCATATCAGTGTGTATAGGCCCAGATCACCAAAGTACTGTGAATGCAAGCAGACGCCCAAGGCCAAATGATAATGATGGGTTATTATATAGCATTTACGCTTAGGCTCTTTGTTTAGAACAAATATGCATAGAATATCACCCATCCTGTGTTGGTACTCATTTATCAACCTCATAAGGACGAAAGGATGAGTTGGCCTTGCCAGGATTCGAACCTGCAACCTGCAGATCACACACACATCACAGCAGCGAGCAATCAACCCACCGAGCTAACTTACCAGCTATAGCTATTGATCACGCGGAGCCTCCAATGCGGCATTTGAGGCAGAAGAAACCTTTAGAGAAAGCGATAGAAGCGAGTCAGGCAGTTTGACAGCCTGTTTCAACATTCAGAGATGGAACTCGCATGAGAATTCTGTCCGCTATAGTACTCTGTTGGTTGGCGATGACCCGAACTCTGTGCTACACGCTGAGCTGCCTGCACGGTACTCCTTCACTGCTCTGCCCTTCTCCCTACTTTTCACCTGGACATTCCATCTGCTCACTCAATGGTCAACCTAATACTCCTCGTCCTGCTACTTCCTTATTTCCATCCTTCGTTCTACTCACAAATCGTCCGGATCCAAATCTGATCCTATTTTCTCCCTCTCGCTGCTACTCTAGCACCCGACTAATCTAGTGCAGAATCGCCCTGCAACAAAACCTCCTTTCTCACTGGCTACTTTGACTCCTACCACCCCCATGTCTCCATAAGTGACACACGGATCAACAGCTCTCCAGATTGACCCCTCAAACCTCCTCGCACTCAATCCCATCTTCCCCTCAATCCCCTTTGACTTCCTCAAATCTTCCTTTGAGATAGTAAGTCTGCAACTCAAACCTTGCCCCCTTGCTGCCTTTCTTGTGGGGTTGACCACATACAGGCGCGGCCCATGATATGATATAATTTATTTATAACGAACTTAATACCTAGAGGTTTCTAAGCGCGGACACGGGGATCAAACATGTGTTGCTCCGCGTTGTCTTGCTTCCAATGTGAGCACGTTGCCCCTGAGCTATCCTCCCTGAGCTACCCTCCCTGAGCATCCCTGATCCACTTGACTGTGCACTTGACTTCTCCAGTGACAACCTCGGGCGAAAGCACAATACAAGTGTTAGAGCCCCAAATATCATTCTTTTTAGTGAGGTTTTGGGGTTCCTTTTTTAGATTTCCAACTCCCAAACAATGCCATGAGGTCATTGCCACAATGTGAAAATGTGGTCACTGATCACTTGTTTCCCGTGGCCTGAGTATAGAGAACGTGATCATCACTTGAATATGCCTTGGATGTCTCGCCCCTGCCTGCATGCCTGTAGCCAGTCCTTCCTACACCTTCAAGTCGTGAAATGTGACGGCTAATCTGTCGCGGCCTCGTCAACGCACAATTGCATGTGATTTGTTACCTGAAACACAGTAGGCATCATTACGGATCTGGCAGTGCGGTAGAAATTGGTGGCAAAGTGGCAGCAATCGAATGACGAAATGACATTTACCCCGCAGGAGTACAAGGAGATATAACTCCTTCCCCTTTTGGGGTAGTGTGGGTTGAGGGAAAATTATACTCTTGAGAGGGTGTGAATGTGATCCAGTATCAACCCAAACAGCGAAGCATAACAGTCCAAAATAAAGGGAATGTCCAATCAAGCTTCTTTAAAAATATATTCTTTAATGAAATACCTCATCTGCAATAATAACTAAATAGAAACCACTCCAAAAACCCATCCCTGTGGAAAGAACAGAGAATATGTAACGATAGACAGATGAGGTATTCTGGATAATGAAACCTGGGAGAAGGTGAACAAGTAACCACAATAATTTAAATAAATATATTTTCTGGTGTGAAAAGGGGATTAAAGGTGACCTAGCCAGTTTCTAGGGCCCAAAGATGGACCAAAGGGCCATTACCAATCAATAATACCTTACACTGGTCTTGGCAGTTCGACAACGGTGAACAAGGCGTCTAGGCGTCTAGGTGCTATTAATGCGGTTTTAAGCCAGCTTGAATGTGGCGGATGTGTTGTTCCGTGTGGGGAGCAATGTCGAGAAGGAGTTGAGCTGAACTTTGTTGCAGTTCAAAGCAATGCTTGAAAAAGGGTGGATAGTGCGGTACACCAGTCATTTTGACGTTGAAGATGCTGGTGACTGTATGTGGTGTTCTATGCAGTTGGCTTAATTAGACGCTTGAGAAAGTGCAGATCGTGAAGGTCACCAAGATTGGTTTGATGGTCTATTCGATGGTCAATTTGGTGGTGAAGATGCTGGTGACTGGATGCACAGTTTCAGTTTGACCGTTTGATGAAGCATTTGATGGTCACTGTACGATGATGCCATCGGGGCAGCTCAACTGGCGATGTAGATCGGCAACAAGGATGCTGGCAATTCCAAAGATGGTTCTAACATGGCAGATGCAACAATGGGCTTCAAGTACAAGCAGAGTCAACAACGCACTCAGCTGGTGTAGTGCGGCAGCAAAAGTGTTTGAGTGCACGAGACAGTGCCTCGAACATTGATCTAGTCTCAAAGGCTGCTTGCAA
Organism: Ambystoma mexicanum; assembly: GCF_040938575.1. Classification (NCBI taxonomy): domain Eukaryota; kingdom Metazoa; phylum Chordata; class Amphibia; order Caudata; family Ambystomatidae; genus Ambystoma; species Ambystoma mexicanum. The sequence goes on along the minus strand of NC_090936.1, from coordinate 37,947,815 downwards.
AGGTACTGTTGTTTCGATTGGGTCGAACAAGCTCAAATCATGGCTTGTAGTGGTTTGACAGTGAAAACACAGGAATCCTGGCTGCCTAGGCTGCCCGGTGCTGTGAGTCCCACTCCAAGGTCTTGGGGACAAGTGTAATCCTTGTTCTTAAGCTCCTGACACAGGGAGACTGGCACACACATTCAGGAGTCCTTCACAATGTTCAGCGGTGTGGCTGGCAGAGATGCAGCTCTAGTTCCAGCAGCAGGTCATACCCTACGTGCCATGGGGATGGGGAGGGAACAGAGCTCACCTCCGCCTTGGACTCTCAGTCTTCATCTCACTGGTGGAGGGCTTTGGAAAGTCCACTCTCCCAACAGCGGTCCAATGAGTTCTTCCTCGGGTGATCTTTCAAGAGTGAATCAAAGGGGGAGTAGGAGACCCCTTGTTTTAAAGGCAAATGTCTACATGTGATGGACCTAAACAGGTCTGCTTAAGGGGCTCAATCTCTGTCCTTGAGACATGTGGGGTTTGCCTTCTGACTTCATACCCAAAGAGCTTTCTGTTAAAGGAAGGAAAGGGAACACGAAGGAAGAGAGCTGTAGAAAGAAAACAAGATGGTGGTATCTTCCTCTAACTCTGCCGAGCTCCCTCTGTCTACTCAAATCCACTCCTTCCCTTGACAATAGCATCAAAGGCCCTTTTCGTATGCAGCTCCTGCTGGGAGGTTTGTCTTTTTGGAATGGGTGTGCCCTTTAATTCCTGTTTCCCAAGGCCGCTCCTGCTGGGAGGCTATCCTGCTGGAGTGAGTTGGGCAGACCTCACAAAGGAACAAAAGTAGAGGCCCAGTCCTTAAGTCTCCTGCCTGCCAGCTGGCAGGGCCAGGCTGCCTGGCCAGAATTCACATAATCTTTGCACAGTTGAGCAGGCTTCACAGTGGTGACACATGTGTGATATCAATTTCATGTGGCTTTAATAAGTATGAGAGATACTAGCCACCATAACGTGGCTTACATTTAAAGTTTACAACTGCCTCCAGGAGGGCAAATGCAGGCCCTGCGCTGAAGTGACTTGACTGTCACTGCAGCTGTCACAGGGCACCTGTGACCTCTGAACCTGCTCTGGGCCACTGGAGAGCAGGTTATGTTATGTTGATGTACACCACCCACTGCTAGCATTTGTATGGTCTCCAGGCGCTTACATGGCTCTGTAAGAAAAGTGGGTAGGGTTGGGTAGTGAGGGAGAGGGAGTGGTATGGAGTTTGTGCTTTTCTGTTGATGCATGCATAGCCAGAAGAAACTGGTGTTTGTGCATGTGAGCTTTCTAGGTGTGCTTCATGTGCAGTGTGCTTGTTGTGTCTGTAAGTATAGCATCCATTGTCTGAGTTGTTTGTTATCTGAAGGTAGGGTTTGCAGTATGATTAGAGAGGGGTGTTCAGTTTTCAGGCTTTTGGTGGGTTGTTTCACTAGCCCTCTATGCGTGTGTATTACATGAGGTGTGGCGGTGTGGAAAAGGGAAGTGGGGGGGTAAATTGGTTTTGGGTGATCTCTGAGTGTTGAGTAGTTTTATCGTTGGTTCTTCGTTCTGTCTTTTTCCATGATTTCTTTTGTCCTGGTGTATGGATTGTGGAGGTGCATGTCTTAACTAAATCTAAAAAACTACAATTTTAGTGTGGCTAAATTCAAAGTAGTGGGGGACTACATTAGTATAATTTTAGTGTGCCAAAATTCATAAGCAGCGTTAACTAAATCTGTACCATTCTAGTGTGGCTGAATTCAAAAGAGGCGGTAACTGAATCATTGCAATTCCAGTGTGGCTGAATTCAAAAGAGGCGGTAACTGAATCATTGCAATTCCAGTGTGGCTAAATTCAAAAGAGGCGGTAACTGAATCATTGCAATTCTAGTGTGGCTAAATTCAAAAGAGGCGGTAACTGAATCATTGAAATTCTAGTTGGCTAAATTCAAAAGAGGCGGTAACTGAATCATTGCAATTCTAGTGTGGCTAAGTTCAAAAGAGGCGGTAACTGGATCATTGCAATTCTAATGTGACTAAGTTCAAAAGAGGCAGTAATTGAATCATTGCAATTCTAGTGTGGCTAAATTTAAAAGAGGCGGTAACTAAATCATTGCAATTCTAGTGTGGCTAAATTTAAAAGAGGCGGTAACTGAATCATTGCAATTCAGTGTGGCTAAATTCTAAAGGTGCTGAAGATCAGGAGACTGATTCAACAGGGCACAGGTGTGCACTATGCTTTTTGGCATGGAGTTTGCTGAATTTGGGTTCGGGTCAGCAGAACACCCTTTATAAGCGAGATTTACCCGCATCACTTTTATTAATTAATAAAATATTAAAAAAAGCCAGGTCTTCTGCCCTCTTGCCAGATGGCAAGTCTTCACAAATTCCATTACTGCCACGTTGCTGGCACATGACTGCGCCACCCTACTAAAGGCTTGGAGATAAAGTGGCAGATCTGTCACCAGCATTTTTCTGGGACCTCAACTTTACCCCCAAACCGTGGCGGATTTAACATACGTTAATATCAATCATGGTGAAACCATCAAAAATCCCCATGGAGTCCTATGGACTCAAAATGTGAGGGTTTGCACCACCATACCACCACTGTGTAATGCCAACTAGTGAATGGCAGTACCGGTAACCAATTTCAGCAGTTAATCAGCAGATATACCACTGGTTTACACCAAAACTGGAAATGGGGCCACATATTAACTGGTAGTGTTCGAGCTGTAACCACTTGGAGGCCTATGAATATGCTTCCTTTTAAAATACTCATCAAAAGGGACCACATGCAGGAGACGACACCGCGGACTGAGCATCAATGATGATGAATGATACATAGTCTAAGTTGCTTTCATCTCCCATTGGCTTCGGAGGTTGTGCCGCAGGTGTTAATTCCACCGGTTGTGAACCCTCCATTTTGCTGGCCTTTTTCTTTCCATCTTCCATCTCAACTTGGAATAAGGCGGTGTGGAAAAAATGGCAGTGCACCTGTAACCACCATTTTTTAAAGGCAGAGCCTTTAGTTCTAATGAGACCCAACATCCTCGGCATCAGCTAGACATATCCTTGGGCTCAAACCAAGGGAGCACATCTCTCTAGCCCTCAAATCTCTGCACTGGTTCTTGGTCGCTGCTAGGATCAAGTTCAAGACCCTCAGCATCACCCACAAGGCTTTCTGGGGCCCGGGACCCCACTACATCCAACTCTCTCTCCCTAAATACCTCCCTCCTAGAGCCCTTCGGTCTTCGAGCTCCAACTCTCTGCAGATCAGGTGCTTTGCTAAGCAGAGTGTGAGGGTAGATCTCTCTCCTCCGCAGGAGCCTGCCTCTGGAATGGTCTCCTCGACCCTCTCGGGCTTGAGCCGCACCTCCTTATGTTTTTCGGAAGCTCCTCAAGACGGGCCTTTTCTCTTACTCCTTTCCTCTCCCTCTCCCCCGTCTGCCGTAGTGACTGGCTGCCTGGTTCCCTCTGAGTTTTATAGGGCACCAGGCTCCCCCCGTGCCCTGCACTTAGCATGGGACCCTCATCCCCAGTAGAACCATTTTTGTTATCTTTCTCCCCTTGTCCCAGTCCCCCCTTTTGCCTTGTGGCGCCTTAAGCACCATTTGTTGTATAGGCAGCTTACAAATATCTAATAACTAAATGAATAAAACCCCGGTGAGCGAGGAAAAGAAGGGGGTGACTATCTGTGATGTCCGCCCCTTCTTGACCAATCGCAAGGTTTCTAATTTCCAATTTTTTTTGTTTAGCCATTTGATCGACCAAACAAAACACAGTTTCATTTTACTTCCATTCCTGTTCAGCCCCTCCAGTATTGCATCGCCCTATATGGCATGTTGTTGCCATTTGCAGACCCCCCCCCACAAGGTGCAGGAGAGTATGTTGGCAAGCTCAGTAGGTTGGTGTACTGCTGCCGGTCACTGAGGTTCACAAGCTTTGACAACAATAAAAAATAAAACATTGTTTTAAGGCGAGTCATTTTAAAAATGAACATCATTTCTGAAAATACAATCATTCCGGAAACACAATAATATTTGGTCTTCCCATTTCCTTATCGTCTTCTACGCGCTCCCATTCTGCGCATGTGCGATTTATGACTGCCACAGCTGAAATGCATATTGCGTGCTGGTGCTTTGGAGCAAAGTAAATGATGTCTAATTATATTTAGCTGGCTTGTTATTCCAAAAAACAGAGGTACTGCAGATCAAAATCTCTTTGAAATTAACTATTCCCTTCCAACTTCAGACCGTTTTCAGGGCAGGGGTGGGGGGGGGGGGGCAGGAGGAACCTTCTGCAATTGGTTTGCATGAATCATGAGATTTGCTTTAAATACGTGAATTTCATCTGCATGATGTGAAACACAATGGGAATATTTAATGTATCAGGGTGGGCCACCAAAGGCAGGTAGGATTTAAGCAAGTTTGAAGTGTTCTACAGAATGTAAATTGTGGTAGTAAAATAGACCCCGGGGTTCAGCGTGATGAATGCCATCCTCCTCCACATCACCCCCAATTAAAGGCTTTCCGGGGTGGCCGTTTGATGAGGACGGTGTTGCTGTGCAAGATCAGAGCACCCGGGATGATGTTAAAGTGGCGGGGCCTCGCCATGTCGCGGCTTTCATTTTGAATTAGGCTAATGTCGGCCATGTTGTTGGCGGACACAGGCGTTTGGGAAGAATTGGCGACTTTTCGTCAGACATTTGAAGCAGGGTTTAAATTTTTTTTTTTTTCGTTTATGGCTCTAAGGGCCTTCTTTAGGAGTTTGGCAGTGGTGGTAAAAAAGGTGGTTTTTGGAAATACTGCCTAGTTATGGTTTAGTTACCGTAAAAAACACCCACTTTTGTGTGGAGGTATTGCTGTATGTTGGAGTCCGATGGGACCTCAAAATTAGGAATAGCGTAAGTCATGCAGACCATTCCATTGACACTTGGGGGAACGGCAAATGAGTTTAAACCGCCAACCTCGTAACAATGCGCTTTGTGCTAATACAGCGACTCTCCATGTGAACCCCACTTTGTTTTATCTGTACCCTTTTCCCACCACTTCTTTGTGGTTTACAGTCTGGAAACCACAAGTGGGGGGCCGGTATGCCAACTTCCAGACAAGCTGTGGTGCTCTGATGTCACTTCAGTGGCGGTATGACACAGTATAAAATATTTCTAACTTAACACAACTGATTGTGTAACACGCAACACGCCTTGATCCAGACCTGAGTGTCCTGCATGAACCTACAGGGATTCACCCCAGAGCCGACACCACGTGGCAAGTCCCTGGGAGACCACATTTACAGTCCGTTTACCTTCAAAGCACACAGAGCAAAGATAACCAGACGGCTTGTACCAACTAGTCTTTGCAAAAAATCAAGCCCCTCCTCTCAGACAATAACTTCGTATTGGCATGGTTAGTATAGCTCAGTGGCAACGCGCGGCAGAGCACCACAGGTTCGAATCCCGGGTCTGTGCTTAGAAACCTCTTCGGTATTAAGCATGTTATAAAAAAATAATTATATCCACGGTACAGGTACTAGTCCTTTCTAAACTGGATGGTGGAAATGCCTTTTTCACGGCCCTATACCGCTCGACCCTTGCAATAATGAAAAGCACCCTCCAAGCCGCGGCCCGCCTCATCTAAGACCTCTGTAAATTCGACCACATTATGGCCACACTGTTGAACTACATTGGTTCGCCCCTACAAGCACACATTGCCTTCAAGATCAGCTACATCTTTTAGAAAGCTGATACCCTGCACGCTCCCTCCTACCTGGCCAACAAGGTCACCATCGCCGGTGGCCAGCATTCTAGAAGAATCCAGGAGCCGGTTAGGTTAGAGCTTGAAAAAAGTAAAGGCCAAGATACAGGCTTTCTCAATTCATGCCTCCAGGCTGTGGAACCTAATAACTGTCAACATTGGACTAGCATCCACCCTCATGCAATTCAGAAAGGTGCTCAAGACCCTCCCCTTCAAGGAACGCCTCCTTCATGCACCATAACAACCACAATCTCACTCTCATCCGACCCCCCCCACCCCGAGCACTGCTTGCTTAACTAATGAAACAGAACCCTGTTGTACATTGGGCCACTTACATGTAATTCTGTTGCCTTATCATGTAGAGTGCTCCACTGCTCCTCGAACCTAGGTCTGCGCAAAAAGAATTCATAAAATAAATAAATAAAATAAGCAATGTCATTGTTCTGTTTCTTCCAGCCAAAACACACCACGCATAGGCATGGCTCAGCTGAAGCGTGTTCGGACTGTTCGTAACTAGATCTTGGAACCCTATCGATTCGTAGTCACTGGGAAAGTTCCTGAACTGCATTGATAATCGACTCAACGTCCCACCCAAGACAGAGTTCCGACAACCACATAAATTTGTTCCTTGAAAAAAGTGATTTCCCATTCAACACAGGGAATGGGCAGTGATCAATCCAAAAACGCATTTATTGTAAGAAATTAATATTGTAGTACGTTTATACAAATTGTCATGAATATTTCTATTTACATCTAATTTGGTTTGTATATACATTGTTTTTTATACATTCATCAATCAAAAGTTATTACTTTCATAGCATTGGAGATGGCCATTACGCAATAAAATAAAAATCCATTGAAATATTTGGTTATTCCATACAACATTATCCACTTACATACATAACATTACAAATTATTAATCTTTCAATACCCATGATTATTTATTCAATATCACTCTTTATTCCATAAACTGTACATCCTTTAAAGTTAATATTTCCTCCACCTTTCCAGTAAGTGACTTCAATCCCGTAACTCCTACTCTAGAATCCAAGAATTCCTACTCTACATCCCAAAGGATTAACCTTCCGTATTCCACCTGTTTATCCACTTCTGCGTCGGTTTTGTATTCAGTGAGGTTGGGTGTCAGATATTTTCTCTGTTCCGTAAGGATTAAGGCAGTGTGCTAAATGGTGTTGTGTAATTTGCACCATGAAGCAGTGTTTGTTCTGCAATGTTGCACCTGCACAAATTACCAGGGATACAAAATACAATACAAAATTAGCGCTGTATCAGTTCACCCTAACTGTATTTAAAAAGGGCCTCCTACGATGCCATAGGTAAGCAGGCTTAGAAACAACAATGTAGCAACTTGCACATCATCTTTGTGTTGCTTTTGTGATATATTGACGATATAAATTGTCTCTAATCATTAGGAGTGTGGAAGTAGATTTTCTATTTAAGTGTGATGTCTACTATTTAGGGCAATTAGCAAATTGAATTATTATTAAAATATTGAAGTATGAGTGAGTACTGGCTGTTATTTCTCTAAACAGGAGGGCTCATTGTATAACCCCCCATTTTCCGGATTATGCTTTTAATGTTGGAAATACATTGTTATCTAAATTCCTGCTAATTGTGGGTTTTAAAACACATTTTTAAAATGTATTTGATAATATCTTTCTTTCAATATTAATTTAATATCACGTTTATATAGCACTTCCTTCTGGATTACTCATTTCTAATCACTTTCACAATAAATTGTATTATTAACTAATTTAACAATACTCAATGTTGGATCCGGCAGGGCTTAATGGAACCTGTGGGGATTCAAATGTGTGTCCTGCAGGCTCAACAAGTATGAAGGACACCTGCTGAAGAGTGCTCGTGCTGAGGGCTGATGCCTAAGAGCCGCCTCCCCGAAACGCTGCTCTCTTCCCTTCTCCCGTTCCAGCATGTCACTTTCAGGGGGATCCCACCTCCCCCACTAATTGTGGTTTCAGTGTGCGGCTATTCCTCTGCCCTGTTCCCTCCCACCTGGCGTTGGCGTAAATATCCATCCATCAGCGTCCTTCTGGTGCTCTTTTGTGCATTGCGCTCCCCTCGCAGCTCCCGATCGCAATCAGTTCTATATGATATTACCGCATTTTAAAGACCGAACACAAAAAATACTGATTTTTGTTGACCTTTTTTGCCTCAGCTTTAAATTGCAGCAATATCATATGCTCCCCTCACCCCCAAGGTGATGCCATCCTCACCCCCACCCTCTCCTGACAGTTGTTATGTAAAACGGGGGTTCCACTGCCCCAACCCTTCCTTTCCCCACCCACCATCCCTTCCCAACACAACACAAAGCTAGTCCATACACATCCATAAACGCAAACACTCACGCAGACACACTCACACACAGACCTGTCAGCCCCTGCGCACACTTTTGTGCGGCAGGGGCTGACAGTTCGGTTTAGAACAACCGCTCTGTGCAGTCAGAGCGATCATTCTAAATCGATCTTTTTAGTTTTCGGTCAAGTGAAAACTGTTTTCACTTAGTACCTTGCATTCACGCAGTACGATCTTATTTGCTTTCGTATTTACTGTTTTTAACAAAAACTGTTTTGAAACATTGTCTTTAGAATGTACTAATTTTTGAATGATTTAAATGGATGAGTACTTCTTCCTTGCAATAAGATCTTGGACCCTAGCGATCTGAGCATTTCACTCAATTTTGTCAATACTAGGTGTTGACTTCAATACTCAGTTAACATTTATGCTGTTTCTAACAATAGTTAAATACACGTGTTTTCTTACTGAATTAACTTTCCATGACTCATGCTGCATTTTCTTTTCTTCTCATCCTATACCTGGCATTCCTCCCACCACATGAAAACCCTCAAAGATTGCTGTGTCCACTGTATCCTGGCCTGCCTCTTCTGTGAGTTCATCACCCTCTGCAACCTAGTGCTTGGACAAGCCTCGTGCGGTGTCTGTACCTCTGAGGTTTGTTGCTGTTGCTGCGGCGAGGAAATGGGCGATGACTGCAACTGTCCCTGCGACATGGACTGCGGCATCATGGACGCCTGTTGCGAGTCGTCTGACTGCTTGGAAATCTGTATGGAATGCTGCGGAATCTGCTTTCCCTCCTGAGACATTTATCTGCTTATTTTATTAAAGAAAACTGGAGAATATTTTTTATTTTGTAGTTGTAGGGAACGCAACACGATAAGACGAGTTGGACTTATTCTATCATTTGCACTGTGAACCATGCATGTATTGATGAAAAGATCAATTTTCTCAAGCTAAATTTGGTGGCGTATTTTGAAACCTGTATAACAAAGCAGGTTCTTTGCTCAGAAGCCATCTTAAGTTTGCAAATGCGAAACTCGAGGAACAAGGCTAACGGAGAAAGAACACTCAATGAAACCGTCAAGTGACACTTACAGCGACATTGTGCCACCAGTGGCTTTTTTTATAGTAAATGCAAGGGCGGAGTGTGTGTGCGTGTGTGTGTGGACATTGGATTGGAATGCAATCAACTTGTAAAGCCGTAATGAGAACATGCATTCTGAAAAACTCCTCTCTCAAAAACCTCTTCTCATTACCGTTCCCCCCAAAACACATATTATGCAAACGGTTAAAGGGTAAATAAAAATTAAGGTAGGGTGGTAAGGCAAAACAGAACAATATGGGGTAAATCCTCTGTCTTACAAAATGGCAACAAAAGCAGCCTTCAGGAAAAAACAACCAAATTCAGAAGGTGTTTCTGGGGAAAAAGGTTTTTTCTTAGATCTTTTAATTGCTCTAGTGGATTAATTCATGCCCATTGTGAAACCCACACTTTAAGCAGGTACAGTTGCACTTTTAAAGTTGGTAACATATGCTGGTGTGTGTCTGCAGGCAAACCTCCTGAAGTGTCACTTGAATGGCGTAGTTCAAGACAAAATGCATGTCAAGGTCCTGTTTTTTCATGTGTATTGTTCTCATGCCCTAAATGTATGAATTGGGTTATTTTTTGACTGAACTGTCTCGCCTGCCTAATATGGGGCATTCCCCCATACCCTCGTTTTCCATTTCCCCCATTTTGTGTATATAGAACTTCATGTTTGTCCCATTTTTATATTTACTTACCAAAATGTAGTTTTTGATTAAGGGGAGATTTTTGCTCCTTTTCAGGCAATTATTTTTGAATACATTGGGTACGTCCCGTTTTGTTTAAGATTAAGCATGCAGTATATGAGGCTAGCAATATATGGATCTTTTCTTATATCTGTGGTTGCCGATAAATATAGGAAAAAAGGAACACATGGAGTAAAAACTGTATACAAATAGAAACCGTTGAATGTATTTCCAGACACAGGATAGTAATGGATCCAACAGTGTTTGTCCTCATACACCCCAACAGGTCTCTAAATGCGTCATGTGAGAATCGCTAGCAATGAGGAAATCTCACTTGCAGCAACCCATGCTTTATTTTCGTAGATAGCTTGAAAGCCAAAGGCGCCCTAGAGTTTACTTGGATAAGGTACATCACTCCGCCACTTAACTATAAAATTATTCCCGCTTGCACCCAAGATTCACTAGACTTTGGGCAAGTGCACTTTATATAATTTTTCTATAGGTGCAAATATGTAGCAATCGGCGTGTCGTCTTGGGAGACTTCTACGTTCTATCAATGCGCTACATGGAGGAAGGCAGTGCCTCCTTCTCGTGCACTCGCATCCGGTTTCGGTTACTAGCATCGACAGAAATACAGTCAAGTTAGGGTATTTTGGTCTAACTAAAAACAAGTAGTACTCATTTAAAACAATATTTTATTCCCCTGTTCCATTCAAAAGTGTATTGGAGGACACTATCAAAATACCTAAACTCTTTGGGATTAATTCACAAAGCTACAATACTATACTGAATATATTATAATTTCCAATTCTGTGGTTCATGCACATATTTGCTTGACTGCTGCATTTACTGCATGAGTGGCCTCTTTGCTCTAAAGAGGCAATGGAATATCGAACAAAATGCAGGTCTCCAGTTGTTACAGAAAGAGATGTTTTATTAGACGTTTACCAAATTTCATTAATCGGGTCTTGTTTTAGAAAAAGAGATGGATTTTTTAAATTCACCAAATATTAAATGGCAGGTCTCGTATTGTTATGGAAGGTGATGGATTTTTAGAAGTTTACAATATTTCATATGGAAGGTCTTGAATTGTTAAAGAAAGAGATCTTTTTTCCCGGTGTTTACCAAATTTCATATTGCAGATCTTGTGTGAAGAACATTCAATGATTTTTTTTAAGTTTACCAAATTTCAAACGGCAGCGCTCCTATTGTTAAGTAAAGAGATGGATTTTTAGGTGTTTACCATATTGCATATGGAAGGTCTCATATTGTTAGGGAACTGATTGTTTCGTTTTTAGAAGTTAACCAAATTTAATATGCAGGTCTTCTTTTGTTATAGATGTTTTTTCCAGGTATTTACAACTTTTCTATATAGCAGGCCTTATGCTGTTATGAAAGAGATCGATTTTAAGAAGTTTACCAAATTTCATTCATCAGGTCTTGCATTGTCAAAGAAAGAGATGTTTTTCAAGATGTTTACAAAATGTATATTTCAGGACATTTGTGGTTAAGAAAAGAGATGTATTTTTAGACATTCACCAAATGTAAAATGGCAGGTCTTTTATTGTTAAGAAAATATTTTTGGGAACTTTTTATGAAATTTCATAGGGCAGAACTCATATCGTAAGTTTCCCAAATTTACTTTGGTAGGTGAATTATCTAATTGGAAAAGTTGATTGCCAGACTGTTTATTCCAGTGTGCTTTTGGTTAAGGCTTTCTTGTTCATCTTAATATCATCCTTCACAATCTTTAAAAATTACCATAATTATCTATTAATATTTAAAGTATATTGAAAAGATGGATATGAACAACAGAATTTGCCATCAACTGCCCTGTCATTAAAGTTTAACAGTCAACAAAATGCTGAAACGCCTGCCTGTATCTTCTAAACCTACATCCAAAACACCCCCTTTTATCAACCCCTTCTTAGTTAAACTCATAATTTCATGTTTACATTTACATCTCTGCTATTTCCTCTGTTACTGCTTAGAAACTTCTGGGAACACAGAACATTGGCAACAGTCTAGATTTTCAGGGTTGATACGTTCTTTTTGCACGTGGTGCTGCTCTTTGCAATATATGTATGAATCAATGCCTCTTGTAAGTGTGTGGTTCCCTGCAAGCCCGTATCTACTGTTTATGCTGGGTTGTATATAGCGAAAGCATCGCTGTGAAGCAAAGGTTGCTGTACAACAAGAGGGTACAATAATAGCGAACAATAAAATGGATATAATTAGAAAGCTGTGCGTTGCCCTCAATCTGACCATCCTAAAGGTACTGTAGAGTCTCTGCGTCTCCATCAGAAAATCCATGCCTGGCTTCTCTGACCTTCCACCACCGTCCTACCTCTCTCCATTGATATTTTGAGTACCCAGAGAGAGACATGACATTTGCCCACAAACCAACACAAGAATACAATTAAGCGAATGTATCATTTTTATACTGACATATTACAGAAAAGCTGTCCGTGGGATAATACATCTTGTATTGTAGAACATATTTGTGTTATTCTGTGAGTTGTTCCTTGCATACATGCACCTTTCTTACATGTTAGCACTGTTGTCATATTTCTCTATGTACTGGAGAACATTAGCAGATTGTATAAGCAAAGTTGTTATATGTAATCTACTGCTTATCTATGATTATGTACTACATTGGTTGCATAAACTGTTAGTGTACTAAACGATGTAGAACCAAAAGTAGATAATGTGACATTCTTTTTTCGGTTCAGTAATTATTCACATTTACTATGTTGTGATACTCTCCTACCATGCTTGCGATTTAAGTTTACATTTCTTCAGAGGTGCACCTTTTGAATCTATGCTCAAGTTTTGGTAATGGTGTCTGTTTTATATTAACTGGATCTGTGCTCTCCGAGAACCACAACACTATTTTGAAATAAAGAAAGGTATTTTAATTATTTTGGAAATGGTATGTCAAGCTTTGTAATATTTTTCCTCCCAACACAAGCAGACATGGGTGGATGCTTAACGCTCACAAGTGGAAATGTTTTTTATTTATTTGATGATATATCCAACATTGATTATTCTTAATGTATGCTTCTATGATGACATTTTCATAGTAGAAAGCAATTTGTTTTTTTAACATTATTTTTTTTAGGATGCATTTAAGCATGTTCTTTTGCGATTTGTCAAAGCAAAAGCTCTTTATATATATTTGAATCTTTTCTGTGCCCTGTGTTTGCCCTCATTGGTTAATACGTTTTTGTTTTGTTTTTACTTACTCAGCCATGTGGATTACCAGACAAGCGCAAAAGTATTTGTAGAAGAACTCGAGATATCCATTTAGTTTAACAATTGTTTTGTTGTACAATCAAGAATTAGGGGTTAATGTGAAGATCCATCGTTTTTTATCTAGAAAATTGGAAATGTTTTTAGTGGCTGTCTGAAAAAGAAACAAATGCATTTGGGAAAGCAGTTCAAGAAAATAATTTCTAAGATCCTGAAAATCTGGGAAATTAAAATATCTCAATTTGCTTTATTTAAAGCTGTAATAATTGACAGTATTCTGTTATAGTCTTCTGTGGCCTATCCTGCTTCCTTAATATTGTCTCGTCGAACACTGAAGTCTGATCCAAAAATAAAATGTAGTTTGCGGATATTTGAAGAGCATAATGAGATATTCACCCCAATTATGACATTATTTGACTCCACCTCCAGTAAGCGAATGTAGGATAATATTCAACCTATATTGTTGCACGTTACACCAGTTTTTAAAGTCACTGGAGATGGGGGCGGGGGGGTGAATGCAGTTTTTATAAACGGGTGGATTCTTGTGGATCTGGTGGATCCCATTCTCAGAGCGACAATTGTCCACGTGTGACACGAGTTGGGTACCTTCATCCTGAGCCTTCTAAAGACCTGGGGATTACCAAACCTGCATAGATGTGTTTCGGGTGCATCTCCTTCTAATAAAACATGCATTAAGACTTATAATTGCAAGTCTAAGCAGCTAAAAAACCTGTCATTTTTTTTAGAATAGCAGCCAGTTAGTTTTGGAAAAAAGTCGGTCAGATCCCAAACACATGTCAATATTGGCCACTTTAGTCTAACACTAGAAATACTGTTTTTTGTTCTTCAAATTAACTGATGTAGTAGACAGTAATATATGGACGCATGTAGGGACGGTTACCGAATTAAAAAAGAATACACTTTTTAAACTAAAGATTTTTGCAGAAAAAATACCACATTTTTTAATTTGGCGGTCCACCCCCCCTCCCCGAAGCCCCCTGTTTTGCTTCGTTTATAATCCCACCTCAACCCCTCCCCACCCATTTTAACCACTTACACCACCGCCATATATATATATTTTTTTAAATCATTGTATTTCTTTTGGCAAAAATGTTTGGATAAAAATGTTGTTAGTTATTTTTAAGTCAGTAAAATCACTGCATAACTGTATGGACATCTAGTGAAATCATGGATGAAACCATATGTCATAGCTGTTTCTTTTCTTACATTGGTTTGTCCTATAAATGACTGCAGGCATTTGACCCTTTTAGATTCGTGGACATTTGAATTCCCTAAACACTGAAGGATATTGTTTTTGAAAAGTCACTTGCATGGGTGCTTGCAGATAATATTTTAGTTTTGCTGGAGACCCTGAAATCTGACTCAGATTTTTAAACTCTTTCTTAATTTTTCCCTCAAAGGTTCTGTATAGCTCGTTAGGTAATCCACACAGACCGGCAGCCTTTCCTGTATCAAATGTTTAGTTTATTTATTTATACCGCGTGCCGATCCCTGGGGTAACTGGGCACCGGAGACTTGGATCAGGTTACAGCAGAAAATAGACATACAAGATAGTAACAGTAAGTGCAATGGACCGGGTTACATGGTGCTCGAGGGGCAAACACAGGAAAACAAGGTACAGTGATTTGAGTGTCAGACAATGGTAGAGTTCTTGTTGGTGAGCCAGGACTTGGTTTTTGCTCTGAAGGTCCAGAACGAAGGTTCCGCTGTAATGCTCAACGGTACAGCGTTCCACTGTTTGGCGGCTAGGAATGGGAAACTGGAGCCGCCTGCTTTTTTTAGGGAGAATTTGGGGATGGAGAGGCAGTGGGAGTACAACATTCTTGTGGGTCTGGTTGAGGTGTGTTTGTTGAACTTGTCTGCCAAGTATTTGGGGGCGTCATTAGAGAGGTATTTGTGGACGATGATGAGAGATTGAAGGGTAATTCTGTCTTGTATAGGGAGCCAATGGGCATCCTGTCTAAAGCGGGAGATGTGTGAGTGTCGTGGGATACTCAGAGCCGCTCTGAGGGCATTGTTCTGTAGCACCGCCAATTTGTTCAAATTGCGCTCTGAGGTGCCAAGAAAGAGGGTGTTGCAGTAGTCGATTTTTGAGAGCACTAGTGCTCTGGCTAGTGTGATCCAAATGGAGGGCGAGAGGAAGGCTTTGCAGGAGTTGATGAGCTTATTAGTATAAGCTGTGGAGGAGGCTGTGGCGTTTACCTGTTTTTTGAGCGAGAGTGTGGAATCTAAATAAACCCCTAAGGTTTTAATTTATTTGGCCACAGTGATTAGGTTGCCGTCTATGTTGATAGAAGCGCAACAGGGGTCCAGTTTGTTTAGCCGAGGTTGGGAGCCGACGAGAAGGAGTTCAGTTTCTCGTCGTTGAGGCATATGCCGTGCTCTGCCATCCAGGCTTGGATCTCCAGGTAGAGGTTGTTGATCCGTATGGAGTCCTCTTCATAGCAGCCTAATAGGGTGATGAGAACCTGGGTATCGTCAGCATAGTTTGTGTATGTGACAACCAGGTGATCAAGGCGGTCGAACAATAGCTTTGTGAAGATTTTGTATAAGGTCGGCGAGACGCACAAAACACAGAGGATGGGGATGGGATGGAATGTTGATATCACAGCCAGTGCATCAGATGGTTCGGCTTCTTTTAGTACTTTCTTTTAGTACATCAAGTTCAAAGGCACCTAAATGTACCCCCATTTTATTCTCCTGAGTAATTTTCTTCATCCTTGAAGAGTTTTTTATAATCTCTGAACGCCAGCTGAATGTATGCCTATTTCTTTCTTGGGCCGGTTCACAACGTTTGTTACAGAAGACTCTCTTAATTGCAGTAATGGCCTCCCTTTTCTGATACTTTGTTGCCAGTACCCTCGCAATTACGTGTGCTTGCCCATTTTGCTTTTTCCAATTTACTGGCTTTTTTTCTGCCTTTACATAATTTCATCCACAACGGCATGAACCTCTGTTTCCAGTTATTGAGATTATATTATGTCATTGCTATTTGCCAGAAGACAAAAATAGAAATTATCATCTCAAGCACCCAGCAAACGTTAAATGTGCCCGATTGCTAATCTTTACCTGTTCCCCAAGGCCCCTCCTAATATCATTTTTGCCACATTCCTATTCCTGTAACACTTTAAAAAGTAAGTCAAAATTTCATAAGAAAGTCACTTTTCTCACAAAAAGGGAAAAGTGAATGGAGAGATATCAAACTCTCTAGCCCACAAAAAACGGTCATACAATTGCTTGTGGTCTTCCCTCTCTACACCCACCTATAATATCCCCTAATATCTTTTTAAGTGTGTTGTGGTTTCCCAATCTTGTGGGAAAATTTGTGGGAATGCCTTCTGTTGGTGACAACAAAAGGCTGCTTTTCATTTCTGAAAAGCCTGTTTGGCATTCTGCCATTGGCGATATATTAAAGGTGTTGGTACTGAGTGCCCACTCTCCGCACACAATTATTAAACTACTCAATGGATGTACACCAAATCAATCAAGGCCAGCTCTCAACTACTTTGCGCCACTTTTGAAACAAATCTGATTTAAATCTGCACATCTGTTCAATGAATTCATGTTTTCCCTGTTGGAAACCAAAGTAAAAAAAAAAAACACAACCTATTTTTCATGCTTTATATAAGTTTTAAGCAGTTGGGTAAATCTGCATTAAACTTTCCCGTTTTGGGGGACCGGGCCATACAACATCTTTGGAAACTTGCACAGAGATGTGTCTGATGAGTAAACCACTATTAGTGTCACATGGTTAAGGGAGCACACATTGCTCACACCAGTGTAAATTTCAAACGTTGTATTAAACACAAAATGGAATTTGGATCTGAGTATCTGTAACAAAGATTCTTGGGAAATGTAGGCATTAAACTCAAGATTATAAACTAAGGACAGCAAAAAAAAGGCATTCAGAATGTTCAAGACAAGAAGGTCTCCTGTCTAGCAGTCAGTCTTTCTCACTTTTTTTGGGGACCACAAGGCCCCTCTGCCTCTTTCTGCATTCTTCCTCCCTTTGTGAAGTGCCCCCAAAACTCCTTCACTTCACTGGGATTATCTGTCTCCCAGTCTTTTGCTCAGGGAAATGGTGCCCTACTCAGTAAAATACATCTAGGAATATAGTGCCCTGCTCACTAGTCTGCACCTAGGGATATAGTGCCCTGCTCACTAGTCTGCACCTAGGGATATAGTGCCCTGCTCACTAGTCTGCACCTAGGGATATAGTGCCCTGCTCACTAGTCTGCACCTAGGGATATAGTGCCCTGCTCACTAGTCTGCACCTGGGGATATAGTGCCCTGTTCACTAGTCTGCACCTAGGAATATAGTGCCCTGTTCACTAGTCTGCACCTAGGGATATAGTGCCCTGCTCACTAGTCTGCACCTGGGGATATAGTGCCCTGTTCACTAGTCTGCACCTAGGAATACACTAATCCACACCTAGGGATATAGTGCCCTGCTCACTAATCCACATCTAGGGATAAAGTGCCCTGCTCACTAGTCCCTACCTAGGGAAATAGTGCCCTGCTCCAGAATCCACATCTAGCAATACACTAATTCACATCTAGGGATATAGTATCCCGCTCACTAGTCTGCACCTAGGGATATAGTGCCCTGCTCTCTAATCCACATCTAGGGATATAGTACCTTGCTCTCTCTCTCTTCAATGTAGCACACCCCTCTTCTGGTCACACAGTGCTCTCAGCTTCTCAGAGTGGCCCACCCCTCTTCTGGGGTCTCAGGGGATAGCCTCTTCCTCACAAGAGCATACCCCTCTTCTGGGATTCATTGGCACTCTCTCCACCTTACTGGGGCAAACCCCACTTTTTGGAGCACACCACTCACCGGAGATTCAGGCAACTCCCCTCACACTCACTGGAGCGGATCCACTTTTGAGGCTCAAGGGGGGGGTCTCTGCTCCCGGGGTCTCTGCTCCCCCTTACTGGACCAAATCCCCCCTGGGTTTCAAGGGACTTCTCTCCCACTCACTGGAGAAGACATCACTTATGGGGCACTGGGGGGCTCTTATACCCCTTACTGGAGCACACCCCTCTTGTGATGTTCAAGGGACTCCTCTCCTCCTCACGGAAGCAGACCCCACTTTTGGGTGCATGGAGGGCTCTTCTACCACTGATGGGAGCACATCCCTCATCTGGGGCTCAGGGGACCTCCCCTTAAGCCCCCACTTACTGGAGTGAACCAACTTTTGGGGTTTCAGCTGGGCTCTTCACCCCCTCACTGGAACACACCCTTCTTCTGGGTGTCTGGGAGCCATTCTCAGTGGAGCAGACCCCACCTTTGGGTGTTCAGATGGCTTGTTGGACCCGTTACTGGAGCACACCCCTCTTCTCGGGTCCAAGGGACTCCTCTCCCACTCACTGAAACAGACCTCCCTTTCAGTGTTTGGGGGCTCTTCTCCCCCTGATGGGAGCCCGTCCCTCACCTGGGGCTCAGAGGATCCCCTCCCACTTACTGGTGCAAGCCCACTATTGGGGTTCAGCTGGGCTCTTCACCCCTTCACTGGAACACACCCCTCTTCTGGGGCGCAGGGGTCTCATCTCCTGCTCACTGGAGTAGACCCGACATTTGGGGATCAGGAAGTTTCTTTCCCTTCTTTCGCCTCTCACTGGAACATACCCCCTTCTGGAGTTCGGGGAACTCTCCCCCGCCCCCTCACTAGAGCATCCCCTCTTCTGGGGATGAAGGTGCTCCTCTCCCCTCACCGGAGCAGACCCTCTCCTGTGGCTCAGCTGGGTCCCCTTTTCCTCAATGGAGCGCACCATTCATCTGGGCTGAAGGCGCTCCTCTGCTCTGGTGCTCTCCCACAGTCACAGTAAACTCGACTCCTCTCGGCTCCAGCTCAAAAGACTTTGGGCCTCATTGCAAGTTGGGCGGTCTAGTAGAAATGCAGGTAATAGCATTACCGCTGCATTACCGCACTGCCCAGCTATGAGTTGGGTGGAAAGTTGGGTCTGAGCTGGAGGTATATCCGCGGACATTATGCCAATTTTTGGTGCAATTACCACAGCGCAATTACCGCCGTGGTAATTGCACCAAAAATGCCTCATTGAGTTCTATAGACCAAAAGAAATGGGGACTTCCACCGCCACTTGTGATACCGCCAGACCAAGTGGTGGTAACGGTAATTGCATTGGGTGGTATTCTGGCAGATTAACCGCTGGACTACCACCCAGCTTGTGATAAGGGCATTCGCGTTTCTTAGCCTCTGCTATGTAGCCTTCAGCCTTCCTCCACTGGCTGTGACAAACCTTTGAATTGATTGGATATTTACCAAGCCAAAGGAAGAAGTCTTTAAAAGGCTTTCTGCCATCCTGCATCTCTTGCAGTTGGCTTCCAGTGGAGCTGGTGTTTGTTAGCTGCTCTGCCCCTGCCTTGCCTCCTCACTGTACTCCTGCTCAGAAGTTCGTTTGTGGGCTTCTGATGTGAAAACGACTATCACAGTGACAAGGCAAACCTCTAGTAAGTTACCACCTGTGCAAGAATCATGTTGTCCTTTGGAAGGGGAAAGGTCGTATGTCTCTCTTTAAATGCTGCAGCTGTAGGGATTCTCGCCTGTTGACCAAGGCGCCTCTCTGAATGTGCTAGTGGTTTCCCATAGCATAGCTTTCCCGGAACCCCTCTCCAGAATCTGCTCTGGGTTTTGAATTGCTGAACCTGATGCCTCTTGGGAGATGTAGTGCTGAATATGCTGTTTCTTTGGGACCTGGTAGTTTCTAATCAGTTGCTTCCTCAAGGGCTTTGGGAATAGTTCCAGGTGGGTCTTGATATGATGTTTGCACTGTGACGTTACCACATTAGCAATATAATGTTTGCAAAGTCAATGGCCCTCATTACGACCCTGGCGGAATTCGCGGTGCTAAATGCACGGCGGAAAGCCGCCGATAGCGCCATGGGGGTTGGCGGATTTACCACCCCATGCCGACCTTGGCGGAGCGGTAAATCCCCAATCCCCATTTTGCCCTTCCCCATTCCCATTCTTGCCCCATAGGGTATAATGGGAGTGGGGAAGGCGTTAATTACGCCACCGTAAAGTACGGTGGCGTAATTAACAACGAGGTCCCTTAGCGCCATGGATTTCTCCGCCCGGTAAAACCAGGCGGAGAAAGGCTCCATGGCGCTACGGGAACTCGTAGTAGGGCGGACGGGTCCGCCGCGAATAACGCTGGCGGAAACCCACTCCGCCAGGGTCGTAATGAGGGCCCATGCATTTTAGCTGTCACCTTAATTATAGGGGGACCCTGTTATATACTATAGGGTGACCCTGTTATTTACCTTTTTGGGTACATGAACTGGTGATCCTTATGTACATGTATGCCCAAGTCTGCAAAGCTCAATACGTCATATGATATGATATGATAGGTTATCTATAACACGCTTAATACCCAGAAGATTCTAAGTGCAGACCCGGGGATCGAACCTGTGGTGCTTTGTGTTGTCTTGCTTTCTAGGTGAGCGCGTTGCCCCTGAGCTATCCTCCCGAGACAATGAATATATCAATATGAATATCAATTGGCCATTTCTTCCTCTGTATGCCTGTTATGCCTGTTTTATTTGTTACTTTCGGCGATGATTTATCTTCTTTGTTGTTTTTTTGGGTTTTCTGATTGGTGAAGTTAATTCCCTAGTTCTTTTCTGTGCTATCATTCATGTCTTTATTCATGATTTCTTATGGTGGCTTTCTGGTTCTCTGGAATGTTTCTCTCTCTCTCTTTCTTTATGACTTTTCTCTGGCAGGAGACTTCTCTTGAAGCTTCCTGCAAAGATAAGATCATTTTCCATTGTTATATCTTTGGCGGTGTTGGTGGTGTATAAGCAGAGACATACCGACACAGGGTATATTTACTGAGCTCAGAATCCTTATGCTAAATGTGAAATATTGGACACATCTGGGTTTCTTTTTAGTCTTTCTTGTCATCCTTTTTTGTCGAATGACTTTTATTTTCCTTTTTCCTTCCTTCTTTAAACTTGTTTCTTTACTATTTTATTTCTGTATGGTTTCGAGTGATGTGCAATCAGGCTTTTCGTTATAACATCGATTGAACACTTTATCACTCATTAATGACTGAGTGTCTAGATCCAGAACTGCAATGAGCTATGCACTACTCCATTATGGCCTGTGGTTTTATTAAAGTGTACGCCAAATGTCTAATGCTGTATATTTGACTGCATGTCTAGTTTAAGGTATTGCACTTTGCACTTTATTCCAACGCAGAGGTCACTTTATGCAATGTCTTTCTTTAGCTAAAGCTACATAGCCTAATAAAATACAATGAAAGCCTTAATTATACGATGATCGCATGTTGATAAACTACCATGACATGCTTGTCTACAATGCACTATACACTTTATTGCAAAGATTAGCCACTTTGGAACAAGATGGTATTGTCCAAAATGGATGATTTTATTGGTTACATTTTCTAATAGTGCCAAAATTGAAATAGGCTTATCTTTACAGTTGGTCTATCGGGCGACTTATTCAACCTTTGGTTCCAACATAGATATTTGTAACTCAGTCTGTAATCTGGGGACAGGAATAGCCCCTTACTTCCACAAATGTGATGTATCGTCGCAGGTCACTGGGTTGACGGTAATTTTAGGAGAACCCGTCATAAACTATAGTAACAAGAATGCCGAAGCATACAAAAAAAAAATAGGACTTTGCACACTTTAAGTTTGAAAAGGGTATGTTTTAATATCATCCGATTTTAATCATCCAATCTTAGATATTGCCCTTGTAACGATAACACGTGTTTGCCTTTCCCGGCCTTTATCAAATCAGGGCTAGAACAGTTATTAGAATGCCCATTCATCAGAGCAATTAAAGCAAAATCATGTATTACAGCGTACAAATTTAATGGAGAAACACCCATGAAAATTCACGACACATTATAGTCAAACAGCAAAAATAAAAAATGAACCCAAAGTACATTTGGCATCATTGTACATGAAATGTAATAACCAATAAATCATACAATTGAAAATTGAGGGATTTGGGGGATGAGAGAAAAGGGAGACAAACAGACATACAGAGACAAGAGACGGATATGGAATTAGTCACGGATTGTCTCAGACTTAAATGCATAATGATGGTTGTAACTAATAATTATCATGACTTACCCACACCAGGGGTCAGTAATTCCTTTTATGTCTTAGTGGTTTAATGGGACCAATCCCAATTAAATGTGTTCTGATATCCAAAATAAATACAAAGAAAAATATTTTACTCTTATGTTATAGTTCACATCTTATTATGATGCGCACATCCCACTTATTGTATGTCCCTCGCTAAACTCTGAGCTTCATTTCATCTGAGTCTCTTATGATGTTATTAAGTGATATCCTAACGCTCACATTTCAAGTCCCTTGTGCTACTAAGTTTGTGCCAAAAGTCAAAAACTCTGTGCTATCAGAAAACGTGCTGATGCACGAACACAGAGTCCCTTCCTTACTTTAAAGCAACCAGTTTAAAATCACATTGTAAACATGCCTGTGTAAATCCATAAGCGATTAAACAATGCGCCAGTGCGCAAGAGCATTAGTCAGCACTTACTTCGAAAAACACTGTAATCATTCGCCTTGGCTTCGAACAAAGGAAGCGGGTGCCATCTTGGGACCATTTAAATGGTTCCCATGGTGACGCAACGCCAAGTCCGCCGCATAGCTGGGTAGCCAAGCGACTCGCGCATGAGTTCCTGATTAGAAAAGGTGCTCTTGTTAGGTGTTCACAGCTTTCGCCATGTTTCACGTGAAAATATATTATTTCAATAGTATCAAACATCATTAATTTGACTGAAACTAAAATGTATTCCGTATTTTCGAAGCCAACGCAAGTGATTACGGGTGTTTTTCAAAGTAAGTGCTGACTAATGCTCTCGCGCACTGGCGCATTGCTTAATCTCTTATGGATTTACACAGGCATGTCTACAATGTGATTTTAAACTAGTTGCTTTAAAGTACTTTGGTTGTGATTTTTCATGGGGGTTTCTCCATGAAATTTGTACGCTGTAATACATGATTTTGCTTTAATTGCTCTGATGAATGGGCATTCTAATAACTGTTTTAGCCCTGATTTGATAAAGGCCCGGAAAAGCCGAAACACGTGTTATCGTTACAAGGGCAATATCTAAGATTGGATGATTAAGATTGGATGATATTAAAACATACCCTTTTCAAACTTAAAGTGCGCAAAGTCCTGGGTTTTCCTGTATGCTTCGACATTCTTATTACTATATTTTCTAATAGTGATTGTTTAATTTTGTGGAATTGCATGATGGACTTTACTCTAATTGCACGATGCACTTTACTCTAGCGCGTTCTGTTATCTTAACTGGATGCCATTCTCCGCTCGATTCTTGTATATGTCGGTTTTGGCATAGACAGCATGTTGCTCATAACATCCTGCAATGCAGGCTCCCATAGAATGAAGTCCTTATGGTGGCAGTTCACCGTCACATATATAATGCATAAAATGAACTAGCCCAAGTATACACCGTGCACTTTCCCGAGCACAAGGCTTTTTGAAATAAGCTGTGACTGGCTAATATCAATGGAACCTTTTTTTCTATTTATGGTGCTCCTCTACATCGATTTTACGACTACTGTTGTTTTAAAGGTGTGTATTATACATTTCAATTTTAGTGATTTGGATTTCGTTGTGGGTGTCATTTGGTATAAAAGTCATTTCTTGCCCTAAACGCCACATAATATAGATGCCATCACAAACATAAGCATGTCACGTAATGTCTTATCGATACTGGTGCCACAAATCAATCGATAGTGATGCTTTGTTCTATTTCTGCATTATTTTCCTGCCATGGAAACATCTCCAAAATGGCGGTTGCATTTGACTGCATGCTCAATTGAATATATGGCCCTCCCTTAAGTGGCTCTCTGCAAAAACAATAAAGAAGGACTTAAACATCCAAAACATTAAAGACAAGAAAGGAAAAAGGGACAATGAGAAAGAAGGAAGCCATAGAGACGACCCAGAAGTATTTTAAACGTTATTGTGTAAACTGCAAAATGTACGTGATCAAGTAGCGAGTGCGCTAGGACCACCCAGGACCACCCAGGTTTCCATGCACCCTTGCCAAAACCAATCAGAATTGCAGAGAAGGCTGCAGACATGCAAGTGTTAGTGGTTGCCGACTATTCATTTGTTTTTTAATGAGCTGCTACGTGTATTACTGTGTATGGTTTTCGGTACGGTAGCCATCTTTTCTTCCGTCCTCTAGCTGGGAAAAAGTTGTGTTCCTGGATTGGTGAGGAGAACCCCTCTTGCATCCAGTTGCATTCCCTAAATTGTCTTTGGGGGTAAATTAATATTTTTTCAATCATATAACTTTCAAGTGGCCCGGCTTTGCAGTAGGTAAACATGCGTGTGTGCTGTTGAAATATTTTATTATTACTCTTGTTGGTCATTGATGACGGTACTCTTCCCCCAACCCACCCCGTGCCTCTCCTTCCTAGGCCCTCCTCCCACTACATCCAACTCGGTTAAGAGCCTGGGATGTACCATGGACACAGATCTGACACTTTCACACCACATCAACTCTGTTTCTAAACGGTGCTATCTTCACCTTTGCATTCTTCAACCCTCAGGGTCGCTGCAATCACAGCTGACGTCTTCTCTTGCCTAGACTACGCTAAGTCCCTATACCTGGGCGCCCCTGCATCTCCGTGTAATCAACAGATTCCCTGTCTGGCGATGATCCACTCTCAAGGCCATGTTCATCACCCACCGTGCTCTGCACAAGAGAGACCAGAATACCTACAACGCAAGCTCACCCTTTCCAAACCCGATAGAAACCTGAGATCATGCGCCACACTCATCCTTGTGATCCTCTGCTTCAAATAAACCAGATTAGGGGGATCCTCCAATTCCATCCAAGCACCCACAGTATGGAACATGATTACCGTTAGCATTGGCTGCTTAGAGGATCTCCTTGAGGAAGGCCATAAAGACCTTGTTCCCACCCCCCCTGTGTCCTGACCAAACCCATTCTGATCCTCGAGTTATTTAATCCCCTTCCAGTTAAGTTAGGGCATCTTTGAGTCTGTGATAGAATGTACCGAGCAACGCAGAGAAAGGACTCCAGGAGATCACAGAACAGGATCTACACCACGTCAACCAAACAAGAAACCAACCAAGACTCACAGGTACGTATCACACTCCATGGAAAATAGCCGCAGGATGGCCACCCACCTGCACTTATCTGCAATCATATGCTACTTGAAGACACATCGCACAACACCTCTACTATTCTAATGTAGCGTAGTCCCACCACATAAATTCAGTCTAGCTGGACACATAATCAGTCTCCTGCACTCGGATACTCTCCCGACAACCTTACAGCACCCATCCACAAGCCAGCCCAACGTGGGTCGCTAGCAGGCACTTGGCCACCAATCCCTACCCTCATATTGGCTAAATGTGCACACACACATTCTAAACTCCTCTGTCGTATCTCACATACTACGTACTTTGGTCCCCCAAGGGCATTTACCTTCAGCACTTTGAGGCCATATCAGTGGGAATAGGTGCTATACAAATGCCATGCTACATTATATTACATTACTTTATTTCTTCTCATTTATTATATTTTTAGTGAGTCTTTAAAATTGGTGGGGTTTACTGACATTTACAGGCGTATGTTAAAATGTCACTTCTTTTGTTCTGTGTTTCTAAGGTTCATAGGTCAGGTACACAGAAATATAAAATTGTACACACGCTCACTGACTGAACTAGGAATGATACTGATTTTTTTCCAATGGCTTTGCCTGATGTTAAGATGTATGTATGTTAAAATAACGTACGATGAAAAGATGGAATTGCAAAATTAAGAGGCCCCCTGGGCTGCATTTTGCAATTCGATATTGACGTTTTAAAAAAAAATGTCCCCTCCATTCACATTCATGTATGCGGGGGACACCCCTGCAGCCCCCGAAATTGAAAATACTGAAGAGAGAGTGCAGGGGACACCCCCGCAACCCCGGCACACCTACCTCAGTATTTTCAGATTCGTGATTTTATATATATATGCCTAATGCGGGGAAGCCATGTGTACGGTCTTCTGGATATGATATTTTCGTGTGATACCATTAAGATGGCCTCTAGCTCAGACATGGATTTGCTGAACCTTCAGATTGATGGTTCTGGCAGAGCGTTTTTCACTTGGCCAACTCATAGGCTTTTGACATCTCATAGAATGCATTTCCTGGGTCTTTAGTAGTAGGTTCTTCTTATGATGTCTGTCCTCTCTCTCTGTACTCTCCTGGTCACTGAATTTCCTGTGCCCCACTGTGTATCCTCCCTGGAGGTTTCAAAAAGCCTCCCTCTGGGTATTTTCGGGAGTACAGTTATGATATAAAATTCACACTGCACCTGCATAGCCTTCTACTTAGGCCGGTCAGCTGTCTTCCCTGCCCACCCTAGCACCTCCTCTTCACTCCCTGTTGATGTCTGCTCAAGGCTGCTATGTGTTCTGCTCACCATAGCACCTCTTCTTCCCACCTAGGCGAGGTCTGCTCAAGGCTGCTGTGGATTGCTTGTGTGCTCTGTTGACCCTAGCGCCTCTTCTTCACTGCCAGGTGAGGTGTGCTTGAGGCTGCTGTGTGCTCTGCTCAGCCTAGCACCTCTTCTTCACTCCCAAGTGAGGTCTGCTCAATGCTGCTGCATGCTCTGCTCACCCTAGCACCTCTTCTTCACTCCCAAGTGAGGTCTGCTCAACGCTGCTGCATGCTCTGGTCACCCTAGCGCCTCTTACTCACTTCCAGGTGAGGTCTGCCCAAGGCTGCTGCATGCTCTGCTCACCCTAACACCTCTACTTCACTCCGCTGTAAGGTCTGCACACGGCTGCTGTGGATAGCTTGTATGCCCTGCTCACCCTAGCGCCTCTTCTTCACTCCGCGGTGAGGTCTGCACACGGCTGCTGTGGATAGCTTGTGTGCTCTGCTCACCCTAGCACCTCTTCTTCACTCCCAGGTGAGGTTTGCTCGAGGCTGCTGCATGCTCTGCTCAACCTAGCACCTCTCCTTCACTCCGCGGTGAGGTCTGCACACGGCTGCTGTGGATAGCTTGTGTGCTCTGCTCACCCTAGCGCCTCTTCTTCACTCCCAGGTGAGGTTTGCTCGAGGCTGCTGCATGCTCTGCTCAACCTAGCACCTCTTTTTCACTCCGCGGTGAGGTCTGCTCAAGGCTGGTGTGGTTTGCCTGTGTGCTCTGCTCACCCTAGCACCTCTTCATCACTCCCAGGTGAGATCTGCTCAAGGCTGGTGTGATTTGCTTGTGTGCTCTGCTCACCCTAGCACCTCTTCTTCACTCCCAGGTGAGGTCTGCTAAAGGCTGAGGCGTGCTGTGCTCACCCTAGCACCTCTTCCCCACTCCCAGGTGAGAATTGCTCAAGGCTGGTGTGGTTTGCTTGTGTGCTCTGCTCACCCTAGCACCTCTTCTTCACGCCCAGGTGAGGTCTGCTCAAGGCTGCTATATGCTCTACTCACCCTAGCACCTCTTCCTCACTCCCAGGCGAGGTCTGCTCAAGGCTGCTGCATGCTCTGATCACCCTAGCACCTCTTCTTCACTCCCAGGTAAGGTCTTCTCAAGGCCGCTGCGTGCTCTGCTCACCTTAGCACCTCTTTGCGCCCCTTCTTCACTCCCAGGTGAGGTCTGCACACGGCTGCTGTGGTTTGCTTGTATGCTCTGCTCACCCTAACACCTCTTCTTCACTCCCAGGTAAGGTCTTCTCAAGGCCGCTGCGTGCTCTGCTCACCCTAGCACCTCTTCTTCACTCCGCGGTGAGGTCTGCTCGAGGCTGCTGAATGCTCTGCTTACCCTAGCGCCTCTTCGTGCCTCTTCTTCACTCCCAGGTGAGGTCTGCACACGGCTGCTGTGGTTTGCTTGTATGCTCTGCTAACCCTAGCACCTCCTCTTCACTCCTAGGTGATGTCTGCTGAAGGCTGCCATGTGCTCTGCTCACCATAGCACCTCTTCTTCACTCCCAGGTGAGATCTGCTAAAGGCTGCTGCGTGCTGTGCTCACCCTAGCACCTCTTCCCCACTCCCAGGTGAGATCTGCTGAAGGCTGGTCTGGTTTGCTTGTGTGCTCTGCTCACCCTAGCACTTCTTCTTTACTCCCAGGCGAGTTCTGCTCGAGGCTGCTGCATGCTCTGCTCAGCCTAGCACCACTTCTTCACTACCCAGGTGAGGTCTGCTCAAGGCTGCTATGTGCTCTGCTCACCCTAGCACCTCCTCTTCACGCCCAGGTGTGGTCTGCTCAAGGCTGCTATGTGCTCTGCTCACCCTAGCACCTCTTCTTCACGCCCAGGTGAGGTCTGCTCAAGGCTGCTATGTGCTCTGCTCACCCTAGCGCCTCTTCTTCACTCCCAGGCGAGGTCTGCTAAAGGCTGCTGTGTGCTGTGCTCACCCTAGCACCTCTTCCCCACTCCCAGGTGAGATCTGCTCAAGGCTGGTCTGGTTTGCTTGTGTGCTCTGCTCACCCTAGCACTTCTTCTTTACTCCCAGGTGAGGTCTGCTCAAAGCTGCTATATGCTCTACTCACCCTAGCGCCCTCTTCTTCACTCCCAGGTGAGATCTGCTCGAGGCTGCTGCGTGCTCTGCTCACCCTAGCGCCTCTTCTTCACTCCCAGGTGAGATCTGCTCAAGGCTGCTGCATGCTCTGCTCACCCTATCGCCTCTTCCTCACGCCCAGGCGAGGTCTGCTCGAGGCTGCTGCGTGCTCTGCTCACCCTAGCGCCTCTTCTTCACTCCCAGGCGAGGTCTGCTTGAGGCTGCTGCGTGCTCTGCTCACCCTAGCGCCTCTTCTTCACTCCCAGGTGAGGTCTGCTCGAGGCTGCTGCGTACTCTGCTCACCCTAGCGCCTCTTCTTCACTCCCAGGTGAGGTCTGCTTAAGGCTGCTCTGGTTTGCTTGTGTGCTCTGCTCAGCCTAGCACCTCTTCTTCACGTCCAGGTGAGATCTGCTCAAGGCTGCTGCATGCTCTGATCACCCTAGCACCTCTTCTTCACTCCCAGGTAAGGTCTTCTCAAGGCTGCTGCATGCTCTGATCACCCTAGCACCTCTTCTTCACTCCCAGGTAAGGTCTTCCTAAGGCCGCTGCGTGCTCTGCTCACCCTAGCGCCTCTTCTTCAGTCCCAGGTGAGGTCTGCTCACGGCTACTTTGGTTTGCGTGTGTGTGTTTGCCCTGCTTTGGAGGTCTCTTGATGGAAATAGGTATTTTTTCCTGTATGGACAGTAGGACAGGCGTCTTTGGATGCATTATTAAGCCTCACTGCCTGCTGTTGTTTTAACTGCGTAAACTGTAACTAGCCCCTAGACGGTCACAGGTTAATGCGCTCTACAAATGTACCTGGACTATGTGGCAAGGCCAGAAATTAAATAAGAAGTAATGCTGTCCGGCTAGCCATGAGCCCCGAGGCATTTTATATTTTGTAATGTTGTATCTGTTAAGGTCTTAAAGCAAAACATAGTCTTTATGGAGATGCATTCTTTTAATTAGCATGCTTGTGGCAAGTGTGAGTCAGCTGTGTGTGGAATGTCTGTCTGTGTGGAGGATTGTTTCTTTAAAAAAAATAGATTAATTTAAAATAAATAATATCGAACACATGCTGCGCAGTGGTGCTGGCGTCTTCCCAAGATGAGCGCGTTAACCCCTTAGCCATCCCCCAGCCCTATATATATTATATATATGTGTTGGCGTGTAATAAAATGTTTATATGGGGCAGGAGTCCTGTATGCATATGTAACTTTATGTGCCTTGATTTGGGTCTAAGTACGACACACACCAATCACTCTCACAGATACAGTCACATGCAAATGTGTGCCATTTTATATTTATTTTACATTTGTGATTTATTTGCAAAAGCTTGACCATTTGTTTGTAACAGGGTAGGTTTGGGGGGCAGATCAGTGACTGTTTTATAAATGTAAATATTACCCATTAACCACAGGTTACCGGGCACAAAGATCGACTGGTATGGCGGAGCTCTTTCACAGACACATGGTAGTGAAGGATAGATGTAGTCAGTGAAAAAACTTTAGTTACGAGAACGTTAACTTGAAGCACTTCAACGACACAACCCTTTACAATTCTTTGACATTTTTGATGTGATGTTAAGGCAATGGTTTAATGGAACAAAGCTCTTGTAATTCGACAAGTGTTGAAAGCTACACCATCTTAACTCTGAGCCCCCCCGGGCCCCTTTGCGTAGGCAATGAGTACACTGATGACACTTCAACTAGGGGGTATGTTACCTCCCGGGGCTCTACATATTTTTCTTTTCATGTTATTACCGATGTCACAGTCAATCTGAACAGTATATTTATAATCTACGTACCGTGGAGTTTTCCCCGTTATGGGTCGGTGCCCACCGGTCCTGGCCAGAGGCCATTCTGCAATAACGACGAACCCTGAAGAGAATGAGTGTGGTATTTTGTGTTTCATCATACCGTTTGAACAGAGATGCTTGGGACCACTGCAATTTAATGTGAAATTGTCACAAAATTCAAATAATGGTTTGAATTTATGAAAGAAAGAAATGGCATCTTTTCATTTCTGAAAAGTTTCACTTGCTGCAATGCACTAAGGGGGATATATAAAAGATTTTGGTGCCAGTGCAGGACTGAGCTACGCCAAATGTGTCAACCGTTATTAGCAACAGAACTTTCACAAAGGCAATTGAGCTTAAGTCTCACCTTAACTGTAGAGCGACGAATGTGGCTTTTTATCGCTATCCATTTTTTATTTACAAAGAGAAGGTGTGTTCATGCTTACACACCCCTAATTTCACACACCTAAGAGATACAATCTAAATAGAGGATAATTATCATGAATAAAAGCTCTGTTCACCGATGATTCCATTACTATCCGACCGGCAGACAAGGGTGGAGATACAGTGATTCAGGACACTACTCAATATCACGAAGAATGTCTACGACAACTATCGGACACCAACGCGTACATGCAACTGCAGCATGACCCGACACAGGACATTAAGAAAGAACTCGAGGCAATATTAGACAGGGCGGTAGATGATGAATGGATTAGTATAAAAACCAAATCATACCTATTGACCACACATCCCAAAATGCCCCATTTGTATACCTTACCTAAAAGCCATAAGTGTTTAGACAATCCACCTGGAAGGCCCATAGTGGCTGCCACACAAAGCATCTTACAACCTCTTGGTACCTGCATCGACTTCTTCTTGCAACCTATCATTCATGCAACATCTACATATGTCAAAGACACTACTCATTTCCTTAGAA
The DNA here is from genome assembly GCF_040938575.1 of Ambystoma mexicanum. NCBI lineage: Eukaryota > Metazoa > Chordata > Amphibia > Caudata > Ambystomatidae > Ambystoma > Ambystoma mexicanum. The sequence goes on along the minus strand of NC_090936.1, from coordinate 37,916,395 downwards.
TACTCGATGGGATTACATTATCAATAGAGGATATACTATATACAATCGATGTTGTCAGTTTATATACCAGTATCCCCCACAACCTTGGACAAAAAGCAGTTGAAGCTTTATTACTAAAAACAGGGGCAATAGGAGCAAATTAAGAGTTTCTTATGATCCTTCTAAACTTTATTCCAAACACTCCTACTTCAAGTACGATCAAAAATACTATTCACAAACATCAGGGACAGTCATGGATGCTACCAATGCACCACCATACGCTAATTGCTTCATGTATCAGTTTGAAACCACCCACGTGTTGAACAACCCAAGATGCAAACCTTATTTAAAAACGTGGGTTCGATACATGGACAAAATCTTCGGAATATGGACAGGAAGTAGGAACGAATTGAAAGAATTTCTAGGCTTCCTCAATGGGATTGATAATCATATACAATTTACATTAAAGATAGGTAATCCCGATATCCATTACCTGGATGTGCAAACAGTAATTAGAGACAACAAAATAAATACTACTCTCTATACCAAACAATCAGATCGAAACAACTTATTGCATTGCATGAGTTTTCATCCCCCCAGTATTTTATGTAATTTACCATATGGGCAAATGTTGAGAATTAAAAGAATTATTAGTGACCCAGAGGACTGCCAAATACAGCTGCAGAAGCTACAGGAGAAGTTGCAATTGAGGGGTTATACAGAAGCAGACCTTACCATAGCCCGAGCAAAAACAGATACACAAGAATGGGAACAGCACCTTACTAAGCAAACCAAACGGGTCAGCCCTGACTTAGTGTTCGTTACTAAGTTTTCCATTCAAAGCAAACAGATTAAGACCATTATTCAAAATAGATGGAATATACTTACAAGTGACGAGAGGACTAAAGATTTGTTCTCAAAACCACCAGTGTTTACGTACCAAAAAAGTAGTAATTTACGCAATATGCTTGTGGATACCGGAGGAAAAGCACCTTTGATGAAACCAGATAAACATCCCGGCAAGTACCCAGGTAAGAGCCTTGGGAATTGCAACAATGTTATCAAAGGCAACGTGGTAACACACCCACGAACAGGTGAAAAAATAAAATTGAAGCAACATGCTACATGTCTATCTGAAAATTCCATCTATACAATCAAATCGCCCTGTGGAAAGTACTATGTAGGAGAGACGTCGCGTAAAGTTTGCATAAGGATGAACGAACATAAATCAAACATTAGAAATAATAACCAAACTTTGGCAGTCGCAAGACATTACAAAGATACTGGACACACAATCACACAACTGAGGTTCGTGACCTTGGAAGTGATACCCACAAAAGGCCAACATTGAGACATGAAGAAATGGTGAGCACAGAGGGAAGCCTTTTGGATAGAAAGACTAGACTCACTGTCACCAAACGGAATGAACGAAGAATTAGATCTGAGTTGCTTTTTATAATAGGGTTTACTTGTAACCTATCAATGTTTCTAAAAGGACGATGTTAGCATTATATTCTAATTTAACGTGATGAACTAAGTCTCATGTAGTCGTGGTATAGAACATTTTGTTTGAGTCAAGCATGCTATCCGTACTGTTAATGTCATGTCTGTACTTCCTACCAACAAACCATGGGGGTATCACACTGCTGTTCGATGTTTCCAGTGAAACAAATATTCTCGCACCAGGTATTATGTTCTATGAGTATGAGTCCGAAGAGATGACAATGAATAGTCAGAGGTACTCAGACCCACATTCTGAGCACGGATACTACCAACACAGACAGGAAAGAATGAACAAACCTATAATATAAATTCTAAGAAACATTCCCTTAGCGGCCATGATAACGAACAATCACTATCATATACATCAATAGGTAAACATATAATTATATCTGTACCCTACGTGCTTATTTTCCAGAGGTACCACAGTGGTATTAGCAATTTACACATCAACACCCTATTATCTTTTCAATTAATTACCATCATACTTTGAGCATTTTGACTCTGTGATGCAAATCAGGCACAGCAGTGTATGCAACATTAGAAGCAATCGCTTTGACTCGCGTACTGTTATGAGGGATCCCATCTGCAATACCTCTTCGGAGGCCATTATTTTATTTTAACTTCAGACCCAATTTTTATATATTATTTTTTGTCCCAACCCTAAATGCAGTGACATGTAATTTTTGCTAGACATCGTAGCGTCAATCTGACACAGTAACACTGTTGTATTCATATTTAGATGAACATTCATTTCTGATCAATGACATACAGATTTAATTTGGATTTAAAATATATGCGATTACTCGATCTCCCGCACAGCATAACTAGTTGTTTGTATGCTAGTACACTACAACTTTTGTTTTGTAGTTGTGACGAGCGAGTGCACCATTCTAAGATGGCCACCATTTTCTCCAGATATCTAGCCATTCTCATGGCAACTGTTTCCTAACATTATTATCAGTAGGACAAAGCGTACGCACCCGCGGCGTCTTCGGAGACTGTCTCCAGTGATTGCTAGATAAGCACCGCATGCAGCACACAGCATAGCAGTAGCACTTTTAGATTTCAATTAGGTTGCTTTTTCAATTCATACTTTTACTTAATTTTGCAGCACCCTCGTTGCGCTTACAATCAACAGAAATAAGACTCCTTAGTGCTGATCTCACAATTTTAGGTAAGATTTAAGACTATTCATCCACTATACTTTATGCACACATAGTGTACACCATGTTGATTCGCTCCACTTTCATTATATCTCTTTTTTTTTTAATAGATTTTAGATTACGTACTGGACACCATTAACACAGGTCAGTGCATTATGGTTTACCATAAGGTTGACAGCGTTAGTTATATAATGTAAACAAGATACATTCAGCTAATTTAGAATTTCTTTCTCTCTTTTCTTACACTTATTTTCACCGTATGTTTCTTCGACATTGTAAAGCCTTGCTTGTCATGAAGAGTAGAGAGACCTCCGTCCACAAGTACCACATAGAGAGAATTCAAAATCACTCTGTGCAGTCTTTGAGGCCACAGGTGGGAGATGCTCAAAGGCCGGAACCGCGGAACACTGGAACCCCAAGGCCACTGAAAAGCAAAATGCCAATTAGCACCAAACAATCACAGTAAGCATAAGAGTACACAAATGATTGTAACATGCTTACCTAGCAGGGGTAGTGGTGTAGCTCCTAACCCCCGAGGGCCTAGGGTGTCGTTCCGTGGGGGACACGTGAGCAGGAACCCAGATGAAAGTGGGGTGAGTAGTGAGATATATCAGTCGAGTGTAAAAACACTGACTGGCCCACCTGTATCTGAGTCGTGAGAAAAACCAGAGAGTCTGTGACAAGTATCCTAGAGTTCACATGGTAACAACAGAAAGTGCTGGAGGCGGGACGCCAAGACAGAGGGTATTCCAATAGAGGTCCGTGTAGCAAATCCGAGATCAAGTAGTTCGTGGTATCAGAGCGGAGAGTCACAACAGAAGCGCAAATCCAAGCCAAGTCCGTAAGAGAGTTCCAAGGTTGTAAGTCTGTGATGCAGGTATGATCCGTAATCGCCGTACAGAGCTCCAAGGAACAGCTGTGAAGCAAGGAGCCGTGGGCGAAGCAAACGCTTCCGTGTCACATGACCCACAATCGTAGCACGTGACCGGAAGCCAAGCGCCATGTGACGCGGAAGCAATCGCCTACGGATGCTTTCTCCCATGCGCCAGGGCAGGCGCCAACAAGGAAGGGAGAGGTTTGGGGCCGAACCCTGCGCCCACCGCATCCCGCATGGGTGACACATCCCAGAGGGAAATGGGGAGCCGGCCCCTCACGTGACCCCCGCCCTACGTGAGTAACAGAGGAGGGGAATACGGGACCTGTGGGTGCTCTGGGTGCTATGGGACAACTAGATGTTGTAGGTGTGGGAATGTGGTGTGAAACTGATGGGAGCGTGACATACATGACATGTATGTATATGCTTGATTTATTGAAATTGCGCCTGTTTAACATTCATTATGGCATGCTGTATGAACACTGCTACGTGACAACACGTGATTATAACTCTGGAATGAATTTGCATTGTGTACTGTTTGTTAAATCCATGGTGCTTGTATGATATACGTTCTCCAATGATGACTTTGATGAATGTGTTCTAATGTGGAATAATTATCGTACATCACGATGGGCGTATCTATTGAAAATATGTTGTGTTCTGATGTACAGTGAGGCAAACCAGTAATTGGTTAAGATAAGACATTAACCAAGACGAGCTGGCCCTGAGGAAGGATACATATCCAAAATGCATAGGCCCACTAGAGCTCGTGTCATGCAGCTGCTAGACCAGTGACTTATAACTGTGAAGCACCAAAGTGAAAATGAAGACACTTGGAACTCAAACACTTAAAGGAATTGTTTGGAGACTATTTAGAAATCGAGACATAGTTAATGAATTATACCAGACTAGTGGTACTAGGGAGTGCAGCCTGCACCGCTGGCTTCACAGCCTAGGTCCTCTTCCGTGTTCATGCTTACTGCCATAAGCTGCAATGTCACCTTAGACACAATCACACTCTTTCCTTTTCAGGAAGCCTGTAAACATTACATGGACTATGGACGGCTAATGCCTTTCAGGGATAGCATTGGGATCAATGGATCACGTGGTACTGGACACCCTAGGAATTTCAACATCAATACTTGCATTCATAAGTTGAGCAATATTTAACTTCTGCCCCAGGAGACAGCTTCTACTCTGCAGTAGTTGGCCTAGTGCTGAAATCAATTTCTGATGCAGGAGGGTGGAGGCGTGGGGGAGGGGACTATTTTAGGAAAATGTGTTTTAAAAATGCAGGTGCGCAGGTTAGCGGTTTGCTTCCGAGGTCCGCGGACAGTTCGGTGATATGCGCGTGCCCTGCAGAATAATGGCAGTGCCCCCTCTGCTAATGGTCAGGAGGGAGCCTGGGGTACACTTTCAAATGTTAGCCTCGCTCAGTAATACATTCTCAGCCGCGCGTGCGGAGGAATACATTTCCCCCCTGGAAATATACAGTATTCACTTTTTATAAATTCCAAGAGCCACTTTCATGCTTTTTAATGTCAAGATGAAAATTAATAATAAATCTGACATGTCACTCAGATTCCTGCTTCCCTTTTTCCAGTCTTGCCGTCATTTATAGAAGCCAAATTATTCGTGAAAACTGTTTTTTTTTCTCTCTCTGTTTAAGGGAACTTGATGAGAGCGGAGGGAAGTTGCTTTCTGCCAAGAGCCAAGGGAAAGAGATACACGAAGAGTTTGTTGCTTATATTCAGAGAGTTGGGGCCAGATTCCAGAGCCTGTGCACTGGCCCTACCCCCGTCACTGTGCAGGGTTCACACTGTTTTTAATGGCAGCGGTGCAGCCTGCCAGTGCACGATACACCTTCCTCACCACAGGGCAGGCCTTAGTCAACATCCACAGGTTCCTGCGCATGCCTGCTGAGCATTGCCTGCTGAGCATTGTTCCGTCTCATTGGCTCCTGACATCCGCTCCCTGATTGGTCAGTGTTACGGGGAGCCGGGGTCTCCGGCCCCCCTTATTATGGTGGTACCCCTCAGTGTGGGGTGACCCGGTGGGCCCATGGCATGCGCGGGACGTGCAGACGCAGCTTTAGTGTCCCCTGGTAAATGGCGAGCGGGATGCCGCTCGGCACCTTTATTAGTACAGGCCGCGTGACTGGGCACCAGCCACGGCGCTCGTGCTCACGTTACAACTGTCCGTCACCTAAACTCCGAGTGGATGGAAAGTTCACCAGTATGTACGTTGATGGTCGTCTCATGAGCATGTTGAATTCCTCAGAACCGGTCGCCAGTCGTGGTGTATATATCTCCGGGTGGTGGGGTCAATGGTCCTGATGGGGTGGGTGCTCAGAAACCTAAAAGCTTGCACCATCACGTTCCAATCCAAGTTCAGGAGGTGGAGGCTGTGAATACCCGCCTAGGCAGTGGCAGACATGTCTCCCAGAAATGCTTCTGCATCTCTGAAACTGGGTCTCCATTCAGGGGTTCATGAGTGGAAAAGTTGAAAGTTGGAGAACATATTCCTCAAACTGTCCCACAAAATAGGATTCACTGTTCCTTTGCCTATAGAGGGCACCCGAGTGCAAAGGCCTACCAGGAAATCTCCAGAGTCCCTATAGGTCAGTCCACCCCTGCCCAGAGTGCAGCGGCCTACCAGGAAATCTCCAGAGTCCCTATAGGTCAGTCCACCCCTGCCCAGAGTGCAGAGGCCTACCAGGAAATCTCCAGAGTCCCTATAGGTCAGTCCAACCATGCTCAGAGTGCAGAGGCCTACCAGGAAATCTCCAGAGTCCCTATAGGTCAGTCCAACCATGCTCAGAGTGCAGAGGCCTACCAGGAAATCTCCAGAGTCCCTATAGGTCAGTCCAACCATGCTCAGAGTGCAGAGGCCTACCAGGAAATCTCCAGAGTCCCTATAGGCCAGTCCAACCATGCTCAGAGTGCAGAGGCCTACCAGGAAATCTCCAGAGTCCCTATAGGCCAGTCCACTCCTGCCCAGAGTGCAGAGGCCTACCAGGAAATCTCCAGAGTCCCTATAGGCCAGTTCAACCATGCTCAGAGTGCAGAGGCCTACCAGGAAATCTCCAGAGTCCCTATAGGCCAGTCCAACCATGCTCTGAGTGCAGAGGCCTACCAGGAAATCTCCAGAGTCCCTATAGGCCAGTCCAACCATGCTCAGAGTGCAGAGGCCTACCAGGAAATCTCCAGAGTCCCTATAGGTCAGCCCAACCATGCTCAGAGTGCAGAGGCCTACCAGGAAATCTCCAGAGTCCCTATAGGCCAGTCCACCCCTGCCCAGAGTGCAGAGGCCTACCAGGAAATCTCCAGAGTCCCTATAGGTCAGTCCACCCCTGCCCAGAGTGCAGAGGCCTACCAGGAAATCTCCAGAGTCCCTATAGGTCAGTCCAACCATGCTCAGAGTGCAGAGGCCTACCAGGAAATCTCCAGAGTCCCTATAGGTCAGTCCAACCATGCTCAGAGTGCAGAGGCCTACCAGGAAATCTCCAGAGTCCCTATAGGCCAGTCCAACCATGCTCAGAGTGCAGAGGCCTACCAGGAAATCTCCAGAGTCCCTATAGGCCAGTCCACTCCTGCCCAGAGTGCAGAGGCCTACCAGGAAATCTCCAGAGTCCCTATAGGCCAGTTCAACCATGCTCAGAGTGCAGAGGCCTACCAGGAAATCTCCAGAGTCCCTATAGGCCAGTCCAACCATGCTCTGAGTGCAGAGGCCTACCAGGAAATCTCCAGAGTCCCTATAGGCCAGTCCACCCCTGCCCAGAGTGCAGAGGCCTACCAGGAAATCTCCAGAGTCCCTATAGGTCAGTCCACCCCTGCCCAGAGTGCAGAGGCCTACCAGGAAATCTCCAGAGTCCCTATAGGTCAGTCCACCCCTGCCCAGAGTGCAGAGGCCTACCAGGAAATCTCCAGAGTCCCTATAGGTCAGTCCACCCCTGCCCAGAGTGCAGAGGCCTACCAGGAAATCTCCAGAGTCCCTATAGGTCAGTCCAACCATGCTCAGAGTGCAGAGGCCTACCAGGAAATCTCCAGAGTCCCTATAGGTCAGTCCAACCATGCTCAGAGTGCAGAGGCCTACCAGGAAATCTCCAGAGTCCCTATAGGTCAGTCCAACCATGCTCAGAGTGCAGAGGCCTACCAGGAAATCTCCAGAGTCCCTATAGGCCAGTCCAACCATGCTCAGAGTGCAGAGGCCTACCAGGAAATCTCCAGAGTCCCTATAGGCCAGTCCACTCCTGCCCAGAGTGCAGAGGCCTACCAGGAAATCTCCAGAGTCCCTATAGGCCAGTTCAACCATGCTCAGAGTGCAGAGGCCTACCAGGAAATCTCCAGAGTCCCTATAGGCCAGTCCAACCATGCTCTGAGTGCAGAGGCCTACCAGGAAATCTCCAGAGTCCCTATAGGCCAGTCCAACCATGCTCAGAGTGCAGAGGCCTACCAGGAAATCTCCAGAGTCCCTATAGGTCAGCCCAACCATGCTCAGAGTGCAGAGGCCTACCAGGAAATCTCCAGAGTCCCTATAGGCCAGCCCAACCATGCTCAGAGTGCAGAGGCCTACCAGGAAATCTCCAGAGTCCCTATAGGCCAGCCCAACCATGCTCAGAGTGCAGAGGCCTACCAGGAAATCTCCAGAGTCCCTATAGGCCAGCCCAACCATGCTCAGAGTGCAGAGGCCTACCAGGAAATCTCCAGAGTCCCTATAGGCCAGCCCAACCATGCTCAGAGTGCAGAGGCCTACCAGGAAATCTCCAGAGTCCCTATAGGCCAGCCCAACCATGCTCAGAGTGCAGAGGCCTACCAGGAAATCTCCAGAGTCCCTATAGGCCAGCCCAACCATGCTCAGAGTGCAGAGGCCTACCAGGAAATCTCCAGAGTCCCTATAGGCCAGTCCAACCATGCTCAGAGTGCAGAGGCCTACCAGAAAATCTCCAGAGTCCCTATAGGCCAGTCCAACCATGCTCAGAGTGCAGAGGCCTACCAGGAAATCTCCAGAGTTCACTATAGCCCAGTTCACCCCTGCCCAGAGTGCAGAGGCCTACGAGGAAATCTGCAGAGTTCCCTTTAGCCCAGTTCACCCCTGCCCACAGTGCAGAGGCCTATATATTGTTTCGGCAACTGTTTTCAAGTAGGTTCAAATACTCCAGCAATGGCCCACGGGGCATTATCTCCTGCCCCAAGTGTTTGTTGGCCTCCAGGGGGAATCCTGTGGTCAGGAAGACTCACCCCTCACCCATAACAACTATGTTCACTGCAAGGGGGAGTGCCTGCATTTCAAGGCTGGGGGATCTTGCCGGGCCTACTATGCCTATTTTATGCAAAATATGTGTTGGCTATTCTTGCCCAGACAGACAGAAAGGCATGACTTTATTAGACAGGATTGGGATTGGGAATAGGCCTAGTGACAGAAAAGTATGGCTTCTGCAAAGAAGAGATAGATGGTGTGGAACCTAAATGCAGAGATACATAGAGAGAATCAGAGAATGGGAGGGACATGGTGAGGATCAGAGAAGGAGAGGGACATGGTGAGGATCAGAGAAGGAGGAATTGGTGGAGAGGATCAGAGATGGACAATTAATGGTGGATAAGAGATGGAGGGAACCGTGGTGAGCATCAGAGAAGATGAGGGAAATGGTGAGGATCGGAGATGGATAAATATATGGTGAGGGTCTGAAAAGGTTGGAACTATGGTGAGGATGGGAGATGGCAGGAACTATGGTGAGCATCAGAAAATGGTGAGCATCAGAGATGGAGAGCTCAATGGTGAAGATAGCGGGAGAGATTTATGGAGAGTATCAGAGATGGAGAGATTAAAGGAGAGGATCATAGATGGAAAATTCATGGTGGATCAGAGAAGCAGGGAACCGTGATGAGCATCAGAGAAGATGAGGGAAATGGTGAGGATCAATCAGAGATGGATAAATACATGGTGAGGATCAGAGAAGGTTGGAACTGTGGTAAGGATGGAAGATGGAAGGAACTATGGTGAGCATCAGAGATGGAGGGAACTATGGTGAGGATCAGAGATGAACAAGTATATGGTGAGGATCAGAGGAGGTGGGAACTATGGTGAGGATGAGAGAATATAAGGGAAATGGTGAGGATCAGAGATGAACAAGTATATGGTGAGGATCAGAGAAGGTGGGAACTATGGTGAGGATGAGAGATTGCGGTAACTATGGTGAGCATCAGAGAAAGCAAGGGAAATGCTGAGGTTCAGAGATACAGACATACACGGTTAGAATAAAAAATTGGAGCGATAAACAAAGATGCTCATGGATGGAGGATCAGAGATGGAGACATAAATGGTGATGGTCAGAGATGGACAGAACTATTGTGAGGATCAGATATGGAGGGAACTGTGGAGAGCATCAGAGATGGTAAAGGAAAATGTGAGGTTCAGAGAGCAGAGATTTATGGTGAGGATCGGAGATGTACACATGAATAGTGAGGGAAACAAAAATGGTGAGGATCAGAGATGGAGGCAACTATAGTTAGGATCAGAGATGGAGGGAACTTTGGTGAACATCAGAGAAGGTAAGGGAAATGCTGAGGTTCAGAGATTGATTTGAACCATGCATGCATCTGAGATGAAGCGATAAACAAAAATGCTTGTAGATGGAAAGTTACATGTTGAGGATCAGAGATGGAGAAATAAATGGTGAGGGTCAGAGATGGATAGAACTATTGTGAGAATCTGAGATGCAGGAACTAATGTGAGCATTAGAGATGGAGGGATCTATGGTGAGGATCAGATATGGAGGGAACTATGGTGAGCATCAGAGATGGTAAGGGAAATGGTCAGGTTCAGAGGAGAGATTTGTGGCGAGGATCGGAGATGGACACATGAATAGTGAGGGGAAAAAATTGTGAGGATCAGAAATGGATACACAGGGATCCTCAAAGATGTAGGTTTATATGTGGAGGATCAGAGATGGAGCTGATCGTAGATGACGGGCCAGATGGTGTCAACCTCAGTAGAAGAAACAACAGCTGCAGATAAGAGATGCAAGGTAATGCAACTGGTCTTGGTAAGTAAAACTTCTGCAATTTTTGGGTGCTGTGACGAATCAAGAAATTCATCCCTTCTCCACAGGGGTGAGCCCCACATGTGAGGTTAGGGGGTGAACCTGCTCCGAAACACTCTCCCTAAGGGTTGAGGCAAGTGGGACCTGACTGGGAGAGACTCCCCCTTTGGGGACAAGGACTCCCGTTCCTGTGAGGAATTCCCTTTACCTGTAAGCACGATGGCATATATGGGACTATCAAGATTTATCAAACATAACGACTGTGTGTAAGAAGAGGCTGAAGGATGCTATACTTCATGAGAAAGAGGAAATGTCTCTTTAACAAAAATGGACCAATCCACTAAGACGAGTGGATCGGAAGGAGAACATTCATCATATAAGGAGAGAGAGGCAGAGAGAAAGGAAAATATCTCCACGCTGGAGAAGTACTCTGCTGACGTATGCCTAGTAAGAGGCAGAGCCATCGTGGGACGCAGCGCTCGCCACAACTTGCTGGGAGACAAAGGAACGAACGCTGAACTGTCAGAATAACAAGAGCTGGAGCAAAGAGGAACCAGTGATGGCGTGACCCTGACAGGGTCATGGTGCACAGTGGACTCGTGCAACAATGCCGAGACCATTGGTGGGAGGCTGCTGCAGATGACATGCCTCCCCGGTGTGATATCACAAAGAATCGAAGAAGTAGGACAACCACAGGCGAGGGTTGCCGAGTAAAAAAGCTGACTCACAAGCGCAGCAAAGAATGGGAACCGAGGCCAGACCCGTAAGAGGCCCTATACTGTTTCCAAAGAAGAGAGAAGGTAATGGGGGACAGGGGAGGCAAGGGAAGAATAATAAAGAGTATAACATGGAACAAATAACTTGTCCCAGTACAAATAAGAAAGAAGATTTACTAAATGTGAACAGTGATGAAATGAGTGCAAAATTCATAATGCTCAATGAAGGAGAATTGGATACAAGAGAATTACCATTGTTAAAGGTGAACTGTGATAACGTATGGAAAAGAATGAGATTATTCCCTGGAGGGGAGGAAATTAAAAATATGTGAACACTGATGAGACAAGGAAAGAAAGAATAATGTTCCCGGAGAGGCCGCTGCATGGAAGAGAGAGAAATCCTATAAATGTGACTACAAAAGACAGAGACAAAGAGCTCCTCAATGAAGGGAATGGACAATGGAATAGATTCCTATCACATAAAGAAAGGAAAGCATGTGAAATACCCAAAGTAAAGGAGTGTGAAACAAAGAAGCCAGAATATAAGAAGTTAAAGACCGACATAGCCTATATAACCAAACAAGTTGAACAAAGTAAAGACTTGTCCAAAGTGGGGGGCAAACTGTCTATAGTAAGAAAATAATTGTGTAACTGGTTAAAGAGAGTTGCCAAAGGAAATCACATATATCATGAGAACCATGGCTGGATGCGCGACGGAGGGGGGAGTCTTTCGTCTGCCTTTGTTTTGCTAAGATAAGTGATCAGGTCAGAAAGTAATATTTTGAACGGTGGACAGATTCTTTTTGGCTATTAGGAAACAGACGACGGACAAGCACCTTAGTTATTCATTAGGTAGGCAACAGCCCGTAGTCGTAGGGATAGCCAAGCCTTCCTGGCTATTATTTAATAAATCTGCTTTAAAACTATTTCAAAGAGTCTGCATCCTTCTGACCCATCCCAGTGCCCTATTGGTGCTACTTCCTGCAAGAAGAAGTGTGGGAAAGGTTGGTGGGAAAAGAAGGTGGAGGTGAGTTGCATGTGCTGATGTGCTGATGTGTGCAGATCGGTAGACGGCAGTGTCTTTGATCAAGGGTATTTTAAATCGTTGGATATGATATGCAAAATGCCCTAGCGGAATATACTACAAAGACGTGCACTCTCTTTGAATGGCAAAGGTTTTCCTGTAATGTGCTCAATAGTAATACATGAAATCTTGCTCTTCGTACCCCATTGCCATTGGATTGGCCCCCTTCAATGGGACCACATCTCTTACCATTGCAGATTGTCTGACACCTGGGAATCCCCTTCAGTGCAGTGCAACCAATCATGCCTTACTGTAATGTAAGGCAGCTCACGTTCAGCTAATTTGAATACCCATCGTGCATTGCTGTGTGGCTCTGATCTGGAGGTGAACTTCCATCAATATTGACTAGGTGGCACCATGCATGTGTTGTGTTTAGCTGAAATGGCGTAGACTACGATCACATTACACGTAGAATAATTTGTTTGCGCTTCTTTTAAACACATCATATCATTGATTTTGGATCATAAACAATGTATTGGAGAATGCTTTTTACTATTTAGACTTCCAGTTTGAGGTGTTTCTTCCAGTGATGCTTTCACATCAATCACTCGAGTCCTGTCACACATTGACTACTGCAGATGTAGTTATGGTGGGCCACAATTGTACTTTATGTACCCTTTGATTGAAATAGACTTACCACATTTCGCCAGTCTTAAATACACCACATTGGCTGCTGGTCAAACAGAGGGTGGAATTTAACTGCCTGTCTTGCAAATCAAGCCATAGATGTCTGTAAACCGGTCTAGCTCAGCAAGTTGTTTGTTCCTTCTCAACCAATCAGACACCTACCAAAACACCTATTGCTTCTTCCAACGAGATGCAAAGGTGTTTAGAAAAGAACATTTCATGCACATTTCCTCCTCGTAGCTCCATACTTGGAGGTCAATGTCAAGAAGTAGGACTAAAAACCTAATTTGTATTTGAATCATGTATCCTCGTGTTTTCTTTACATCTTTCAGGCACTGGGTCCGTCCTTCCGAAATCCTGCCTACTATATCCACTCCTTTCAAACGCACGGCGAGGAAGCCGCAACCCATTGAGTGCGCAGCAGAGAAAGATTCAATATAACTGAATCCCTAAAAATATGTTAATCTTTCCAACAAAATAAGGTGACCACTTAGTATCATTCTGAAAACAAAGGGTGCTAATGTCAAAAGCTCAAGACACATATTTTCAATGATGTGTCATAGAAACTGGAGCTATGTTAACATACACACACAAAAATGTACAATGAATAATAATTTAAATACTTGAAAATATCAGGTCATTTATAAAAACATCACTAAATGCCAGTGAGACCTATTGGATCTGTGTACTGTGAGGAGGCATCAATGAGAGCCAGACACAAGGCTTTGATGGTTTGGTGAAAGACTTTTATTAAATGAAAATGGGTTGGGATACAGCCTTTCTCACCTTTTTCTAAAGAGGAGATTCCCTACCCAGGAACCAAACACTGTCTGTGTCAGGATGTCACTAACTGAAAAACCGTCCTTGTGTCCAGTACATCCTATCCTGACCCTCACATAACAAACAAAACAATAAAAGTGTGCAAGGAAATGTCTTGAACCTGACATTGGCAAAAAAAAGTGTTTACAACTGAAAATAACGGTGTCCTCCAAGGTGCAAAGACCTTGGATCCAGAGAGGGTTCACCTTCCCCTGGATTCTTAAATAGGATGGCAATTGTCTCTTTTATTAACAGTTCCTTTGTGTCTCTCCTTAATTCACAAGGTTCCTGTTTAGGCAACATGTCCTGTAACAGTCTTTCTTTAACACAAGTTTCTCCTCTGTTTAGAAAACACTATCCTTCTGTATTGTTTCTGGTAGCTTTGCAAATCACCGTTTATACTCCCCTGCCATGATTTTTTATGCAATTTCAACTCCTGGTTTACTCTCCTGCCAGGATTCCTTATTCAGTTACAACTGCCTGGTGTACTCTCCTGCCAGGACTTCTCTTGTGGTTTCACTGGTTGGTGTACTCCCCTGCCAGGACTTCTTATGTGTTTCAATTGACTGGTATCTTTCCTTTGCCAGAACTTCCTATGTATTTCACATTTCCTCTGTATCACCAAAATGGTATGTGTTGTTCTTGGTTTGCTATATGTCTGCAGTAATGCGGTAATGTTTACTCAAACCTGCATCACACTTGCATCTCATGCGTCAGTAGCTCACTGGGGTTTGAATCTGTACTTTGCTTTTTTTGCATTCAATCAATTTTCTTGTAGTTTTAATAATGGTATCACATTCAAATTATCATTGGCGTGGTCACTGGAATGCCCCGGTGACCCCTCTGACTTCGGATTGACTCACCGGTTCTTTCCAGTGTCTCCGGCCTGGTGCGCGCTCCTGCAGTGAGTCTCTTTCCCTTGCTTCCCATTCTAGAGTTTGCAGACATCCTTCTGGCTTCCTTTGCAGCTCTGCGGTCACATGCCTGTGTCAACTTCAGGTCCCGGTATGGAAAACGCTTCCTCTTTGTTCTGCCGAGTGCTCAGGAACTATCTTGCGGTTCCCAGTGCCTCCATGGCACTTTTTTGTACACTGCGTTTCTTTTTTTCTCTTGCTAGTCTTCTCTGCTCCACCACACCAGTATATGTTTCTCACACTGACAAGCATCTGCATACACCTCTGCATAGGAACCGACTCCTGCACTGCCTCATTCTGTAGTGTGGTTGCCATCTTAAAATTACCCACTCACAGGACTTTTAGAAAAAGAACTAGACGGCATGTTGTGCTATGAGCTTTTGATACCTTGTACAAACTCCTTCATCCCCCTCGTCTTAATACCTAGGTGACTCTGGGTGCTGGACTCCACGGGTGTCATTGGACACATGGGCCCTCATTACGACCCTGGCGGAAATCGAAAAACGATGGCGGAAATGCAATACCGCCATCGAATACCGCTCGTTGCGACTATGACCCGTCACCGTAAAGTACGATGCCATTAGCGACACCGTAGTGAACGCCAACGCTAACTGCACCAAGTACGCGCACGCGCGCCATGCAAAACCGTAATTACCACCATGGCGCAACGGTACGCGAATTCTGACCCTAGCGGACATTTACATAACGCCATCAAGCATGGCGGAAAGTACCATTCCGCCATGGCGAGAAATACGGCATCGTGAACCAACCGTAAATGGCCCTACTGAGTGCCTGTACACCACACCCTGGCCACATTGCACAACTCCTCGTAGGTGCAATGAAGTCACACAATGCAACCAGTGAAATGCACAAGTCACCCACGCATGCCAACGAACAAATGAATGTAGGGGCTCCAAGTGCCTTGTCAGTGGCCATCCATATTTGGCATGTCACCATTGCCGTACTGATGCAGCACAGGCATGCAAAGGTTCAAGTACAGCAAAATGAACTGACAGATGAGACAAAACAACAACAGGCCCCATCGCCTGACACCAGTGTAAGGCAACATTCAAAGCAGTATCCTGAGGGAGACTGCACCAGCCCTGTACACATGCCAGTAAACGAACCAACCATCAGCATAAGCATGTACCTCACAAGTTGGCAGAGTGACTGAGCAGCCAGGCTCATCTCAAGAGGGACCAATGGGAGCTGCAGGGCACAGATGGCACGAATACAGAAGCTATTCCAATGGACATGACCTCAGTCTCCCTCCAAGAAACGCACGCAAACACAGGCACCTGTGACCAGCCATTTCCTGATAATCACATCATTCCACCAATCCACCTGGCTGACCGGCATCAGTTACACAAAAGCTAATCCCCCGCCCCTAAGCATGACATCATTAAAACAGTCATGATGGCAGCCCCTATCCCTGACCTTACTGGGCTTCGTAGGCAAACGCGGCCAGTACAGTACCACGCAACTATACTCAGAAGCCGGAACCCAATGCAGATCTACTCACAATACATCGCTCCACAAATAGGAATATGCTACATTACTTCCAAAGAATAACGCTACACGGTTAACATCAGACTAACATTTTAATGCACATCAAATTCACCAAGCCCATACAGCTATTAGGTCATAAACCCCGAAATATCTACATTAATGTGGGCTGCATACGCAATAAATGACCAGCTACTCCTTGTGTGACGCCCTGTTCCTTCATGGTACACAGGGGCTACATTCACGTTCAAAAAGGCAACATGGAAGCGCCTAGAACCGCAGGCCCGTCCCATTAGGTAGGCACTAGTCCAGCTGAAAGGTAGATATGTTTCTCCTAGCCACTAGTACTGCGTAAGGGCATGTGGCCCATTGGCGATCGTCCCATAAGATCGTAATGGTGCTCCACTGATGAACTCGAAGCAGCAGGTGTCGGGAGTAAAAGCCATCTGCAGGAGTGGCATACAGATGGCAGCGGCAAAAGGGGAGGAGATACCTGTCACCCAAATGAAATGAAAAAGAATAGTATGGCCATCAGAACTTCATTAGTATTACTCACTTCAATGATCACACTAAATCTACAGCCATATGCATGCTAGCCCACTCAAAAGGATTATTTCCACCCATGAATCACTTGCCAATCATAACAATATAAATCGAGGTGAAAACACTATTACAAACGAGTGTTCGTGTGCATGCATCTGTTAAAACAGAATCCATGAGATGGGATTAGTAACGTGCATAGACACAACTGTTGGAAGGCGCGTCGAGACAGGGAGGGTTCAACAAGGGCAGATAGACGATGGTCCCACTATGGCAGCTCTGCATCACATAGCGCAGGGGAAGGGGATAGATTCCAATAAGCCATGTACATGGCAAACTCCCAATTAAATCATCTGTCCATGCATCCATACATCATTCCCTCATCCCGGTATAAAAACGCATGATTATTTACTCACATTACATTTGAAATCTCCATTGAGTCTGTGCGTAATGCAGTCTGCAAAATCCACTGTGCTCCAGGCCGGAATAATAGTGTTGTGAAGTAACATGTATGTGGGAACGTCCTGCCTATTCGTCCACTACGCTATTGCGCATCCCATACTATTCATATCAATCATTGCATTCTCGCCATGGCCCCTGTCCCAAGGACATTAAACAATAGAACGTTATATTTGCAGTCAGATCTGTGGGCGTCTCCTCGCCGCTAGCTGAAAACCGAAAGCGCTGTCCTTCGAATTCCTCATTTGCAACATCACGTCGAAAAGGCATCTGTGACCGCTTGAAATCACAAATTCATCCATGTAGTGCGGCAGTGTGTGAAAATGGCAACTGGCTTCACTCACAAATGGGACGCCCCGCCCGTCGGTGAACCTCGGTACAGTGCTCGCCCAAAGGGGATTGCAGCTGGCACAGGTGGAATGAATCACCACAGGTGGAGGCTATACAGCCTGAAAACACATAAATTGCACACCCAACCCCCTCCCACAACCACACCCACTCCAAAATGCTACCGGCAGGACTAGCGATGTTGGCCCTGGGGGACCTGATAGCACTGCAAGTACTCCAACTCCAAGAAGAAGACGAACACCAACTACTACAACAACCGGCCGCACAGAGGAGACGCAGGAGGAGGAGGAGGGCAAGGCAGGGCCAGCAAGGCCCACCAGCACAGCCACTACCACCACGCAGGCAGCCCGCAATCCCACGCCTTCAAGCACATCCGTTCAACCTCACTGCTGAGCAGATCCACACCCTCTACCGTTTGGACCGGGACACCATAATCTCCATTGTGGACATGACACACGCTGACCTTGTCAGCATGATAGATAGCCCAACCGCCATCCCACCCCTACTGAAGGTGGTGTCTGTACTCCACTTCTTGGCCACAGGCACCTACCAGCACACAGTCGGACAGTTGCATGGCATTTCACAGCCACTGTTCTCACGGACACTATTGCAAGTGCTCGATGCCCTCCTGAAGCACGCAGACGACTAAATTTCATTACCACGCTCGGAGCTGGAGATTACAAACACAAAAGTGGGATTCCATGCACTTGCCGGCATACCGGGTTGCATTGGTGCCATCGACTGCACCCATGTGGAATTGGTTGTCCCACATGCCATGGAGGTCCAGTACCGCAACCGGAAACAATATCATTCTCTTAATGTACAAATGGTGTGTGACTCCAACAGGATCTTTACACATTGTTGTGCCCGATTTCCTGGATCAACCCATGATTCTATGGTCTTGAGGAACTCTACAATACCACGCTACATGGAGCGACACGCAGGGAACAGATCCTGGCTACTCGGTGAGTCTCAATCCATGCATGATAATGTGGGGTATGTGATGCGGCAATGACCTGGCAGGAAGGGGGGGGGGTGATGCGTACGTAGCAATGTCATCCCACAAACATCCTATCTTGTCCACATACAGGTGATGCCGGGTATCCACTGAAGAGATGGCTCCTTACACCACTCCGGAACCCACAGGACCAGCATGAGGAGGACTACAACCATGCCCACTCACGTACCCGTGTAGTCATAGAACAGGCATTCGGCCTACTGAAGGCTCGTTTCCGCTGCCTCAGCAGGTCTGGCGGGGCACTCCTGTACCGCCATGAGAAGGTTGCAAAGATAGTCATGGCATGTGTCATGCTACACAACATGTGCGTACGTAGAAATGTGCCCATGCCCCCTGACACAGAACTGCAAGCACCTGAAGATGGTCATGATGAGGCTGGGGATGTGGCAGCATCTCAGGGAGTCCGCGAGGCACAGGAGGCCCGTGAAATTCGTCAGAGTATCATAGATTCATGCTTCTAGCACTCACGCCTGTTGGCGGATGCATGGACACGGCACTTGTGGCACTGTGTGTGTCGGGAACATGCACAATGTGGACTGTACACCTATAAAGGACTCATACACAAGGAACAATGTCCACACATCTCATTGGATGATTATGTAATGTTCATAGCATATGTGAAGTCATGTTACACACCCCATCGACCCGCCACCCAAGTAAGCCCAACACCCCCCCTCCACCCTCCTACCTCCCCCCCGAACACCAGTGTCCAAAGATGCTCATTGTCAGTGGGCAGACGCTATTGCAAGCCCCCTCTCCGGGTATCAGGGGCACCCCTGCCTGTGGAGCGCAGGTTCCTCCCAGATCTACGTTGGGGGCTGCCCTGGACGGAACTTGCAACGGATGATGTCTCTGCCTGCTCACGTCCATGCATGTCCCTAAGAGTTTGTGAGAGCTCAGTGAGCACACGGCGCACAGCGGCAAGTTCACCACATACGTCTTTGGACGTCGCATGCAGTTCCCCCCTCAGGCTCTCGGTGCTTCTCTCCATTTGTACCCTTAGTGTCTCTGTACTTCGCTCCATTTGTGCCCTAAGTGTCTCTGTACTTCGCTCCATTTGTGCCCTAAGTGTCTCAGTAGATGTTTCTATGGCTGCCTTAGAAGCCCCACATTCATCAGCATGCTCCTTGAGGAGCGTGGCCAGTTGCTGCTGTTGCACGATCACCTGGTCGAGGGACTGTTGCCTCTGCTGGGCCATGGCCATTTGCGGTGGTGTCACAGAGGGGCTGATCAACTCATGTTGCCTTGCCACAGGGCTTGTGGGGGATGGCCAGTCGTCGTCTTGTGGGTGCCCCTGCGTGGTATCCTCATGGTGTAGGGGATGAAACAAACAGGGGGATTGAGACAGGTCATGGATGGGTCCTACATCGACAGCACCGTTGTCTGTGTCGGAGCATGCTGGCATTAATGCAGTGTCACCTATGGTGCTGCTGCCATCAGAAGCAGTGCCTTCTGTGGCATCCATTGGGGGGAACTGTGGTGCTGCTGGTGTGGGCATGCTGGCTGCTGGGGTGCCTGTTGAAGTCCCCTCCTGTGTGCTGCCACTTGATTTGTGCTGCTGCCGTGTCTTGATCTGTGCAGCTGAGGTGGAGGGTCTTTGGCCGTTGGTCTTGGCCCTCTTTGCAGGTGTGCTGGTAGGGGTGTCCTGCAGCTCGTCGTTTGAGTCGGACCCTGTGGTGGAGTAAAGGAGGGCGAGCGTTATTTATGGGTCTGTGGAAATTGGAATGGCAATGTATCACATGCATTGGGGTGGTACCTGAGGGTGATTTGGGTCAGGGCCTTGGAGGTGGTTTCATTTCTGTGTGGATTGAGGATGCAGTTGTTTTGCAGCCTGCAGTTAGGGTGTGCCTGCTGCACGTGTAGAGGGTGTTTTTAGGATTTTTAATTATTTATGTATTTAATGTGACTTTTAAAGTGCGCTATCAGGCCAATGTATGTGGCCGTTCTCCTGGACATGTGTTTCTGTTGCACTATGTGGCCACATGGTACTTCACATGATTGGACATTGTGGATTTAGCATTGTTTTATTTGGCCCACCTACCTGATTCTTCGGATGTCTGCACTCCTTTCTCCATCCCTCCGACTCCCTCTATGCTCTCCATTCCAATGGTGGAGGCACAGATTTCTTCCCAGGGGGTCAACTTGATGGGTGATTCCGATCCTCCCCCGGTAGCTGTGGCAATGTTACGGTTGGCTGATAGTATGCTCCGTACGCGTATCCGCAAGTCGTCCCATCGCTTTCTGCATTGCTGTGGGTTGCGGGGTGCGGTCCCCACCGCACTTACCCGCTGTGCCACCAGGGCCCATATGGCCTTCTTGTTCGCAAGTGCCGTCCTGGTCATTTGCGTCGAGAAGACGACGGCAGCATTCTCCTGGAGGGTCTCTGTGAGCACGGTGAGTTCCTCATGGGAGAAGTGGACCTGCCGCTTGCGGTCACACGCTTTTTTTGCTACTTTTCCCATTTTATTTGTTATAACTAGGGTGGCTGTTGGGTTGGGATGTGTCTCAGGGTCGGATTTTTAATGGTTGTGTTGGGATTCTGATTTTATAGGTGTACGGCGTGCTGTTTCCCGTTCCGGCCCCATGTTTTTACTTCCGTTTCCGTATATTTACGGTCACCGTATTTTGCGATTGGCGCTCATTACGGTGACCGCTATGATGGGTGGCGGAATTGCACCAAGGGCGCCGTACGACGGCGGAGAGGGGCGTTTTGGGGACATTTCCGCCTTCGCGGACTTTGCACTTCCGCCATGGCGTAATGCTCGTGCCCGATGGGTCATAATTGGCCGCACTTTACTCCATCGTGCAATGGCGGAAACGCTATTTACGCTATGGCGGTCGGGTCAGTTACTTTCCGCCAGGGTCGTAATGAGGGCCATGGTGTTTAACTAGTTGTTCTTAGTGATTTTACATAAAGGTACCTCAGAAGCAAAAAAGTGCTGTGTTGGAGCTTTGTGTGTTTAGGTCATAATTGGGGTTTTGACAAGAAAAGTATGAAGAAGAGGTTTCTTTACTTCCTCTATAAGGGGGAACACGCAGCTGATAATAGGCCATTACGGTCTTGGGTACTAGAGGGTCTTCCTCATGGGAAAGTGGGTGATACCATGTATCACCCAATGCAGTCATGACATCTCCCTGGTAGTTGTCTCCTCCTGTATGATTCTCCCTCACGTAGCCGCCCCCAGGCTCATGATCAGGTGGCAGCTGCTGTTTCGTGGCCACAAGGGAGGAGGTCTGAGTTGCATTGGATTCATCAGACTACCCTCTTGCCCCCAAGCACACCCACTCACAAATCCCAACTCAGTCAAAGAACTTTGCATGCTCTTTGGTCTACAATTCTTAAAAAAAGAATCCCCTTCATTCATGAATCCTTCTTATTCATCATTAAATACACTATCGAAAGACTGGATATCCTAGTTATTTGTTTACTTGGGTCTTTAAGGTACCTGATACAAAGCCACAGGGGAAAAATAACTCTATACAGGCAGGGGTGGAATATAAATTCCGACTCAGTTAATGTTACACTAGGCAATTACCATATATAAAGAAACAGGGGCAAAAAATACTACACAACAGCAAATCCTTCAGTCTCAAAAGTACTTACAAAACATATAAACTTTATTCAAAAGTCATAAAATATGATCAAATCACATACATTTTAAAAGCAAAGTGCTTGTAACAAAAGCATTATTAGTTTTCAATAATCACAATTCCTAAGTGCCATTCAATGGATCAGTTAAGTTCCACCTTCAATTATTCAATAAAGCTTCTAAGGGTGAACTCTGTTCTTTACAGATCTTTTTTTTAAAAAAAACAAAGTCTTTAACCAATCCTGGTGTTTTGCCTCGACATGTTTCAGTTCCTTCATGTTAGTTTAGAACTTTCTTCAGGAGGAATTCTTAATACGTCACTTGAAATTGCAACACAACATTAGGGGCCATATTGGCTCAGAACATATAAGTCTGTGTAGTTTATACTGGGTAGCTGTTGGTAGACAAACAAATAAAAACCAAAATAAGAACCTTAAATGCTTATTTAGGGACAGTTTTAATCTGTGCAAACAGGGGTAGCAAACATTTCATTACCTCAGTTTGTTGTAGTGGGCGTCTGAAAAAGGGGGAAGGCTGGTTTCAATTTATTCGACCAGTGTATATTAGTTCCACCTACGAGATGGTCTCATCTACAAGAGATACATATCGACAAAGATCAGACAATTACCAAGGTGCCGATACTCCACCCGTCCAATTCATATAGCAATTTGTGCTAAACACACTAAATAGTATGATAACACAGTGGGCAGGTAAATTCACTGCCCACAATCCCCCAAAAAGTTTTTTGTCAATCTTTTCATCTATAGAAATTAATTGAATCGTCTGAAGAGCGCGTAATGTAGAAGTGACAACAAATACTCCTACGCGGAGTAACAAGAAAAGAGAGATTCCTCTTTAAAAAGAACCCCAAATGTCCATCTGTCTCAGAGTCAAAGGTTCACATCATTATAAAGACTTGTGCCTAGTTTCTGTCCTTTTAGTCTGTTCCACATTCATGAATCTTAAAGAAAATTCTCGGGAAATTACCTTATTAGGTTTGGAGTAGGATGGATCCCCAAATGACTCTGTGTCCCTCAGTGTCAGCCGTTGAAAGTTATACAGCGTATTTTCAGTGCAAACAAAACGCTGCGCAGAGTAATAGGAGAGAAACGCAAAAGCAGAAAACTTTTAAGTAAATAATTATGGGCTCTCCCCTCTTGGCGCTGTGTGAAGTTAGCCTTTGCTATTCCCCATCCGTCTCGCTCTGCAATCGTTGTATGGGCGACAGTTACCTGTTATTGCATGCCCGTACGTTTACGTGGAAGCCTTTGAAACAAAGTTGTCATTCCCGAGTTTGCTTTCACTGTTGACCGCCGGGATAGTTAGCAGGTGCCATCTTCCATGTATACCTAATCATCTAGTATAGGGAAACTCCAAAAAGATCGTAAGTCCCTTTTTGATGTTTAGTGACGACCATCTGGACTATAGGCCCTCTAGTGGTCAGGAAAAGGACACTTTTGTTGTATTACTGTCCTTTAAAGGTATTAGAATCTGACCCACTGCATCACATTACCAACATGTACAGATGCTTAAGGAGATGCTGATATTCACATTGGACAATAACATCTTTCTGTTTGATAACTGTTTCTACAAACAAAGAAGTGGAATAGCTATGGGCACAAAATATGCCCCAGCCCTAGCAAATTTGTTCATGGGGAAATTTGAAGACCAACAAGTATATTTGGATGAGGCCTATACTAAAAATGTGAAACTATGGTTACGGTTTATAGACGATGTTCTACTAATATGGGATGGAACGAGTGAGGAACTCAATGAATTCAAACTAAGAATGAACCAAAATAAACTTGGAATCGAATTTGTGGGTCACGAAAGTGCGACTAAAATGGATTTTGGATTTTACAATATTTGTTGATGGAAAAAAGTTGTCTACAAAAACCTTTAGAAAAGAAACAGAGGCGAACTCCACCTTACATGCACAGAGGTGCCATAACAGGACAGTGAAGTGGAATATCCCTATGGGGGAATCTATTAGGGCTAGATGGAACTGCAAACTTTTTAAGGACTTCAAAACAGAGTGTGACCTACTACAAGATCGTTTCCAGCAAAGGGGCTATTCAAAAGCATGTATAAAAGCTGCCTGAGAAAAGGCGGAAAAAATGTCTTGGGAACAAACGTTGATACCAAGAGAACGAGCTACAAGATCTGATCAGAATGAAGTCAGTTTTATAACAACCTACGGTCATGAAAATATCAAGCTGAGGAAGGTGCTGAACAAAAATTGGCACCTACTGAAATTGGATCCTCATCTCTCAGACCATATTAGTGACAGACCTAGGATGATTTTTCGAAAAGCTAAAACAATCAAAATGATTTTCAGTCCTTCGCTATTACCAGAAGCCAATACTGAACCATCGGGAACATGGTTACAAGAAAACCAATTGGGATTTAGGAAATGTGGGAGATGCTCGATGTGCAACCATGCCCAAGAGCCAACGAAGATTTTCAAGGATACAAGGGGAACGCAAATGGAGATAAAAGACAATATTAACTGTCGGTCAAAATACTCAGTCTATGCGATAATATGTATATGTAAATTAATATACATAGGAAGTACAATCAGAGAAATAAGGACACGTATTCGAGAACATTTTTCATCAGTGGGGAGCCACTTTACCATTGGCTCAACACTGGCAATCAGAACACCAGCTAGAGGATAGGGGGAACTTGAGATTCATTGGCTTACAAAAAGTGAAATTGGACAGGAGAGGAGGAAACTGGGAGCGGAAATTGAGACGAACTGAAGCAAGACTAATATGCAAATTCAGGACTATTGAATTTGGTTTAAACCAGGACAATGAGATGGTTAATTTTCTTTGAAGTCTATATTTGAATGTTTGTGACATATTCTAGAACGCTATGCATGTAACAATATCCATTAACGCCAACAAAATGCTAGAAAAGTTAAAAGTATATGAATGGGGATGTATGTATTTGATTATGTATTAATATACATGAGGAGTCACCAGGGAAGAAGGTAGGAGGAACTTCCAAAGAAATGGAACAGTAAGTGATCTTCTTCCAAACATTAGCAGTGAACAAACCTGTGGTTTCGTATTCTATGGGTGGATCGTTCTTTGAAGTGGTCTATCAACCACATTGAAATTTGAGATCTTAATAATTCAAAAAGAACAATTGATTATCAATCTACATTAAATATAATAATATTTGTTTTGGATGAGAGTATTGTATTTTCAAGATCAATGATTAACGTTAAAGTGCACAACGTCCGGTGACTTTATATGCCAAAACCGCGAATTACCATATATAGCTCAAATACAATGGTATAAATGCATGCGAGTTATCTTTAATGTAAAAATGAAGTAACTAGCAACTGATTAAAGTAACATTCCCAAGTATAACATTAGTTAAGTGAAGCATGTGGATAGATTGATATGGACCGTATCACCTCTTCAAAATGGCCACCGCCGTAACGATAGATGGAGACAGCGATGAGGGACAACTAGGTTATCATGGTAACATATTAAAACAATACTGTGTGCGCGGCCAGCACTTCCAGCAGACTGGAGCCGACGCGAGGGACTGAAACACTAAGAAAACAAAGGTAAGTGCGGCAGGTGGATTTTTCTGTCCGCCTTAACACGCATTACTGAGAGATATCAAGCTATAAGTGATTGCTTGCACTTACGCACAGGCTGGTCGAAAAAAGAGACCAGATGGGTTTTTTTAAATACAATGAGGGAGGAGAAATTCAGCAACGGTAAAACTAATTTAAAGTATGTGGACATTTATGAAAGCAACGGGAGTACATAGTCAAGTATAAATAAATATTTGGAATTATGACAATGGAAGGCTAAAATACGAAGCTAACGGATGCAAAGTGATATGTATTATATATTTTTTACAGGGATTAATTTATGATTACGTGAACATGAATTTTGGTAAGCAGAAACCACTTATTCACTATTAAAGGTGTTTAAAGTAAATCCACCGGACAAGGTGGCACGTCATTGAATAATGTATTTTTAAATGAATAGGAAAATTGAAAAAGATAACGAATTTCCTAGGTGTAAGAGCACGGTGATACACAACCACAATACTTAGTGTGCTTCAACTCAAGAAACAAAGTGCGCATAGTCATATATAGTGCATGATTTATAGACATTACCAAACGGAATAGGTTGAATGCAGGGGTAAAGTGAAAATGTAGGGGTAGACCGCTCAGGACAAGCAATTATACTCAAATGTTTTTTTCTATTTTCTCTTTTTTCCCTTTTCTTTTTATTTATTTTTTCTCTTTTTTCACGCAAATGCATTCTCTCCCTTATTGTTATTGTTATGTCGGTTATCAATATATGTGTAAATATGTATATTTATTTGATTACACGGGTATTGAACATATATAACTTTTAAATTGCTTACATATTACGATGATGAATGGTGAATGCAATCAAAACCCCCTTTTTCTTTTCTTTTCTTTTCTTGTTTTTTCGAATGCAAGTTTAAACCAAATCATTGGAATACTGATTTATTTTGAAGCGATTACCAAAAGGGTTTTTTGCCCTTGAGAGGTTGAAAAAGGCCCTTGAGAGGCTGAAACACATGTTAACAAACAAAACGGGCAATGGAGTTAATTAACAAGTGAAAATACAAAATTGTTTTGACAATAGCAAATCAAGTGTGAGCAAGTTTCATCCATTCAAGAGGGTGGTGCAGTCCAAGTGTGTACCAATCTTCCTAATACATTTTCAATGTTTCTTAAAGAGCTACATTTAGGAAGGTTCCAGATATTGGCAGGTCTCCCCATTACCACCTCAAATGGAGAGAGCCCAGTCTTAGTTTCAGGGGTTGTACGCATGGATAATGACACGATTGGTAAGGCGTCTGGCCATTTTAATTTAGTGCCGGCACACTTCTTAGCGAGCTTGTTCTTGATGATACCATTGTGTCTTTCTACTAGTCCGGCGCTCTGAGCGTGTCTGGCCGAATGGAACCGTTTGTTGATCTGTAATGCCGCACATATCTGCAGAATTACAGCAGCAACAAAATGTGGACCATTGTCCGACCAGATGACTCTTGGTAGCCCGAACCGTGGGAAGTTCTCCTTTAACATGTTTTCGCAGTAGTCATGGCTGTAGCATCTTTGACAGGGAAAGCCTCAACATATTTACTAAAAGCACAGATGACCCCTAGTACGTACTTCTTATTGTTGCATCGTTCCATTTCAATAAAATCAAAGTGAATAACTTCAAAGGGGACAGAGGGTGGCCCAAAACTTCCCCTTGGAGTTGCTGTCCCCTTTCCCACGTTGTGTTGTAGACAAATCATGCAACCCTGAACATAGCGCTGGGCAATTTCCGAAATTTTGTCATTTGCCCAAAGTTTCCCTAACATTTTTGTTACTTTCTGGGCACATACATGCGTAGGACCATGGGCCATGTTGACCATCATCATTACATATGCATCAGGGAGTAGCCAATTCCCTTCAACTATGTCCACCCAACACCCGTCATCATCAAGTTTCCACAAGCCTTCAGCCCACCTCTTGGATTCTTCTAACGTGGCCTCAACTTGGATATCCCATACAGCCCCAACACCCTCGTCCATTGCATAGGCATTTACAGTCTCCCTTGAAACATACATCTCCGCACGGAGATCGGTAGCAGTTTGTCTATCTATCTGATCAGCGAAAGCATTCCCTTTTCCTATGTCATCTGTAATCTTTCGATGCGCTGCACATTTCATAACAGCTAACTGAGTAGGGAGCGCAAGCGCTGAGAGTAGTTGTACTATTAGGGAGCCATGTTGGATTTTAGTGCCATGTGAAGTTAAGAACCCTCTCTCTGACCAAAGTCTCCCAAAGTTGTGAACCACCCCAAAGGTATATATGTTTACTGCAAGCCCTTCGGAAAGTTCACAAACTCGGGTCAATGCTATAATCTCTGCGGCCTGCGCAGAGTTATGCGTGATTCTCTTGGTTTCCACAACCGTGCTTAATGTGGTGATTGCATAAGCAGCTGTGGATGTACCATCCGGAAGTTTAAAGCAGGAGCCATCACAGAACAGCTCTCCTTGCGGATTATCCAAAGGAGTGTCTTTCAAATCAATTCTACCCTTTGTCTCTTGTTCGGTAGTATACAGACGGTCATGTGGCTCTTCATCGCCGCAAGTAGTATCTTGCGGGAAAGGTAGGAGTTCAGCCGGATTAAGAACACAACACCTCTTAATTTGGATGTGAGGAGCAAACAAGATCAATTCATATCTCGTCAACCGTGCAGAAGTGAAGTGTTGCGTTTGGGTTTGGTTCAGTAGAACATCTACAGAGTGAGGCACCATCAGGGTTAGATCATGGCCTAGGACCATTCCCTCACTCTGTTTTACAGACGCAGCAGCAGCAGCGACAGCTCGCAAACATCTTGGCAAAGCGCATGCTACAGGATCATGGCGGAAGAAAAGTAACCGCACGGCCTATTCTTCCCTCCATGTTCCTGCGTTAATACAGCCAAAGCACATCCATCACATTCATGCACAAACAACACAAAGGCCTTTTCATAGTTTGTTGTGCCCAAAACTGGTGCAGAGCATAATGCATTCTTGAGCAAATCAAACGATTGCTGGTGTTCCGCGTTCCACAGCAATGGCGAAGAAATGCCCTTCTTTGTCAAAGCCAACATCGTTTTGATCACTAGTGAAAAATTAGGGATCCACAACCTACAGTAAGAAGCCATACCTATCAAGGCTCTAACTTCCTTCTGTGTATTTGGGAAAGACATGCCAGAAATGTGTTTTATACGTTCAGGTGTCAATCTTCTTCCCTCGTTTGAGAGGAGATAGCCCAAATAGGTGATCTCCTGGCAACAATATTGAAACTTTTTAAGCAAAGCTTTGTGACCATGCTTAGCTAGATGGATAAGCAATAACACAGTGCCCTCCTTACAGGCGCTCTCAGAGTCAGCAGCTAAAAGCAAGTCACCAACATATTGAAGCAATGTACAAGTAGAGGGCAATTCAAGGGTATCAAGCTGTTCTTTCAAAGCCCTACTATAGATGCTAGGACTCTCTGTGTAGCCTTGAGGTGCACGAGTAAATGTGAACGAGCGTCCCCCTAAGGTGAAAGCGAACAAGTATCTACTATCCTTGTGTATAGGAATACTAAAGAAAGCATTCTTTAGATCCACAACACTAAAGTAAGCAGCTGTAGCTGGAATCATGGTTAAAATTGTCGTCACATCAGGCACAATTGGAAATTGCGGAGCGACGACTTTATTAACGGCACGTAAATCAATTATGAAACGGAATGGAATTGCGATGCACAAAATCAGAAACAATGCATTTCAAAGCTTGCTCACCCTCAACTGAAATCTTATACTCGGGAATGCGTGCAGCTCAATTCCATGTTTCAAAACTATCTTAACAGGCTCAATCTGTAAAACACGGACATCATTGTCGTCAATAGCCCATAAGCTCTCTGGTAGATCAATGAATTCTGTCGGCAAAGGTCTAGTCAAGAATTGTGAGACAGAAAATTGCTGTGGTGAAATCGTCAAGCGCACTCCATCAGAAGAACAATAAATCACTGCATTTAATTCTTTTAACAGGTTCAACCCCAGCAAATTCTCCCCACAATTCGAAGTCAACAGAAATGGACAGTGGTCCGTAAAGGGACCCAAAGAAATAGGTACCGGCGAAGAAACTGGACAAACAACTGGTGTGCCAGAAAACCCTACAGAAACATTGGTTTGCCCTGACAGTGGAATGTTTGGAACCCGTGAATGATCAATGGAACACTTCTGTGCTCCAGTATCTATCAAAAACTGATGTTTCCTATTTCCCACCACCATTTCAACGTAGGGACCTTTCTGATTGACGGGAATAGGTGTAGGTTCCAAACCCTGTTTCGGGCAATCCTAACGAAACAGAATATCAACAAAAGGAAGCTCTTCAGATAAATATGCAGCAGAAGGATGATCAAATATGTTCCTAGTATCCACACTCGAAGTCTGATTATCCTGTGAAAAAGGTTGCTGAGGATCCTGTGCAAACTGACCTCTACCAGGGCCCCCTACACCCGGGCGAACTCTGGATCGTCTACCCATATTCCCTAATGTGTTATTCGACCTCTGTCGAAGGACGGGGCATTGTGCACGCCAATGACCCTCTTGTCGACAATAGGCACACACGTTAATGTGCACAGGACCCAAGGGCACATTCCCTTGTAGAACATACTGACCTCTAATCTGCGATCTACCCCCTCTGGGGCCTCTAACAATTTGCTGTAATAGCACTTTAGTCTTCAAATCACCTTTTCGTTTTTCAACTCTATCTTTTTCATTATTGACACGATTCTCCTAGTACTGAGCCATATGCAGTACTTCTGATTGGGACTTCACCTGCCAAGCACTCTCAGAAGACATCATTTGTGACTGGATGTCAGGCAGCAATCCACACACAAATTTGTCCACAAATAACCTTTTCCCAGACTCTGTGCCTATGTCTTGTCCTCTGAAATCCGAGAATACCTGTTCGAACCGATTAAAGAACTCGGTAGCACCCTCACACTTCCCTTGGACACAGGCCGTAAGTTTGTCCAAAATAATTCTTTTCTCAGGAATTATGGTTTTCAATTATGCAATAATTCTATCAGGCAAAGTCAGTATCACCTGGGGTGGTCTTTCACCAGCTGGCCTTTCTCCATGGATTCTAGTTATATTCGCCCATGTATCTCTCAACCCTGGCACGTCGTCTATAATTCTAACTTGTTTCCACAAATCTACGGGCAGTAGTACAGGAAATAACAACTCAATACTGAGGACTGCAAGATGGATTCTATTTCTTTATAGAATCCTGTCGGATTTTTCCTAATATCAGGAATAGATTGTCTAATAGTAATAGATTGTCTAATAGTATTCACTTCTTGTCTTGAGAACGGGACGTGAACAAACTGTGATATATAATGTGCAGGAATGTTCAAAGCAACTATACCCTGTGCAGCATTGGCCGCAACCTCAACCTTCAGGACAAATGTTGGAGGAACCTCTCTCATAGGCAACTGAGAAGTAGGTGACTCCGAACGCTTACTAAGCAACAGAGCTAAGTCGAGCGCTAAAGCAGTTGAAGGAGTGTCAAGTAAAAAAGCTCTCTTATAAATACCCAATAACTCTGTGGGACAACTAATCTTTCTTTTTACACAATCATCCTGTAGGTACTCTATCATTACCTGTATCACTTTCCTCTGCATTTCTGGCGTATACTGACTATATGTGTCATATACTTAACTGGAGTTATCGACATATCTGAAATCCATCTAAGCGCATCCTTCGTACAAATTCGTGTTTCCTCAGATATCGATTTTCAACAAGGAAGGAACCGTTTCTGTACATACATACTTTCCCCCTCGTCATCCTCATTCGTTAACCTTTTCAACTCCTTTCTATACTCAAATAACCTCTCGACATGCTCATTTACTTTCTCCACAGTGTCTCTTGAAAACGCTAAAGTATTTAGATCCCTTAACCCTTACGGGAGATCTGCATTATTTAATTTGCCCCACATCACACATAAATGAATCCCTAAACCTTCAATAAAAACATTTTTCTCAGGAAAATTATCCATATTATAAAGTGTGGCAAAAACATTAGCTTGATCCTCCCTCTCCATACAATGCTTAGCCCGTGCAATCAAATCATGTTTCTTCTCTGGTGGTACAGTATTGCGAGTGACAACCTTTGACCCCGCACCTTGATCGGGCCCAGGACCACCTGGAAGAGGGGGAGCAGGCAAATTCAATGGAGGTACTTTTACAGGTGCGATAAGAAGAGGTGGAGGAGCTGGAGGAAGAGGAACATTGGGAGGAGCAGGAACAACGGGAACATCAGCAGGTAGAGCAGGAAGAGCAGGAGGAAGAGGCAAAGCAGCAGGAAGAGGAACATACAGAGGAGGCGCAGAGGCACCAGGCCTTCGTTCATTTAACAATTTGTCTATGAATTCGTCGGAAACACAAAGGTCTTTAGAAGGATAGATTTTCTGAATTCGAAGTGAGAAAGCCCCATCCATATTCCTACTCGACTCAGAATGTTTATCTTGGTCATACATTAATGCTTTTTTGGCGTTCGTCTTATGATGTCGTGCATGTTTCTCTCTACTCTTAAGTTGCTGTAATGCTTCTTTTTTTCGAATTCTGCAAAACATCAAATGCTGCAGGTCTAGCATTTTTCTTTAATAGAATCGCATCTAAATACTCAATACGAGGGATTTCAAAACTACCATTGATTGGCCACTGAAGTTCGGAGGCATGTCTGGTTTGTCTGTGCCAAATGTCATTAAACACTATACTTCCAATGCCATGCTTACAGTACATAGTACACGCCGGTGACCCCTCCTGTGGTGCAGGACGGCTAAATTCCAAAGATTGTCTATCGCTGCGGAATAACGCCCTGGAGCAGGTAGACAATTTCCCAGGCATATCAAATTATTGGTATTACCTGGTCAATAATTGTGTCTGCAGATACAATACGCCAAAATCAAATTATCAGGATTATATTAAGAGTCGGGTCGCGACTCACCTGATCAAGCCTAAAGAGGTCCGATCGGATTTCAAAGAATCTTACCTAACTAATCTTACCTTGTGTGTGGTGATTTCGGCAAATCTGCCCGCCTCGATAAATGGACCCTCGTCAAGATGCTGTTCTCAGACCACAAGCTAATCGTCCAGGGATCGGTTCGTGCAGCGCTGCTGAGGTGTCGCGTCTCGTTCAGTGGGGTCCCTTTTTGTCACACCGTCCGATACCGGTCCGATAGCGAGGGTCAACCTTCGATAATCCAGCATCAATCTTGAGGGTCCCTATTCGGGCGCCAACTGTGAAAACAAAATCAAAATATCGAGGCTGAGTACCCCAAAAGGAAATACACCGAAAACAGGTTACAAAGGAACATACAAAGGTCTTTAATTTATACTGAATCAGTTACAAAGAACAGAACAAAAATCAGATAGCTATCGACCCTCAGTGCAACACAGTGAACTCCAGCGTGGTTCGGTGTATTCAGTGAGAGAAGCTGTACATTAGAATTCATTGCTCTTTTATACTATTTGCGAACACGATGTCCAACCCTACTTCGGGTTAATATTCCTCTAATACATTACTGATCTAGGGTTCATGCCGAGTTCGAATATCCACATGTAACTAGTTTGCCTTTAATACATACGTCAACAAGCCTATATGGCAAATGTGTGTTTTGGGATTTCCCATACAGGTCTTCTCAAACATTAATACAATGTAGTTAAACAAGTGTTCTTAGTTCAGTATTTGAATACATTGTTCTTAACATATGCTTGTGGATTAGTTTAATTGCATGAGTAATCCTTTACACACAGGTCAACGAAGGACAAGGTCTCAGTTCACGACCTCAACAAGTGGCCTGCAGGCAAGTTATATATTAATTACACACAGAGGTCAAGACGGCCATGTTGTATTTCGGAATGACATTGTCCATAATTTTAACTCACAGGGTAACTTTACAAAGCGAACCTAAAATGGCGGATTGACCTGAAATGGCGGCTTACATTGGTTTTAAGGTCAGGACCTTGCAACACAGATTTTTCGCAAGTGACTTACAAGCAGCTTGGCGTAGGCCAATATACATATATTCATTGCAATAGGAGGCACAATATAATTTCTCATTTGACAGTGCCATTCAATTCAATCGTTCAGACCTCTCGCTGTGTGTTTTGAAAATAAGTTCTTGCTCTTTCTTAAGCAGTTTCTTATTCTTCATGACCAGATTGTCACCTTTTACTACTAGCAGAACTGTGCATATAAAGCTTTCGCAGCCATGATTTTGTTCAACGAAATGTTTTACCATTGGAGCCTGCAAGATCTTGTTCTTAATGCAGCTTTTATGTTCACCTATGCGCATTTTGATTTTGTGATTCGTTTTGCCTATGTAGTGTAGCCCACAGGGGCATGTGATCATGTAAACAACATTCTCAGTATTACAATTAGAGAATGTTTTCTGTGTCCATAATGTGGTTAAACCTAGCTCTACCTCTTTACTCCTAGTAGTCAATTTACTTACCACGCACTGGCCACATGCTGAGTGGCCTGTCACTGGGCAATTATTCAATTATCGTCCCATTTTCTCTAGTCCTTATTTACAAAGTCTATGGGTCACTGTTGCACAGCATTTAATCCTTGGTGCCTGCCTTTCTGTTCTTTCCAACTTCCTCTCTCTAACCTTCTATGAATCATTGTTTCATTATCCTCCATTTCCTTACATCTACATCAGTCCCCGCACTCTTCCTGTCCTTGCTTTTTTGATTTTCTTCGCTCCTTATTCTTTTTGTTCTTTCTTTATTCCTTTGGGACTGAAACCATGGAAGGCAAAGGCTACCAGAGGATCTGGGCCAGGGGTTAGGTCTGCAGTGTAAGCTTCTCTGCCACCAATGAGACTGTGGTGCAGTGAATGGAGACTTGTGTTTATCTGATGTAAAGATAATCTTTTTTAAAAACGATGAAATATTAAAAGCTTCAAAATATACATACGTGACAGTGTGCAGAAATTGCACCCATCTAAATAGCCACCAACCAAAATAAAATAATGGCACCACCAAAAATAGTTCCTGCGATGGTCCCAGGACTGCGTCCAGCTCCTCGAATAAAGTGATATATAATGATGGTCTGGAAAACCCCAAATGTATGCAAAGGCTCAGGACCCAGAAAATCAAACTTAAAAATGGAAGTAGACAAAGTGAAAGACAACACTGAGCTTTATTAACATCCAAAATAAAGCAGGGACAGCGTACAAGCAAAGGGTTGACGCTCTCTGCGCTTCCATACAAAACAACATCCTTTGAGGAGAACAATCGACATGAATGACGTCACATTACAATCTTAGTTACCAAAACCTACGGGGTAAAGGGATTGGTTAAAGGGATTGACTACATATACATTGTATATGGGTTAAACCTCTGATTGGATAGTCACAATCTGGCTCTTCCCGAGACCACCTATAAATGGATAATAGTGAATACACATCATCTCTCCACAACACTATTGGTTGGCTGGCGCAACACGTACTGGGTGGCCTAGCATCAGAGGTTTTGATTGGTTAGCATTCTAATGACCAACCATGGAAAATTGACAGGTCGTCAAGAAATTAGCCAGACAGGAGTAGGTGGAGAGAGGTCCGCGGACTGCTTACCATTCAAGTAAAAAAGATCCCATCCCTTATTCCTTGGCCTTGAGCTAGGGTGATTCCTTTATAGTTGGTCTTGAATGCTGCCTTGTGTCTGGGAATGTGTGTGAGGAGTAAGGCTGGTGTCCTATCTGTATTGGTTGCTAATGAACAGACAGTGTTCATCAATTATGGGTCACATGATGAGACCACGTTTGGAAATATGTCACCCTGCGTTTATTGGGATTTTAGCTAATATTAGTGCAAGTGTTATTATTTTCTCTACCACTGCAGATTTTCTGGATCCTTTTTCCAATGGAGCCTGTGGGCTTATAATTATTATGCACCTGGCTCACAATTGTCTGTTGTTCTTTTCCTAACCTTTAATTAGATGTGGAGTAATCTTCATGTGTTCTGGGAATTATTATCTTGTGCCCATTCTGCAGCGTTTGGACCATCCCTAATTTCTCAGTGACCTTGGCTTTGTTTGCTAGCTGCTGTCTGAGCTCTGCACGGATCTGTATTTTGTTATTGCTGCATTTTGAGTTCTTATGAAGCCCTGATGCCTTTCATTTACTTAGAAGTGTACTGTGGTTTCCATTTTTGGAAAAGATGGCTGCCCATTACTGTTGCGCTTCTATGTTAGTGAGCTATACACGCATGTCGTTCATGTTGCATTCAGCTTATATATTGCTTATGTTAGTATACTCCATGTTTTATGGATGCAATGTT
This sequence comes from Ambystoma mexicanum, assembly GCF_040938575.1. NCBI lineage: Eukaryota > Metazoa > Chordata > Amphibia > Caudata > Ambystomatidae > Ambystoma > Ambystoma mexicanum. The sequence continues at coordinate 37,880,332 of NC_090936.1, read as the reverse complement.
AATATTCTTTGTGTATAAATACTTATTTGACATAGTGTATACCCTCTTCGTATTGTATGCACGTTTGCTTTGTGTCTAATGCATGCACATGTGGTGTTTCATTGTGAGTTTGTTTATTCTCACCATCTTTAGTTTAGATCATATTCATATTCTGCTGTCCCTGTCTGGGATTTGGGTGGTACGGTTGTCTTAGTGAGCATCCCTTGTCACCTGTGCGATATTGTGCCAGGGGAGGGGCAGTAGCTATGGATGACCTATTCATTTGCCTCGCAATAGATACTCCACAAGTGTGGTCCTATCGTGTAGTGCATAGAGCAACAGAGAACCCTCTATCTTGTAGTAAAACACCAAACCATTAAGGGCTTAATTCACAGAAGCGTTTTATAGTGGCAAAACCCCATCGGAAAACGCTCATTGAATAAGGCAATTCATAGTTCCATAAGTTGCTTTAAAATCAGTTATCAGGGGTCTCTTGTCCTCTGTGAAGGAAATGATGGAGATAAGAAAATTGCATCATGAAAATGTGTGTTTTATTGTGTAACACTTTTACAGTATTGTATACAATTCATGGATGATGGGAGGAACATTTGTTTGTTTGAATTGTGTGTTTTTGTATGCAAACATCCACTAAATAAATTAATAAAAAGCTAATAATTAAGTTTAGTTTTTTTTTTTTTTAACTCAAACGAGCATCTCTGAAATGTTGCAACTCTTTCCGAACTCTGAACTTGGAATATGTTCGGGGGGTTCGCAGTTCAGCCAAATCGGTTCTACCGGGGTCGAACTGTTCACTGAAACAGTCGTTAAACTCGCACCATGGGCATATCATGCCAGTCCATTAGTAGCAAGTAATTGCGGGATAGCTCAGGGGCAACGCGGAGCAACCCAGGTTCGATCCCCGGGTATTAAGCGCTTAGAAACCTCTGAGTATTAAGCGCATTATAAATAACCTCTAATAATTATAACCATAATGATTTATTTGGGTTGGTCAAATGTAGGCATGTTCCAGGACCCAAGGAATACATATCAGACTGAAAGCAAGTAACCTGACACCAAGGTGCACAATATTAAATAAACTAATGAAATATAGCAGCAGTGCCAGGCTTTACAGGTCTAGTTATTAGTTAAAGGTAGGAGCTTAAATCTTATAATGGCCAAGCCTTATATTTCGGCTTGCTTGTCTCTATAAATGCCCGGTATACATTTTGTAGATAAGATGTGCTTAACTGCACATACATTAACTATTAAATGTATGTGAAGTTTATTTTAAACTAATCACATTATATAAATCAATAAAACAAAAATATATAAATTAAGCCTATTTTTGCAAATAAAAACATGAAAAGAATGCAATATCCCCTAAAATCGCAGGCCCATGTTCTGGGATGCAAGCCACATTTTGAACGTTGTATAAAATCCATGTCTAGACTCACTACACATACTGCACTTAAAAAAAAAAACTGGTTTCTTGGAAATCTCCTGTGCCTCTTTGTAAAACTCGTAAGGAGCCCTTTACTCTTGGCAGAAAACGTGTTTTAGGAAACGTCGTGGCTTTTTATTAATTTCAGCCGAAATCTGCGTCACAGAATTCACTCGGATGTCGTATTTTCAAAAGCGCCGCCCGCTGGTGACCTGCGGCAGCAGCAGTAGGCTTGGTGCCGGTCCAGGGTAAACACTGCACCCCCCCAACCCCCTCACTGTTTGGGCAGCAGAAACCCATGCCTGACTTCAACCTCCTTCTGGCCTCTGCTCTTTCAAGAGGAGAAAAGGATTCAGCAAGCGTGTTTCCAGAAACTTCTCCATAAAAAAAATAAAATGGCTGCTGGCAGTCCCAGGTTAGTTGGCAGGAAGCCACTTACTAGCTAACAGTGGAGGTATTTCATCCCACTTTGGCTGGGGAATCAAAGACGTGCCAACGTGCAAACCACAATTGACGCTGTCCAAGGCTCCAGATGTTGGAGAAATGATAATAAAAACACATCTTAATCAGAGGGGGTGCTGTACTTTCCCGCATTTAAAGCGTTTTGGGGCGAATTTTGGCACCAGAAAGCATTCTGAACGTTGTGTTGAATGTGCCTGACACACATCTAGTTTAGAGACCCTGCAGTCCTCCCCCCTGCGATTAACGCCCTGCTAAGTACTGTTTATGGACCTGATTGCACCCTTTGTCCATCTCTCCTCCCCCAGTGTTCACCATACACATAAACACAAAAATGCAAACATACGTAAATGCAAAACCGACCAAACCAAATTAATCCACTGACACTGCATCTCTTCTGGACTACAGCTCCCATCAACCCTAGCCAGCACAATCAATGGTGAGAGATAAGGTGAGTCATAGTCCAAAACATTTGGAGAGCCACGGGCTGTTCAGATGCTGTATCGCCTTAATTACATCACTCAATGAAATGTAATTCAATTTATCTACCTGAGAAAGATACAGCACGGGCCTGTCATGGGATTCGAACCTGCAACACACAGTTACCTTAGGTGAAGCTTTAGCTCGCTAGACTACCTCATAAACACTGCAATAGTAGCTGTTAGCACTCAATTATTTGGTACTCAATTTATCAACCTCAGAAGGATAAAGGGCTGGGCTTAGCCTGTCCTGCCAGGGATTCGAACCTGTGACTGCTGGCAGCACACTGGTACCTTAAGTGAGGTTTTAGCTCGCGAGGCTCTCACAAGTATATGTGGGCCGTTATTGGGATCAGCTAGAATCTTGTCACCTTACCAGTAATAATTATACATGTTTACATAATTACTTGTTAGTAAACGATTATGTCGGATTCAGGGCAATAAAGATTGAAGAAAAAAACACATTAAGCCGCCGTCAAAAAGCAATTTAGCTACTAAAGACGTTTGATATCCAATTATTTGCAGATTAATGGAGAAAATTAAATTGCAATCACTGACGTGATGAGACGGGGGAAGGATCAGACGTCCCCATTAGGGGAAGCAACGATGTGCGGTGCACAGCGGAATGAAAGCTACCCTGTGTCCCCACCCTGTGCGGGGAAAAGAGCAGATCCATCAGCCGGACGTTTGACTCGTAGCCTGACATTAAAAATAATCAGAGTCGAATTTTCATTGGGGTAGGCACCGAACTAGCTCAAGCGGTGTCACTCTCAATTACTGTTCTCAGGTGGTGCGCCCATTAAAAATCCCACTTGTGGGTTCAGCTCACTATGCAAATGGGGTCATTACCTGGAGAGTTTAATTGGGTATGACACCGGGAGCGGGGATGCTCCTTTCAAAACAAACCTACTAGAGCACGCTTTCATCATGCGTGTGTTTGCTGTGTACACCTTCCTTTATTTGATCTTCCGAAAGGCCCAATTCGTTTTGCGATCCAGATCGATATTCAGACAGGATATTCTGCCTCACCCAAATTTCTGGAGATGGTCATTATTCAGTAGACTGGCACAACCGTCGACGCTGGAGAGTTTCATCCACCGACCTCCTTCCGCTCATCCTACACAATACGCCATTTTGCCTCTTCCACCTCAACTTTAACAGTTTATGTCACGCAACGAGAAAGTTCCCTTTCTGCGGCACTTGTTTCAGTCGTGTTAATGGTTGATGCACATATATTAATTTTTTTTAACGCTATAATTTGTTGTTTTGCATAGCGTGAATCCGCCTGGAGTTAGGTCACCGCTATCCACCAGAACACCCAGGGGAAACTTCACATAGAAACGGGAGCCGAAACATGTTGCAAGACCAACTAAGTACAGTAGCGAGTGGAAGGAGATCCCAGTGCCTTCCAGGCCTAGATCAGTCAGGTGCTGGAAGTGGTAGGCCTTGAAGATCATCGCCAACATCATCGGTATCATCATCATTATCATGTTGATTCGGAAAAATATGCTCAAAAGAAAAGCATACAACTCCATTATACCACATTTGTTATACACACACTGTAATTAGAAACAGAGATTATTGCTTGAAATTTAAGAAACAAAAAAGGAATAGGACTGGTTTATTAAATTGCATACAAATACCTCCCCCTCGTAATATCACACATAAAGTACCCCATGTCTATGCCAAATTAGGTATTCCCAACAGAATACCCCCAAAGTTAATTAATGTAATAACTAATTATAATTACTCCATTGCAAATCAGCTACACCAACATTTAGTGTAGGGTGACTGGCGGAAAGATACCTTGGCATGAGGGACACTATGATTATACGATTGTTACGCTCACCTGGTCTCTGCAGAGGCGTTGGGGCACGGTTGAAGCCCTCCCTTCAGGCCGCTCCCTCAGTAGAAAAGCTGTGAATGGTGGTACGTGGTGATACTGCTCCTGCGTGGAGATAAGAGTGTGTGAGTGCGCTAATCTGTGATTGTTGTACTTGTCGAACCCTTCACCCCAAAGTACGGTTTCTGTGAGCATACGCCAGCCCATAAAGCTCACCAGTGAATTATGGAAGATAAGCTCTCCGTCCTGCTACTTCTGGCAGGGCAGCGGCGAATGGGATCTAGTTTCACTGATCCCTGATAAGGATTAGTCCAGTCCAGCTGCGACTATGCTGCTCCTTATGATTGGTTTAATGTTGTTATATGTTGCTCCTATTTATGCCCACAATAATGTCTCTCTTATGTTTTCTTCCCTTAGATGGAAATGTGGCCTCAATGCAGCTGTGAGACATGAGACGCGGCCGGATGGAAGATGGATGACAGCAGGTAAGTGATGGTTGAAGGAAAAGCGCCAAGTATGGCGAAGCGCAACCTTAAACTGACTGTTTTTTTCAATGTCTAACCTTGTCTTCTGTTTTTCCTTGCAGGCGGTGCTGTCGACGATGGAGCGTGTCGTGCTGCGGTGCCAAGATGAAGATTTCAGCGTTCCGGAAAGTGTAAAGATGAATACTTGGTTCGCCAAAGAGATGTACAGGTAAGAACCGGTTCCTCCAGTTGGTAAGTATGCTGGCAGGAAGCAGGATGTCCAGGAAGCAGGATCTTCAAAGGTAAGTCTGACCTCAGGCGACAGTGAGCGTTACGCTGCTTGCATGTGCAGAATAACGCAAAGCGTCTGTCTTGAGGATTGGGAAAGCTTATATAGCTGAGATCGTGGGCATGCCCATTAGGGGCGGCTTACCAGCCACACCCTGCCACTCCTAGAGAGTGAGCACGTGCGAAGGCAATCCATTAGCAGCCGCACCCAAGAATACACTTGGGGATGCTTAATGGATGGAATGTTCAAGGTTAATGCATCTGAAGTGCTATGTCCATAATAAAAGCTTTTTGTTGTTAAATGGATGTTCTTGTTTACTTTTGTTCATGAGCCTGGTGCCAAAGGCGCCCGAACAGTGTCCACCCAGGTCTCTTGAGCATGCGACCACTGCATGCCTGCGCCCCTGTCTTCATGACCATGACGATGATCTGGGGCCAGTTCCTGAAGATGTTAAGATGAGTACATTTGTGCTACTCTCAATGAGAGACTATTTTATTCACAAAGAAGCTACTGTTATGTACTCTGGATTAATTCAGAGTTATGACCAGCACTTTCTCTGTGAACCAGGATCATGAATTACTCCAGGCCAAAAAGCATTGCGTTATCTGTGACCTGCTGCATCAGTATCCTGGTTTACATCACCTGCTCTACCAGTGGCACAGAGCAGGTTCAGAGGTCACAGTTGGGCATTTGGCATCTGCATTGACAGCCAGGTTTCTGCACTTCAGGGGGGCTACATTTAAGATAGGCACCCCTATACAAAAGCTATGATGACCATAAATAGCCCATGATGGTGGCAGGATAAACTGTAAGACTAGCTCTATGCCTGTGTGAAGGCATGGTGTACGGGCCTACTTATGATCATTGCAGCCACATAAAATTTGATACCACACATGTGACAACCCTGTAGGCTCAGTTCAGCTGGTTGAGTTATGTGTATTCCCCCAAGACAAGACTCACCCCTACCCACTGTTCAGACTTTAGCCTGGGGCGGGTGAGGGGGATTGCTTCTTTGTTCCTTCGTAAGGGCAGGTAACACCCTTTCCCCAGGTATAGCCACTCCACAGGACGCTGACCTGGGAACAGGAATCCAAGGACACGCCCATTCACAAAGAGCCGGCCTCACACCAGGGAGCTGCATTTCGGAAGGCCTTTGTTCTTAGAGAGAAGGTGAGGGGCGGGTTAGAGGAGTCAGGGGAACACTGTTCAAGGGAAGGAGACATCCACCATTTTGAATCGCTCTGCCTCTCTTTCCTGTGCCTTTCACTTCCTCTGCAGCAAAGCACTTTGGGTGTGACATCAGCAGGGTAAAGTCCACTCATTTCATGGGCAGCCATTGAACGACTAAAGCAGGCTCGCTTTAGTCTAATCACCTGGAGACTTTTTGGCCATAAAAGAATAGATCTCACACCACGTCTTGTAATCATCTTGAAGCATCTTTGGATCCTCACTTGAGAAGGTTCCTTGGACACTGCTGAGAGAGAGCAGACCTTTCTAAGGTCCTCCAGTTGTGAGGTGGAGGCAGGTGTTCCAAAGGCAGAGGCAAGCTTTATTCGCTAACCATCCCCGGGGACCATTGGGGGTGACCTACTGTTGGAACAGGACTGCCTCTGTCAGCCACAGCAGCACTAAGGACCGCACAGTGTTAAGGACCCCTGCAGTTGTGTGCAAAGACTCTCCTTGTCTCTGAGCCACTGGAGTGGCACATCACAGCACCTTGAGAGCCAAGACAGTCCTGATCCTGCTGTTTGTTTCACTGTTTAACTTCTTGAAGTGTTTCTCAAGAACTGTTCAACACATTTGAACAAGCAGAACCCTCAGTAATGATATGATAGGTTATTTCTAACGTGCTTAATACCCAGAGGTTTCTAAGCGCGGACCCAGGGATCGAACCTGTGTTGCTCTGCGTTTCTTGCTTCCAAGGCGAGCATGTTTCCCATGAGCTATCTTCCTGCTGCCTTTTCCACACTGCTGATCTTGCCACAGTGCTAAGAAGTCTGGTTCAGTGCTGGCAAACCACTAAGAACTGCAAAGAAGGTACTATTGACTACTAACTGCCCCCTCGGTCCATTATTGGGCCCTAGAGACTGGTTGAGTCACATTGAGCCCTTTTTGCGCAAAAATACATATCCCTTTTCAAGAACACCCCTGATTCGTTACATGGAGACCATCATTTTCAGTGTTATGCAGATGACACTCGGCTCCCCCCAGCCTGCTCTCCTCTTTCGCTCATTCCTGACTGTCTATACGCGATTCAGGAATGGTACACCTCCAACGATCTCGGCTTTAATGCCAGTAAGACGGAGATCTTTCTCATTGGGACCCCAGCTCCCGCCTTCCCTCTCTCATTCTTGCCGCCCTCCTTAGGTCCGCTTCCCTCGCCTTCTTGTGAGGCAATAAACCTTGGTGTCATCTTCAACTCCACTCTCTCCTTCTCTCCTCACATCACGGACCTTGCTAAGAAGTCCCACTTCCTGCTGCACCTCCTCAGAAGTATTCTACCTTTTCTCACTTTCCCCCAGAAGCTCACTGTCTCCAGAGCTCTGGTTCTGTCCAGGCTGGACTACTGCAACAACCTCTTTCTCAATCCGCCTTCCTCTACCCTCGGCACTCTGCAAATAATCCAGAACAGGACCCCAAGACTTATCCTTGGCCTCCGTATCTCTTCAGGTTCTATGTTATTTTGCTGCAGGATTTTTCATCGCAGGACTTTTCATCACCGTTTTGTTATCGAAAAAAACTGTTTTTTTTTTTGGGGGGGTGTAACCCCACAAACCCCCCATTTTATTTTATTAATCCCTTTCAATCACAAATATTTAATTAATTTTTACACCCCCACCAAAAAAAAAAACAATTTATTTTTCGATAAAAAATCGGCGATGAAAAGTCCCGCAACGAAATATCCCGCGGCAAAAGAACTGTATACCATCTCTTCAGCACTGAAATCTCCCCACTGGCTCCCGGTGGCTGCAAGGATCAAGTTCAAGACCCTCTGCATCATCCACAAGGCTTTCTGGGGCTGGGATCCGCACTACATCAAACGTTCTCGCTTCCTAAATTCCTTTGTTGTCGAGCCCTTTGCACAGCTACCTCAAACTCCCTGAGGGCCAGATGCTTCTCCAGGCAGAGAGTGGGGGTAGATCTCTCTCTCTGCTGCAGGTGCCTCCCTCTGGAATGGCCTCCCTGCCCGTCTCAAACTTGAGCCGGAACTCCTGAAGTTCCAGAAGCAGCTCAAGACCTTCCTTTTCTCCTCTACTTTCTCTCTCTCTCCCTCCCCTGCTGACCTACCTGTCCGCTACGCCGACTGGTTGGTTGGCTACCCTCAGAGTGTCACTGGGTACCTGGCTCCTCCATGATCAGTCTCCCCTGCACTTCCTCTGTGCCTACTGCGCAATTAGAGGCTGTAACTGTAACCTCGACAGTCCCCTACCTCCTAGCACTCACCCAGAGCTGCGTTGCCCTGATTGTACTCCCCCTTCCAGCTCCCTGGCACTTCCCCCTTCCCTTCCTCCTGCACTTTGCACTGTTGCACTTGCACGATCTGAATGACACAAGGCCTAGTAAGATTGTTTGTCTTGTCCTCCCTTTGTCTTCCGTACCTTGTCCTGTCACGCCTAGAAAATCCTGTGTACAGGCGCGGTATAAATGACTTATCATAGCATTCTATTTGAGCTCCCTGAAGCCTTCGACACTGTGGTTCACCCCTCCCTCCTTCAACCTCTTTCCTCACTTGGTTTTAAAAGCCCTCTTCTTGAATGGATCGCCTCCTATTTCTGTGAGTGCTCTTTGTGCATCTCGTGGAATTCTAACTCCTCGCTCACACCACTCGCAGTGGGTGTTCCCCAAGGATCAGTCCCGGTCCACTGCCCTCCACACTTTACACCTCCTCTCTATTCAATCTTTGTTTTTCTTTTGGCTTCAACTATCCCCTCTTTGCTGATGATAGCCAGATTGTATTCTCTTCCCGTCTTTCACTTCTGCTATATCAGGATCTATGGGATCACTGCACCGCCCGTAACGACGACTACGAAAATGGCAGCTTCCATTACGGCGCAGTGCACTGATCCCATAGATCCCGCATCCCCCTACCCGCCCCCCAATGCCTTTACCTTCCCACTGGCACACACAGAAGAGTGCCGCCGACTCTCCTCTATCCCTGCAGCGTCAGTTCCCACCCACTTAAGTGGGTCGGAGCTTGCGCTGCAGTGTTCTTTTTTTTCTTCTTATACTTTCTTGTCTCCCGCTCTCCAGCGAATGGAATTGAGGGACACCCCTGCAACCCCTGATCCCCATTACCCTGAACAAGGGGAGTGGGGGACACCCCTGCAACCCTTGCTCCTCTTAGTCTATGTAATGGGGGTCGGGATGTTGATATTGCACAAAGGCGCAGTCTTTGTAATGTTGCCATAATCCTGGTGACATTCTGGAACAATACCCTATCTCAGAAAGCGTAAACAACTGCCTTACAGCCATCTACCAGAAGTCTTCTTTCTCCTGACCTCCAACGTGAACCCCACTCTCCCGTCCATCTCTTTTCCATCGGATCACCTCACTGTCTTACACTAGGCTGTCAACCTTGGGGTTGTGTTTGGTAGTGACCTGAACCTACTCAATTTCTACACTGCCACCAGCCGCAGCCAGGCTCAACCTCCTCAACACCAGCACAATCAACCAGCACCTCCCAACACTTCACAAACACACTTGCCTCCACTCTAGTTCTCAGCAAGCTTAAATATTGTGCATTACAGCCATTGGCCTCGGAGGATAGCTGAGGGGCAACGTGTAGAAGTGGAGCAACATAGGTTCGATCCCCAGGGCCGCCTCTGGCTATTAAGCACGTTATAGACAACCAATTACAATTACAATTGAATTATTGTGCATTACAGCCAATTAACTATTGTACATAAATGCCATATCATATCATTCCAACTTCTTGGTCTTTGCCTCTACTCCTTCGATACTCTCAACGAAATTCTCGACTTGGCTACATGAACACTTTGCCAACCCGTGTAGAACACCTCCATCTCTCCCCACATAAACCAAGCTGAATAGCTCTCCATGCAAAACTCCTCTTTCACCCCAGCACCTCCCAACTTGCCCACTTCTTCATATCAAACCCAGGTCTTGCCCTCAACTACCTTGCCGACTGCTTCTATCTATAGTCTCTTTATGCTGGTCCTTATTTTAAATCCCAACGCCTCACGCCCCCCCACCCCCGGTTCCAGGGGTTAGCCCCCTTCTTTGTGTTTATCGCTGGTGTTGTTTAGGCATGTTATTTCTAGGTAGCATACGTTTGGCAAGCACCCCGTAATCAGTCACCCTCTCATTGTGGCAGCTAATCTGTGATTTTTGCCTTTATACCATATGAATCGTGTTCATTGAAACCCCTCTGTAGCCCCACTTTTCTCCTTCCACGCAGCTCATCTTTTCATCCAAAACCCCAGTTTATATGTTTTGCCCTACCCATGTTCTTATACAACGATGTACCAAGCCTACACTTCCGGCATGTTTGCCCTTTGCACCCTTTTACTCTTCCCGCTCGCACCCCACAGCGGTCTTTCCCCCACTTCTCTTCCGTCTGCTAATTTTTCATCCCCTTTTCTCTCCCACGCCAAGGACATTCTCCACGTTTTGACCCTCTTCTCCAATGTTTTCCCATGCCCGCTTCTCCGTGATATGGGAATGGCTGCTACCCCGCCCCATTTGAGGGCTTTCGTGATGCTCTACCAGCAGCAGGAGAAAGGCTCCTGCACTCTAATCTTCTCTACAGCCCAAGTCTCATGATCATGTCTCAGGATATCACCACCGTTCCCCTTGCAATCCCAGAGTTTCCCTTTCATCTTACTGTGGCCTTTCCCTTCACCATGACAGCCCCATTCTGTCAGCTTTAATGCCCCCCTTCACTCCTTGTGGGTGTGTGGAACATGTGAACATAAGAAAATGGCTGGACTGTAGAATGGGGCCAGGGCCCCTACAGCGAACTCCCTCCGAGTAAAGTACCAGTTCTGCTTTGGATATTTGTATGTATATAGCATAACACTCTGTTTTTTATTTCTTTATTTCCATATGAAGTTAGGTACAGGAAACTGTCTAGTTTCCCTTCCACTACATGGACACCTGTACAGAGACTTGCGTGAAGCACCAACACTTTCTGATTCCAGAACAGGGTTTAGCAGCCCTCTTGGTGATCTACATGAAGCAGACAGATCCCCCTTGAGCCTCACATTGACTACTCTGCCTTCATTGGTTCAATGTGTAATCTACTGGATCAGAGGAGTGGGGGTGAGGGAATAAGGGAATGGGGAAAGCCAGTTTCCGATTTCAACTTTCTAGACGGCATCTTGCTTTTCGATAATCTTAGCAGTCTCTTGACAGGACCCTCTTTTCTTTTGATCCCATGGTCCTGAAATCACAATAGGCCCAGATATCTGCTCTATGAATATCCGGAGGACTTGCTTGGTCACAGTGCCCTGACATTTGGGCCAAATGTCTTTGTTTGTAACACTCTGATTGTCCCTCGGCGGGTACTAATAAACCTTAAGACACCTCTGTTGTCCTTGACACAGTATTGAGTGCCCTTTCAATCCTAAAGGTCCCCCCATAATGACCCTGGTGATGAGAAATTCTGTAGTGTCGAGGCACCTGTGGAAGAACAAGCAGCCATAAGAACTACTGTGGAGTCTATCTATCTATCCATCTATCTATCTATCTATCTATCTATCTATCTATCTATCTATCTATCTATCTATCTATCTATCTATCTATCTATCTATCTATCTTTTCTCTTTGATGTACAACAATTAGTTATGCTCATGACTGTTAGTACTGCACACAGAGTTTGGCTTCTGCGTTTGTGCATCAGGAACTGTGCAATATGGCAGAGTTCACCCGTCATCTGCTTATCCGTCGGAGATCAAAACACACTCCCGAAGATTCCAATCATTTGAAATGAGGAATGTCAAAAATGCAGGAAGCCACCAAGATAGACAGTTCACCACTCCCATTTCTATTGTCTTGCCTCCTGGAAGGGTTAAGCGGTGTTGAATGGAATATTCTGGAAGAATCTTTTAGAGACATCCTTTGTCCCGCTTTATGCGCCTCGAGTATTTTATCCTAAAACTCAGGGACTTGGTTTTTCATGGAGTATTTCCTACCCTCGACCCACGTTACCACAAAATATAAAGGGGGTGCATCTCTTGACTCTGTCAGTTTCCCCTTTATGATTGGGATCACTGTTGATCTGTACAAGTGGGAGGCGGAGTAGGCGGCTTAGCCACTACTCATCGGTGCACTCGTTCAGATCAATAGTCACTGCCTCCAGCAACCACATCAAGGAGCATGCCAACGCCCCAGAAAAATGATCACTGACATGACAGGGCACCTTCCCTACGAGCAGGTAAGGTAATGGAACAAAGAGGATACCATTCAAATACTGGTTGACAATAATGATCGAAAAATGCCATTTCGTCTAAGGACACCTCTATTGAAATGACCATTGATTCCAAATATATTTCAATGTAAAACTGTTCATTGGTGATATACCGAAAGACTTGCAACACTCAAAAAGATTATCAAAAATCTGGAATGGCATTGGATAATTTTCCAAGCCATAGGGCCTCATTACGACTTTGCCGGTGCAGTATGAGCGTGCCAGTATTACCGTATATCAGCATATTTCCACATCAGTAAAGTACAAGTTTGCCAGTGGGGTGGTGGAGTTGCCTCTAGCTGGTAGCTGGAGGTATTTCCGACACCCTACCAGCAAAAAATAGCCAGTGTTACCGGCATTGGTATAACCAGTGCTGGTAATACCGGCAAGTCCCCATGGCAGGGGAGTTGCTAGGTCTGGAAAAGACCCGGGGCTATGCTGATGTCGGAACTGTTGGGACTGGGGGCTAGCTAGTCTTTTGGCTGTAGCTCCCGAGAGTCTATCCGGGGCTACAACCAAAAGATCAGGGGCTATAGCCCCCTTAGCCACCCCCCCAGCATCGCCCCTGACCCATGGAGTCCTATGGGACTCCATGGAATGGGGATTTACCACCCTTACCGTCACTCATAATCTGGTGATAATTCTGCTGGTCTGAGTGTTGGTAACGGTAATACAGTTTGCCGATATCCTGGTGGACTTACCAGGCTGTGAAACAATTCAAATAAGTCTGTCCCTACCGCCTTGTTTGGTTCACCCCATGAAGAACAAAGAGTTCCTCCTGAAAGGGAAGTATCCGCCACAATATATTTTTAACTCTGGTCTTATAGCAGAAGCATGACCAGGTTAATTGGGTGATTTCCAATGCAAAGGCAAGGGAGTATCAGGAATGACCAAAATAATAGTATGATGGCTCGTGGATTGGTAATTCTACATGACTGTGCCGAAGATCTAGAAGAGGATTACGAAACTAGCAGTAATATGGGAGAACACCTAACTTCTCTGCATAAGGCGCGTGGAGGAATCACCTGTCGGGGAAGGCCCACACAGTACGTGGATAGATATTCCTGCTGTACCGCTGAAATTGTGAGAAGAAATGACGAGCTAGCGTGAATGATTTCCCTGAACTCTCCCTCAGTTGCACAATTGGTCTTCCGGTAGATGGCATAGATGATGCTCATCTATCACGCCATCCTCACTGCCACGAATCATCAACTCCGGGAACTTGTAATTATTACCAATTTTGATTATGCCAGAAACTGATTTGTACATCTGGGCAATTGGAAAACTAAGGGTACGCTTTGTGCAAGCAACAAACCCTTGAAACTTGGAAGATGTATCCAAACCATCAGTGATTCGGGGATGTCCAACAATATGACACCATATTGAAAAAAGATCAAGGGTCTCTCTCAGATAGAGGGTCCTGATGAAATTAGAAATGATGTGGCAGACCACTTTCTACTCCTCTACTCGCTACTGCTGCTATCTACCACTACCGTCTGACTACTCCCTGCTCCCCCCTCCTTCCTGCTACTTCACCTCCTTGTTACTACTACCACTCCACCTCTCCAAATGTACTACTCCTACTCTACTATGCCTTCTCACTTTCACTACCACTAATACCCACTTACAACCACAACTACTTTCTGCCTACTTCAGCTCTACTGCTAATACACTGACAACCACGCACAACTGCTCCACAGATCCCTCTACCCAGTAATCTCCACACTCTCCTCCTCTGATCTCTTGCACATTCTCCTCCATCTCTTGTCCTCACCCAACTGCAACCCACCCTAAACTGTTCCCCACTTACCTCTTAAATAGCCCACCCCCTCCCATGGTTGGCCATCTCTCCCTGCCAATGACTTAACTTATTCAGAGGGGTGTGACAGGGAGGGCTGGGAGGAGGCTTCAAAAAGTGCCTGTAAGCCCTGTCCCTTTATCCTTGTGGTGGTGTTGTGTTTGTGATGTGGGTCAAATCAGGGTGAACAGGGAACTTTGTTTCCTTATTGTTAAAGCCCACCTGTGGGCCCATTTTTATTATAACATTTCCCTGTGGGCATGTGGGGTTTTAAGTCCTTCCTGGAGGCCTTTGTTTATAATAAACCTTCCTGGTGGTTTAGTGTTTTTTTTTTACATTGTAGCGGTTCCAGCAGGTTGGTGCATCGCCTTGTGGTCTTTCTGCAGCGTTGTCCTTGAGGTTGGTGCCACCTCTCCTGGCACTCCCTGGGATGTTGCTGTGGCGGGCCTACTTGCATTAACTGGTTTCCCCATGCTTCATTGCGGTGCTGGTGCCACCCTCCTCGGTTCTGCCACCCTCCGCAATGCGGCAGCTAAAGGTAAGGAGTTCCTGAGAGGAGGCCCATCTGCAGACGCTCGGTCACCTACTAGGGCATCAGGGATTAGGCTTCTTTCCTCCCCTGACAGGGACTTGTAGTGGTAAACACTCTGTAATTGCCATTATCCAGTGTTTACCACTCCAACAAATTACGATATTTATTTTGCAGTCTATTTTACTGGCTGGTCTTGTGTGAGGGATTTTACCGCCACACAAAACCAGTACCGGATGCAGTCATTTCCAGCTATCGGACTACATATTGGGGCGAAAGGGTATGGTCCGCATGACTTGTAATCATGCAGACCAACTGGGCCTCCCAGTAGTTTCTGCATGTAGTAACGGTAAACAAGTGTGAATGTATTACCAAACTCATAATCACCCCTTTACTGTTGGGTATTTTAAGGGGTCAAGAATGAAACTCAGACACATGTTTTTGGTTAAAGACTTTTATTGAAAACAAAAGGGTTGGGAAAAGGTCTCTCTGACCCTACTCCAAAAGTAATTTCCCTACCTAAAACAAAAAACAAAGGATCTGTCTCTGTCAGGATGTCAAAATCAAAACCGTCCTTGTGTCCAAAAGGTCTGTTCTGACCCTCGCACTATAAACTAAACTATACAGTGAAATGGGAAATGTCTTTAACCTTAGGTGATTGCAAAAGAGTTTGTAAAGAAAGAATAAACAGCTCCAACATAAAAGTTCTCCACCCTGTGTAAACCCTCCCCCTCCAGTGCTTCCTGTGGTGCACGACTCTGGGCTGTGCTTCTTTTCCTCCCTCACTCTCCCCTCTTGCCTCCTCGCACGCTCTATGGTGCTCTCAATCTCCCCCATCTTCTCAAACTGCTACTCTATCTCCCATACTATTCCTCTCATTAAGACTTGAAGAAAACAGTTCAAGAGGGACATCCTGGTCTCAAACCCAGGCCTCCTTATCGCTGATAACCACATCAGCGCTTCCTCCTGACAGACTCTAACTAACATCCTCTTTGTCGTTCCCTCTCCAGACCTACCCTTACACAGTCTATGTTCTCTCTCCTTTCTCCTACTCTCCTATTAATAGTGGCACCGTCATGGTTCAGGGCTCTCAGCCCAATCTCCTTCTTCTTGATAGGGGTCTCTTGCGTCTGATCAATTTCCTCCCTTCTTCTGCCACTCCTTCTAATAGCTCTCTGGCCACTCTGCCACCTCCTTCCTCCTTAGCCGCCACTCTGGCACCCACCTCCTCCTCCACTCCGGCCCCTATGCCACCTCCGTCTACTGCCTCTGTCCAGTCTCAGGTCCTTCTATTGCCTCCGCTGGGTGTACCTCACTCCTGCACCCCTCTCGGAAGTCTTTCAAATGTGGCATCCTGCTCCACATAGTTACTCTCACTCTGCTGTCTAACATTCCTCTGACATCTGCCACCTCCTTGAAGATCTTGACCTGGATGTCCTCGCTCTCACTGAGACATGGTTCACAGCCATCTCTGTCACAAGTTTTGACTCTCTCCTCCCTGAGGGCTACAAGATCCTCTCTGAGCCCAGAACTAACCGTCCCAGCGTGGAGTGGCACTGATCTTTCCAGAGTTTGTCCCTGCTTCTGTCCTTCCTATGCAGGCTCACTCCTCCTTTGAATGCCTCGTCTCCACGCTCTGTATTTCACCTGGCCTCTCTCTGACTGTGGCCACCATCTGCAGGTCTCCTGGCCCGGTCACCCTCTTCCTCTCAGAATGGGCTGACCTCTCTTCTCCTTGGCTCAACCTCTCAACTTCTCCTCCTCTGATACCTCAACATCCACATGAATACTTGTAATCCCTCCTCTGGTCTCTTTTGCAAACTGAGACTCTCTCTCCCTTTCCATTCTACCCTATGGTCCGACCCACTCTGCTGGACACACCTTGGATGTCCTCATCTCCTCAGACATCCCCCTCTCTAACCCTCTCACTACTCCTCTCTCTTGGACTGACCACTTTCTGCTCTCCTCTCACCTAAAACCTCTTTCCCCCAAGTAAAGCCTACCCCAGCACTGCCACCTTTCTTCTCTGTCATTCGGCCCATGAAGAGTTTGTCAGTGTGAAGTGGGAGAATGGAACAAAAGGCTCCCACCAATCCCCTCACACCACTGGACCAGAGGATCACGGCCTAGGCACCCGCCACGAGAGGAGTTTGCCCATCTACCAGACGACCAAATACCCTGGTACAGTAACATACGGATGTGCCCACCCGCCTGCCCTGCCCATGCCGACACCTGCGACATGGATGGACTCGACTGAACCATCCAACACTAAATCAACACATCGTTAGAGATGCCATGACGACCCAGCCTACGGTTGGCACACCCATGCAAACATGCACACTGGACACTCCCACACCAATCCACACGAAGAACATATTCAGTGCTATGACGTAGGTGACGGACACACTCACTGACGCGCATCTTTATTATTTTTCACATGGGCTTTTCAAAATGCAGAAACGCAAGATGCACAATGAACTCATCCAAAACGCTTGCTCACGCTTCTCCTAAACCCATGTATTACAATGAGAAATATAACGAAGACCTGATACTGGGGATAAAGCAATATGATACCATAACCCAAAGCGCTGTGTATCAAATGGTTCCACCCGTGCACCAGGCCCAAGTAGGCCGCAAGCAAGAACTTCCATGAACATTGAATGAGCAAGAGTACAGTTGCTGACCCTGCAGAATGAGCCCGGTGAGAGCAGACAGTCAAGGGCACAATGTTGCAAACTCGCATGCTACGAGCCGACGCCAAGGTCACACCTACAAATTAAGCCAGGCTCAGGAGAAGGGAGGCGCCTGGATCCCCCGTTTCAGGACATAGGCAGATACAATTAAGCGACTCAATGGACATCTGCGGCGGTGGGAGTAGTCGGCCTTCCAGCATATGAATAAATCTTCACATTGTCTGCACATACATTGTGAAACATTGTTGCAAATGACAGGTGCACCGCGAGCTGGGAACAGCGATGGTCCCAGACTGGGGGGCTCGTGAATGGACCAATCAGAACATGGGGCTCTTATCACTGGTGCCATTAACATTAGCCAATCCTCAGGGGTCTTCATGTAACAATTTTCATGTATCGAATTGAAGGGACAACCCATGTATACCACCTGACTAACCCTTAACCACTAATATCGCTCTCTATACGTATGCTATACTAACCCTACCACTCGAGGAACCAATCCAGAGTGGCGATAGGTTTTTTGCTAACTTTCCAAGGTGACGCAAGTAGCGCGTCATACTAAGGTAAAAAGGGCC
The DNA here is from genome assembly GCF_040938575.1 of Ambystoma mexicanum. Classification (NCBI taxonomy): domain Eukaryota; kingdom Metazoa; phylum Chordata; class Amphibia; order Caudata; family Ambystomatidae; genus Ambystoma; species Ambystoma mexicanum. The sequence continues at coordinate 37,862,354 of NC_090936.1, read as the reverse complement.
TGCGAGCCCCACAATGAGAGAGAGTGTCAGGACGGACGCGTACGATCCTTGACCCATCCTTGCCGTTTTGTTTAATAAACAGCAGAATCACCTTGCTCCTTGCGTGTGTCTCATACTCAATTTTTTGGGATATACGGGAGGGGTTGGGGCCTCCCTGCCCAGAGGTCTGCGGATGGCCCAGCCGACCCCGGCAGAACTTCCCCCCGACAAGTTGGAGGCACTGCTGAGATCTGTTTAAGATCTGATTTTATTTTCATTTTTCCGAGTGCTCCCGTTGCGAGGAGGCACGGCGGCGCGGACCCCTCTGCCGCTGCCCCCTTTTGAGGACTACAGGACCATCGCGGAACTGCGAGAAGACCGGACAGCGCAATCCGGATATTGGCCTTCGGGAGCCGGTTGAGAAGTATCCCACCCGCGGTTGGCGAGTGTCCAGACGTGGTCCAGACGAGGGGAGGCGGCGAGCCGCTTGGAGGGGTGCACGCAGTCGAGCGGCCCCGCATCAAGAGAACTTGGTGAGTATGCCACGCACAACAAGCAATGTGAAATTGTGAGGGAGGTGGGAGGAACTGAATACGGGAGGCGGGAGGTGTTGCACAGGCGCGCAGCGAAGGTTTGATAAATTAGTGTTGACGGTGCAATGAATGGTAGCTGGACAAGTGCGAGAGGAGTCCGCTATGTTACGGGAGAAAAGGGGGCTAAGCACGAAAACATCACGTGCGACCGCTCGTAGACACTGATTGGCCTAGATCGCGACCACGTGTAAGGGCGTGTGTGTGTGTACGGTTTCCTACGATTTGGTAATTATTGATCAATGAGTAGATGAGGATCCCTATTGATCGAGCAGGAAACTCGTTAGATAGATGACGTTTCCCTGTAGGCGGTAGCTAGCTGGTTGCCCAATACGGAAGATAATTGACTGGTTAAGCCCTCCTGTCGAGGGGCATATCACACGTGAGGCGATGCAGCGTGCGCAGTCCGATTATATTGTTGATTACCTTGTTCCAGACGTGACAGGAGGACAGCTGTGGGGTTAACGGGGGTAGATTGCAAGCGTATTTTGAACTTTAAAAAAAAAAAACATATGAAGAATTTACCAGTAGTTTTAAGAGATCGGTGACGTCACCAGTAGGGCTTTCATAGGACATCTCGAATACGAGGCATTTTTTTTCTTTTGGAGAGTGGTGGGGAAGAGAATTATGGTAAGGGAGTGGAGACGGAGATAAACGGTAACGAGTAGATTGGGGGAGGGTGAAAAGGGGGACGTGGATGCACACGGAGAACGCCGACCACAGCAAGTGAAGAAAGAGGAGGAGGGGTATAAGAAAGTGGGACGGCTGTATAAGAACGCCACAAGGGGCACGCAGCCGCAGGGGGCTACGTGCGCCTCGGCCGCAGGGGGCCGTAAAGGTGTTCGGTAAAGGAAGAAAAGAAAGAAAAGAATATACAAATGTAAATGCTATATTTTACTAATTTTTCTTAGCGGACTATCGTAAGTCCCCAAACTTACGGGGCCAGCTAAAGATCTAAGGCTGTATAGTGTAAACTGTTAGTAAGATAACCGCTACCAAATAGGGGAAGGATAACAAGTGAAACGCTACTATGTCACACGGGGCAGGATCGGGAGGGTGGGGGAACACCCTCACTACCCCACTACAGCACATATGTAAAACACTGTCACCCCATAGGGAGAAACTGATCAAGTATAGCATAGAATGGACACAGGGGACGGACAACAAAATGACGACACCATGGCCGCCTAATGGCAGTCTCGAATCCATATACCCAACATTCACTATTAAACCATCTGCATAACACATACAAGGGGAAGGAGTTGATGCACCACGTAGAGGTGTTTAATTTATGGAGGATGTTCCAAGGGTCCCGACCAGGACCAAACGAAATGTTTATTATGGGGGAACCAATGGAAGAGAAGATTAAGAAGGAAGGAGAGAACGGGGACAAAGAGAGTGAAGGCACACAGAACACGGGGAACGGAGAAGAGGGAGGAGAAAAGAGTAACAACATAAAAGAGAAGGAAATAAAAAAGGAACAGAGCGACGATATACCCCTAGCGAAGGTAGTGAAAAAGGAGGAAGGGGGGTTATATCCTTTAACGGAACTACGAGACATGGTTCAATTAAGGGCAGCTGAGGGGTACTCGAAACCGGCATACAGCCCGCCACCATATACAGCCACAGGTAGCCACACAGAAAGGGAGCAGAGCAGCATGACGGGATCAGCTCGCGCAAAAATACCCGCAGGGGAAGGGGGGATTGACAAAGAGCAAATCACAGGAATAGGACAGGATGACTGGGTAGCTGCGCAGGTATTATTAAAATTACGAGGTTCATTAACAGAAGAAGAGTAGGAGGTAGTAAGGAAAATGGACGAGGACAACACCAGAAAGAGCGAAAGGGAAAGGGAAGAGGGGAAAAGAAAGGGGGAGGAGCTGTTACGACAAAAGGAAGAGATTTTGGAAGAACGATTAGCAGAATTAAGGGATGAGCAGAATACACTGATCAAGCAGCTCGAGAGAGAGGAAAGAGAGAGAGCACAAGAAAGGAAAGAAAGCAAGGATGAGTTGGACAGAATGAGGGAACGAACTGAGGAGAAAAAGAGAGAAGCAGAAAGGGTGAAGGCAGTAGCAGAAAGGGTATCGAGAGCAGCACTGCGTGACAAGAAAAGGGAAGAAGAAGAGAAAGAAAAGGAATTGGAAATATGGAGAAGGAGATTACTATCAGAAACGACAAGGAAATACGAAGAAGGAAGGATGATAGAGGGTATATTAGAGCAGGAAAGAGCGAGATGGGAAAAGAAGAAAGAAGAAGAAAGGATAATGGAAAAGATGAGTATTGAAGTAATGGAAGAATTGAAAAGGAAAAGAGAGGAAATTGGTAGAGAAATAGCGGAGAAAAATGAGGGGGAAAGTGAAGAACGGAGAGGGGGGAGTGAAGTAAGGAGGTATGTACACAGAGACACAGAAGTAGCAACAACCTCAGCACAAAGGGGAGCAATTGGCAATGAAGACAAGGGAGGAACGGATCTAATAGACTTAAGAACAGTGACGATTAAGGGGAAAAAGACAGATTTGGGGTTGCCATTAATGGAGGACGTTTGTAGTGAAGAAGGAGAAGGGATAGAGAAGGAAGGGAGAGAGAGTGAAAGGGAAAGCTTAGATAAATTATACATCACCCGGACAAACGGAGAATCACCATGGATCTGCAGGAGAAAGGAAGACCCGGAGGGAAGTGAGGAGGAAGAGCAAGGAATAGCGGAAAGGCTGACACATGCAGCCACACCGTCACCATCCCGTCCCACATGCTCCACTACCTCACGTTCATTACGTGCAACATGCCCATCTGAACTCGCGCCCTTCTCACACGAACTAACACCCTATGCAGGCAGGCTTAGAGACCTACCTGGACGCAGGCAGGGAGAACGAGTACACACGCCCACATTAAATAAAGGAAATGATAAAAGAAAGGGAAGAGATGGAGGAGAAACAGTTACCAACAGGGGAAATATGGACTCCATTGACGATGTAGAAGACAGGGAAGAAGAGGAGGGGTGTACGGATTCGATTGTGTGGGACCCAAAGGGCCAACCAGGACACAACCTAATGCCACTTCTGGAGAAGGGAGGGGTTATACCACAATACGTCCCCTCGAAGCATGCAGACAAGGAAAATATAAAGTGCAGGCTCCCATCATTAAGTGGAGGTGCGGGAAAATGGATATATGAAATGGAAAAACACACTGCAGGACAGAAATTGGCAGTGGGGGATGTAAAGGGTTTCTAATATCAATATTAGGGGATGCAGCAGATGACATCTGGAAGAGAGCAGGCTTTCCCGGGGTCACAATAACAAACACATCACACGATGGGGCACCATTCGCAAACTGCAGGCATGCTTTATGGCAGGCACTGAGGGTACAGTACCCGGACACATCAGACATAGGAGCAATTACCTCACGCAAGATGCGTGAGAACGAAGATCCTGTTGATTATATCAAGGAAATCCAAGAGAAGTGGCGCATGGAAACTAGAGAACAATGGTACAAGACACCAGCAATATTCTATCATATACTAGTACAAGGGCTCTCAGTAGCAGTCCAGAAACAACTGAAGAAAGTAGTGGGGATGGAAGCAAAAGCATGGCCAGAAATACAACTGACAATAGTGCATCATTGTAGGACATGGCAAGAAAAAATGAAACAAAAGGAAGACGATACGAAAACGGAAGAGGCTAAATTAGTACAGAAAAAACTTACTAAATACACAATGCAAGGTGCACTAATAACTGCACCTGCAACAATGACTCAAAACCCCACACAAGTAGTAGCTGCACAAGATCCCTCCCAAATACAATCATCACAGACTGTAACACAACAGCTGCCGCCACTCCAACCATACACAACTAACATGGGAGGAGGATACTCAACGCCAGGAGCTGGGTATTATAATTACAACAGGGGAAGGGGAGGAATAATGAGGGGGAGAGGATATAGCACACAACAGCAGGGGGGAGGATTTCGAAATTTCTACCCCACCGTGCAACCAGTATACCAGGACAACCCAGGAAGCTTTCCATGGCAGAACAGGGAACCACCGGTGTGTTGGATTTGTGGACTAGTAGGGCACATGTCACGTACGTGTAGAGTGAGACCAGGCACACCATCATGGAGTGAACAGGGACAACAAGGGCCCACACAGGAACAGCAGGGCATCCAGCAACAGCAGATATTGCAAGGGGGAAATGGGCAGCAACAACCAGTAACACAACAACAGCCACAGACATATTCACTGCCACAACAACGGGTAGCGATAACACCACAACCCCAAGTACAGCAAGCACAGCAACCTGCCCAAATCCAAGACCATAACATAACCTCTACCAATACACAACTACAGCAAACACAACTGGGAAGGGTGACGGTCCTGGGACACAACCCTTACACAGGAATTGGTCAATCATTATACCCTCAATAGGACAGCCCACAGACGGCCTTGGTGTGTCCCATCCTGTCGGTAACACCTAATAGTGCGGAGGAACCACGCATAGAGGTAACGATAGGTGACAAAAGATTATCATTCCTTGTTGACACCGGAGCGACCCGGTCTTGCATAAGGGAAGGTAAATTTAAGATGTCAGGTGAAGCCATGAACACCCAAGGATTTTCTGGGGCTAGGGGATTGGTTCCCTTTACTGATAACAATCCCTTATCAATTGGGGATTATGACATGTCAGTCCCGCTTTTATATTCTAGGGCCTCACCAGTAAACATACTGGGGAGAGACATAATGAGCAGGTTGAATATGACGATCTCCTTTACGGAGGACGGCATCATTTGCTCCACTCCAGGAATCAACATGCTCACTGCATGACAAATTATGCAAGCATATTGTGGACAGACAGTGATTAGGGCTGAGCCAGAAGATGGTGAACTGTTCCAGTACGGGACAGACATAGCATTTGCATGGATGCCAGGAATAGAAGGTAAGATCTGGAGGAGGCCAGCAGCCTATTTGTTTAGACCAGAAACACCAGCCAATGAACCAGAAGGAAAGGTGATTGCAGTGAACATAGAGAGCATTATAGCAACTGCTGATTACATTGCAGTACATGCCCATGACGGAGAAGGGAGAGCATGGAGGGCAGTGATAGCGCTAGCAGAGGGATGTAGACTCACCCAGGTGTCAGATGAGGAGCTCTTCTCAGAAGAAAAGGAAGAAGGTGAAATGGTGTTTATGATGAGTGTAGAAATATGGCTTAGAGTGACGTACAAACAAGTGGCACAGAAAATTGCAATGGCACTTGAAACACCCCCATCCACCCCAGTTCCCTTCTTTGAGGAGGATATGGCAAAGGTACCCACATCATTATGGACTACTAGTCCCTATGACGTGGGGTGTATAAAAAGTATAGGGGGAGTAAGAATAAAATTGAAAAAAGGTGCAATACTGTCAGGATTAGTCAGGCGAGTACAAAGGCAGCGAATATGGCAAGGGAAATGTGCACTAAATTACACAGTGAATAGCTTCGAATTAAACTACGTGCGCACAGGAACAACGACTCATGTATGCTAGAACCCAGGAGTGCAAATAGAGTGTGACAACAAAACCAATATATGAAAAGGGATGTGGGGTAAGCACCTGACCGCGAGGAAAGTCGGCAAGCGTCTTACCCCCAATTGCTGTTACAGGTACTGACAGCGCTAAACCCACGTGGAGGGCAAGCAATGACAGGATCTGTGAACTAACACTCTTGATGGTATTAAATAAGGGAACTAAAGAACAGTACTCACGAGGACGAGATAAAACTCTTGAATGTCAGCTAGCCCACGAATCCTGTTGATGAAACTGGGACCCAGAAAGGCTATAACAGCAATGGGAGGAAAACTAAATACCTAAGTTGGAATAGTGATTACAAATTAGTGAGGAAAACATAAGCATTCACACAGGAGCTAGCTACAACCGCACACCACACCTAATAGTCAAATGGGAAATAAATGCAGAAGTGAAATGGAAAACATGGAATGGATCCCAATAGAAAGTAAGGATCAGGAGCAGGGAAAAACGAAATAACCAATGCAAACTTCTCCCTACCCCTCCAAGGAAAAGACAGGAAGCTAATCTAAGAGGAAGGCTAAGGCATACGGGTTTACAGCAGCAAAGGACAGAGTCAAAGAAATATAGAACACAGACAAACTGGGCTGCATCTAAAAGGGGGAAGCACTGAGAAATGCTGCCTGCAAACAGAGGAAGACAAAAAGGGAACCAAGGGAGCAGAAATCAATTAGCGCATGAATCTGAGATTCAGGGCGGAGGAACAAGAAAACAGGAACTAGGAACTAGGTAGAAAGGCAAGGAACAAGGAACAAGGGACTAGTCACAACAGGAACACTGCAAACGATGACCAGCGCTGGACTGAAGTAAGACTGAGGCTTTTAAAGCTACTTAACGAGCACGCGCCTCAGGTGTGCTGATTACTGCACCTGCAGCCACAGCTGTTGCCTATCCTCCACCCAACCTTGTACTGCAAGGGTGGAGGTGGAGCAGTGGGCCAGGCATTCTGGGAAGCATAGTCATTTGGTTAAAGAAGCATGCTGGCTGCCAAAAACCTGGAATGGATCCGGAAGGGAAGTAGCTTGGAAAATAGGGATTTAGCGCTCCCAATTCATCACAGCACTGTAGCATAAGGTTCGGAGGAAAGGTCCAGTAGGGAATAAACCCCAAATCATGCCCCCAAGTGGTGGGAACGGGAGCAAAGGGAGCGAGTCGTGACAGTATACCCCCTCCTACGGCCGTCTTCTGGTGCCCGCCACCCGCACGAGACATCTTCTTTCCATGATGGGAGTGCTTTTTCTTTGGAGGTGGCACTGATGGAAATGGTGGCCTGTGGGCAAAGGCAGACGGACTTCCATGATAGGAGTGCTTTGTCTTTGGAGGTGGTACTGATGGAAACGGTGGCTTCTGGTGAGGAAGAGACTCATGGTTCGAAGAAAGGCATGAAGGACTTGCAGGACCTGAAGCAGAGTTGGAAGGTCCAGGAAGCTCAGTCACTGGGAGTGGACCCTTATAAGTCTTTGAGGAGGGAGGCAGGCTGGTGCAACATGCCTTAGACAATGGTAGAAGCCCTGTTAGCCTTTCTACCGAGAGTGGACATGCGGGAGGTGAGGAAATTGCTGGCTTCAGGAAAGGTTTATGTTCAGCCATTAGAGAAGGTGGCGCGTGAGGTAGAGGTTCAGATTTTCTTCTGTCATCCATCTGGGAAAAGGCTTGTGGTTGAAAGTGACTAAGGTTTGACTGCACATGTTCTATGCCTTGGAGACCTGAAAGTCCAATGGGTTGTACAAGGCTGGTACTCCTGGTGACAGTCGTGTAACCACCTTGTTGCACGTGGGATACAACAGCAGGGACGTTTGGCATACTGATAGGAGTGATAGATGCAGTACTTGGTATTTCAGGCACATTCGCAAAAGGAGCAATAACAGACACATTTTGAACTGCAGCAGTCATTCCCTTCCTTTGGCTACTAGCACCCAACTGGTGCTTCTTGGCGGAATTCTGTTGCACATGTCCTGTAGGTAATACGCCGGTCTGCACCACCCCCTGTGCACACCCAGGTGAGTGGTTCTGACTCACCACTTGGTCCAGCTTGATGACTCTGAAGCAGGAGCTGGCAAAAGTCTCAAACTCTGATGCTGCATTTTTAGGAGGCTCTGATGCTAAAGTGAAGCAGTTGGGAGAATCGTCTTGTGGAAAAGGCAGGCATTCTGGTGCTCCTCCTGAAGCAAAAGAAAGGCAAGCTAGACGTTCATCAAGAGTAAATGGTTGGGATTCAGGAGGAATCGCTGGAGCAGAAGAAAATACAGCAGGATCTGATGGTGTAGACAGGTATACCTCTGATATTGGCAGCGAGGCTAAGCAGGATACAGGCGTCTCATGAACTGAAGGCAAATACTCAGTATACTCCGGGACTGAAGACATGCACTTTTGATGGACTACCGGAGGCTCTAAAGCTGAAGGATGATCTGCAGGATGAGTCACTGTAGCTGAAGACAGGCAGGCCAGGGGAAACCTTGAGGCTGAAGGCATGCAAGCTGAAGCAATCTCGGTTGCTGGATACAAACATGTCCAGGTCTTTGGGACTGGCTCTTGAGTAAATGGCAGACATGGCAGCGGTTCATTGGTTGAAGACACGTGTGCTAAAGATGACTGCAGGGCTGTGGATTGGATCATAGAAGAGTCAATGGTTGTAGGAGGACAGACAGAAGTCTCAGAAGTTGACAGACACATTGGTGGCTCAGGAATGGAGGGCACCTTTAGGGCAGCAGACTCCTTGGCACCAGTAACCAAAGACTGAGCTGTACCCTTGCAGTCCCTTTCTTTAGTGGGTGACACAGAGTCTCTTTCTTTGTAGAAGTCAAAATCAACCAGTGGAATCACCATAGTAAAGTCTCGGTTAATCAGGATTTCGTCAATTGTCCATTCCTCTGTTTTAGCTTCTGAAAGAGGCAGATTAACAATCAACAGTTCAGGAATCGCCTGCCGGTTTTTTGGTTCTGTATACTGTGGAATGAGTCCATCAGAACATTAAATCTGTACTGTCTCTGACTGTTCGTATTGATCAGAATTGGCAGAAGGAAGAGTGAACCCAGAGGTAACATCGTTTTCCACATCAGCTTTAACATCTACTTCAGTCTCAGCAGCTGTATCAAGAGCAGGGCCTAAGCCTACTGTAGTGACTGAATCTGTGTATGCCACCATTGTGGATTGTGTTTGGAAATCAGAAGCTTGTATGTGTGCTAGCTCAGAATTATGACAAACTGCTACACAGGAAATTTTAGGTAAAGGAGTGGCTTGTAAATCTTCAGTTAACTGCAATCCCTGACAAACAGCAGAACCATTGTTAGAAACTGTGCCCAGATTAAGCGCTGTGCTAGAAGAAAGACTTTCACTCCCAATAGATCTAACATATTGACAAATATCATGGTTTACCAAAGTCTCTGCACTCAGGGGCTGAACAGTGTTCACTTCATCAACATCAACGGATAAAGTCTGAGGTGTATTCAGTAAAGAGTGCAAGGTTTTATTCTCCTCTTGTAAAGAAATGAATTCTTGTCTTAACTCCTCAAGCTTAGCTCTTAGCATGCCCTGCATTAACTGTACATCACTGTCAGTGGGCACAGGGGGAGGCATAGTGGCATCAGGGCTGGATCCTGCACTAGCAATCTGGATGTGCACCGATTGTGCATTGTCCTCTACTGCTTTCAGGTTCTGAGATTTATACTTTCTCTTACCAACTTGGTCTGTGTTTCCCTTAAGCAAACTATTGACATTAGACCTCTTGGCATTAGGGACTACAGTATGTACTTGTGCAAAGGAGTATGGTTTAGACTGAGGGTAGAAAACAGAAGTTATGCAAGGAACCCCTCCATTCTTTATGTTTGTACCATGAAACTGTTCTATCTGAGATGAAGCACAACTGGAATCATGGGGTTCAACAACAGAGGTACTCTTGTATAATAAGTCTAACAGTGCGTTGTTTTCTGCGGCTAAGGCTTGCGCTGACATAGAATCTGGATCAAAACAAAAGACAGAACTAGGATCAGGCAATGTAGGATGTGCCATCCTATGGGAAAAATACTTTGCACGTAAATGCCCATTCGTGACAAGGAGTTCATTTAAGTCAGGACTAGTGATTTGATTGTCACAGGTAAATGTAGGGGAAGCTTTCTGTACAAACATGTTAGAGGCCTTGCTGCCTTTCTTTCTTGCCATATTCAATGGGAATTTTGGGCTGGTCATTCTGTCAGGATTAGTCAGGCGAGTACAAAGGCAGCGAATATGGCAAGGGAAATGTGCACTAAATTACACAGTGAATAGCTTCGAATTAAACTACGTGCACACAGGAACAACGACTCATGTATGCTAGAACCCAGGAGTGCAAATAGAGTGTGACAACAAAACCAATATATGAAAAGGGATGTGGGGTAAGCACCTGACCGCGAGGAAAGTCGGCAAGCGCCTTACCCCCAATTGCTGTTACAGGTACTGACAGCGCTAAACCCACGTGGAGGGCAAGCAATGACAGGATCTGTGAACTAACACTCTTGATGGTATTAAATAAGGGAACTAAAGAACAGTACTCACGAGGACGAGATAAACCTCTTGAATGTCAGCTAGCCCACGAATCCTGTTGATGAAACTGGGACCCAGAAAGGCTATAACAGCAACGGGAAGAAAACTAAATACCTAAGTTGGAATAGTGATTACAAATTAGTGAGGAAAACATAAGCATTCACACAGGAGCTAGCTACAACCGCACACCACACCAAATAATCAAATGGGAAATAAATGCAGAAGTGCAATGGAAAACATGGAATGGATCCCAATAGAAAGTAAGGATCAGGAGCAGGGAAAAACGAAATAACCAATGCAAACTTCTCCCTACCCCTCCAAGGAAAAGACAGGAAGCTAATCTAAGAGGAAGGCTAAGGCATACGGGTTTACAGCAGCAAAGGACAGAGTCAAAGAAATATAGAACACAGACAAACTGGGCTGCATCTAAAAGGGGGAAGCACTGAGAAATGCTGCCTGCAAACAGAGGAAGACAAAAAGGGAACCAAGGGAGCAGAAATCAATTAGCGCATGAATCCGAGATTCAGGGCGGAGGAACAAGAAAACAGGAACTAGGAACTAGGAACTAGGTACAAAGGCAAGGAACAAGGAACAAGGGACTAGTCACAACAGGAACACTGCAAACGATGACCAGCGCTGGACTGAAGTAAGACTGAGGCTTTTAAAGCTGCTTAACGAGCACATGCCTCAGGTGTGCTGATTGCTGCACCTGCAGCCACAGCTGTTACCTATCCTCCACCCAACCTTGTCCTGCAAGGGTGGAGGTTGAGCAGTGGGCCAGGCATTCTGGGAAGCATAGTCATTTGGTTAAAGAAGCATGCTGGCTGCCAAAAACCTGGAATGGATCCGGAAGGGAAGTAGCTTGGAAAATAGGGATTTAGCGCTCCCAATTCATCACAGCACTGTAGCATAAGGTTTGGAGGAAAGGTCCAGTAGGGAATGAACCCCAAATCATGCCCCCAAGTGGTGGGAACGGGAGCGAAGGGAGCGAGTTGTGACAAATACTCCCCAGAGTAAAACAGTACCCACTATCAAAAGAAGCAGATGAGGGCATATATGAAACAATAACGGCCCTTATAAATAATGGCATATTGGTACCATCAGAATCACCATGTAACACAGCTGTATACCCAGTGCGCAAAGCTAAAAGGGGGTCTAAGCGCTTCATACAGGACCTCAGGCCCTTGAACAACATAGTGGAAGCAGAATACCCCATAGCAGCGAACCCGGCCACAATATTGTGCGGCATTCCAGCAGAGGCATCACGATTCACAGTGATAGACCTCAAAAATGCCTTTTTCGCAATACCCCTGCACCTAGACTCACAAGATCTGACAAGCTTCACGTACAGGAACACAAAGTGGAAACACACCAGATTGCCACAAGGCTACTGCGAGTCACCCTCAATCTTCAACAGGGTAATACAGATGGATTTGGGTAACATTGAAGTGGAAAGCACAGTGTTGCAGTAGGTTGATGACATAATAATTTGCAGCACAAGCGAAAGAAGATGTAGAGAGGACTCATTGAGGATGCTGACGGTATTGGCTGAAAAGGGTTACAAGGTAGACAAGGAGAAGTTACAGTACTGTCAGGAACAGGTACTTTACATTGGTCAGCTCATATCTCAATACGGAAGAAAGATTGCACCACAAAGAGCACAGGCTATTTCAAAAACGCCGCCGACCCACACAGTGAGGGAACTGCAGCAGTTCCTGGGATTGTGCAACTACTGTAGAGCCTGGGTATTTGATTACAGCTCATACATAAGACCCCTACTTGAGGATTTAAAAGAAGCTAACAAAGGGGAGAAGAAGTTGGGGTGGACAAAGGAAATGAAAGAGGCTTTTGATGAACTGAAAGATGCAATATCAACTGCTCCGGTGCTGGCCACCCCAGATTATGAAGGACAATTTTTTTATATTTTCACATTGCGACTCAGCAGTAATGAAAGCAGTGTTGGCTCAAAAAACAAGCATGGGCTACAAACCAGTAGCGTTTTACAGTGGTCACTTGGATCCTGTGATGTTAGGACATTTCCCTTGCGGACAAGGTCTCGCCGCAGCTGCCTTTGCGGTAGAGAAAGCATCAGCAATCACAATGGGGTGCTCAACCACACTATTTGTGGAACATGCACTATTTGCAATATTGAACAAGCCTAAGTCCACACTAACCACGCAGAGGGCGTCAGGTTATGAGATCATCTTATCTAGACCAGAACTATCAATTGTTAGATGCAGCACGGTTAACCCTGCAAGGTTTATAGCAGAAGTAATTGAGGAAGGAGATTATGCACACGATTGTACGCAGACTACCGAAATGTACTCGTGTACTAGAAAGGTTGAAGAGAACGCACTAGATGGAGGTGAGCTCTTGTTCATTGATGGGTCCTCAACAATAGACCAAAGTGATGGGATAAGGAGAACTGGGTCAGCAGTGGTAAAAATGACAGAGGAACCGGTGTGTGTGGCGATGAAATGTGTACAATTACCACAGCATTACTCTGCTCAAGCAGCCGAATTGGTTGCACTGATCTTGGCCTTGAAGGAAAGTTTTGACAAACGAGTGACTATATATTGTGACAGCGCATATGTCACGTCTACTGTCCACTCCGGATTGTCCAAATGGAGGAGAAGAGGGTTTAGGAGAGCTGACGGCACCCCAGTGCAACATGCTCTCTTGTTGGCTGAACTAATTGAAGTAATAAATGACCCCCAAGAATTAGCTTTAGTAAAATGTACCGCACACACCAATGGAGAAGATCATATCTCAAAAGGGAATGCAGCAGCCGACGCACATGCGAAGTATGCTGCATATTTTGGTGAGATATGGAACCCCCCAGAGGCAGAGGGAGGGGAATAGCTAAGGAGATGTTGATAAGAGAAGGGTACACCCATCTCCCAGCCACACAGATAATGGAGTTACAAGCGGCTGCACCAATGGCAGAAAAAGAAATATGGGTAAAAAGAGGATGTACAATGTCACCAACGGAGGCACTATGGCGCCAGGGTAACACTGGAAAGATGGTAATGCCATAGGCACTATTGAATACCGCCCTGAGTCAACTCCACCACCCAGCCCACACAGACAAGGAAGTTATTGCAGCACGAATTAGGGAAGATTGGTTCTGTCCCGAGTTAGACTCCCATGTGACGAATTTTATCAGCAATTGTCTCACTTGTCAACAGTTCACGGCCGGTCACACGCTGAAGGTGATAAAAGGTACTATACCCGGCCTGAGGGACCCTTCCTGCACATCCATATTGACTATGTTGATATGATCAACGTATGTCAAGGAAATAGGTATATGATTGTAGTAGTATGCCCATTCTCCAGGTGGATTGAGGCAGGACCCTGCTCACACCCAGATGCATTCAGAGCAGCTAAATTTCTAGTGAGGGAGGGTTTCCCCAGGTGGGGAGTGTGCGAGGTACTGCGGTCAGATTATGGTCCGCATTTCGCTAATGAAATGTTCCAGCACATCACATCCTTACTGAACATCAAGCATAAATTTGCATGTGCATATCACCCGCAGGCCAACGGTTTATGCAAACGCCTGAATGGCCTACTGAAGGAGGCAATTGCAAAGATACAGCAGACAACAAAGAAGAGTTGGCTGTATTGCCTTCCGCTAGCCCTATTTGAGCTAAGGAATAGACCAGGCTCCGACCACCACCTCACCCCTCACGAGGTGGTGACCGGACGACAAATGCGCCTCCCTCTAACGCCTACATCAAGAGCATTCACAGACTATGAAAATACAGCAATTGTTCTTGGTGATGAAATGTACCAATATGTGTCTTCCTTGATTACTAGTGTGGTGTTTGTGTCTCAACAGCTCAAACGCACGCGGGGCGGGTCTAAGAGTGATCAACAAGAAGATGCGGATAAAGAATTGGAAAAGGGAAAACTGTGCAAAATTGCTAAAGGTGACCACGTACTACTCCGCAATTTCAACAGAAAGTGGAACAGCCCACGCTTCACTGGCCCCCACCTGGTAGAGGAAGTATCAACGAGAGCCGTAAAGTTACAAAACAAACGTGCCTGGAATCACCTACATGACGTAAAGATCTACAAACTCCAGACCCGCCCTAGCGCCACCGACAGGGCCATTGGAAGAACAGCAACAACGTCATCCACGGAGGAAGAGACTTCTACCACAGCCAACGACCAAAGTGTCTCCCTACCCCACCACCCCCCAGGTTATCCAGAGACAACTACTGAAATAGAGAAGGGTAATTCCCATACCACCCATCCCATGGTCACACGATCAAAGAGTAAAGAGACTTCCGCCAGTTGAGCTCTAAGTCCTCTGCCTATCAACCTCCTACCCACTGCAGTAATAACCCGACTGAAGGACATCATCTTGCACATATACACATGTAAACACTTGAATGTTCTTTTTTCTCTCGCACATGCAGGTACCGTGTATTATTGTACTGCTAAGAAAACAGATAACTAACAAGGTTCACTGCCCAGGAGTAGATGCTACCCTCAGACGATAACTACCCTGAAGAGCTATCACACCAATTTGTCTATCACATAAAAAGGCCAAAGTACCTGAAAAGAAGGAGGGTACGTGTCTACTACACAGCATTTATCTTGGCCATAGAACAATCAATGCCCCATCTGCACCAATACTTGCCTGTCCTAAGAGATAGATCACTTAGAGTGGCGTGGGAACAGCTCTTCGCCTGGGCACTGAACGACTACTTGATAGGGAGAGCTTGAAAACCACAACTAACACTAATAACAAGCATATTGAGAATTTTCAGGCGGGCAACTCTAACGTCGCAAGAATTAGCTGCCGGACTGCAGCAAGGTAAGAGCAAAATGCCGGTGAGACTAGCCTCTGTAATAAAGATGATAGGGATTTTGATGATCACCGGGTTCTTGGCTGCCTCTGTATGGCAGAACAGTTATGCTATCAGTATTTTGGCTGTACCCAAACCTAATATACCCCCACCCACTGCTGCAACAGGCGCTACGTCAGGTGGTACTCGCAAAATTCCACACAAGGGAAATAGAGTTAAACGCAGCACATACTCAGATAATAAAGGTATTGACAACTACATACAACATTCAGCACACGTCTCGAACAACATGTGGTACCAACACATGACTCAAATAGGTAAGCAGACAACAGAAGACAGCTGCTACGTCTGCTCATTGATCCCATACGCCATGAGCGCTTCTCGGACATTCGTTGCCACGGAAATAGATGAGAAGACAGCACGATGTATAATATACCTGGCACTGTTCCAAACGAAAGGGAGATTTCAAGGGACGGTGGTGAAACTGGTGTGGAAAACACAAGACACTTATCCATACGAAAACAACTTCCTCAAGACTTATTTGAGTTACCACAAGAGCAGTTTGCATTTGAAGGCCTTCAGATACATGACAAGTGGTCCTGAAAAGGGAGAAACAAAGGAAGTAACACTACAATACCTATCATGTGACTGGTACGCCACTGAAGTTCCTGGTAAACAAGGATGTTGGGAAAGACCACTGGTAACAATAACAGGGAAGGTGTACATGGACAACAAATGGGACATAGGAGTGATTGGCAGCAACATGGTAACAAGAGAAAATATTACAACTATTAATGAACACAACGACAGATGCTGGACGATTTGGGTCAAGTATGTACCCATGCTAACGTGGATAGAGAAGGATGAAGACCCAATAACCATACTGCCGCTGTCTGCACCTAAGGTGTGCTACCAACATAGAGGAGAAGTGGACGTGGGATACAACACCAACTGTGCAAGCGTGACAGAGTTACCTGAGGGGGGAGCAGGAACAGCAGTATTAATGGACCATTACTGGGCCTGCAGAGACAAGGCATACCACACACTGCCCCCTCTGTGGAATGGTATATGCACAATGGTACACATTAATGTACCATCACTAGTGGTGCCCCAGAAACATGTGAATGCGGCAAACTTCCCCAAAATGGATGAAGGAAACAAGAGGAAGAAGAGATCTGTACAACCTCAGACGGGGCCAGAAAGCCAAAACAACGGCAACAACACTGTCCTGAATAGAAAGAAAAGACAAGGAGAAACTCTGACAGGAAATTACCTATGGGGAAGGTCGGAAACAGCACTCACTTCAATCCTGCCAGAATATAGACTATTCAGCAGAGCAGCAATGTTCTTCTCCTCAATAATACATCCGGGACTGCAGGCTTACGCAAACGCGAAATGGCTCCAGGTAACTCGATGGGAACTAATGATGACAATTAACTCTACATAAATGGATTCAACGCAATAAATGAGGAACTGCGAGCAGTGAGGATGGTAGCACTACAGAACAGATATGTACTGGACCTCCTCACAGCAATGGAAGGAGGAGTTTGCGCAAAGATAGGACGATCATGCTGCACATTCATTCCTGCTAACGATGCTGACAATGGTACTCTGACAGTAGCAGTATCACAATTGGCCCAGAGGTACTCCAAAATGGTGGATGAAAGTAAAGGTGTGAAAAAGGATGACAGCTGGTTTTCGCTATTATGGTCATGGATGCCATCTTGGCTGTCGGACGGACTGAAGATTATAGTTGGATGTATTATTTTGGCTGGAGCTGCACTGATCATAATAAGATTTTGGAAGGCCCGGAAGGCTCGCACCACAGAAGAAATGATCAAAATGGTTGGTATGCACCCCTTGATGCCGGCAGATGATGGCCAACACACAGGCGCAATAATAAAAGAAAGAGAGAAATTGCGCAACCAGATCATCACCAATCACCTGGACCCACCATCTGTAAAGCTCGAAAACCCAAGAAACCCAAGGAGCTACATAGGGAAATGGGTATACTGCACACCTGGAGGAACCTGTGTATATATGTATTGGTCATTCGAAGACCATGTCAACCACTATGGACATTTGGGAGGAGTAACTAAAATATGGAGAGTGAGAGGAGATAAGGAAAAGGATATGTTTGTGGTCGACAAGTCGACCAGAGGGGGGACTGAAGTGGGAGAATGGAACAAAAGGCTCCCACCAATCCCCTCACACCACTGGACCAGAGGATCACGGCCTAGGCACCCGCCACGAGAGGAGTTTGCCCATCTACCAGACGACCAAATACCCTGGTACAGGAACATACGGCTGTGCCCACCCGCCTGCCCTGCCCATGCCGACACCTGCGACATGGATGGACTCGACTGAACCATCCAACACTAAATCAACACATCGTTAGAGATGCCATGACGACCCAGCCTACGGTCGGCACACCCGTGCAAACATGCACACTGGACACTCCCACACCAATCCACACGAAGAACATATTCAGTGCTATGACGTAGGTGACGGACACACTCACCGACGCGCATCTTTATTATTTTTCACATAGGCTTTTCAAAATGCAGAAACGCACGACGCACAATGAACTCATCCAAAACGCTTGCTCACGCTTCTCCTAAACCCATGTATTACAATGAGAAATATAACGATGACCTGATACTGGGGATAAAGCAATATGATACCATAACCCAAAGCGCTGTGTATCAAATGGTTCCACCTGTGCACCAGGCCCAAGTAGGCCGCAAGCAAGAACTTCCATGAACATTGAATGAGCAAGAGTACAGTTGCTGACCCTGCAGAATGAGCCCGGCGAGAGCAGACAGTCAAGGGCACAATGTTGCAAACTCGCATGCCGCGAGCCGACGCCAAGGTCACACCTACAAATTAAGCCAGGCTCAGGAGAAGGGAGGCGCCTGGATCCCCCGTTTCAGGACACAGGCAGATACAATTAAGCGACTCAATGGACATCTGTGGCGGTGGGAGTAGTCGGCCTTCCAGCATATGAATAAATCTTCACATTGTCTGCACATACCCATAGTGAAACATTGTTGCAAATGACAGGTGCACCGCGAGCTGGGAACAGCGATGGTCCCAGACTGGGGGGCTCGCGAATGGACCATCAGAACATGGGTCTCTTATCACTGGCGCCATTAACATTAGCCAATCCTCAGGGGTCTTCATGTAACAATTTTCATGTATCGAATTGAAGGGACAACCCATGTATACCACCTGACTAACCCTTAACCACTAATATCGCTCTGTATACGTATGCTATACTAACCCTACCACTCGAGGAACCAATCCAGAGTGGCGATAGGTTTTTTGCGAACTTTCCAAGGTGACGCAAGTAGCGCGTCATACTAAGGTAAAAA
Source organism: Ambystoma mexicanum (assembly GCF_040938575.1). Taxonomy (NCBI): domain Eukaryota; kingdom Metazoa; phylum Chordata; class Amphibia; order Caudata; family Ambystomatidae; genus Ambystoma; species Ambystoma mexicanum. The sequence goes on along the minus strand of NC_090936.1, from coordinate 37,843,522 downwards.
GGGCCTGCAAGCCCCACAATGAGAGAGAGTGTCAGGACGGACGCGTACGATCCTTGACCCATCCCTGCCGTTTTGTTTCATAAACAGCAGAATCACCTTGCTCCTTGCGTGTGTCTCATACTCAATTTTTTGGGATATACAGGAGGGGTTGGGGCCTCCCTGCCCGGAGGTCCGCGGACGGCCCAGCCGACCCCGGCAGAACTTCCCCCCGACAAGTGGATGCCTTTGCCTCTACTTTCTCTGATCCTCCTACTTCTGCGGCTGACTCACACTCTGACACAGCCCTCTTGTAACGCTCACCTGATTCTCGCAGAGGCGCCGGTCTTGACTGGGCGACTACCGTATCTTCAAAGGTGATGTGTAGCACCCGATTGGCTCTTTGGGTTGGACCTCTGTGCACTGTATGCCTGACGTGTAGAGTAAGATGTCTGCAGATAGAAAATATGGGGTTAATGAACTGGGGTTATTGGGGTGTCCCTATCTCTTTCCTCTTCTCCTCTCCTGTAGACCCCCAAAGGTTAACGCTCTCACCTTAGGTAAGTGAATGCCGAGCTCTCCATCTGCCTCGGGGCAGGGTGCTGTAGCCAGTTTCTTCACTGGATAGGTAGCACAGGCCTCTTGACTTCAGAGGACTGCTGTCTGTCGTTTACTGCACGAACGGTAAGTTTTGAGTCATTCAAATGTCTTTTTAAAGTCTTTAGTAATGATGTCTCTTGTTTTGCAGGGTTCCGGCGATGGCGGATGACGGGCTGAAGTAAGTTGAAGATGGAGCCCGTGTGATGAATAGAAGCGCCTGGAAGCACGTGAGTAAGCGCTTGTTGCCTGTTTCACGATGCGCTCTAACTGTCTTTTTATTTTGCAGGTACGAGTTCGGAGCGGCTGCAGGGTGCCGGAATACCCACTGGATTAGATGTGGAAAGGAGTAATGGCACGTGAGTATTAAAGTTCCTCAATGTCTTTAAACGCACCTTGTTTTGTCTTTCAGATGCGGATGCAGCACCGAAGGCCTCCGGAGCGTGCGAAGAGTTGGTAAGCTTTTGTCTTTCAGATGCCGGAATGCAGTATGAAGACCTCCGGAGCGCACGAAGAGTAGGTAAGCCTTTGCCTTTCAGATGCCGGAATGCTAACCTGTTCTTTCTTGTCTTTATAGGTGTTGCTGAAGACTGGATTCAGGATGGTAAGCCTTTTTCCTTAGGCCCAGGACTGGATGCAGAAGACACGATGAGCGTCCTGCTGCAGAGGGTGCAGAATAACGCAAAGCAAGATTCATCCACCGGGTGTGGTTTAAATAGCCTCCTGTAGTGCTTAGGTGTCTCCTTCCACAGCCACGCCTAAGTAAGAAAAGAGTTCCTGGTAAGAAAAGAGTTCCTGCCTTCCAGAAGAGTTCCAGTGTTCTAAATCTAGGGAGTGGCTCCAGCCCCACCCAACAGGAAAAGTAGTTCCAAACAGAAGAGGATCAGAGGCTCAACTGGCAGGCAAGTAAGCAGCATGGTCTGCTGCAGGTAAGTCCACCCAAGCATTATGAGCCCGGCGCTTCCAGCGCTGGGACTGGGCATATTTATGAGCCTGGTGCCACTGGCGCCAGGACTGGGTCCAAAAGGTCCCAATTGGGACTGGTTGGCACTCGGAACCTGGGTTATGGATCTGCTTCCAAGGGAGTTGGGAAAACCCTGACCTTTTGGAAGCAGAGATCATGACAGTACCCCCACTCAAGGCCCCTCCCAAACCGGGCTTCTCCGGGGGTTTTGGCTTGTCAGGAAATGTTCGGTGAAATCTTTTGATTAGGCGAGGAGCGCGGACATATTCAGCAGGTTCCCAGGATCTCTCTTGGGGGCCGTAGCCTTTCCAGTCAATTAGGTAGAATAGTTTAGATTTGGAGATCTTGGAGTCCAGAATGCTTTTGACTTCAAACTCGAGTTCTCCATCCACTAGGATAGGTTTTGGAGATTTGGTTAGTCGGGTTTGAGGTTGCACGGGTTTTAATAGAGAGACGTGGAAGACCGGATGTATCTTCATGTGCGGGGGCAAGTCCAAATTGACCGCTACTGGGTTTACTATGGTAGTGATGGAATAGGGACCAAGGTATCTTGGGTTGAATGTGCGTGGCCCTTTTAGAGATAGATATTTGGTGGATAACCAGACTTGATCCCCTACTTGATAGTGAGGGGCTTCCTTCCGATGTTGATCTGCTCCTTTCTTGTATTGTTCTTTAGCCCTTTGAAGGTGAGAAACAGCTTCCTTAAAGGCTTGGGTGATTGTAGAATGCAGGTAGTCTACTGCTGGTGTTTCAAGATCTTGGAGGGGATCCAACTCCGAGGTTCGAGGGTGACTGCCGTACAAAAGAAAAAACGGGGTTTTCCCAGTTCCCGAATGGACAGAGTTATTGTAGGCATACTCGGCTATCCAAAGGATATCTTTCCAAGTTTTTTCAGTTTGTTGCAGCATGCAGCGTAAATACTGTTCCAGAGTTTGATTGGTCCTCTCGGTTTGTCCGTCGGTCTGAGGGTGGTGACTGGTCGATAGTCTCACATCAATTTGAGCCGACCGACAGCAACTTCGCCAAAAATGAGAAATAAATTGACTACCTCGATCCGAAATTAGAACCGAAGGAAAACCGTGCAGTCGGACGATGTTTTCGAGAAATTCTCGGGCCAGAGTTGCTGCTGTTGGCAAGCCTTTGAGCGGAATGAAATGCGCCATCTTGGAGAATAAGTCCACGATTACTAGAATCGTATTGTATCCGGAGCATGGAGGTAGATCGGTGATGAAGTCCATAGAAAGCGTATGCCAAGGGCGAGGTGGGATGTCAATAGGGCGTAAGAGGCCTGCTGGTCTTTTCTTTTTACTCTTGTTTTGGGCGCATACTCCACAGGACATTATAAAGTCTCTGATATCTTTTTTCCAAGACGGCCACCAGAAGTAGCGCTTGATCTTTTCTGAGGTCTTGGCTATACCGGGATGACCTTCCATTAAAGAGTCGTGATAACAAGAGATTACTTTTTTCTGTAAATCTGTGCTGGGTAGGTATAATCGTTCTTGGAAATACAATAAGTTGTCCTTTACTGCAAAGTCCTTTCCCTGCAGATGCCAATTCTGTATATCTGCTGGAGTTACAAGTTGCCTGGCTTTGTCCTTAACTTCCTCTATGGATTCTGTGGCGATTACTCCCAGAATTCTTTGTTCGGGAATGATTGGTACAGGTTTAGGGTTGATCAAGTGTTCTTCCACTCCCATCCGAGAAAGGGCATCGGCTTTATCGTTCTTTGTACCAGGTCGATAGGTAATTATGAAGTCAAACTCGGCAAAGAATAATGCCCAACGGAGTTGTCTAGAGGATTGGGCTTTTGCGGTTTTCAAATATTGCAGGTTTCGGTGATCCGTAATCACAGTAACAGTGTGTCGGGCCCCCAGCAGATAATGCCGCCAAGCCTTAAAGGCAGACTTGATAGCCAGAAGTTCCTTGTCAGTAATCGTGTAATTGACTTCAGGAGGCGAGAATTTGCGGGACCAAAATGCCACGGGATGCAACTGATTGGTTACCGGGTCCTTTTGTGATAGAACTGCCCCCATGGCAAGGCTTGAAGCATCAGTTTCCACGATGTAGGGGAGCTCGGGGCGAGGGTGTTTTAAGATTGGTGCAGAGATAAATTTAGTCTTCAAATCCTGGAAAGCTTGTTCTGCCTCGGTAGACCATTCAAAACGTTTGTTTTTCTTTAACAAGGCAGTGATGGGCTGGACTATTCGAGAGAACTCTGGGATAAACCTGCGGTAAAAGTTAGCGAAGCCTAACATGCTTTGCACACCTTTTACGGAGGATGGTGATGGCCATTTGAGAACTGCATCGACCTTCTTTGAATCCATACGCACTCCGCCAGGTGATAATATGAATCCCAAGAATTCAACTTCAGTCACGTTGAAAACACATTTTTCCAACTTAGCGAAAAGTTTGTGTTGACGCAATCTTTCGAGGACCATTTTCACGTGTTTCCGATGTTCAGATTCCGATGAAGAATAAACGAGGATGTCGTCAATGTAAACAACAACACATACATCTATGAGCTCTCTGAGGACATCGTTCATAAAATATTCAAAGGCGGCCGGGGCATTGCAAAGTCCGAAGGGCATGACCTGATATTCAAATAGCCCATACTTGGTGCGGAAGGCCGTCTTCCATTCATCGCCCTCTTTTACTCGTACCAAGTGGTAAGCTCCTCTAAGATCCAGCTTTGTATATATGCATGCTTTTCTGACTTGGTCCAGGAGTTCAGGGATCAAAGGTAACGGATATCTATTCTTAACAGTGATCTGGTTCAGGGAGCGATAATCGATACAAGTTCTAAGGTCTCCTTCCTTTTTTGGAACGAAGAACAAAGCTGAAGAAGCAGGGGACTTGGAAGGACGAATAAACCCATTTGCCAGGTATTGATCCAGGTATTGTCGAAGGTGAAGGTTCTCAGGCTCGGTGAGGGCATAAATTCTACTACAAGGAGGAGTAGATCCAGGTATCAGGTCTATCTGGCAGTCATAAGACCTATGAGGAGGTAGAGAGTTAGCCTGATCCTTCCGGAAAACATCTTGGTATTCTAGGTATTCGGGAGGTAACTGGGGAGTCTCTGAAGAAATTGCGGCCAGTGCAACACCAGGTGGAGGGTGACAAGTAGAGACACATTCTGGAAACTGGACCGTTCTTGCTCGCCAATCGATCAGAGGATTGTGTTTCTCTAACCAAGGTATTCCTAGAATAATCTGAAACTGAGGGGCCTTGATCACATCGAACACGATCTTCTCATGGTGTCCATCTTGACTAACTAGCGTCACTTCTTGAGTGGTATGCGTTACTGGCCCGGAGGCTATCTCCGTACCATCCACCGTAGTAATGACGTCCTTTACAGCCTTGGGACAAAGAGTTAGATTCATCCTCAAAACCATTTCATGATCCACATAATTGCCGATGGCACCGCTGTCGACGTAAGCTTCAATTGCATGTAATCGATCCGGATTATCAGGGCTAATGAGGACCATAGGTATCACGAAATGCGAGGTCACGGAACTGGTTTTTACGCTCGGCAAGAGGACCTCTATTCTTGTCGGGCGAGGTCGTTTCCCTGCTCAGAGTTTGTAACTTTGGTAACTGCAGCTCCTACTGCCTTCTTGGCAGGTTTCACCGGACAGTCTCGAAGAAAGTGCCCTGAGTTTCCGCAATATAGGCATAATTTCAACTGTTTCCTCCTTTCCCGCTCCCGTTGTGTTAGGGGACCTTTCAGACCCCATATTTGCATGGGTTCCCCGGAGTCTACTCCTTTGGAAGGAGTTGGCGGTTTGGAAAATACTCGAGCATCAAACTTGGAACGATCGGCCTTCCTGTTCTGCAGCCTGTGATCTATTTGAACAACCAAGTCTATGTAATCTGAACAGTCTTGTGGGGGATTCACTACTTGGGCTAAAACGTCTTTGAGCTCTCCACGTAGACCTCTATAAAACAGCGTAATCCTTTTGTCCTCAGGCCATTGAGTTTCCACTATTAGTCTATTGAAAGATGCAATATAAGCCAAAAGGTCTTGATTACCCTGTCGCAACGAAAGAAGCTCATTGTCCAAAGCCTGCCCCTGTGAATGTCTTGCGAACAGTTTTTCCATACTAAGCTGAAAGGCTTGAAAATCATGGAGAACCGGATCATCTTGATGAACTAGAGGGATCGACCAGTCTGCCGCATTGCCACTAAGGTACGAAAGTACAAAAGCTACTTTAGCTTGATCAGTTGGAAAGGCTGCTGTCCGGCATAAGAAGTGCAACCGGCACTGATTGATAAATACTGCAAACCTCTTTGGGTCACCAGAAAATCGCTCGGGCGGGGCCAGAGGTACATTCCCAGGTAGGTTGATCTGCACTGGATTCATAGAGGATGTTGAAGGAAGATTTGCCCCTGATGCGGGTAACGGGGTCTGTCCGGCTTGTGACTGTAGCACTTGTCTAGCAAGATTGTCTGTTCTCTCCTTGGAAATAATTAGTTCCCTTCTTAGAGCATTCGTTTCCTGACGAGTTGCATGCACTTCTGCCCTTAGTTCCCCAAGTAACCGGGCTAGGGGGTCAGTATCCGAGGTTTCCATAGCGCCTGGGCGAGAGTTTTGCGGTAGGCTTTGCGTTCTGTAACGCTCACCTGATTCTCGCAGAGGCGCCGGTCTTGACTGGGCGACTACCGTATCTTCAAAGGTGATGTGTAGCACCCGATTGGCTCTTTGGGCTGGACCTCTGTGCACTGTATGCCTGACGTGTAGAGTAAGATGTCTGCAGATAGAAAATATGGGGTTAATGAACTGGGGTTATTGGGGTGTCCCTATCTCTTTCCTCTTCTCCTCTCCTGTAGACCCCCAAAGGTTAACGCTCTCACCTTAGGTAAGTGAATGCCGAGCTCTCCATCTGCCTCGGGGCAGGGTGCTGTAGCCAGTTTCTTCACTGGATAGGTAGCACAGGCCTCTTGACTTCAGAGGACTGCTGTCTGTCGTTTACTGCACGAACGGTAAGTTTTGAGTCATTCAAATGTCTTTTTAAAGTCTTTAGTAATGATGTCTCTTGTTTTGCAGGGTTCCGGCGATGGCGGATGACGGGCTGAAGTAAGTTGAAGATGGAGCCCGTGTGATGAATAGAAGCGCCTGGAAGCACGTGAGTAAGCGCTTGTTGCCTGTTTCACGATGCGCTCTAACTGTCTTTTTATTTTGCAGGTACGAGTTCGGAGCGGCTGCAGGGTGCCGGAATACCCACTGGATTAGATGTGGAAAGGAGTAATGGCACGTGAGTATTAAAGTTCCCCAATGTCTTTAAACGCACCTTGTTTTGTCTTTCAGATGCGGATGCAGCGCCGAAGGCCTCCGGAGCGTGCGAAGAGTTGGTAAGCTTTTGTCTTTCAGATGCCGGAATGCAGTATGAAGACCTCCGGAGCGCACGAAGAGTAGGTAAGCCTTTGCCTTTCAGATGCCGGAATGCTAACCTGTTCTTTCTTGTCTTTATAGGTGTTGCTGAAGACTGGATTCAGGATGGTAAGCCTTTTTCCTTAGGCCCAGGACTGGATGCAGAAGACACGATGAGCGTCCTGCTGCAGAGGGTGCAGAATAACGCAAAGCAAGATTCATCCACCGGGTGTGGTTTAAATAGCCTCCTGTAGTGCTTAGGTGTCTCCTTCCACAGCCACGCCTAAGTAAGAAAAGAGTTCCTGGTAAGAAAAGAGTTCCTGCCTTCCAGAAGAGTTCCAGTGTTCTAAATCTAGGGAGTGGCTCCAGCCCCACCCAACAGGAAAAGTAGTTCCAAACAGAAGAGGATCAGAGGCTCAACTGGCAGGCAAGTAAGCAGCATGGTCTGCTGCAGGTAAGTCCACCCAAGCATTATGAGCCCGGCGCTTCCAGCGCTGGGACTGGGCATATTTATGAGCCTGGTGCCACTGGCGCCAGGACTGGGTCCAAAAGGTCCCAATTGGGACTGGTTGGCACTCGGAACCTGGGTTATGGATCTGCTTCCAAGGGAGTTGGGAAAACCCTGACCTTTTGGAAGCAGAGATCATGACACCTCTCTAAGATTGGTTCTGTCCCGAGTTAGACTCCCATGTGACGAATTTTATCAGCAATTGTCTCACATGTCAACAGTTCACGGCCGGTCACACGCTGAAGGTGATAAAAGGTACTATACCCGGCCTGAGGGACCCTTCCTGCACATCCATATTGACTATGTTGATATGATCAACGTATGTCAAGGAAATAGGTATATGATTGTAGTAGTATGCCCATTCTCCAGGTGGATTGAGGCAGGACCCTGCTCACACCCAGATGCATTCAGAGCAGCTAAATTTCTAGTGAGGGAGGGTTTCCCCAGGTGGGGAGTGTGCGAGGTACTGCGGTCAGATTATGGTCCGCATTTCGCTAATGAAATGTTCCAGCACATCACATCCTTACTGAACATCAAGCATAAATTTGCATGTGCATATCACCCGCAGGCCAACGGTTTATGCAAACGCCTGAATGGCCTACTGAAGGAGGCAATTGCAAAGATACAGCAGACAACAAAGAAGAGTTGGCTGTATTGCCTTCCGCTAGCCCTATTTGAGCTAAGGAATAGACCAGGCTCCGACCACCACCTCACCCCTCACGAGGTGGTGACCGGACGACAAATGCGCCTCCCTCTAACGCCTACATCAAGAGCATTCACAGACTATGAAAATACAGCAATTGTTCTTGGTGATGAAATGTACCAATATGTGTCTTCCTTGATTACTAGTGTGGTGTTTGTGTCTCAACAGCTCGAACGCACGCGGGGCGGGTCTAAGAGTGATCAACAAGAAGATGCGGATAAAGAATTGGAAAAGGGAAAACTGTGCAAAATTGCTAAAGGTGACCACGTACTACTCCGCAATTTCAACAGAAAGTGGAACAGCCCACGCTTCACTGGCCCCCACCTGGTAGAGGAAGTATCAACGAGAGCCGTAAAGTTACAAAACAAACGTGCCTGGAATCACCTACATGACGTAAAGATCTACAAACTCCAGACCCGCCCTAGCGCCACCGACAGGGCCATTGGAAGAACAGCAACAACGTCATCCACGGAGGAAGAGACTTCTACCACAGCCAACGACCAAAGTGTCTCCCTACCCCACCACCCCCCAGGTTCCCCAGAGACAACTACTGAAATAGAGAAGGGTAATTCCCATACCACCCATCCCATGGTCACACGATCAAAGAGTAAAGAGACTTCCGCCAGTTGAGCTCTAAATCCTCTGCCTATCAACGTCCTACCCACTGCAGTAATAACCCGACTGAAGGACATTATCTTGCACATATACACATGTAAACACTTGAATGTTCTTTTTTCTCTCGCACATGCAGGTACCGTGTATTATTGTACTGCTAAGAAAACAGATAACTAACAAGGTTCACTGCCCAGGAGTAGATGCTACCCTCAGACGATAACTACCCTGAAGAGCTATCACACCAATTTGTCTATCACATAAAAAGGCCAAAGTACCTGAAAAGAAGGAGGGTACGTGTCTACTACACAGCATTTCTCTTGGCCATAGAACAATCAATGCCCCATCTGCACCAATACTTGCCTGTCCTAAGAGATAGATCACTTAGAGTGGCGTGGGAACAGCTCTTCACCTGGGCACTGAACGACTACTTGATAGGGAGAGCTTGAAAACCACAACTAACACTAATAACAAGCATATTGAGAATTTTCAGGCGGGCAACTCTAACGTCGCAAGAATTAGCTGCCGGACTGCAGCAAGGTAAGAGCAAAATGCCGGTGAGACTAGCCTCTGTAATAAAGATGATAGGGATTTTGATGATCACCGGGTTCTTGGCTGCCTCTGTATGGCAGAACAGTTATGCTATCAGTATTTTGGCTGTACCCAAACCTAATATACCCCCACCCACTGCTGCAACAGGCGCTACGTCAGGTGGTACTCGCAAAATTCCACACAAGGGAAATAGAGTTAAACGCAGCACATACTCAGATAATAAAGGTATTGACAACTACATACAACATTCAGCACACGTCTCGAACAACATGTGGTACCAACACATGACTCAAATAGGTAAGCAGATAACAGAAGACAGCTGCTACGTCTGCTCATTGATCCCATACGCCATGAGCGCTTCTCGGACATTCGTTGCCACGGAAATAGATGAGAAGACAGCACGATGTATAATATACCTGGCACTGTTCCAAACGAAAGGGAGATTTCAAGGGACGGTGGTGAAACTGGTGTGGAAAACACAAGACACTTATCCATACGAAAACAACTTCCTCAAGACTTATTTGAGTTACCACAAGAGCAGTTTGCATTTGAAGGCCTTCAGATACATGACAAGTGGTCCTGAAAAGGGAGAAACAAAGGAAGTAACACTACAATACCTACCATGTGACTGGTACGCCACTGAAGTTCCTGGTAAACAAGGATGTTGGGAAAGACCACTGGTAACAATAACAGGGAAGGTGTACATGGACAACAAATGGGACATAGGAGTGATTGGCAGCAACATGGTAACAAGAGAAAATATTACAACTATTAATGAACACAACGACAGATGCTGGACGATTTGGGTCAAGTATGTACCCATGCTAACGTGGATAGAGAAGGATGAAGACCCAATAACCATACTGCCGCTGTCTGCACCTAAGATGTGCTACCAACATAGAGGAGAAGTGGACGTGGGATACAACACCAACTGTGCAAGCGTGACAGAGTTACCTGAGGGGGGAGCAGGAACAGCAGTATTAATGGACCATTACTGGGCCTGCAGAGACAAGGCATACCACACACTGCCCCCTCTGTGGAATGGTATATGCACAATGGTACACATTAATGTACCATCACTAGTGGTGCCCCAGAAACATGTGAATGCGGCAAACTTCCCCAAAATGGATGAAGGAAACAAGAGGAAGAAGAGATCTGTACAACCTCAGACGGGGCCAGAAAGCAAAAACAACGGCAACAACACTGTCCTGAATAGAAAGAAAAGACAAGGAGAACCTCTGACAGGAAATTACCTATGGGGAAGGTCGGAAACAGCACTCACTTCAATCCCGCCAGAACATAGACTATTCAGCAGAGCAGCAATGTTCTTCTCCTCAATAATACATCCGGGACTGCAGGCTTACGCAAACGCGAAATGGCTCCAGATAACTCGATGGGAAATAATGATGACAATTAACTCTACATAAATGGATTCAACGCAATAAAAGAGGAACTGCGAGCAGTGAGGATGGTAGCACTACAGAACAGATATGTACTGGACCTCCTCACAGCAATGGAAGGAGTTTGCGCAAAGATAGGACGCTCATGCTGCACATTCATTCCTGCTAACGATGCTGACAATGGTACTCTGACAGTAGCAGTATCACAATTGGCCCAGAGGTACTCCAAAATGGTGGATGAAAGTAAAGGTGTGAAAAAGGATGACAGCTGGTTTTCGCTATTATGGTCATGGATGCCATCTTGGCTGTCGGACGGACTGAAGATTATAGTTGGATGTATTATTTTGGCTGGAGCTGCACTGATCATAATAAGATTTTGGAAGGCCCGGAAGGCTTGCACCACAGAAGAAATTATCAAAATGGTTGGTATGCACCCCTTGATGCCGGCAGATGATGGCCAACACACAGGCGCAATAATAAAAGAAAGAGAGAAATTGCGCAACCAGATCATCACCAATCACCTGGACCCACCATCTGTAAAGCTCGAAAACCCAAGAAACCCAAGTAGCTACATAGGGAAATGGGTATACTGCACACCTGGAGGAACCTGTGTATATATGTATTGGTCATTCGAAGACCATGTCAACCACTATGGACATTTGGGAGGAGTAACTAAAATATGGAGAGTGAGAGGAGATAAGGAAAAGGATATGTTTGTGGTCGACAAGTCGACCAGAGGGGGGACTGAAGTGGGAGAATGGAACAAAAGGCTCCCACCAATCCCCTCACACCACTGGACCAGAGGATCACGGCCTAGGCACCCGCCACGAGAGGAGTTTGCCCATCTACCAGACGACCAAATACCCTGGTACAGGAACATACGGCTGTGCCCACCCGCCTGCCCTGCCCATGCCGACACCTGCGACATGGATGGACTCGACTGAACCATCCAACACTAAATCAACACATCGTTAGAGATGCCATGACGACCCAGCCTACGGTCGGCACACCCGTGCAAACATGCACACTGGACACTCCCACACCAATCCACACGAAGAACATATTCAGTGCTATGACGTAGGTGACGGACACACTCACCGACGCGCACCTTTATTATTTTTCACATAGGCTTTTCAAAATGCAGAAACGCACGACGCACAATGAACTCATCCAAAACGCTTGCTCACGCTGCTCCTAAACCCATGTATTACAATGAGAAATATAACGAAGACCTGATACTGGGGATAAAGCAATATGATACCATAACCCAAAGCGCTGTGTATCAAATGGTTCCACCCGTGCACCAGGCCCAAGTAGGCCGCAAGCAAGAACTTCCATGAACATTGAATGAGCAAGAGTACAGTTGCTGACCCTGCAGAATGAGCCCAGCGAGAGCAGACAGTCAAGGGCACAATGTTGCAAACTCGCATGCCGCGAGCCGACGCCAAGGTCACACCTACAAATTAAGCCAGGCTCAGGAGAAGGGAGGCGCCTGGATCCCCCGTTTCAGGACACAGGCAGATACAATTAAGCGACTCAATGGACATCTGCGGCGGTGGGAGTAGTCGGCCTTCCAGCATATGAATAAATCTTCACATTGTCTGCACATACCCATAGTGAAACATTGTTGCAAATGACAGGTGCACCGCGAGCTGGGAACAGCGATGGTCCCAGACTGGGGGGCTCGGGAATGGACCAATCAGAACATGGGGCTCTTATCACTGGCGCCATTAACATTAGCCAATCCTCAGGGGTCTTCATGTAACAATTTTCATGTATCGAATTGAAGGGACAACCCATGTATACCACCTGACTAACCCTTAACCACTAATATCGCTCTCTATACGTATGCTATACTAACCCTACCACTCGAGGAACCAATCCAGAGTGGCGATAGGTTTTTTGCTAACTTTCCAAGGTGACGCAAGTAGCGCGTCATACTAAGGTAAAAAGGGCCTGCGAGCCCCACAATGAGAGAGAGTGTCAGGACGGACGCGTACGATCCTTGACCCATCCCTGCCGTTTTGTTTCATAAACAGCAGAATCACCTTGCTCCTTGCGTGTGTCTCATACTCAATTTTTTGGGATATACAGGAGGGGTTGGGGCCTCCCTGCCCGGAGGTCCGCGGACGGCCCAGCCGACCCCGGCAGAACTTCCCCCCGACAAGTGGATGCCTTTGCCTCTACTTTCTCTGATCCTCCCACTTCTGCGGCTGACTCACACTCTGACACAGCCCTCTTTAACCTGCATCTTTCTAACTCCAACACTCTGGACATCCTTGCCCCTGTCATGAGAATCCACCTGAAGCCTACCTCAAAGTACAACTCTTGGTATGACTTCAACCTTGTCGGCCTGAAACGCAAGTGCAGGGTGGCAGAGAGGAAGTGGAGTGCACTGTCTGACAAACTGGCCTGCCACCTGCAATAAAGCCAATACAGACACTCTGTCCATGTTCAAGCCCACGTCTCTGCAACCTCTAACAACACTGCCAAACTCTTTAAAATCTGCAAGGGGCTGGCCAATCCTTTTGCAGTCTTCACCTCTCCTATTCCCTCCCAGGCCCTCTCTACGGCCCTGGCCTCTCATTTCACCACTAAAACTCATGACATCCTGTCCTCGCTTCCCTCTTCCTCTGCCTCTCTCAGGCCCCTTTTGGCCGCCTCTCCCTCTCCTCTTCCTTTTTCTTCCTTCACTCTGACAACAATTGACAACGTCTCTAGACAAGTCCGATCTATTTATTTATGTATTAATTGTTTATTTGTATAGCGCCTACACACAGAGAAGTGTTTCAAAGCGCTCAAGGAGGGAAGGGGAAGGGAACAGTGGCAGAAAAATAAGTCATTCAGAGCCCTTGACTTTCTGAATGATACAGGCCTGCACATGGCAAGGTAAGTGCATGGGTAAGTGCAAACAATACATATAACAGCGAAGATAACTCTTCTATGTCTGACAACAGTCCTTAGTTTTTCCAAGTGCCTTACACAAATGGGGTAGAGTAGAGTAGGGTGGGGTGGGGTGGGGGGGTAGAATAGACTGGCTGCTATAATGCTAAGTAGAAGCGGAACAAGAAGTTATTTGGCAGCATAACATAAATAAAGTGGAGGGGGGGTGGGTGGATGGGAAGAGGGGTGAAGGAAAGGTAGACAACTGGGCATAACTACGCTCCAAGTAGTTACACGGTTTTTAAGGAGTAAGGAAATGGGCAGGTTGGGTGGATGGGAGAGTAGGAAGGGGCGGGCAGTTGAAAACAGAAGGCGGGACAATACATCAACATACAGGGAGAATAGAAGAAGAGGATAGTCATAGCAGAGCGGGTGGGTTAAGGAGGGAAGGGGAGGGAAGGAGAAGGGGCAGGAGGTAGAAGCTGCAGATTGCACGGCAAAGTTCAACATTTTGCAGGAAGGTGAAACACATGGAGCACAGCAAAGTTCAACATTTTGCAGGAAGGTGAAACACACGCAGCACTGGGCACGGCAAAATTCAACATTTTGCAGTAAGGTGAAACACACTCAGCACTGGGCAAGGCAAAGTTCAACATTTTGCAGGAAGGTGGAACACATGCAGCACTGGGCATGGCAAAGTTCAACATTTTGCAGGAAGGTGAAACACACGCAGCACTGGGCACGGCAAAATTCAACATTTTGCAGTAAGGTGAAACACACGCAGCACTGGGCACGGCAAAGTTCAACATTTTGCAGGAAGGTGAAACAGATGCAGCACTGGGCATGGCAAAGTTCAACATTTTGCAGGAAGTGTATGGAAGCCTATTAAAGTGTCTATGTAAGTGTCGTCCAAACAGGCGCTGCCCTGCTCCTGCAGAACCATCAAGGACCACATTTCCATCCCTGCTCCAGCCTTGGTCTATTTCTGCAATCACTCTTTTGGCACTGGATCTTTTCCCTCTGTACTCAAGCACTCCCTTGGGCACACCATCCTAAAAATAGCCTTCTGGTGATCCTACATGTCTGGCAAACTATTGCCTGATTTCTATCACTCCTTTCCTGGGCAAACTCTTATAAAAGCTGGCCATCTCCCAATTTACTCTCCATACTGAATCTGTTGGCTGCCTCCATGACCATCAGTCTGACTTCAGAACAGCCAGAGGCACTCAAACTGCTCCCCTGAACACCTGTGAAGATCTGCTCTCTAACCTGGACTTCAGCTCTCCCTCTTTCCTCTGCTTTCGACATGGTCAATCATGCTACCCGGATCAACCGTCTGTGTGAACCTGGGCATCACGGATCAGGCCCTGGCATGGCGGACCTCCTTCCTTCTGGACCATCCCTCCGAGGTCCAACTTGGGTCCTTTCTCTCCGCCACCTCTCTCTCTGCATGTGGTGTCCCCCCAGGGCTCTATCCTCTCACCCTGGCTCTTCAATGCCTAACCGGCCCCTTTGGCCCACCTGATCTCCACCTTCGCTTCTAACTTTCAGTTTTATACGGATGGCACTCAGCTCTTTCAGGCTTCCCTCAGCCTCTTTCTCCTCCCTTGCTCATTGCTGACAGTCTATCCGCGATTCAGATTTGGTGCGCCTCCAACGATCTTTGTCTTAATGCCAGTAAGACAGATCCTTCTCACTGGGACCCCTGATTCTGCTTTCCCTCTCTCACTCTGGCCGCCCTCCTTGGGCCCTCTACCCTCACCCTCCTGTGAGACAAAAAACCTTGGTGTCCTCTTCGACTTCACTCTCTCTTTCTCTCCTCACATCACAGACCTTGCCAAAAAAGCTCACTTCCAGCTGCACCTCCTCAGAGGTATTCTACCTTTTCTCACTTTCCCCCAGAAGCTCACTGTCTCCAGAGCTCTGGCTCTTTCCAGGCTGGACTACTGCAACAGCCTCTTTCTCAATCTGTGTACCTCTACTCTTCCCACCACTGCAACTAACACAGAACAGGACTGCAAGAATTATCCTTGGCTTCAAGCCCAGGGACCGTATCTCTCCAGCCCTAAATTATTTACTTCCCCTCCTTCCGGCGGTTCCTCGCGTTGCAACCCTTTGAATTTTGTATCCACTCCTTGGGTCCGACGCTAGTTTTCCTCTCTTACTTGCGTTCCTTATTTTCTGCTTGACTTTCCTTTTCTTGTGCTTTCTCGGCCACGCTCCCTCCTCGCCAGTGGAGCCGGTGGCAATCCCTTTGGTTTCACTTCCTTCCTCATGGAAGCAGTGCCCCTCTGCCATTGCTCTCTCGCCCTCTACTCTCTACTTACCTGCTTGTTGCCCGGCGTTTCTCTTCCCTGGCTCTCCCTTCTTGCCTGTCGGGCTATGCAATCTTTCTGACTGCCTTCGGTCACAGGACTGCAGCCACACTGTCCACCCAGAAAATACAGAAGCTCTTGCCTAACCTCTGCCTTGGGAAGTTTCCACGCTGGTGCCGCTGAAATCTTGGAATATGTTTTTTATGCCTTTCGGCTTTTTCCCTATTGAAGCTTGGTCCCGGGAACGGAGCCACAGGTCTGCTATCTAACAAGCATTCACTGTGGCTTCCTTCCGTGGCAGGCAGAATCCACCACGAAAGGAGAGAGACTACCTGGCTCGGCGGCATCTTCACTCTAAGGACTTGCAATCCGACGGATCAGGTGAGGAGAATCTGGAAGAAAGGGAAGGTGAGGTGGCCACCGGATCTGAGGTAAGACAAAAGGGCAGAGGGAGAGATCCTTTTCTACATGCAAGCTGACAACACAAACCATTTAACCAAGCAAGGTCATGCTACATTTGAAGCCAGGGAGCAGAGGCATTTCATTCCAGAGCACAGGAGGATATTCCCAAAGAGACAGCAGGGGGCCAGGACTTGGGATACCCCGTTATCCGAAGCCACGAGCTGGGAAGGCGAATCAGATGTTCTTTGTCAAATGATTTGCTGCTCCAAAAGAGGGCAAAAGAGGGGCAGCACCAGCCAGATGATCCTGAGAGAGCAACCCCTTATGAGGGTATCTACCAAAAGATTTATTTTAAGTAACTAAATGCATAAGTGAATGAATACCAACTAAAGTGCATTTAAATGCTGTAATCCTTTAGAGAGTACATGTTGGGAGGAGGAGATGTCCATCCCCAGATAAAATAAATAATGAAATGACCTTGTTTTGTTTCAGAATGCATGTGTTTCTTGTTTATAACATCTGATGCTATGGTGTATAAACACTCTTTCTGTAATATTGAATGCATTGGGGGGGTGGTGGGCTGCCTGTTATGGTTATAGGAACTAAATGAGCCAGTGGTTCAAGTCTATATCCCGTCTGACTTGCAGTTCACTCCTAAACTAATACAACTTAGAAGTCTCTTTTATTTGTCCTGATTTAGACACAGGTGCTATTTGGAATAAACTTGTATATAGCTTAGTTAGGAACAGTGATTTTTCTCATATGTACATGTTCTATACTTTCTGCTAAACTGCATGTTACCAAAGCTAACTATTTGCAATGTCCCAGTATTGAGTCCCCATCAAAAGTGAATGTACAGTGCGGTGCAGTGAGGTATTGTTTATTTTTGTGATTTTCTTTCAAGTTCGTATGCTTTTTATTTTTATGACTGCCATGATTAATTAAAGTAAGTTGACTTTGCTTCATCAAAGTTTCACTACATTTTATTAGTGTGCTCTGATACCTGTGTGCTTGTTACTAAAGGGATTAAATACAGGAATTGTTTAGAATAGTCATTGACTAAAATTGGATGGATGGATGTATATTTGAATGAGAACATGATATTTCTGTATTGTATTGTTTATTGTCATTAGCAAGACGAAAAATAGGCAGGTTGTATTATGATGACAGATCGTCTTTCATGATAACCCCAATATCGTTGTATTCATTGAGTGACTGTCCTCATTTGTGAGGTAGGACCACCTGCATTTAAATTAATTTAAAATAAAACCAAAATAGTTTTTTCCAAAAAGGTCTGTTTCTTGTCCCAGATTGTGGGGTTGTCTCGGGGGGCATCCAAAAATCTGTTGTTACATTAAAGTACTTGTATTGAAAGGGTGTGTGCTGACAGTGTCAGGGTGGGTTGTTAAATTGCCCCTGGGGGAATTGCCATCCTATGCCAATGTATTGATTTAAGATGTGTGGGTCAGTTGCCTCCAGGTTGAAGAGGAGTGGAGAGTGGGAAGGGCCAGGGACGCGCCACACTCCATAGAGCATCATATGAATGGATGGTCCCTACGCTTGATAATTTAGGTGTCCCTTAGTAGAAAGGAAACCACCGATTTACGGTCTGTAGATCAAAGGCGTCAGGTGTAATGCACTCATTTTATTTGACCAGAGAGCTGAAACGCTAACTCAGATTCATTGAGGGACCTCATAGGTCTTTGCAACTTAAGTTACTCATTCATTCATTTTCCTAATTAGTCAAACAGGAACCTTATAAAAAGTGTTCAGCCTTGTGGCCCTCGCTCATTGATGCTTATTTCAATGTGCTATGTGCTTATAGGTGGTATATTTCTGCATGCTCAGAGTTGCCCCTGAGGTGGAAGGGATGCAAGGAATCCATGTAGACAGCGCTGCTATCCTGAGTGCTGTCTAAGCCTGTGCCGGAGAGCAAGGTTGGGTCAGACCCGTTATAAAAGAGATTCAGCTTGTGAGACTAATATGAGAAACTCGTACTAATCAATCAGTAACTCTTCCTCGGGTATAGTCAACACACAAATAGAAATGACGAAAAAACAACTATTTCATCCAAGCCATATATCAGTATAGTAAGTGGATGAAAATATCAAATATACAAACATATGAAAATAAAACATAAAAAAACAAGAGCACTCTCAATAGAAATATATCCAATGGCACTAAAATCGTATCAAGAAAGCTATTTTACCATGTGTATGATACCGGAAAGCTAATCCTGGTCAGGAACGCTATCTAACCACGTGTATGATCCCGGAATGCTTATCCTGGTCAGGAACGCTATCTAACCACGTGTATGATCCCGGAAAGCTTATCCTAGTCAGGAACGCTATCTAACCACGTGTATGATCCCGGAATGCTTATCCTGGTCAGGAACGCTATCTAACCACATATATGATCCCGGAAAGCTTATCCTGGTCAGGAACGCTATCTAACCACGTGTATGATCCCGGAATGCTTATCCTGGTCAGGAACGCTATCTAACCACATATATGATCCCGGAAAGCTTATCCTGGTCAGGAACGCTATCTAACCACGTGTATGATCCCGGAAAGCTTATCCTGGTCAGGAACACTATCTAACCACATGTATGATTCCGGAAAGCTTAACCCCGTCAGGAACGCTATCTAACCACGTGTATGATCCCGGAAAGCTTAACCCCGTCAGGAACGCTATCTAACCACGTGTATGATCCCGGAATGCTTATCCTGGTCAGTAACGCTATCTAACCACGTGTATGATCCCGGAATGCTTATCCTGGTCAGGAACGCTATCTAACCACGTGTATGATCCCGGAAAGCTTATCCTGGTCAGGAACGCTATCTAGCCACATGTATGATCCCGGAAAGCTTATCCTGGTCAGTAACGCTATCTAACCACGTGTATGATCCTGGAATGCTTATCCTGGTCAGGAACGCTATCTAACCACATATATGATCCCGGAAAGCTTATCCTGGTCAGGAACGCTATCTAACCACATGTATGATCCCGGAAAGCTTTTCCTGGTCAGGAACGCTATCTAACCACATGTATGATCCCGGAAAGCTTAACCCGGTCAGGAACGCTATCTAACCACGTCTATGATCCCGGAAAGCTTATCCTGGTCAGGAACACTATCTAACCACATGTATGATTCCGGAAAGCTTAACCTCGTCAGGAACTCTATCTAACCATGTGTATGATCCCGGAAAGCTTAACCCCGTCAGGAACGCTATCTAACCACGTGTATGATCCCGGAAAGCTTAACCCGGTCAGGAACGCTATCTAACCACGTGTATGATCCCGGAAAGCTTATCCTGGTCAAGAACGCTATCTAACCACGTGTATGATCCCGGAAAGCTTATCCTGGTCAGGAATGCTATCTAACCACGTGTATGATCCCGGAAAGCTTATCCTGGTCAGGAACGCTATCTAACCACGTGTATAATCCCGGAATGTTTATCCTGCTCAGGAACGCTATCTAACCACGTGTATGATCCCAGAATGCTTATCCTGGTCAGGAACGCTATCTAACCACGTGTATGATCCCGGAAAGCTTATCCTGGTCAGTAACGCTCTCTAACCACGTGTATGATCCCGGAATGCTTATCCTGGTCAGGAACGCTATCTAACCACATGTATGATCCCGGAAAGCTTTTCCTGGTCAGGAACGCTATCTAACCACGTGTATGATCCCGGAAAGCTTAACCCGGTCAGGAACGCTATCTAACCACGTGTATGATCCCGGAAAGCTTATCCTGGTCAGGAACACTATCTAACCACATGTATGATTCCGGAAAGCTTAACCCCGTCAGGAACTCTATCTAACCACGTGTATGATTCCCGGAAAGCTTAACCCGGTCAGGAACGCTATCTAACCACGTGTATGATCCCGGAAAGCTTATCCTGGTCAGGAACGCTATCTAACCATGTGTATGATCCCGGAAAGCTTATCCTGGTCAGGCACGCTATCTAACCACGTGTATGATCCCAGAAAGCTTATCCTGGTCAGTAACACTATCTAATCACGTGTATGATCCCGGAATGCTTATCCTGGTCAGGAACGCTATCTAACCACATATATGATCCCGGAAAGCTTAACCCGGTCAGGAACGCTATCTAACCATGTGTATGATCCCGGAAAGCTTATCCTGGTCAGGAACACTATCTAACCACATGTATGATCCCGGAATGCTTATCCTGGTCAGGAACGCTATCTAACCACATGTATGATCCCGGAATGCTTATCCTGGTCAGGAACGCTATCTAACCACGTGTATGATCCCGGAAAGCTTATCCTGGTCAGGAACGCTATCTAGCCACATGTATGATCCCGGAAAGCTTATCCTGGTCAGTAACGCTATCTAACCACTTGTATGATCCTGGAATGCTTATCCTGGTCAGGAACGCTATCTAACCACATATATGATCCCGGAAAGCTTATCCTGGTCAGGAACGCTATCTAACCACATGTATGATCCCGGAAAGCTTATCCTGGTCAGGAACGCTATCTAACCACATGTATGATCCCGGAAAGCTTAACCCGGTCAGGAACGCTATCTAACCACGTGTATGATCCCGGAAAGCTTATCCTGGTCAGGAACACTATCTAACCACATGTATGATTCCGGAAAGCTTAACCCGGTCAGGAACGCTCTCTAACCACGTGTATGATCCGGGAAAGCTTATCCCGGTCAGGAACGCTATCTAACCACGCGTATGATCCCGGAAAGCTTATCCTGGTCAGGAACGCTATCTAACCACGTGTATGATCCCGGAAAGCTTAACCCCGTCAGGAACGCTATCTAACCACGTGTATGATCCCGGAAAGCTTATCCTGGTCAGGAACACTATCTAACCACATGTATGATTCCGGAAAGCTTAACCCGGTCAGGAACGCTCTCTAACCACGTGTATGATCCGGGAAAGCTTATCCCGGTCAGGAACGCTATCTAACCACGCGTATGATCCCGGAAAGCTTATCCTGGTCAGGAACGCTATCTAACCACGTGTATGATCCCGGAAAGCTTAACCCCGTCAGGAACGCTATCTAACCACGTGTATGATCCCGGAAAGCTTAACCCGGTCAGGAACGCTATCTAACCACGTGTATGATCCCGGAAAGCTTATCCTGGTCAGGAACACTATCTAACCACATGTATGATTCCGGAAAGCTTAACCCGGTCAGAAACGCTCTCTAACCACGTGTATGATCCGGGAAAGCTTATCCCGGTCAGGAACGCTATCTAACCACGCGTATGATCCCGGAAAGCTTATCCTGGTCAGGAACGCTATCTAACCACGTGTATGATCCCGGAAAGCTTAACCCCGTCAGGAACGCTATCTAACCACGTGTATGATCCCGGAAAGCTTAACCCGGTCAGGAACGCTATCTAACCACGTGTATGATCCCGGAAAGCTTATCCTGGTCAGGAACGCTATCTAACCACGTGTATAATCCCGGAATGTTTATCCTGCTCAGGAACGCTATCTAACCACGTGTATGATCCCAGAATGCTTATCCTGGTCAGGAACGCTATCTAGCCACATGTATGATCCCGGAAAGCTTATCCTGGTCAGTAACGCTATCTAACCACTTGTATGATCCTGGAATGCTTATCCTGGTCAGGAACGCTATCTAACCACATATATGATCCCGGAAAGCTTAACCCGGTCAGGAACGCTATCTAACCACGTGTATGATCCCGGAAAGCTTATCCTGGTCAGGAACGCTCTCTAACCACATGTATAATCCCGGAATGCTTATCCTGGTCAGGAACGCTATCTAACCACGCGTATGATCCCGGAAAGCTTATCCTGGTCAGGAACGCTATCTAACCACGTGTATGATCCCGGAAAGCTTAACCCCGTCAGGAACGCTATCTAACCACGTGTATGATCCCGGAAAGCTTAACCCGGTCAGGAACGCTATCTAACCACGTGTATGATCCCGGAAAGCTTATCCTGGTCAGGAACACTATCTAACCACATGTATGATTCCGGAAAGCTTAACCCGGTCAGAAACGCTCTCTAACCACGTGTATGATCCGGGAAAGCTTATCCCGGTCAGGAACGCTATCTAACCACGCGTATGATCCCGGAAAGCTTATCCTGGTCAGGAACGCTATCTAACCACGTGTATGATCCCGGAAAGCTTAACCCCGTCAGGAACGCTATCTAACCACGTGTATGATCCCGGAAAGCTTAACCCGGTCAGGAACGCTATCTAACCACGTGTATGATCCCGGAAAGCTTATCCTGGTCAGGAACGCTATCTAACCACGTGTATAATCCCGGAATGTTTATCCTGCTCAGGAACGCTATCTAACCACGTGTATGATCCCAGAATGCTTATCCTGGTCAGGAACGCTATCTAACCACGTGTATGATCCCGGAAAGCTTATCCTGGTCAGTAACGCTATCTAACCACGTGTATGATCCCGGAATGCTTGTCCTGGTCAGGAACGCTATCTAACCACATATATGATCCCGGAAAGCTTATCCTGGTGAGGAACGCTATCTAACCACGTGTATGATCCCGGAAAGCTTATCCTGGTCAGGAACACTATCTAACCACATGTATGATTCCGGAAAGCTTAACCCCGTCAGGAACGCTATCTAACCACGTGTATGATCCCGGAAAGCTTAACCCCGTCAGGAACGCTATCTAACCACGTGTATGATCCCGGAATGCTTATCCTGGTCAGTAACGCTATCTAACCACGTGTATGATCCCGGAATGCTTATCCTGGTCAGGAACGCTATCTAACCACGTGTATGATCCTGGAAAGCTTATCCTGGTCAGGAACGCTATCTAACCACATGTATGATCCCGGAAAGCTTAACCCGGTCAGGAACGCTATCTAACCACGTGTATGATCCCGGAAAGCTTATCCTGGTCAGGAACACTATCTAACCACATGTATGATTCCGGAAAGCTTAACCCGGTCAGGAACGCTCTCTAACCACGTGTATGATCCGGGAAAGCTTATCCCGGTCAGGAACGCTATCTAACCACGCGTATGATCCCGGAAAGCTTATCCTGGTCAGGAACGCTATCTAACCACGTGTATGATCCCGGAAAGCTTAACCCCGTCAGGAACGCTATCTAACCACGTGTATGATCCCGGAAAGCTTAACCCGGTCAGGAACGCTATCTAACCACGTGTATGATCCCGGAAAGCTTATCCTGGTCAGGAACGCTATCTAACCACGTGTATGATTCCGGAAAGCTTATCCTGGTCAGGAACGCTATCTAACCACGTGTATGATCCCGGAATGTTTATCCTGCTCAGGAACGCTATCTAACCACGTGTATGATCCAGGAAAGCTATCCTGGTCAGGCACGCTATCTAACCACGTGTATGATCCCAGAAAGCTTATCCTGGTCAGTAACACTATCTAATCACGTGTATGATCCCGGAATGCTTATCCTGGTCAGGAACGCTATCTAACCACATATATGATCCCGGAAAGCTTAACCCGGTCAGGAACGCTATCTAACCACGTGTATGATCCCGGAAAGCTTATCCTGGTCAGGAACACTATCTAACCACATGTATAATCCCGGAATGCTTATCCTGGTCAGGAACGCTATCTAACCACATGTATGATCCCGGAATGCTTATCCTGGTCAGGAACGCTATCTAACCACGTGTATGATCCCGGAAAGCTTATCCTGGTCAGGAACGCTATCTAGCCACATGTATGATCCCGGAAAACTTATCCTGGTCAGTAACGCTATCTATCCACGTGTATGATCCTAGAATGCTTATCCTGGTCAGGAACGCTATCTAACCACATATATGATCCCGGAAAGCTTATCCTGGTCAGGAACGCTATCTAACCACATGTATGATCCCGGAAAGCTTATCCTGGTCAGGAACGCTATCTAACCACATGTATGATCCCGGAAAGCTTAACCCGGTCAGGAACGCTATCTAACCACGTGTATGATCCCGGAAAGCTTATCCTGGTCAGGAACACTATCTAACCACATGTATGATTCCGGAAAGCTTAACCCGGTCAGGAACGCTCTCTAACCACGTGTATGATCCGGGAAAGCTTATCCCGGTCAGGAACGCTATCTAACCACGCGTATGATCCCGGAAAGCTTATCCTGGTCAGGAACGCTATCTAACCACGTGTATGATCCCGGAAAGCTTATCCTGGTCAGGAACGCTATCTAACCACATGTATGTGTCATGGGCGCTACTCCCGAGGGGCCAGGACTGGCCCAGCGCCCTCGGAAGCAGACCCGTCTTCCACTACTCCGGACCCAGCAGACCCCTACAGGGGCCCTTTGGACCGTGTCCTGGAGCCTTTGGCGCCAGGCTCATGAAGGGTTTCAGTCCCGGCGCCATAGGCGCCGGGCTCATATTGATAAACAGTGTAATAATGCTAGGGTGGACTTACCTGAGGCAGACCATGCTGCATATTTACCCAGAACAAACCAGTCTGGTTGAAGTCCCCAGCCATCAGGGCTGGGAGGAACTATTCCCTCCATTCAGGAACTCTTTTCTTACCTGGGTGGAACCGGTGGAAGAACACACACTGGAAGCACTTCTCTGCTATTTAAACCACGCCCGATGGAAAACACATGATTCGCATTATTCTGCAGCAGCAGCAGGACGCTCACCGAGTCGGCTCCTGCATTCCAGGTCCAGAGTCATCTTCAGCTTCCGCGCAGCAACCTGTGGATGAAGAAAGACACAGAACAATACTTACCAGATCCCGGAATCCAGTCACCGGCAAAACCTGCAAAGAATAAACAGAAGGTTAGAAAAGTGCAACTCGCTCGCAGCCGCGCCCGCTTACCTGATCCATCCGTGATTGCAACGGAGCTAACCGCGGCCTTCTCTTCGGCAGCTTCTCTGCACCTGAAAGGCAAAGGACATAATTAAAAAGGGGTTCGGGTGAAGGCAGTCGCATTCATCTTAACTTACCAGTTTTTGCACGCGCAGTAGCGGCCGCATCAACCTCAGCATCCCGGCACCTGAAAAACAGGAAAAAGACATTATTTGAGGTGCCATTAAAAGCGGCCAACGATCATTATACTTACGTGCATCGGCACGTGCAGTGGCAACGGATATAAAGCCCGCAGCATCCCGGCACCTGAAAACTAGGAAAAGGACATTATTAGAGGTGCCA
Organism: Ambystoma mexicanum; assembly: GCF_040938575.1. NCBI lineage: Eukaryota > Metazoa > Chordata > Amphibia > Caudata > Ambystomatidae > Ambystoma > Ambystoma mexicanum. The sequence continues at coordinate 37,818,095 of NC_090936.1, read as the reverse complement.
TTAAAAGCGGCTAACGATCATTATACTTACGTGCATCGGCACGTGCAGTGGCAACGGAAATAAAGCCCGCAGCATCCCAGCACCTGAAAACTAGAAAAAAGACATTATTAGAGGTGCCATTAAAAGTGGCCAACGAACATTATACTTACGTGCATCGGCACATGCAGCGGCAACGGAAAACTACGCCCACAGCATCCCGAGGCCTGAAACAAAGGAAAAGGGACATTATTGAGGTGCCCATCTTTTAAAGCCTAAAGACTACAGTATACTTACAGGCATCCGCTCGTGCAGTAACGGCGGCATCGCTCTTCGGCATCCCAGCACCAGTGCCACAACTAAGGCCGCAAAAGACTTGAGCCTCAACACTGAACTCATCCAGTGACGTAACTGGAATCCACGCACCCCTGCACCAGACGCAGGATGGAGAGATCAGCATTTATACGCCTAAGGTGAGAGCTCGCCGAGACAAGTAGAAAGCTAGGCTGTGGGAGAAACTGGCGATTGGTGGGAGAAGGAATCCCATCAAACGGTGATTAACGCTTTTTCTTCCACCTGCAGAAAACTTACCCTGCAAGTCAGACATTCGATAAGAGGAAGCCCAGTCCTGAGAGTCGTCCGAGCTCTACGCTTCTCAATTGAAGAAACGATAGCAGCCCAGCCGGGATCAGCGCCTCTGTGGGAATCAGGTGAGCGTTACAGTATGATCCCGGAAAGCTACGTCTATGATCCCGGAAAGCTTATCCTGGTCAGGAACGCTATCTAACCACGTGTATGATCCCAGAAAGCTTATCCTGGTCAGGAACGCTATCTAACCACGTGTATGATCTCGGAAAGCTTATCCTGGTCAGGAACGCTATCTAACCACGTGTATGATCCCGGAAAGCTTATCCTGGTCAGGAACGCTATCTAACCATGTGTATGATCCCGGAAAGCTTAACCCCGTCAGGAACGCTATCTAACCACATGTATGATCCCGGAAAGCTTAACCCGGTCAGGAACGCTATCTAACCACGTGTATGATCCCGGAAAGCTTATCCTGGTCAAGAACGCTATCTAACCACGTGTATGATCCCGGAAAGCTTATCCTGGTCAGGAATGCTATCTAACCACGTGTATGATCCCGGAAAGCTTATCCTGGTCAGGAACGCTATCTAACCACGTGTATAATCCCGGAATGTTTATCCTGCTCAGGAACGCTATCTAACCACGTGTATGATCCCAGAATGCTTATCCTGGTCAGGAACGCTATCTAACCACGTGTATGATCCCGGAAAGCTTATCCTGGTCAGTAACGCTCTCTAACCACGTGTATGATCCCGGAATGCTTATCCTGGTCAGGAACGCTATCTAACCACATGTATGATCCCGGAAAGCTTTTCCTGGTCAGGAACGCTATCTAACCACATGTATGATCCCGGAAAGCTTAACCCGGTCAGGAACGCTATCTAACCACGTGTATGATCCCGGAAAGCTTATCCTGGTCAGGAACACTATCTAACCACATGTATGATTCCGGAAAGCTTAACCCCGTCAGGAACTCTATCTAACCACGTGTATGATCCCGGAAAGCTTAACCCCGTCAGGAACGCTATCTAACCACGTGTATGATCCCGGAAAGCTTAACCCGGTCAGGAACGCTATCTAACCACGTGTATGATCCCGGAAAGCTTATCCTGGTCAGGAACGCTATCTAACCACGTGTATGATCCCGGAAAGCTTATCCTGGTCAGGAACGCTATCTAACCACGTGTATGATCCCGGAATGTTTATCCTGCTCAGGAACGCTATCTAACCACGTGTATGATCCAGGAAAGCTATCCTGGTCAGGCACGCTATCTAACCACGTGTATGATCCCAGAAAGCTTATCCTGGTCAGTAACACTATCTAATCACGTGTATGATCCCGGAATGCTTATCCTGGTCAGGAACGCTATCTAACCACATATATGATCCCGGAAAGCTTAACCCGGTCAGGAACGCTATCTAACCACGTGTATGATCCCGGAAAGCTTATCCTGGTCAGGAACACTATCTAACCACATGTATGATCCCGGAATGCTTATCCTGGTCAGGAACGCTATCTAACCACATGTATGATCCCGGAATGCTTATCCTGGTCAGGAACGCTATCTAACCACGTGTATGATCCCGGAAAGCTTATCCTGGTCAGGAACGCTATCTAGCCACATGTATGATCCCGGAAAGCTTATCCTGGTCAGTAACGCTATCTAACCACGTGTATGATCCTGGAATGCTTATCCTGGTCAGGAACGCTATCTAACCACATATATGATCCCGGAAAGCTTATCCTGGTCAGGAACGCTATCTAACCACATGTATGATCCCGGAAAGCTTATCCTGGTCAGGAACGCTATCTAACCACATGTATGATCCCGGAAAGCTTAACCCGGTCAGGAACGCTATCTAACCATGTGTATGATCCCGGAAAGCTTATCCTGGTCAGGAACACTATCTAACCACATGTATGATTCCGGAAAGCTTAACCCGGTCAGGAACGCTCTCTAACCACGTGTATGATCCGGGAAAGCTTATCCCGGTCAGGAACGCTATCTAACCACGCGTATGATCCCGGAAAGCTTATCCTGGTCAGGAACGCTATCTAACCACGCGTATGATCCCAGAAAGCTTATCCTGGTCAGGAACGCTATCTAACCACGTGTATGATCCCGGAAAGCTTATCCTGGTCAGGAACACTATCTAACCACATGTATGATTCCGGAGAGCTTAACCCCGTCAGGAACACTATCTAACCACGTGTATGATCCCGGAAAGCTTAACCCCGTCAGGAACGCTATCTAACCACGTGTATGATCCCGGAATGCTTATCCTGGTCAGTAACGCTATCTAACCACGTGTATGATCCCGGAATGCTTATCCTGGTCAGGAACGCTATCTAACCACGTGTATGATCCTGGAAAGCTTATCCTGGTCAGGAACGCTATCTAACCACATGTATGATCCCGGAAAGCTTAACCCGGTCAGGAACGCTATCTAACCACGTGTATGATCCCGGAAAGCTTATCCTGGTCAGGAACACTATCTAACCACATGTATGATTCCGGAAAGCTTAACCCGGTCAGGAACGCTCTCTAACCACGTGTATGATCCGGGAAAGCTTATCCCGGTCAGGAACGCTATCTAACCACGCGTATGATCCCGGAAAGCTTATCCTGGTCAGGAACGCTATCTAACCACGTGTATGATCCCGGAAAGCTTAACCCCGTCAGGAACGCTATCTAACCACGTGTATGATCCCGGAAAGCTTAACCCGGTCAGGAACGCTATCTAACCACGTGTATGATCCCGGAAAGCTTATCCTGGTCAGGAACGCTATCTAACCACGTGTATGATTCCGGAAAGCTTATCCTGGTCAGGAATGCTATCTAACCACGTGTATGATCCTGGAATGTTTATCCTGCTCAGGAACGCTATCTAACCACGTGTATGATCCAGGAAAGCTATCCTGGTCAGGCACGCTATCTAACCACGTGTATGATCCCAGAAAGCTTATCCTGGTCAGTAACACTATCTAATCACGTGTATGATCCCGGAATGCTTATCCTGGTCAGGAACGCTATCTAACCACATACATATATGATCCCGGAAAGCTTAACCCGGTCAGGAACGCTATCTAACCACGTGTATGATCCCGGAAAGCTTATCCTGGTCAGGAACACTATCTAACCACATGTATGATCCCGGAATGCTTATCCTGGTCAGGAACGCTATCTAACCACATGTATGATTCCGGAATGCTTATCCTGGTCAGGAACGCTATCTAACCACGTGTATGATCCCGGAAAGCTTATCCTGGTCAGGAACGCTATCTAGCCACATGTATGATCCCGGAAAACTTATCCTGGTCAGTAACGCTATCTAACCACGTGTATGATCCTGGAATGCTTATCCTGGTCAGGAACGCTATCTAACCACATATATGATCCCGGAAAGCTTATCCTGGTCAGGAACGCTATCTAACCACGTGTATGATCCCGGAAAGCTTATCCTGGTCAGGAACGCTATCTAACCACATGTATGATCCCGGAAAGCTTAACCCGGTCAGGAACGCTATCTAACCACGTGTATGATCCCGGAAAGCTTATCCTGGTCAGGAACACTATCTAACCACATGTATGATTCCGGAAAGCTTAACCCGGTCAGGAACGCTCTCTAACCACGTGTATGATCCGGGAAAGCTTATCCGGTCAGGAACGCTATCTAACCACGCGTATGATCCCGGAAAGCTTATCCTGGTCAGGAACGCTATCTAACCACGTGTATGATCCCGGAAAGCTTAACCCCGTCAGGAACGCTATCTAACCACGTGTATGATCCCGGAAAGCTTAACCCCGTCAGGAACGCTATCTAACCACGTGTATGATCCCGGAAAGCTTATCCTGGTCAGGAACGCTATCTAACCACGTGTATAATCCCGGAATGTTTATCCTGCTCAGGAACGCTATCTAACCACGTGTATGATCCCAGAATGCTTATCCTGGTCAGGAACGCTATCTAACCACGTGTATGATCCCGGAAAGCTTATCCTGGTCAGTAACACTATCTAACCACGTGTATGATCCCGGAATGCTTATCCTGGTCAGGAACGCTATCTAACCACATATATGATCCCGGAAAGCTTATCCTGGTGAGGAACGCTATCTAACCACGTGTATGATCCCGGAAAGCTTATCCTGGTCAGGAACACTATCTAACCACATGTATGATTCCGGAAAGCTTAACCCCGTCAGGAACGCTATCTAACCACGTGTATGATCCCGGAAAGCTTAACCCCGTCAGGAACGCTATCTAACCACGTGTATGATCCCGGAATGCTTATCCTGGTCAGTAACGCTATCTAACCACGTGTATGATCCCGGAATGCTTATCCTGGTCAGGAACGCTATCTAACCACGTGTATGATCCTGGAAAGCTTATCCTGGTCAGGAACGCTATCTAACCACATGTATGATCCCGGAAAGCTTAACCCGGTCAGGAACGCTATCTAACCACGTGTATGATCCCGGAAAGCTTATCCTGGTCAGGAACACTATCTAACCACATGTATGATTCCGGAAAGCTTAACCCGGTCAGGAACGCTCTCTAACCACGTGTATGATCCGGGAAAGCTTATCCCGGTCAGGAACGCTATCTAACCACGCGTATGATCCCGGAAAGCTTATCCTGGTCAGGAACGCTATCTAACCACGTGTATGATCCCGGAAAGCTTAACCCCGTCAGGAACGCTATCTAACCACGTGTATGATCCCGGAAAGCTTAACCCGGTCAGGAACGCTATCTAACCACGTGTATGATCCCGGAAAGCTTATCCTGGTCAGGAACGCTATCTAACCACGTGTATGATTCCGGAAAGCTTATCCTGGTCAGGAACGCTATCTAACCACGTGTATGATCCCGGAATGTTTATCCTGCTCAGGAACGCTATCTAACCACGTGTATGATCCAGGAAAGCTATCCTGGTCAGGCACGCTATCTAACCACGTGTATGATCCCAGAAAGCTTATCCTGGTCAGTAACACTATCTAATCACGTGTATGATCCCGGAATGCTTATCCTGGTCAGGAACGCTATCTAACCACATATATGATCCCGGAAAGCTTAACCCGGTCAGGAACGCTATCTAACCACGTGTATGATCCCGGAAAGCTTATCCTGGTCAGGAACACTATCTAACCACATGTATGATCCCGGAATGCTTATCCTGGTCAGGAACGCTATCTAACCACATGTATGATCCCGGAATGCTTATCCTGGTCAGGAACGCTATCTAACCACGTGTATGATCCCAGAAAGCTTATCCTGGTCAGGAACGCTATCTAGCCACATGTATGATCCCGGAAAACTTATCCTGGTCAGTAACGCTATCTAACCACGTGTATGATCCTGGAATGCTTATCCTGGTCAGGAACGCTATCTAACCACATATATGATCCCGGAAAGCTTATCCTGGTCAGGAACGCCATCTAACCACATGTATGATCCCGGAAAGCTTATCCTGGTCAGGAACGCTATCTAACCACATGTATGATCCCGGAAAGCTTAACCCGGTCAGGAACGCTATCTAACCACGTGTATGATCCCGGAAAGCTTATCCTGGTCAGGAACACTATCTAACCACATGTATGATTCCGGAAAGCTTAACCCGGTCAGGAACGCTCTCTAACCACGTGTATGATCCGGGAAAGCTTATCCCGGTCAGGAACGCTATCTAACCACGCGTATGATCCCGGAAAGCTTATCCTGGTCAGGAACGCTATCTAACCACGTGTATGATCCCGGAAAGCTTATCCTGGTCAGGAACGCTATCTAACCACATGTATGTGTCATGGGCGCTACTCCCGAGGGGCCAGGACTGGCCCAGCGCCCTCGGAAGCAGACCCGTCTTCCACTACTCCGGACCCAGCAGACCCCTACAGGGGCCCTTTGGACCGTGTCCTGGAGCCTTTGGCGCCAGGCTCATGAAGGGTTTCAGTCCCGGCGCCATAGGCGCCAGGCTCATATTGATAAACAGTGTAATAATGCTAGGGTGGACTTACCTGAGGCAGACCATGCTGCATATTTACCCAGAACAAACCAGTCTGGTTGAAGTCCCCAGCCATCAGGGCTGGGAGGAACTATTCCCTCCATTCAGGAACTCTTTTCTTACCTGGGTGGAACCGGTGGAAGAACACACACTGGAAGCACTTCTCTGCTATTTACACCACGCCCGATGGAAAACACATGCTTCGCATTATTCTGCAGCAGCAGCAGGACGCTCACCGAGTCGGCTCCTGCATTCCAGGTCCAGAGTCATCTTCAGCTTCCGCGCAGCAACCTGTGGATGAAGAAAGACACAGAACAATACTTACCAGATCCCGGAATCCAGTCACCGGCAAAACCTGCAAAGAATAAACAGAAGGTTAGAAAAGTGCAACTCGCTCGCAGCCGCGCCCGCTTACCTGATCCATCCGTGATTGCAACGGAGCTAACCGCGGCCTTCTCTTCGGCAGCTTCTCTGCACCTGAAAGGCAAAGGACATAATTAAAAAGGGGTTCGGGTGAAGGCAGTCGCATTCATCTTAACTTACCAGTTTTTGCACGCGCAGTAGCGGCCGCATCAACCTCAGCATCCCGGCACCTGAAAAGCAGGAAAAAGACATTATTTGAGGTGCCATTAAAAGCGGCCAACGATCATTATACTTACGTGCATCGGCACGTGCAGTGGCAACGGATATAAAGCCCGCAGCATCCCGGCACCTGAAAACTAGGAAAAGGACATTATTAGAGGTGCCATTAAAAGCGGCCAACGATCATTATACTTACGTGCATCGGCACGTGCAGTGGCAACGGAAATAAAGCCCGCAGCATCCCAGCACCTGAAAACTAGAAAAAGGACATTATTAGAGGTGCCATTAAAAGTGGCCAACGAACATTATACTTACGTGCATCGGCACATGCAGCGGCAACGGAAAACTACGCCCACAGCATCCCGAGGCCTGAAACAAAGGAAAAGGGACATTATTGAGGTGCCCATCTTTTAAAGCCTAAAGACTACAGTATACTTACAGGCATCCGCTCGTGCAGTGACGGCGGCATCGCTCTTCGGCATCCCAGCACCAGTGCCACAACTAAGGCCGCAAAAGACTTGAGCCTCAACACTGAACTCATCCAGTGACGTAACTGGAATCCACGCACCCCTACACCAGACGCAGGATGGAGAGATCAGCATTTATACGCCTAAGGTGAGAGCTCGCCGAGACAAGTAGAAAGCTAGGCTGTGGGAGAAACTGGCGATTGGTGGGAGAAGGAATCCCATCAAACGGTGATTAACGCTTTTTCTTCCACCTGCAGAAAACTTACCCTGCAAGTCAGACATTCGATAAGAGGAAGCCCAGTCCTGAGAGTCGTCCGAGCTCTACGCTTCTCAATTGAAGAAACGATAGCAGCCCAGCCGGGATCAGCGCCTCTGTGGGAATCAGGTGAGCGTTACAGTATGATCCCGGAAAGCTACGTCTATGATCCCGGAAAGCTTATCCTGGTCAGGAACGCTATCTAACCACGTGTATGATCCCAGAAAGCTTATCCTGGTCAGGAACGCTATCTAACCACGTGTATGATCTCGGAAAGCTTATCCTGGTCAGGAACGCTATCTAACCACGTGTATGATCCCGGAAAGCTTATCCTGGTCAGGAACGCTATCTAACCACGTGTATGATCCCGGAAAGCTTATCCCGGTCAGGAACGCTATCTAACCACGTGTATGATCCCGGAAAGCTTATCCCGGTCAGTAACGCTATCTAACCACGTGTATGATCCCGGAAAGCTTATCCCGGTCAGGAACGCTATCTAACCACGTGTATGATCCCGGAAAGCTTATCCTGGTCAGGAACTCTATCTAACCACGTGTATGATCCCGGAAAGCTTATCCCGGTCAGGAACGCTATCTAACCACGTGTATGATCCCGGAAAGCTTATCCCGGTCAGGAACGCTATCTAACCACGTGTATGATCCCGGAAAGCTTATCCTGGTCAGGAACTCTATCTAACCACGTGTATGATCCCGGAAAGCTTATCCTGGTCAGGAACGCTATCTAACCACGTGTATGATCCCGGAAAGCTTATCCTGGTCAGGAACACTATCTAACCACGTGTATGATCCCGGAAAGCTTATCCTGGTCAGGAACGCTATCTAACCACGTGTATGATCCTGGAAAGCTTATCCTGGTCAGGAACGCTATCTAACCACGTGTATGAAACCGGAAAGCTTATCCTGGTCAGGAACGCTATCTAACCATGTGTATGATCCCGGAAAGCTTATCCTGGTCAGGAACGCTATCTAACCACATGTATGATCCTGGAAAGCTTATCCTGGTCGGGAACGCTATCTAACCACATGTATGATCCCGGAAAGCATATCCTGGTCAGGAACGCTATCTAACCACGTGTATGATCCCGGAAAGCTTAACCCGGTCAGGAACGCTATCTAACCATGTGTATGATCCCGGAAAGCTTATCCTGGTCAGGAATGCTATCTAACCACATGTATGATCCCGGAAAGCTTATCCTAGTCAGGAACGCTATCTAACCACATGTATGATCCCGGAAAGCTTAACCCGGTCAGGAACGCTATCTAACCACATGTATGATCCCAGAAAGCATATCCTGGTCAGGAACGCTATCTAACCACATGTATGATCCCGGAAAGCTTATCCTGGTCAGGAAAGCTATCTAACCACGTGTATGATCCCAGAAAGCTTAACCCAGTCAGGAACCCTATCTAACCACATGTATGATCCCAGAAATCGTAACCCGGTCAGGAACGCTATCTAACCACATGTATGATCCCGGTAAGCTTATCCTGGTCAGGAATGCTATCTAACCACATGTATGATCCCAGAAAGCTTAACCCGGTCAGGAACGCTATCTAACCACATATATGATCCCGGAAAGCTTATCCTGGTCAGGAAAGCTATCTAACCACGTGTATGATCCCAGAAAGCTTAACCCGGTCAGGAACGCTATCTAACCACATGTATGATCCCAGAAATCTTAACCCGGTCAGGAACGCTATCTAACCACATGTATGATCCCGGTAAGCTTATCCTGGTCAGGAAAGCTATCTAACCACGTGTATGATCCCGGAAAGCTTATCCTGGTCAGGAACGCTATCTAACAACATGTATGATCCGGGAAAGCTTATTCTGGTCATGAACGCTATCTAACCACATGTATGATCCCGGAAAGCTTATCCTGGTCAGGAACGCTATCTAACCACGTGTATGATCCCGGAAAGCTTAACCCGGTCAGGAACGCTATCTAACCACATGTATGATCCCGGAAAGCATATCCTGGTCAGGAACGCTATCTAACCACGTGTATGATCCCGGAAAGCTTATCCCGGTCAGGAATGCTATCTAACCACGTGTATGATCCCGGAAAGCTTATCCTGGTCAGGAACGCTATCTAACCACCTGTATGATCCCGGAAAGCTTAACCCGGTCAGGAACGCTATCTAACCACATGTATGATCCCGGTAAGCTTATCCTGGTCAGGAACGCTATCTAACCACATGTATGATCCCAGAAAGCTTAACCCGGTCAGGAACGCTATCTAACAACATGCATGATCCCGGAAAGCTTATCCTGGTCAGTAACGCTATCTAACCACGTGTATGATCCCGGAATGCTTATCCTGTTCACGAAAGGTATCTAACCACATATATGATCCCGGAAAGCTTATCCTGGTCAGGAACGCTATCTAACCACGTGTATGATCCTGGAAAGCTTAACCCGGTCAGGAACGCTATCTAACCACGTGTATGATCCCGGAAAGCTTATCCTGGTCAGGAACACTATCTAACCACATGTATGATTCCGGAAAGCTTAACCCCGTCAGGAATGCTATCTAACCACGTGTATGACCCCGGAAAGCTTAACCCCGTCAGGAATGCTATCTAACCACGTGTATGATCCCGGAATGCTTATCCTGGTCAGTAACACTATCTAACCACGTGTATGATCCTGGAATGCTTATCCTGGTCAGGAACGCTATCTAACCACGTGTATGATCCCGGAAAGCTTATCCTGGTCAGGAACGCTATCTAGCCATGTGTATGATCCCGGAAAGCTTATCCTGGTCAGGAACGCTATCTAACCACATGTATGATCCCGGAAAGCTTAACCCGGTCAGGAACGCTATCTAACCATGTGTATGATCCCGGAAAGCTTATCCTGGTCAGGAACGCTATCTAACCACGTGTATGATCCCGGAAAGCTTATCCTGGTCAGGAACGCTATCTAACCACGTGTATGATCCCGGAAAGCTTAACCCGGTCAGGAACGCTATCTAACCACATGTATGATCCCGGAAAGCATATCCTGGTCAGGAACGCTATCTAACCACATGTATGATCCCGGAAAGCTTATCCTGGTTAGGAAAGCTATCTAACCACGTGTATGATCCCAGAAAGCTTAACCCGGTCAGGAACGCTATCTAACCACATGTATGATCCCGGAAAGCTTAACCCGGTCAGGAACGCTATCTAACCACATGTATGATCCCGGTAAGCTTATCCTGGTCAGGAATGCTATCTAACCACATGTATGATCCCAGAAAGCTTAACCCGGTCAGGAACGCTATCTAACAACATGCATGATCCGGGAAAGCTTATTCTGGTCATGAACGCTATCTAACCACATGTATGATCCCGGAAAGCTTATCCTGGTCAGGAACGCTATCTAACCACATGTATGATCCCGGTAAGCTTATCCTGGTCAGGAAAGCTATCTAACCACGTGTATGATCCCAGAAAACTTAACCCGGTCAGGAACGCTATCTAACCACATGTATGATCCCAGAAATCTTAACCCAGTCAGGAACGATATCTAAACACAATATGATCCCTAAATTAGAAGTGTGAATAATTCCTTAAAGGAAACAGCTGCGCCTGTTGCACAATCTGTCCCTCTCCACTCCCACTGTTCAGCGAGAAATATCCAGAGTTAAAAACCAATATAGAAACTGGGTAGGGAGGAGGAAAAGAGAGGGTAGGCTTGGCAACTTGCAGAAAATAATCGATGCCTTAACAAGTCGCCACTCAGGAAGCATATGGCGGATTCTGGCGTCTGCCAGGAGTCCAACTACTCAGTTAATTTTTAACCTGATTACAGAGAGTGTGTGGGTCAGGTTTATCGAATCAAAAATGTTTATGGGTAAGGACCGGCAGGAGTCAACAGGGTCCTTGGGGCCTATCTGGACAATTGAGTTCACTATTAGTAAATTTCGTAGCCACCTGAAGGCCCTTAAAAACTCTAGGTCCCTGGTTCCCAATGGTCTATCAGCTGCAGTACTGAAGGGCAACACTAGGCTGTGGGCAGAAGTGCTATGTCCTCTATTGAAAAAAGGTCTGTTCCACTCAAACTATCCCCGACTCTTGGAGAGAATCAATAATGGTCCCAATGTAAAAAGCTGAGGACCACCTGGCCCCTGAAAACAACAGTTTATTGTCCTTGCATGACATTACAGGCACGGTGTTCACACTACATGTCTTGGAACGCCTACAGAGCTGGGTCATATATAATAACATTCTGCACCCCTTTCAAACGGGTTTCGGTCCTTGGCCCAGTACCAATTCACAATATACGAGCACTGGACTCAATCGTATCACAAGCAAGACAGCCTCCCTCAGCTTCAGGTTACATTGCTTTGATCGACTTTAGGTCGGCATTCGACCAGGTCGATCGATCTACACTGTGGAGGAAAATGCAGTTGTGGGGCTGCCATAGCTGGCTCCTAGAGATAATCACAGTGTTACACACCACCATTTTGGCCCAGATCTGTCTTGGCGACAATGGCCAACAGGCGAACTTGATGCAAATTAGCAGGGGGGTACGCCAGGGCTGTATGTTGCCCCCACTGCTCTTTGACATCTACGTAGCAGACCTATTGAACAGGCTGAGGGAAAGAGCAGGATTGGTAATGTGACTATTAGCAGTATTCTCTACGACGACGATTTGGCCATTTTTGACCAATTGCTAACTGGGCTAAAAGGCTTGCTGAATGAACTGGGAAGGTATGCAAACAAGAACCAGCTCTCTATAAACCTTTCTAAAACTAAGGTTATGCTAGTTTCCTCAAAAAGCATCGTCAGGACCAAATTGTAGACTTTGGTGGGGGTAGTGGAGTATACTGATTCCTACAAATATCTGGGTGTCGATATGTCAGTAGGCCTGGGGTACGGGGCCGTAAAAGGGGCCAAACTAACAAGGGCCTGACAGACAACGTACACGTCTAGAAGGTTTGTGCTGGAACATGCAGGGTTCTCATTAAAAGGAGCTCTGTTACTGCACAAGCAATGGCTATGTGCAACTGTTTTGTCCTGTTTAGAAGCACTTGCCATGAACGATGTAAAATGGTTGGATGGAGTTGAATCTCGTTTTTGGAAGGTTGTTCTGGGATAACCCAAGTCCTCCGCGATTGAGTATATCTGCCTAGAGTTTGGACTGATATCTTTGAAAGCTGAACTTCCGATTCGTAGGGGGTGCCCTTATGTTGAAAGCTAAGACTGATCCAATTTGTCCTTGGCCATCAAAATTGGGTAGGAGTTATGTCCTGGGTAAGCCTGGGAAAAGCTCCTCTTCCCAGTCAAAATGATTCTATGAATTATGGCAAGCGATCGATTGGTTTCCTGACTTTGACAGATGTTCTGATTTCGCAATATTTAAAGCGGCGTTTAGCCGCCGTGTGGCTAAATGGGACTGACTTTGTAGTTTTGAACATCTGTCCAAATTAAAGGGACATGCGAGAATGGCAAATTTGATCTAGCGCTTCATGCTGCCAGAACGTTATCTGTTGCTCTGTCCAGATCCAGAATTTCGTAATTTTTAACTATGGCACAGAACCAATCAGTTGCCAGTGCTAACTGCTCGTGGGCCCCTATTAAATTTGGCTCCGGAAGCCAGATATTGTTGAATGTGTAAGATTCCATCTAACCTAGAATCTGCCAAACAAGTGCTTATAGAATGTCCTCAAATGGGAGCTCTTTATATGGTCATGCCTGGTCCCTTTGTTTACGATTATAATACTATTAGGTCTTTGGATTTCTGGCCATTTTGTTTAAATTCTGAGTCAATGGGCCTCATTACACGGACAGCGCTAAGGGTTTACCGGTACCGTTAAGGGTACCAGTGCCGGTAAACTCTTACCGCCTTACTACGAGGTCACTTTGTGGGACCGTACCTTAACGGCTGGTTTTACCAGCCGTTAAGGATGGGACCCACAAAGGGACCTAGGAGGTAATTACGGTACCGCAATTTGCGGTACCGTTATTACCGCCTTCCCCATTCCCATTGAGCCGTATGGGGGCAAAAATGGGAATGGGGAAGGGCCATGGTGAATGGGGAATTACCGCCCCCACACACCTTGGAATAGGGCGGTAATTCCGCCATTCACCATGGCGGACCCAGTAAAATACCGGCGGCAACCATGGCGCTAATAGCGCCATGGTTACCGCCGTCCGTGTAATGAGGCCCAATGCCTGTTATTTTGCTGCTATTTGGTGTGTGGAGAAAGATCGAAAAGCGTCGCAGCACTAAATGATAGCTATAGGCAGATATTCAGTATAAGTGCAGTATTAGGGCCTAAAATGAATTTAAGGCTTTTTTTTTGTTGTTTAGGTGATTAATTGTGCGATTGTTCGGTTGATTGTGTGACGGTAAAACAATTTAAAGTGAAGGTTTTTAAGTAAAATGATAAGATATTTCATTTATATCGCGCTCATACACAAGTGTTTCAGAGCGCGACCAAGCAAAGAAAGGGGAACAAGGGAGAATAAAATAAACAACGATCTTACTAGGCCTACTGACATTCAGGGGGTGCAAGTGCATGGGAAAGGGAAAAAGGGGGAAAGTGCATGGAAGGAGGAGAAGTGGAAAGTGTGGGACATGGGAGAGAACAGAATAAATGATAAGTGCAGTAAATAAATAAAGGCAGTGAAAAGTGCAGCCAGCAAGTGGCAAGTGCAAGATAAGTCAGATAGTTTATATCTGTTAAGTGCAGAGGAAGAGTGGGGGACAGGAGGGAAGCAGGGTGAGCAGGTACCTGGGCCCGAAGGACAGAGGGTGTCCAGGTGCACGGTGCAGAGAGAGAAAAACAGGTCAGCAGGGGAGAAGACGGGCAAAGGTGGAAGCGAAGAGGAAGGTCTTGAGGTGCTTCCGGAACCAGAGATGGTTCTCCTCAAGTTTCAAGGTGGCCGGGAGGCTGTTCCAAAGGGAGGCCCCAGCCAAAGACCGAGATCTTCCCCCAGCTCGTTTCTTAGAAAAATGACTGACCCTGAGGGAGTTAGAAGTAGAGGAGCGAAGAGCTTGAGAGGGGAGGTATTTGCGGAGGGATAGTTGCAGGTATTTTGGACCCAGGCCCCATAAGCCTTTTGGACAATGCAAAGGGTTTTAAATTTAATCCTTGCATCCACTAGGACCCAATGGAGAGATTTCAGGGCTGGAGAGATACGATCCCAGGGCTTGAGGCCAAGGACAAGTCTTGCAGTCCTGTTCTGGATGAGTTGAAGAGGGTGGAGAAAATGAATGATGTATGGATCTATGCTATTTAATGTGTATTTATATTGTTTGTAAATGGTGATTGTAAAAGTTCTTTTAGAACTAGATACAATAAAGTTATCATCAATAATGATTAGCAAATCATTGGCATCCCATATATTCTCAGCCCCACCCTCCCTCAATTTAGCCTCTAGAGTCAATCAAATTAGTCACCTCACCTGTTCCACCGCTCACTTGGCTCCAGTGCTTCGTTCCATCCACCGTAAATGTGCTAATGGATACTGGGAAACCTTACTCCAGTCAGACCTATTGGTCTCCACTTGCGTCGTCGCCGAGCTTCGCTGCCCCTCCTCCACCTCCCTTCTGCCTCCACTCTCCAAATCGTCCCCGCCACCGAAAGGCCCCATTCATTGTTCCACATGTTAGGGGGGTCAGGGGGTGTGAATGACCTTCATTACAAGCTCAGGAAGTGTGGCCTCCCCCCACCCCGAGGGTGCCTCAGGACCTGCCTGACGGGCCAAATTGGGATCATTATGGGATCATTATGGGGTCAAATGTGCGTCAGTTTCATAGTGTGGACCAATGGACTAATCCAGCTGTGCTTTCCTTTGCCACTTAGTCCCATAAAAGAGCAGCCACAAACTTTCCAGGTCTTTCCTGAAAAGTTAGGGATCATGATTTGAGGGAGGGGAGGAGTTTGGACCTGGCCTTTCTTGCCCCAATTCTACCCTAGCACAAACTTTCTTATACAATTAATATCAACACAAAAAACGCCTTCTAGCAACAAATGGGCAGCCTTACAAGCAAATGAACTTATCTACTTAAGAAAGATATAAGGGTTCAGTGTCATGGGTGCCAAGGAGTACAGGAAACCTCAAATGATGGTGCCTGCATAAGGGTGGTACACAAATGCAAAAGCGCCCATTGTTTAAATGTTGTTTTGTAGCTCCTTTATAAAGGAAATAGCCCTCTTCAGGGTGGTGAATTTAGCTTCGCCCAGCCAGCCATCTCATTAGAGCGCCAAAGTATAGTATTCCTTTGAATAGAGATTTAAAAGGGGGAAAAATACATATTTGCCGCGGCGCGGTTTTCAATGCGCGCAGATTCGTGACAGCACTTGTGGTGCGGCTAGGCAGCTATAAGCTTCATTTGCCCGGCGGGGGACTCGCCAAACGTGAATGGCACTTGCCTAATGCAATCATTAGAGAGAGAGAAAGGATATTGCGGAGTGTGACCAATACACTATAACCAGACAATCAGCACGCAGCCAGCATCCGCCAACACAAAGGCCATAGAATTGGCATGAAAAGTGTAAAGACTGAACTATCAAGCAGAATCTATCAGCCGGGCCATTTATAGAAATTAACATATGAAGGGGGGCACTCTGTGTTTATCGGGGGCGCGTGATAAATACAGGCTTGATTTAGCAGTCACCAGGAGCCCCGCTCTCTCCCTGCCAGTCCTCAGCGCCCATAATAGGTTAACATGATAGCTGCGCCGTGATGGCTGGATTCCTAGCTGGCACACTGCAAGGGAGGACATACAGCATGTTTGCTGGCTGTTGATTTGACATGTGTCTAGATGCCGGCGCTCTGGGAAAGGTTAGATCCGAAAAGTGGCGGCCATTTTGTTTTGTTTTTTTACCGAAGCTGTCAGCCCAGGCAGATTGCATTCAGTGTGGCCGCCTTGTTTTATTTCCCAGAAAGTCGTGCATGGCAAAAATGATGCTTCCTGCTCAGATAATGAGGCAGCTAACAAACAGCAGGTTGCGGGTAAGATGTTTAGAGGGGGGGGATCAGTGATAACACTGATGTACCTACTGTGTATAATAAATCAACTTTGTCCTAGATCTCTATCTAAAGAAAGAAGGCCTGTCTACAACATGTCGCGCCTCAACGCGCACGAGCCTGCGCTCACACTTGCGCACTTGCGCACATAGCATGCGTGTGTGCAAATGTAACAAAATCACACCGTGGGAATTCCATCTCCACGGGGTCCTTGGAGATGTTAGTCGACTTGAGATGTGTGACATGTCCCAAATGCAACCTTCACAATAACGGTAGTTTATTTCATATAGAGAAAATTATCTGTTCCTCATATGACGACTGCCTCTAACACTAAGCCCACACCAACAGCAAATATCGGCATCAGTCTTCTACAAAACAATCCTATCATGTTCTTGTTTTTTCTCAGGATCAAGCACATTGAACTTGACAACAGCAGCAGGTGCTCTCCCACCAGTTTATTGCCCTTGCCATTGGCTCCAGGCTAGCTAACATTTGCACCAGTTTTAAAATTTGAGCAGCTACAATTAGCACTGGCTTCAGTGAGGAGAAGCTTGGGTCTCTAGGCCGAGCAGGCACGGGACCCACGTCTGGGCGTACCCTATCTCACTCGGGGTGACTAAAGCATAACAAAAGGGGTGATGGCTGGAAGGTTTTGAGTTAATCGTAACCTGTGCCAGTGGTTCAGATTTATTCAAAACCTTTCACCCATCACTTTTTTGTTTCTATGAAGTCAGGTCACCTGTTTTACATAAAAGTGATAAGTACAGAACTGGCTGGCAGGTAGGGCATGTTTTTAATCGTATGTTTTTTTTATATATATCGCTTGATGTTTTGCCAGGTGTAAAACGCTATTGGATGCTATTGTTTCCCAAAACAAATGCACTCAAATCGTCAAACTCCGAAACGTAAGCCTTGCCAGCATTTAAACAAGTGAGTGCAGGTTGCACACAGATCTCTGAAGCAAGCAAGCAACTCACTGAGCTATCTGACCAATGCACAACCCGGATTGGTCGGCGCCCACCAAAAAACACAAAACAGCATCAATGAACAATTCTTCAAGATATAACTAAAAATAATGATATAACGTAGACATGACAGCTGCAGCACCTCTTCCCATGCTTGCATCTTATCCTGGGGGAGCGAGAAGGCACTGGCCCTAATTCACAGAAGCAGTTTATAGTGGGCAAAACGCCATTGGCAAACGCTCTGCGGATAAGGGCCATTCTTTTATTGACACCTTTGCTTAGGTTGCGGCCAGCATTGCATATACGAGGCGCCTAATCCCCGCACTGCGCAGGAAGAAATAATGCGCTTCGATACCTTTGCTCTACCCGCCATACAGGCTTAATCCAGATCACCCCTCTTGTTCTGATTGAAAAGGTAAAAAAAATGGATTGAGTTTTTCCCAATTACCCAGAGGTTTCTAAGCGCGGACGCGGGGATCGAACTTCTTGCTTCCAAGGCGAGCACGTTGCCCCTGAGCTATCCTCCCGAGATGATATGGAGACCTGGCTCTTCTTCTAGAGGCCTCCTACAGTTCCTGAGTCCAGTGTCAGCTTTCATGGCTTCAGGGAAGTGCTTGTGAAATAAAAAAACACTGGAAGGGAGTATTTGGATGAGGAATAGACTTTGGGCTTCAATACAAGTTTTGCGGTAGTTTTAAAACCGCTGCTATGTCAGAATACCGCCTGGTTCACCGCTCTGCAGCAGTAAGCATTTCAGCCAAAAAAACTGCTTGTAAGTAGAGGTTTTAGCTCCCCTTACAATGTCATGATGACCTAGGTGAAATTACCACATGTGGTAACTCCGCCTTTTCCCAGTGAAATCCTATAGGACTCCCAAAAGAGGCCTAAGGGTACGCCTATTTCAGACCGTTTTTTTCCATTAGCACCCATGGCAGGGGAGCCAGCCAATCAGGAGGTTAGGTCAGCGGGCTGAATCTCCTGATGTAAGCCCTCGTTCCAAGCCGCATGATGGCACTAACCCTGCCCACCATTTTCTCTCCGCCCAATGCCCACTTTTTAACTAATCCCCCTCCCCATTTACCTCATTGCGCCGGTGGTATGCGCAGCAGCTGTTTCCTCTCCGTCTTCATGCGTGAGGCCACCATGGAAAGGGAAGAGGGGCTTCGTACGGAACGCCACCTTCCTTTTCCATGGTGGACATCTTTGAACAGCCTTTCCGTTCTGTGAATGGAATGCCGTGAGACGACCCATTCATGGAAACAAAATACTTTAATTTAGCCCTCGTCCCATGGGACTGATGCTAATGGCGTTAACCACCAATTCCAAGGGCTGAAATGGGTGTTAACGTCCCAGGGCCCTCGTTAAAAGTCTTCGCTTCGCTCGGGCCTTTAACGCAGGCCCTGGGCCGTTATCTCCCATTCTAGCCCTTGGAACAGGTGGTTAACGACATATTATTGCATGCAGTAATAGTAATTCCGTTTGGTGAGATGTCCACAACAAGGGCACATACTATTAATATGACCGCCTCAGCCACTGCCTACACTGGTAAATTAATCAGGGCCTGCAGGCCATTGATCTCCCCTAACAACTGCCTCACTTTAGCCAGAGCACTCATTCAATCTAAATTGGACTATTGTAACAGCCTCTATGTAGGCGCCAACAAAACAGTAATCAACAAACTGCAAGTCTTACAAAATAACGCACTCCGTGCCGCCCTAAATATTCCTAGAAGAGAACATATCTCCGCTACAAGAATCGCTTGCAATTGGCTCTCCATCCAACAAAAATTCGACCTAAAAACCTTATGCCTTACATACAAAGCTCTTAACCATCTAGCCCCACCCTATCTCACTAACAAATTTACATTAAGACAGAACACTAGAACCACTAGATCCTCTAACACACTACAACTGACGGTGCCCAAATACTCCCTCAAAAGAGCTGGTGGATCCAGCTTCCCAACTCTGGCCTCACAACTTTGGAACACTGTTCCACTGGATATCAAATCCACACCTACCTTCCAACCCTTCAGAACTAAGGTCATCACCTGGTTACTCAACAAATAACCAACCATGTTTGTATACATTCCTAATGTACAAATGTTTCTTATTATGCACTAACTGTCTTGCTGTTTACTCTGCCTCATTACTACTGTACTATTGTTCCCTACTGATGCCTGTAACTGGATGCTCAAAGCGCACATATACATACAAATAAACAAACAAACAAACAAACAAACAAACGTATGTGTGGCTTGTTTAGAATACCGCCAAACTCGTAATTAAGCTGCATATCGAAAGGTTAAAGCTCTATTGTACCACTGCCAGGTGCATTAATGGAACATAATTGCCTCATAGAGGGTTACAGGAACATCCGGAAGTAAGGCCAGCGCCGCCCATTTCCACTTAATGATTAAAAGGCTAATTATGCCATAATGCGTGTCTGGCACCTATAGGAGATCAGAACTGATCCTATACACCCGACCACAGTAGGGCTCTGAGACCTATGGATGTGCAGCGATATATGTTATGTTGACTTATGCCACGCACCGCTACCACCCAGGGGCAGTATCTCTATTAGAAATAAATGATAATTGTTTGACGGTAGTTCCATTACTGATACTTTTTTGGGCATTAACAGAATTACTGCCTGTTCTACCACACTGTCGCGTCTTTATTTGTCATCAAAGTGGAGGATATACCTCCAGCCAAGTGTAAACATTACATGGCCAGTCTCACGTAAAGTTCCAAACATTGCACAACATGCCATGTGGTTGACAGAGGGTGGGCGGAAAGCGCCATGAGCGCCCGACGCACTGGCTCTTGGCGCTAGCAGGGCTGCCTAAAAGGATGTACATGGCAGCTTTGCCTGTGCCCCAAACTAATTACTGATAGATAGAATGAGGCTGTTTTAGAAACATGTATTTTCCTGGGTTCAGGGCAGGCATCGAAGAACAGTTTCATATTTTCCGACCAGTAATTCTTTTTTTTGCGCCTTCTTTTTAGCGCGATTGATAGTGTTCTGATACAGGCTTCCAATGCTTGCCTTTGTTTTACAAACAGAGCAGTGACAGCCCTGATCTCAGCGAGTATCTAGGTGAGTACATTTTAGCTTTGGGGCAAGGGCCACTTAATATTCATAAGAGACTGGATCGGGCTTCTCAAGCCTTAGCCATTGGGGCTGAACACTGCATGTGAATGGCGACATTATTAAAGTCTCGTGTACAAGCCGCGTCCTATCTGCATTTCAAATATCTATGCAAAGGAGCACTCGTGTCCTGGTTAACATTTCAATAACAGATGGCTAAGGAGAGCCCACCCTGTCGAAAGAGATCACTGCACGCTCAGCCGAAAACCAACGCAAAGGACGCGGCCAAGCAAGGAAATCAGAAAGCGCCAACGCTGCGCGCACTTGAAATTCAATTAAATGCAGCTTTAAAACTGTGTAAAATGAAATGGAGGGTGATTACTTGCTATACTGCATTATGTTCACACCGAAATGGGTTTCTTAATCTCTCCCGGCCGCCGCCTTGCACAGACACGCCATGACTTCGAGCCCAAACAGGTGAAGCAATTGCAGGTATGAGGGAGTGGATTTTAAATCTTAAGGGGGTGGGTTGACAATAAACAACAATCCTGCTTTCTTTAAATGCAGGACGTGAACAGCCATAGCATGCTGATGTCATAGTATATATGTCAGTGTGAAAATGAATTGTTCGCACATACAATGGTAAAATACATCATATATAGATGAGCAAAGGCCAGTGGGGGTTGTGACGAATCCAGGGAATTTGTTGCTTCTTCCCAAGGGGGAACCACCACCTTTGAGACTAGGGAGGCGAGCCCACCATGCACTACCCTTCTTAGGGGGGGTCTCACTGGGGGTGACCTTCCCTTAGGGGACAAGGACTCCCCAGTGAAGGAGTCGCCACCATCTCCTTTAGTACCAATGTCCCAAGTGGTTTCAGCTTGCATGGGGACTGATGATAATGTAGTCGGACCTTTAAATGTGCTTGGTTGTGCTGCTCACCCTTCCTGTGGGCCTGACCCACAGGACCAATGTCTTGTCTCTCTCGTTGCGGGGAGAGGACTAAAAAGGAAGGGATAGTACCTGGAGGGGAGGAGCTGCTGGAGAGCCAAGCCGCGGCTGGGAGAGGAGCAGCCCGAGCAACGCTGTGCACAGCCAGAGCCTAGGCCACAGCGCGGAGCTCATAGAACCTGGAAGCAGGACCACATCGCATAAGTGGTGGGCGGCGAGGCTGTGGAATGCCGCCGGCGTCTCACGTGCCTAGGTCACTGGTGCAGCAATGAACCGTTGAGCCGAGAAAATCAGTTCTGGCGAAATCCGAACAGCCGTCTTCCCCAACAAACACCGCAGAGACAAAGGCACATGATTCATGCTGAGGAGAGCGGCTCAGCTATAAAGTGTTCCAAAAGGGAACGATACCAACACAAAGTCAAGGAAAGTATCAAAAGTCTCTGGAGGGGATAGCAAAGACTTGAGACAAAAAGATGATCACAAACGAGTCAAGCAAGGTTGTAATATCCTATGAGGGGTTAAGAAAAAGCTGAATTTAGAGAGATTACCCAACAAAGGGGGAAACAAAACCTTGCACCCAAGAAGTGGCTGCCAGACAATTGAAGAGAAACAAAACACCCACAGAATGAGAAAGTAGAAAGAGAAAGTAGAAAGCGAAAGTAGAAATAAACTGAAGATCCTGAGAGGATTCAGAAAGAAGGGGAAACCCGGCCTAGAGCCAAGGGCCCAATCCCGGTTGCGAACCAAAGGCACTTCAAGAGCAAAGCAGAGCCTCGATTAGAGTCTGCTCATCCATGATGGGCCCCAAGAAGATATACCAGAGACCAGAAGAGAAACGTGACACCAAAAGGGGGTACATCTGAAACTGTCACCCTAAGAGGGGCTACTAGAAGCCTGAAAGGAATAGAAAGACCAGGGAGGCTTGTATAGGAGAAAAAGATACCACAGGAGGGGAGAAATCTGGCCGAGAGTTCAGAGCCCAATCCAGGCAGAGAACCAAAGTTACTTACAGAGGGTGGAAAACCACAGCCCCCCAGACCCTCAAGTAGAGTCAGCAGGTCCATGCTGGACCACAACCCCCTGTCACCATCAGAAAGGTGAGACACCCTGGAGGGTGAGGAGGAAACCTCTCTTGAAAACCTTACAAATACAACCAATATACTCGAGGGGTGAATTATGCTGCGTAATTAATACCAATACCTGTGGAGAGACATGGGAACCCATACTTTTAATTAGGGTTGGAAATCAAGGGGGGGGGGGTGGGAGAGAGAGAGAGAGAGAGAGAGAGAGAACGGGAGGAAATCAGACCCTCCAGTAGAGCTCTGCAGGGCCTCTGCAGGGCAAAAGGGTGTGTTAAGCTGTAAGCTATGTGGACCAGTGGTGGGCAAAATGAGGCTTAGGGGTTCTGGTATGAGTAGGGGGCCTGGTTTCAATTTCATGATTCTATTTCTTCCTCGTTGCTTTCACTTGGCTGGTTATCCTTTCATTCTCGTCTTAAATTAATTTTTCTCTGTGTGGTTTTTAAATCCCTTTATGGTCTTGCTCCTCTGTGTCTCTCATCCCTAGTGCCCTTTTTATCTTCCCTCGCACTCCTTGCACTCCAAATCTCTTTTTCTCTTGTCTGTCCCTCGCCCGCCCTGTGCTCAGCCTTGTTTTGGTTCCTTGTCTCTGTTGGCCCCTTCCTCTTCCTCTCCACTTGGTTACTTCTTATTCTATCTTTCGTTCGGCTCCTACGAATTATCGTCTCCAGTCTTAGTCTTAACTTTTGTTTTCTTGCCTTTTGTTATTGTTTTCAATTTTTGTACTGTGATTCTGTAAAGCGCTTTTACATTATAAATAAAATGCAAACAATACAAAATTGTCCCACAATAATTTGCAGGAAATTGACCTTTTGGTGCTCTCATTTTTGCAGGACACTTTGGTGGATATTTGGCCAGTTTTACAATCGACAAAAGAAAGTCAGAATGATTTTCATTGTATGGTCAAGAGAGACTATTGTGACAAAGTCCACTGCCTAGCTCTGCTGGTTTTGGGGAGGTGACCAAGGGGCTGGAAACATCCACAAGGTAGTAGATATGTTCCTCAGATTTGGTATAGGCAGGGAGCCCTCACTTAGTCCTGACATTTGGAATCGGACAGCCATATGCACAACCAAAGTGCTACTTGCCCTTTAAGTGAGGCACAATTGTCCGGGAAGGCTCACCACTTCCCTGGTACAGCCTGACAGAATCCCGCCATGCAACCTCAGCAGGTGGAGCAAACCAATTATTTTGACATCATTCTAGCAGATAGTGCCTCGTAAACACTCATGGCATATAGGAAAGCAGACCTTATTCTGCATCAGTCAACACACACCAAATGCATGCGTTGAAAGATGCACTGCCCTGTTTCAAGATGGCAGCCGGAGCTGTTAAAGCCACAGTCCACATGTCAAGGAAAGAAAACTCTAATGCTCTTGACAATAAATACTGCATTAAGAAGGAGCCTCTAGATAGGAGAAGAGATAGAGAGAGCAGAGTTAGCTTTTTTTTAAAAAACACAATTTGGAATATAAAAGAAAAATTCGAACTGATTGAGAAACACGTAAATGACTTTGTAAAAAGAACCACTAACAAAAAGATGGAGAAGTTGAAAAAAGATATTCAGAACATTATCAAAGAATTTTCATATTCATACCTTAGTACGGATTATCAGGGCCGCACTTATTGGAATTACTACAATAATCAGAGACAAGGCCAGAACCAATATAGAAAAGGCTAACTTTTTTCTGATACATATTCAGAGGATGGAGAGATAGGCAACCGTAGAGGAATGAGAGGTTATTGACCTAATCGTAGGGCATGGACTACAGGTAACTCAAGAGGGAGAAGAAGGGGTCAGTACGCCCTCTCTGTACCCGCCGCAGGAGCTCCCTTTTCCTCCTCCAGATCAAGGCCCTCCACCCATACCCAGCTTTTTCAAAACTCAGAGATGGGTTTACAGATGATAGAAAAATCCTCGGCAATTTACAAGATTCTAGACAAAA
This sequence comes from Ambystoma mexicanum, assembly GCF_040938575.1. Lineage (NCBI taxonomy): Eukaryota > Metazoa > Chordata > Amphibia > Caudata > Ambystomatidae > Ambystoma > Ambystoma mexicanum. The sequence goes on along the minus strand of NC_090936.1, from coordinate 37,793,210 downwards.
TACTGACAGAAAAGCTACTTAAGCAATTAGAAAAAGGCTTTTACTTCATACCAATGAAAAATCTGAGCAGAATGGATGCAGAAATAGAGCTTCAGAATTCTTTCCGGAAAATACGCCATAAAGATTTTTTGGGCAATGAAAATAATGAGATATCTGAAACAGAGGGAACCACCCCTTACAAACCCAAATCAGCATTTACTCTGTCATTACAGATGATCTCCAAGGAGATGGCCATATTTGAAAAAGTTGTACTAAAAATGTCATTCCATTTAGTACCAACATGATAATGACAAACATAATTCCAGTTTTAACTTCTCTAAGAGTGAGTGGGATCACCTGTTAAAGTTACGGGATAACCAAACTGTTGTGATCAAAAAGGCGGACAAAGGAGGAGCGGTGGTCATCTGGGATGCAAATACATATGATTTCGAGGTCATGAGACAATTAAACACTGATTTCTACTTGAAGCTAAGGGGCGACCTGACGGACACTATACAGAACGATATTTTTCAGAATTCTGAAAGAGGGCTAGAAGCGGGATGCTTGACCAAAAATTAATTACATTTCTTGACCCTGATAATACGAGGACCCCACTGTTCTATAGATTGCCAGAAGCCCATAAGAATCCTTTAAACTCCCTTTGTACACCTATAGTGTCTTTATGTGGTTCTATCCTTGAACCAATTGGACAGTTCTTGGACTTTTTTTTAAACCATTGGCAGCCAAATCCTTAACCTGCTTGGGCAGACAAGACAGATGTGATCAACCAAATAGAGGGACTACCATTTGATCCTAACACCAATGTTCTATTCACATTAGATGTGGGGTCGCTCTATTTGAATATTCCACAAAGGGAATCTTTGGCAATTATGAAAGATTTTTCAGATGAGAGGGAAGGGCATGTCACAGTTCCAAGTGACTTTTTGATAGAGCTACTGGAAATAGCTTTAACTAAAAAGTTTTTCCGGTTCAAAACCACATATTATATGCAAATGAAGGGAACTGCGATGGGGGCAGCATTTGACGCAAGCTACGCTACCCTATATATGTGGAAATTGAACTTTTGTTATGTTATGTTATTTTGCATTTATATAGCGCCTTATATACCTTGTGCATCCGTGGGACATGAATCCATATAGATTTGCATTAAAAATCTATAAACGCTATATAGATGACATCATCATTTTGGATAGCAAAAAAGATCATAACCTCTTTTTAGCGTGGATTAACTCTCTTAATTCTAAATTGTGTTTTACTGTGCAATTTGATAGCACACAGATAGTCATTAAAGAGGAAGGGGGTCATTTAATTGCAGATTTGTTTCGTAAGGCATCCAATAGAAATGCTATTTTAAGATATGATAGTTTTCATTCACAGGCTCTACGAAATAATATTCCATATTGCCAGTTCCTTAGGGCTAGATGCAATTGAACTACGCTAGAGGATTTCACAACACAGTCCAATACGATACAAGCAATGCTATCTGAAGGCGGGTATCCCACCAGATTACTTAGACAGTCCAGAAAAAAGCAGGGAATCAGGCTAGAGATAATGTCCTAGTGAAAAATACAATATCAGACAGTAAGAATTCATGCTTGCTATGTGCCATGACATACAACACTCATCACAATGAGATTAGGAACGCCATGTCTAAACTCTGGATTTTTATTTTGGTTGAACAATCCCACATTACAAGGTCTGATGTGTGCTTTTAAAAAAGGAAAACATTTAAAAGAATGGCTTTCCCAAGCAGATGGAGGATTTCAAGATAACAACAAACATCTACTATTACCTTGTTGTGGGGACTGGAGCCCATTATGGGTCATTTCCCATATGGAGGATGTTGCCTTTGTAGCTCTACAACAGCATGCACTTCCATTGTAATCAATCATAAATCATGGACTTTGAAATATCATATGACATGTAATAGCAATAATGTAATATATGCCATTTTGTGACCATACAACAAGACATACATAGGGAAGACCTCAAGAGCCATTAAGCTCAGAATTACAGAGCATAAATCCAGGATCCGCACTAAGAATCTTACATCCGCGCTAGTTGCCCATTTCATAGAAGAAAATCATGGATTCGAAGAACTTAAATGGTGAGCGATTGATATCATATGGGGCAATGATGGACACAACACAGCGGTAAGGCTTTCACAAAGAACAATGGTGGCTCTACCACACCCAGAGCTATCTTAACGGACTGAATATTCAAGAGGAATAGGACCAATGTGTGTAATTAAATAGACATATAGGTTGTTTTTATGAGATAGGAGTTAACATAATACTTACATTTTTTGCGAATTACAGGTAATGCACTGAATGGCACTTAGGCAACATCAAGAGCCCCTCAATAATTAGGTGGCAGCTCCAGAACATTTGAATACGATATCGAACATTGGTAATGGCCAATGTAACCATGGATATATGAATATACCGGAGCCACCCTAAGACGTTTGGGAGATATTTAAATATGGCACTCACCACTAGGAGGGGTTGTGAACCATAGCATCCTGGAGATGGGAGAGCGAACATGCACATTACTATTTGTGGGACCCACAATACACTGCAATTCCAGTTATTATTCCCTTGGTCTTTTTCAGAACTTAATCTTGATAAAGGAGAATTTTTTTGGGAAAAACCACTACCGTTACAGAGCAATTCTTTGGCGCAGGGGTCTGCAACCTTTGGCTCTCCAGATGTTTCAGAATACAATTCCCATGATCCTCTCTCATTAACTATGCTCACAAGTTCTGATCGGAGTTGTAGTCCAAAACAACTGGCGAGTAACAGGTTGCAGGCCCCTGCTCTTGAGAATTGCTCTGTAGTCCTGAATGTATCTGTCTGTCTTCAACATCCCATGAGGTATTAGGGCTGCAGGAAGATCCTTTCAGTTTAGGGGGCTCTCACAATGGTTTGAGAATCCCTTAAACCTGTTTTAAGAATGACTGAAGGCTAGAATGTTTGCTGATTTGGCATATTGTAGTTTGGGCTCTGGGCTATCCAACATAGCTACCGGATAACAATCTGATTCTTTAGGCCCACAGGATCAGCATTCATGTGGGATACATATTAGGAGGGTCTGGGGTAAAGGCCGGGAGACCATGGTTGGGCTGCGGCGCAGCCGGGACTCTGGCTCTTCACAGCCTGAAATGCATCAACATGGTGCCGGGGAATAGGGATTTTGTGATTGTGAAAAAGGCTAATGGGAGGCGGCTAATCTGACATGGGCATGTAACATGTGCACGGAATCCTAAGAGGGCCGGAGAGTACGGTGTGCATGCAGACAGGTGTGGAATGCTGTGTGTTCCATGCCGACTCTCACCCTGAAGAGGGCGTGCAGTCCTAAGTTGCATTGACACTTCAGCCCACGAACATGATGGGCCTGGTGAGGATTAAGTAGAATGGAGTCAAGGGGGAATCATCAGGAGCACGACCGATATGTAGAGTGGAGCTCAGGAGAAGCATTCCAGATTTCCTTAGATCATTTCTAATGGTTCCTTCCCAAAATAAGGAAGTTCTGGCCCTTTGAGGGATGTAGTCAGGCTGTGTAAGCCTTACATTCAATCAGGTGACTCTAGGGAAATTGGGACTGGTCAAACCAGGATAATATTTTGGGTCGGTGTAAATAAAAGAAAATGCCAGTGGGGAGATATGTGTGCAAGATAGTGGCAATTGCATGGTTAAAAATAATCAAACGGACGAGGGCAGCTCCTAATTCACAATAGGAGCATGAACACCCTTAGTGACGCTGCACTAGTCTGGGCACACACTCTGCTCGGGGCGCGTTTGCGCAGCATCTCATTGAGCCTCAACTCATTTTGCCGCCCCTTTGAAACTTGCTGATCATACTGACCATGTATACCTATTGGCCATTTTTACCAGTAGCGATGTACTTGCAGAAGTCCTATTCTGAGCACCTTCTCTATCTGGCATTGATCCACCTAAGCACAACCTTATTTTGATTGGCCAGTATCCAACAAGTTGTGAGTCACCTATGTGAGCTATCGTTTTCTCAATGTTTGCCATTCATTAAAATAAAAAGGGGTTGGATAAGCACCTATCTTTCCCTATCCTAACTACAATCTTCCTAGTTATCAAACTAAGGGCCACATCAGGTGTGTCAGCGGTGCAGTAGAAATGCGGCGGTAAGGCTGCTACCGCTGCATTATTGCATCGCCCATTCCCGAGTTTGGGGGAAACTCAGAAGATTCACCTCCAGCTCTTAGCTGGAAATGAATGCACCGAATTTCCAACCATTTCGGCACAATTACCTCCGGCGCCAGAAATGTCCCATTGAGTCCTAAGGACTTACACTGCCACTACAACTTGGGATCCGGCACTAATCTCTGTTCAGCCGTGTTATTAGATGCCGCAGAGATGCAGGCTTGGATATGGACTCTCATCTTGCTTTTGAAGAAGGCGGCAGGCCAGCTTGTCAGAGGGTGCACCTGAGGATCCCCATTTCCGTTCTGCCGCTCTGCACTTGCGTTTAAGATCAGCCAGATCGGAGTTGTACCAAGAGTTGCACTTTTTGTCAGGCTTCAGTCGGACCCTCATGACAATGGCAAGACTGTCGAGAGTGTTGGAGATGAAAACGTAGAGAAGGGGGGAGTCAGTGACAGGAGTCGAAGGAGGAGAGTAGGTAGAGGCAAAGGCGCCAACTGACACTCTTTTCATGGGTCGGAAGACCTTGAAGGTGGTCGGCGGTGCCGGATGTGCCAATGCTAAAGGAGAAGAGAGATTCAAGTGTGAAGAGGGAAGAGAGTGATCAGTTCAATAGAGTGAAGTAGTTAGAGGGATAGAGAGAGGGATGTCTAGGGAGAAGAGAGCATCCAGGGGTATGGCCTGCAGTATGCGTTAGGCCAGAGGGTAGAATGGAGAGAGAAAGAGTGTCAAACAGGTTGCAGAAAGGTCCTGATGAGTCAAGAGAGTCAAGGTGTATGTTAAGATCTCCCAGCAGGAGGAGTTGGGAGGAGGAGGAAAGGAGAGCAGAGGCCAGGTCCACCCATTCCAAGAGGAAGAGGGTAGACTGGCCAGGTGGTCAAAAGAAGGTGTCCAAAGTAAGTGAGGAGACCAGAGAGCGAGAGAGAGAGAGAGAGCCTGCAGACCAGGCATTCAAAGGAGGAGTAGGTCTGGGTAGGAATAATGGAAACAGGGGTCCACTCAGGAAAGATTAGGGCTACTCCACCTCCCAATAGACTGGCTTCAGAGCTGCCAGAATTACGGAAACTGCTGAACATCCATGAAGATCTTCTCTCCAACTGTGACTCTAAAATTCCCTCTGTCCTCATCCTACTTGATCTTTCTTCTGCCTTTGACACGGTCAACCATACCATCCTGCTCAACCGTCTCCGTGACAACTTTGGCATCACCGATTGGGCTTTGGCCTGGCTGACCTCTTTCCTCTCTGATTGACCCTCCCAGGTCCAACTTGGGTCCGTCCTTTCATCTATCTCCCTTTCTACCTGTGGTGTTCCCCAGGGGCCTAACCTCTTGCCCTGGCTTTTCAACCAATACCTGGCAACTCTCGCCCCTGCATTGCCATTTTCTGCTCCAATTTCCAGTGCTACACTGACAACACTCAACTCATCTTCAGGCTTACCTCGGCCACCTCCTCTCCTTCTCTCATCTCTGATTGCCAACCTGCTATTCAGGGTTGTTGTGCCGCCAACGATCTCTGACTGAATGCCAGTAAGACAGAGATCCTTCTCATTGGCACACCTTCACCCTCCTTTCCCCTCACTCTCTGGCTGTCCTTCCTTGGCTCTCCTCCTGTCCCCATCTGTGAGGCTAAGAACCTTAGGGTTATCTTTGATTCCACGCTTTCCTTCTCTGCCCAAAAAAGTCTAACTTCCTACTGCTCCTCTACCTCCAACTACCTCAGGGTCTGTCGTTTTTCAAAGAAACGAGTTTGAGGTAGATCTCTGTCTTCGGCTGGGGGCTCCCTCTGGAACAGCCTCCCTGCCACTCTAAAACTTGAGGAGAACAACCTCTGGTTCCGGAAGCACCTTAAGATGTTCCGTTTTGCCTCTGCCTTTGCCCCTCCTCTCCCCTTCTGATCTTTTCTCTCTCTCTGCACCGTGCACCTGGCCTACTCTCTTTCCTCCGGGCCCAGGTAGCTGCTCACCCTGCCACCCACCTACACTGCCTCCGGGTCACCCCTTGCACTGGGGTCTGTATCTGCAACCATACAGTCCCCCCCTTTTTTCCTGCTCTTATCAGACCTACCCTGTCTGCTGCTTCAACCTAGCACTTGCCACTTGCTGGTTGCACTACCACTTTTTTGTTGTCTTTATTATTTATTTATTTTATTATTTATTTGTTTTTCGTTTGCTCCGCACCTGCCTAGTAAGATTGTTGTTTTTTGTGTTCTCCCTTGTTCTCCTCCCTTGCGTTGCTGCGCTCTGAAACACTTGTGTACGAGCACGATACAAATAAAATATCATATCATATCCTGGCCTGTTGCCCTGGGCTTGGAGAGGATCTTGTAGCCATCAGGGAGAAGTGTGTCAAACTGGTGACAGAGCTGTCCTTAAACCAAGACTCGGTAAGAGCAAGTACATCAAGATCAAGGAGTTCAAGGAGGTGGCAGATGTCAGAGGAGTGCTTGACAGCAGAGTGAGAGTTAATTGTGGCAACATGGAGCAGGTTGCCATTTTTGAGAGACTCGTGGGGGGTACAGGGAGCAGAGTTTCCCCCGCCCCGTAAGTGGCGAGAATGCCTGCGAGATAAAGGTAGCAGGAGGTAGAGGACCAGGAGATGAAAAGGATGTCAGTGAGGTGAGTTCAGGCAAGGGAGCCTGGCGTGTTGCAGGCAGCCAGGGGGCCATGGTGTGAGAGGCCATACTGTCAGGAGGAGGCGAGTGAGCCAGGAGGCCGTGGAAGCAGCTGGCAAGGGAGCCCGTGAGGAGGAAGGTGGAAAGTTGATAAGGCGAGGGATGAGCCTATCAAAATGTAGGAAGTTGGATTGAGGCCCTTGTACCAGGATGGTACCATTCCAATAGACATTTATGATAACCCTGGAGCTGGAGAAGATGGCAAGAAGGACCTCCCAGCGGGTGCCACCATTAATTTTCTTTTTATTTTTTTATTTTTATTAAAGCTTTCAGCGTAAAAAATACAAACTTTTGCTTATAAACACATGTTTCCCTCATCCACATACACAAGCCAAACCTATTGTTTTGTTTCTTTCTTAGTTCTGCATCAGATTTGATCCAGGTTTGGCTGTGTGTTAACCAAATTTTGTCCGTTATGTTTTTGCACCATTTCAAGTCTCTTTAGCATTGATTCAAGAAAAATCCCTAAGGATTTAGTAGTTTTCCTATTTGGATTGTCATATAGGGCTGACCACCATAGGTCAGAATCTAGATCGCATGCTGGAGACAGTATTGGTTGTAATAGCCATCCCCTTTCGGTTGTGAGCACTTGGCAAAACATGATTATGTGTCGAGTCGTTTCATCTTCTTGTTTGCATAATCTACAAAGTTTTTCTTTTGCCTGGCCGTATCTGACCAGGTTTGTCCTTGTTCTTAGGATGTTCAAACGGAAGCGCATTATTAGATCTCTATGCTTCTGATTGGTGCTTTTTTGTAGATATCCTGGCAGTGTCTGTGGGCATCTAGTTATCTTTTTGGACAAGGTATGATGACTCGAATTCACTCTCGCACGTTCTGTTTCTGCCCAATCAATTGATAGCAGGAGAAACTTTACGGATGTTGACATAGGGCACTCATTGATACGTTCATGTTTTGCAATAGTTCCTTGCATTTTAGTTTCCATTCGTCCAAAGGCCAAAAGGGAATTCCTCCTCCTTCCTTCTTTAGTATTTGATACTGTTTTGGACAATCTTCTATTGAGATTTTTCTATAGGTGGCCAATGTTTTCCAGACTATTCGAGCTTGCACAGAATATAATCCCAGCTCGTGCCGTATAATGCTTATTGGTACACATATAGGGATTTTCAGCAATTTACGCCAGAATCTGGCTTCAAGTTTGTTCCACGTTTCCCACGGGATCCTCAAGGCCGTTTCTCCCGCGTATGTTACGGTACGGATTACTTTAGCGTTGTAAAATTCTACAATCGGGCGAATGGAAAATTTGCAGAACTTTCTTTTTAATATTAATGCCTGTGATGTTAGTTGATCTATTTTTCTCTTTAGATGATCAATCCAGGGTTGCTCACTCCAATTCGGACTCACGATTGCTCCTATGTATTTTGTGTCTTTCACTATTTTTATTGCTTCATTCTCTATATGCCATTTGAAAACTTTCTTGGAAGTAGGACCTGGTTTTGCAATTATCATTATGACTGATTTTTCTGGATTAATTTTTTGTTTGATTTCTTTCAAATGAATGTTTAAGGCTTCCAGTTTCCTCTGTAGCCCAATTGGGGGTTTGTCCAACACTATGAGATCTGCATATAGTAGATGACATATTTTTGTTTCTCCTACTTTAGGAGAACAAGCTCTTGGTGGTTCCAGATAGTCTTTAACGTCCAGGATATAAAAGTTGTAGAGTATGGACGCTAGAGGGCATCCTTGTTTGAGCCCACACTTTGTTACGATTGCCTTTGTTAGATTTCCCTTTCGATCCAATCTAACATGCATAGATGTGTTTGTGTGGAGAATTTTGATGGCTTCTATCAGGTCTCTCGGGCAGCTGTCTTTTTGGCCCATAGAGTTTGTCGATCCACACTGTCAAAAGCAGCCGCCATATCTATGGAAGCAATAAAGAGTTTTTGGTTTTCTTGGATGGTCTTTGCTTTTAGTAAATTTAGAATGAGGAGATTTAGACTACAGTCTACGTTTTCTACGAAGCCTGCTTGTCTATAATCGAAATTATCAGAGGTTTGAATCCATTCCTTTAATCTTTTTAATAATATACCAGCAAAGAGTTTGCCTATGACGTCCAAAAGAGATATTGGACGATAATTCTCTGGACATGCTCTGTCTCCTATTTTGTGCATCGGAATAGTGATTGACGTTGTCCAAGATTCTGGAATCTGCATTGATTGTATTATTCTTGTGAAGAGTACAAAGCACATGTTTGCCCATACCACCGGTGCTTGCTTTAGTATTTCATTTGTCAGGCCATCTGGCCCTGGGGCTCTGGATCTGCTTGCTTTGATGATCAATGCTAGGATTTCGCTTTGCGTAAATTTGATGTCCCAGCCATTTTCCTTGTTGGTTACTTGGGGGGATAAATCATTTGTAAGCTCACAGTTGTACTTTTCTTCAAAGTATTGTTCCCATTTACTTTCATGTATGGGATTAAGTTGTTCTTCACCTTGTCGATTTCCTTTTTGATTTAGCAAGGACCATAGGTATTTTGCATTTTTGTTTCGTGTTGCCATAAGCATCTGTTCAGAGTCCTTTTGAAACAGTATCGCCCTATGGGATTTGACCCAATTTCGATGCCCGTTTTTCAGGGCCTTACTCTTTATTGCCATATCATTACAAGCAATATTCTGTTTTTTCAGGGCTCTTAATACTCGTGCTAGCTGTCATTTTTTTCCCGCTACTTCGGCATTAAAGTGGTGCACCCTGTTATTTGTGTTTCTTCTTTTAGTTGCGGTGGCCACTCTGAACATGGTAAGACAAGTTTCATACTCAACGTCTTTTCCTGTTGTAGATTCCCATTTATTTATCGATTTGGTTAGCAAAGGAATCACTTTCGTTGTTATTCTCAGTCTATTTCGACCCTCATTTGTATCAGCTTCAGTTGGCCAAATATTCTTTTTTTCCGTGTCAATTTCATTAGCGATATTTGTCTCTAAGCAAGTGAGTATTAGAATTTTATCATCACTACTGTTTGTTGGTAGAATATTTAGAGACATTATAGTGCCAAATGTTTCTCGATCTACAAAGAAGTAGTCCAGAGTTGCGTTTGAATTGTACGATGCCCATGTGGATTGTCCTACTAAATCTCCTTGAACATTACCATTCACTTGTAAAATGTCACAGTTCTCCATTTCCATTTGCCATTTTCTTGTTCTCGATTGTTTTTGTCGATTATGACTCGTCCCGTTTGCCTGGTTGTTTTTGTTTTTGTCAAAGGTGATGTTAAGGTCACCACACAGAATTAGTGCCGGGTTGTCATATTCTGATCTCAATTGATCTAGATAGTTGGTAAGCTTGTCCAGAAAAGTATGTCCATCTTTGGCCTTGACATTCCAATACATGTTAATGATAATCAGAGTTTTTGTTTTCTCTCTTTCATTTGGGTTGCCATTTCTTTTTGTTTCTTGTTGCAGAATTATTATTTGTATCTGAGAGGATGGCTGAATCGTACGGATTACTTTTCCATTGTACGTGTTCTTTATAATGTTTAAGAGGCATGCAGAAGGTCTACCTTTTTTTCCTTTGAGTGCTTTGTTCAGGTAGCAGGTCGCTCCATGTAAGTATGGTTTTTCTTGTAGCCAACACTCTTGAATACAACTAATGTCTGCGGTTAAGATTTCGTTGTTAATTTTTTCAACCAAATGATGAAAACCTCTTGTAACCAGAGTTTCTGCTAGCCATCCCCATGAGCTTTCTGTATCAACTTTTGTTTCAATGGCATGCTCAATGTTCGATTCGGAGGCCAGATTAAATTTCTCATTTCCTTTGATTTTCATCCGAAGAGCATTTGGGACCCGTAGAACTGTTGGAGAGAACCGTAATGGTCTATAATCCACTTCATCTTCACTTTGGTCTCCGTGGGCCTGTTTTGGCTCTTCTGAGTTTTTTTTCTTTAATATTTTCTTTTTTTGATCTTTTTCACTCTGTTGTTGATTTTCTGTTTTGACATCAAAGCCCAGTACTCGAAGGTCGTCTGCTGCTTGCCATATTGAGTTCATGACCGCCTTTGATTTTAAATGTATGCATATTCTGTCCAAATGTTGTTCATTCAGGAATTCTACAATTTTTATATCTTTCGGTTCAATGACTCTCAGTTGTGGGACGTTATGCAGAAGTTTAATTAGATTTGATCTATTTAAGATCAAGCCATCCTTTGCTTTTAGGACTCTCTCTATTCTTAGTTTGTATAAATGGGTTTGGTTGTTGAAGGGCTCTAGTTTGTTCTTATCGCTCCTTCTATCTTTTGTCTCATCGTGATCGTAGGAGCTTTTCAGTCCTGAGCTCTTATTTTCATTTGTGCTTTTTCTTACTCGTCCTTTGCTAGATTGTTCAATCATGGCGCTAAGCAAATGTTGTTGCTTTTTTTCCTGATCCTTTTTCTTTTCAATTTGCATTCTTTTTTCATGCAGAGTTTGAAAGGGCGAGGCTGGGTCTTTTAGATTTACCGGTGATTTGTTTTCTTTATTTCCAGGCACCTCACTGTCCTCCATTGACTCTTGCGAGCTTTCATTCTCGTATTCTGATAGGAGTAGTAAGGATTCTTGCCTATTTGACTCATTTAAGGAACTTTCTAAAGTACTATCTAGTTCCACATCTTTGATATATTCTCGATCTTGGTTTTTTGTTTGTGGTGGATCTTCCCTTTTTTTCACTATTTGCACTTGTTGAGTAGGAAACGGTGTCTCTTGTCCTATAGGCTTTAGATTTCTGATGAACTGCCGTGTTCCTTCGTAAGTCAATTTATTTTGGTTTGACATATTTTTAGACTTTTTGTCTGATTTTTCTATGACTTCTTTCTGTCTTTTGTATTCTTTTCCTGACTCATCCTTTGATTTGTTGGCCTTATCTGGTCGTTTTAATTCTTTTATGTTTTCGATCGAGAATAATGGAGAGATACCATTATGCTGGTTTTGGCCAACATTATGTTGTGAGGTCTGTACCATTTGGCCATTGTTCACGGCATCTTCCAAGTTTCTTTCAGTTCTTCGATTGCCTGTTGGCAAATTTCGACTATACATTTGATCTAACACTCAAGAGCTTGCTGTTTCGGTTTTTCTACTCCGCAAGTCCGTCACATTTACCCTTTTTTGTTCCTCACTCGAACTTAGGGTTGAGTCCAATTTTTCTGTGAGGGTACTTTTGTTCTCAGATTGGATGTTATTTTTTTGGCTCTCTGATTTAAGTAGCTTGATGGTGTCACTGAAACAGTGCAAAAAGGATCTCTTATCTTGCCGCACCTCTTCAATTAGGTCATTTAAGGTCTTGATTTTGTCTTTTTCTGACACTTTTTCTTGTATCTTTCTTTCTTTGTCTGCCTCAAGCTGTTTTTCCACTTTTGTTAATTTGGTTTCGATTTGAGCCAGTACGAATGCTTGATCATTACAATTTTCATGTAGTGCCTCGTATAGCTTTAAATATGCTGCAAGAGCTATCGTCATCATTGACCCTACAGCTGCTTGCATGTTTGCACAGATGTCTATTGATGGCCATGGGGTTTGTGACGGAACTTGTTCTCTTCCAAGATCCTTTTCTTTCGCTTCCAAACTATTGGGGTTTAGCACGATGTGTTCTTCGTCATCCTGCTGTGTGGCTAAAATCGTGCTACTACTTATTTCTTGGGGTACGTCTTCATTGGTCATTTGTGATGGAAGAAAGACATCGTGATTTTTCTATTCACTACCTCTTCTGCACTCATGGCACTTTTTTTTTCTTTTTTCCTGGTCCATAAACGCAGTAGATTTATTTCCTTCCACCTCTCCGTGTTGCCTTTTTGTTCGTACTGTCTGCGGAGTTGAGGAGTTTATAGATGTCCTTTGAACTTCCTCCAATTTATCAGCTTGTTTCTGTTGTTTAAAAGCTGCATTTTTTGTGGTCACGTTTTTACTTCCTTCGGTCTCTATGATTATTTTGTCATTAAGTATATTGGTAGAACGGCTTTTTTCCATTTCGGGCTGTTCGTCCTGAGACATTATTTGCTCACATTGGCCGAAGCTAGAATAAGGTCATGATCTGACATTTCCATTTCAGTTTGCTGCTGTTTGGAGTCCATGACCCTGGTTCCCAAAGTATGATCTTTTTGATGAGCAAGTAAGTCTTTTTTTTTAAAGTCCCATTTTATGGTTTTTATTCCAGAAAGGGATGAGGCACGCGGTTTGGGTTTCCGCATCGGAACTTGTTTTATAGGGCCACCTGTCCCATTAATTAAATTTGTTCTTGCATTTATTTTTTCATGTGCCTCGACGTTAGATAATTTTTGGGTGTTGCACTGTGCGAGGCTCTTTTCTGGAAAACCCATTGGTTCTTTTTTCTGGGGGGACGATAGATTTGACTTGTCCTTCTCACACACTTTGTATCCATTTTGTTTTGCTGCTGGTAGTTTTGTTTTTGTGGCTTGGGGGCTTTCCATGCCATCCACATACGCTGCTGCTTCAATGCTCTCATATAGAATGCTTGGTATAAATGTTTTTGGTGCCTTAGCTTTATTCATTTTTCTCCTTGTGGTGAAGGAGGCTTCTTGCTGTGGTAGACAGAAGCCTTCATTCCTGGCTACTTCCCTCACCGACACCCCCCCCTCCCAAGCAGTGACTCCCCATTTTGAAATCGTACTCCTATACTTTGCTCTGCTTCACATACTTTGGCTGAGTCTGCTATCATGATATCATCGCCATGCGCAAGCACATCTCCATCAGCATCGTCGCATACAGCAGACTGCGACCCGTCGTGGCTAATAGAGGAACTGCATAAAGGTGAGAACTGGAATTTGTCCAGGATAGGTAAGGAGTTTGCCGGGGGGGTGGAAAATGGAGGGGTGGGTGAGGGGGGATCAGGGAGGCAGCGGCTTTGTTTGTGTGGATCATACTGTCAGTGGGGGAGATGGGCGCAACTGGGGGCTGAAAACATAGCCTGCCTTGGACTTGTGCGCCACCCGGTACCTCACTTTTTTCCCCCATAGAGCCCCCGGTGCTGGGCAGTTTCGTACGACTGCGGGTGTTAGGTACTTGAATGCTTACCGTATCGCCCACGTTCATGTGTGATGTAGAGTCCATGCTGAGCCTTTTGCTTCCCACTACGCCGCTCACTCACCGAACAGCCGCACAACAGCCTAAGGGCTTTACTCCACTGGGCTTAACGCTGCAAGGGTGGATGCTTCGGCCTCTTCTGGGTCTCTGGAGTCACGTGATAGGTCACGTGATAGGGCCAAGCCCCGCCTCCTCCAGGAAGCGGCCGGGCACACAAAGGCCAGCAAGAGCGTTGTTCTTTCCTCCGCTCGCAGTGCTGGCTTGCCGGTTGCAAAAGGGTTCCTCTCCTCACAAAATCAACAAAATCAACAGAATTATGGCAATTGCGTTCGCTCCTCGGGCAGATGCCTCGGCCTCTTCTGGGTCACTGGAGTCATGTGATAGGTCATGTGATCGGGCCAAGCCCCGCCTCCTCCAGAAAGCGGCCGGGCACACAAAGGCCAGCAAGAGCGTTGTTCTTTCCTCCGCTCGCAGTGCTGGCTTGCCGGTTGCAAAAGGGTTCCTCTCCTCACAAAATCAACAGAATTATGGCAATTGCGTTAATGTGTGAGGAAGAATAAGGAGAGAGCAGAGAAACCATATGAAGAGTCCATTGGTCGGGTGAAGGAATGACAAAGAGGATTTCAGTGAGAGTCTCTCTGGTGGAGGCACTGACGTAGGTGTAAGCGATAGGCAGGCCTGGGTTGGAGTCCAGAGTATCCTTCTTGAGTTTCTTCCTGCCAGACATAGTGAGAGGTAAAGGATAGGAGATAGAGAAGCAGTTTGAGAAGATAGAGGGATAGAAAGCACCATAGAGAGGGCACAGGGTCTGGTACACTTAACCAGGCAGAGCAGTTGAGGCACTTGGGGGGGAAATAGGCAGGTGGCGCACAAAGGAAATAGAAAGAGGACTAGAGAAATAAACAATCAGAACTGAAAGGGTAAGATAGCAGAAAAACAGACAGACCAGAGGGCAGAGAGTGTGATCGGTCAGCTCAGTCACAAGCAAAGCGGATGAGAGCACAGCCTAAATTTCATTTTCAGTTATGGGCATACAAACAATGCAGGATGAAAACACACCTGCATTCGATTTTAAACTATTCAGTCACAAGCAGTGCAATGCAGGATGAAAACACACCTAAATTCGACTTTAAAGTGTTCAATCACAAACAGTGCAATGCATGTACAAAATGTAACACAGGTAATGCAGCACAGCAGTACAAAAATGATGGCGGTGGAGGTGATGGCTCACAGAGTGACATGCCAAGTAATAGTTTGACCATGAAGTACACGGGACATGTCCCAGAAGAGATAGAACAATAAAAGTGGCTGGGAAGGCAAGGAAAGAAGAGGTAGGCAATGGAGCAGTAGTCAGCACTCACGTGATGACAAGAGGGGGAATACCATAGTCCAGAGGAGCAGGGATGAGGTACCCAGTCCGAAGCAGCATGACTGGCTATGTCCACAGTAGCAGACAGGGCCTTCGATGTGGGCCTTTGTTGCTGGTGCTGGCTCCCGCCCCCCTGTGTCCCTGATTGGCAGAGGAAGAGGACAGTAGCCAATCACAGGGGGCAAGACTGCAAACAAAGGAAGGCTCAGCAGGTCCACACAGAAACGGCCATCTTGGAGAGTGGCACGATCCAAGAAGAATTTGGGGAATGCACGAAAAAGCACTTTTTCCTCATCTGAGGCAGAACAGATATAATTGCAGGACAGCCACTATGCTGCACAAGACATTCTGCACAAACCACTCCAATTACAGTCCGTGTGGCGCACACAGAGAAAAAACACAGAACAATTCATACTGCTTTTCCATTAAGGCCCACAATTCAGAGTAATGCAGGGTGAAGATGAAAAAAGGGAGCTGAGGGATTGTGGGGAGTGGACTAGGGAGGTGCGGATGCTAGGCGTAACACTCCCTAGGCCAGGGGCGTGCAGCCTGTGGCTCTCCAGATATTCTGAACTACAACTTTCATGATACCTCACCATTGACTATGCTGACTAGGGCTCATGGGACGTGTAGTCCAAAACATCTGGCGAGCCGAAGGTTGCAGACCACTGCCCTAGGGGACAAGGCAAGCGGGATCCCACTGGGATCCCTATGGCCCTTAGGGGGACAAGGAATCTCAAAGCAGGACTTTTACTCCTCCTCCCTTTAACACAGAATCCCAAGAATGTGCTCGCTATATGCGAACTGAGCAGCTACGTAATGCACCGGGCCTTTTAGAAATGGAGGGTGTGGTTGCTGACTGGATATTGTGGACGTCTTTGCACCAATCGCAGAACCAATGGACCACCCCCTCGAGTTACAGGGAGGAACATAAAGGTCACGGGAGACCAACATCAGGAGGAAGAACAAGTCAGATGGTGATAGACGCAAGTCTGTGTAGGAGCGTTGAGGAGGGAATGTCTCCCTTCCATGAGAAGCCAGGAGGCAACACCACTCAGGTGGCATGAGGGGGCACAGGAACGAGGCAGCCCACGGAATGCTGCAACCTCCAGAAAGGCAGAGAGCCAGCGCATCGCCGAACTGCTGAGGAAAAAAGAGATGAGACTGGCCGAGAAGAGGCTTACCAGTGTCGTCCATATCTGACGCTGAAGTCCTGTCCACACCAACGGAAGGAACTGACATCAGAGCCCTGACGGAGAGGACCAAAGAGGATACAGAGTCATGGTTCTGAAGCGGACAGAGGGACCGCCTCCCCCGATGAGCATTTCTGAACCAGGTACACAGAATAAAGTGAGGAGTGGGAGGAGGGCGACCAGGTTATAAGATACTCAACGAAGGGGTGAGAAACCTACTAATCTGAGAAGGAATTCAAATCCAAATAGCCTGAGCTGGACTGCAATCTAAGGTACACCACAAAGGGGTGGGAAACCTGATAACCTGAGAAGAGTTGATAAGCCAAATAGTCCAAGCCGAGCTGCAGTCCAAGATACCCCTGAAGGGGGTGAGAAACCCAACAACCCAAGGAGGGCTGAGAAAGGAAAGTGCCCAAAAAGTGGTGAAACACTAAATATCCCCAGTCTTCTGTTGGAAGGAGGAAAAATTCCCAGCGAGAACAGCTAGGTTTCTCGGATGGTTGGTAGACACCAAGTCAGTTGACACCTTGCAACCACTATCAAAAATGGCAGCCATGATGTATCCAATGTGATTCAGGGGCAGTAGATTCAGGTTAGTCACTAGCAAACCTTCTCTCTCCCTGGTATCCAGTACTATGTATAGCATAACCGTTCTTCCAGGGTAAGCTACTGATTGGGATGTGGGCCTGATGGGTCACAAGGTCTCCAGGTATTCTAGGATTCCCCGCTAACAGGATAATCTCAAGGACAATCTAGGGTTGGGTTTGGGGAACCTCGATTAAGCTTTCAGTAGAAGGCACATTAAAGGTGTGTGTACCTAACCTGATCTCCGTTCTTAAGGGATGAAAAGCAAATAATGAACGGGAATGGGCCGAACTTTTATAAGGTTCTGTGGTCCCACAGATGACACCACATGTCACATTGTACACACAAGTACAGACACCTGAAAAGTTTGAAAGGATTTTAATGACCAAAAGTGAAACATAAGAATTACTACAAGGAAATTGGTTCAGGATGACTGTAACACAGAAATTCTTGGGAAACGTAGTCCTTGAACTCAGGATTATAAAACAAAGGACAGCAAACAAAAGAGGATTCAGAAAGTTCCAGCCAGGAAGTGCTCCTGTTTAATTCACTCTAACATTCCGTTTTTACTTCTCTCTTTACTGTAGTACTCCCCTCTTCTGGGTTCACAGGGCTCCCCTCTTCTGAGTCACTCTATCACCCTACTTCTGATCCCTACCTTCTCTTAGATGCGGGGTCTCTTTATTTGTGTCTTGGGGGCTCTTCTCTTCCCACTTGAGCCCACCCTCCTTCTGGGGTCCACGGAGGTTCTTCTCCCCCTCATTGGGGTGCATCCCTCTTTAGGGTTCAGGTAGCTCCTCTCTCCCTTTCAGACTCCACATATTAAGGTTCGGGGGCTTGTGTTCCCCTCACCCCTCATCTGGAGCTCAGGGGGTTTCTCTACCACTCACTGGAGCAGACCCCCCCTTTTGATGTTCAGGGGGCTCTTCTCCCCGTTGCTGGAGTGCACCCCTCTTCTGGGGTGGTTCAGGGTGCTCCTCTCCCCCTCACTGGAGCAGACTTCACATTTGGGGTTCAGGGGGGCCTTTCTCCGCCCTCGCTGGAGCTCACTCCTCTTCTAGGGTTCAGGGGACACCTCTCAGTCTCACTGGAGCAGATCCCACTTTAGGGTTCATTGGGGCTCTTCTCCTCTGGAACACACCCTCTTCAGGGGATGCCTCACCCCCTCACCGGAGCTGATTCCAATGTTGGTGTACATTGGAACTCTTCTCCCCCTCACTGGAGCACACCCCTCATGTGGGATTCAAGAAAATCCTCTCCCCTGCATTGGAACTGACCCCACGTTTGGGGTTCATTTGAGCTCATCTCACCCTCACTGGAGCACCCACACACCATCTCAGATTCAAGGAACTCCTCTGCCCCCACTGGAACTGACCCCACCTTAAGGTTTCATTTGAGCTCTTCTCCCCCTCACTGGCGCACACCCCTCATCTGGTGTACAGAGTTCACCTCTCTCCCACACTGGAACAGACCGCACTTTTGGGGTTCCTTTGGGCTCCTCTCTCGCTCACTAGGGCGCACCCCACAGTTGGGATTCAGGGAACTCCTCTGCCCTATATTGGAACAGATGTCACGACCCTCACCCAAAACCCCCTCTGGCAAACCCATTGGCCAGGTGGGATCAGGACTCGGGCCACTAGAGCCTGGCATCCTCTTCAAAAGCCCTCATGGGGCCAGTCCTGGCACCTATGGCGCCAGGTTCGTACACCATGAAAAACAATGTGCTTGGGAACTACTTTATTGTATTGTCAGCCAACATAGAGGCATCCACATAGCTTGATTCCTGGGAACCAAGCTATGCGGTCTAGTGTTTTGTGTGTGGTAGCCTAGGGACTACTTTACCTGGACTATTTTGTTGGGGCTATTTAAACCACACCCGAGCAAGACAACACGCTTCGCGTTACTTTGCAGCTTGCAACGTGACGCTCACCGTGTCCAGCTATACCCCCGAACCTCGGAGAAGCAGAACCTGCAAGGAGACAAAAGGAACATCATTAGCAGCAGCATCTTACCTGCAGTCTTCATCTTTAAACACTCGCAGCTTCTGAGAAAAGCTTCCTCGAATCTGCACGCCTCCCGGACAGAACGACCTGAAAGAGGAAGATAGAGGCAACATTAAAGAAAGCAGCAGAGACATTTACAAATGATGAACTGCTCAAAAGGCTTACCTGGCTGGTCGCCTCTCGGCTGGCACCACTCCGGACATTCCACTCGCACTGAAGAACACCGCGACCTACAAGGAAGGAAAACACAGGTTAGCAAAGGCAAGACTTTGCAGCGCTGCGCATAGCGCTTACTTACCGCATCATAGCGCTCTTAATGGGAGAAAAAAAGAGACATTTTAAACAAAGAAAGGCAGCAGGATAGCAACAATACTAAAGAACAGCAATAAGACCTACCTGAACAATATCAAACGGGCCGGCGTCAGTGAAGTAACTGGACCGCACTCGCCCATGAAAGACAACGCGCCCCTGGAAAGAAGGCAGGACGGAGAGCACACCTAATTCTAGCACAAGGTGAGGAGAGGGCGCCAGAAGGACTGAAATCATATGGGGGTGGAGGGAGGATACTTACCCCAGTCGGTCATCTTGAACACAGTCCTCCTGTACTTTCAGGCAGAACCCACCCCGCAGACCACATCAGGGCAAAGCTAAGAAGCATACCAGCGAGTAACCCGGCTAGGTGGCGTCCCTGTGGATACCAGGTGAGCGTAACACAGACCCCACTTTTGGGGTTCAGTTGGCTTTTATCCCCCCTCACTGGAGCACACCCCTCATCTGGGTACAGAAACACCTCTGCCCCCACTGGAACAGACCCCGTTTTTGGGGTTAATTTGGGCTCTTCTCCCACTCACTGGAACACACCCCTCATTTGGGTACAGGGGACACCTCTGCCCCCACTGGAACTGACCCCACCTTTGGGGTTCATTTGAGCTCTTCTCCCCCTCACTCGAGCACACCCCTCATCTGGGATTCAGGGTACTCCTCTCCCCCGTTGTGGAAAAGACCCCAATTTTGGGGTTCATTTGGGCTTTTATCCCCCCTCACTGGTGCACACCCCTCATCTGGGATTCAGGGAAGCCTCCCCACTGGAACAGTCCTTACTTTGGGGGTTCAGGGAGACTCTTCTCACTGTAATGCAGCTCTTATCTGGGGTTCTGGGTACACCACTGCCTCCTCACTGGACCAGTCCCCACTTTTGGGGCTATGGGGGCTCTTCCCCTCCTCACTGGAGCATGTCACTCATCTAGGGTTCGGGGGACACCACTGCCCCCACTGGAGATGATCTCGCTTTTGATTTTCAGGTGGGCTCTTCTCCCCCACACCTAGGGCATGCCACTTTTCTGGGGTGCAGGGGACTGTCCTCTCCCGCATTAGAGCGACCCCACTTTTGGCAGTCATGGAGCTTTTCTCACCCTCATTGGAGCACATCCGTATTTCGGAGTTGCAGGGGGCTATTCTACCCCCCAGACTGGAGCACACCTTTTTCAATGGGTTCAGGGGACTCCACTCACTAGAGTAGACCACACTTTTGGAGTTCCTTTCCCCATTACTGGAGCAGACCCCTCTTCTGGGCTGAAGGCGCTCCCCTGCTCTGATGCTCTCTGGTTTACTCACTGAAATCCTCTCTCGGGGGTCTCTGCCCAAACAAACACAGTCTGTGTTTATTAGCTTCTGCTGTAAAGGCTTCACTGTTCTCCCATTGGCTGAAGCAAACCTTTGAACGGATTGGATAGTTGCATTCCTATTGCAAGCCATGGGAAGGAAGTCTTCATAAGGCTTGCCGCCATTTTGGATTTCTTTCAGTTGGTTGACAAGTGTTGAATCTGGTGTTTGGTAGCTGCTCTCCTCCTGCCTTGCCCTGTGCTCAGACATTTGTTTTGTGGGGTTCAGAGGAAAAGTGGGTTATACCAATGGACTGGCAAACCTCGAGTAAGTTCACGCATGTGCAAAACTCGTGTTTCCATGGGGGGGGGGGAGTATTTCTCTCTTTGAAAGCTGCAGCTAAAGGGGAGGGAAAACACTGTTCTGTTTCGAAAGTGCTGCTGCTATTGCTGGAGGTGGGGGGTTGGGGGTTGACATGAGTTTGTTTTTTCCTCTCTTACACCTGTTGACTATGCTAGTGTTTCCCCGTAGCGTATCTTTTCATGAATGACACTATGGCTTTGGAATTTCTAAACCTGATGCATTTTGGGAGATGTTGTCCTGATTGGCAATTTTCTTTGGGTCTTGGTAATTCCTAACTAGTTGCTCTCCGAGGGGTTGGGAATAGTTTAGGGTCCTGTCAGTCATGCTCTCATGCAGACCAGGAAATGGATGCGATATTTGCACTAAGACTGTGTAGGCTTTTTTTGGTTTTCCGAAGTAAGGTAGACATTTCCTGTCGGGAATCCACAGAACATTTAGAGTTGCACAAATATTAGCATACGTGCCAACATGACCTATTCCAATCTGTAGGTGCTCATCCAGTCCTGTTTATTTCCTTTGCATTCTGGAATTTGGAGTTCCACATTTCCCGTTATAAAACTCGAACTACAAGTCCCAGAATGCAAAGAAAAAAGCCAGGACTGGCTAAGCAGTACTGATTGCTATGGGTCATGTTGACAACTATGCATTAGTCTACCATTGACAACTTAGTAATAAGGAAACTCCTTTATACTGGGTGAGCAGATGAGCTTTCGGACTTTATTGAACTCTTTCAATAGGTTCCGTTTCGCAGTGTGAATCGTCACTGCAGGAAACGGGCGATGCCACCTTCTATATCCACCCCCAAAAGAGGGCCCTGGGGCTATGCATCAAACGCCCACAGTCTGCTTAGAGGGAGACATTGTGTGCACATCCCCGCGGTGGGTGTGCCTGTGCACAGGCTCTGGTGAAGTCAGCATGCACACAGACACGCGGGATGGATGTGCACGGCACGCTCTTGTGCATGTAATTCGGGAATGCAAACATTTGCCAATAGAAGCACTAATAGCCAGCTGCGGCCTCTGCCCATCACACAGCTCCCCCAACTGTGCCTTTTGTGATGTGACTGACTGTAGCAGTTTGGTAGATTGTGCCATGATGGACCAGTTATGTTGCAAACTGGGATGCTCTGCTGAACGTATATTCTTTGTGTTATGTGGCGGCTGTAAGAGATGCCACCGTTGCTTATCGGAATTGTGCAGGTGTCGCTATTTGTGTTACGCTTGGCGTGTCATTTAGCAGGCTTAGTTAATTGACTGCTAAGGCATCGTCAGGTGGGAAGAATGCGTAATGACCGAGGCAAGGTATTAGTCAAGCAAGGGTCGGCAGCCTTTGGCTCTCCGGACGTTTCGCACTACAACTCCCATCAGCCCTAACCAGCATCGCCGGTTGTGAGGGACCATGGGAGTCCTAGTCCAAAACACATGGAGAGCCACAGGTGAGCTTTTCTCTGGCAGCGTTGAAAGAACTTGCCGGGCAGAATGTAAAGATGCCTGTGTGTTGCCATTAAGGTTGTCCAAAGAGGGCCCATACCATGAGCCAAAGGTACAGGATTATGAAGGATTCCGTGCCTGGCATTGCAGTGTTCGGGTGGTTCCTCGCTGCAGTCCCACCTGGAAGCTAAACCTCCTGATGATTGTCTTTCCTGAGCTTAAGTTTGATGTGTGCAGGCACACATGCCAGATCAATACAGTTGCTGTGTATTGAATGCATTCTCTATTCATGAAATCCTTTCATGCACGCACGGCCCCTTTGAGGGTATCGAACACACATCCTGTGTCTGATAACACAAGTGGAAAAACAGTTAATTAAAGTAAATAGATATAAAAAAAAGTTGCATTCTCTCTTTTCCTCAGCTGGCCCACAGCATTAAATATTCTCTTACATGTATTGCGTTTGCAAGAGCAGGAACTCCATTCCAAACATCTGTTTTATGGTTCATGCAAATAGTTCATTGTGTTATTTATTTATAACGAATCCTTCTTTTTCCATTCAGAAAATAAAAAACGCAATCTGAGGACTAAAATGGCAGACTTACACACCATCATGACACTTGGCTAAATGCCTAAAAATTTTGGATGGGGTTGAAGTGCAGCGGAAAGCTCACAATTGGTGGGATAGGTGTGCATTGCTTCAAGGCGCTAGCACCACCACACAAGATGCATACGCTCCACCAACCTCTGGAAATCTTCTCTGGGACTGGCTGTGTCTGTCACAATGCACATGTATGAAGAAGAGAAAGGAAACAATTAGCAAAAATACTGGTGACCAATTCTTCTAAAATTCTAAATCCAGAAAAAAAGAATCTAATAGCATGCTCATAAAATACATTTGACGTTATTCCAAAAATGTCGATATAAAATCACAAAATATATAAAACCTCATGAAACCTACACGGAACACATGATACATGGTACAAAACATAACAATACACACATTACCTTTTTAGATAACCCCACAATTGGACAAAAGACAAAATCTACAATGGCGTGTACATACAAATCAGCCCAACATGTTTCTCTCCCTATCAAGCAATTAATAGGACATTCATCAGGGGATATCCACTGCACGCTTGCAAAGTTTTTGACAGGGTGGGTATTTTGGTCTCCACAGCGTTTAAAACCAAGTCACAGGATTGTTAACACTAAAAAAAAAAGAAAGAAGTAGTCACCATTATTTAAAAACCACCAAGTTATTTGATCTGAGCGGACCAAGAGAACACCATTTAAGGAATTAAATCTGGTCAATGCTTGTTTCACCATCAAACACACGTAATTGATAAAGGGTACCTGCTCTCTTCTCCAAATTATAATATTGGGTCCATCACTATGCTTGTCCTGTTTAGAAATATCGACGGCCACTGTCCCCAAATAAATCCCCCCCTCATGAGAGTTTATTCTGAACATAACATCTCCCCTGCAAAAAACATATTCTGCAATGCACTCAAATATGTTCTACCAAGGCGGCAAATGAATTCTCTGCCATTTGAAATCCTACCCCATCATATATAGTATGAAAGAGAGTGCCTTCCTTGCCAGGCACGCAGATAGCTCAGTGGTCGGGAACACAAGTTTGAATCCACCCAACCCACACTTTTATACTTTAGTAGAAATAGGTTTTGTAATAAAAACACCTAGGGTCATTTCATGCACATATCATTAGATGTCAAACATTGCTGGATGCACATGTGAAACCTCTGGTCATGTTGTAATCCTGCCCTGTGTGGGGTACCTTGATTGTAAATGGACTGGAGATTTGTGGACAGGTTGGAAAGTTTTGTTTTGGCGTGCCTTGGTTGCATTGTCTGTGCGATGCAGATGTCATTTGCTTCTCATCGGTTCTTTGAGATTGGGGGGGTGTGTGAAAGGTAAGGGGGGCATTGCAGAATGGACAGCACTTCCTGAGCAATCTTGCGGAGGGATTCCAGCTCCGGATCATGTGTGGCACACGGTGGGACTCGCTTTTGGTGCCCTTTTGTTGCTGCAGGGGATTCTTGTTGCCCTGTGGATCTGGCTGTCCACAATTCTGCGGTTGTATGCATGCTTTAGGAATTCTGGTCTGAAAGCTTGGATGCTTTCATCCTGGCACCTTATGTCTGAGTGTATTCGGTTGTACCTTAATGCCTGCCTGAATATTGTGGTATGCTTTGTGTGCACCGAGTGGAAGCTGTGTATCTGAATGTGTATGATATGCCCCGGGGGGGGAGGGGGCTGTTAGGTTGGGGAAACTGGGCAGAAACAAAATCAGCAGATGAATACCCACAGGAAAAGCGGGTTCCATGTGTAAATATCGCCATACAAAAATATCGCCATATTTTTGTGACAATATTAAGGCATGGAACCTGCGGGGGTCACCCCTGCATTATTTTTAAAGGAGAGGGGGACACCCCGCAACCTCCGCTCTCAAAAACCCCCAAAATTATCCCCCCAAAAATATCGCCTATGGCCATTCCAGACAATCATATATAAGGAAATAATTTTAGTGGAGATAATATGTAGTGATACGGAAAAGCATTAGACGATAGTGTAAGGATATGTTCATTTGTAATCACTTTTTTTTTTAACCAAATCACACCATCGATGGTTTTTAAAATTGCACTGCTCAAGAGTAAATTCAGGAAAGAAAATGCACAAACAACATGATCTTCTGAATGCATTTGTATTCATAAAAATCTGAAACATTATTTGAGCAAACTTCTTGCATGCACTTTACAGAGCCCTATTTAAAATGTATTGCCTATTAAAGTGACCTGAAGATAAAGACATCTTGATAATAAATGACTTTGAAAGCCTAACTAAGCTGTTATCCTGTTGTCTACCTTGAGTCACCGATTTGTGCCTAAGACGCTAACACTGTACAAGCAAAATATATACATGCCACAAATGCAGCAAGTTATTGCCATCCGTTTTGGCCACAGACATCAAGATCGAGTCCAGGATTAGCTGCAATACAGCTTATGTGGTTTATGTACTTATACATGCCTGCAAAAAGTGGTACGTGGGGAGCACAATTGGTAAACTAAAACTCAGAATACTTCAAAATTTACGTGCCATTAAAATTGTAGATCCCACATACCCAGTGTGGCAGTACATTTTAAATCGGTACATGCAGGCAGACTAGATGGATTTGCTTTCCTTGGCCTACATTGTGTTCCCGAGTCTCCCAGAGGAGGCGATCCAGAAATGCAATTGAGTCAATCGCTAACGAAATACATATTGGACTTTGAAATGAAAAAACCCAGGGGTCATAATTTGGACGAAGAGTTATACACCTTTTTGGGAACATGAATTATCATTCGACCTATTCAAAGTGTACCTACGCCTTGCGAGATTTCTTGAAGGGGGGGGGCTTTTTGGCTTCATTGCCTCTCCCCTCATTCTTTTCCTTTCATTCTTATGGCTTGATTTTGTTGTGGTTTAGAATTCCTTAGATTTCTGCACTTCTACTTCTCTCTTGATATTCATACCTTGGACATATTGTTAGTTTTTATATCCATTTGGGGATAGAATTTCATAATAGAATGCTATTTATATCAATGCATTGCTTAATGCACTAATTAGCACTTGTCATTTATTCCAATGATCCTTGACACTTTTTGGTCAACATTATAATAAGAATTCCTTCTACAGAGTTTTCATGAAAAGTAAATGCACATGTGATGTCATCAGTGATGTCTTCTTTGATGTCCTGGGTGCTAGTCTTAGCAGTGCGCAGTGGTGACGCGAGTTATGCTTGCTTAGCTTACCATAACCTGCAAATTTCAAGGGGTTTTCGGTTTTACTTGGAACCATAAAGTCCTGTTAATGTTTTTTTTTACTGAAGTTCATAGGTTTCTAGTCGTGGCACGTAACCATAATGTAAACAAACCTCTGACTTCATTGCACACCTTCCGGAGAATGCCACATAACCATATGCTGGCGCACAGCATGGTGACGTGTCCGAGAACCCGTACACACTTAAGAATAAGATCTATGCCTCATGGACAGTGTGGAACTACATTTTTTTTTACTGATGTAGGAACTTGCAACTTCAACATTTCCCTTGCACAGCTCCAACACCTATTCGTACTCAGCCATTAACAATCTAGTACACAGTACATACTTTTAGCAAAAGTACTGTTTATCTGAAAATGACATGAGCTAAGGCCATCCCTCCTCCCCAAGAAACAGCACCACTGCTGTAATGAAGCAGCATAAGAAACACTGCCCCTGCCTTACAAATAACACACGCACAACATTTTTCCCCGTCCACCTACCCTCCATATTACTGTTTGATGCCTCTTTGCTCATTTCGTCCGCAACTTTCGTTCTTAGCTGTCCTCCCAAAAAAAAGCCATCCGTAAACAAAATAAATGTTCCTTTAAGAACCACCTATTACAGTTAAAAATATAACAAAAAACAAAAAAAAATCGCATAGACTCCATCTACTTTATGTTTCCTAGTAAAGTACATAGACACAATAAGATTTTCCAACATTTCCATTTGCAGTTTGTCTTATGCTAATGGGAATATTTTAGCGTTCATCCTCCGTTCCAGGGACTGGAACGGTGAATAAAGGGCCAGCAGGCCAAGTTATCAGCCCAATCGAAGCGAGAGTGCATAACGAGATCTCTGGATCATTACTCCCCCCTTCGACTCCTAAAATGGGGGATGAATGCCATTAACAATCTAGATTTCCAAAGCAGTAACCCATGCTACTAAAAAAGAGGATTTTTCATCCTAAACTAGGAAACAAAATCCATTTCCAAGATGGCCACCATAGAAAGGGAAGGCGGGTGTTCCATATAGGGCCGCTCTTTGCTTTCCATGGCAGCCTGCAAAAAGCAAAAAGGAAACCCTGTTAACATATACCACAAGCACTTTTTTCTTCCCTTTCAAATGTATCCTAATGTCGAAGAACTTTACCACAAAGCCAGTCCCAGGTGGACATGTAAACTTTAATCCTATCTTTTCTCCCTTCTGGTCATGCCCAGTAGCCACATTGTGCGGATCATGACCTTGTACCATGACCCCGACATTCTGCCCACTCCCCATGGCTACAGCCTACCCCTCAGTCAATAAAGGTATATCGCAATTTTTTTAACTACATTATGACACTTGTCAAATACGAAAACACTCCCACATCTCCAACACCATACTTTTTGGTCGTTGCCAATCAGCCTTACGCAAATTTACTGTAAATCCACCCGCGTGTTTTTTTCTCCAAAACTGTCAAAAGAATACACAAATAATTTGTCATATTAGGTGTGCACAAAATTCCTACAAACTTTGTAAAATCATTTGCAATCACTAGTCTTGTCCATTGCTGCATCTGCCTAACATAAATTGCCCTGACGTCACTAAATAATATGGGCCGCCCCTGACCATCACATAACCAACCCTTATGAAATTCTATACCTTTTTTGGATGACGTTCCTCTCCAGCGTAGCCAAATGCGCCCATAAGCACCTACGTGCCATGACGCAGAACCTGAAAATGAACACACAGCGACTTACAATGTAGCACGTCACATTTTGAAATAATAAACAGTTTTTTAAAAGAAAACATGAACACTTTACAATTTGTAAAGTACTTTTATTTCACAATAAACTGTCCAAGACCATCAGACTATTCCCATGTTCAATCAAATTGTAACTTTGTTTCTTTGGTCGTCATCGAAAATGTTAATCGTGAGGCACACGTTTTTCTTTTCCCATACACAAAGTATTTGTTTTCAATAAAGCAACCGCTTCGGTCGCACAGTGAATTCCAGGATGTCAGCATGAACTTTGGCCTAGACCACCATAAAAGATGTTATGTTACTCCTAATTGCCACTGCAGCATACAGACAAATGGGTCCTGCACAATCGTCCCACAAAACAGTCACGGTTAGGCAGCCGGTCACGAGTATGTGCATCTGGCGTGGGAAAAATCCATCACTTGGCATCTGGAATCCATGGCAATCGCAGTAAGGCAGGATGTAGCTATTTGGAAAACATAACAGAAAATACGTATCAATAACCAACCTTTAGCAAACAATTTCAAAAAAGACAAAAAGAACATGGAAACTGATACACAAATCGATGTGGTCATACATGACATTTTAAAAAATATTAGCGTTGAACATGGGTGAATCTAGTGATAGCCTACAAACGCCGAGAATCTGCACTCTCCATAACAAAAAAAAAAATGACTACTACACAGAAAGATAATGCTTCAGTTACATTGCCAAAATTAATGTTCAGGTAATAAAAAATTAAATCTCGTTCCGGTGTACAGTCGTCAAAAGCAAACTTACATGATATTGACCGTCTCCATTGTCTTCGTGAAACTCAGGCAGCAATGTGCTTGCACCAAAGAATCTTCATTAACTGATATTACATGTGTCTTACAAACGTTTTGAATGCATAACCTTATCAAATGGTCTTTTTTGCAAACTTTCACTCCCTGCATTCTTATTGAATTTTCCCTTTCGCTCAAGGTCAGAAAACAATTGACCCTTATGGGTTCAGTCGGATGCGTGGGCCTACTGAGCTCGCAACCAAAAAAGCAAAGCAAGTGACCTTCATTCAGAATCCAAATACATTCTGACTTTGCAATAACATGTCTCAATGCATTCATGAGAACTGGTACTCCCATACACTTGCAGACTCGCTGTTTCCATCAAACACTGCAGGTGGCTGTCTCAGATTTTAAACTCTAGGGCGCCAGTCTGACTGCAATGTTATTTTAAATACGCTGAGACACAGTAATTCTTTGCCTGTACTTTACGGACATTATATTGAGCAACAACTTCCAATTTAGCTTATGACTTTGGTGACAAAAAATCACCACTTTTTGACTTCCTGCTGCCACATCCCATCCCAGCCTCATTAACCCTCACCTTCCAAGACAGTATTTCATAAGTTTAACAAGTCCAATGTTGTGTTTTTTTATATGTTTTAGCGGCGATGGCCGCGTACACCAAAACACGAATGAAAGATGGTGGGCGCATCAAAACAATCTGACGCACTTAACGCTCTTCAACATCCAATCAGTGAACGCATCACATGTCCGTGGACATGACGCTATTGATTAGCCAATCGGTATCTTGTCCGCGGAGCGAACAGGGAAGTGTGATCATGGAGCCGACAGATATCACTAATTTTGTTAGACATATTTTTTGGTCGTTTTAAAGAAAACTACTGGACGGATTTTCACCAAATTTACAAAAGCACGCTTTCGGGACCAAGCTCCTGCCACAAATTTGGTGAAAATCCGTCCAGCGGTTTGGGCTGTAGGCGTGCGCAAACTTTTCCCCCCCATTCAGTCTATGGGAAAAAAATATGTTTTGGGATCCCCCCTTAACTCCCCCCCCCACCCGGACCAAACCTCACCAAACTTTGCAAAAAGATTCAGAGTGGGCGATAAATTATTTATTTTTTTTGCAAAGTTTGGTGAGGATTCCTCCAGGTGAAGCGGAGTTATAAGCTGCCCAAAAAGTTCTCTTCCTATGGAAACAGCAACTTAACCATAACTACACAGCCACTACCGTGGTTGTGTAATATATATATCTACATATATATATATCTATATATATATATATATATATATATATATATATATATATATATATAGTGAACTCACGTACATGCACTAAGCACTTTATTATGATGTACTATCGCATAGATGCTACGCACTGTGTGTACTTTGTTGAGTATATTTGCACTATGCACTTTATTGCATATTTGCACATTCAGTATGCATGATGCACTTTGAGACATGTATTTGTACTCTTTTGCCATACTATATGCACACAGCACTTACTATGCTGCAACATTTTTTTATATGGTACAAATTCTAGAACTTGCGAATGAAAGTATAGCTGATTTTGCACTTTATTGCACATGCACTACATACTTGCTTACCAATGTCATTCATGCCAAACTGATGACATGCGCATTTGTATGCTATTGAGATGGGTTGTCATATGCGCATATGGCGTATTCATGCATTTTGCACGTCACAAGGCTGTGCTGTCGAACAAACAGTATGAATGCGGCGTGTCGCCCAGTGCTTGCATGATCAGTATTTCGCTGTTTATCTGTTATAGGCATTTTTTTTATCCTGCGATGTATCTTAGTTGCGTATTTATAACACGCTTAAATAGCCATAGGTTTCTTAGCGCGACCCAGGGATCGAACCTGTGTTGCTTCATGTCGTCGTATTGCTTCCAAGGCGTCTTGCTTCCAAGGTGAACAGGTTGCCGCTGAGTTATCCTCCTCTCTAATTGTCAAGGGCTGAATCATCTGTTTTACTACTATAATGGCAGGCTTTATTCATGATTGCCATCAGTATGGTGACGCAGGTCTAATAGCGTGCATATTGCGCACGGTTCATACCAGTGTCACTACGGTCTTGGATTTCAGTTCCTCTGCGCGTTTATATTTGCACCACAGCTGTCAGAACAGATTTTGTCCGATAGCCACATTAATTTAAAGCTTTCTAGCTGGTGGTTGGTATACATCTGCACAGAGCAGTGTTTCAATCTTAACATTTCAAGATGTCTCCTCTTTTTGCAAGTGCATGTAGCATAGAGTTTCCGAAAACAGTTATCTGTGAGACAACTGGTTGTTCACTTAAATCCTATGTCGATGTTGTTTACCTCACAACATGACCAATCGGTTTGCAAACCGCGAAACGCGCTGTTGTTAGTTCATTTTTTCTCTGTCCACAGCATATATATATTAAAATAAGAATGATCTGCCCGTGCAAGCTGTGGTGCCATTTTTTACGCAGATTCGAGGATTCCCCTCGCTCTGCTGCTCCTAGGACTGCAATCTGTTTCTTGTACTTCGGTACAAAGGTTTCTAAACATATATATTACATGGCCTGCGGTAGCAGCCCTGTAGTTATGGTTGAGTTGCTCAACCCATAGGCAGAGCACTTTTTGGGGTGGCTTATAACTTTGCCCCCCACTGGACGAAACCTCGATAAATCTTCCAAAAGAAGTATATGGCCCCATCAGATTGATTCTGCAAAGTTTGGTGAGGTTTCGTGAAGAGGGAAGCAAAGTTATAGGGCGTCCCAAGATTTGTAGGTTTTACCAGAAAAGCAATGGAAAAAAGATTTTGCTCATGCCTACAGCCCAAACTGCTTGATGGATTTTCACAAAATTTGCGGCACAAGTAGCAGTTTGGTCCCAAAAACAAGCTTTTGTATATTTGGTGTAAATCCACCCAGTATCTTTTTTTTTAAATGACCAAAAAGTAGGTAAAAATAAATTAGTGATACCTGGGTTCGGTTGTTGAACCCACTTCCCTGTTTGTTCCATGGACAGGCATCCAATTGCCCTAGAGGGCGACGTGATGTCCGCAGACATCAGACACATCCGCTGATTGGTCAATAAAACATGAGGTGCGTCATATTTTGGGGAAACGCCCGCCTTGTTGGATTCGCGGACAGCGCCTGTTGTCCGTGAACATCGTGGTAAACACATATTAAAAAACACAACATTGCACTTGTCAAACTAATGAAACAATCTCTGGGGAGGTGAGGGGTGATGAGGATGGGATGGGATATGGCCTTAAATAGCCCAAAAACGGGTGCTTTTTCAACTTCGACATCCGTGAACAGTCCTGATGTCCAGGGCAGTCCTGGGATGTTCGGGGGCATCTATGCCTATTTCTGCATTACAGGATTAGTGAAAAGCAGTTTTGGAATGGCTTATAACTGTGGTGCCACTCAGTGAAACTGCATGAAAGCTCAGAATTTAATTCTAGACCTGATTCTGAATGGTTCTGCCAAGTGTGGTGCTGTTTTGCCAAGAGGGAACATAATTATTGGGGCGGGGGTCCCAAAATGTTTAAAGGGTTATAAATGTGGTGCCATTTGATGAATCTGGACAAATGTTTTCAAAAAGATTTTAGACCTAGATGTGAATGCTTTTGCAAAGTTTGGTGGCATTTTGTCAAGAGGGGGCAACATTTTTAAATGGCTTATAACTTTGCCGTTTGATGAATGTGGAAAAACGTTTCAGAAAGATTATAGACCCAACCTTGAATGTTTAAATCTTAATGGATTTTGTTAAATATATGACTATTTTATGTATGTACATTTTGACACTTTTCTAAAAATAAAACATGGATGGATTTGCAGCAAACTCGTGCAAGAAGCATTGGCAAGGACCTGAAAGCATGGTTATGCAAATGTGTCAGTGTTTTATTTTTTGAAAAGTGTCATACTGTAAGTACAAAAAAAGTGATATACCTTTGGTGACTGAGGTATAGCCTGTGGCCAGAAATATGTCTTGTATTTTATTTTTCAAAGTGTGAGAATGTAAGTAGAAAAACGAGTGATATACAATTGGTGTCTGGGTAGTGGGCCTGTGCCTGGCCCTCGGCAAATGCAAATGTGTACTCTGATTTGCTTATTTGGGAATGTGGCATGGCCGAAGCCCATGCCCCTTGGATTTGGAGATTGGCTATGGCTGTAAGCCATGTGCACTGGGCATTGGTTACATTATTAAGCTATAGTGGTCATTGAGCTTGGATGTAGGGTAGGTGCAGTGAATAATAGGGGTGGTTTGGTTCGGCTGGGGTCATGGTGGAGCCTTATGCTGTAGGCAATTGAATGCTGGTTTCCATCCCCAGCATGTGCTGCTGATAACGACAGACATTAGTATGTGTTGCAAAAAATATGTTTCCTAAAGGAGGTTTATAGTTCTTTCATATATATGAAAAGAGGAATTATTAATAACTTATATGCAATGAGGTAACACCATACATTTTTCACTTATAAAAACCTATTAAAGTGACTGAAAAAATGTTGTTAAAGAGATGTTACGGTTTAAGATGTATCCCACCCTTGGGACTCCTCTGCTCCAGTAGTTACCCAGTGGGACCCACCTTGGCATACCCCTCCTGGGTTCTCATGAGCATTTGCCCAACCATACTGCCCGTTTTATGTATACACTTCTCTCACTGCACAATGCATATGTGCATTTATAGGAGAATTGTGTAAAATTTATTTGTAAAAGTATGGGAAATGCAGATGCAGAAGTTTTGTAAAAGATTGTGAAGTGGCAGTTGGTGTGTGGAAGCGTAATACGGTCATAGGGTTATATGTACAGTTTTTGGAAGTGATTGGTGGATGGATGTGACTGTTTGAAAGCAGGCATTGAGGGAGTGTTACAAATATAACATTAAAAAGGGTATAGGGCTGCCCTGTGCGATGGTGTGCACGTGCCATCCGGGTCTTTGAATGATCTATGGCCTGGAAAGTGGACTGTGGAGACCGTGGATAGTTATAAAGGTTTCTCGATTATGGCCCTTATTGTATACTAGAGGAAAGTGGACTGTGGAGACCGTGGATAGTTATAAAGGTTCCTCGATTATGGCCCTTATTGTATGCTAGAGGAAAGTGGACTGTGGAGACCGTGGATAGTTATAAAGGTTCCTCGATTATGGCCCTTATTGTATGCTAGAGAAAAGTACTTGGGACAAAAAATAGTTTGTCCTTTTATATTTTTCTCTAGTATACACTTGTCCATTCTTATCATTAGCATAAAACAAAATGCTAATGGAAATATAGGACTATCTTATTGAGTCTATTTACTTTACTGAGAAATGTAAAGTAGATGGAGTCTATAAGATTCTTTTTTTTAGTTCTATTTAATGGTGAAAGGTGGTCCCTGAAGGAACCTTTTTTTTTTGGTGTTTTATTATTTTAAAAAATCAATTTTGCAGAAGAGGTCAGAAAGTAAGGTGGGGACGGGGGAAATGAAACAAGAGGCACCAACCACAAATATAAAGCGGCAGGTGGACAGGGGAAGATGTTGCGCGTGTGTTACTTCTAAGGTAGGGGGCAGTGTTTTTCATAAGCACTCCAAAATTGCTCCCACCTGCAGAGTGGTATGTTACAGTACATACAGAGTACGGTTGTCTTCTAAAGATGAACAGCCTCTTTTATCGCTTGCCAGGTAGCTGGTGGGATTTTGTAAAGTAGGCTGTGTGATTACAGTATTGGGTGAGGAAGATGAGGTGGAGGAAGACAGCCTACTACTTGCTAAGAAAGGAACAACCTTTCTGAGAGCATTGCGCTGGTTGCATTTGGTGTGGTGGCTCATGGAGGTTGTCCCATAGGAGTACTGTTGTAGTCTGCGACTGAGTACAACGCTGCAATCATTGCATTTCACTTTGGTAGCTTTAGCCTCTGGTACATTCCGAACAGTGGTAAAGAACTGCCACACCCCTGATTCTCTCTGGGTGCTGGAGGTAGGCACCTCCTCTACCTCATCTTCTTGGTCCTCTTCATTGTTTTCTGAAGTACTGCCCTTCTTTTGTTGTGTAGGTCCTGCAGCTGGTGGTGGTGGCGGCTCTTGGGAAGGAGGGATGCAATAGCTGATGCAATTTTCAAGATAAATAACAGTTTAGCTAATATTCTTCCAAGTGTGTGCTCTGTGCTAGATTGTTAATGGATAATGAGTAAGAATAGGTGTAGGAGCTCCGTATGGGTAAATTTTGATCTTGAAAGTTCCTAGATGAGCTGAAAATGCAGTTCCGAACTGTTCGCGAAGCATGGACCCATTTGCGAAGTGATGTCATCTTTCATGTCCTGGGTGGTTTTAGCATTGCATGATGGTGGCGCGAGTTATGGTTGCTTAGCTTACCATAACTGGTGAATTTCTGATTTTTTCTGTCTTGTAACCATAACGTCCCTCTAACAACATGTTTTCAGTGAAAATAAAAAAAATAAAAAACACATTTATATATATATATATATATATATATATATTACATGGACGCGGTAGCGTCCATGTAGTTATGGTTAAGTTGGTGTTTCCATAGGAAGAGCACTTTTTGGGTGGCTTATAACTTCGCTCCCCCTGGACGAATCCTCACCAAACTTTGCAAAAGAAGTATATGGCCCACTCTGAATTATTTTGCAAAGTTTGGTGAGGATTCGTCCAGGGGGGGAAAAGTTATAGGGGGGGTCCCAAAACGTTTGTTTTTTCCCATAGACTGAATGGGAAAAAACTTTGTGCACGGCTACAGCCCGAACCGCTGGACGGATTTACACCAAATTTGCGGCAAGAGCGTGGCCTGGTCCCGAAAGCGTGCTTTTGCAAATTTGGTGTAAATCCGTCCAGTAGTTTTTTAAAAAATGACCAAAATGCAAGGCAAAAAAATTTGTGATATCTGTGTTCGCTTCGCGGATGGACTTCCCTGTTCGCTCCGCGGACAGCACCCCAATTGGCCCAGCGGCTTGTGTCATGTCCGCCGACATGCGATGTGTTCGCTGATTGGGCGGCGTGGTGCGTGATGCGCGTCAGATTTTCTGTGGCGCCCGCCATCTTGTATTCGCCATCGACCGTGTACAGCGCTGTGAAACGTGGATAAAAAATTGTATTTAGTGCCGTGTGTTGGTGTGTAAGAGTGTTTGGGGAGGGTGGGAGAGTATGAGATAGGTTCAATGTTTTGTTTTTTTATGTGCTAGACGTTTTTGTTGTGTTCGATTTGTCCGCGGAGAACACGGCTGTTCTGACATTTTGTAAATAAACTAAATGGTCGGGTGTTTAGAGGTCGGAGTATGTGTCATTTTTGTTCGCAAGGAAGGTAAACATGAACTATCAACACTCGCGGTGTACTTAATTGTTCGTAAATACACAAACTGGGGGTGTCCTCAGGACGCTGTCCGTATTGTAATCTGTCTAGTTGAATGTGTTCTAAGAACACTTGCGGTGTCCCGAAATGATTGCAATTACACAAAATGGGGGTGTTCTGAGAACGTTGTTTGTATTGTTCGTTGTCAGGGTGAAAGTGTTTTAAGACCACTCCTTTTGTCCGCTAATAGTACAATTTCCTATGGGCATCAACCGACTTTTTGTCCACTAAAGAAACGATAAATCCGGCTGGTGTGCGCTGACATTATGTGATAATCCTATGACTGGCGCTATTGACCTGGCTGACTTGCTTTTGCAACACTAAATCATATCTCCCGCCCCTAAGCCTGATATTATCAAAGCATTCATATTCCCCGCCTCTCTCCGTGACGTTACAGGGTGCATCATCAAACGCGCCCAGTCGTCTCCAGTCCTAAGTGACTTTACACAGAACCCGGAAGACAACACATATTATGTCACAGCACAGCGCGCCACAATTCGGAATATGAAACAGTGATTTAAAAGCAAACAGCAAGATTGTAAATTTTGTTAAGTACATTTATTTGACATCAAATGTTTAGAGAATATTCAGCAATTTGCATTTGTCTTTGTTGTCGACCCGCAAAAGTTCATGTTGAGGCACGCGATGTTCCTTTGCGGTACAGAGGGTGTTAGATCAGCTTACAACTCAGTGCGCCACAATTCGGAATATGAAACTGTGGTTTAAAAGTAAACAGCAGGATTGTACATTTGGTAGAGTACATTTATTTCACATGAAATGTTTAGTGAATATTCAGCGATTTGCTATTGTCTCTGCTGTCGATCAGCAAAAGTTTATTTTGAGCCACGGGTTGTTCCTTTGCGGTAGATAGGCTGTTGGTTTATGATAAAAGCAGTAAATGGTCGCTCTGATAATCGGAAGGTTGCTCCAACAACGAGCCATTAGACCACCCTATTGGTTGGTATGTTGTTTGTAGCCGCTAGTACTGCGTGAGGGCATATTGGTCCTTGGCGATTGTCCCATAAAATGGTGAGGGTCATGAAGTTGCATATTTGGACCTGCACCTGGCAGTTGAAGACCCCATCCGCTGGAGTCTGTAAATCGTGACATAGGCAAAATGGGGCCACATACCTGTTTTAAAAAACATAAATTAGTCTCACCAGCCGATCTTCATTAAAAATCATCATTTTATTTATTAGGGCGTGAAACTATTTGCTATCAAAGATAGTGCAATGGAGTATGTTAATATTAAAATAATAATATTTTCCCATTCATATAGCGCTAAGAACCGTGAGGTATCTAAGCGGTGCTTATTATTACCCACGGTGTGTGGTGCTCAGTTATCGACCAAGGAAGGATGAAATGCTGAGTTTGGCCTTGCCGGGATTCGAACTTGCGTTAGCAAGCTGTGCACGGATGTCAAAGCGAGCATTGTACTCGCTGTGCCACTTGACAGGCTACAGTGAAGTGGCACAGCGAGTAGAGCGCTTGACCGCCTATAGACCGGTTAAATTATTTCTATTAACCCACCCTGTGTCGTCTGCCTTTTTCAGAGCCCTCTAAACGACAGGGGATCAATTCGGCGGTGATAGTGCGCGGTAGAAAACATTATGCCACTTTGAACGAACAAGTTCAACTTGAGCGGTCTTTAATGCTACGCTATTGTAATTATATTTGGTATAAAATAATCTAAAGGGTTACTTACAGTACAATTGCAATTTCTATTGTCTACGAGTAGTGTAGTCCCAAAATACGACTCTGCGTGTGCGAACGATCTTTCGCATAGTGATATAATATATAAAAGTGGTTTCGTTTCAGAAATGTCATCCTTATCTTCTCTTACAATTTAGCAACACTCCTTCAAGAGAAGTCTTTCATCACAATCTCTGTCTGTCAAGGTCAAAACACAATACAACCTTATAGTCCGCTTGGTGAGCCTCTCCAGGGCCCGAGAAAAAAATGGAAGCAGCTGACCTTCACTGTGAACGAGCATAAATTCTTACTTTGCAACATTCTGTGTAAAGCCATCTGTGAGAAGTTGGTTTTTGCACGCCATGTTTGTATATTGTTTGCGTGATATTAAAAAAAGTTTGTTTAAGGGACGTTATGGTTCTAAGTACAGCCGAAAGACCCCTGAAAATCGCAAGTTATGGTAAGCTATGAAAAATAACTTGCGCCACCACCGTGCACTGCTAAGACTAACACCCAGGACATCAAAGATGACATCGCAAATGTCATTGATGAAATCACTGATGACATCACATGTGTATGTACTTTTCATGGAATTTGTGTACTAGGGATTTTTATTATAATGTTGCGAAAAAAGTGTCAAGGATATTGCAATAAATATCATACCGTTATTAGTGCTTTGAACGATGCATTGATAGAAATAGCATTGTATTATGGGATTCTATCTAGTATACTGAGATACTAATGGAGAAGCATAGCATTGTGTGCAGAGTACAAGATGAAAGTATAATATTTGTAATGTTAATATGTTTAATAATGAAATGATAATTGTCCTGAAATGTTCGAAAATTCACAAAATGGGGGTGTTCTGAGGACGTTATTCGTATCGGTGATTGCTTAGCTGTATGCAATGAGGGAATGGCACAGAGAGTAAAGTGGACGCCCTCCGCAGACACCGCGGATGTTCGTGGACAGGGCGTGCTACATCCGGGTTTTTCCAGGAAATCCAACATGGAAAGAAGACTGTATGGATCAGCCAATCAGATGTTGAGGTTGTGGATTTGTGTTGAAAGAGACTGTGGGTGGTGAAGATGGCAGAAGTAGAGAAAGTCAGGGTGTTGGTGGTTGGAGATATGTTTGTGCATGGTTTACAACAGTACGCTCAATGCAGGCATGTTGCAAAGAACTTTGATGTGAAAGGAGTGGAGGTGGTGTGGAGCACTGTGCTTTATTGCAATGTACAGGGAATTGTACAAGTTTGTGAGGATATGGCCACGATGAACAGTCCGCATGTGGTAGTTTTGCACTATGGTGCTTTCCATTTGGGCAACATCAGTGCCCCTACTTTGTTGGCTGATTTAAAACGCTTGGTTCAAGCCGTAATGAAGATCCTTCCAAATGCGAAAGTAATTTTTTCTGGATTACTACCTAGGGCAATATGGGACAATAGTTCAGTTTTTTGTCCTCAGCAAAACATTGCTAGGTGTGTCATCAACCGAGGCATGTGTGCCTTCATGCTTAGAGCTGGTATGTTCTTCTGTAATAATGAGAATATCGATGCCAGTAATGGTGTTAATTTTAAAGAAGATGGCATCTCTTTATCTTTTACGGGAAATGCCTTTCTATTTTGGAATGTAAGGGTTGCTTTGGAAAAGGTTATGTGAAGATTTTAGGAGTAAAGTAAGAAAAAAAACAAGAAAAAAAATACAAAATAACAGGTGTCTGTCAAGCATCTGTAAAAAAAACAACAAAAAAAACAGCTCTTTTCAGAGCCAACTTCAAAGGGGAAATGGGGCACACTATTTAAATTTACATTCACCACGCTCAGATTTTCGATATGTCTGCGGACATGAAAATCACTACGAGGGGGTTAGTATGTTCTATGTTACATGTATATGAAGTCAGGGATATTATGGTTAAGTTGTGCTACTAAAAACCTATGATATTCAGTGAAAAAACTTTGTTAAAGGGACGTTATGGTTAAGTTGCGCTACTAAAAACCTATGAAATTCAGTGAAAAAACTTAGTTAAAGGGACGTTATGGTTCAAAGTAAAACTGAAAAACCCCTGAAATTCGGCAGTTAAGGTAAGATAAGCAACCATAACTCGCACCACCGTGCACTGCTAACACTAACACCCAGGACATTAAAGATGACATCACAAATGTCATTGATGACATCACTGATGACATCACATGTCTGGCTCCCCCTTTTTTTCCTTTACTGACATATCTAGGCCACATGGTTTTGCTCAGTAACAGTCAAGGGGCCTCATTACGACCCTGGCGCTAAGGGATTACCGGTACCGGTAATCCCTTAGCGCCTGATTACAAGGTCCCTTTGCGGATTCCCACCTTAACGGCTGGTTTTACCAGCTGTAAAGGATTGGACCCGCAAAGGAACCTTGGTGCTAATTACGGTACCTTCACAGTACGCAAAACTCTAATAAGAAAGCAGTTATCTTTTCACTATTCAACATGGCAAGATTATGAATATTGCACCTTCATCATGTATGCTGCACACACTGCCTATGTTTCTGCATGAGTAGCTTACTATACTGGATAGAACTTCATAATAGAATGCTATTTATATCAATGCATTGCTTAATGCACTAATTAGCTCGTGATATTTATCCCATTGATCCTTGACAATTTTTGGTCAGCATTATAAGAATCCCTTGTACAGAGTTTTCATGAAAAGTACATACACATGTGATGTCATCAATGACATTTGTGATGTCATCTTTGATGTCCTGGGTGTTAGTGTTAGCAGTGCACGGTGGCACGAGTTATGGTTGCTTATCTTACCATAACTGCCGAATTTCAGGGGGTTTTCGGTTTTACTTTGAACCATAACGTCCCTTTAACTAAGTTTTTTCACTGAATTTCGTAGGTTATTAGTAGCGCAACTTAACCATAACGTCCCTTTAACAACGTTTTTTCACTGATATATATATATATGGGCATATGGTCACAGTTCTTTGCCAACCGAATGAGAGCAGGAAGCCAACAATGGTTTTGGTGCGGCAACATTTAGTACTAACCATGCTCCAACATGAAGCCAGCAGATACCATGAAGTGGCACTGCACTACTCAAACGAGAGCTTTACCTTGCCTTTACATAGGAAGAGGCGGGACATAAAAACCTCTCAATAGCCAGCTCTCCTTATTGCAACTGGCCAATCGGATGCCAATTCTCTTGAGTACATTGTGTGCTAATGCTAATTAATGAGCTCTAACGGATGCTAATGAGGCTGCGCCATGTGAGGAGCCAGGAATGAGACGTGAACACAGAGAACCCATGTTTTTGTTATAAATGTTTATCAAATGATAAAGGGGTTGTAAAATGCCTCACTAACCCTAATCTAGGAGGAGTTTCTCTACCTCAACCAAATCAAATGGGTCTGTCCCTTGTCAAGATGTCCAAAGCAAAAATACATTCTGCGTCAGAAATCCTATCCTGGCCCCCACAAACTAAAACTAACTCTAAGGCGCAAAGGGTATTGTCTCTCGTTCTAAAAGTGCACAAATGTTTAAATCCTTTTTTCCCTTTAATTCCTTTTATCCAACAAGAAAAGTTCAACACAAAGAATAACCAAGTTCCTTGCAACTCAAGAGGGTACCTCCCTCGTCTTGGTGGGTTCACTGTTCCTGAGGAAATGGCTCACTTGCCAGGTTTCTCTTCACATTCAAGACGGATCAAAATCTTAAGGGCATATGCCTATCTTGGGATTCTCTTTCCGCTGTATTACAATTTGGGTGTGGGTCCCAGACTCGCAGGTAACCTGGTCTACTTCCCTAATGTATCAACATGGTATTAATGCACACCAACAAGTAAGATTATTGAAATGAATGTAAAGAAACGTTTATATATACTTGGGTGCAGAGGAGGTAATTCAACCTTGACACGAGGTTGAAAAACAATAGCAAAGCAGATAGTGTCCGAGGTAGCTCACGTATTCCTTTAACGAGACTTCCGGTCCTCCGCGGTCCCTTTGTATGTTATTTGAGTCTTGTTTTGTCACTCGGCGTTTGTGTCTATGATTGCTCTATTTTAGACACTTTATCATAGGATTTTTCTTGCTTACTAAACCACATGGTTGATGTTTTTACACCCCCTCATTTATTTTCATGACTGAAGGCCATTAGTCTATTTTCTTTTTATCTAGTCCATCTACCTTCACCACAGGTTTCCATAACTACGGAGTTGTTTTCATTAACTCTCTGTGTTTAGTCTACTTTTCTTTTACCTACTTGTTTCTATGGTTACTTATACCACAACTGTCCTGTCCACTGCTATGGCATTCTTCGCGTACCACGTTGACATTTGTACAGGTCAAATTTAGTGTTTAAGTGTGTATACATTGGAACTCTCAATTTTTTGAGTATATATCGTTACAGCTTTTCTGACGTTTCTCCTGAGTGTTCAACAATCATTATTTGTTATGATCTTAGACCCAGATTGCAGTCTCGCTGATACTTCGGTCCAGTCGATTCCCCATCATTGGATGAATTGCTCTAATATCTCTGCGGTACTTTCCAGAATTTTCTTCCACCTTTTTTCCATAGACATGATTAATTCATGTGTTAAGACTTTATTTCCCTTTTCTAGAAGAACTCATGGGATGCCAACCACGATACCCAAGTGAATGAGTGGTTTCTGACTTTCTTAACTTGTGACTGAGCGGTTGCTCATGTGCTTCTGAAGTAAACTTTTGGCGCCTTTAATATTTTGACTCCATGTCTCCTCTGGAATGTTACACATTACGATCTTATTCAAATGCACTATATCCATGTAATTGGGCTATAAATACTATTCTTTCAGACACTTGCGACACATCCTCACGCGGTCTGTTTTGTTTAACGCACTTGCCTCTTCTGCATGCTAACCCTTTTGGATAAGTGGACATGGATATAGATGCAGTTATTCTTGAGATGGTATCATCATAATATTTAATATGAACTCTGAAAAATTCATAACACATGGTCGGAATGTGTTTTGATCATTCACCATTTTATGTCTTCCCATCAAGAGTTGTACATTATTAAATACAGTATTAATTATATATGTCTATATATGATTTAACTTTCAAATGCACTCACACTGTTGTTATTCCATCTTATTGTAGATATTTGATTTGGACCTGATGAAGGGAGTGCTACCCCAAAATGTGGTGTGGAGCTTTAATCTGAATTTAAAGGAAGATTTAAAAATTCAACCTTCTCACTATCATCCCTGCTTACAGCATTTCCAAGAATCTCATTACGTAATTTGTATCTGAATGTATAAATACACATGTGTCAGAATTACCTTCGGCTGATCTTTTCATCAAAAAGGTTTGCAGAGGACGGGAGTTCCCTGCCAGGTTATTTTCCACAGTCAAAACAATTCGAAATCTTAAGGGCATGGTTCTTCCTTAAGATGCTCTTGTTACTGTAGTTTATCACACATACTTGACTTTACCTGAAACACTCTCCTGCCAGATCTTGGATGAAATCTCTTTCACTTTCTTGCACACACTTGGCTTTGCCTGCTATACTCTTCTGCCAGGATTTCTATCCAGTTGCTGTCAAACACTTGGCTTTGCATGGTATACTCTTCTTCCTGGCAGGACTTATATGCAGTTTCTTGCCAACACTTGGCTTAGCCTGGTATACTCTCCTGCCAGGACTACAATGCAGTTTCTTTCAACAACATGTGTTTGGTACGTTAATATAATCATTCATCTTGCTTTCCAAACATGTGGTATATTTTTTACCAGATTTCAAAATGTAATATCTCTCTGGTTTCCCTTCTTGGACTCCCCCAAGTTTGTACTGAGTGTCCCAGACCCCAGTAGCACTGTCTAGGGCTTCTGTTATCTCGGCTGACAGTGCTTCGGCATCCCAACCCTTTCCCTGGGCTCACCGGTTCTATGCTTATGCTTTCTCAGCGTTCCGACTCCAAGTCTGATGTTTCTCCATCTCTGTCTCTCTCTCGGCCCTTGCCGGCCCCTGCAGTAGGCGTTAGGTCTTCGGTTGGCTGTCCAACCTCTGCAGCAGTCAGGAAGCACAACTTGCTTCCCTGTGCTTTGTTCCAGTTTCTGCTGAGCCTTCCTGAGAGTGTCACTCACTGGGCTTCCCTCTCGCTCTGTGTAGCTGCTTGCACCTCTGTGTCTCCTCTGGTACATCGCTCTGTCTTGAGTTGGAGAACTCCATGCTTCTCTTCGCAGCATGGTTTTAAACAATGTCGGGCCAATTTAATTTCCCCAGCGACTAGACCGCTGACAGTGGTTCTCATTAGGAGTAATCATCATTGTTCCTCGCTCATCCTCGTCTCATTTGTTATCATACTGGAACTTATGTGATATTAGTGAATACTTGAAGTAGACTTGGCAAGTGGTTGAGGGAGAGTGTTGCAATGCGCCATCAAGGCATGAGGAAGGGAGGGAGCATCCCTAAAAGGGAATGGGGTGTGTGACTTTCTCTGATGAGGTTGCGTCATCCCACCGAGGTTCACCTCCCCTATGTGGTCCTAACTCATATAGCCGCCCCCAGGGTCGGGTAGCGGCTGCCGTCCCCTGACCCCATGGGCAGGGGCTACCTCAGGGAAAGGAGTGATGACATCATCAGATTCATCACAGCCAGTACCGCTGCATGGCACCCTGGGTAGATAACCTTTTCTAGGCACTTAAATCACCTTACAAATACACCCAGTACCTTCACACATTAGTGCACCGACACTAATACACTATGTAAAATATGGCTTACTGTGAAACTCCATACCCCACTGCCCTCCAATATCCATTACGCCACAACACATTGGTTTATTTTCAGTGGCACGCCCCGATTTAACCCAAGAAAGTCTATTTATCTTTCAGGAAAGCAACTATTATTTAGAACATTTCTCAGAGTTTAATGATTGACAATAAGGGGTTGATACAGTGTTCTTTAAAAAATGACGATGAGGAGGATTAGATACAATGGCATTATGGCTG
The DNA here is from genome assembly GCF_040938575.1 of Ambystoma mexicanum. Classification (NCBI taxonomy): domain Eukaryota; kingdom Metazoa; phylum Chordata; class Amphibia; order Caudata; family Ambystomatidae; genus Ambystoma; species Ambystoma mexicanum. The sequence goes on along the minus strand of NC_090936.1, from coordinate 37,748,445 downwards.
GGTGCTGGTTACTTCGATTACGTTTGAAGATTTCGGTTTCTAATACAAAAGCTAATCAAGATGTGAAAAAACGAAATCAAAATATTTTTTAAAAAGCTAAGTTTATTCTGTCATTTGACCTGGAAGTGCTGATTGGGTATTGCCCATTGTCAGAAGCTGGTAAATCTCTGACTGGCTTTTAGGAGCTCCAAATGTTTTACAAACTCTTGCAACTGTGTCGCGGTTTGGCTCAGGCATTCTTAACTAGACTGAATGGTCAACAAGCAATTGGTCCATTCAAAAGCATCAAGGGACAATCGGCCGGTACAATTCTCCATAGATCCAAAGGTCATGTCACATCATCAGTCGCGATCCCCTTTTGATCATTTTCAGACACCATTGGCCGCTGTCCACATTGATTTCACTGGCCAGTATTTAGGCCTCTAAGGAGGGTAATTTGGGATCTACCCACCTGAAAAACAGCTTGTCTATTTTGACTCCTGTCACTTATTCAGTACCATCACTTCATCCTAGTTTAAATGAGAACACATGACAAATCTTTGTCCCCCAACTAATGGAACAGATCTTTTTTTTTGTAATACTTGACATAGTTATACGGCTTGCCGACTCCAGAGATGCTCGCCTGCCTGTCTCTCACGAAGTTTTGCATGGGAGTAAACGGGGAGCTTTCTGGAGCCTCTTTGAGATGCTTGTGTGTATTTGGCCCCAGGAGGCTCTGGATCTGCACCACTCTTTGGCTTTGTGGAAGCAATTCTGGGAGGCGCGCTCCCGGATTGGCTGCAGTGCAAACCTTTATGAATCGGGCCCCTTCTGTCCTTTCACAAAGATGTACTTGATATCCCAATTAAAATTTGCTGCAATCGTATTGATTCCATCTTGACAAGGTCTCCCAATTCCCAGCTAAGCTAAGAGGTGGCACGTTGGTATTTTGTTTATAAATCTGTGTAGACATGAAGAACAGGGATGTACTTCTGTAACACATGCACAGATGGCGGAGGCGTGCGGCAGAAGGAAGCCTGTAAAATAGCACCAAGACGAGACCAAGTGGTGAGCCAGTTTATCAGGGTGTGAACCAAGTAGCACACATACCAGGGACAAAACAAAACCATAAGAAATGGGGGAGGGGGTAGTGCTGCAAACTAAAGAGTAGGATTATACAAATGACATTATTACACGTCACTGGAGCTACCACTGGTGTCATGTAGGGGGGATGGGCAATGGGGCAGTGAAACTTGAACTTGTTCTTTGGCAAATAGATGAAGTTTAAGCAGAGCTTTGAAGAGATTCATAGTCGGGCTGGATTTGATTGTGAAGGGCAGCGGGTCCCAGTGGAGCACGGCGGGTAGGGAGGGAAAGCGGAGGCACATGGGTTTCATGGGTCAGTGAGATTGGGCACAGAGGAAGAGCAGAGGGAACGAGATGGTGAGTAGAATTAAGCAAAAAGCCCAGAGTCGCAGGGGCATTACTGACTCAGGGCTCTGGCGTTTAGGAACAGAAACAAAAATGTTAAAATAATGGATGCCGGGGAAGGGAAAACAAAGTCCGTTTTCCCTTTCCATGGCGGCCATTGAAAAAAATTGAAAGAAAGTAAACAAAAATAGTAGGCCACCATGGAAACGGGAGAAGGGACTACATATAGTGCCTTCTTCCTTTCCATGACAACCTGTCGCAGATCGGGAGCGGATGTGCTGGAGACAGAAGTGTTCCCAGCGTGTCTGCTCCTGAAATGGACTTCAATGAAGTTAAGTGGGGATGTGGGCGGGGAGGGAATTCTGTGGATGGGGGGAGGAGGGAGGGAGAGGGGAAGTGGGACACCACTTGCCTCATTCCCCAGTGGGGGAAGATGGTGGCCTCCAGTTTGAGGCTCACGCACTGGTGACTTACACATATCTCGTATGATGCTCATTGGGAGGAATTTTTGGGGTTTGGCTGTATTGGGTTGTCCTCCTCCTTTCTTGGTGTCAGTGACCGTGGAGTCAGGAAGGTGCTGATGCAAATCCATGGAGTCGGCAAGGTGCTGATGCAAATCCATGCAGTCTGCAATGTGCTGATGCAAATCCATGGAGTCGGCAAGGTGCTGATGCAAATCCAAAGAATCAGCAAGGTGCTGATACAAATCCATGGGGTCAGCAAGGTGCTAATGCAAATCCAAGGTATCGGCAAGATGCTGATTTAAATCCATGGAGTCGGCAAGGTGCTGATGCAAATCCATGGAGTCGGCAAGGTGCTGATGCAAATCCATGGAGTCGGCAAGGTGCTGATGCAAATCCATGGAGTCGGCAAGGTGCTGATGCAAATCCATGGAGTCGGCAAGGTGCTGATGCAAATCCATGGAGTCAGCAAGATGCTGATGCAAATCCATGGAGTCGGCAATGTGCTGAACAAATCCAAAGAATCAGCAAAGCGCTGATGCAAATCCATGGAGTCGGCAAGGTGCTGATGCAAATCCATGGAGTCAGCAAGATGCTGATGCAAATCCATGGAGTCGGCAATGTGCTGAACAAATCCAAAGAATCAGCAAAGCGCTGATGCAAATCCATGGAGTCGGCAAGGTGCGGATGCAAATCCATGGAGTCAGCAAGGTGCTGATGCAAATCCATGGAGTCGGCAAGGTGCTGATGCAAATCCATGGAGTCGGCAATGTGCTGAACAAATCCAAAGAATCAGCAAAGCGCTGATGCAAATCCATGGAGTCGGCAATGTGCTGAACAAATCCAAAGAATCAGCAAAGCGCTGATGCAAATCCATGGAGTCAGCAAGGTGCTGATGCAAATCCATGGAGTCGGCAATGTGCTGAACAAATCCAAAGAATCAGCAAAGCGCTGATGCAAATCCATGGAGTCGGCAAGGTGCTGATGCAAATCCATGGAGTCGGCAAGGTGCTGATGCAAATCCATGGAGTCGGCAAGGTGCTGATGCAAATCAATGGAGTCGGCAAGGTGCCGATGCAAATCCATGGAATTATCAATTTGGAAACACATCAGCATTTTGTGCCCACTAAACCTCACACAGTCATGCCACCGGTCTCCTGTTTTTTGCAATTTGCATTGCTTTGCCTATAAGGAAAGTTTGTAACTTCTTGTACACAGAGTTGGAGTTTTCCAAACTTTTACTAAAGTCCCTTTCTGCTGCTACGATAATATTCTATTCATTGTTCCCTTTCACTCCACTCAAGAGCCGCTCCACTTCCACTCTGAAAGAAGCGCGAGAGTACGTAGGCTGCGTGCCACTCCCCGCTATACTTTGTGAAGAGTACGAACGAAATCTAGCAAAATGAACCAGGATAATCCATGAAATGTGTCCCCCCCCAACCCGAACTTCCGATGGATGAGGGTGGTGGGGGGACTGCTCCCCTAACCACCCTCTGGGTGATCCTTACTTTGCCTCCCCCTTGCTACACATTTCGTTATAGCTGTTTGATCTAGTGGGTCTTTCTGTTTGTCGGCGGTCTGTCTGTGTCCATCCACAGTGAGATTATCGCTCTCCAGGACACCTAGATCTTTCTGCTCTGGCAGCTGAGCAGGTTCAATTTCCAGCTCTGATTGCTCGAGTGAGGAGGGGGCCTCTACATTTGTCAAGGCTATAGCTCCTTTCTTCCCCGGTACTGTGGTAGAGGTGGCACTACAGTGAAGTGTGCCCTAGTAGAGGTGGCGCTACAGTGAAGTGTGCCCTACTAGAGGTGACGCTCCAGTGAAGCGTGCCCTAGTAGAGGAGACGCTACAGTGCAGTGTGCCCTAGTAGAGTAGACGCTACAGTGAAGCGTGGCCTAGTAGAGGAGGCGCTCCAGTGAAGTGCCCCCAGCTCCAGTGAAGTGTGCCCTAGTAGGGGGTGTGCTCCAGTGAAGTGTGCCCTAGTAGAGGAGGCGCTACAGTGAAGTGTGCCCTAGTATAGGAGGTGCTACAGTGAAGCGTGCCCTAGTAGAGGAGGTGCTACAGTGAAGCGTGCCCTAGTAGAGGAGGCGATACAGTGAAGCGTGCACTAATAGAGTTGGAGCTACAGTGTAGTGTCCCCTAGTAGAGGGGCAACTCCAGTGAAGTGTCCCCTAGTAGAGGGGCAACTAGAGTGAAGTGTTCCCTAGTAGAGGAGGCGCTACAGTGAAGTGTGCCCTATTAGAGGTGGCGCTCCAGTGAAGTATGCCCTAGTAGAGGTGGTCCTACAGTGAAGTGTGCCCTAGTAGAGGTGGCGCTACAGTGAAGTGTGCCCTAGTAGAGGTGGCGCTACAGTGAAGTGTGCCCTAGTAGAGGTGGCGCTACAGTGAAGTGTGCCCTAGTATGGTAGGCGCTACAGTGAAGTGTGCGTTAATATGGTAGGTGTTACAGTGAAGTGTCCCCTAGTAGAGGCGGCACTACAGTGAAGTATCCCCTAATAGAGGAGGCGATACAGTGAAGCGTGCCCTAGTAGAGGTGGTGCTACAGTGAAGCGTGCCCTAGGAGAGGAGGCGCTACAGTGAAGCGTGCCCTAGGAGAGGAGGCGCTACAGTGAAGCGTGCCCTAGTAGAGGAGGCGGTACAGTGAAGCGTGCCCTAGTGGAGGAGGCGGTACAGTGAAGTGTGCCCTTGTAGAGGTGGCGCTACATACAATGAAGTGTGCCCTAGTAGAGGAGGCACCTCAGTGAAGTGTGCCCTAGTAGAGGAGGCACCTCAGTGAAGTGTGCCCTAGTAGAGGAGGCACTACAGTGAAGTGTGCCCTAGTAGAGGAGGCACTACAGTGAAGCGTGCCCTAGTAGAGGTGGTGCTACAGTGAAGTGTGCCCTATTAGAGGAGGCACTACAGTGAAGCGTGCCCTAGTAGAGGTGGTGCTACAGTGAAGTGTGCCCTAGTAGACGTGGCGCTACAGTGAAGTGTGCCCTAGTAGACGTGGCGCTACAGTGAAGTGTGCCCTAGTAGAGGAGGCACCTCAGTGAAGTGTGCCCTAGTAGAGGAGGTCCTACAGTGAAGCGTGCCCTAGTAGAGGTGGTCCTACAGTGAAGTGTGCCCTAGTAGACGTGGCGCTACAGTGAAGTTTGCCCTAGTAGAGGTGGTGCTACAGTGAAGTGTGCCCTAGGAGAGGAGGCACTACAGTGAAGCGTGCCCTAGTAGAGGTGGTGCTACAGTGAAGTATGCTCTAGTAGAGGTGGTGCTACAGTGAAGTGTCCTTTGCTGCGTTAAGCCCTGTGCCCCCCTAAGCACTCTATTACTCCTCGAGATTCTAACCTATGTCTGCCAGCATACCGTTTTTGTTTATACTTTGGGCTGTGGTTAGCCTAGCCCTGCAGAGTTCCCTGGGTTTTGCTGCATCCGTGGGAACATGTATTTTCTGAGACCGAACACTACTCCTGTTGCCAACAGTTGCAAGGAATCTCTGCAGAGACAGTGCCCAGTGCCCAGACAGGAAAGCCAACTGCTCCCCCCAGTGTCCTTTCCTCAGCTAGGGTAACGGTGGCACATGCATTTGGGGGTGTTTCTAATCTGCTGGATTTGAGGGGGTAGGAGTGGTTGTGAAGCCCAAGACATATCGTAGCAGACTAAATAAATTGTCCACACAGACGTGCCAAAAAGAACACTTCATTTTCTTTGTTGGTAACTGAGGAAGAAGTGTGCGCAGTACCAGGAAGGGTAACATGCTAAGCGATATGCAGGAGAGGGGTAACCTTAAGCCATATATGTGCAGACCCCAGACCAAAAGAGCGTCTGATGGGAAGGGCTGTGTCACGCTTGAGAACCTTCTGTCCAGTTTGCTTTGCTGTTTCAGCCCTTTTCAGGCACAGTTCATATCAAATCTTCACCAGTGAGGGCTTTGGAGCGCTTCCATCAGCCTTGTTGGCCTGTTGGGGTGGTCCACGAGCACCCTGGTGCCAGGCTGGCACAAAGAATGCCACAGGTATGCAGGAGACGCCTCAAGGTGCTCCTTCTGGGTCTAAATGGTCACATTATGCCAAAACTGTTGGGTGGCAGTGCACTCGGTTGTCTGCTCTGGTCAGTATGGCCCCAGTGATGGCAGCTAGGTGTCTCCGGAAAGGAAGTCTGTAGGGCTTCCGACATGGCTCGTCCAATCAGACGAAGTGAACACAAGGTTCTGGTTCTCCTCTGGTCACTCGACGGTGACCAGTCTCTGGAGACAGGGGTAGAACTTTTCTAGAAGAATTCATGGTACACCACTGTCCTTCTACGATTTCTTGAGTTCTCCCAGACTCGTTCCCTGATTAGACCATGTCTGGGCAAAGCAAGCCAACCATGGACATGAGGTTGACCATGGCAACAGTTTCATGCAATGTTGAAACTGGCATGACATTGACGGCATGTTTATAACTTTGTCAATTTCAAACTGGCTTCATCATGAGGAAAGTGGAATGCTGAAAATTGAAGGACGGCCGCTGAGCTAAACCCTTGCTTATTCCAACTGCACTGTTATAAGTAGCACAACAACAAGGAGGTGGATTTAATGATACATAACCCGACACAATGCATCACACTGTTGTGATGTCTACTGGAATTGTTGTGTCCCGGTGTGGTAGTGTCACACTCTATCCGGCACGGCTTCAGTGGGGTTCGATAGATTTTAAGTTAGTCTGCTAGGCATGCAGCGACTCTATAGTCTGCTCAATGTTCTGGTGTAGCAGGGCAACTCTTCTGTTTACTGATGCTTGTCATATGAAATATCAGAATGTCATTTGTTCCCCTAAATCGCTACAGCCAAATCATACTGACTTAATATATATTTTTCTCTAAAACAATGGAGCTATAAAGTGGATCGTTTGGATTTTTTGGGGGGCGAAATTCCTCACCTAGCCCTGCCCCGCAAATAGGAGCTGTTATACCCGCTTGATCGCACCAAATTGAGAGTTTTGCTCTCACTGCTTGAAAAATTGACCAGCCACCACTGCTCCTTTTACATAAAATCAGCACCTCACTAAAGTAAAAATGCAATTTCTGCATGTACACATTATTATTATCCTGGTATAGGCTCTTGACTCTTTGAGCTAGACTCAGGGGTCCCCAACCTTTGGGTTGGCTTGCCTTGTATTTTGCACTACAACTCCCATCAGTCCTAGCCAGCAAAGTCAATGGTGAAGGATCATGGGAGCCGCAGTCCAAGATATCCAGAGAGCATCAGGTTCGAGACCCCTTGATGGATTGTGAAAACTTTGGTTCCACCGACATAATGGTCGGAAAGCTAAAGATGTTGCTGCACACGCACTGGTAAGTACTCTGTGTTTCGCAAAGTTGTTCTGCTGTGCACCTAAAACAATTCCAGGTTGTGAGGCTTTGGTAGAGTAAATACAAGCATGTCCGAATGACAGACCTTAATGGGTGTGCTACAAGTAAACGTTCACACATCTGCACAAAACACTATTATTGTTAAATGTATACTGACGGATACAATTCCAAGTTAATATCCACCTGAATAATGGATGTTTCTGTTCTTTCCTCAGTGTATTTGTTTCGCTAGAACTTTAGTCATCTGGAAAGCAGGTGCTAAAAGGCAGCAGCTCAACTGGACATAACTATGGCTGTTTTTGTGTCTGAGTGAACTCCTCTCTGGAAAGACAGCACATGTGTCTGCCCTGCCTAAGAGGTTTGCTGCATAAGAGACGAGGCGAGCTAATGGATGGCTAACAAGCCCTTCACGCCGAGGCGTACATGTAGGGTGGGGGAAACCTCTTGGTTAAGACATACAGCCTCATTACGAATAAGGTGGTAATTTGGTGGTAAATCGGCCAAAAAATTGCCCTAACGAATTACTGTTGCCGCCACTTGGTCGGCCGGAATTTCCGCTCGATCACAAGTGGTGGTGTAATTCCTCATTTATATTAGGTCTATTGGTTCTTTTTTGGCGGGATTTCAACTGCGGTAATTTGGCCGATTCTGCTGATTATTTTGGCAGTGAGTGTGAAGATTTTCCACCAGCATGTACCTGGAGGTGAATACTCCACTCCAGGCCCGAACTCGTAATTTGGCATAGTGGTAAAGATAGCAGTAACAGAGTTTACCACTTACCGCCACACTCATAATGAGGCTGATAGTGAATAAAATACTCATTGCCGCTCGTCATATAATAGTACTATTTAGCAAAGTGATGTCTGATTTATGAAAGAGGTCCAGAGAGCACGCAAAGCTGGTGACTCACACATGGGTAATGAAGGGATAGATTGTTAAGGTGCACAGGGCAAAACACCGGCCACTCTGATCGCTGCAATTCCTTCTCAAAGTTCCAGATCTTGAAATTATATGAAACACGCCATAGTAACAGGGCTTTCATGCAGCGCTTCATGTCAGATTCCCCCCGCTTCTCAGCACTGTATCAATAAAAGGTATCACCCAATGTAAAGTGCCTATCAGTCAATTAGTATTAAGTTTATTTTGGATTATTTCAGTTATAAAACCTATAGCAGGAATACAAAGAATGTAGTAGATGACAAAGGAAGCACGGTACAATAAACCATTGAATAGATGGATCAATTAAACTGAGACAAGCAGCCCTGAAGAAGGTAAGTCAAAACACCACTTCAAAAGACACTGCAGTCACATTAGCTTGCCACCCAGAAATTCATCATATGTTTTCGGGGTGCATATGCCATCTTGAATGGAACTGGCTCCATAGTCTCAGCGATTAGTTCATTGCCACGTCCACCTGGATGAGTTCCGGGCAACAGCCGGGGTTCGACCAAAGGCTGGTTATGAAGAGGTAGAGGGCGGCAGCGTGTCACACCAGCCCAACTTGAAAGAAGGCTTGCAGATCATGTGTGAGTGGCCCACCCACTTATACCCAGTACCCACCAGCTGTATCTGATTTACTGCTAGCTGCGATACCAGCCTCCTGTGGGCATGGGCAAGCGTGTGCCATGGGGGTCGTTATTTCTAAATAGGTTTACACTGAATGTTTCAGGCTAACCTACACCCAACCTGCTTTTAATCTCTCGTACATATATTTCCCGGCAGGAACACTCAGGGAATTAAAACAAAAAACATTCCCTCATTTCATTGCACAAGGAATTGATCTCATATCACATCTTGAGCGAATCTGATCATGAACCCGTAGGGAATCTTATTCTTCCATGGTGCCCCGGTAAAATGCTGCCCGCCTCTCTAGAAGATTTTCCCAGCCCAAAGCCCCCTTGAGCTGTGCTTCGTCTGTGATCGAATCAATATGGGTCGCATTGTGGCCTAGAATGATTTTTCTGGAGCTTGTACCTACCAGGGAATATTTGAAGATCTCATTCTCTGCAGTTTGTTGACAATCTCCCATTCCCCTGCAACGCCGGAGTGACTGATATCGCGGTATAGAGCTTCATGGCCGCTTCGAGGGAGACGCTACTCATCATGCACATGTTCGTGGCTTCTCTGATTTTCTTCTGTGTCATTGTCGCCTGATCTACCCAACAAAGATTGGCAGGAAAGTGGATATCCTTAAAGTCAAGCACCTGAAAGGGCTCAAGAGAACTACCATTGACGTTGCTTGGTTGTCCCAACTACCTTTTCCCGTGGTTCTTCAAATGAATATTTAGTCCACAAAACAAAATATTAGCACAACTTCAGTTGCGTCCATCATTTTAGCAGCAGTTGCGAAGAGAACTAACGAGGTATGATGTTCTATAATCGTCGGCCCATCTCCAGTGTCCTCCCATATTAATGCGTCCAAGTTGTTACTGTCAGAATGCAACCTTGGTGTATGCCACAAGTGGCATCCAAGGGAGAAGTACAAAGTCCCACCATTATGTACCGCATGCACAAAGCATCCTCTTGCTACAGTATCCGGAAGCCGATAAATAACCCTTCGGGAACTCCAGGGGTATAAAGCACTTCCCAAAGTCTCCCCTGTGACTAAGTCAAAGGAAGTATGCAGATTTGCACTTCATGAAACAATTTCTCTTTCCTAATAAGATTTAGTCAAACCTTGGTCAACAGTGTCCTTGCCTTGCTGGAATACCAACTTGGATGACTCGATGATCTCTTCCTGTGCATCCCAAATGGCCAATCTACCCCGTATTACTAGCATGAGTTTTGAGCAGGCCGATTGGCCGATCAGATGTTGGTTTGCTTTTCCATCCCTCCTAAAATATAAGTACTACATGGTTTTCCGCAATGAGGATGGGTCATTAATCATACCCAGGATACCATTGCAAACCCTTGCTAGGATGGGACTCCTGATCAGAGGCTCCCACTCAGTCAAATGTGAGGAGATTCTGTTGGGGCTGGGCCTGGGTGACTTGATGTCTATGAGGTTGGGGAATGCCAGGGCAACTTTCTGGGGGGAGGGAAGAACACCGGTTCCTGTAATTCCACACCAATGCCTGGCGAGATATAAGGGTCCAGATTGAGAGTGACAAAATATGAAAATCAGCTCGTGCTAATAATCCCATTATCTGTTCTGGGGTGCTGTAGATCCCTGGGTAAAAATAAATCAAAAGGGTCCCTTGTCCTTTACCAAGGCAGCCTCGTCTAAGGCGCTCTATATATACTGATCATGTAGGCTAATGTTCCATGCAACTGGGGTTACATTACCCGTTGCAATTTTATCAAGCCCCCTTTGACTTGCCTATAGGAATTCCCAAACCAGCCATTTTGTTTACCTGGCCCCTTTTAATTGGAATTTTAGTAAGTTCTAGAACATCCTTAGCCCGAGAACACTTCTAAATTCTCATAGGCTGTCAGAATCTACGAACTCTGGGTTCGATGGCTGAACATTTTTTGCAAAAGTGGTAGGACCAGTGTAACTAGTTGCAGACATTGTTCACTGGCATTCGTCATTCTCCATTTTACATTTCTACCCTTTCTTCCAATCTTCAGATCCTCAGAAAATCCTGTGTGACCTTCACTAACGACAGTAATCCAAATTCTAACTTGCAGACAAGAGGATTGCGATCACTCTAGACCTTTTGCTGCTACCATAAAGTCTTTCAATTTAAACCAGGATTCCCAATTAAGGCAGATTTCATCAATGAATGACTGAGTCGAGGAGCAGTAGAACGTATAAGTGCTATATTATCTGAGTCTATTCTACCATTAATCATTATAGCTCCTGTTCTATAAAGAATTCCTCAATATTGCGTCTCTGATTTATCGTGATCTGGGTATTGAGTTAACGTTTTGTTAACTCCCAAACTTCCTTCATCGTCATGAGGTGATGTGCTCACTTTGATGTAAAAGTTGTCCTTTAAGAAGACTCAGGAAGTACAGGCCAATGTATGCTCTAGGTTGGATGTCGGCCCTGTTCTCAAGCAAGTTCTCCAATTACCAGGTTCTTTCTAGCCATTTGGATCACCTGGCAGCCGCTGAATAAACCGCTAAAATATCACACAAACAATGATTTCCACCTCTTACTCCCAAAATATTCAGGGAATCTACATAGACCTCTAGACATTCCCAACAAGGGGTGGCGGTGATAAGCAAAACATACAGCCTAATCCCCAAGGGTCTGCCAAAATGGGCTTTTTGACCCATACTTTCAATATGCCACATTGTCCTCAATCAATTTGCGATTTCTAACTTGGCGTGTTGCAGTGAATCCAAATGGCAAGAGACTAGGTTAATGTTGGAATGTAGACATGAATTAGGTGAATTAGATTTAACGAACTCCTGCCCCTCGCACCGCCGAATGTTTGATAAATATTTGGCGGGTCTGTCACACGACATCCGATTGTTGCTGTTGAGTCACTTCCCTCTACCAATGCGGTGGGCAGGTTGGTTAATGGTTCCTGGCTGTCCCATGCGGATGCAGTGAGATCAAGTGCAATTCATGCCTCTGAGGCAGCCTAATGCACCGGGGGTGATAACACTGTACCCAGGTTGGTGGTAAGGTTGGTGACGTATTCTTCATGCATGCAGATTGTCTTTTCTTATTATCTGAATCTTAGCTCCTCCTAGCTGTTAGCTAGGAGGAGCTAAGCTCCTAGCTTTTCAACAGGAAGGATCTCCTAAAGATTCAAGGTGAAAATCCCCCGGTAGAAGTGCCAACATCTCTCTAGTTTTTGGGGAATTAGCAAAGTGTGAATTCAGCGAGCTGCCCATCACTTCCGGATGATGAAAGCATACTAGACCACAGTCTAACATGCACATTTGGTCCCTTTTATTAATCCCTCACACAAGCATAGCCATCAGTACGTCTCTTGAGCAGATCCCATGTTCCCTCAAATTTGTATTTGCTCATTGTCTGGACATATTTCTTACAGTTTCTGGGCACTCCCTTGTATGTGGTTTCAAATGGGGGCTTAGACCAATACTACCACTGAATGGGTGGTATCTGAAGGCAGGTCGAAAACCGAGGCCACAGGAATCTGAGCGTTAACTTGCAATACGTTGGGCCTCATTACGGGTCCGGCGGTAACCTTGCCGGTGTTACCGGCGGGTTGCCGCCAGACCTGTCCTGATTTACCTCTGCCTGACTTCCCGGTAACACTGGGGAATACAATCCCGGCGGACCAAAAAGTCAGGCGCGGGTAACTTGTAAATCCCCACTCCCATAGGACTCTCTGGGAATGGTGACCACTGAAGCACCACCACTGTTGCTAACGGTGCCGGTGCTTCTGTGACGGTCTGCCTAACATGGCCGCTGTGCCCGGCAGGGTCAGACCTGTCGGGCACAGCGGCTCCGGCAGGCAGACCTGTAGTATGCCGGCCCAGAAATAACAGTGCCGGCAAGCTTACCACCACCGTTGTTTCCGGACTGGCGTCCTTCGAATGAGACCCATTGTCTGGAGTCTCAATCATATTCACGTTTGATACCAAGAGCTCTAGCACATGGTCTATATAACCACGTATCTTTGCCACAAGGAATAGATTCTGGACCATTTCTTAGTCTTATGTGGCCGCTGAGACTACTCTCGGAGTGTTTGCCACATGTCAGAGTAGCCCAAACGGGCAGAACAATCTTCCTAGCCAACTTTTCTGTCCCCTGTTTGTTTAGTTCACGGGAGCTTGATCTTTCACTCGTCTTTAACTACTTTCAGGGATTTTAGAATGACCTTCTCAGGGGTAAACTCTCAAGCATAGCTTCAGACAAAATACTATGTGTAAGCAAAAATGCCTGTCGCTGACTTAATGTCCTTCCTAGACAGTTGGAAACCCCTCTTTCTATTTTTCGAGCTTGATTTCAGGGCGAGTATGCTTAGTCCAGGCTTCCTATTGATAATAGGTCCATTCTCCTTTTCTTGAGAGGGGTCATAATTCTTATTCTATTCGGATGTTTACTTTTACCGTCTGAGTGTTTACAGGTTGGATGATGTTCTAACCATTTGAGCAATTGTTTCAGTTGCTCACCTCAGATGTAGGCTTACTTTTATTTCTTTTCATTTTCCCAAGATTGTGTGATGATGCTCCTGATGGCGTCACTTCTCCCCAGGGGAGAACCCCTCTCCATGAGGCTAGGGAGGTGAGGCTGTGTACAAATAGTCCCCCTATGGGTGGTAGCTTGTGGAAGGCTCTCATGGATGCGATTGGGAGGAACCGCCCCTTTAAACCCCAACCGGGTAGCTTGACTATAGTACCTGAACCATATGGATCTAAACCCATGTGCAGAACCATGTGTTATTGTGAAACATTGAACCCTCTTGATGTTTTAGGTACTGAGATGAAGAAACACTCGAATGATGCAAGCTACCAGTAAAAGTACCCAAACAGCTGTAGTCAATGGAATGGACGTTGCATCAGGGAATGGACGTTGCATCAGGGCGGGCCATACACAGGCATCAGATACAAATGAAGGTGGAAGGGTACTGAGAGTACCAGGGAGAATAGCAGAGAGAGTACTGGAACCAGAGAGAGAAAACGAGATGCAGAGAACAGTCTATAAATCACATCCTTCAGTGTTCATGCAACATCTGCATTCCTTGAAGCTGGGATGTTTATATCCCTCACCGTGGCCAAGATTGTGTCCCGGGTTCAGATATTTGGGATTTTGCTGTGGCACTGATCTGGGCCTCTAATTCTCCAACTTCCTTTATTTTTTATCTTTTTTGACTCACTCTATTTTTATTTTGGCTGAACATACAGAGAACAGAACCATAACACACATTCAATACCATTACAGTGCATCTAGATTGTAAAATGCAAAACGTTAACAATAATCATACAGCATTCTTTATAAATTCATGAAACAGAGAAACTAAGCACAATCACAAAGTACTATTTTACAATCAATGTATAGATTCTGGACGTACAACAAGCAAGACAAGACAACATTAAAAAGCACAACAGACAACGCCATATATATATCTATCAATCCAACCCCCTAACCAATCCAAATAAACAATTATATATATGATAGAGGAATTCTAGCTGTACAATTCATTAAAGGACCCCCAAAGTCGAGAATAATAACCCTCTCTTCTTTGTTTTAAAAACATAACTTTTTCATAATTTGACAGAGTTTGCACATCCAATAACCATTCTTCCACTTTTGGTTTCTTTCTTGACTTTCAAACCCATAGTATTTGCTTTGCCGCTATTACCAAAACTCTATTAATCCAGTCCGTTTTAACCCTGGCCTTATCACCCCTACCTCTGTTTGGTAATAAAATTGTCGAACAAAAAAGTACATGGAAGTTGCTCCTCCACCACAATGTCCAATCCATCTAATACATCAGACCAAAAGTCAGATACTCTTGAGCATACCCACAACATATGCATTAAAGTACCTCTGCCACACCCACAACCCCAACATGAATCAGTTTCCAAATGTCCCAACCTTGCCATCCTAGACGGTGTCCAATATAATCTGTAAAGGATCCTCTGCCTAATGTATCGTAGCCCCAGATCCATCTTTGCTTGTACCCCCATGTGAAGCAGATATTCCCATTCCTTCACAGGGATATCAATATCAAGATCCTCCATCCAAGCCTAGCGAAGCTTATCCCAGGTCTCCACTGCCGACCTTTCCATCGGCATTAACTTTATATACGTGGATACAGCACACGGGTAAGAGCGAATAATCTCACACCCTGAGGGTCTCTCTTTCATTACGTCATTCAGCATACCAGACCTTTCAGTCAAAAGAGCTTTCAAAGACCTATAACTTTAACGTTCCCGTTCCCTACCCCCAATCCTGAAAGACACTCTCAATTGATCGAAGGGAATCATATGAGCACTTTGCCACACATCGCGAATCTCAAGAATACCCTTACTGATCCAACTTTTCCAGCATAAAGTTTTATTCGCTATTTGCAGCCCCATGTTATGCCACAGAGATGCATCATAGTGCATCCAGATATTGTCTCCACTGTTTTTCATAAAACTGTGTAATGCCACCCTAGTAGTGCACATAGTCGGTAGCATCACTCGCGAATTTGGTAGCTTCAACATAGAGTACATATCACTTAGAGCATAAGGCGAAAACTGAGAATTCTCAATGATATGCCAATTGGGAACAAAATCGTTTGCTTCGGAGAAATAAGAAGTTGATTTTTTCAGGACAAATCCAGTTCAGTAATTCATCAGGTTTGGGTGCCCAATTCCTCCTTCTTTCACAGGACGCATCAATATATATTTAGGCACCTTTGCCCTATTACCTTCTCACCAGAGGAATGACTGAAAAACCTCATCAATAGAACAAAGGACTTTTTTAGTGAACCTCAGTGGGATGGACTGTATGACATAGAGACTCTTTGGCAAAAGAACAGTTTCACTGCATTAACCTTAGCCCATAATCCTAACTTCAGTTGGCCCCATTTTACTATATCCCTTTTTAATATTCCCCAATATTCTCGACACATTGTATTCAGCCATTCTTTTCAAATCTCAGACTAAATAAACATCTAGATATTTCATTGTACCCACTTCCCAATGACAATTCCATGAACCTAAAACATTTCGTGGTTGTCTAACATCTAGAGGGAAGGCCACTGTCTTCCCCAATTTATCTTATGACCAGATAACAGACCCACCTCATCAAACATATATTTAAGCTTCTCACACCCCTCCGCTGGATTAGACAAGACAATAGTCATGTCATCAGCGTAACATAAAACTTTTACCTCATCATTCTCAAATTGAAGGCCACGAAGACTCGGTTCTTGATTTAGGTATGCAATAAGCAGCTCCAATGCCAAATTAAATAGATATGGTGACAATGGGCATCCATGTCCAGTCCCCCTATACAGTAAAAAAGAAGACATAGCACCATTCACCCAAACCTTTGCATCAATGTTGGTGTTCAATGTCCGAATAGTTTTTATGAATGTGTCCCCAAATCCCATTCTCTTAAGGGTATGATACAGAAAAGGCCAATTGACCCTATCAAAGGCCTTCTCAGCATCCATAAAAATGAATTTGGTATCCCGTGTTTTCGCCTTTGGTAGTCCCATAATGTCAATCAGCGCCCTGATATCATCATACCCAGATCTACCTCTCATAAATCCAGCTTGGCAGCTACTTATCAGTTTACCAACATACGCATCCAATCTATTGGTCAATATCCTTGTAAATAGTTTAAGGTCTACATTCAAAAGTCAAACTGGCCTGTAACTTTCACATTTTTTACGATCTTTCCCCGGTTTTGGAAGAACTACAACACAAGCTTCTCTCATTGTGGGACAAATGATCCCATCCCTCATAAAACCATTATACAGAGTGCGCAGGAATGACACCAACACTCCACTCAGCGCCTGGTAAAAGTCAACTGGAAGACCATCTAGGCCTGGTGATTTGCCTTTATTGAGTTGCTTGACTGCTGTCAATAATTCATCCTCCGTTATAGGACTATCTACAATCTCTGCCTGGTCTCCATTTAACTTGGGCAGGACAATTTTGTCAAATAATGAATCCATATTGTCCAATGTTGGAAATTGCTCCTCTTGATATAAAGTAGTATAAAACCTCCGAAAGTCTTCACATATTTTACCTTTTTTGGTTATATATTCCCTATTTTAACCTTCCAATCTTTGAACAAAGGAGCCCTCTGTGAGACCACGAAGTCTATTTGCTAGGAGCTTACCATTCTTGTCCCCCTGTTCCCAGAATTTTTGCCTCATAAAGAACATACCTTTTTCATATTGAATATCCATTACCTGTTTAACCCGTTACCTCAGTCTTCCTACTTCTGCCTTGTCCCCATTATTTTTAGACACTGTATATTTTTTCTGAGCTGCATTCAACTCATATTCCAACTTAAGTACTGCCATTCCTTTTTTCCTAACCCGGGATGTGACGTTCATTAGATCCCCTCGTATAGCCGCCTTAAAACTGTCCCAGACCTTACTATCGGGAGCTGAGTGTACATTTATTTCAAAGAATTTTTTTGCGAATCCCTCTAGAGATTCAATTACTCCTGGTTCTTGTAAAATGTAGGATTCTAGCCGCCATTTGGAAAATCCCGAACTTTCCTGTCCCATAGTCACTTGCATCGTCATTAGTGAATGATCCGATATCCCTCTTTCTCGAATATTCACATAATGGACCTTTTCAACCAACCTCTCCGAAAGTAGGAAATAATCAATTCTCGAGTGAGAATCATGGACTGGTGAATAAAAGGAGAACTACCTCTCTCTCAGGTGCATAAACCTCCAAGCATCCACCAGGTTCAGACTGTCTAGAAATTCTTTAAATGCCTTTGCTTGAATTCTCAGCTGTATACCTACAGTGCAGTGAATGATCCATTCTCCCGTCAATAACACAATTAAAATCACCCCCTAGAATTATGTATTCGACAGTCATTTCTTTTAAAAGTGATAATATCCCTTTAAAAAAAGAATTCCCACTAGTACATGGACCGTAGATAGATCCTATTGTAACAGATCTTCCTTCATACTTGGCATCTATTAAAATGATTCTTCCTTCACCATCCATCACTACTTTATCTATCACCAAATGTAACCCTTTGCGTAATAATATTCCCACTCCTCTCGATTTATTATTGTAACAGTTTAATAGAGTTTTTGTGAACCAGTTATTTTTAAGAAGATGTTTCGACTCGTCTAGTAGGTGAGTCTCTTGAACAAGGGCGATGTGAACCTTTTCCCTTTTCAGTCTGGTTAGTACCTCCTTCCTCTTTCTTGAGATGTTGAGACCTTTAACATTCCAAGAACATATATTCAATTCACCCATCAGCAGTCCCTTCCTGAATTATATCTATCCAATCAAGCAATCCATCCAATGTATGGTATCCAAGGGGGCTCAAATAGTAAGAGTTGTATTTGTGCCCGCAAGACAATAACCAACATAGACAACTTCCTTTTTTAAACAGGGATCTATGATCCTTGCCACAGGTAATCTCTAACTCGATGAGTTGCCCCGAGGGGAATTAGAATGCCCCTCGTAGTGTTCCATTGCATTAATGGCTAAATGGAAGACAGCCAACTAGTGACACAGACGTATGGATGAACGTGATAAACATGCAAATAGTACGAATAATACAAGCAAATGCAAAGACCTTCCAGAAATTACTCAAAAACAAAGTGTAAAACAAATGAAAACATGGGTGAAAATAATAGCAACAAAATATGTTATAAAGAAGTCAAAGTAGCAGTAATGCTGAAACCACATCCTAAGCACATCCATGTGCCAAAGTGTTAAGGGGACAAAATATCATCTGCCATGAGAGGCAGGCACTCAACTGCCTTAAGTGGCACTCTTATTTTGACTCCCCACATTTCAACGCTGAAAACACCAATCAACGCAGACCAAATGGTCGGATATATCAAAATGATGGTCCATACGGTGGTCACAGCACTTGGGGGAAGAGTGAAATGCAATAAGAATCGCTGCAAAGTGCCTAAAATACTATGCAAGTGGTAGCGCAATGACGCGGACAATGAGTAGCTCTTCCAGCTGGAAGGCTTAATAGAGCTTCATTGTATTCTGTATTTACTTGCATTGAACCAGGTGGTTTTCATGGGGAAGAGATTATGCAAATCTGCATGAGGGCCAAAGCGTAATCTACCAAATGGCTTGATGGGGCAGCCCAGAACCAGGCACCGCACTTCCAGGTTTATATGTGTTGGCTACACAATGTTGCTTGGTTCCATCAAATTCTGGGCACCGAGCTATGTAGGCCTGCGGGTCGCCTGCCGTCTAACGGAAAAACCCTGGCACTTTCCAATATTGGAGGTCCAATATGTCCTGTCACTTCAGTGACTTGTGTAGGTTGTATCACTTGCATTACTTGTGTGATGCATAACCATATAACAGCCTATAATCCTATGCAGCGGTATATCGCAATGTACCCAATATGCCCAGTGTTCCTGCAGCGAATACGTAGAAAAAACGAAAGCAAAAAAAATCGAAGGAGAAATGACCGAATTTGTTTGACCGAAAATGGTAGGTATTGTAATATATGTCTAGTAAATAATAGGTGGGGGGTGGGGTAAGGGTAAAGGTATACGTTATGGTAGAGGGGAATTTGGGGGAGGTGCAGGGGGACTACACCTGCATGATTAAAAAAAGTTAAAAAAGCAAAAAGTAATTTTCGTTTATCAGTAAAAATATTAGGTCATTCCTCTATTTTTTTTTTCTTCGAAATGTTCACGGATATCCTTCATGCAGTCCGTGTAACTGGGCAGACTAGTTAACCTGCGGAAACCTGACGGCGGGCAGTGGGCTAATAAATAGAAGAGGTGGCATGGTGGCAAGTGAGGGACCGGCAGGGTCCTGAAGCAGTGGGCTAATATGGTATGATGATGCTCTCTCCGCACGGGCCCATGCAACACTGCGGTACCTCAGCCCAATCAGAATCAGTTTTGGGAACTTGTCAACACACCGGCCAAGTAGAGCCATGGGGCAGCGGCTCTTCTCACACAGCACCGGCCTGCCCATGCTTGTCCTTACTGAAGCGCCCGACTGACACTTATGGTACTACATGTATCGATGTTGAAACGATGAAGGTCGGCGCTATCAGGAGTCGACCTTGTGAAGTATAGGCTTGCCACTCGTCGGAGGCATGTTCAACCCACACTGAAACATTGTTTCCACTATGTAGCAAGATTCTTTACCAAAGAACACTGCAGGTATACTCCCCTGCTACGTCAATGATGAGAAAGCCATGCCACAATATAATCTCTTTATGGTAATTGAGTTGGTTGAAGGATTAAGACAGTAGATTTGTATTGTTCTGTTGCCAACATGGCCCATTTCGATGAGGAAAAATTAGTGATATACCCCAATAATGCTCTCCAAAATATAGTATAATTTAATGTCTCTTAGTGCAGCTAGTATAACAAGAAAACATTTTCCTCTGCAATGATTGACCTGGAAAGTTCAACAAATTTGTCCCCAAAAAAATGCTTTTAATAACCTATAGTTAAAGTCATCTTTTTTATTACACACTGGTGTTAGACTATGTCACTATCTGGATGTCTGTCATCCTCAGCGGACACCCACAAGGGAATTTGGGTGTCATCATGACCCGCTAAATGAAACCCATGATGATATTACATTTCGGGCTCATAAAGCAGTTAAACGGGTTAGGTCTGTGCTACCCGGCGGGTAGCAAGAAAAGGGCATAGCCTTACCCTGTGACTGGCAGGACTCCATAATGTGCAGCCCTGGAGACATAGCATGCTATGCTAGTTTATTTGGCAAATCACACTAACAACGTTAGGGCAGCCTCCTAAACATAACCACAAAGCAGCGACCCTAAAGCAGCGAATAAGAAAAGAGTTCAGAGGGGCAAGCTGGACACATTGGTTTCATTCGAAAATTTCTAAGACGGTGTGTGCTATTGAAATGTAGCAGTAATTGTAATAGTAGTGTAGTAGTTTGTTTACTTTTGAATTTGTATAGCGTGCTGAGCCCTGGGGCATCAAGGCACTGTTACATGACCAGTTACTCAAATGTACAGTAGTAGTAATGAAGTAGTATAATAGTACAGTAGTGGCATTGGTAATAGAAGGTGTCATAATAATATTAATGCAAGTATAGTAGTAATAGTGTAGTAATATAGCAGGAGTATTAGTAGTAGTCTAGCAGTAATAGTGGTATTACTAGCATAGTGTAGTAGTATAGTTTAAGTATTAATATGAAAAGTAGTAGTGGTAGTATTTTGGTAGTACAGTAGTAGTAATAGCAGTATTCATAGTCGAAGTATATAAGAAGTATTGTATCAGTAGCAGTAGTAATAGTAGTAGTTGTAGTTACAGACATATACTAGTAGTAAAAGCATAATACAAGTATAGCAGTACTCTTGTAGTAGTAGTATTGTAGTAATAGCATACTACTAGTAGTGTAATAGTATCATAGAATTATTTGTACGTGTTGTGGTGGAAGCAGTAGCAGCAGCTGTCATAGTGAGTTCTAAAGCATGTAACATCGACCCCATATGAAGCTCTGCTACCCGCCATGTAATGCCCCCCCTATGAAGCTCTGCTACCCGCCATGTAATGCCCCCCCTATGAAGCTGTCCTACCTGGCATGTAACGTCCACCCATATGAAGATGTGCTACCCAGCATGTAATGTCCCTCCATATGAAGCTGTGGTACCTGCCATGTAACGCCCCCCCCACCCTATGAAGCTGTCCTACCTGGCATGTAACGTCCCCCCATATGAACCTGTGCTACCCAGCTTGTAAAGTCCTCCCATATGAACCTGTACTACCCGGCATGCAGCATCCCACCATATGAACCTGTGCTACCCGGCATGTAACGTCCCACCATATGAACCTATGGTACCCGGCATGTAATGTCCCGTCACATGAACTTGTGCTACCCAGCAAGTAATGTCCCCCCTAATGAAGCTCTGCTACCCGGCATGTAATGTCCCCCATATGAAGCTGAGCTACCCGCCATGTAACGCCCCCCCATGAAGCTGTCCTACCTGGCATGTAACGTCCCCCCATATGAACATGTGCTACCCGGCATGTAACATCCCCCCACATGAACTTGTGCTACCCGGTTTGTAACGTCCCCCATATGAACCTGTGCTACCCGGCTTGCAACGTCCCCCCATATGAACCTATGCTACCCGGCATGCAACGTCCCCCCATATGAACCTATGCTACCCGGCATGTAACGTCCCGTAATATGAACATGTGCTACCCAGCATGTAATGTCCCCCCACATGAAGCTGTGCTACCCGGCATGTAATGTCCGCCCCTATGAAGCTGTGCTACCTGGCATGTAACGTCCCCCCATATGAACGTGTGCTACTCAGCATGTAACGTCCCCCCACATGAACCTGAGCTACCTGGCATGTAACGTCCGCCCATATGAACCTGGGCTACCCGGCATGTAAGGTTGCCCCATATTTAAGATAGCTCAGCGGGTTGAACGCTCACTGCTGCGATCTGAGCGTGATCAGCAGGTCGCAGGTTCGAATCCCGGCAAGGCCAACTCAGCCTTTCATCCATCCGAGGTCGATAAATGAGTACCAATTTCAGTTGGGTGATATTGTATGTAAATATGTGCTCTGTAAAGAGCTTTGGATTAAGGCGCTATATAAATAACAGATCATTATCATTAACATCATTATATGTACCTGTGCTACCTGGCTATATAAATGCCAAATTACTATTATTATTATATAACGTCCCCCTATATGTACCTGTGCTAACCGGAATGTAACATCCCGCATTATAAACTTGTGCTACCTGGCATGTAATGTCTCCCCATATGAAGCTGTTCTACCTGGCAGGTAACGTCCCCCCATATGAACCTGTGCTACCCAGCATGTAACGTACCCCCATATGAACATGTGCTACCCGGCATGTAACATCCCCCCCATATGAACATGTGCTACTCGGCATGTAAGATCCCCCCATATGAACATGTGCTACCCGGCATGTAACATCCCCCTACATGAACATGTGTTACCCGGATTGTAACGTCCCCCCATATGAAGCTGTGCTACCTGGCATGTAACATCCCCCCATATGAAGCTGTTCTACCTGGCAGGTATCATCCCCCCATATGAACATGTGATACCCGGCTTGTAATGTCCCCCCCATATGAACCTGTGCTACCCGGCATGTAACATCCCCCCATATGAACCTTTTGCTACCTGGCATATAACGTCCCTCCATATGAACCTGTGCTACACGGCATGGAACGTCCGACCATATGAACATGTGCTACCCGGCATGAAACTGCCTCCCATATGAACCTGTGCTACCCTGCATGTAACGTCCCTCTATATGAACCTGTGTTACCCAGCATGTAACATTCCCCCATATGAACCTGTGCTACCTGGCATGTAACGTCTCCATATGAACATGTGCCACCTGACATGTAATTTCCACCAATATGAACCTTTGCTACCAGGCATGTAATGCCCCCCCCCATATGAAGCTGTGCTACCCAGGATGTAATGTCCCCCCATATGAAGCTGTGCTACCCGGCATGTAACATGCCGCATATGAACCTGTGCTACCTGGCTTGTAACATCCCTCCATATGAACCTGTGCTACCCTGCATGTAACGTCCCTCCATAAGACCTATGCTACCCAGCTTGTACCATCCCCCCCATATGAACGTGTGCTGCCCAGCAGGAAATGTCTCCCAATATGAACGTGTGCTACCCAGCATGTAACGTCCCCCCATATGAACCTGTGCTACCCGGCATGTAACATCCCCCAACATGAACCTGTGCTACCCGGCTTGTATTGTCCTCCCATATGAACCTCTGCTACCCTGTATGTAACGTCCCTCCATATGAACCTGTGCTACTCAGCATGTAACACCCCCCCCCCCTCCCATATAAACCTGTGCTGCCCGGCATGTAACGTCCCCCATATGAATTTGTGCTACCCTGCATGTAACGTCCCTCCATATGAAACTGTGCTACTCAGCAAGTAACACCCCCCCCCCATATGAACCTGTGCTGCCCGGCAGGTAACGTCCCCATATATGAACCTGTGATACCCGGCATGTAACGTCCCCCCATATGAACCTGTGCTACCCAGCATGTAACGTCCCCCCCATATGAACCTGTGCTGCCTGGCAGGTAACGTCCCCCATATGAACCTGTGCTACCCAGCAGGTAATGCCCCCCGTATGAAGCTGTGCTTCCCGGCATGTAACGCCCCCCGTATGAATCTGTGCTACCCAGCATGTAACGTTCCTCCATAGGAACCTGTGCTACCCAGCAAGTAACATCCCCCCCATATGAACCTGTGCTGCCCGGCAGGTAACGTCCTCCCATATGAAACTGTGCTACCCAGCAAGTAACACCCCTCCATATGAACCTGTGCTGCCCAGCAGGTAACATCCCCCCATATGAACCTGTGCTGCCCAGCAGGTAACATCCCCCCATATGAACCTGTGCTACCCGGCATGTAACGCCCCTCCCCCCCAATATGAACCTGTGCTGCCTGGCAGGTAACGTCCCCATTTATGAACCTGTGCTAACCGGCATGTAACGTCCCCCCATATGAACCTGTGCTACCCAGCATGTACCGTCCCCCCATATGAACCTGTGCTGCCCGGCAGGTAACGTCCCCCCATATGAACCTGTGCTACCCAGCAGGTAATGTCCCCTGTATGAATCTGTGCTACCCGGCATGTAACGCCCCCCGTATGAACCTGTGCTACCCTGCATGTAACGTCCCCCATATGAATCTGTGCTACCCTGCATGTAATGTCCCTCCATATGAACCTGTGCTACCCAGCAAGTAACATCCCCTCCCCCCATATGAACCTGTGCTGCCTGGCAGGTAACGTCCCCCAATATGAACCTGTGCTACCCGGCATGTAACGTCCCCCCCATATGAACCTGTGCTACCCAACAAGTAACATCCCCCCCATATGAACATGAGCTACCCAGCAAGTAACACCCCCCCCCGTATGAACCTGTGCTGCCCGGCAGGTAACATCCCCCATATGAACCTGTGCTACCCAGCATGTAGCGTCCCCCCATATGAACCTGTGCTACCCAGCAAGTAACATCCCCCCATATGAACCTGTGCTACCCAGCAAGTAACATCCCCCCATATGAACATGTGCTACCCAGCATGTACCATCCCCCCCCATATGAACCTGTGCTGCCCGGCAGGTAACGTCCCCCCATATGAACCTGTGCTGCCCGGCAGGTAACATCCCCCCCATATGAACCTGTGCTGCCTGGCAGGTAACGTCCCCCCATATGAACCTGTGGTACCTGGCATGTAACATCCCCCCCATATGAACCTGTACTACCCAGCATGTAACGGCCCCCCATGAACCTGTGCTACCATGCATGTAACGTCCCGCATATGAACCTGTGCTTTCCTGCATGTAACTTCCCTCCATAGGAACGTATGCTACCCAGCAGGTGACACCCCCTCCCCCATATGAACCTGTGCTGTCCGGCATGTAACGTCCCCCACATGAATCTGTGCTACCGTGCATGTAACATCCCCCCATATGAACCTGTGCTGCCCGGCAGGTAACATCCCTCCATATGAACGTATGCTGCCCGGCATGTAACGTCCCCCATATGAACCTGTGCTGTCCGGCATGTAACGTCCACCCATATGAACCTGTGTTACCCGGCAGGTAACATCCCCCCATATGAACCTCTGCTACCCGACATGTAACGTCCCTCTATATGAACCTGTGCTGTCCGGCATGTAACGTCCCTCCATATGAACCTGTGTTACCCGGCAGATAACATCCCCCCATATGAACCTCTGCTACCCAACATGTAACGTCCCTCTATATGAACCTGTGCTGTCCGGCATGTAACGTCCCTCCATATGAACCTGTGCTACTCAGCAAGTAACCCCCCCCATATGAACCTGTGCTGCCCGGCAGGTAACGTCCCCATATATGAACCTGTGCTAACCAGCATGTAACGTCCCCTCCATATGAACCTGTGCTGCCCGGCAGGTAACGTCCCCCCATATGAACCTGTGCTACCCAGCAGGTAACTTCCCCGTATGAAGCTGTGCTTCCCAGCATGTAACGCCCCCGTATGAACCTGGGATACCCGGCATGTAACATCCACCATATGGACCTGTGCTACCCTGCAAGTAACGTCCCTCCATGTGAACGTATGCTACCCAGCATGTGACATCCCCCCATATGAACCTGTTCTGTCCGGCATGTAACGTCCCCCAAATGAATCTGTGCTGCTCGGCAGGTAACGTCCCCCCATATGAACCTGTGCTACCCAGCAAGTAACATCCCCCCCCCCCATATGAACCTGTGCTGCCCGGCAGGTAACGTCCCCATATATGAACCTGTGCTAACCGGCATGTAACATCCCCCATATGAACCTGTGCTACCCAGCATGTACCGTCCCCCCATATGAACCTGTGCTACCCGGCATGTAACGTCCCCCCATATGAACTTGTGCTACCCAGCAAGTAACATCCCCCCCCATATGAACCTGTGCTGCCCGGCAGGTAACGTCCCCATATATGAACCTGTGCTGCCCGGCAGGTAACGTCCCCATATATGAACCTGTGCTGCCCGGCAGGTAACGTCCCCCATATGAATCTATGCTACCCTGCAGGTAGCGTCCCCCCATATGAACCTGTGCTGCCCGGCAGGTAACGTCCTCCCATATGAAACTGTGCTACCCAGCAAGTAACACCCCCCCCATATGATCCTGTGCTGCCCGGCAGTTAACATCCCCCCATATGAACCTGTGCTGCCCGGCAGGTAACATCCCCCCATATGAACCTGTGCTACCCGGCATGTAACGCCCCTCCCCCCCAATATGAACCTGTGCTGCCTGGCAGGTAACGTCCCCATTTATGAACCTGTGCTAACCGGCATGTAACGTCCCCCCATATGAACCTGTTCTACCCAGCATGTACCGTCCCCCCATATGAACCTGTGCTGCCCGACAGGTAACGTCCCCATATATGAACCTGTGCTGCCCGGCAGGTAACGTCCCCATATATGAACCTGTGCTGCCCGGCAGGTAACGTCCCCCCATATGAACCTGTGTTACCCAGCAGGTAACGTCCCCCATATGAATCTATGCTACCCTGCAGGTAACGTCCCCCCATATGAACCTGTGCTTCCCGGCAGGTAACATCCCCCCCATATGAACCTGTTCTGTCCGGCATGTAACGTCCCCCATATGAATCTGTGCTACCCTGCATGTAACATCCCTCCATATGAACCTGTGCTACCCAGCAAGTAACATCCCCTCCCCCCATATGAACCTGTGCTGCCTGGCAGGTAACGTCCCCCAATATGAACCTGTGCTACCCGGCATGTAACGCCCCCCCATATGAACCTGTGCTACCCAACAAGTAACATCCCCCCCCATATGAACATGAGCTACCCAGCAAGTAACACCCCCACCGTATGAACCTGTGCTGCCCAGCAGGTAACATCCCCCATATGAACCTGTGCTACCCAGCATGTAGCGTCCCCCCATATGAACCTGTGCTACCCAGCAAGTAACATCCCCCCATATGAACCTGTGCTACCCAGCAAGTAACATTGCCCCCATATGAACATGTGCTACCCAGCATGCACCACCCCCCCCCATATGAACCTGTGCTGCCCGGCAGGTAACGTCCCCCCATATGAACCTGTGCTGCCCGGCAGGTAACATCCCCCACATATGAACCTGTGCTACCTGGCAGGTAACGTCCCCCCACATGAACCTGTGGTACCTGGCATGTAACATCCCCCCCATATGAACCTGTACTACCCAGCATATAACATCCCCCCCATATGAACCTGTGCTGGCCGGCATGTAACGGCCCCCCATGAACCTGTGCTACCATGCATGTAACATCCCGCATATGAACCTGTGCTTTCCTGCATGTAACGTCCCTCCATAGGAACGTATGCTACCCAGCAGGTGACACCCCCTCCCCCATATGAACCTGTGCTGTCCGGCATGTAACGTCCCCCACATGAATCTGTGCCACCTTGCAGGTAACGTCCCCCCATATGAACCTGTGCTGCCCGGCAGGTAACATCCCTCCATATGAACGTATGCTGCCCGGCAGGTAACGTCCCACCATATGAACATGTGCTACCCGGCATGAAACTGGCTCCCATATGAACCTGTGCTACCCAGCATGTAACGTCCCCCATATGAACCTGTGCTGTCCGGCATGTAACGTCCACCCATATGAACCTGTGTTACCCGGCAGGTAACATCCCCCCATATGAACCTCTGCTACCCGACATGTAACGTCCCTCTATATGAACCTGTGCTGTCCGGTATGTAACGTCCCTCCATATGAACCTGTGTTACCCGGCAGATAACATCCCCCCATATGAACCTCTGCTACCCAACATGTAACGTCCCTCTATATGAACCTGTGCTGTCCGGCATGTAACGTCCCTCCATATGAACCTGTGCTACTCAGCAAGTAACACCCCCCCAAATGAACCTGTGCTGCCCGGCAGGTAACGTCCCCATATATGAACCTGTGCTACCCAGCATGTAACGTCCCCTCCATATGAACCTGTGCTGCCCGGCAGGTAACGTCCCCCCATATGAACCTGTGCTACCCAGCAGGTAACGACCCCGTATGAAGCTGTGCTTCCCAGCATGTAACGCCCCCGTATGAACCTGGGCTGCCCGGCATGTAACATCCACCATATGGACCTGTGCTACCCTGCAAGTAACGTCCCTCCATGTGAACGTATGCTACCCAGCATGTGACATCCCCCCATATGAACCTGTTCTGTCCGGCATGTAACGTCCCCCAAATGAATCTGTGCTGCTCGGCAGGTAACGTCCCCCCATATGAACCTGTGCTACCCAGCAAATAACATCCCCCCCCATATGAACCTGTGCTGCCTGACAGGTAACGTCCCCATATATGAACCTGTGCTAACCGGTATGTAACATCCCCCATATGAACCTTAGCTACCCAGCATGTACCGTCCCCCCATATGAACCTGTGCTACCCGGCATGTAACGTCCCCCCATATGAACCTGTGCTACCCAGCAAGTAACATCCCCCCCCCCATATGAACCTGTGCTGCCCGGCAGGTAACGTCCCCATATATGAACCTGTGCTGCCCGGCAGGTAACGTCCCCATATATGAACCTGTGCTGCCCGGCAGGTAACGTCTCCCCATATGAACCTGTGTTACCCAGCAGGTAATGTCCCCCATATGAATCTATGCTACCCTGCAGGTAACGTCCCCCCATATGAACCTGTGCTGCCCGGCAGGTAACATCCCTCCATATGAACGTATGCTGCCCGGCAGGTAACGTCCCACCATATGAACCTGTGCTACCCGGCATGAAACTGGCTCCCATATGAACCTGTGCTACCCAGCATGTAACGTCCCACATATGAACCTGTGCTTCCCAGCATGTAACGTCCCCATATATGAACCTGTGCTACCCAGCATGCATCGTCCCCCCATATGAACCTGTGTTACCCGGCAGGTAACATCCTCCCATATGAACCTCTGCTACCCGACATGTAACGTCCCTCTATATGAACCTGTGCTGTCCGGCATGTAACGTCCCTCCATATGAACCTGTTACCCGGCAGGTAACACCCCCCCATATGAACCTCTGCTACCCAACATGTAACGTCCCTCTATATGAACCTGTGCTGTCCGGCATGTAACGTCCCTCCATATGAACCTTTGCTACTCAGCAAGTAACACCCCCCCATATTTGTTTGTTTGTTTGTTTGTTTATTTATTTGTATGGCGCACCTTACCCAGGGGCAACAGGGCGCAGGCAGAAGATAATTCGAAGCTTACAATGTTGCAGAAATATACACATTGAGGTAGTGATAGAGATAATCAGAATTACAGAATAAGAAATGTACATATCTTCATACATACAAAGTCAATATCTATGCAGGGGTAAATATACAAATATACAAATATGTACAGGGCTGTTAGAGGCGGGTACTCCTGAGAAAACATATTCAAGATTACAGGAATAGGAGGTATGGAAATGTATACAAATCTTCATACATAAAAGGTCACTATCTATACAGGAGGTAAGTGTACAGATGTGTGCTGTAAGGGCTGTTAGAGGCGAGGGCGAGGTCGCGAACAAGGTATCACTATCTATCCCTAGGTATAGAAAGTGCAGCTACATACAAGGGTTATTGAAGTTAAGGTGACTGATGAGGTGTCTTCTAAAGTGTAAGTATGGTTGGTCAGCTCTTAGTTTGTGTGGCAGCGAATTCCAGAGCATGGCAGCTTTCACCAGGAAACTGTTCCCACCAATGGTGGAGAGTTTGAATCTGGGAATTATCAGGCGGTTGGAATTGATAGTTCTTGTTTGTCGGATGGAGGACTTTCTCTTTACCTTGTCCATCAGGTAGCTGGGGGCGGCATTGTTGAGGGCTTTATGGGTTAGGGAGGCCAACTTTAGTTTGATTTTGTTGTCTGTGGAGAGCCATTTCTGTTGGCGTCTGGTGGTAGAGATATGATCTCTCTTATTAATGCCGAGGGCAGCTCTCAAGGCATTGTTTTGTAGGATTTGAAGCCTGTGGATAATGGCTTTGTTAGCGCCACTATAGAGGGCATTACAATAATCGAGCCTAGATAGTATGAGTGCTCTTACCAGGATCAAGCAGCTGTCATTGGATAGGAATGGTCTGCCTGCCCTTATTAATTTGCAGGTGTACGCAGTGGTAGATGCTAGTGAGTTGACCTGTTTAGTGAATGACATAGTGGCATCTAGATAAAAGCCGAGGGTTTTTACTTCCCTGGATACTCTAATGAGATTGCCATCTATGTTGAATTCGGCATATTCAAGGCCTAATTTGTTGATATTACCGGGGGAACCTAAGATGATGAGCTCTTTCTTGTCATCATTCAGGCATAGACCATTCGATGCCATCCATGCCTGAATGATGAGATATACCCTATTCACCAACTCTCTGTCCTTACTGTGATCCCCTGAAAGTGGGAGGAGAATCTGAGTGTCATCAGCATAGTTAGTGTAGGTGACACCCAGATGGTCCAGATCGTCGAACAGGGGTTTGGTGAAGATGTTATATAGTGTGGGGGAGACGCATGAGCCCTGCGGGACTCCACAAGTAATAGGAGAGGGGTCTGCTGCTGCTGAAGGGGAGAAGACTCTCATGGTTCTCTCGCTCAGAAAGGATTCAATCCATTTGATAGCTTCTGGGGAGAAGTGAGCAGCTGAGTCAAGGTGTTTGCAGAGGACCTTGTGGTCAACGAGGTCGAAAGCCGCGGAGAGGTCGAGTAAGAGGACGAGTGCTGTCTTGCCCTTGTCCCTAAGATCATCAATTTGGGTTTTCAGATCGATAAGGGCTGTTTCCGTATGAAACTGTGCTGCCCGGCAGGTAACGTCCCCATATATGAACCTGTGCTACCCGGCATGTAACGTCCCACCCATATGAACCTGTGCTACCCACCATGTAACGTCCCCCCCATATGAACCTGTGCTGCCCGGCAGGTAACGTCCCCCCATATGAACCTGTGCTACCCAGCAGGTAACGTCCCCGTATGAAGCTGTGCTTCCTAGCATGTAATTCCCCCGTATGAACCTGGGCTACCCGGCATGTAACATGCACCATATGGACCTGTGCTACCCTGCATGTAACGTCCCTCCATGTGAACGTATGCTACCCAGCATGTGACATCCCCCCATATGAACCTGTTCTGTCCGGCATGTAACGTCCCCCAAATGAATCTGTGCTACCCAGCATGTAACGTCCCTCCATATGTTCCTGTTCTCCCCAGCAAGTAACATCCCCCCCATATGAACCTGTGCTGCCTGGCAGGTAATTTCCCCATATATGAACCTGTGCTAACCGGCATGTAACGTCCCCCATATGAACCTGTGCTACCCAGCATGTACCGTCCCCCCATTTGAACCTGTGCTACCCGGCATGTAACGTCCCCCCATATGAACCTGTGCTACCCAGCAAGTAACATCCCCCCCATATGAACCTGTGCTGCCCGGCAGGTAACTTCCCCTTATATGAACCTGTGCTGCCCGGCAGGTAACGTCCCCCCATATGAACCAGTGTTACCCAGCAGGTAACGTCCTCTGTATGAAGCTGTGCTACCCGGCATGTAACATCCACCATATGAACCTGTGCTACCCAGCATGTGACATCACCCCCATATGAACCTGTTCTGTCCAGCATGTAACGTCCCTCCATATGAACCTGTGCTACCCAGCAAGTAACATCCCCTCCCCCATATGAAACTGTGCTGCCCGGCAGGTAACATCCCCCAATATGAACCTGTGCCACCCGGCATGTAACGTCCCCCCATATGAACCTGTGCTACCCAGCAAGTAACACCCCCCCATATGAACCTGTGCTACCCAGCAAGTAACACCCCCCCATATAGTAACACCCCCCCCCATATGAACCTGTGCTGCCTGGCAGGTAACGTCCCCCATATGAACCTGTGCTACCCGGCATGTAACGTCCCCCCATATGAACCTGTGCTACCCAGCATGTAG
Source organism: Ambystoma mexicanum (assembly GCF_040938575.1). NCBI lineage: Eukaryota > Metazoa > Chordata > Amphibia > Caudata > Ambystomatidae > Ambystoma > Ambystoma mexicanum. Next base: position 37,716,226 of record NC_090936.1, on the reverse strand, counting down.
CGTCCCCCCAAATGAACCTGTGCTAACCAGCAAGTAAAATCCCCCCCATATGAACCTGTGCTACCCAGCAAGTAAGACCCCCCATATAGTAACACCCCCCCCCATATGAACCTGTGCTGCCTGGCAGGTAACGTCCCCCATATGAACCTGTGCTACCCGGCATGTAACGTCCCCCATATGAACCTGTGCTACCCAGCATGAAGCGTCCCCCCAAATGAACCTGTGCTAACCAGCAAGTAAAATCCCCCCCATATGAACCTGTGCTACCCAGCATGTACCATCCCCCCCATATGAACCTGTTCTGCCCAGCAGGTAACGTCCCCCCCATATGAACCTGTGCTGCCCGGCAGATACCCCCCCCCCCATATGAACCTGTGCTGCCCGGCATGTAACATCCCCCCCCATATGAACCTGTGCTGCCCGGCATGTAGCGCCCCCCATATGAACCTGTGCTACCCGGCCTGTAATGTCCCGCATATGAACCTGTGCTTCCCTGCATGTATCGTCCCTCCATATGAACCTGTGCTGTCCGGCAGGTAACGTCCCCCCATATGAACTTCTGCTACCCAACATGTAACGTCCCATATATGAACCTGTGCTATCCAGCATGAAACGTCCCCCATATGAACCTGTGTTACCCGGCAGGTAACATCCCCCATATGAACCTCTGCTACCCGACAAGTAACATCCCTCTATATGAACCTGTGCTGCCCGGCATGTAACGTCCCTCCATTTGAACCTCTGCTACCCTACATGTAACGTCCCTCCATATGAACCTGTGCTACCCGGCATGTAACATCCCTCTATATGAACCTGTGTTACCCGCCATGTAACTTCCCTCCATTTGAACCTCTGCTACCCTACATATAACGTCCCTCTATATGAACCTGTGCTGTCCGGCATGTAACGTCCCCTCATATGAACCTCTGCTACCCGACTTGTAACGTCCCTCCATATGAACCTCTAGGATGTGAGGTATATCCACCTGTTTCAGTGACAGACTGCAGAGAGTTTTCATGGAATATGCATTGATCATTGGGATAAGAAAAGTAGGCCCCTCCCCATTATATGATTGATGGACTAATTACATTATTCCTGTAAATAAGGCGGGCTGGTCTTTCCAATCTGGATTAACACCGGGCGGGGTTCGGTCTTGCCCTGGTGTGCCGGTGGTATTGCAGATGGTAATGTTGTCTGCTTCTCCTCATAGCGCTGAGAAACGCACACCGCCTATTTCCCTGTCCCTGTCCCACTCCGCCAGGGAAACCCAAAGGATAATGGGAAGGGTCAGAGAAAGGATTCAGAAAGCGTGTCTCCCCACGTGCTTACCAATCGGTGCCATTTTAAGCAGCCATCAAATTGAGGCCCTCAGAGTTTGACCATGTCTGGCAGGTCAGCCACTTCACAACAGGCACCATTTTAGTTCCAAGTCGCGATCTAAAGCCTGAGTTTTTAGTTAAGAACCGCTAAGTACATGGTTTCTCTGGATTTGACTCTCCAGGTATTTTGGATTACAATTCCCATGATCCTTCACCGCTGATGCCACTGGCTTGTGCTAATGGGAGTTGGAGTCCAAAATATCTGAAGGACCACATCATGAGTAGCCACGCTTTAGGAGCACACATGAGTGGACATGACAGTGTCATGTCCAATCCGGAGCATGGAAGGATACGATCATAATTCTGCAAAAGAAGGAATGGAAGGCAGAAAGGTGCCCTTTGACCCGGAAGTCCTTTTCTGCGACTTCCCCTCTAGTCTGCACGTCTGGATGTTGGACACACAGAGGCCACATGATGACATTTCAACTAAGGGGCTTCTCTCCCTGCTCCCCTCTAAAGATGTATGAGAGCGTAAGCGTGAAAGAAGCGAACGCTGGAATATCAGAGATATCCACAGCCTTGTCAGTGGAGGCAGAATGGGCAGGGAATGCAGCTGGTTGCACCCTGTGACTCTGTCTCATTTCAATATTCTCTGGGCAATGACTCAAATCAGTTGACTAGGGTCAAGTGTGGCAGCAGTGATCGCGGCTGAAACAACATTTCCAGTGTCCGTTTCTGGCCTGCTCGATTTCCAGCAAATTACTGTTTTTATATGAAATGTCCGAGATGAAAGAGAGTTCCAGGTGTGCCAGGTCCAAGCTCTTGGTAGTGGCCGGACCTTGGGGTGGTGCACACATGCAAGACTGACTGCAAGTGTCAACATGGTCCATGGCATGACCTTATTTTCAGCTTGAAAGATGTCACAGGGCACAGGGATTCAGTGAAGGGGCACCCACCCAAGATGTCAGTGACTTATCAGTGAGTTGAAATTCCTAAACTGTTGCCCCGGAGTAACTCTGCATGGTGGTCTATTGCCCCTCCCACCCTCTCAGCTTGTGCTTCATCACTGTGGCCTGGCTGCTCTGCAAGGGCCATATGACCAGTCCCCCCCCCCTACACTCCCCACTAGGCTGCAGTGAAGGTGCAACTCCTGTTTTACCAGGACTGTTCTCGTGCAATGAGCGCAACCACTTGATGGACCCCCCGGAAAGCGAATGCATGTTTAAAATCAGACAATTCCTTCGAGCTAAAAAAAATAGATAAAGAAACTCTCATTATGATAATAATATTAATCATACATGTTTGTATGAACTGCTTCCTGCTGGTTTCCTCTCACTTTTAAGCACTGGAAACACACGTATTACTATTTCCCAAATCAATGGGTTCAGAAGCATGTAAGATTGGATCTGTGCGGGGGGGGGGGTAGTGGGGGTGCATATGAACATGTGATCTGCAGACTGGATCCACGTTGGCCGACACCCCTTAACTTGTGAGCACTGCAGCCCACCATCACTGATGCACAGTACATCCAGGATATCTTAATATCCAGAATTCTGACCTCCGAATAAAAAGGCACGAGCAGAAAGCACAAGTGCTGGAGTGAATTTGTTCAGGGCCTATTTTTAAGGCTGCTCTAAAGCACACTTGTGATCTTGGCACTTTGCTATATTTCGTTTTGTTTTTCGGATGATGGGCCGGCCACTCTGCCTTATTTACTCGAGTGAGCGGTGCGGGGGAACTTGGGCGCATTGTCAATAAGGGTGGGGTCGAGGTATGCATGTTACTGGTGCTCTCTGCAGCATCTGCACCAACCCACACGGCATCCTCTTGCCCCATCTACATAGTCCACATCATCACGCCTCACACTCCACCTTTTCACTTGTGCAGTGGGTGCAAATTGTGCTGGGACTTAAATACCCCCGCGGTTGGAGCCCCACAATGTGTTCTTCCTATTGGAATGCCATCCTAGAATAGAAAATTCAATTCCGTTATGATTTGCGATCACCCACTCAGATAAATCCTCGGCTTCTGCCCTCAGGCCTGGTCTAGGTATATCATTCTGGCTCAGGAAGCTAAATAGCAGGGAGTGTATCTAGACCCTACCTTCTCCCTTCAGGGAAAGATGGACCAAGTTGTCCAAGTAGGATTTCATTAACTTAGACCCAAACTGAGGCTTTTTCCTTATTTGGTGTTTCCCTACAGAGTTTAGGTGCAGGGTCTACAATCTTTGGCTCTCCAGAAGGTTTGAACTACCATCCCCATCAACTCTAGCCAGCATAATCAATGCTGAAGGATCATGGGAGTTGTAGTGGATGGATTTCTAGCGGTATGGAGTGAGTGTTTATGCTCCGAGTTTGATGGTTGAATTTGTAGTGGTTTAGAGCGGTGTGTGTGCCTCCAAAGCAAAGCTTTTGGCCAGGAGTTCCCTTTTTGGCTCATGCTGGTTTATGTTATTTGGTGGTGGTTGTCGATTATTGCTGGTCCCCCTGGAAGAAAAGCCGAACAAGTTAATAGTAGAAAAGCATATATATATAATATAAAAGGAAAGTATTTTTTTTAAACCCACTATAATATGGAGGTTAAACGAAATTCATACATTTGTTAGTCCAATTACTGAGCACACATATCCTTGGAGCATTTGTTTTTCTGCCATTGAACTGGGTTTTGTTTGCTTGAAAAGTGTGAGCGTGGCTTATGAAGTGATCAAGGTTATCCTTTGGTTGGCTGCACGCTGGGAAAGGATGTCGCGCGCCCGATGCGCTGCGCGTTTCTACCCCCCTCAGAATACCACTGCGTGCCGACTTGTGCGATAGAGCCGGCTGTAGCGGGGGACTTTCGAGGAAAAAATGTGTTTCTTTTCCTGAGGCTATGACTGCTCTACTAAAAAAGAAAACGCTGTAATGTCCCAAAAGAATTTAGCTAAATTCGTTTAGATGTAGAGCATAGAGGAATGTCTACAGGCCTGGCTTTGAAACCTATCGGATTGCCCGGGTGACTTACCAAGAACCTACACAAGTATTTGCTGAGGTTTGTTAGGGTTCCCCCTAGTGTGTTAACCAGCTCAGCTTTGCTAGATCATTCTGCGTGCCTGTTCATAGTGTGAAGGTCACTGAAAACATAAAGCATGATTGTGTGGGCCTAACACCCGTGTTAAATGTGTGGGGGGAATGCGAGAGAGAGACAGCAGGACTATGATCTGGGGGGCGACTTTGTGGCTGAGCAAACTCTATGCTCTCCCTGCAGTGGCCTTCTGTGTGGCCCCTTTTACTAGGGGAGTGTTTCTGCAGCGAGGAAGAAGGCAGCACAGGGAACCGTCCTGCCTGCTTGGACTCCACTGACACCGCGATGGAGGAAAGTGGCTGGCATGCCGTGTTAGGCAGATAGAGAGCACCGCATGCCATTCAAGAGAAAAAGCAGACACTGGGGGAGAGATAAGTCCCAGCTTTGATTGCTAGCTTTCAATGACAGATGGCCATGCAAAGGGCTGCTTAAGATAGCATATTTATCCTCATGAAATATCAATACAATCTGTTTTCTTTTTTTAAATAAAACATGTTCAAATTACATAACGTTTCAGGTATGCTTCATAAAGCATGCTGGACTTCCTCCAGAAGGCTGTACCAGTTTGTATTGTTTACATGACAATTATATTACATGTTATGTGTATATGATTTCAAAAGAATGCATAGCTTCCTCCAGAATGCTGTACCTCTTTGGATTGTTTCCCCAGCATTTTGTATTAGATCCTAGGTATGCTTCACAAAGGATGCATATCTTTCTCTAGAAGGCTGTACCTTTGTTGCGTTGGTTCCCTTACATATTATATCACATTCTAGGTATGCGTTATTAAGGATGCATAGCTTCCCCCAGAAGGCTGTACCTGTGTTGCATTGGTTCCTTGACATATTATATTAAATTCTGGGTATGCTTCACAAAGGATGCATAGCTGTCTGTAGAAACCTGTATTGCATTGGTTCCCTGACATATTATATCACATTCAAGGTATGCGTTATTAAGGATGCATAGCTTCCACCAGAAGGCTGTACCTGTGTTGCATTGGTTCCTTTACATATTATATTAAATTCTGGGTATGCTTCATAAAGGATGCATAGCTGTCTCTAGAAACCTGTATTGCATTGGTTCCCTGACATATTATATCACATTCTAGGTATGCGTTATTAAGGATGCATAGCTTCCCCCAGAAGGCTGTACCTGTGTTGCATTGGTTCCTTGACATATTATATTAAATTCTGGGTATGCTTCACAAAGGATGCATAGCTGTCTGTAGAAACCTGTATTGCATTGGTTCCCTGACATATTATATCACATTCAAGGTATGCGTTATTAAGGATGCATAGCTTCCACCAGAAGGCTGTACCTGTGTTGCATTGGTTCCTTTACATATTATATTAAATTCTGGGTATGCTTCATAAAGGACGCATAGCTGTCTCTAGAAACCTGTATTGCATTGGTTCCCTGACATATTATATCACATTCTAGGTATGCGTTATTAAGGATGCATAGCTTCCCCCAGAAGGCTGTACCTGTGTTGCATTGGTTCCCTGACATATTATATCACATTCAGGGTATGGTTTATTAAGGATGCATAGCTTCCCCCAGAAGGCTGTACCTGTGTTGCATTGGTTCCTTGACATATTATATTAAATTCTGGGTATGCTTCATAAAGGATGCATAGCTGTCTCTAGAAACCTGTATTGCATTGGTTCCCTGATATATTATATTACATTCTAGGTATGCTTTATAAAGGATGCATAGCTTCCTCCAGAAGGCTGTAACTGTGTTGCATTGGTTCCCTGACATATTATATTTCATTCTAGGTATGCTTCATGAAGGATGCATAGCTTCCCCAGAAGGCTGTACCAGTTTGTATTGTTTACCTGACAATTAGATTATGTTTCAGGTGTGTAGGATTCATAAATGATGCATAGCTTCCTCCAGAAGGCTGTACCTCTTTGCATTGATTTCCAGACATATTACATTGCATTCTAGGTATGCTTCACAAAGGATGCACAGCTTCTTCCAGAAGGCTGTACAGTGTGCATTGGGTTCCTGGGCTGTTACATTCTTGGTATTAATTAATCTTTCATAACATTGGAGACCAGTCTCTAAGCATGGGCCGCAATTTGCTCTCCATTGTCTTGCTTTCAAGACAAACACGTTCCCCCTGAGCTATATTCCCAGCCCATAAAGGCTGCATAGCTTTCTCCAGAAGGCTGCACCTGTGTTGCATTGATTCCCTGACAGATTGCATTATACGTGATGTATGCTTCATAATGGATGCATAGCTTTCTCTAGAAGGATGCACCTGTGTTTCATTAGTACCCTGACAGATTGCATTACATGTAAGGTATGCTTCATAATGGATGCATAGCTTTCTCCAGAAGGCTGCACCTGTGTTGCATTGATTCCCTGACAGATTGCATTATACGTGATGTATGCTTCATAATGGATGCATAGCTTTCTCCAGAAGGCTGCACCTGTGTTGCATTGATTCCCTGACAGATTGCATTACACGTGATGTATGCTTCATAATGGATGCATAGCTTTCTCCAGAAGGCTGCACCTGTGTTGCATTGATTCCCTGACAGATTGCATTATACGTGATGTATGCTTCATAATGGATGCATAGCTTTCTCCAGAAGGCTGCACCTGTGTTGCATTGATTCCCTGACAGATTGCATTATACGTGATGTATGCTTCATAATGGATGCATAGCTTTCTCCAGAAGACTGCACCTGTGTTGCATTGATTCCCTGACAGATTGCATTACATGTGAGGTATGCTTCATAATGGATGCATAACTTTTTCTAGAAGGCTGCACCTGTGTTGCATTGGTTCCCTGACAGATTGCATTATACGTGATGTATGCTTCATAATGGATGCATAACTTTCTCTAGAAGGCTGCAGCTGTGTTGTGCTCGTTCCCTAACAGATTGCATTACACGTGATGTATGCTTCATAATGGATGCATAGCTTTCTCTAGAAGGCTGCAGCTGTGTTGTGCTCGTTCCCTAACAGATTGCATTACATGTGAAGTATGCTTCATAGTGGATGCATAGCTTTCTCTGGAAGGCTGCACCTGTGGTGCTTTGGTTCAGTGACAGATTGCATTACACATGTATGCTTCATAATGGATGCCTAGCTTTCTCTAGAAGGCTGCACCTGTGTTGAATTGGTTCTGTGACTGATTGCATAACATGTGAGTTATGCTTCATACTGCATACATAGCTTCCTTTAGAAGGCTGCACCTGTGTTGCATTGGTTTCCTGACAGATTGCATTACACGTGAAGTATGCTTCATAATGGATGCATAACTTTCTCGAAAAAGGTTGCACCTGTGTTGCATTGGTTCCCTGACTGATTGCATTACACGTGAGGTATTCCTCATAATGGATACATAGCTTTCTCTAGAAGGCTCTACCTGTGTTGCATTGGTTTCCTGACAGATTGCATTACACGTGAAGTATGCTTCATAATGGATGCATAACTTTCTCGAAAAAGGTTGCACCTGTGTTGCATTGGTTCCCTGACTGATTGAATTACACGTGAGGTATTCCTCATAATGGATACATAGCTTTCTCTAGAAGGCTGCACCAGTGTTGCATTGGTTCCCTGACAGATTGCATTACACATGAGGTATTCCTCATAATGGATGCATAGCTTTCTCTGGAAGGCTGCACCTGTGTTGCATTGGTTCCGTGACAGATTGCATTACACATGAGGTATGCTTTATAATGGCTGCATAGCTTTCTCTAGAAGGCTGCCCCTGCGTTGCATTGATTCCCTGATAGATTGCATTACACGTGAAGTATGCTTCAGAATGCATACATAGCTTCCTCTACAAGGCTGTATTTCTTTCCATTGTTTAACTGACAGACTACATTCCATTTTAGATATGCTTCATAGAGGATGCTGTGGCGGGTTAGGAGTCGGAGTCGGATAAATTAAGACATTTTGACTTATGTTTAATAAAATGATAAGGATAGGGCCCGTCTTTATCTCTGCCCATCTAAATAAATTAAAGGTGCTCCAAGGTCATCAGAAAGTCCCAAATGAATGTGTCCACTGCCCAAACTAACTGTAACTTAGCCAGCTATTAACTAACTTAAATAACACCAAGAGAATGTCTCTCTTCTCCTGGTTGCCTCTTATGGCAATGCCTCTTATTTGTTCCAAGGTTTCCTTGGTATTGTCTCTTTGAATAGTCTCTTGACACCTCTTTCATAAGTTCTAGTAGTTCTTTCAGAATATGCCTGGGTTGATTCCATCTTTAGGTATAGGTTTTCGACAGTTCTCATTCATACACTTCTTACACGATGGTCTAAACTTGTAGGCCTTTCTGAGTCTGGTAACCCATGCTTACTTAGATGGGGTATGCCTCTTTCCAGTTGGACCATTCCATTTCCTGGCGTTTCTCCACTTATTTTGTTCAGAAGATAATTATGTCCCATTCACAATCACAGAATTTGATCTCTGGTTTTTGCCACTCTTTACTTTTTCGGCCTTGGGGCACTTTCCCCTCTTTCACTGGTATTCGGCCCAATCTTTAATGACTTCTCTTTCAGACTGAAGCGTTATTCTCTTTATCGTAGTTTCACAGCTCCAGTTAAACAATCTTACATTCAGTATCTCGTCTATCTCACTGGGACGTGTTCTTCCCTCTTCATAATGATGCCCCAGCGGCCTCCCGGTTCCCCGGTTCTCACCTTTAACCTGTATCTGCGGGGGAATGCTGTAGGGTTCGGCACATGCTTGGGTCCTCTTCTTTGATTTCTGTTTGATTGCTTCTCAGTATCGCCGGCTTCCCATGCCCGGTCTTCTCTCTCTCTCTGCTGTCAGGTACAGGTGCAGGCACTCAAGAGCTTCGTACACTCCCCTCGGGCATGGCTCCGGCACAGTGCACCAGGCCCTATGCCCACCACGATGTCATTGTGGCCATGCCCCACCCGAATTAGGATTCTCTTCTGCTGCTTAACAACGGCTTCTCCATTCTTGCAAATGCCTGAACTGCAGCGTTTCTCCCAGACATTCAGTGCTTTCTCGAAAGTCGTGGGCTCTGCGCCTCTCGTCTGCTCCACCTCTCCCAGGCGTGATGTCAGGGGGTTCCTCTGTTTACGGTACTCTCTCTCCACCTCACCTCTCCAAAACAAAGACGTCACTGGTTCCCTGGGCGAAATCTCCCCTCATGTTGCCAGGAAAACGCTGAAGCTACCTGACTCTAACCCTGGGGATGGTTGTCTGTGGGAGGACCACATGAGGAGAGAAAACCCACAGGTGAATAGGGTAGACTTGCTCGATAGAACATGGTACACTTCCCCATCTCTAAGGGATAATGACATCCATGTGTTTCCATCTAATCTATGTAAGGCATTTTGTGAGATAGAACATCCTAGTGAAGGTAACAGAATCACCCATATATATCCTTATGAGAAGATTGGGACTAGGAGGAGGGATTGAGTAATGAAGATTGCTACGACTGCAAAGAACAGTGTGCGTAAAGATTGTTGATAACATGTAACCACTGACGGGAGATTCAAATTTGCAGTGGATAACCAAGATGGAGAGAAGGAGAATTCATTCCCGAGGTTGTTCTGGACACAAGAAGGAAGCAGACGGTCTTGCTGACTCGCAGTGAACCTGGGAACGCTGTACGGAGAAAACCGAGGGGGGAGCCTTCCTGCTGCAGGTCCGTGACCCGAGGTGGCTGCTGACAGGAGGCGGATGCAGAGCGGAGGTCCGGGGGTGGATGATGCGACAGTCCGATACAAATGCACGAGGCACACAGAATCGGTGCACGCGAAGGATGACAAAGCCGCCAAAGAAATCCATTGGGCTCATGCAGGCGGCTTGGGAAGCTAGGCACTTTGTCTGGTCTACCGGATACCGGAAAGAATACCAAATAGAAGCTGGAGAAGCCCTAACAGGTAGATAGGAACCCTGGGACTGTATGTAAAGGTCCAAGACCTGTATGGAAAAGAGACTGAGAACCATGATATGATTGCAAAGCAAGTTAAAGCTAAAGCCACTTTGGAATGTGGATAGAAGTATATATTATAATTTTCAAAGACCTGGCATGGAAGTGTATCAGCCACGGAAAGTAACTGGTCTGTGACTTGCACCCAATTATGAACTGTGCAAGGAGTAGATTTTCAAACTACAATTCAGGGGAAGGGAAAGTCTCTCAAAATAATGACCTGTGATTAAATTGTTACAGACTCCTAGCAGGAGAGTATATCAGGAGCCCAAGTGCATTGTAAATGGAAGTATACAGAGTCCTAGCAGGAGAATATACCAGGAACCGAAGTGAAAGTGAATTGTGAATGGGAGTATTACAGGGTCCTGGCAGGAGAATATACCAGGAGCTCAAGTGGAAGGAAAAGATCAACTGTGTATGAAGGACTACAACTGTAATTGTAATCCACGGAAAGGGTGAAGCCCCTGAAGGTCTTGAAGTTGTTTGGTATAGAATTGGTACACATTCCTGGCAGGAGAGTATACCAGGTGAAGAGTGGAAACTAATGGTGAATGTTATGCATTGAATAGAATGGAGAATGTTCTAGGAATTGGGAGGAGAAAGTCTCTCATGAAGTGTATGGAACTTTGATTCATTTATTTGCACCTTTTGGGAATTTACTTTGAACTGTTGGAGAATAGCTGCAGGCGGGCAGCTAAAAAGACTTTACACTTTTCACATTATATTAGGTTTAGCGTGTGAGGGTCAGGGTAGGGTTTTGGACACAGGATGGAGGACTTTGTTTACTTTGGACATTCTGACTTTAGACTTAGTTTTGTTGAGGGAGGGGAAACCCCTGCTATAGTCAGAGAAAGATAGGAACTCATCCAACTCCCTTTCTTTTTTTGTATATAAAATAAAGGTCTACAGCAACCAAAATAATACCTGACTTTTACTTGTGACTTCTCACACTACTTAAAGAGACAGATTATGTTTCTCTTGCAGGAGAGTTTGTTTCAGTATCACCATCAGCCCAACACCCAGATCTTACGGTATTCTTCATAGCAGGTATTCCATATGCTGCTAGGCTAGGATGACGGTATAGGGAGATCCTCTCAGGAATGGGAGTCCTTGTCCCCTAAGAGGTAGTCTCTCCCAGTGATGTCTCACTTGCCCATACCCCTAGGGAGGGTATTGTGGAGTCGTCTCACATCCCTAGGATCAAAGGGGAGGCTCCCCATTGGGGAGAAGGGCCAATTACCCTCAATTTGTCACCATGCATAGAGTCTTCCAGAAAGCTCTACATATTGTATTGGTTACCTAATTTATAATTCGGTACAAGGAATATCAATTGTGACCTCTCAGGTGCCAGTATACAGATCAATCGCATATGATCAGGGTCAGTGGAGGATAAACAAACATTGGCCCAATGGAGAATTACATTCTCTCTGTTTATCATTACTGCCTTGAGTAAACCTTGTGTGCGATCATCCTATCTAGTCACCTACATGTTATTATCATATCCAGTCACATTATTTTTATCATCATATCTAGTCACATCATTTTTATGATACTACACTAATAAAAATGGTATCTCCCCTTGTGTTGCATTTCACATCTGCATGCCATTTATGAATGCCCTCTTCCCAACACCTAATTTCTGGCCCCACTGAGATCTGTTTTGTAGGGCTGTGGTCTCTCTTAGATTCGGGGTCTGCAACCTCTGCCTCTCGTGATGTTTTGAACTATGGTGCACGTGACATTAGCACTAGGGCAAAACGTGCCCTAATTGTACATATTCTGTCGATGCATTTTTGCACCAGGGGAAAGCTCTGGGATTAAAGCACACACAGCCCTGAAGCCTGCGGGCATAGGCGCTTTACACGAATTCTAAATACATAAATAAATAAATAATGCACTGAACAATGTGTTTTTAGACTAAGGTTACTTTTCCTTGGTATCCATTCATTGCATCGAATACAAAGCATTGAAATTCAAAATCAGTGAAAAAAAAAGCATTAAATGCATTTTTTTTCAAAGGTAATGGTTTTATTTTAAGTATAATGGATATTAAGGGGTAAAAAAACAGGGGTTGGGGGACCCCCCATTAAATAAATGAAAATAGAAATGCATTCAATGCTTTTTTTCATTGCTTTTTTTTTAGATGCGAAGGCATTCGATGCTTTGGCATTCGATGCAATCACTATAAACCTTTTCCTTAGTGCTAATTGCAGTAAAAAGGTTCTGCAATGCCTCCACAGATTTATACTGTGCAATGTATTCTTATATCAAACTGGAATGTGGGTAATTACATTACAACAAGAGAATGAACAGGTCAGGGTAGCACGAGGCAAAAGTGTGCTTTATTAAAGACAAGACACGAATGTGCTTTTAAAGACATTTGTGAGCAATGAAAAAAGACAGAAAAAGGAACTCAAAGGGGCAATTCATGTGTAGTGAATAAGGCAATCATGTATATTGTTGCTTCAAGTGCGGGGTGATTGTTTTCCTGGAAAGAGGTGACAGATTTCCTAAAAATATGAATCCCTTTTATTTGCCAGCCCCCATAATTACAGACTGCCAACCTGTGAGGCCCGCGAGAGGAGGAGGGTGGCTTTCCTCGGCGCTCACCTTTCGCTGCCAACCGAGCGGAAGAGCGACTGTTTAACACATCACGGACACAATAACAATGCTTCGCCTGTGCGGCATGTCAGGTACACAAAGGTTCCCATGGCAACACTCCGGTGTCTGTACAGAGCTACAAAAGCGTCTCCATTTAGCTTTCGACCAGGTATCAAAGTGATACTGCGCATTGTTCTGTAGTTAACTGGTTATTGAGATGTCGGAGCAGCGCGTGCATGCAACGGGGAGGCCGTTTCTGCACCTTACGGATGTCATTATTGACCATGTCTTAGCCAATTAGAATGCTCAGAATGCAGTCAATAATAACAGTGTTCCAAACATCTTGGCAAGGAACCAGCGGAAGCGTGTCTCTGCGTTCAAGAAACAGCTGTGGAATTTTCCAGCAAGATTTCTTACAGCAAAACTTTCAGGGTTTTTTTTCTCGCTGTGACTTCTATGGACGCACAACATCCAATGTAACACAAAAATGCTGGAAACGTGGACACGTGCTTCCACTTTCACACTGAGGAACGCATTCGTTTCCTTCACTCCTAATCTAATGAGTGCTCCTATTGTTGCAGATCCCATTCTGCCAAGCATAAGGGTGCAGAAGCAAGGGGGCATATTAGTTATTATAGACTTTAATTGGTTAAGAAAATAAGGAAAAACCCTACCTTGTCCTAACTCTAAGAGGGGTTTCCCTGCCTCAACTAAAAGAGCAATGGCTCTCTCAGAATGTCCCTATAAATCAGTAGTCCACCGTCCTGTGTCAAAACCCTAATCCTTTCTCTTAGAGCTAAGACTCAAATAAAGATGACGCAGATCTTCTTGGTCCAGAAGAAGGACTCCTTTCTTCTGCACTGGGGGTAGAAGTTTGTTTCCAATTATTGCTTCTTAGGGGAATGGCTTCATTCCCCGGATCAAAACAGGCAAAGTTCAAACAGTTCTCCTTGGCAGATACCACTGTCTCTCTTAATAGTTCAACACAGCCAGGTGGAATGACGCCCTTCCCCTGGTCTTGGTCACCAGGAGAATGACTCCCTTCTCCTGGTACCTTTTCACTTGACCTCCCAGTTCCAGATCACCAGGTGGAATTACGCCCTTCGCCTGGTCTTGGTTAACAGGAGAATGACGCCCTTCTCCTGGTACCTTTTCACTTGACCTCCCAGTTCCAGATCACCAGGGGAATGACGCCCTTCGCCTGGTCTTGGTCAACAGGAGAATGACGCCCTTCGCCTGGTATCTTTTCACTTGACAGCACAGATCCAGATCACCAGGGGAATGACTCCCTTTCCCTGGCATTGGTTACCAGGAGAATGTCTCCCTTCTCCTGGTATCTTTTCACTTGACAGCACAGATCCAGATCACCAGGGGAATGACTCCCTTTCCCTGGTCTTCATTACCAGAAGGATGGATCACTTCTCCTGGTATCTTTTCACTTGACAGCACAGCTCCAGATCATCATGGGAGTATCCGGTCATTTTAACGAACGTAAAGGTTTCGAATGACAAACTTTTGAATTTTTATTGCCGAAATGCCATTCTTTCGAATGACAATTTAGTTGAAAAAAATTCAAAGTGCCGTTGACATGGGTAAGGGTTAGGGTTGGGGCATGGGTTAGGTTTGGGGAGTGGGAGAGTGGCGTGCGGGCTGGGGGGGGTTGTGAGGGAACCCCCCCAATATACAGAAAAACTTTGAAACGTTACATGGAGCTGTCCAGTGCTGAAATTACAGCACTGGACAGCTCCATGTAACTTTTCAAAGTTGCAAAAAAAAAGCATTGAAATGCTACTTTTAACTTGTGAAAGTGCATTTCAATTGAAACCAGTCCATGACTATTGTCGACGGATTAGTTTAGAAAGAAATGCACTTTGCATGTTAAATATAGCATGTCACAGCTTTTGTTTTCGAAACTTTGGTTTTGAAATTTTAGTTTTTTGAGAATTTGGTTTTGAAATAATCACTATAAACCCATCACGCGGAATGACTCTCTTCCCCTCTTCTTGCTTACCAGGAGGATGGATCACTTCTCCTGGTATCCTTTCACTTGACAGCACAGTTCCAGATCACCAGGGGGAATGACTCGCTTTCCCTGGTCTTGCTTACCAGTAGAATGACAGCAGAGCTCCAGATCACCAGGGGGAATTACAGCCTTCCCCTGGTCTTAGTTACCAGGAGGATGATTCCCTTCTCCTGGTATCTTTTCACTAAACAGCACCGTTCCAGATCAACAGGAGGAATGACTCCCTTTCCTTGGTCTTGGTTGCCAGGAGGATGATTCCCTTCTCCTGGTAGCCTTTCACTTGACAGCACAGTTCCAGATCACCAGGGGGAATTACTGCCTTTCCCTGTTCTTGCTTACCAGTAGAATGACAGCAGAGCTCCAGATCACCAGGCGGAATTACTGCCTTCCCGTGGTCTTGGTTGCCAGGAGGATGATTCCCTTCTCCTGGTAGCCTTTCACTTGACAGCACAGTTCCAGATCACCAGGGGGAATTACTGCCTTTCCCTGATGTTGCTTACCAGTAGAATGACAGCAGAGCTCCAGATCACCAGGCGGAATTACTGCCTTCCCGTGGTCTTGGTTGCCAGGAGGATGATTCCCTTCTCCTGGTAGCCTTTCACTTGACAGCACATTTCCAGATCACCAGGGGGAATTACTGCCTTTCCCTGGTCTTGCTTACCAGTAGAATGACAGCAGAGCTCCAGATCACCAGGCGGAATTACTGCCTTCCCGTGGTCTTGGTTGCCAGGAGGATGATTCCCTTCTCCTGGTATCTTTTCACTTGACAGCAAAGATCCAGATCACCAGGGGGAATGACTCCCTTTCCCTGGTCTTGGTTACCAGGAGGATGACTCCCTTCTTCTGGTATCTTTTCACTTGACAGCACAGATCCAGATCACCAGAGGGAATGACTACCTTTCCCTCGTCTTGGTTACCAAGAGGATGATTCCCTTCTCCTGGTATCTTTTCACTAAACAGCACCGTTCCAGATCACCAGGAGGAATGACTCCCTTTCCCTGGTCTCTCTCTCACTTTAGCTTCACAGATAACCACCAGGGGAATGACTCCCTTCCCCTAATGTACATCTCATGTAGCTTCAAATACACAATTCTCAAATCCCTTCAACAATCTAAAGTCCTTGACTCATTGCAAATGTTTTGATGTTGTGAAACAGGCATTTGAGCCCAGCTGAGGGGAAGGCCGTGCGAACTGTGATGGTATGAAATCTGCGCTTGCTGGAAACTAATAGAGGAACTATAAGGAACTCATGGTGGCAACAGTAAAGACAGACACAAGTGATCACAGTTCAAGATCACAACACACACGTATTGATATGTTCCTGTCATGATCTCTGCTTCCAAAAGGTCAGGGTTTTCCCAACTCCCTTGGAAGCAGATCCATAACCCAGGTTCCGAGTGCCAACCAGTCCCAATTGGGACCTTTTGGACCCAGTCCTGGCGCCAGTGGCACCAGGCTCATAAATATGCCCAGTCCCAGCGCTGGAAGCGCCGGACTCATAATGCTTGGGTGGACTTACCTGCAGCAGACCATGCTGCTTACTTGCCTGCCAGTTGAGCCTCTGATCCTCTTCTGTTTGGAACTACTTTTCCTGTTGGGTGGGGCAGGAGCCACTCCCTAGGTTCAGAACACTGGAACTCTTCTGGAAAGCAGGAACTCTTTTCTTACTTAGGCGTGGCTGTGGAAGGAGACACCTAAGCACTACAGGAGGCTATTTAAACCACACCCGATGGATGAATCTTGCTTTGCGTTATTCTGCATCCTCTGCAGCAGAACGCTCATCGTGTCTTCTGCATCTGATCCTGGGCCTAAGGAAAAAGGCTTAACATCCTGAATCCAGTCTTCAGCAACACCTATAAAGACAAGAAAGAACATTTTAGCATTACGGTCTTCAGTGACAGCTCTTCACTTACCTGGTCCATCGGCTGTCACCAACGCCTCGCGCTGCATTCCGACATCTGAAAGATAAAGGCTTACCTACTCTTCGTGCGCTCCGGAGGTCTTCACTCTGCATTCCGGCATCTGAAAGACAAAAGCTTACCAACTCTTCGCACGCTCCGGAGGCCTTCGGCGCTGCATCCCGCATCTGAAAGACAAAACAAGGTGCGTTTAAAGACATTGGGGAACTTTAATACTCACGTGCCATTACTCCTTTTCACATCTAACCCAGTGGGTATTCCGGCACCCTGCAGCCGCTCCGAACTTGTACCTGCAAAATGAAAAGACAGTTAGAGCGCATCGTGAAGCAGGCAACAAGCGCTTACTTACGTGCTTCCAGGCGCTTCTATTCATCACACGGGCTCCATCTTCAACTCACTTCAGCCCGTCATCCACCATCGCCGGAACCCTGCAAAACAAGAGACATCATTACTAAAGACTTTAAAGACATTAGAATTACTCGAAACTTACCGTTCGTGCAGTAAACGACAGACAGCAGTCCTCTGAAGTCAAGAGGCCTGCTCCCCTTATCCAGTGAAGAAACTGGTTACAGCACCCTGCCCCGAGGCAGATGGAGAGCACGGCGTTCACTTACCTAAGACATCTTACCCTTCGAGTCAAACATACAGTGCACAGAGGTCCAGCCCAAAGAGCCAGCCGTGTGTTACACATCACCTTTGAAGATACGGTATACGCCCAGTCAAGACCGGCGCCTCTACGGGAATCAGGTGAGCGTTACAGAACGCAAAGCCTACCACAAAACTCCCGTCCAGGCGCTATGGAAACCTCGGATACCGACCAACTAGCCCAGTTATTTGGGGAAGAAGTGCATGCAGCCCGTCAGGAAACGAACGCTCTAAGAAGGGAACTGATTATTTCCAAGGAGCGAACAGATGATCTTGCTAGACAATTGCTACAGTCACAAGCCGGACAGACCCCGTTACCCGCATCTGGGGGAAATCTTCCTTCTACATCCTCTATGAATCCAGTGCAGATCAACCTACCTGGGAATGTACCTCTGGCTCCGCCCGAACGATTTTCTGGTGACCCAAAGAGGTTTGTAGTATTTATCAATCAGTGCCGGTTGCATTTCTTATGCCGGCCAGCAGCCTTTCCAACTGATCAAGCTAAAGTAGCTTTCGTGCTTTCGTACCTTAGTGGCAATGCGGCAGACTGGTCGATCCCTCTAGTAAATCAAGATGATCCGGTCCTCCATGATTTTCAAGCTTTTCAGCTCAGTATGGAAAAACTGTTCGCAAGACATTCACAGGGGCAGGCCTTGGACAATGAGCTTCTTTCGTTGCGACAAGGTAATCAAGACCTTTTGGCTTATATTGCGTCTTTCAACAGACTGATAGTGGAAACTCAATGGCCTGAGGACAAAAGGATTACGCTGTTTTATAGAGGTCTACGTGGAGAGCTCAAAGATGTGTAATCCCCCACAAGATTGTTCGGACTATATAGACTTAGTCGTTCAAATAGATCACAGACTGCAGAACAGGAAGGCCGATCGTTCCAAGTTTGATGCTCGAGTATTTTCCAAACCGCCAACTCCTTCCAAAGGAGTAGACTCCGGGGAACCCATGCAAATAGGGGGTCTGAAAGGTCCTCTAACACAAAAGGAGCGGGAAAGGAGAAAACAGTTGCAATTATGCCTCTATTGCGGAAACTCAGGGCACTTTCTTCGAGACTGTCCGGTGAAACCTGCTAAGAAGGCAGTAGGAGCTGCAGTTACCAAAGTTACAAGCTCTGAGCAGGGAAACGACCTCGCCCGACAAGAATAGAGGTCCTCTTGCCGAGCGTGAAAACCAGTTCCGTGACCTCGCATTTCGTGATACCTATGGTCCTCATTAGCCCTGATAATCCGGATCGATTACATGCAATTGAAGCTTACGTCGACAGCGGTGCCATCGGCAATTATGTGGATCATGAAATGGTTTTGAGGATGAATCTAACTCTTTGTCCCAAGGCTGTAAAGGACGTCATTACTACGGTGGATGGTACGGAGATAGCCTCCGGGCCAGTAACGCATGCCACTCAAGAAGTGACGCTAGTAAGTCAAGATGGACACCATGAGAAGATCGTGTTCGATGTGATCAAGGCCCCTCAGTTTCAGATTATTCTAGGAATACCTTGGTTAGAGAAACACAATCCTCTGATCGATTGGCGAGCAAGAACGGTCCAGTTTCCAGAATGTGTCTCTACTTGTCACCCTCCACCTGGTGTTGCACTGGCAGCAATTTCTTCAGAGACTCCCCAGTTACCTCCCGAATACCTAGAATACCAAGATGTTTTCCGGAAGGGTCAGGCTAACTCTCTACCTCCTCATAGGTCTTATGACTGCCAGATAGACCTGATACCTGGATCTACTCCTCCTTGTAGTAGAATTTATGCCCTCACCGAGCCTGAGAACCTTCACCTTCGACAATACCTGGATCAATACCTGGCAAATGGGTTTATTCGTCCTTCCAAGTCCCCTGCTTCTTCAGCTTTGTTCTTCGTTCCAAAAAAGGAAGGAGACCTTAGAACTTGTATAGATTATCGCTCCCTGAACCAGATCACCGTTAAGAATAGATATCCGTTACCTTTGATCCCTGAACTCCTGGACCAAGTCAGAAAAGCATGCATATATACAAAGCTGGATCTTAGAGGAGCTTACCACTTGGTACCAGTAAAAGAGGGCGATGAATGGAAGACGGCCTTCCGCACCAAGTATGGGCTATTTGAATATCAGGTCATGCCCTTCGGACTTTGCAATGCCCCGGCCGCCTTTCAATATTTTATGAACGATGTCCTCAGAGAGCTCATAGATGTGTGTGTTGTTGTTTACATTGACGACATCCTCGTTTATTCTTCATCGGAATCTGAACATCGGAAACACGTGAAAATGGTCCTCGAAAGATTGCGTCAACACAAACTTTTCGCTAAATTGGAAAAATGTGTTTTCAACGTGACTGAAGTTGAATTCTTGGGATTCATATTATCACCTGGCGGAGTGCGTATGGATTCAAAGAAGGTCGATGCAGTTCTCAAATGGCCATCACCATCCTCCGTAAAAGGTGTGCAAAGCATGTTAGGCTTCGCTACCTTTTACCGCAGGTTTATCCCCGAATTCTCTCGAATAGTCCAGCCCATCACTGCCTTGTTAAAGAAAAACAAACGTTTTGAATGGTCTACCGAGGCGGAACAAGCTTTCCAGGATTTGAAGACTAAATTTATCTCTGCACCAATCTTAAAACACCCTCGCCCCGAACTCCCCTACATCGTGGAAACTGATGCTTCAAGCCTTGCCATGGGGGCAGTTCTATCACAAAAGGACCCGGTAACCAATCAGTTGCATCCCGTGGCATTTTGGTCCCGCAAATTCTCGCCTCCTGAAATCAATTACACGATTACTGACAAGGAACTTCTGGCTATCAAGTCTGCCTTTAAGGCTTGGCGGCATTATCTGCTGGGGGCCCGACACACCGTTACTGTGATTACGGATCACCGAAACCTGCAATATTTGAAAACCGCAAAAGCCCAATCCTCTAGACAACTCCGTTGGGCATTATTCTTTGCCGAGTTTGACTTCATAATTACCTATCGACCTGGTACAAAAAACGGTAAAGCTGATGCCCTTTCTCGGATGGGAGTGGAAGAACACTTGATCAACCCTAAACCTGTACCAATCATTCCCGAACAAAGAATTCTGGGTGTAATCGCCACACAATCCATAGAGGAAGTTAAGGATAAAGCCAGGCAACTTGTAACTCCAGCAGACATACAGAATTGGCATCTGCAGGGAAAGGACTTTGCAGTAAAGGACAACTTATTGTATTTCCAAGAACGATTATACCTACCCAGCACAGATTTACAGAAAGAAGTAATCTCTTGTTATCACGATTCTTTAATGGAAGGACATCCCGGTATAGCCAAGACCTCAGAAAAGATCAAGCGCTACTTCTGGTGGCCGTCTTGGAAAAAAGATATTAGAGACTTTATAATGACCTGTGGAGTATGCGCCCAAAACAAGAGTCAAAAGGAAAGACCAGCAGGCCTCTTACGCCCTATTGACATCCCACCTCGCCCTTGGCATACGCTTTCTAAGGACTTCATCACCGATCTACCTCCATGCTCCGGATACAATACGATTCTAGTAATCGTGGACTTATTCTCCAAGATGGCGCATTTCATTCCGCTCAAAGGCTTGCCAACAGCAACAACTCTGGCCCGAGAATTTCTCGAAAACATCATCCGACTGCACGGTTTTCCTTCGGTTCTAATTTCGGATCGAGGTAGTCAATTTATTTCTCATTTTTGGCGAAGTTGCTGTCGGTCGGCTCAAATTGATGTGAGACTATCGACCAGTCACCACCCTCAGACCGACGGACAAACCGAGAGGACCAATCAAACTCTGGAACAGTATTTACGCTGCATGCTGCAACAAACTGAAAAAACTTGGAAAGACATCCTTTGGATAGCCGAATATGCCTACAATAACTCTGTCCATTCGGAAACTGGGAAAACCCCGTTTTTTCTTTTGTACGGCAGTCACCCTCGAACCTCGGAGTTGGATCCCCTCCAAGATCTTGAAACACCAGCAGTAGACTACCTGCATTCTACAATCACCCAAGCCTTTAAGGAAGCTGTTTCTCACCTTCAAAGGGCTAAAGAACAATACAAGAAAGGAGCAGATCAACATCGGAAGTAAGCCCCTCAATATCGAGTAGGGGATCAAGTCTGGTTATCCACCAAATATCTACCTCTAAAAGGGCCACGCACATTCAACCCAAGATACCTTGGTCCCTATTCCATCACTACCATAGTAAACCCAGTAGCGGTCAAGTTGGACTTGCCCCCGCACATGAAGATACATCCGGTCTTCCACGTCTCTCTATTAAAACCTGTGCAACCTCAAACCCGACTAACTAAATCTCCAAAACCTATCCTAGTTGATGGGGAACTCGAGTTTGAAGTCAAAAGCATTCTGGACTCCAAGATCTCCAAATCTAAACTATTTTACCTAATTGACTGGAAAGGCTACGGCCCCCAAGAGAGATCCTGGGAACCTGCTGAATATGTGCACGCTCCTCGCCTAATCAAAAGATTTCACCGAGCATTTCCTGACAAGCCAAAACCCCCGGAGAAGCCCGGTTTGGGAGGGGCCTTGAGGGGGGGTACTGTCATGATCTCTGCTTCCAAAAAGTCAGGGTTTTCCCAACTCCCTTGGAAGCAGATCCATAACCCAGGTTCCGAGTGCCAACCAGTCCCAATTGGGACCTTTTGGACCCAGTCCTGGCGCCAGTGGCACCAGGCTCATAAATATGCCCAGTCCCAGCGCTGGAAGCGCCGGGCTCATAATGCTTGGGTGGACTTACCTGCAGCAGACCATGCTGCTTACTTGCCTGCCAGTTGAGCCTCTGATCCTCTTCTGTTTGGAACTACTTTTCCTGTTGGGTGGGGCAGGAGCCACTCCCTAGGTTCAGAACACTGGAACTCTTCTGGAAAGCAGGAACTCTTTTCTTACTTAGGCGTGGCTGTGGAAGGAGACACCTAAGCACTACAGGAGGCTATTTAAACCACACCCGATGGATGAATCTTGCTTTGCGTTATTCTGCATCCTCTGCAGCAGAACGCTCATCGTGTCTTCTGCATCTGATCCTGGGCCTAAGGAAAAAGGCTTACCATCCTGAATCCAGTCTTCAGCAACACCTATAAAGACAAGAAAGAACAGGTTAGCATTACGGTCTTCAGTGACAGCTCTTCACTTACCTGGTCCATCGGCTGTCACCAACGCCTCGCGCTGCATTCCGACATCTGAAAGACAAAGGCTTACCTACTCTTCGTGCGCTCCGGAGGTCTTCACTCTGCATTCCGGCATCTGAAAGACAAAAGCTTACCAACTCTTCGCACGCTCCGGAGGCCTTCGGCGCTGCATCCCGCATCTGAAAGACAAAACAAGGTGCGTTTAAAGACATTGGGGAACTTTAATACTCACGTGCCATTACTCCTTTCCACATCTAACCCAGTGGGTATTCCGGCACCCTGCAGCCGCTCCGAACTTGTACCTGCAAAATAAAAAGACAGTTAGAGCGCATCGTGAAGCAGGCAACAAGCGCTTACTTACGTGCTTCCAGGCGCTTCTATTCATCACACGGGCTCCATCTTCAACTCACTTCAGCCCATCATCCACCATCGCCGGAACCCTGCAAAACAAGAGACATCATTACTAAAGACTTTAAAGACATTAGAATTACTCGAAACTTACCGTTCGTGCAGTAAACGACGGACAGCAGTCCTCTGAAGTCAAGAGGCCTGCTCCCCTTATCCAGTGAAGAAACTGGTTACAGCACCCTGCCCTGAGGCAGATGGAGAGCACGGCGTTCACTTACCTAAGACATCTTACCCTTCGAGTCAAACATACAGTGCACAGAGGTCCAGCCCAAAGAGCCAGCCGTGTGTTACACATCACCTTTGAAGATACGGTATACGCCCAGTCAAGACCGGCGCCTCTACGGGAATCAGGTGAGCGTTACAGTTCCTGACTGCAGGTTCAATGACAGTGAATCTGGCGAATTGTAGAATTGGCAGTATCGCAGTAACAGACCATGCACCAGTGTTTTTAGATTTGAAATTGGGAATTTACTACTCACAGATCCTTCTGTTGGAAGATGGATACCTCTATTTTGCAGGATGAGGGTTTGGTGGAAAAAAAATTAGATTAGAAGCAGATCATTTTGTGACATTGAACAGAACTGATGGAATGAGTGTTAAGACTATTTGGGAGGCCTTCAAATGTACTATGAGAGGTCTTTTACTAGGCTTATCTAGTAGTAAGAGGAAATATGCAGAGAATGATAGAATGGATTTGGAGGAACGCATCAAAATATTTACAAGTGACTTGTTACGCGACCCCAGTGATTCTGATAAGAGATTGAAACTTAAAAAACTAAAGAGAGAGTTGGATGACATTTTGACGGCGAAGGCTGAGAAAAACCTGTACAGATTAAAGTGTGAGTATTTTGAACCAGGGGAGAAGTGCGATCGCTGGCTTGCCCATAGACTTCGGCAACAACAAACGGAAGGGGCTATAACCTCTATTAAGGGGAGGGATGGTCTCATAACGTTCAATCCTAGTGAGATTAATAGGACTTTCAAAGAATATTATGTGGAGTTATATCAGAATGAGCTTGGTATCAGTGGTTTAGGTGATACTTTTATGGAAGGCTTGGAGATTCCAAGAATTTCGGAGTCTGAAAAATGACATCTTAACAGAGTGTTGACTACTGAGGAGATTAGGCTTGCAATTGGTAAACTGAATTCAGGCAAAACTCCCGGATCAGACGGATTACCTGCTGAATTTTATAAGATTTTGCCAGAGTCAGCTGTGGTACTTTTAAGGGACATGTTTAATGAGTCTAAAGAATTAGGAATGTTGCTGACCTCTACCAATCATGCAACTATATCCGTTTTTTTTTTTAAAAGACAAAGAGAGTAGTTTGATATCTAGCTATCGCCCGATAAACTTGTTAAATACGGACAACAAAATATTGGCGAAATTATTAGCTGTTCGTATAGAAAAATTACTTGAAAAACTGGTATGCACTGATCAATCTGGTTTTGTTCATGGATGCAGGACTTCTAGTAATGTTAGAAATCTATTATTGTTCATGTTGCAGGCCCGAGATTCAATGGAAGATGTCGCAGTGTTCACACTAGATGCTGAAAAAGCATTTGATCGGATTAACTGGCAGTATCTGTTTTCTGTCTTGCGTGCTATGAACTTAGGTGAGGAATACATATCGTGGATTGCCCTGTTGTATGCGTGTCCAACGACCATTGTCAAAACGAATGGACAATTGACGACTTCTATTCAGCTACAATGGGGTACATGGCAGGTGTGCCCGCTATCACCATTGTTCTTTGTTTTGGCTATTGAGCCACTAGCGATTTCCTTAAGGTATAATGCTGGGATACGAGGACTGAAGTTCCGGGGTGCTGAACAAAAGGTATGGTTGTATGCGGACGATTTGCTGGTGGTATTGAAGGATTTGGCTACGTCATTGCCTAATCTGATGAGTCTATTGGACAAGTTTTATGGTGTTGCAGGGTACCAAACTAACTGCTCTAAGTCCGAGGTCTTACCCATTACACGACATTGTGATAAACGTTTGGTATCTGACTGGGGTTTTCAGTGGCGTGCCAAAAAATTGAGATATTTGGGTGTTTGGCTAACCCCTGCGATAGAAGATATGGTGGGGAGAGAACATGAAGGATGTTTGTGTGGACCTGAAAATGAGTGTTCAGAGATGGTCTTTGTTACGATTATCGCTTTGGGGCAAAGTTAACGCTCTGAAGATGACTGCAGTTCCGAAAATTAATTATATATTGGGCATGCTTCCAATGAAAATAAGTCAGTTCTATTGGAAGAAAATTGATGGCTTTCTGCAATCATTTCTTTGGGATGACAAGCCACCAAGACTGCAGTTATGGAAGTTGCAATTGCCCATGGAAAAAGGAGTACTTGGTGTGCTGAATTTTAGAGCTTACCATCTGGCCTTTTCTAGCCGCTTTATTATCCCATTCTTGGAGGAATCACTGGAGGGGTGGGCTGTGGCAGAGGCAATTCTATTGGGTCCACTTCCCCCAAAGGCTATCCTCACGGCCACGCATAGGCACTGTAAAAAAATTCAATTGACTGTGTTCTTGAGGGACACTTGGAATTGTATACATAAAATGCTGGTCTCAGAGGCTTTGAAAACTTCCCATGCTTCTATTTGGTTGAATCCGGGAATAGTTGAGAGGGGTAAACCTTTTTTTTGGCCGGAATGGTCCCTGAGTGGAATAAATTGGATTGGTGATGTTCATAAGGAAGGTAGATGGGTTGAGGAGGAGGAATTATGTTCCAAATTTACTATAGCCGGCAATTCCAGTGGTGATTCCAGGAAATTAAAAAGATGTATAAAAGAGAGGGATGAGCAAGGAGATACTATTGTGGACCTCTTGCTACAGAAAAGTGAACATGGTGGCGGTTCCATTGCCAGCAGAATATACAACCGGATTGTGTCCAATTATAGAAAGAATACAGGCCCAAGAGCAGAGTGGGGCAGGAGGTTAGATTGTGAGATTTCTTCTGAGATGTGGATGGGGATGTGTGCTAACGTTAAACTTTGCTCGATTAACTTAGAAGAACGTTCAAGGCAAATTAAAATCCTCAACAGAGTGTATTGGACCCCGGATGAATTGAAGATGAGAGGTATGTTGGTTTTGGATGACTGCTGGAGCTGTGGAAATGGAGTGGGAAGCTTAGAACATATGATGTGGGACTGTATATGTGTCCGTGGATTGTGGCAAGATGTGTGTAACATATGCCTACGGTTTTTACATCGGGATATTGCTCTAGATTTCAAAACAATGGTCTTGTGACGATCTACTTGAAGATCTTTCAGTCTCTGAGAGAAAGCTTCTATTCAGGGGGGCTTGTGTGTGCAGGAAGATGATACTGAGGAGTTGGAAGTCTCGAACAGCACCAATGGTTGTGGAGTGGATCGAGGAGATGAATTGTCTTGCCAATGTGGAAAGGATAATCTACAGGAAACAAAAGAAGCTTAGCTTGTATGCTAAGATCTGGGATGAGTTTCTAAACATGTCCTAGTTCATTGTTTGTAAATATGTGCTCTATTGTATGCGTGTCTTTATATTGTTTTAATTCCACTGCTTGCTCTTTGCTGTTTTGTCGAAATTACAAATAAATAATAATAAAATCAAAAACTCAAATGTTGTAAAGGTCCCCGACCCTGGCTTCTCTTCTTCTTTGTTTAGGCTCATTTGGTATCTCTCTTTACCAAGTACTGCACTGAGGAAGATGGGTTGTGCTATTTTCTGATTTTGGCCCCCAGATCCTCGTTTCTGTCACTCTTCGGTTCGCCCACTTTGCTTACTCTCTTGCCAGCTACTGATATGAGGAAGATGCCTCACTTCTTAGTTTGAGTCCCAGACCCCTCTCTTTAGGCCAATCATCTGAGAAAGCATTCCTCTGATGCAGGACCCTTCTGCCACCTGCCCCGTGCCCCTACCGGGCCTCCCGAACTTCACTGCAGCTGCCACTGGGATCAGGTAGCTCTCTGGTTCTTCCTTGGATCTGGCGTCTTTAATGCAGCACCAGCGTTCCTTCTCCCTCTGTTTGTCGGCTGTGTGAGAAACCTGAAGGTGTCTCCCTGACTAGTCCCCAGGGATCTGTCATCCAGGTGGCCAGGACAAGGCCATCGCTATTGGATCCAGTTCCTGGGGGTTGACCAGTGAGGGAGGATCACCTGGATGGGGGGCCCTTTGGGGAGTGGAATTAAGACACCGACGGGGATGATGCAGGATCCCCCTTCTTACAACACCTTTTCCCCATCCTACCATATAGTTAGGGTAGTTTTTGAGGCTGGCAGAGCCATGCCAAGGGTCTGCTGACTCCCAGCTCACAGTAGGCCCTAACTCCTTCCCTGGTGCCAAAGATGTCGAGGTCCACAAAAAGGAGCAAGAGATATGGTGGTTTATTATGCAAAATGCACAGGGGTCATGTGCTCAGAGCCATACAGGCACATCTCATCGCAATCTGTCTTGCAGGCCAGTTTTGTTTGTTTGTGATGACATAACCTCCGTCACTCAGCAGATTCCTTCCCCAAAACCTAACAGGGTCCAGGATTGGCTCCTGAGTAGTAGTTCCAGTATAGGAACCTATAGAGGGGAATTGTTATTGGACGTTACTGTGTCAGGTGGTGTACTTGTATCATCTCTGAAAGTTGCTACTTCGAAGTTGTTACATTAGGTGAGCTATTTGATTGGTCACTAGCCCCTGCCATCTGCCCCCAAACACCAGGGTCCTGATTTGTCAGGCTACGTGCCCCCAAGCCTGGGACTAACTCTGTTCCCAGCCCGCGAGGCACCTGTTCTCGTTACATTTATACTATGTGTCCGCAATGTGCAACTATGTTTCTGTGATCATACAAAGTATGTAATATAACAAATGCCATGAGAGTGTTACATTTCCACCGTACATGGTAGCCGGAGAGTAACAAATACTTTTGCAAAGAAGCCGCTGTCTAGCCGTGGGACGGCTGCTTGTTCCCAGCCTCTGAGCCTTAGCCCGATACCAGTTCGGCCGAGTCACGTGGTAGGAGACCATCTCTTTGGCCCTAATTACTTCGAATCAGCTTGTACTTTCCAAGGAATATTCTTTGCTGCAGCTGGTGTCACCTTGGTTCTTGTATCTGGAATGTCACTTGCAACATTGTGGCCTTGGCTGCTGTTGCTCTTGCCATGGCTATTCTGCTTGCACAACGTCTTGCGGGTTGAGATCTTCATGAGACGATCATGGCCTACTATATTTCCCTAAGGCCTGCATGGCCCTCCAACAAGTGTTTTCCATAGTGTCCATAGGTTAGTGTATTTTGTGGTTGGCCAGGTCCCTTGGGTGCTGCTGTCCTTCCATAGAGTTAATTGCATGTAAGTGTCTGCAAGCATATGCACAAGCTCTTCTTGCTTCTTGCGTTTCTGCATGACTGTAGTGAGCCTAAGTGGCAAAATAATAAACTTATAGACGGTATGGATATGTCAACGTCCTCTAACTCATAGGGCTGTAGGTGTGTGCTCTTCGTGTAGGTTGGTGTGTGGGGGTCCCAAATGTGCGGACTGCACGCATGCTTCCTTTCTAATACAGCTATGTTGTCGTGATCTCTCTAACGACTTGGGGCATGGCTTTTTTTGGGTGGATGCCTCTAGTCAAGTCTGTCCATACTGTTGTTTTCAGCTCTGTCCAGTGCCTCCTTGTCCACTTTAGGCAGAGTTCGCATTGTGGCAGGAGCATGTGGTCGGCCGGTAGGGTACCTTTCGCAGTATTTGTCCATGGCTGGAGCAGTAGGGATTGGCATGAGCTAATAGGATCAGCGGCCATGTTGTTGCTGTTGCTTCCGGTTAGAGGGTCATCTGGGACTGAGGATCTGTTCGGATTTTCCCTCTTCAATATAGAATACTCAGACACTCCACCCCCCTTTTTCTAACACGGCCACTTTTGCACACCACGAAAGACAACGGATAAACACCAAAGCCAATTACCTGACATGTCCCAACACAAGGGACAGGCACTTGATCAGAATCAAAACACCTGATGGCCCTTTCCCTTCCTCACAGGGATAAAAGGTGGAGCACGAGAGCGCAATACGAGCAAGGCAGACCGCACGATGGTAGAACTAACTCAGCATGGCAGTTCAAGAGGAAGAGAAAGACGGTGCGAACCGAGAGGGTGACAGGGAGAGAAGCAACCTTGCCCTTTCCTACCAAGGCCCGGGAAACCTCCACGGATTAAATCGTAAGAGTGCAAACAATAGCCAGGGTGTGTTGCAGCAGATGTCAATGGTACACGGGACTCTCCTCTGCTGATAACCACGCTGAGAATAGACTCCTGCCACTGTTGTATCGGCCTTGCCTGAGACAATAAAAGCCAAGCGGTTCATCACAGCTGGTAAATCGAAGGGAGAGCCGATAACAAACCGAACTGTGTTGTACGAAAAGTAGCAAACGGTTAATGTAAGAAAGTACAAAGAACTGTTAATACGAGAGGGGAAAAACAGCTGCAGAGACACCACGTGGGTGCTCACTCGGGAAACTCTGGATGTTTACCTTATTGTTGAAACTACCGTTACCAGAAGGCCTTGGGAAAGGCGAGAAAGGGGTCAAAGTGGTCATACAGGGGTCTAGTAAAATCCTCTGTACAGTCGAAAGTCTTTGACCGGCAGATGATTGTGTAGCTAAGGCAAGCTAAACCCGCATCATAAGAACTGTTCAAGGAGTTGTGTGATTGACAAAGTTGCCAAGAGTGAACCCGACGGACGGATGCCGATGAAGAGGGGGCGAAGCCAAAAGTCCCGATAGTGTGTTGACAAGAGTGAACCCAGCAGAGGAACGTCCGCAGTGAAATGTTTAAAAAGACAATGAGATTCATGAATGTGTCAGATGAGATTGTGTTGAAAGCTGTAGTGAACCCGACAAAGGGAGGCTAACATTCGAGAAGGGTCTGAGCTCGGAAGAGGGGGATCCAACGTTGAAAAGGCATCACCCAACTTGAAAGCAGAAAGTAACTTTTGTTCATTCTTTTTTGAAACACATCAGGTCCTCGGAGGCAAGAGACTTTTTGTAAAAAAGAGACTTAACCACCAAAAGTCCTGATACCTGAGAGCAGAACTGTAGTCTTATGCTGGGAAAACTAGAGCGTGTTCTGTGGTCTTGTCCCGTGCTCAAACCGTAGGGAAGAGAGACGAGACTACCGCATCCAGACTTATTGTTTGTGAACACTTCTTTCTTTCCTGTGAATCCTATCCCACGCTCTCTGTTTGTATTTGGCTTAAGTATTGGCAATAGGTTTTTCTTAGTATAGGCCCTTTTATTTGACAAGACACCACTAAGACTGCCTTATTATTATTTGATGGTCATAGCTTGCTCCCATCCTAGACTTAGGTTTAAATTAGGCATTTTTCCAACCCACATATACAGTTTAATTAACAACCTTGAGCTGTGATCACTTGTGTCTCCATGCAGCACCAACACAGGCAGCGGCGAGGGTCATCAGGTAGCATAGTGCTGGCAGAGCAGTGAATTGTCAGGCAGCCAGCCCGAACCGGAGCAGCAACACCAGCTCAAGGCCCGCAAAAGCACCAGCACAATTCTATGTGATTACAGAAAACCCACAACAGAGAATGGTTTTTCAGCGAAAACGATAACAATGAAAAAATCCACCAAACCCCTATTTCTCTATGTGCTTAAACCAACCCCACCCCCATTCCCACAAAGTGTACCCCCTTACCTCACCCCATCTCTATTTTTTTTAAATGTCAATATTTTTCTTCTCTGTTTCTGTTTCTCTGCTAAAGCATTTTCTGTAATTATGTTCTCTTTTATCACTGGATACCGACCAGCACTCGTTCCATGCTTGCCTCTTCCACCATCAAGACATGCTATGTTGAGGTGAGGTGATCTGATTGGTCTGTGGCTGTAGATGATCATCAACTGTGCACAAGCATATTTTCTGGAAAGTGCCCAAAACCTACCATGAACACGAGCACAGACTATGCTAACCAATGAGATGTCCCTATATATATATATACCTTATTTTTTTCTTTTATGGTGGCACTTAAAATTGCCTAGTATGGATGCTCTCCATTTTACATGCTTCAAATCCCAATGAACCACTTTTGTGGATATAACTTAACGGGGAAGTTCTCTCAGGACTTGCATTGGGCCAATGGATAGGGCCCGTCATTTCTGAGCATATATCGATCAGAAACTCTTCTCCAATGCATCTTACCTTCAATTTTCAGACATTTACACACGTGAAACTCATGGGTCGGAAACCGCCATTTTGTGATAATGTATCCGTTGATCTATTGCTCTACATTCAAGTGCCCATGCAGCAGTAAATCAGATCACCTGCCCCTCAAGTTGACATTGACATATTAAATCGATATGCCACGCCTCTTCCCATGACGTTGGTGTACAGCATAGCCAAACATACCCTATCATCAAAAATGTCATCATGTTACCTAACTCAAAACCCAGAAGATCAACACACACATACACACAGTAAAAGTGTACTCTCTTTTCGCAAATAAAGAGAAAACCATGCACACTTTTCAGTAGATACTCATAGTCAGGAATTTACCAAGTTGTTATATTTGTTAATTCAATGGAAAAAGTGTAATACATCCAACAAAACATTCAAGCTGTTGGTGCACCCAATCAGTTGAAGAACAATGTTTACTACAAGCCATAGTTGAATTTTTAGGTCAGCTGTCACATTCGATGCAATCTTTCTGATTCTAATTATCGATGGACAATACTTGAAATATGAAAGTCAATGTTCCTTGGAGCAAAATATAATTCAATTGTGTTCCATCATCTATTTTCTATTGAAGCAGATTGCATTCCGTTTGTGAGAAAAAAGCTTTTATTACACATCGACAACCAAATCGTTGCAATCCACATGTCTTCATTGCTGGAAGGCTGGCATATTTGTGCAGATGACGGGCACTACAAATCGGCAAACTCGGGCTGCATGATCATCCCAGAATATGGATATGACTGTTTCATTTGTGACTGCTGTGCTCCAGTTCTGGGTGAAGAACCCATTTACCTGCAGATGGTTGCCATGACACACGCACATCCGGGCTGGGTGTGTCGGGCCTGTGAGGAGAGACATCCTGTCAAGAAGGAGGCTGCAGAGGACGGCTCTCCATGTAGGCCAGGATGCCTGCAAATGTCTAAGAGAGACTGTGAGGGCGAGCCACGGGAGGGTCACAGCTGTTGGTGCCTCCTTGGTCGGAGGCCCGCAGCTGGAGCTGCGGGGCACAGAAGAGATCCCAGTGCTGCAAGCTACCGGCAGCATCCGCGAGTGTCGAGCAGAGCTGCTGGCAACCCACAGAGAGGTTTCCAAAGTGCCAGTGCTGCTCAGAATGCTACGGAGATGTGAACACACAGCAGAGAGCAAGGCCAGAAGATGCCCAGAGGAGCCGTCAGGGACCAGTGATTGAATAAAAGGGAACACACATACCGTGGCGCTCCTGGGGCAACCGCAGGGCAAATGTGATTGCTGGGTGAACGAGAATAGACATGTAATACAAAGGGAACCCAAAGAGAGGGGTTATACGAACAAGTTGAAATATAAGAGAAAGCCTTGTGAATTAAGAATTATTGAATACCGAACTAAAGGAACGCTTTGGTAAGCTTATGAATGGAAAGCATGCATGTGTGAAACACATGTAATAAATACTGAAAGGCAATGAATGAATGCTATGAAATAAAGCGAGAAGCAAGTTATGAACATTATTGAAGAGTGTGAAAGTAATGTGGTGAAGGAAAGGAGGCACCACAGTGTGAAAAGAACACATTGTGGCAAAGCCAAGAGACTAACAAAGAGAAGCCAAAGTGAAGGTGGATCAAGACACGGGGCAGTGCCAGAGAAACCTGTGTGGGCAAGAAAGCCTAGGGTTCTCCGTTGCATGACCTGTAATGGGTGGACCTTGTGGTCTGACCACTGCTCCTAGACCGAGGATTCCCTGTCTGTGAAAGCAAAGGAACGATACAGATACGTATGAAAGAGATTGCTGACGTGAAAGCAGACGAGACCAATCTGTGCATACTATTAAGTAATCAGAAGGCGCGTAAAGATGGCCTGGAACTGGTTCTGAGTATTAAGAGACTAAAGGGAAGTGCGAGTAGGGAAGCTGGTGTCTCAGGGAAGGGAAACCTAAGACCTTGTGAACTTTGTTGTTGCCTTGAGGAGGGGAACCCGAGGCCTTGTTGGAACTGTGTTATCTTCTTGGGGAAGGGGAATTGAAAAATACCACCTTAGCATAGAGCAAGTTAGGCTTTACACCATCCTGACATTTAAGTTAATACAAGTATTTTATTTGAACTTTGAATCCGTTGCCTGTGTCTTGCTTCATGATGCCGATGCCGTCACACTGTGTAAAATGAAGCTTGTCCTCGTTCAACAGCTCTTACGAATAGAAACTTGATTTTCATCCGTTCAGTTTCTTTGAATTGCATCTTATCTTTTCTTTGATATTACTTGCTAGATTTTATCCTATCAGTTTTTACGACGAGGGATTCAGGGACAAATTACAAAGCATCTCTGTATTGTGGGCTCAAATAAGGGCAAGCTAGGTCTCGTTTTTTGGCTTTAACGCACAATGAAAAATGTTCTGTTCCTATTTCAATATTAAGCTATAGAGGATAAATACGAAAATATGTTTACCCTTCATAAACAAATAGGCCCTCATTACAAGTTTGCCGATACGCAGCCACCGGCAAACTGATTTACCATTTACATCGCATGATATCCCAGAATTTCCAGGATATTATAGGTTTGCGGAAAGGGCGGTCTTTCCCCATTCCATGGAGTCCCATTCCATGGAGGGGCAGTTCTTTGCCAGTGGGGGCCTGATTTACCTCCAGCTCTTGAGTGGGAGTAAATCAGGTAACCCCCACGGCAAACCTGTAGTTTGGCAGTGCAGTAAACGTGCTGGTAATGGATGTCCCTAGCTAGCAAACTAAAGTAAAGAAAGACGATCTAGTGTTCAAAAGTCTCTGACCCTCACACTAATACATACAACTAAATAACACATGGAATATTTGGTTGTTTTCAATTCAACACAATAGAATATGAGTGCAAACCTATAGATTTTTTCAGTACTACTTGTGACCAGGGTTGGATTCACTTCCCCTGAATCAATGCAGGAATACTATTGAAAATGTTCTGATTCAACAAAGTTCTGTTCAGTTCAACACAAAAGATCTTTTCATTCAAAAGAAACCTTCCACTTGTTAGAGTAAATGTCTCTTTCATAAACACCTGTTGCACAAATCACAGCAATGGGTGTCTTTCCCAATATCCTTCTTGGTGAAGGAGAAATGTCTTTGTCTCAAAACATAAGTTGATAAATCAAAGCAATTATCAGCATATCACATTCCCTCTTCAAATGAAATACTTTTATAAGGATAGGACAGCTAATACTTCTGGTAATGCCACACTTCTTCTTTTCATTATAGCACTTTGCCACAAAACCACATCATCTTTCCTGGTCTGCTCACCTGCCGGGTCCAATTACTATTGGTCCCTTCCCTGGTTTACTCACCTGCCAGGACCTGCCAGAAATCCTACAGCTACACTCATGCCTTGTGGCAATATTGCTTCCAGGATTCTCTACATGTGAGAAATATGAGGGCATACTTGCTTCTTCCCCAAGATATCCTCCTCCTAGGTGGCCAGGGAAAGACTGTAGCTACCGGCTCCTGACCCTGGGGTGGATATGCGAGGGAGGACTACCTGGGTGGAGGAGACTTGGGGAGAGGAGATGAGTCTGCCATACCGCAGGCCTTTGTAGGTTATTGTCAGTTCCTTCCCTATTTCTCACATAAATCATACCCCAGTTAGGTACTGGGACCAGGAAGAGACAAACCAGAGTAATACATCTTCTTTTTATTGACTCACACAAGTACACAACCAGTTAGGGACTGGAATGAGGATAAGGCAAGCAAGAGCAATGCAGAACTCCTAAGCTGGCAGTGAGCTGTCTAGTCCTTTTTGGACCAATCAAACTGGAAGGAGGTTTAAAAGTAGCAAGAACAGGGAAAATGGTGTCGGCTGTGGAAGTGGATGTACAGACTGCTGGAGAAGCGCATACGTCTCCTGGAAGGCGGTGTGGCAGACGTAGTGCTTGAGAACCCCGGTTAGATGCTGAGTGTATGCAGCGGGAAGCAAGGCTTGAAGCTGGAGCTCTGTGGCGACTACGGAAAGGGAGCCAGCGTGATCAAGCAAAGCTTTGGAGTAAGGCCCGAGCTGCAAAGGAAGCAACGGTGGCAGGGGCGAAGCCACAGAGAGCCGTTGTGGAGACAGAGTGTGGCACTGCATGAGAGAGAGAGCTCATTCGGCTGTGAGCCTCGCTGTATCGCCGTAAGCACCGAGCGATGAGTCAACCTAGGAAGGGGGACACCGGGATCACACGCGAGCATGTCAGACCTGTAGGCACTGTAATGAACACCAAGATCTGTCAGGCTCAAACAATCCCGTGGGTAACATATGGGCTGAGTTGTGGGGTGCTAATGATTGTGTACCTCCATTTAAATAGCTGAAAAGAGATTTCTGAAATAGTTGCTTGGTTTACCCTTAAGTGCCCCTTCCACATCAGTGCCATGTGTATTTGGTCTTCTAGAGATCTGATATGCCATTACGATACAGCCAGTGTTATACTGGGTGCAGATCTGGAACAACAACGTTTTATGTCTGTTTAGGGAAGGTTTGGAGGAGCTTCTATCATTACCAGGCCGTAGGAAGATTCTATGGTTTAGGCATGTGTTAAGACGGATTTCTGAACTCTGTCCTGGTGGCGCAGAAGTTCAGAAGGCCAACCTAATTACTTGGAACAGGGTAACCTCTGGACAAGCCAGACCAATCAAGGTAGCGATCGCGGCGGTCAAGACTAGGTCTCAAGAGGGGTGAGGGTGACTGAAAGCCCACAGTGAGCACACAAAGCAAGAGCGCGTACAAACTACTCCAAACAGTTGTTTATATCAAAAATAGATACACATTTATTATAAGGCCTTGAAACTAATAACCACAGTAAAAGCAGCAATATACAACGATATTAAACCAACACATACACTATCCACCCAATATATATACAGAATACACAGTTTCACAGCATTAGCAGCACGAAATATGTTATCCACCTGCAGGGGAAGGAAAACAGGCAGTGCGAACCAATGCGTGTGATATGTCCGCCTTCTGAGGCCCCTAACTAGATGGTAGTCCAATCCCTACGAAGAGTGGAGCCTAGCGCTCAAAAGTACCTGCACACGCCGGTGCCAATGGGCAGAAGGTGAAGCTCTTCGGAGGACGTTGGACAGCTCTGTAGGGTGCCCTAATGAAGGAGAACACGGTCCGCGACTCTAGCGCAGCCTCCACTGTGAGGCAGAAGCAGGGCGCGAGTACGGACAAGGGGTGCTGTATTTACAGCGGGGAAAAGCAAGGGGCACTGCAGGAGGGCGACCAGATCCTAGCTAATCTACTCACCGGTCCCCGAAGCAAGCAGGCCCGAGCTTCTCCTCGATAGATGCAGCTTCTGGCAGGTTCTGAAGAGCAGGGAACGTCTCGTCGTCGTGCAGAGTAAAAAGACGTCCCGATCGAAGAAACAAGCACAGTTTTGTCGCCACAGCAGGGCAACGGAACGGCCGGGTGTATTCAAGCCAAACGAGCACGGTTCACCTCTAGCTTAGGGTTGCTAAGCAAACGAAGCGTGTGAGCGTGCCCCGGACTCAGAATACCACCCAACCTGTCGGCGATTACAGAGCAGGACTCCTTAGTAAGCTGGTCAGTCAACTGAATGGCCCAGAGACACTTCCGAAGGCTTACGGCAGGAGTTGATGAAGGTGCCGGGAATAGCTGGTCCTGCTATTCCAATAGGTCGAAGCGCCAGTACAGGCCTTCTTGTTCGATCTTAGGTGGAAAGGGCTTCACCGGACGACAGCAATGAGGAGCAGAAGTTCTTCAGGGGGTCACCAGCGATTCCTCGGTCCAGCCTTGTGTTCGCAGGATACTTGGCTCCTGTATCCCTGGGTTCGTAAGAACTCAGGAGATCGACATGGTAGTGGTGTTTCCAGCTCCCTCTTATCCACGGTTCCCTTCGCGCCAAAACGGAGGGGAGCCAATGGGAGATCCGCTCATCAACACACATACCATACGTGGACCAATCACGGACCACAGTGGTCCCAGGCATTCACACCACCCTAGACTCTCTGGCACCCAGGATGTGTATTGGGACCAGACAGCCCAGCCCACATCCTGGGGGCACTCAAACGACATGTAGAAGCCCGCGAAAGCAACCGTGTTTCGCGGGAAACTACCTGCCCAAATAAGGAAGGCCCCGGGTCGCCTGACCCGGGGGAAGGTAAAGGGAGCAAGACGGACAGTGGACGAGACAAAGGAGCCTCGTGGTCCGGCCATTTTGGGTAGCCGGGCCACCCTTTTGTGTTCGCGGCAAAAAGGTGCTCAGAACGGCAAAAGGAGCTCAAAATAAACCAAATGATCGCTGCCACCAGCCCAGTCCCTGAATGACTTGCACCGATCCAAAAACCATCCTACAAGAGTGTCTAGGGTCTGTAGAAGGCTAGAGACCCAAGAGAGCTGTAACTTAGCTTACAGTGCCCTCTTGTGTCGTGTTGCACTAAAATGGCGACACGATAAAAGAAACTACGGGAAACAGCGTTCCCCGGTACTGACTGTCTTAAGGGCATGTCAGTTTCCCCGTAAGAAAGGAGCGAAAGCCCAGAGGAGTACGGCAGAAGGCTGCACTTCTCTGGCAAAGTCAAGGAAACAGGTTGAAAACAATAGCAAAAAGTTTAGGGGTTGCCACATGGAAGGAAAGTTCCCTACAATAACGAAATCTTTCCTAACACTCGCCCCTCCCAGACTATGGACAGGGGGAACTAATCCACCCCTGGATGAGTCTCTTGTTCAGGTCGGTAAAACATTCTGGACAACCCATCAGCATTGCTATGTTGGACACCTGGCCTATGCTCAATAGTGAAGTCGAAGCCTTGTAGACTTATGGACCACCTAAGCAACTTTGGATTCTCCCCCTTCATGTTCATTAGCCACTTTAACGGCTTATGGTCAGTCTGCACAGTGAAGTGGGTCCCATAGAGGTAGGGCCGCAGCTTCCTTAGGGCCCACACAACAGAGAAACATTCTTTCTCTACCGTGGACCATCTGAGCTCTCTGTCCTTAAGCTGGCGACTAATAAAACCGATAGGGTGTTCCTTACCCTTCTCATCTACTTGTGATAGTACAGCTCCTATCCCAGTGTCAGAGGCATCCGTCTGCACGATAAAAGGTCTTTGATAATCAGGGGCCCTGAGCACAGGGGCCTGGCACAAGGAGTCTTTCAAGCCATTGAAGGCCTTCTCACACTCGTCAGTCCAAGTTACCTTCTTGGGTTTCTTCGGAGTTGTGAGGGCAGTCAGAGGAGCAGCTATGGTGCCATAGTCTGCCACAAAATTGCGGTAATACCCCGTGAGTCCTAAAAAGGCTCTCACTTGGGTTTGCGTAGTGGGGGTAGGCCAGTCTTGTACTGCTTGTACCTTACTGGATAGAGGCTGTCTCCTCCCTCCACCTACTTCATGTCCAAGGCAAACCACTGAGCCTTGTCCATTTTGGTGAGGGGCCACTCGGACACCCTCAAAAGAGCTTTCTGAAGGACTGCTTTGGAACAGGTCAGGGAGAGGTTCAGACTCCTCTTCCTCAACGTCTGAAGCCAATAGCAGTGCTGCGATTTCGCCGCTTGGGACGAAAGCCTTCAGCCTATTCACGTGAAACACTTTTAGAGCCTGTCCAGGCCTTCCAGGGTCCACTGAATAGCTAACCTCACCCAGGGGCTCCACCACTGGGTAAGGGCCTGACCATTTGTCCTGTAAAGCCCGAGGCCTTATGGGATTCACGATCAGGACTTGCTGGCCATGTGTAAAGTTGATGAGGGAAGCTTTCTGGTCGTACCAATGTTTCACCAGCGCTTGCCCTGCCTTCAATTTAGCACTAGCCAAGCCCATCAGAAGTACCATCCGTTTTCTGAGCCCTAGCACATAATCAACTACATTGGTAGTAACAGGGGGAGTGGGCATCTCCCATCCCTCCTTGACGATGGCTAAGGGTCCCCGTACGGGATGACCGAACAGAAGTTCGAAGGGGCTGAAGCCAACACCCTCCTGTGGTACCTCTCGGTAGGCAAACAGTAAGCATGAAACAAGAAGATCCCACTTTCTTCTCTGAGGCTCCTCCAGAGCCCCAATCATGCTCGTTAGCGTCCTGTTGAAACGCCCCCCCAGACCATCGGTCTGGGGGCGGTATGCAGAAGAGAACCTGTAGGTGACCCCACATTCTTTCCACATAGCCTGCCTATACTTCGACATAAAGTTGCTGCCATGATCCGACACAACTTCTTTAGGGAAGCCAACCCTAGTAAACATGCCGAGTAAAGCTTCTGCAACTGGCTTGGCAGTTACAGTTGTAAATGGGACGGCCTCAGGATACCTGGTTGCATGGTCGACCAGCACCAGGATAAACCTATTGCCTGAGGATGTTTGCGGGTCAAGGGGACCAACCATGTCGATCCCTACCCTTTCAAATGGTACCCCCACAACTGGGAGCGGTACCAACGGAGCTTGGATTGTCGCGCCAACCTTACCAGACAACTGGCAGGCGGCACAACTCCTGCAGTGACTTTCTACTTGCACCCCCATCTTGGGCCAGTAGAAGTGCATAGATAACCTTTGCTTGGTCCTCTTCATTCCAAGGTGACCAGCAAGGGGAACTTCATGCGCCAACTGCAGGAGGAAGGGTCTAACAGAAAGGGGAACCACCAACCTCCTATGGTCTCCTTCTGTAGACTCTGTGGGCTCACTGTACAGGAGTCCACCTTCCCAATAAATCCGATGCTTCCCAGGAGGTTCACCCTCAAGCTGGGAGCAGGCCTGTCTCCTTAGGCCTTCCAGAGATGGGCACTCACGTTGGCCCTTACTGAAGTCGTCCCTATCAGGACCTCCTTCAACTAACAAGTCTTTTAGTTCAGGATGGTCGTTGGGGTCGAACACTTCAGGCATCGCCACCTCCTCGTCAGGCTCGGGCGATTGACCAACTCCCTCCACCGCAGTGGTAGGCGAGCTCGGGGGAATATTCTCTTTCCCCCGTCGGGACTTGTTGACTCCTTTCGCCTTGGGTTTCCCCTTCGGCTGGGGCGGCGTATTGGACTTGGCCAATGCTGCCCGTTCTTGAGACCGTGTGTAGGGTCTTTCGGCAGTGTCTCCTACGAGCCCTAGAGCTCTGAGATCATTGCCCAACAAGACCTTTCCCGGGACGTTTCTCTGAATGCTCACTGGAATCCTAACTGCTGTACCATTTAAAGTTAGATTAACAGGGATCACGGGAAACATACGGAGGGGGCCGTCAGCCAACTTAGTGGGCATCAGAGTAGCTCTGGCAACTTCCTCTGAGTCTACCAAGGTAGAATCCACTACAGTTCGACTGCACCCACTATCCCTAAGAGC
Source organism: Ambystoma mexicanum (assembly GCF_040938575.1). Lineage (NCBI taxonomy): Eukaryota > Metazoa > Chordata > Amphibia > Caudata > Ambystomatidae > Ambystoma > Ambystoma mexicanum. The sequence goes on along the minus strand of NC_090936.1, from coordinate 37,675,731 downwards.
TGGAGTATCCACTCCATTGATCAGCACACTGTCTTTAAAGTAGTGCTTGGTATTATCCGGAATCCTAGCATACGCCTCTGCGACTTTAGGCTCCCAGGAACCCAGGGACACTAAAACTACCTCAGCCTCTATTCCGCTGGGAAATGAGTCTGAGGAGAAGGATGCTCCTGTAATCTCATCTTCCTCGTAGGAGGAGAAGGCCAGATTAGCGGAGTGGACCCCCAAAGGTCTAACCTTACAACGGGGATCCCCCTTCACATGGTCAGTTGCTCCACAAGAAAAACAAGCCCCATTGGGTCTGTTTACGTAGGGAGGCTTATTATAACCAGAGTTCTGTTTCGGAGGCGAACCTCCACTACCCTGTGAGTTCTCGGATGGCTTACCCTTATTTTTCTTTTTGTGGCCCTTATGGGAAGAAGATTTAGCAGATTCCCCACCCTCCATATCTTTGGACTTTTTCCCTTCCTCCTGCTTACCAGGATGAGTTTTGTCCTTATGGGACACTCGATGTGACACCCATAAGTCTGCTGCAATGGCCAGCTTCTTAGGATCTATCTCCTTCGAATCGGCCAAATGCTGCTTAAGCTCCGGGGAAGAAGAAGCAAAAATGTGTTCCAGCATGACCAGATTGATCATGCCTTCGAAGGTAGAAACCTTATAACCTTCAACCCAGCCAGTCAAGTTTTTCAGGGACTCAGCTACATACGACACCCAAGTACCACCTTCCTTTTTCTTATACTCTCTAAACCTTTTCAAATATTGGGTCGGAGTCTTCCCAAACTTTAAAATGAGAGTCTGCTTCAACATTGCAAAATCAGCGCGCTCAGCCTTCGACATTTCCATAATGGCACTGCAACCAGAATGGGGCAGTCTGCTGAGTAACCATGCAATCTTATCCGCATTATCAACCTCTTGAACCTCGCATGCATACTCAAACGCATTTAACCAGTCCATAATGTCATTTCGTTCCTCATACACACTGAGCAGATCTTTTGGAAACCGTGGATGAGAGGAAGCCCCAGAACCATGTCCAGGACCCTTGGACCCATTTGCGAACTGAAGCTTGGCCAGTTCCAACTGGTGATCCCTGTCTTTTTGTTTTTCTGCCTGGTCGATTTTCAGTTTGGCTATGCTGAATTCAAGCTCCTGCTGCCTAAACCGCAGCTCTTGCTTCTTGAATTCAAGCATAGCCTCCCCATCAACACTGGCAGAGGAAACGTTAGACATTACATCCTCCCTGTCCTCGTGGTCGTGATGGATCAGTGCAGCGGCAGAACCGTCGGTTCTGCCAGTGAGAGCAGCCCCACCACCTTCTGCACTGTCCTCGGAAGTTATAGCGTCAAGCTGCGCTTCTTGCCACGCCACGATTCTCTGGATCATTTCCAATTTAGTGCCTTGAGAGGAAACCCCTCTCTCCGCACACATCTTCTTCAATGTTTCAGATTTCGAAGCATTTAAGGTTAATAAAGTATTCGTTTCCATACTGTTGATAGGACTATGGCCTTTTTAACGTTATATTCAATACTTTACTGCGTGTCCTGGTTGGAATAACCTGAAAACGCCTTAGCTCGTGCGCAACACTGGATACCTTCAGTCGTATCCCACCGCTGTACACCAATTTGTTAAGACGGATTTCTGAACTCTGTCCTGGTGGCGCAGAAGTTCAGAAGGCCAACCTAATTACTTGGAACAGGGTAACCTCTGGACAAGCCAGACCAATCAAGGTAGCGATCGCGGCGGTCAAGACTAGGTCTCAAGAGGGGTGAGGGTGACTGAAAGCCCACAGTGAGCACACAAAGCAAGAGCGCGTACAAACTACTCCAAACAGTTGTTTATATCAAAAAAAGATACACATTTATTATAAGGCCTTGAAACTAATAACCACAGTAAAAGCAGCAATATACAACGATATTAAACCAACACATACACTATCCACCCAATATATATACAGAATACACAGTTTCACAGCATTAGCAGCACGAAATATGTTATCCACCTGCAGGGGAAGGAAAACAGGCAGTGCGAACCAATGCGTGTGATATGTCCGCCTTCTGAGGCCCCTAACTAGATGGTAGTCCAATCCCTACGAAGAGTGGAGCCTAGCGCTCAAAAGTACCTGCACACGCCGGTGCCAATGGGCAGAAGGTGAAGCTCTTCGGAGGACGTTGGACAGCTCTGTAGGGTGCCCTAATGAAGGAGAACACGGTCCGCGACTCTAGCGCAGCCTCCACTGTGAGGCAGAAGCAGGGCGCGAGTACGGACAAGGGGTGCTGTATTTACAGCGGGGAAAAGCAAGGGGCACTGCAGGAGGGCGACCAGATCCTAGCTAATCTACTCACCGGTCCCCGAAGCAAGCAGGCCCGAGCTTCTCCTCGATAGATGCAGCTTCTGGCAGGTTCTGAAGAGCAGGGAACGTCTCGTCGTCGTGCAGAGTAAAAAGACGTCCCGATCGAAGAAACAAGCACAGTTTTGTCGCCACAGCAGGGCAACGGAACGGCCGGGTGTATTCAAGCCAAACGAGCACCGTTCACCTCTAGCTTAGGGTTGCTAAGCAAACGAAGCGTGTGAGCGTGCCCCGGACTCAGAATACCACCCAACCTGTCGGCGATTACAGAGCAGGACTCCTTAGTAAGCTGGTCAGTCAACTGAATGGCCCAGAGACACTTCCGAAGGCTTACGGCAGGAGTTGATGAAGGTGCCGGGAATAGCTGGTCCTGCTATTCCAATAGGTCGAAGCGCCAGTACAGGCCTTCTTGTTCGATCTTAGGTGGAAAGGGCTTCACCGGACGACAGCAATGAGGAGCAGAAGTTCTTCAGGGGGTCACCAGCGATTCCTCGGTCCAGCCTTGTGTTCGCAGGATACTTGGCTCCTGTATCCCTGGGTTCGTAAGAACTCAGGAGATCGACATGGTAGTGGTGTTTCCAGCTCCCTCTTATCCACGGTTCCCTTCGCGCCAAAACGGAGGGGAGCCAATGGGAGATCCGCTCATCAACACACATACCATACGTGGACCAATCACGGACCACAGTGGTCCCAGGCATTCACACCACCCTAGACTCTCTGGCACCCAGGATGTGTATTGGGACCAGACAGCCCAGCCCACATCCTGGGGGCACTCAAACGACATGTAGAAGCCCGCGAAAGCAACCGTGTTTCGCGGGAAACTACCTGCCCAAATAAGGAAGGCCCCGGGTCGCCTGACCCGGGGGAAGGTAAAGGGAGCAAGACGGACAGTGGACGAGACAAAGGAGCCTCGTGGTCCGGCCATTTTGGGTAGCCGGGCCACCCTTTTGTGTTCGCGGCAAAAAGGTGCTCAGAACGGCAAAAGGAGCTCAAAATAAACCAAATGATCGCTGCCACCAGCCCAGTCCCTGAATGACTTGCACCGATCCAAAAACCATCCTACAAGAGTGTCTAGGGTCTGTAGAAGGCTAGAGACCCAAGAGAGCTGTAACTTAGCTTACAGTGCCCTCTTGTGTCGTGTTGCACTAAAATGGCGACACGATAAAAGAAACTACGGGAAACAGCGTTCCCCGGTACTGACTGTCTTAAGGGCATGTCAGTTTCCCCGTAAGAAAGGAGCGAAAGCCCAGAGGAGTACGGCAGAAGGCTGCACTTCTCTGGCAAAGTCAAGGAAACAGGTTGAAAACAATAGCAAAAAGTTTAGGGGTTGCCACATGGAAGGAAAGTTCCCTACAATAACGAAATCTTTCCTAACAGCATGTAAGAAACATGCTTTTAACAATGGGTTAGGGGGCCTACGGGGCGACCCCACAAGGTTAGGCAGAGGCTATAAAGCGGTGGTTAAGAATAAATATAGAAAGTGGGCATGGAGCAGGATGATTGATAATTACCTGTTGGGGGAAAAAGGCTAGGACTGACTTAAAGCTCAAGGACGCCTGGGTTCTGGAGGCATATTTGGACCCCCAAATGTCTGTGAAAGTAAAAAGCTGGTTTGCAAAGTTTCTGATTGGGCATACCCTCATTGGCCTATTTTTCCACCAAGTGGAAGAGGGGGCTTGTTCTACAACTTTATATCCTATTTTGTGGCAGGGGGGGTGAAGATGAGGTGCATCTTTTCTTTTTTTGTTGGGTTCCCTGCCAGGCAAGGGTGCGTTGGCTCAACCCGGTTTGGAGTCATCTTGACGCTCCTTCAGTGCCGTCTACCCTCCGAGCTTTCAAATGTGGCACCTCCCCTGTATCTGTGTTAGCAGCTTCATGCTTTTTAAGTTCTATTTCTAATAAGAGAATGGCACTGCTTGGATAAGCTTTTAGTTTGCCTGAGTGCTTGGGAAGGTCGATGGTTAAGGATTTTGTTATCCACTGTCTTAAGATTCAAGATGTTTGTGGTATGATTACTATTGTATTATTTTGTACTGTCCACCTGTTTCGGCAGTTATGCTGAAATAAAGGAAAGAAAGAAAGAATACTGATCCTAATGAAAGCAAGAACCTTTGAATACCGATCTGAACAAACCCAGTTTTTTGGAATCTAACTTTATAAAGGAACTGTGTAACTTGAGAGGGCAAGCATTGGCAAGAGCTGTAAGAACTTGTGAAAGTGAATGGTGGCAAAACAAGCAATGGTAGAGCATCATTACGATGTACAATGAGATTAAATCAGGCACTGTGAAACAGGAGCAACATGCATACTAGGATGAACAGGCAAGTAAGGAGTGTTGGTTGCATGACCTGTAATGCGTGGACCATGTGGTCCGATAACTGCTCATAGACCGAGGACACCTACCTATGGAAAAGCCACTTAAAATACCTGCAAAAAGGACATTTTGTGTGAACTGAAATTAAGGAACTGTCATTTTTCACAATAATTGATTTTTAAATGTTCCCGCGGAACTTCACTGGTGTTGCAGGGAATTGGCGTTTAAGTTAGCGCAATAACTGTCATCCTTCAAAAATAAAGGAAATACATTATTTACACTACAAATATGCTGTATTATGTTGATTTTAATTTCTTGCAATTTAGAAGTCCAGCAACAGTATATTAATACATACATAGACCATTTGGAGTATAAAAGATTCCATGTAATTCATCTAAATAATAGTTTATGGACTGGGTTACTGTCCATGTTGCATGTAGGAAGGTGGATGACGATACCTATGGTTGCATGCATTCCGATTTTTCGACAATGTTATTATTTGTAAACAAATTACCATTTATGTTATTACTCTTACTGGGAAACAATATATCATTAATCCCCAATCATTAACATCATTCTGTAAAATGTCAAAATGTCATGTGTCAAAACCATCAAGGACCACATTGACACCCTGGCTCCTGCTCTGGCTGACTTTTGCAACCACTCCTTTGTCACCGGAGTCTTCCCTTCCCCCCTGAAGCACTCGCTTGTGCACCCTCTTGTTAAGAAACCCTCTGCCAACCCCTCCACCCCGGCTATCGCCCAATCTCCATCACTCCTTTCCTGTGCAAATCCTTGAGAAGCTGGCCATCTCCCAGGTTAAGCATCACACTGAATCGAAGAAGAGTATGTTGCCGAAGTAACAGCATCCTCTATGTATTTATTTATATTTTAAATTATAATGTTAGAAGAGAAGTTTAACAATATAAATTAAATTAAAAAGAGAATAGATAGTGTGGTACGATTCAACCTTCTAATTATTACCAATAATATTAGCTGGTTAGATAGCACAGCGAGTAGAGTGTTTGCTTGGGCATCCGTGCAGAGCCTGCCAACGCAGGTTCGAATCCCGGCAGGGCCAAACTCAGCCTTTAATCCTTCTAAGGTTGATAAATGAGCACTACATAAATGCAAATAATAATAATCTAACAATTATCATTAAAAATTGAACATGATCTTATACATCTTCGGGATAGTCGCAGATACATTTAGAATTGAAACAAACATTACTTGAAAGGGAAGTGATCTTGATGTTGATTCCAGAATAGTTGTTGATGATGAAGCTTGTGCCTTTATTTAATTTATATACACATTACAATGGTCAGTAGAAAATATATATTAGCTATAAAAATAGACAATTTAATACTCTATAAATCAGTTTACGTGCATGTCAGTAGGGCTCACCATTTGGTTATTGGAGGTGTCTGTCGTTTCCTCAGAGGTAACAGTTTGGACCTCCATCAGGGTCTACGTAATGGCAGGCATTGTAATCATTACATTTGAAAAGTAACCAATTTATAGATACTGCTATTCAAGTTTTTGAAAGTCTCGCATTGCAGTGAACTTTTTGTGTATCCCAAAAGTAGGTATTTATTCAAAGACAGTCACATTTTTAATTACATGTGGAAATTGCGACATTATAAAAAAGTTAACAAATATCTGTACCAACATTACCCAGACACTCCAATCCTTTCATCCCATTACTTAGTGGCACACAAGTTCAATACATTGTGTGATTATTCTTTCTAATTATATATACATGTATACACAAATGTGTATATAGAAACATTCATTAATCAATTATGTTCACTAGTCACCTGACTCGGTGTGCATTGAAATTCAGTTGGAACAGCATTGGGTTCATACATATCTTCCAGGAAGTGCATACTGCAGACGCGGAAGTGATTGCCCTCTCACGCCCTCCAAGACATCCTTGGCTCTGCTGCCAATCTCGGATACTGGAAATCCACAATTCCCCAACCATGTTCGTATCAACGATATAACCTTGGGGAAAATGTGCATAACTGTACTAGGAGTCTTATGAGGGCTGATAATAGGGGACCCACATGCAATACGCCATTGTTTTATGCTCAGGAAGATAAAGTTAAAAAAATGACAAAAAGAGAAAATGTATTAAAGTGTGACAGTGATTGATTCACCAATAAAAACCTTGCAAAGACAAAGTGTTTTAGAGTTTGGTAAGTGGACGGTAAACTGCTCTTATCCGCCGGGCTAACCACCGACCTTTATGTTAACGGTCAGTCACACAAAGAAACCGATCACTGGTAATGTGATCATCCATTGTGTCACAGAAAGGAAAGAGGGATGACAAAACATTAGATATTTAAAAAGACACTATTGTGTGATCTAGCACTCAAGATATAATAATACATGGAAAGGTTGATAATGAAGATGTCATTGAGAGATATGAAAAGAAAATGTGGATGAAAATGGAGTACAACGCACTATAAATGTAACAAGCTGAAAACGAGAACACTGTAATAGCCAAGAGTTCAATTATCTGTAATAAGGAAAATGTAGCAAGCGGTGTAATGATGAAACCATAGTAGACTCAAGAGATGTTTCTTGCTAAGTATTCAAATTAGTTTATAAAAACTTTGAAAAGTGGGGGTGTATGTGAATTTGTCGCATGGAGGGACTGCCCCTAAATTTGATTGGTCTTTTTTTGGGGGTGTGATGCAGTATGATTGCATAGCCATCGTTGGGTATGTGTCAAGATTGACGAAGGTGAAGAATTGATGACGTGAAATTTCAAGGAAGAATGTGACCACCTGCAAACGACTATGGCGAGCCCACGGTCCCAAGTGAAAACGCCCATTGATATGGAAGAGGGGTGGATAAGGGTGAAGCTAGAGCAACAGGCCCGGTACCATGTCAATGGTCCCAGAGCTATGTTGATTGCAGGGAGGGGATCTTCCAAGGGGAGCATGGAGACACCTGGTGTGTGGTGGCCATTTGGCCAATGGTCCCATGAGGCCAGACCTCTTTGAGTTTTATATGCTTCTCGGCACCTTGTGCCTTCCCATCCACCCAGCCCCATTGCGAGCGCATGCTCCCACTGAGAACTGCAATTGATACAGGAGGGAGGTGGATATGGATGAAGCAATCGCAATAGACCCGGCACTTTGTCGAAAGACATCGAGACAGGTTGATTGCAGGGAGAGAGTGTTCAAAGGGCAGTATGGAGACACGAGGTCTTAGGTGGCCAATTGTCAATTGCGGCAAGAACACGTTGAGTTGTACATTCACATCCACTCTGTTCAACCTGCTGGCCTAAAACCAAAGACAAATAAAAAGGCATCGAGAAAATGATAACAGTACATTGATAAGGGGGACGTGTTTGGGTCGATTATGATCGAGGGAGTGAGAATGATATTAAAAACATATTGACGACCGTAACAATAATCTTTGTTGATCTTGATGATATAGCAAACTATTTTTATTAGTAAACTGGTGGTGTTGGTGATTAGGGCAATCACTTTCATTCACTTATCATATTTCCTCATTGCTCTTATTTCCTAAGAGTGTCAAAGTGTGATCATTGTCAACATTTAATGAAAGAGTTGTGTATTCCCGTATAGAATGGACTGTAATCGAGAGTGCCTGAAGCCAAGAAGTAACATGTGAAGAAATAACGTGAATAAGAAATCGAATCGCCCTTATAATGCAAGCACGGAGTATTTTTGTATTTTGACTTTGTTGTATGTTACTGTTGAAAATGTGAGAACACTATACATTTTGTAGAGGTTCAGTCCATGGTTTGACACCAAATTGTTCTTTATCAGTGTCCCCGGACTACTGAGGCCAAACCTGCGGGTTGCTGAATAGGGCTTTTTTTAGGGGTGGGGGTTACCAGTACTAATTGAAAAAGCTTGCCATTCTGTCTATGGCCAATCTATACACAAAACAAATAAAAACAAAAATAATGTTCCTTTCTGAGGAACAGCACAAATGCTTTTCTTGCCAACAGTCAGACACCGAGATGCTTCTGTGGAGCTAATGGGAAGACAGTCACAAGTTTGTTTGCGAGTAGACTCCGAGGGAGCCTAAAACAAAAACCCAGTAAATAATTAGCTCTCTCGTGACAGCCTTCTGAGTCACTGTGATACATTAATTGGAGGAAATTAGCATGAATTAAGGCAAATAAGGATAACATGTAATTTATTACTTACTAAGCATGCGAGTGCAGTGAAGGGCCTGGGTTTCCCTCAAGATTGCTTTAACAGCTATAATGTATGCCTTAATTTACTCTGTGGAAAATCCATTTTTTCAGAGTTCATTAGGCAGCAGCATGTTACAGTGCAACTCCCCTGAGCACGCAAGTGCAGCACACTATGCAAATGTGTGCCAGTGAAGGACCCCCATGTAAATAGCAATAATGCCATTGTCATCTTATTGATCAGCCTGCCATGCCCGCCAGGCACATGGATTCTAAGGCACGTTCACCTACTCTGCTTTGGAAGAGGAAATCCCAGAGCAAGGTGTAGTGTTAAAACGTTGTGTGTGTGTGCATGTTTGTGCTGTTTTGATTGTTATCATAGGGTCTTGCTGGTAGGAAAGGACTCATGTAGACACAACTCACCAGAAAATGATGTATTTACAAAATGGATTGATGACATCAAATTCAGGAGATGAATTTGCCAGGTGGTTAACAGGAGACATGGCTGCCTGTCTGTATAAACTTGGACCGCACCAATGGAACATTCAACATGTCAGGGTGAAATATATTCCCAGTGGCTGGCCTTGTCCGAGGAGTTTCTTTGGTCTTGTCCAGGAAGAAGGGTTGGCTTCCCTGAGCAGCCACCTCACCCACTCGGCAGAACAATGGAGGTGTATACTTCACAGGGAGTGCAGGTCCAAAGAGGTAAAACACTTACAAAGAAGGAGAAAAAACCTCCAGTTCGGTATTCCAGGAGTTGAGGATGATGAAAGTCCGGAGCAGGCTGGCAACCTGCGCGCCTTGAGACACTTGTGTATAGGCGCGTTACAAATACCATATCATATCATATCATAACCAGAGGCCAGGAGGACGGGAAACAATGAATATGAGGGGCGAGCAGCAGGGAGAACTGAGGTTGCGTGAAGGAAGAGAAAGGATCCACAGGAAAAGTAAAGGCAAAGCGGAAACAATATGGGGTACCAGAGTAAGGGAGGTCAAGCAAGTGTGTATGAAACTAAGGGATAACATAGAGTTGTGCCGCACTGCTTACCGGCACCTGTCTTCTTTTATCCCTGCAGCTCTTCCACTCCGTCCGCATCGTGCCTGCCATCCTGCCATCGCAGTACGCTTGTGTGCGTACGCATGTAATGGACATGTTGGGAAGGTCCCCATGACCCTTCTAGCTGCCATCTTGCTAGGGGATGGAACAGACGCCAGCATTGCCAGAGCGACTGTCCCGCGGCTGCGGCGTCTGACATATATAACAAACTATTACCCTGCCACTGTGATACCACACAAGGACTGCAGATCAATCCTACACATTCTGATGTAATTCCAACTTTGTGCTGTCTCGGGAGGATAGCTCAGGTGCAACGTGCTCGCCACGGAGCACCACGGGTTCGATCCCCAGGTCCACGCTTAGAAACCTCTGGGTATTAAGCGTGTTATAAACATATCATGTCATATAAGATCCCCATTACGGAGTCCCGTAGGACGGCATTAGGATTTGGAGAGATTACCACTGGTGCTAATTCCTCCACTTTTATGGCAATTAAATGGGGGAAATGCCTCCTACCCAGCGACTACCACTTTGATACTGCTTCGCCATACTCGTACTGAAACCCAGTGTTTGTTTTACTCTAATGTTCTTGTTTGAAGCGTGTACCTTTCTTCTCTTAAGTACTTTAATGAGGCATATAATCCAAGCTGGTAGTCGAACCGAGCCAGTTCCGCGAGGCACGTTTGTTTTGTTTCTGCTGGGCTTGTCTGCAGTGACGCGTAGGACTTGTGCGAGGAGAGAGAACTGGTGACCTCAGACCAGAACATACAGCCTGAGTACCAAGCACCCTGTTTGGCTGGCGCCACCGGCTAGGGCGCTGTCCTTTGTTGGCACTTGGATGACGTTTCCAGCAGCATTTGATGCCACTCCCGACATGTGACAGCCAAAACGTAATGGCTTTACATATGAAGACATTACAGCTAGGAATAATCGTGTGTATAAAAATGAAACTTCGGAGGACCACGCTGACGTGACATGGCTACCTTAAATCGTGAGCTGCGTCGACAACCGAAGGAAACAACATTTTCGTCGTGCAAAAACGTCGAGATGTCTCTGCGGGTTGACATCCAGGAAGCTCCCATGTGCTGGGTTTCACAAGATGGCGCCCTCCACTTCACAGACATGGCGCCCCTTGAACTACCACAGCTGCCTGCGTTTCCTTCCTACTTGCTCTGTGATAAAAGCTTGGCATTGTTTTAAGCAGCCTGGAAAGAAAGAAAGTCCTAAGTGAGCGGAAATAAAGGCCGTGTTTACGCCGGGCTGTTCATCATCTTTACTCGGGCACAGGGCGCCTTTGCCTTATCCGTGGCGCAGGCTGTTTATTTTCCACTTGAGCTGCGCTGCTGTGCTGGGGCCACCTGAACCCGAAGCAGAGAGCACCCCAGAGAGCCTTAAAAGAAAAACCCTTCTGACGGCTAAAATGCTGATTGAAATTAATGGCAATGCCTTGCATTTTATAGTACCTTTGAGAAAAACAACTGTTAGATTGCTGGGGATGAAAAAAGAAGTGTTGCAGGCGTCGCAGAAACTGCTGGAAGCGAAAGGCCCAAGTCTTTTTTCTCTTTTTTTAACACATTATAAATGTATTTATTTCTGATGAATTTGTTACAGTTAAAAACTTTACACACATGATCCATAAAACAATACAATTCATACATAAATGAAAAAAATCATTAAGCATAAAAAAATTACAAATTATGAATGTATTGAGATCTCCAAACTCCACACACTATTTTATGGACCAATTTTGATTATATTTAGTGTTGTGTGAAAAAAAAAACTAAAAGTCTTCATTTGGCGGAGACCCCAGTCCTCTCCCAATTTCAGACCCTCGTGGCTGGGATTTTTGAACTTCTACTTTAGACAAAAAAGAAAGTCTTTCGGTGGGGTTTGAAAATAACAATAGTCGAAAGAATGGTCACATAATTTACCTTCATTTACCGGGACACAATGAGTGAACACACTTTTATTGCCCTGAGTGTTAATCACAGATTACATTAATAGTCATTTTCGGTGCATTAGAAAATTCGCTTTCCGATGCATTCGAACAAAGCGCGCTCTTAATTGCAGCTTTTATGCGCAATAATATGGCGCGTGCTTTGTGCCGGGGAGTCAAGAGCGGTTCATTTTAATTGAGAAAAATGACATTTGACATGTGACCCTACCATGATGACCCACTTAAGGAGCGCTTTTATTTATTGCTTCACACTGTTTTAAAAAAAAAAGAAAAAAATAATGGATACATTCTTAAACACAATCCTTGATGCAAATTGCCACAGTTTTAAAGGGGGCTGGGAGTAATAGGTTGGCGGGTTTTAATGGAGTAATACCGCTGCCTGTGACGGAAGCTGTGATTTGCAGGGATGTTTGCGGCACTTTAGGGCTTTCTGATCGGTTTGTAATTTTATTCTTTTATACCATGTGGATTTTTTTTAAATTTTTTTTTAGTATTCTCTTTAAACTAGTTATACCTTCAAGAACTGACAATAACATGGAAACTTAAATTTTTCAATACAAAATATATATATACTTGCAATTGGGTCTTTTAAAAAAACAGTGAATATATTTTTACAATTAGAAATGGTGATTTGTTTCTTCTAGAGGATTCCATTATCCTTTTCATTCCTTGATGAACCCAAGCATGGGATGTCCTTCAACGCTCTTCAGATCCGTTTCACTTGGCACATGCTTTTTTTTAATGTATAGATATATAACACAGACCCGGTTATTCACACACCGGCCGCATTCAAAGATGGCCTCCGGTGATGCAAATCTTTAAGAGTTCATTACGTATTCATATCTTTGATGCTGCTAATAACGCGCGGGCGGATGTCAGCGAGGCCCCCCTAGGAGAAACTGGGATCCAAAGTCACCTCGACGGAGAAGCGGGCGAAGGTGGCTGTTTTCTGTTTTCGACGCAGCAGACAGAAAAATAATCCGTGGGTCTTCACATTTTTATAGCAATAATGCGAAGGTTGCCCTGAAGGGCAAAGCAGTCGTAAATTGTGATGCTCTGCACTCGGCCCTTCCACTTTTTATTCTGTGAGGCACAGGCCTGGCTACAAGGCACCCTAGTCTGGCCTCCAACACCCCGATAATGTCACACATGAATCAGAAGGCACGTGCAATACAGAAGGACTGGTTAGATAAAGTGGCTTTAATGTGCCTTGCCCTTCCTACGACTATTTTATTTATTTATTTATTTGTGTACTTATAGAGCGCCGGAAGCCCGCAGACATCAGGGCGCATCCCAAAAAATCTGGGTTACTACAAAAAAAAAAAAGACGTATACAACCTATTCCTAACTGGTCACCTTACTATAACCTTACCTATTAGGCAAGCATAAGTACCAACATAGATTTGGTGATACCTGTGTGTAAATACGTTCTACGTACAGAGCTGTATAGCAAATCATTATCATAAGACTGGATAGGAAGGCCAATATGTGTGAGCACCGTTTGTTACAGTTCAGTTAATCTTAAGCAAAATTAGAAGCCACCTTGAAGATGACGGTCATAGGCCTTGTCCGGGACCCTCGGTCCCATATTTTTAGCCATTATGCAGACCAAGCTCCTGGCCAGTGGCGTAACACAAAATGTGGGGCCCCCCTGCGAGCCATGTTGAGGGGGGCCCCCCAACACAGCAACAAATCAAGGGTCACGCCACACTCTGTGCCGGCCTAGATTAACACACTTGCGCAATACGCATGAACGTGCTGCTGAAGGGGTATGCCGCATACTGCACTAGGATAAAGCTATAAATATGTGTTTTAATGCAATATACAGCACACTGTCTGAGAAAAATTGGCTAAAAAGCCAGAGTGTTTGCAATTGTTTTGTAGGGTAACACCAATCCAATACAAGCAAGTCACCAACAGTGCACAGGAACATTAATGCTTTGCTATTAAAAATGCCATGCCAGAATGAAAACATGTCCCACTGGCTGCACAATGTAGACCAGTGTAGACACGTAATCACAATATAGTAAAGCTTGCCAGGCCATATTTAGACATATCTAGACTTGTTGCACCAAAATGCCAGTCAAAGCAATAACACACATCAAGAAGAGAACACACATTCAAGCCCGTGTCTCTGTGGCCTCTAACAGCACGGCCAAACTCTTTAAAATCTGAAAGGAACTGGTCAATCCTGTTGCGGTCTATACCTCTCCTGTTCCCTCCCAGGCCCTTTGTATGGCTCTGTCATCTCACTTCTCTGCTAAAACTCAGGAAATCCTGTCCTCCATCTCCTCTTCCTCTCCCTCTTCCTCTCTCGACCCCCCTTTGGCCATCTCTACCTCTCTTCCTCCTTTCTCCTCTTTCTCTCTGATAACACCAGACGAGGTTTCCAGATAAGTCTGATCTAAGAAAGTCTCATCCAAACAGGTGCTCTCCTGCTCCACCAGAGCCGTCAAGAACCATATTGACACCCTCGCTCCAGCCTTGACCGATTTCTGTAATGACTCTTTCACCACTGGAACGTTCCCCTATCCCATTAAGCACTCCCTTATGCACCCACGCCTCAAAAAGCCGTCTGCCAATCCTGCCTGCCGGGCAAATTATCGCCCAATCTCCATCACCCGTTTCCTGGCCAAACTGTTGGAAAAGCTGCTCATCTCCCAGCTGACTCTCTACACGGAATCTGTTGATTGTCTCCATCACCATCAGTCTGGCTTCAGAGCTGCCAGAGGCATGGACACTGCTCTCCTGAACACCTGTGAAGATCTGATTTCTAACCTTGATTCCAGCATTCCTTCTGTCCTCATCCTCCTTCCTCTTTCCTCTGCTTTCGACACGGTCAACCATGCCATCTTGATCACTCCTGATCAATCGACTCCATGAGAACCTGGGCATCACGGATCAGGCCCTTGAGTGGCTGACCTCCTTCCTCTTGGACTGCCCCTCCCAGGTCGAACTTGGTCCCTTTCTCTCCGCTCCATCCTCTCACTCTGGTTTTGCAACCTCTATGTGGCCCCTTTGGCCCATCTGATCTCTACATTCTCCTCTAATTTTCAGTGTTATGCGGATGACACTCTGCTTTCCTTCAGGCTCCCCTCAAACTCCTCTCCTCTCTCGCTCATTCCTGACTCTATCCGCGATTCAGGATTGGTGTGCCTCCAATGATCTCTGCTTTAATGTCAGTTAGATGGAGATCCTTCTCATTTGGACTCCTGCCCCTGCTTTCCCTCTCTGACTCTGGCCGCAAGCCTTGGGCCCTCTTCCTTTGCCTTCCTGTGTGGCAAACAACCCTGGTATCATCTTTGACGCCACTCTCTCTTTCTCTCCTCACATCTCGGACGTCACCAAGAAGTCCCACTACCAGCTGCTCCTCCTCAAAGGGACTCTTCCCTTTCTCACTTTCCCCCAGAAGCTCACTGTCTCCAGAGCCCTTGTTCTCTCTAGACTGGGCTACTGCAATAGCCTCTTTCTCAATCTGCCTTCCTCTACTCTCCAGCCTGTGCAACTAATCCAGAACAGGGCTGCGAGACTGATCCTTGGCCTCAAGCCCAGGGATCGTATCTCTTCAGCCCTGAAATCTCTCCACTGGCTCCTAGTTGCTGCAAGTATCAAGTTTAAGACCCTTTGTCCACAGGGCTTTGTGGGCCCAAGGCCCGCACTACATCCAACGCTCCCTTCCAAAATATCTTCCTTCTCGAGCCCTTCGCTCAGCTACCTTCAACTCTCTAAGGGTTAGACACTTCTCCAGGCAGAGAGTGGGGGGTAGATCTCTCTCCTCTGCAGGTGCCTCCCTCTGGAATAGCCTTCCTGCCCCTCTCAAACCTGAGCTGGACCACCTGAAGTTCCGGAGCAGCTCAAAACTTTCCTCTTCTCCTCTGCTTTCTCTCTCTCCCTCCCCTGCTGGCCTACCTGACCTACCTGTCTGCTGTACCGAATGGTTGCTTGGCTACCCTCAGAGTCTCACCGAGTCCAGACTCTTTCTTGATCAGTCACCCTTGCACTGCCTCTGGGCCTTCCATGCACTTAGGAGCTGTAACTGTAACCCTATAGTCCCTTGTTCTCCTTGCACTACCCAGAGCCGTGCCACCCTGGCTGCACTAACTCAGAGCATTGCTGCCCTGTTTTTCCCTCCCCTCTCCCTTGCACTTCCCCCTCCCTTTCCCCTTGCACTTCTCGTTCTCGCACTTGTACAATCTGAATGACACAAGGCCTAGTAAGATCGTTTGTCTTGTCCTCCCTCTATCTTCCCTCCCTTGTCTTGTCGCGCCTACAAACACTTGTGTGCAGGCGCGTTATAAATGACTTATTTCATATCATTTGATCACAGATGCCCAGAAAAATATACAGTGCCGCAGTAAGAAACGGCTATACTGCCATCATCCAAATGGCAGCCTAGCCAGGTAATTCACTTAGCAGGACTGCTTTATCAGAAATGCCCAGTTTAAAAAAAAAAGTCATACCAAACTAAGGAATGACTAGACTGGCTGCACCAAAATGCCTCTCTAGCCACTAATACCACATATCATGCCTGTTTAGCCTGGACATGGACAGCCATTATGATTTGTCGTACAATCCTGCCCCCGCCTCCACACATTCCCTCTTCCTCCCACCACAACCTCCAAAATCGGCTCCTTGGCCCGGAATTACCTCCACATCCCTCTTCCTTGCCCCAGAGCTTACGGTTGAGGCTCCTTGCCTCATAGGTAAGTACTGGGATGAGCGAGAGTGGGACTAGGAGTAATGAGGATTACAGGTAGCTCATTCAGGCATTACCTCCATGTACCTCTACCTCATACCAGTACTTGTGTATGAGGCAGAGTGCCTTATACACAAGTACTGTCTCATACACACTGGCACGAGGAAGAATAGGGATAGGAGTAATAAAGATTACCAATACGTAATCCAGGCATTAAACACAAGTATTGGTGCAACACCATTGAGTTGACTGGTATTCAGCACTCCCCCCATCCCCTTGAAATGTTGGGCTATGTTGACTGGCTGACCTTCAGAGCAGTTGCCAGACAGAACAGGACAGAGATGTTAAACGGCACACATTTTTTAGGCGATTGATATTGTGATGTGGGGTTAATACTTGCATGCCAGGGAAGTGATTGGAAGGGTAGAGAAGGAACAGGAGATGACTCATTCTCAAAGTAGTCCATAAGTGGGTGCTTTCAACCTTAGAGAAAAGAGTTAACTGCCTGTAACATTGAAGCTGCACTAGAATAGTCTCATTAAAATGTGTAAAGAAATTAGATGCCCCAAACAAATAAGTTTGCCCCTCGCCCACCGCCCATGAAGTTAGCGCCTCTCCCAACATTTGAAGGGTTAGCCCCCGAAATGTAGGTTTTGTTGCGCCCCTGAACACAAGCACACCCACCATTCACCATATACACACACGCACACCCAGCCATCCATACATTTAAGTGTGCATTCTTTCACCATACTGGCACACACAGGCAGCCAGCCATACATTTAAGTGTACACCCTTTCACCATACACTCACACAGGTAGCCACCTATACATTTAAGTGTGCACCCTTTCAACATACACTCACACAGGTAGCCACCTATACATTTAAGTGTGCACCCTTTCAACATACACTCACACAGGTAGCCACCTATACATTTAAGTGTGCACCCTTTCAACATACACTCACACAGGTAGCCACCTATACATTTAAGTGTGCACCCTTTCAACATACACTCACACAGGTAGCCACCTATACATTTAAGTGTGCATCCTTTCACCATACACTCACACAGGTAGCCACCTATACATTTAAGTGTGCACCCTTTCAACATACACTCACACAGGTAGCCACCTATACATTTAAGTGTGCACCCTTTCACCATACACTCACACAGGTAGCCACCTATACATTTAAGTGTGCACCCTTTCAACATACACTCACACAGGTAGCCACCTATACATTTAAGTGTGCACCCTTTCACCATACACTCACACAGGTAGCCACCTATACATTTAAGTGTGCACCCTTTCAACATACACTCACACAGGTAGCCACCTATACATTTAAGTGTGCACCCTTTCAACATACACTCACACAGGTAGCCACCTATACATTTAAGTGTGCACCCTTTCACCATACACTCACACAGGTAGCCACCTATACATTTAAGTGTGCACCCTTTCAACATACACTCACACAGGTGGCCACCTATACATTTAAGTGTGCACCCTTTCAACATACACTCACACAGGTAGCCACCTATACATTTAAGTGTGCACCCTTTCACCATACACTCACACAGGTAGCCACCTATACATTTAAGTGTGCATTCTTTCACCATACTGGCACACACAGGCAGCCAGCCATACATTTAAGTGTACACCCTTTCACCATACACTCACACAGGTAGCCACCTATACATTTAAGTGTGCACCCTTTCACCATACACTCACACAGGTAGCCACCTATACATTTAAGTGTGCACCCTTTCAACATACACTCACACAGGTAGCCACCTATACATTTAAGTGTGCACCCTTTCACCATACACTCACACAGGTAGCCACCTATACATTTAAGTGTGCACCCTTTCACCATACACTCACACAGGTAGCCACCTATACATTTAAGTGTGCACCCTTTCAACATACACTCACACAGGTAGCCACCTATACATTTAAGTGTGCACCCTTTCAACATACACTCACACAGGCAGCCACCTATACATTTAAGTGTGCATTCTTTCACCATACTGGCACACACAGGCAGCCAGCCATACATTTAAGTGTACACCCTTTCACCATACACTCACACAGGTAGCCACCTATACATTTAAGTGTGCACCCTTTCAACATACACTCACACAGGTAGCCACCTATACATTTAAGTGTGCACCCTTTCAACATACATTCACACAAGTAGCCACCTATACATTTAAGTGTGCACCCTTTCACCATACACTCACACAGGTAGCCACCTATACATTTAAGTGTGCACCCTTTCAACATACACTCACACAGGTAGCCACCTATACATTTAAGTGTGCACCCTTTCAACATACACTCACACAGGTAGCCACCTATACATTTAAGTGTGCACCCTTTCAATATACACTCACACAGGTAGCCACCTATACATTTAAGTGTGCACCCTTTCACCATACACTCACACAGGTAGCCACCTATACATTTAAGTGTGCATTCTTTCACCATACTGGCACACACCGGCAGCCAGCCATACATTTAAGTGTACACCCTTTCACCATACACTCACACAGGTAGCCACCTATACATTTAAGTGTGCACCCTTTCACCATACATGCACACAGGTAGCCACCTATACATTTAAGTGTGCACCCTTTCAACATACACTCACACAGGTAGCCACCTATACATTTAAGTGTGCACCCTTTCAACATACACTCACACAGGTAGCCACCTATACATTTAAGTGTGCACCCTTTCAATATACACTCACACAGGTAGCCACCTATACATTTAAGTGTGCACCCTTTCACCATACACTCACACAGGTAGCCACCTATACATTTAAGTGTGCATTCTTTCACCATACTGGCACACACAGGCAGCCAGCCATACATTTAAGTGTACACCCTTTCACCATACACTCACACAGGTAGCCACCTATACATTTAAGTGTGCACCCTTTCACCATACATGCACACTCACACAGGCAGCCACCTATACATTTAAGTGTGCATTCTTTCACCATACTGGCACACACAGGCAGCCAGCCATACATTTAAGTGTGCACCCTTTCACCATACATGCACACTCACACAGGCAGCCACCTATACATTTAAGTGTGCATTCTTTCACCATACTGGCACACACAGGCAGCCAGCCATACATTTAAGTGTGCACCCTTTCACCATACATGCACACTCACACAGGCAGCCACCTATACATTTAAGTGTGCACCCTTTCAACATACACTCACACAGGTAGCCACCTATACATTTAAGTGTGCACCCTTTCAACATACACTCACACAGGTAGCCACCTATACATTTAAGTGTGCACCCTTTCACCATACACTCACACAGGTAGCCACCTATACATTTAAGTGTGCATTCTTTCACCATACTGGCACACACAGGCAGCCAGCCATACATTTAAGTGTACACCCTTTCACCATACACTCACACAGGTAGCCACCTATACATTTAAGTGTGCACCCTTTCACCATACACTCACACAGGCAGCCACCTATACATTTCAGTGTGTATTCTTTCACCATACAAGCACACTCACACAGGCAGCCACCTATACATTTAAGTGTGCACCCTTTCACCATACACTCACACAGGCAGCCACCTATACATTTAAGTGTGCACCCTTTCACCATACACTCACACAGGTAGCCACCTATACATTTAAGTGTGCATTCTTTCACCATACTGGCACACACAGGCAGCCAGCCATACATTTAAGTGTACACCCTTTCACCATACACTCACACAGGTAGCCACCTATACATTTAAGTGTGCACCCTTTCACCATACACTCACACAGGTAGCCACCTATACATTTAAGTGTGCATTCTTTCACCATACTGGCACACACAGGCAGCCAGCCATACATTTAAGTGTACACCCTTTCACCATACACTCACACAGGTAGCCACCTATACATTTAAGTGTGCACCCTTTCACCATACACTCACACAGGCAGCCACCTATACATTTCAGTGTGCATTCTTTCACCATACATGCACACTCACACAGGCAGCCACCTATACATTTAAGTGTGCACCCTTTCACCATACACTCACACAGGCAGCCACCTATACATTTAAGTGTGCACCCTTTCACCATACACTCACACAGGTAGCCACCTATACATTTAAGTGTGCATTCTTTCACCATACTGGCACACACAGGCAGCCAGCCATACATTTAAGTGTACACCCTTTCACCATACACTCACACAGGTAGCCACCTATACATTTAAGTGTGCACCCTTTCACCATACACTCACACAGGCAGCCACCTATACATTTCAGTGTGCATTCTTTCACCATACATGCACACTCACACAGGCAGCCACCTATACATTTAAGTGTGCACCCTTTCACCATACACTCACACAGGCAGCCACCTATACATTTAAGTGTGCACCCTTTCACCATACACTCACACAGGTAGCCACCTATACATTTAAGTGTGCATTCTTTCACCATACTGGCACACACAGGCAGCCAGCCATACATTTAAGTGTACACCCTTTCACCATACACTCACACAGGTAGCCACCTATACATTTAAGTGTGCACCCTTTCACCATACACTCACACAGGCAGCCACCTATACATTTCAGTGTGCATTCTTTCACCATACATGCACACTCACACAGGCAGCCACCTATACATTTAAGTGTGCACCCTTTCACCATACACTCACACAGGCAGCCACCTATACATTTAAGTGTGCACCCTTTCACCATACACTCACACAGGTAGCCACCTATACATTTAAGTGTGCATTCTTTCACCATACTGGCACACACAGGCAGCCAGCCATACATTTAAGTGTACACCCTTTCACCATACACTCACACAGGTAGCCACCTATACATTTAAGTGTGCACCCTTTCACCATACACTCACACAGGCAGCCACCTATACATTTCAGTGTGCATTCTTTCACCATACATGCACACTCACACAGGCAGCCACCTATACATTTAAGTGTGCACCCTTTCACCATACACTCACACAGGCAGCCACCTATACATTTAAGTGTGCACCCTTTCAACATACACTCGCACACGTCCATTGGGTTGAGGGGAGCCCTAACACTTCAAAACCACCCGCATAGTTCTCACTGAAGCACCAGCACCGTCATAAACGGTGCCGGTGCTTCTGTCGTCCCCAGTCCCATAGAGTCCGATAGGACTTTATGGAAATGGGGACTTACCATTTGCCTGCGCCTGACTTCCCAGACCGCCGGGGTTGTAATACCCCAGTGTTACTGGGAAGTCGGGCGCCAGTAAATTATTACGGGTCCGGCAGCAACCGACTGGTAGCACCGGCACGGTTACCGCCAAACACATAATGAGGTTCATCGTTTCTTTTTGAAGTCACTTTGACTTCATAAAGAAATTATTTCCATTAAGGACCGAATCATAACGGAAATAATTTCTTTGTGAAGGCAGAGTGACTTCAAAAATAAACTATTTCTTTTTGAAGTCATAAGGCTCCCCCACCCCATGACATGGAAGCCTCCCGCCTAGGGTCTTCCATGCCATGTGGAGGGCGCAGCCCTCAGACTTCAAAAAAGAAAGTTTCTTTTTGTAGTCACTCTGCCTTCATAAAGAAATTCTTTCTGTTACAGAAATAATTTCTTTATGAATGCAGTGTGAATTCAAAAAGAAAAAAAAAATTGTGAAAAAAAATATATATCTTTTTTTTTTCTACAAGTGGGGCCCCCTCCCAGGACATGTGCTGGCGGGGGCCCCTGTTGCACCAGTGCTCCTTGCTCCAAAATGAGTGGCCCTACCGGGCCTTGAACACCCAGCTACTTTAGTCCTACCTGTGCCCTACCCACTTAGGAGGCCACTCGATGGTAGACAAATTGTCAAATTAGTTAGTATGGTCCAGGCAGGTGATTCATCCAATCCTGCTGCAGCCATGTTAGCAAAGACCGTGTCGACCCCTAAACCTTTCACTGCCTACGCAAATTGGCACTCACTCGGAACACTAAATTAGGCCCATGTTGGATCTTGGGTTATATATATATTTAAAAAGCACATCTGACATCCCTGCGGCGCACCATGGACCCAGGAAAACTGATCAGCCCATGCACCAACTTCCGCTAGGGAGGATAACTCAGGGGCAACGCGCTGGTCTTGGAAACCAGACGACGCAGAGTAATACAGGTTCAATCCCTGGGTCTGCGTTTAGAAACCTCTGGTTATTAAGCGCGTTCGAAATTACCCATTACCATCTACGATTGACCATTCTTTCTGGGAAACGTACATGCTTCCATCCATTTTTTGAATTTCATGTCATCTTCTCTTTTCCTAACGGCAATCGGAAAGATAATTCCACAGGATTACTGCATCTGATGGTCCCATCATTTCTGATCAGTTCTGGGAGGGACAGGACATTTAAGTCTTTGGGTATGTGATCTCTAGTAGCTCTCTAGTTCACCCATTCCTTTACCAAAATGGGTGTGCCTTTAAGCTGGAAGCACTGTGGCCAAAGCACAGGGTCTTACATGTGATGCAATTGTTCCCTGGCCAACAGTGTAATTGTCCCAAAGCAGAACAGGTAGAAGCTTGCGATGGATTGCCATCTGTGAGGGTGTAAAAGACTTGGCTTTTCTGAATGTTATTAAATAACAAGATGCAGGTAATTCTTTTTCTGAAATGCAGGTATGCTAATCAGTAAACATTTCATAAATTCCCAGTGGAAAAATGATAGCTCAAACATGTGCCTTGGCTGAGATAGTGTACAGATATCCTGAGCACTCGTCCTGCACTGGTGTAGGGCAGGTTCAAAGTTGCATGTCCATTCCTGACTGCTGCTGCAACATAAAGTGAAAGCAGTCAGAGGTAACTTTTTAACTGTCTGCACCTCTGCTGTAAATTATAATAATTGTTTACCTTGGTAGCATAATATAATCGGTCCCTTGTTTTGGCATGGTGGCTGCTAGCTACACACAATTATACAGCCAAAGCAATTTGATATGTCTAGTGCCAGCTTTGTGAGCTTCCTTCCTCTCTGGGAACAGGACCCCTCCCCAGGGGATGGGCAGTACTGACCTAGCATAGCCACAATCAAACCAGGTGGCTCACCCCTGCAATGCCTTTAATGTCAACAGGCATGGGAAGAGTGGAGTAAGAGTAGCCAGAGGGGAGAGAGAGGGGTTCCACCATCTTGGTTCCTGCAAGGGTTCTCCATAATTTCTTGCTCCTCCACTCTAATTTCCTGTAGAACAAGGCACACTGTGTAGGACGTCAGTGAGCAAAGGGCTCTTGTTAGAGCAGCCTGGATTGGACCCCTTGCAGCAGGCTTGCATTGGACCAATCCCCTGTGATATTTTGCCTTCATAAGGCGGGGGTACTTTATATTAATCTTTTAACTCTCAACACAAGATACAGGATTCTTCGGGACCTCTGCTCGGAGTTCAGTCGCCTCTGAATTATTATGCCAGGGAGTTGAAGAGAGTAGGCATCCAAAGTAAAGGCGTGCTCAGTCCTTAACCCTCACTTGGGTACAGTGGGGGTGAATTGCTGTGGACCAAGGCTTCCTGGGTGGCTACCCTGAAACTAGGACCTGTTCACTGGAGCTGAAGGAATCCCTATAGGTACCAGCAAACATCTTGGAGTGTTAACATAGAACCAAAGGACTCCGCTTGTCATGGAGACCCTGGGATGGGCGTCCCAGCAACCCAGAAGCAGCTGGAATCCTGTTTCATCGCCTCAAGACATTTTGCGCTACATCACCCATGCTGAACACCCTTTGAGCCGCTACATGACCCATGCTTCTGCACTTGGCACTCTACGCAGCTTTGAACTGTTTGCTACACTTTGAGCCGTCTAGATGCCTGCTCGACCCATTGAAGTGGACAAACTCTTCTCGACCTGATCTCGGGCATGTCATCCTGGAAGCAACTATGTCTATGTCTATGTCTATGTGTTTATAACGCGCCGACAGCCCGCAGGCATCAGGGCGCGGAGAACATCTGAGAAAGGAGTCTTGTCGAACGCCGGAAGGGTCGAGATACCAGTGAGAGGTTCTGAAATCACTGGGGGTTATTGGAAGAGGTATGTTTTTAGAAGTTTCCTGAAATTGCCGTAATTTCCTTCTACTCTAAGATTCCCTGGGAGGTTGTTCCAAAATTTGGCTGCCATAAATGGGAAGGCTCGGCCCCCCCCTGCTGCTCGTTTCACCCTGGGGATGGCCAAGAGGCCTGTGTCGGCTGATCTCAGGTTTCTTTTAGGTGTATAAAGTGCGAATTTCTTTTTTAGGTATCCTGGCGCCGTGCCAAATAGGCATCTATGCACGATCATCATGGCCTTAAAGTGGACTCTTTCTTCGATTCTGAGCCAGTGAAGATCTTTCCTTGCCTCCGAAATATGGTTTCCAAATTTGATTTCCTTAACAATACGGACTGCCTCATTTTGGATGACCTGACAACGATGCAACTCTTTCTTGGTGGCCCCCACTAATAGTGCATTTCCATAGTCAAGACGGGATAGAATGACCGCTCTTGCGATGTTAGCCGCATTTGCTTCACTTAAGTAGGGTCTGATGGCTCTCAGCAGGCGCAAGTAATAAGAATTATTTTTGTGTAGATAGTTGACTTGCGATTCGGCCCCTACTGAGGCTTCTACCACCATCCCAAGTGTTTTAACTTGGGGTAGTACTGGAATTTTGGCATCTTTTATGCTAAAAGCCTCGTATTGATCGCCTAGTTTGATTCTGGCATGCTGAGCTCCAAAAATCATGAGCTCAGTCTTGCTGTTGTTGAGGCACATCCAATGCTTCTGCATCCAGATATCAATGGTTTTATATACCTCTTCTACTTTTGCACTGTCTAGTGTGTAGTCTCCCGTCATTTCAACTGGGTTGAGTGCCAACTCAACTGCTGGAAGCCATTGACTTACCCTTTTGAACACTGGCTGAACCCCACGGGTTTTTTCATTTTGGGGGGTTCCCCCACAGGTCTGCCCTCCCCCACCTATTTTTAACTGTTCCCGACCACCCAACCCCTTTTCTGCCCTTCCCCCAATTTCAATTAGTTTTCTCAGCAACGTTTGTGTAAAAACACCAGCCGAAAAAACGACTGTCGATGAAACGACGTTGTACCACAGGAGGATAGAACGGCATTAGTTAGCTGGAATCTGTGGGGGAAATAGAAGGAGGGAAACATCTCTTAAGTTATTGAATTCAGCTGAAATACACCCCACTGTTTTTCTGATCTGGTGTATGATATGATATTATAACTCATTTATAACCCACCTGTACACATCCGAGTTATCTGGATCCCCAGAGTATTAGCAATGTTCTGCACACTAGAAAATGGAAGAAGGGGATCGAGAACCTAGAATTGAGAGCCACTAAGTGATCTTCCAGATGTTGTTTGGACGACCAAAAGGCTACACTTCCATTGGACTTGTAATGATTTTTAAACAATTATAATCCATCCATTGGATGCCAGCCACCCTCCCTTCCATGAAGCCGACATTGGTATAAAAGGATTTGAGTGTTATCTACATCGGCAGAGAAAGGCAATCCAAATGAATGACGCGGTTTGGCTAGATGATACAGGTGAAGAATAAGCAGCAATAAGGTTGCAACCTGTCCACAAACCACAGAGGAAGAGGAGGATTGAAAGGCCCCAAAGCAACAAAATATTTCCTGCAGGAAATGCCATATTCTGCTTGGCACCTTGTATGTTATCACAAAACGATGAAGGGAACCCAGGAGAATTGTGTGGTCTACTGTGTCGAAGGCCGGTGATGGACCTAATACAACTAGCACTGAGACGCCACCGCCATCAGCCAATCTCCTGGTTCCCTTGTTCAGAGGTTCTAAAACAGCCCCAGTTCTATAGACGTCTCGAAACACGGCTCACTTATCTTCTAAGAGGTCAACGGATTCCATATCATTTGTGAGTTGACTGGATACTGCAGGTTCAATAAGCTTTCTGAGAAAAGGAAGCCTTGTTCTTGGGTGTAAATGTGGCGGGTCTGACACATGAAACCCCTCATCATTTGTGTGTGTTTTGAAGAAGTGACACTTTGGTTACCTGGGATCAATAGGCAAAGGTGAAAGATCTTGGGATGGGCTGAGGGGTTACGTTTTTGATATAAAGTTAGCTATATTCTTATTAATTAAAGGAAATACATAATTATTAAAAAATTCAATTCTGAGGGATAACTCGCGCAGACCCAAAATGAAGTAGCGCTGTCCCTGTTGGCTGCAGGGCCCATCTTTTGAAGTTTTGTTTGTATAGTGGAATCTTTGGTGTAAAAGTATCTTAGCTAGATCTGCACAAAGTTGCGTGGATGGTTTAGTTTCATTGTATATCTTTTGTTATGCAACATTTCTAAAAAGAGAATCAAACTAATGCCAGGATGCTCTCATCTAAAAAGGTTGACCGGTTTCTGCAAATATACTTTGTTATTGCATTCTTCAGGACCACAGAACCCTATTCTGTGGGGTTTCATATTCCAGGTCAAATTGTGGTTATTTCTCAAAATTACATTATAACATTATTACAGTATATTCCTCTTCCATTGTGCTTCGGCCAAAACAATTGTTTCCCTTACTATTAATGGCTGGTAATTTACCAGATCATACCCACGTCCTGCAACTCTGGACGACCTTTGGTTATTATGAATTGTTTTGGTGACTCCATGCTATCCTGCATTTTCATTGTTGGAGGGATACTTACATTCAAAATAAATCTAA
Source organism: Ambystoma mexicanum (assembly GCF_040938575.1). Taxonomy (NCBI): domain Eukaryota; kingdom Metazoa; phylum Chordata; class Amphibia; order Caudata; family Ambystomatidae; genus Ambystoma; species Ambystoma mexicanum. The sequence continues at coordinate 37,648,458 of NC_090936.1, read as the reverse complement.
ACATACTTCATGGCTGAGCTCTTCATATAACTCTGGTAGTTTTGAAAGCGTTGTTTTTAGATCCCCTGCAAAGATTTGTCTTTGGTAACCTAGATGAATTCAAAAAATGTTGTCCATGGTCAAAGATACGCTATAAGTGCATGGCAATAGGAATTGTTACATTGGTGGCTGGATCTCCAAGAAAATGTGCTTATCTAGACACATTGCAAAACCCACATTTTAAGAACCTGCTCCAATAGGGTGTCGTATCCATAGGTTTGCGCCTGCAGACCAGTCTCAGCGATTTATCTTCTAAGGCATATTGTTGCATTCAATTCCATTTTGAGCACACCACATTCAAATCACTTAACTTATGTTGTTGATAAGGGCAAACGGTACGTAAGTCTGGCAGGTTGTTCTTTACGTCTTTTAGCTCCAGCCTTGAGTTGCCTTCTGGAATGAATGGAACTTGCCTGTGTGGTGAACCAGAAGAAGATGAACTCAGGGATGACATTTTAAGGGTCTTAATGTTTATCCAAAACAAAAATGGCCAACTGTCCCTATTGCCAAGAAGGATTTCCCTACCTATAAACTAAACTAAGGGTGCTCGTCGGTCGTTAAATAAAAAGGTTGTCCCAAGTCCGTTACCTATCCGCTATCGAGCCCCACCACTGTATCCAAAAGAACATACAAATAAGCCAGATGAGTAGCCTCTCCACTAAGTCTTTCTCCGGCTAATGTTCTTGGGAGCTCTCTCTGGAGATAGGTCTCAATTCCCCAAATTATCTCAAAACACAAATGGTTTCAGCTCTCCCTTTAAGCTCTTCAGGAAAAGTTGCAAGTCTCTATATAAAGCAAATGTCTCTTATTCTTTACGTGCAGGAATGATTTCCTTATTCCTTTTTGTGAGAAAGCCTGTGGAGTCATCACTGATTTCCCGTCAAGGATCTCCTCCCCCATGGACAGGGGACGGCAGCCGCTACCTGATCCTGACCCTGGGGGTGGTATTATGGTGGAGGATCACATGGTAGGAAACAGCTGTCGGGAGGAGGTGGGGACCCCATCAGGAGATATCCAGTATTCTTTCCTTTCTAGAGAGGAAGACCTCGAAATTCCTAGGTTCTTGATGACTTGTTGCCATAATACAAATCCCAACCAATATAAAACTCAGAAACCCCTTCCTGCTAATCACTCTAGGCAAAACATCATGCACACCTCATACACACATAACACACACCTAACATCTCCTGTCTCTAATGTTTTTTTTTTTTTAATAAAAGCCCTAAAAAATATAAATCAAGAAATCCTAGAAATTCTATGGACTCCAACTCCCATAAAGACTGAAGTACTGAGACGAGAGAGAGAGGAATGAGGAGTTAATGCAGATTGAAAGAAACATAAAGTGGAACATGCAGACTAGTTGCTTTTGTGAAGCACGAGTGAGCGGGGCATTTAAAGATGGTGTCTGCACTCAAGAAGGAAGCAGAGCCGGAGAAGGAGAGGGCAGAGATGGGGAAGGACGGAGTACAAGAAAGGACCGTGCTGGGGAAGAGTGGCACTTCCAGACAGCTGCTTGCCACTACACGCGTTACCTACCAGTGTGGCGCAAGGCCAGGAGAGGCACAGCAGGCACCATGGGAGTACTATTGGAGTACCAGCAGCAGAGCTACCAGAGACAGGGTTGTGCCCAGAAGTAGCAGTCTTGCCGACGGTTGAGCGCAGAGCAGTCAGGAGCGCTGGAGGAAGGTCTGCAGTACAAGGGAGGCTGGCCCAGGGAGAAAAGCTCAATTGCAGCAATGTGCTATGGGTCAGGAACACTGCAAGACACCAGTGAGTCTGCCCAAAGTCCTTGGGGACTCCAGGGCGTACCGGCAGGAATGTGAGCAACTAATATTTGAATACCAACCAAGTAAAGTACAAAGACAGAACTTGAAGAAGTCCTCATGTATGAGATGTCAATGTGGGGAAAGTTGGAGCTAGTGTTACCCCAAGAAAATAAGCAATAATGAACAAATTAAAAGGCAGAACTTGAACAAGTCCCCATGTATGAGATGTCAATGTGGGGAAAGTTGGAACAAGTAGTACCTCAAGCCAATGACGTAGGAGCAAAGTGAAGTAATATAGCTGTGCTCAATTAAGGGACAGTGAAACCGAGAAGAAGTCCTGGTGAAAGGAGATCAGACAGTGAGCATTTGGGGCAGGGAGGGAACCGGTCAAATAAGTACACCGGGGGATCTGCAAGACCCCAGAAAGGGATTCCTGGCAGGTGAGTGTACCAGGTTATCCACTCAAAATTTAGCAAAGTATAAGACATTGTGGGAAGATAGCTGGCAGGAGAGTATACCAGGGGATCTGAAGAACATACTAAAGATTTCCTGGCAGGGGAGTATACCAGGAGTTCCACTAAAGCCACAGAAAGAAACTCATCTGGTGGCTAGATATACCAGGCATTTGAAGTTGTGAAGTTGAACAAAAACCTTTTCATGCTGAGGCCAACATACCTGGCAGAGGGATGTGCCCAGAAACCTGAAGAGCTCACTGGAGGATTCCTCGTGAATAAGCACATCAGGTGATGCACCAAGATACCAAAGAGGTTAAGGGGAACCTTATATGGAACATCTCATCTGAATAAGATTTATTTTGTGAACTCAGTGTAAAGTAATTTAGGAAGAGCTAAATGTATGAGACATATTATTTGCACAGAAACCCTCTGAAGCTGGTACAAAGACCCTTAAGCAACACTTTTGCCATTCTACCTAAAAATTCAAGCAAATGGAGCCACCCTCTGGATCCAAGGCTTTCTCCTGGGAAAATACTGGTTGTGTTGGATTTATCTACTGGCTTTAATTGTGGGCACATTTTGCCCAACATAAGTCACATATATTTTCTCGCACCCTTAGTTGTTTATTTCTAGTCTAAGGGTGAGATTAGTATGTCTTGGACACAAGGACAGTGTATATGGTTTGACGACGAGAAACAGACTGATCTTTAGTTTTAGTTTCCTAGGTAGAGAAACTCTTTTTAGGATAGGGACAGAGAGGCCTTTATCTAACCCTTTTATTTTAATAAAGATGCCTAAAAACGAAAATATTACATATTTGTGTCTGTCTCTCCTTTCTGACCCTTGACATTTTCCACCATCATAGCCACTTTCTCTTTCTTGGTTTTACATTTTGAACAACTTGATTGAACCCTCCAGGTTCCCTTTTATTTATGGTTTTACAAATGTCACTTATTTCTGTAGGGCTCTCCAGAACCTCCTGGCTTTCTGGTTTCATTAACCGTTGTAGTGGGTCTTGTAAATAATAAAATCTTGGGTTTCTAGGACTCCCAGAATTCTCCTTCTTACTTTCGTTTCTTCGTGTGATTCCACTTGCCTCCCTCCATCCTCAGCAATCATGGTACCTTCTCTGATTTCTAGTGTGCTCCAGTGGGATGGTGTCCCAGTGAGGAAGCTGGCCCCTCACCCCTCTCCTCTGCGCCGTCGCCCATAAAGTGTCTGAATCTCTGATTCTGCCTGGCATGGCAGCCTCCTCGGTCCTTGCATCCAAAATAGAGGGTTCATTCCTCTGTTCTCTCCTGGCCTCTGCAATGGTTTGCGGGTCTCAGGCTCACCATGACTGCAGCGTGGTCACGCCACAAGGTAAAACCGTTCTCCTGTCTCCATTTCTCATTTGGCTGTGTTGCCCTTCTCAACGATGGCCTTCTGGAATCTCCGCTTCCTTGCTTCTCTCCACACTACCGCTGGATCCACAGTGCAGTGCGGTGCCGCCCCTCCAGGACGTCTGCACATCAGAGGCTCACTTCTGCCTAGGATTCTTCCTCCTCCGTTCAAGGTCCCTCGTCTCTCTATTCTCTCTGCTGCGCGTCAAAGGGGCGTGTTCCTTTACATCCGCTGCTGAGTTCAGCTGGTCTCCAGCATTATCTTGAGCCAATAATAGAAAAGCACTGTCACTATTTCTTGACTTGATGTAACATCAATCTCTTATGTTCCCTTGTAGGCATATAGTGCACTCTTTAGAGGGAGTCCTTTACAGGAATGGGAGTCCTTGTCCCGCAGAGAGGAGACACGTCCAGTGAGCTTCCGCCTTCCCTGACTACTGGGGAGGGTCTTGCTTAGCAGGCTTACCACCCTTGCCTCAAATGGGGTAGCTCCCCGCTGGGAAGAAGAGATGAATTGGCCAGATTCGTCACCCCTCTCAAATGACTTTGCAGGGGTCGTGAGTTGAAACTCGCATTTCATAGGAAAAGAGATGGTCACTGGGGCTGCAACATCCCTACCATTCCCAGCTCCTGATACAGTCCTGCCACCTCTATGGCTCCAAATCATGTGGCAACTCTGTCCCTTGCTGGCCTTTTGCTCTTGATCTCTCACCTTGCCCAGAATCAAGTTCTGCAGCAGCTTCTTCACCCTTCCAGCATCTTCGACATTTACTGAAAGCATCTTCGACATTTAGTGAAATTGAAATCAAGATGGAAGTTAATCCCTTCTATTAGAGCTGCCTGGGTTCTACCCAAACCCTTATTTCATGGTGGAGACATGCTGGCTGTTGCAGTACATGTTTAAGAGGGAATATGGAAGATGAAGTAATGGAAGTATTGACCCAAGGGCAGTTGCTGCTAATACTCCATTGCCTAAAGTATTTCCACTTCCTCTTCAAACAGGATGTGACCTTGGACGTTATCACATAGATAGAGTGAGTAGTCAGGAATAAAACTCGGACACAAGACAGCCATGCTTTTGGTTAAAGACATTTATTAAAAACAAAAGGGTTGGGAACCAACCTCTCTGACCCTGCTCTATAAACTAAACTGAAAGGTGAAAGGGAAATGTCGTTAACCTTTAGTGATTTAAAAATAGTTTGTAAAGGAAAATAAACAACTCCAACACAAATATTCTCCAAGGTAATAAAGACCTGGTTCCAATGGGTGGCTCCCTTCCCCTGGGTTCTTGCTCAATACAAATGATTTTCCAGTGCAAATGTTCTTCAAGGTTTAGAATCCTTGGTTCCAGAGGGTGAGTCTCTTCCCCTGGATTCTCCCTTGATATAAATGATTCCTGATCTAACATTTCTTTGTGTCGTTCTTGCCCCACAACAATACTGTTATTTACAAGGCTGCATAGCCTTGTGGTTTCCACTTCTTTCAAAAGATCTTTCTTGTTTAGCAAACACAGTTCTATATCTTTTCTTGTTGCTTGCTGTAGATTTGCAACTGCCCAGTATATTACCCTGCCAGGACATCTTATCTACTTGTAATTGCCTGGAATACTTTCCTGCCAGGGCTTCTTGTATTGACACTTATGCTGCCTGGTATACTCCCCTGCCAGGACTTCCTATCCACTTGTAAGTGTCTGGTATACTTTCGTGCCAGGGCTTCTTGTATTCACACGTATGCTGCCTGGTATACTTCCCAACCAGGACTTGTTATGCACTTGTGATTGCCTGGTATACTCTCAAGCCAGGACTTCATGTATTCAAACACACTTTTAGCTGCTTAGTTTACTCGCCTGCCAGGACTTCTTATATTCACACGTGGTTTCTTTATTACTTTCGTAACATACGCGGTAAGGGCCTTTACTCTGTTTTCGGCTGCCACAGATGAGAGACGCAGACCAGTTTTCCTCCTGCATGCCAGCTATTGCTTTTGCCTTCTCCGGCCCTGCTTTGCCTCACAGACTCCTTATCTGCTGCTGCCTGATTTAGTGTGAGGGCTTGCTTGCTACCAACACTGTCTCAGAGTACCAGCTGCCCTGCTATTTCTTGTACTCCTGTGTTGGGCTGTGACCACCTCTTCTCTGTTTGGGACCTCCATCTACCCCTGTCAACACCACCACAGCACCACAGCTCCTATCCAGGACCCAGCAAAGCCGTAACTGCTCCAGGGGTTCCATGTCTGGATCATCAGCATCCTCGGAAGAGTGCAGCACTCCCACGTCAGCGAAGCAGAGGGCTGGCAACTTCACCACCACCAAATTTGGCATCCTGGTGGATCGAAACCTGGTAGCCTATGATGCCCTCTTCAACCCAGCAACACAAATGGTTAACGACGCCGACATCAGATCTGGGATGACATCAGGGCTGCCATCAACATGAAGGGGTGGCAGACCATCCCATGACCACTGTCCGAAAACGATGGGACAACTTCAAAGCCGTAGCCATTCGAAGGTGGTGACAGCCCTCGCCAAGGAGCCCACCATGTAGGCTGCCACTGGTTCTCCCAGATAGAGCTGCGGGTCCTTGAAAGGTTTTATCCAGACCTTCACAACCAGATCTCTGCATGGAGAACTCATCTTGAAGCTGCTGGTTAGTACCCAGTGGCAATCATGTTTGTAGATGCCCCATTCTGTATGCAGCGTTTGTGTAGGTGTGCGACACAGCAGCATTCTGCCACATGCCAATGCTGGGCGTATGTGGCGTCAGACATTGTATTCCGCCATATGCATGGGTATTAGCTGAATTTTTCCCCGGTGACTTGTCGGTCACAAGCTGTGTGAGATCATGGACCAAGTGCAGGGACAGTACGGATGCAGGCCTGCTATGTTGTAGCCACTTGAGGGACATGCATGATGGACACCTCCAGGTGTGGCACACCTGCAATTGCGTCCATGCAGCCACATCTGTTGAGATTGACACATGTGCATGAATATCTGTGAATGTCAAGTTGTTGCATTGACATCTCAGGGTTAGGGATGTGACATGTCATCCCACTACATTTGAAGCACAGGTGTACATGTGTACATGCAATATGTGTATGCTGGGTCACACAGCGTGAGCAATTGATTTCCAGATATGCGTGCTGGTACATGTTGCTTGCATTAGACTTAATGGGGCTGCCTGGTGGTAGTGGCAGTAGTCAGGGGGCTACAGGGATGGTGGTGTACTGTCAGGGGGCTGCCTGGGGGTAGTGGCAGAGGTGGGGGGCCTTGTTGGGTCGGGTGGGACTTGGGGGCTGCCTGGGGGTAGTGGTGGAGGTCAGGGGCATGTGGGAAGGGAGAGGTACCTTCAGGGGGCTGCCTGGGGTTAGTGTGAGGGGGGCTGGTGGGTGGTGTCCGGACTTGAGGGGGCTACATGAGGGTAGTGGCTGAGGTGAGGGGGGCTGGTGGGTGGTGTTGGGACTTGAGGGGGCTGCTGAGGGTAGTGCCAGAGGTGGTGGGACCTGGTGGGTGGTGTCAGGACTTGAAGGGGGTGCTTGGGGATAGTTTATGTTTAATCAATTGTATAACGCACCGCGGTATCCGAAAGCTTAGGGGCGCTCACAGAACAATTACAAAAAAGAGATAGAACTTGACACAAAACCAAAGAGGCCACCAGTAATGCGGAAAAACATATATAATACAAGTGCAAGGATGACGCAGTAAAGTAATAAAAAATAAGCAGCAGCTAAAGAAAAAACTATGCTTAAACCCAAAATACATGGAGGCATCAAGGTAACTTATACATAGCTGAGAAACCTCAGAGAATTAAATTACAACTAGAAGACCCACTGGGCAAGTATCGACATTGTCTTAAAAATGCAGGTAATGTGCTAGTGCCGCATCCAACTAAGACACAATCATTATTAGGTAGCGTACACCAGTCTTTGAGGTCAATCCTGCGGACAATCTTCAAGTCCGAAAGTCTGACCACCTCTGGGCCAGTTCTTAGTAGCCGAGGTGAGGTGAGGGGGGGTTGGTGGGTGGTGTTGGGGCTAGAGGGGGCTGCTATGACCTAGGGGGATCTGGCAGCAGTTAAGATGCCTTGAGAGGAGGGGGGACGCTACACAGGTTTGCTGGGGTGCAGCCGTTATGGGGGACCTTGCGCAGTTTCACTGGGGTGCAACTGTTACAGGGGACCTTGCGCTTTTTCGCAGGGGTGCAGCCTTGACTTGGGCGGGACCTTGCACAGTTTCACTGGGGTGCAGCTGTTATTTATGGGGGACCTTGTGCATTTTGGTAGGGGTGCAGTCTTGACTTGCTAGGCACCACGTGCAGGTAGGCATGGGTGCTGGATGTTGTATCAGAGGTGGACGCAAAGTTTTGCGCAAAGGTCTGTCTTTTTGTTTGCATGAGGGCATGTTGTGGGCTACTTTGCGGTTTGCATTCCATGAATACTCTGAGCGCGCATAGGAACCGTTGCGCGTAGGGACGTGCAAAGTTGTTTTCGGCGCGAGGACTTTGCGGGATCAAAGCGCACTTTTCTATGAATCGGGTCCTTTATGTATACCACCTTCTGAATAGAGTTGAATACTCTTATGCCTTTATTTCCTACTTTTCTTGGAATATGCTTTGCCGTAAATCTTCATTACTATGGATATACCTTGCGCTGCTTTGAGGTCAGGAAACGTTCAGAACCCCCTGTGCAATGTACACCCACTTGTGACCATTTTGCTTAGGACATACATATATGATCACACGAATAAGAAAGGGCTGGGCTCTAGAAATGAACACTCCTGTGCTAAGCTCGGTGTTGAGTCTAATGGTCTGGATAGCTCTGTGCAAGATCACAGGTTGGCAGAGGTGAACCCACACCTCTGGTTAGGGGATATTCGAAAGTCCTGGTTACCTTGCTATTTGCAATGCTTAGTGAATCCTATGTATACAAAGATTCTCACGCTAGGTGCAGGGTTTCCAAATGTGATTCTGTATTTTCAATAGTGTAGACACATGGTCTAGGGTGGTCATATATGATACAACTGACCCAAAACATTATTTGAACTAGTGGTAATATGTCTTTCCTCAACCTGTGGAACCATCTTATCAGAATATAACCCTTTCTCCATATCAGCATAGTACTACACTCTGAACCGGAACCCACCTGTTTGATCACTGAATGTTTAATACTCCATTGGAGCGTCTATAAACTGTGTATTTCCCATCCAATGTTTCCTTCCCACCGCAGGCTTCGGATCGGATGCATATTTTGGAATGGCACAGCATGGAACCAGCCATGTATTAACTTGAAATGGCTGTTTAATACTCGTCGTGATCTCATTGGTTGAGCGCAATGCCACCAACAGCTATTGCCAGAATGTGTTTCATGTCAATGCCCAGTTAGTGTAATGAGACCAGATGGCACAATCTTGCTCGCTCTGTAATTGTAATTGGTTATTTATAACGCGCTTTCTACCCAGAGGTTTCTAAGCGGGGGCTCAAGGATCAAACCTGTTTTTCTCTGCGTGGTTGAGCCCGTTGCCCCCGAGCTAGCCTCCTCTCAGTGGTACTCTTTCTCTGCCAAACTGTGCCATGTGCCCTAAATACACAAACGGTGACCGGAGCTTGACTGGCCTACAGGGAACTCTGGAGACTTCCAAGTGGGCCTCTTTTATATTTTATTTTCAAATGATCTCATGGGAAAAACGTTGGGCATGCTCAAAATGTGTAACATGGGGCCACTTTGACCAAAAGTTAGGTCTGTTGGTGAGCAGGTTAAAAACGTGTGCACTAGCACACCAAACGTGTGCACTAACACACTAGCCATCAAATGTTGGTATTGTCAAGATTAATGGCACCGAGAACATGAGTTTCGGTGAAGACCGATTTCCCCGAATGAATCCTTATTTGGACGATTTGGGTCGTGGGTTGACCACTCACGTTTGAATGCTGATCAATAAACAAGTAAGGAGCCCCCAAGATGACCGGATTCTCTGTTGTTTATTTACATTCAGAAATGTTTATAGGCACGTGTTTCGCCGTCTGGCCTCTTTCGCAGGGCCAATCCATTCCTAATTGTGCAATTTGCTCCAAAGCATATTAATATGGATTTCTTTCTCATCATATGATCAAGGGACCCCAAGAGATTATTTCTGACTAATGCCTTATTAAATTCTTGTTTTTATTTGAGATCATATTTTCTTCCAAGTAGCATGTCAAACTGAAAGGGGTTCCTTGCTTGATCACCGGTGCAAGCGCGACAATAGATTTTATTTCAGATCCCTTGAACAATATGTGTTGGTTTTTTCACCGTTAGGAAGAATGTCAACCACAATTTTGTATCACTCATAAATATGACATTTCTTTTGAAATCATTAATTTTATGGCTAAGTAGGTACCATTCGTTTACACCTTTTATATTAAACCGTAACAGATTGACTTGCGCTCTGAATTATTTTTTGCTGTCTCGGGAACTTTAAAGGACCTGGGGCAAAGTGATTGGACCCATAGATTTCCTACCAGCTTTATCTACTCAGTTTCCATTACCACCCCGGGAGGATAGCTCAGCGGCAAAGTGCTTGCCTTGGAAGCAAGACGACACGGAGCAACACAGGTTCGATTCCCGGGTCCGCCCTTAGAAACCTCTTGGTATTAAGCGTGTTATAAATAACCTTTCATATCATATCATACCATGGACATTTTCCTGACAAATCTTGTTTTTACTATTTTAATTGTCTTTATAATTTGAGGCCTTACTTTTGGATTTTATCATAATTACATCTTGAGGGAAGTGTGATGTTTTTTGATAGTTTGCTTCGATGTTCAGCTGCTTCAAGAGATTTATAAACAAAAAAGACATTAACATTTTGATGTGTTTAAAAAGCATCTAAACAGCGGGCACATGCCAACGTACTTTTTGTATTTTTATTTTGGACCATAAAAAATAAATCGCAGCTACAAAGAATCTTTTCAATTTTACAATCCTTAGTTGAGTCTTTCCCTCAATTAAGTAACAATTCCATAATTCCAGTTGGTAATGGCTGCTTTCTCAAGTTGTCTCAGGTTTTGCTCGGGCCTTCAACAAGGACCGATGACCCTTACCAACTGGTACGGGCACAAGGAGGGGCACATTATTGCCATTGGAGTATTCCGGCCAGTGAGCGTTGAAAGTTCTTTTTAAAACTAGGAAAACCAAAGGAGACAGAGTGGACTGTTGCACCAGAAGATGTATACCACTGCTTTCTGCCTTTGGCCACTGTATTGTCTGCAAGCGACTGCCAACAGTTCAATGTTGCATTATACCCCGAAGACCTGGCTGTGAGGGTGGTTATGGCCTGTCGCTGCCCAGTACCCCGAAACTGGTCGCTCTGGGTGCAACTTGAGCCTATTTCAATGCTAACATTTGTTACTGGCCTTGTCTGACCGCCTGCCCGGTTATTAATGCTAGTCGCACCCTGGCCAAAAGCCAGGGTGCTAATTGCCCTTTTGTTCTATAGGGAAACTGCTTTCTGCAAGCACACTTGCAAATGTTCATAGGGGAAAAAAACTTGCAAGCAAAAATGACTGCTGGCAAAAAGTAACTGGAGCTCTGTTAGTCTCTTTTCTATGTTTACAGAACCTGAGCAAGCAGCGAATGGGTGCGGCATGGTATGGAATCCAGTGGAATAGACGGCAGGAAATGGTGCGGACGGGGCATGTGCTGGCAACAAGAGATAAGACTGAGGGCTGATGGGAAGAGAGAAGTGGGGCAACGCAGTGGGGCAGTTGAGTAAGCAGCCATTGGCATGCTCAGAAACTAGGCATACGTTAATGATTCTAGCCTGTAGTCTGAGCTTCTGGGTTGGCTGGTCGCTGCTAATTGGTGTTTCATAAATTATTTATTTCCAATAGATCATTTTGAATCAAAATTACAATTGTGTATTTTCATCACAACCCATATGCTGTATATTTTATATTTGTATAATCTTGGTGGAGTGACTCCATAGTGTGACCATGTCCGGCCTGACCCCTGGCTGAGTGGTGAACTCTTTTTCTTCTGAGCACAACAATGGCATGTTAGTTTTCTTAGTTCTCTGCACCTTCTTTGCATTATGCCGCCTTCCTCTACTTAAAACAAGAAGATTAGAAAGTTTGAAGCCTGAGGAATAAGGCCTGGCGATTCCACCTATCAAACCTCTTCAGCTTGAACGCACACAGGAGAAACGTCTAATTGCTTCGCGACTGACCCCGGGGTCTTTGCCGAAGCAGCTTGTTATCGTCTGTGTTGAGGATACCTTTCCTATTTTATTACAAATCTTTGCAACATAATTATAGAAACGTACAGTAAATTGGTGACAATCAGTGATCCCTAATCAAACAGGGTGCACTTATTTCGCATGCACGAGGCGGAGGGTCTTGAGACGAGGAGAGCGGATTCCATTTGCTAAAGGGTGGCTGGATTAATTAGCCCACCTTGAAGGATGTAGTTTGAATTCCCTATCTGCGCCTGGAGTCAGTTTGCTCTTGCCCTTTCTCCTGCTTCTGCGTGCCATCCGTGAAGCAGCTCCGTCGTACTTCAGGAGGGCTACATTGCAAAACCGAGGTCGACGTCAAGCTTTTCTTGGTTGAAACCTGGTGCTCCATCTTCAAAATCTCAAATATTTATATCAACAGTTGCATTTCATTATTTCATTATTTCATATTTTTTTGTGAAATCTTTTAAGTAGTCGCTTTTATATTAAATTTGGTTTAAGGCTCTTATTTATCTTAATTCTGTATAAATGCAGCAATAACCTGGTGTTCAGTGGTGGACAGGGCTGGAAACAGCCTGCCAGCCGGAGTATAAGGGAGGCTTGAGTGAAGTCGGCACTTATGGATGTTAACTATCTTGGGGGTCCTCGCTATGAGCACGCCCAGGGCTGTCATCAAGGGTGCTAATAGGTTGTTTTACTAAAGGAAAACAAGTTCTGCATTAAAATTCAAGCCCAATTTCCTTTAAACAATTCTGCACACTAATATGGCACCATAGGAAATAGTGAAGGTAGCAAGTCCATTTACGATTTCTATGTTGAGTGCCGGGGTGGAGCGGAAGACAAAGTGAGTGAGAGGGTAGTGGGGGAGGAGGGTGTGTTGGGCTGTTAGTGCAGGCTTTAGGATCTATGTGGGAACAAGTCAAATCCAGAAAAATACATCAGTATTTGGACAGCTACCATATACGTGAAGAGCTCTACCCATACCACCCATGTTTCCAATGAGAAGATTACACGGAGACAAGGGTTCAATACTTCCCTGGGCCGACTCATGCCTTCATCCTTCATAAAGTGACTGCCACATGGGCGTGATGATGATGGTAGGTAGAAACACCTGTTACCAAGTGCATTTAAACTACTGGGATTTCCAGTATGCAGCCAGCACTATATTACAAACAACAAAACTAGTATTGCTGCTAGTATTGTCATCAAAGATGCACTGGCATCAACTACATTGACACAATGTGTGTGTGTGTGTGTGTACATGGTAAATATCCTTACATCTCCCATCATTTCTTTCCTGCTTACAATGTATTAATGCATTAAAACCTCATTCTGAACATAGCATAGTATACTGCATGTCCAGCAACATCAACCGCCATGCCACAGCGAAACAGTGCACCCTCAAGCCCAAACCTTCCGCGCCATGGTACACTCAAGAGCTGAACTTCCGCAAACGAACAATCAGAAAAAAAAGAAAACTGGAGAAAATCCTGCAGCGCATCAGGCCGCGCTCTGCTCACGCATACGACTGGTCGCCACTGCCAAGGCCGCTGTGATGGGTCAGAAAAAGGGCGCTGACCTGTTAAGGACATTTCTTTTACAAGGTTTATTAAATAATAAGGTCCAAAGCTAACTATCAGTTTGGCTATGGGCTATTCCCTACCTAATGGAATGATTAAGGTGCTTATCAGTCTTCTTTTTCCAATATCCAAAAAGAACATGTCCACTGTCCCCCCAAAAAAAACACTAGCTGATGCTATCATTATTCCAAACAAAATAAAGGTGCAGGAGGATGACTCCCCTCTCCTGCTCGGTGTGTCCAGCACTTGTCTTCTCAATATGTGTTTTTTCAGTAGTTCTGAGACGAGTTATTCATCTTGTATAATACTCGTCTGTGACCTTACGTGCCTCCCCTGTGCCCCCTTAGCTTCAGTCTCACTAGGAAATGTCTTCGGAGATCTTGCAGGTCTGGCAACGGTTTTGTTTCTCCACCGCACTATTGAGGTGACTTCCTCAGCGTCTCTCGCATATGCTCGTCGCTCCCCTCTCGGTTATTTGGAGTCTCAACGGGTAGCAGCTCCATTTGTTCCAGCTTCCCTGTAGTGGTATCAGCATAGTTATGCTGGTTGCTGCCAGCCACAGTTCTCTCGCGGTTACGCCATCAGGCTCTCGTTCCACTGGCTTCTCAACGTTCTCTGCTGTTTCCCAGCAGATTTGGATTTTGTGGGTGACGACTCCTCCTAAGGCTCCGCCTCTTCCCAGGTTCATGTTACGAGGGGACCGCCACTGCTTGGAGATGCCTTCCTCTCTCGCTTCTTGTCTCCCTTTTCACCTCGTACTTGACAAGTGTTCCTCTTTCAGACAACTCATCTGAGTGGATTGGTCACTTTTTCTTAAAGGGACAGTTTCTCTTGCTTCGGAATAATGGAATCGGTTACCTTCATCTTTGGCCTAGTCCTGATAGTTGACAGGGTTTGACAGACCCATAAACGCCATCATGTTTACTGATGAAGGGAGTTCCTCACTGGAAGGGGAGTCCTTGTGCGCTAAGTGGGAGTATCTTCTGGTGAGGTCCCACTTGCCGCTACCCCTAGGGCAGGTGTTATGGAGCAAGATCATCCTCAGCCGGTACAAAGCGGGGGGGCTCAGTCCTTGACAGAAGGTACATATTCCCTTGATTCGTCACACCACCTACTACCAAAACACCACAGCTAAGGCCAACAATGAAAGCAGAGCCCTTTTAAAAGCCATCAAGCACTGCATAAACCCCCTGCGCGACCCACCCGTACCTCACGGCATTGAAAGGTCCACAACCATCAACTCTTTCTTTTTTCTCATCAACAGGATCAGCAGGATCCACCAAAACATAAACACCAATGCCACAAATACCGCACACTACACATACCTTCTCGCAAAACCACAACTATCTGGATAACTTTCAAGACAGCATCTTCAGAAGACCTTACTGCCACGCTAGCATTGCTCACGGCCACATTTTATGCGGGGGTGGCATCCTCCCTGCCTTCACACTTGACTATTCTGACTGAAGCACTCCTCCCTTACATGAGAATCATCAACAGCTCCCTAACATAAGGCACCTTCCCCTCGACCATCAAGACCAGACAAATTCTCCTGTTTGCAAAAAACAAATACTGGACCCTTACGATCTGTGCAAACACTCCCACATCAACCATCTTACTTTCCTCCGACACATTAATGCCATTATCCTCCTTCTTTCCTACCAATCTGACTTTAGATCCAGATGCAGCACAGAAACAGCTACAATCAAGGTGATCGACGATGCCCTTAAAATCATGGATGATGGTCATGATTGCCTCCTGGTTCACCTTGTCTTCTCAGCAGCATTTGACACAGTAGACCACCAGACACTCACCGACAATATACATTCTCGCATGGGGATCAGCGAGATCATCCTCAGCTGGTTCTAATCCAACAGTTCATACAAATGGATTTCTCCAGATCACCTAATCTACCAAACAGTTGTGGAGTCCTGCAAGGATCCATCCTGTCCCCCATGATCTTCGATCTTTACATGGAACCGCTCAGAACACTTCCAGTTCCACACAACATCCACATCCACCAATACGCAGATGCCACACAGATCTACCTCAAGTTATCCTCCATCAGACATCCACAGGCTCAAGACCTGCCTCACATTGATCCAGTCCTGGATGTCCAGTGCTTACCTGAAGCTCAACCCCTCCAAGACTGAACTCTGACTGCTGACCAACAACACTGAACACCCTGACATCCAGACCTGGCTCTCTGCTATGCAACTTGAGGGCTTCATACGCCAGCTGACCATCTGTCCTTTGGGTTCAACTTCGACAGATGTCTATCATTCAAACAGCACGTAGCAAGCAAAACACCATAGCCCTGGTACCAGTTTTCTCTCCTGTGGAAAATCAAGCCTCTCATGCCAGAAAATAACTTCAGATGCGCTGTCCAAGCCTCACTCCTATTCCACCTTGATGGTCTTAATGCCCTTTTGGAAAAACTTCCGGCGACTACGCTGGCAGCCCTGGCACAGATTCTGCATGCTGTAGCACGACTCATCAAAGGACTCCACAACTTCTACCACATCACCTGACCCTCCCTGAACTGCACATGCTCCTGCTGCAAGCCCATAACATCTTCAAATCCTGTTGCATCATCTAAAAGGCTGTGACCTTAAAGTGCCCAAGATACCTCACTATGAAACTCAGCATTTCTGTAGGCCCGTGATCCACTAGTGTAAGGACATGTGCAGACTTGACCACCACCGGTCCAGGAAGGAAAGAACCAGAAGACGAGCCTTCTCTGTGTATGTCCCAAGACTCTGGCACCACCCTCCTGTAAACATCAGACTCGTCACGTCTCTTCTACAGTTCAGGAAAGAGCTCAAGATGTTCATCTTCAAGAAATGGCTCCTCCCAAACACCTACGTCGACAAACTCTCCACTCGCCACAAGTGGCCCCGAGTAAGTGGGTGCCCCAGAGCCCGACCATCCTGTATCTACAATGGAACCCCACTTCAATCTGGGTGTAAAGGGAAGGCCCAAAACTTGTGTTCCAAGCAGGTAGTCAGTAGAATTCCAGCTGAAAAAGTGCTGTTTGGATCCTGCTGAATGCTTTCTCGACGACTGGTTCCAAACAAAGACTTTCTTTCCATTGATATCATTGAAGCCAATGCAACGACTCTGAGCCAAAGATAGAGGGAAGGTTGTAAAAGCAAAGGTAATTACACCAATGGCTCATAGGATTCCCAATGAACTATGAGGCTGAAGTACCCGTGTTTGTGTCTTGGAGAAAGAAACGGTGAGGACGAGTGTGATGTGAGCAAGGTTTGCTAATATCGGAAGAGTTCATGGGGACACTTGAAGGAGTCGCATCAGGCAATGAAAGTCGGTAGGGCTGGGCTAAAGCCACGTATGTCAGGCAGAGTGATATGCCTCCGCCCAAGAGACCTCATAGGTGACCTTCATGTCGGAACATCTCTCCAGTGCTCTTGTGTGCCAATCGGCATGTGGGGCCTTGGGTGTAATAAGTGTGAGGGCTCTATATCAGACATAGTAAGAGAGCTATTCTCCGATAGAAGCGGAGGCCAGCTGAGGCAGACCTGTAAATTGTAAGACCGCCGAACAAGCAGGTGCCACTGTTAAGCCAATATGGTTTGGGGAGAGTCTGTTGCATGTCGGGTGGTACTAGAGGTTGGTAACACTGTCCAGATGGGCCTCTCAGACGAGCTTGGCTATTGGGACATCTCTCCATTAGACTGAACACCAGTCTGCCTCAACGTGAAAAGTGTGATAGATGAGAGCCCTTTCCCGTGGAGAGAGAAATGGAGAGGGCTGTATCTATGGGTGTTGTGGGATGGAGACCTCCTTATGTATTGGTCATTTGTGATATGTGTTAAGAAAGGAAGAAGGCAATGTGCACGGAATCTCACAGTGTACAACTTTGAATCTAAATATGTGCATACAAAACCCAAGACTTGTGTATACTAAAACCCAGGAGAAACAATAATACCTATATATGAAAAGGAATGTGGGGTAAGCACTTAGAACCTCCTTATGACTGAAAGGAAAGTCGGCAAACTCCTTACCCACTATGCTATTACAGATACTGACAGCGCTAAACCCACATAGAGGGCAAGCAAGGACAGGATCTGTGAGCTGACACTCTGGATGATACAGAATAAGGAACTTAGAAACTGTACTCACGAGGACCGGAAAGACCACTTGAATGTCAGTAAACTCACAAACCCAGTTGATCAAACAGGAACCCTGAAGGCTATAACAGCAATGGGTGGAGGAAACTAAATACATAAGACCCTAGTCAAGGGGCGAGTAGAAATAGTGATATAAAATAGTGAGGAAACAAAAAGGGCATTTACACTGGGACTAGTTACAATAACACCAACACCTAATAATCCATGGGAAATGAATGCAGAAGTGAGATGGAAAACATGGAATGGATCCCAATAGAAAGTAAGGATCAGGAGCAGGGAAAATGATATCACAAAAGGAAACCTTGAGGCAGGAAGCTGAATCTATAAAGGGAAAGACTAAAGCATCAGGTTTTTCAGTAGCAAAGGACAGCAACAAAGAAACAGAAAACACAGGCGAATTGGGCAGCATTAAAGGGTAAAGCACAGAGACAGGCTGCCTGCAGACAGAGGAAGACAGAAAGGGAAATCCAGTGAGCAGAAATCAATTAAGCACAAGAATCCGAAATCCAGGGCAGAGGAACAAGAAACAGGAACTGAGCACTAGGCACAAAAGCTAGGAACAAGGAACAGGAACTAGGTACTAGGCACAAAAGCTAGGAACAAGGAACAAGGGACCAGTCACAACAGGAACACAGCAACAATGACCAGCGCTGGACTGAAGCAAACTGAGGCTTTTAAAGCTGCTTAATGAGCACACCCCTCAGGCGTGCCGCCTGCTGCACCTGCAGCCACAGGTGTTGCCTATCCTCCACCCAGCCTTGTCCTGCAAGGGAGGAGGTGAGGCAGTGAGCCAGGCATTCTGGGAAGCATAGTCATTTGATTAAAGTAGCAGTAGCATGCTGGCTGCCAAAAACCTGGAATGGATCCGGAAGGGAAGTCATTTGGGAAATAAGGTTTTAGCGCTCCCAATTCATCAGGACACTGTAGCATAAGGTTCCGAGGAAATGTCCAGTAGGGAATAAACCCCAAAACATGCCCCCAAGTGGCGGGAACGGGAGCGAAGGGAGCGAGCCGTGACAATATGACATGATATGATAGGTTATTTATAACGTGCTTAATACCCAGAGGTTTCTAAGCGCGGACCCGGGGATCGAACCTGAGGTGCTCTGTGTCGTCTTGCTTCCAAGGTGAGCATGTTGCCCCTGAGCTATCCTACCGAGACTGTAAAGTGCCAGTTGTGAATACAGCACCCAAAGGGAGGGCCATGAAGAAAGCCCTTTACCCTCTAGGACAGGGGCGTGCAACCTTCCGATGTTTTGGACTACAACACCCATAAACCCTCCCCCATTGACTATGCTGCTTAGTGCTGTGAGGAATTGTAGTCCCACACATCTAGACAGCCAAAGGCTTCAGATCCCAGCTCTAGGGTATTGGGAAGGAGTAGCATTGAGGGAATCTGGACAGACACATGTTGGCATTGAGAATGTTAATGGTGTAGATTAATTAATGTGTCAGGCTATGGAATGTGCGCTAGACTCTACTCCAAACTAATTGGAATCAGGAATGTGTATTCATGAAGCTTGCTATTTTGGGTAGTGGCTCTACATGTGCAACATCCTTCTGTAGACTGTTTTTGCTAATCCATCCTTTTCTGGCACAATTGCTTTAACTAACGCTGACGAAAAGGAAGATGAATAAAAAACACAGGAGCACATTTCAAATAGTTCTTTAATTTTCTTTTTAAAGTTGTGTTGACATTTTAATCATGGTTTATTAAATAAAACAACTATTCACTTTCATGTTTGGCTTCGGATGAACACTTGACAAACTATTTGATATTCAGACAAAAATGAGGTATGCTTTTCGGTACAAACAAGGGGGGTCCTGGGAGTCTCTCTCTCCCGGCCAATATCCCGGGTTAGAGTCTCAACCAGAGTCTTTAGCTTTTCGGTACAACAAAACATTCGAGGGACTACATGTGCAACGATTCAAACATGTTGATATCTATGTTAACTTTGCATATGGCTTGTACCACATTTGTGAAGTTTCAGAAAAAAAGCATCTTATTCGCTCTTCTGACAGTGAATAATCAGAAGTATAGGAACCACAGAGATGTTTAGTCATTATTCGCAGAATAGTCACTTTCATATGTGTGTCTGAATTAGTATTTTGTCTCATTTAGATATTCAATAAATGATAAAACATCTAGCCATTTTATTTTGGCCGATGCATCCATTGGTTTTGGATTCCAGTGACAGAAGCTGGGCATCATTTGCTCTGTTGTTTCTACTCTGGAACATGTGCTTAGCATGCTCTATCCACACTTAGAAAGACAGAAGTGAGCTGGAGAAAGTTTAAATGCACCAGTCTTGAAGGGAGTCTGCCACGCTTTTTCTATAGATCAAAAAATTTACAAAAATATAATAAGGTATAAATTAACCAAAAAAAGTAACACTTTTTCTTATAAGGTCATTAAAAACCCTCACTTGTGTATAAACAACTTTGCCAGATAAAAACATATAAAAAACATACAATATTTTATATATCTTTAAAACGCTTTATGAAATTATTTAAACTATGACCTGTTCATAGTACATTGTTTTTATCACTGCATGAATTTGAAATGTAAGTATTTTTCTATTTGGCAAAGATTGTTATACACAATGAACTTCTGTGAGGAAATGTTCAGTTTAAATTTTGTTTTAATTTTAGTTATCCCATATAACGGTATTTTGTTACTTTTTGATTTTCCAATTAGTGGGAATCTTAAATCCGACTTTTTTTGTGGACAACATACTGGACCCTGATGCTGGTGAAAAAGAATGCCAGGAACATAGCTGAACCCCGGGACACAAGGCCAACTTTTATCTGGTAGCACACAGATACGCATATAATGGCTGCATAAAGAATAGAGAAATCATAATTGTAAGTGATCACTATATGCATTTGTTTCTAGGGTGGAGCAGTAATTAATGCATAAACAGTGGCTCAAAGTGCCAAACACAAGCAGTGTCCCTCTGAGCAATGCCCCGTTACACACGAAGCTCTGCCTAAACCCATACTTTTCCCTATTCTGAGAGTGCACTCCCAGTTCCTCAAAGTTATGATTTTAGTGCCCTTATGATGACAACACCCATCAGGGATGGGGAGAAGGCTGGAGAGTTATGACGTATAGTCTCTAGAGCAGAGGGTTGAGGGGTTCCGCAGATGCCGCTGTCTTGGGGACGGATTGGTATGATTTGACCGTGGCAAAATTGTTTGCAGCAGAATGGACCGTGGTCAATTTCGCCGCAAACCCAATTTATCTGCAGGCAAAATCCTACCACTCCCCCCAATACATCCCCACCACCTCAAAACATCCCCATCTCCCCCCACTTAACTTTCACTGTCCGCTTTCCATCTGTCCCTGCGGCGTCGGTTCCGTCCCTGCAATGTGGGTCAGAACTGATGCCGCAGGTTCCCTTACTCAGTTTTTTTTTCAGTCCCCCGGTTCCAATGTCCCAGAAGCAGGGGACACATCTGCAACCCCATTCCCATTATAGCAAGCAAGGGGAGTGGGGGACACCCCTGCAACCCCTGTTCACCTTGTTCGCTATAATGAACCGCATGGCCCATTTGACCACATTTCTGGTTGTACGATAATTTCGTACAGCCTAAATTCGGTCAAATGGGCCATACAGTAAAAAATATTTGATCAAATTGGCCAATACCCTTGGGGACAAACGTGTGAAGGTAACTCCAACACATACATGACTCGTGCATAGAAAGCCTGAGCCGAACACCCAAACCTTCGGATGACGAAGGCGTGTTCAATCGAAGGAAAGTGGGTGGATGGTTCCCTATAGTTTAGGTATCATCACAATGCCACCCTAGAAGGCCAACACAGTATATTGACTTGGGAGATGTGGTCAAGACTCCAGAGTGAATCAAATTGACAGGACATTCTGCAGGGCCTGTGACCACAACCAGAGAAAATTGGCCTTTAAAGATGGACCTTGTAGTCCATGGGTGATCACATGCATGGAAAGTTTCAGTCGCTCCCAGAGAGAGCAAACCAAGCTATCAGTCCTTGAGGAAAACCCTACATTAAGATACAAATTACATACTTCGGCTTTCCCCTCTCCCAAGCTAGACTGTCTCGGAGGAGGAAAGGCCAGCCAAAGTCCCTTGGAGCTTCTCCCTTACATTTGTCCCCTTCCTATCAGAAGGCGGGATCCTCCCCCGTCGACCAAGCCCAAAAAATAATGGACATTGATTTTTGCTGACTGCAGGTTTAGGGGGTCTCTGGTACAGAATTCCTAGCCTGTGCATCTATCTTCTGGTGTGGAAATTGAAGAATTGAAGAGGGCAGGTCTTTCCTGTGGAAGAGGGGCGGGGTGGCAGATTTGATATTTATTAACAAAGGAATAACTGTACTCCTTTTAAAAGCATCAAGGAAAATACCAAGTTGAAGTGAAGCATTAAGAGACAGTCCGATAAAAGGAGAGAGAAGGAGGAATGGGTTTAATTACAAAAAAAGCAGGTAAAGGATCAGGGACAACGACAGCTGGATTAGAACAAGCAACATGTTGAACAATAGAGACTCTGAATCAAAGAAAAACAATTATACATGTAAAAAGAGGAATATTTCTCTCTGCGATGAGACATCGGATGCCTGGACAGCACAGTGATGAGTGAAACGTTCCCCCTACTCTGTGTATTTGGAGAGTTTCCCCCTTGTATGGATATTCATATGCTGAGACAAATACCACCTCTGAGTGAAGCTTTTCTTGGACTCTGTATGCTGGTATTTTTCTCCCCACTATGGATCATCTCATGCCATTGCAGATGTCAGGTCTAAGAAGTTTTTCTCGCACTTCATGCACTGGTATGTTTCTCCCAGTATGGATTATCTCATGCCATTGTAGATGTCAGGTCTAAGTGAAGTTTTTCTCGCACTTCATGCACTGGTATGGTTTCCCCCCAGTATGGATTATCTCATGCCATTGCAGATGTCAGGTCTAAGTGAAGTTTTTCTCGCACTTCATGCACTGGTATGGTTTCCCCCCAGTATGGATTATCTCATGCCATTGCAGATGTAAGTTCCAAGAGAAGTTTTTCCCGCACTTCATGCACTGGTATGTTTCCCCCCAGTATGGATTATCTCATGCCATTGCAGATGTCGGGTCTAAGTGAAGTTTTTCCTGCACTTCATGCACTGGTATGTTTCCCCCCAGTATGGATTATCTCATGCCATTGCAGATGTAAGTTCCAAGAGACATTTTTCCCGCACTTCATGCACTGGTATGTTTCCCCCCAGTATGGATTATCTCATGCCATTGCAGATGTAAGTTCCAAGAGAAGTTTTCCCTGCACTTCATGTGCTGGTATGTTTCCCCCCAGTATGGATTATCTCATGCCATTGCAGATGTCAGGTCCAAGAGACGTTTTTCCCGCACTTCATGTGCTGGTATGGTTTTTCCCCCCAGTATGGATAATCTCATGCCATTGAATATGTGAGGTCCAAGTGAAGTTGTTCTTGCACTTCATGCACTGGTATGGTTTCACCCCAGTATGGATCAACTCGGGCCATTGCAGATGTGAAGTCCAAGAGAAGTTTTATTTGCACTTCATGCACTGGTATGGTTTTTCCCCCAGTATGGATTATCTCATGCCATTGAAGACATGAGGTTGTGTCTCATTGTGCTTAGAGAGGCACAGCTCCACCTCACTGATGAGGCCCAACAAGGCTGCAACACGTGTCTGGGGTTGCTGTTGATACTCTTGTTCAGAGATGAATTGCCATAGCATTTTGGTGCTGGACTGCCCATGTGGGCGGGACAAAGATTGATATGCAAATTGATAGTTCCAATCTGTGAAAGGTACAGTGAGCAAAAAGCGTGTGCTGCAAACTCTGATCTCAGAACAGGTTATCATTCCGTGTTCTTCCTGGAGAGGAGCGCCTGCTACCTTTTTTGAGACGTGAGGTCCAGCGCTGGTATGTTTTTTCCACCAATCTGAATCATCTCATGCCATTGCAGAAGTGTTTCTGAAACTTCATGTGCTGATATGGTTTCTCCCCAGCATGCAGCATATGGTGTGTTGACAGGTGATAATGATATAGAAGCTTTTCTTGCACTCTCTGCACCGCATGGTTTCTCCCCAGCATGGATCCTGTGAGAGCTTGGAGTGGAATTTTTATCGCGCTCTCTACACGGGTGTGGTTTCACCCCTACAAATAACCTATCGTATCATATGGATCCTCTTATGTCTGTACATATGGGAGCATGGGGTGAAGCTTTTCTCACACGCAATAAACTGGTATGGTTTCCCCCCAGTATGTTTCCTCGGCATGCTCATGCTTCTTACACTGGTATGGTCTCTTCCCACATATGCATCTTCTGAGTCCTGGCCAGATGAGAGCTATGACTGAAGCTTTCATCACATTCCATACACTGTATTCTTTCTCTCCAGTATGTATCCGCTGATGTGATAACAGATCTGAGCTCTGACTGAAACATTGTTCACACTCCATATACTAGCAGAGTTTCTTCCCAGTGTGTATCCTCTGATGTGGTGATAGGTCTGAGATTTGAGTGAAGATGTTACCACACTCTGAACAACTAGGGTGGTTGCTCACCAGTATGTATCCGCTGATGGCCAGAAATATTTGCAGGTCAGAAAGCCCCATTAACCACCTCAGATACTAGGGCCATAATTCATATTTGTAACATATAAAGTGTGTCAAAGAAAAGCGAAAATGACAAGCCAAACAGTTATATACAAATGTTCTCTTTACTATATGTTCTTCCTAAAAGAATTAGGCACTTCCCTAAAAACATAAATCTAAAACATATACATACATGTACATACACTGATATACAATTGTGTTCCAAATTACAGAAAATGATCCTGTGATCCTAGCTGGCATCCCCCCGGAACCCTATTGGAGAAGGTCATAAATAAAGTTTAAAATGATAAGATGTATTGCTTAGAGATTGATGTACCAGTTAAGCATAAGTGTGGAGGTCATAAATTACTTACAGCGATCACTGCCGCACTCCTGTACTGCTGTCAAAGGCACCACACCACTAGTGTAACACGGCTGGTTGATATACTAAACACCATGAAAACACTGTGACTGGCTGCGCGAGGCACAATCAGGGCAAAGATTTTTTTTAAGTCCAATGCGCCAACGGTCCCGTACGTAGTCAAAAGGGCAATTTACCCGCATCCGTGAAAGAAAGTTAGAAAAATCAAAGCACGTCCATGGTGGTGACGAAAGAATGCCGTCTCCATCCTGGCGAACCACACGGCGTGTGGACATAGAAGTAGTTGGCCAAAGAAGGTCTGCGACCATGAGCACAGAAAATGGACTACGCAAACGTTGCTGTGAGGTCGTAAGTGTACAAATAGCCATAGAAAAGGGACTGTCTTAGTGGTATGGTGCGCGGCAGTATTGAAGGGAAAAATTAAAAATCCAAATTTCTCCTTAAATTTCCCTTTTCCTGTTCTGCTGAAGAGGACCATACATAGCACAAAAACCGCGGCGCATGAAAACTAAAAGTTGCGCATTTATATCACAACTGACATGCCATTTAGCAATATTGCAGTCATTTTGTGTGCAGCATTGCCCTGAGATTTCAAAATCACAAACAATTTTCTTGGGAAGCTGGACCGTGTCTGGAGTTTGCTATGTTATGGTGCATGTGAACCTCAGATAGCTCAGTGGGTTGAGCGCTCACTGCTGTGATCTGTAGGTTTGAATTCCAGAAACCAACTCAACCTTTCATCTTTCCGAGGTCGATAGTTGACCACCAACTTTGATTATGTATGTCATCCAATACGTGGACCCCTTGCTCAGTGTGCTCAGAGAGGCACAGCTCCACCTCACTTATGTGGCCCAAGAGGGCTGAAAAACGTGTCTGGGGTTGCTGTTGCTACTCTTGTTCAGAAGGGAATTGCCATAGCATTTCGGTGCTGGACTGCTCATGTGGGCGGGGCAAAGACTGATATGCAAATGGATATTTTCCTTCTGTGAAAGGTACAGTGAGATAAAGTGTGGATGCCCAAAGAAGAGGTCATTTAGCCGTGTTTGTTCTCGCAGAGGGGCACCTACGACTTTTTTCGACTCTGTATACATGTTCTATGTAAACCGCTTAGGCGTAAGCGCCATATAACTAACACGTCATTATTTGCTATGTATTGGAAAAGGGTTTTAGGTAAATGTCCCTATTGTCAGACTTCCCAGAAAGGTTCATTCATGGCTTTGCCACCAGCCCCCCCCACCCCCAATACCAAATAACCTCCCTTTTAGGCTGATTATGTATATCACAGCACACATTTACTTCTTTATGGTAGTTTCGCAGCACTTAATGGAATGTATTCAGTTATACAGGTAGGCGGTATGCTTGCCACTTTTACTCCCTCAAAACATAAAAATGAGGGAGTAAAATACTCCCTAGTAAAAACAGGAAAGAGCAGAGCTAGAGGCTGAAGTCCCCTCCTTCCACCCACACAGATGGACAGGTATATCCAGACCAGTGGTACCATCAGATCAAGGTTAAAGGAGGAGATCCAACAGTATTACTGCCAGATCTGAAGAGGAAAGATAAACATAAATGCATCTTTTAATTTGCATTTCCTACGGTAAAATGCAACTTTTAATTTGCATTTCCTACTAGGTGTGATAGGGGTGTATAGGAGGAATAGCAGGGTGTGACTAATGCACATACCTGGGTTCCAAAACAATATCCATTTTAGAATGTATGTATTTCTTTCACCCGAGAGATACCTGCATAGGGAATGGGATGGGCTTTTTGTAATCACTAAAAAATCTTTTTACTGCCAACTTCAAAAAATCATGTTTTAAATGCTCCCAATTATCGTGTCTGTAACCCTGGTTGCAACGGCATGGTACGATGTTTGCGTCAGTACTAAATTGCGATAATGCAAAGACGTACTGCTTCGTTGCATTTTGGAGGTGGAGCAAAAAAACGGCGGCGCATTGGCGCAAATTTGATGTAGCATGGTAACTGATTGGGGTCATCAGTGCAAAGATGAAAAGATTTGACAGCCAACTTCCAACGGTTTGGTTCTTTTTGACCTAAAATATTTGACCTAATCACAATTGATAGAAATGATTTCACCTTTTTTTGGTTTAAAATGCTGGGGGATACCCCCCGCAACCTCCTCAACTTCCCCTGAACCTATTATATACCCTTACCCACCCCATATATACATTTAATTAAATTTGACCGGAAAGGAATGTGATCAAATGTTTTAGGTCAAATATATTTAGGTCAATTATGCTAATAACCTTCCAACAGGGCGCCAACGAGGTACCCCATTTGGCGTGTTGGAGAAACCCTACGACAAATGGATCCCTAACGGGTACAGCCTGATCCATTTGGCAAATTCCCTTTCAGGAACCTCCCGGGTGTCCTTGACCAAATTCAAGATAATTTAATATTTGCTTGGCAAAAACTCTATTCAGTACACGGAAGCGGCAACGACATACATGTATTTGCGGCGGCGAACGAGGGTGACGTTTATTAGTTCATATTTTATTCCGTCCGTTTAGCTCAGTAATTACCATTTTCTATTTAGTGCCTCTCATGATGCGCTTTGATTACTTTTCATGACACCCAGAAATATTTAATAACAATTAGCTTTTTTTGCAGAGAGTTCTTAGCCAGGAAACAAGAGTCCTTACAGCAACATGGCTAATTAACTTGAAGTATATCTGTCTCGTGGGGGACATCCAAAATGCAAATGAGGGGCATTTCTCTCCACAAGGCCAGTGAGAAAATCGCTGCAAGTTTTATTGCATAAAGCACAGATAGGAAACCCTCCGAAGCTATAAATAGCCTATGAAAACCAAGGGCAGCCTGCAGATAAATAGCATGAATCCAGCTCCTGTTCAGAATTTGGAGTATGGGTCTATGCTTTCAAGCTAAATACCCTGGGACAACATGTTCTTAAGGAGTTTTCGTTATTTGCTGAAAACTGGGGCACATCTGGAGGCCTTGAGGAAGGTTGCACCGGATGATCTCAAAAACATCCAGGCACCTCTTTGTTTGCTCCAGTGCACATCTCTGCGAGTCAGGCACACAATAGCAGGGGCAAATGCTGTGTTTGCTCCAGTGCACATCTCTTGGGATCGGGCACATGGCAGCAGGTGCAATGTCTTTGTTTGCTCCAGTGCAAATCATTGCACCTGCCACCATGTTCTTGATTCTCAAACACTTTGTGTGCTCGGTATACAGACTTTATATCGAAAATGATATACCGAATCACTATATATATCTAAACATACACCTTGAAAACCCTTATATTGAATATATTTATGTTGAGGTAAAGGGTTCATTTTTTAGGGAAACGGTCGGCATGGGGTTTTTTCGGGGACAGAAATAGGGGACTGAGGGGGGGGCCCCTGGAAAAAAATTAATAAATCAGTATTCTGGTTTTCAAGATATATGTTTCGATATATAAGTGATCCGGTATATAATACCTCGGTATAAAGACATGTAAGAGTTTGCACAAGTGCAAATCTTTGCGAACCAGGCACATGCTAGCCGGGGCAATCTCTCCGTTTGTTGCAGTGCACATCATTGAGAATCAGGCACATGCTATCAGGGGCAATCGCTTTTCTGCAGTGCACATCTTTGAGAATCAGGCACATGCTATCGGGGGCAATCGCTTTGCTGCAATGGACTTATTTGAGAATCAGGCACATGCTATCGGGGGCAATCGCTTTGTTTGCTGCAGTGCACATCTTTGAGAATCAGGCACATGCTAACAGGGGCAATCGCTTTGCTGCAGTGCACATCTTTGAGAATCAGGCACATGCTAACAGGGGCAATCGCTTTGTTTGCTGCTGTGCACATCTTTGAGAATCAGGCACATGCTATCAGGGGCAATCGCTTTGCTGCAGTGCACATCTTTGAGAATCAGGCACATGCTATCAGGGGCAATCGCTTTGCTGCAGTGCACATCTTTGAGAATCAGGCACATGCTATCAGGGGCAATCGCTTTGCTGCAGTTCACATCTTTGAGAATCAGGCACATGCTATCAGGGGCAATCGCTTTGCTGCAGTGCACATCTTTGTGAATCAGGCACATGCTATCAGGGGCAATCGCTTTGGTGCAATGGACATCTTTGAGAATCAGGCACATGCTAACAGGGGCAATCGCTTTGTTTGCTACTGTGCACATCTTTGAGAATCAGGCACATGCTATCAGGGGCAATCGCTTTGCTGCAGTGCACATCTTTGAGAATCAGGCACATGCTATCAGGGGCAATCGCTTTGTTTGCTACTGTGCACATCTTTGAGAATCAGGCACATGCTATCAGGGGCAATCGCTTTTCTGCAGTGCACATCTTTGAGAATCAGGCACATGCTATCAGGGGCAATCGCTTTGCTGCAATGGACTTCTTTGAGAATCAGGCACATGCTATCGGGGGCAATCGCTTTGTTTGCTGCAGTGCACATCTTTGAGAATCAGGCACATGCTAACAGGGGCAATCACTTTGCTGCAGTGCACATCTTTGAGAATCAGGCACATGCTAACAGGGGCAATCGCTTTGTTTGCTGCTGTGCACATCTTTGAGAATCAGGCACATGCTATCAGGGGCAATCGCTTTGCTGCAGTGCACATCTTTGAGAATCAGGCACATGCTATCAGGGGCAATCGCTTTGCTGCAGTGCACATCTTTGAGAATCAGGCACATGCTATCAGGGGCAATCGCTTTGCTGCAGTTCACATCTTTGAGAATCAGGCACATGCTATCAGGGGCAATCGCTTTGCTGCAGTGCACATCTTTGTGAATCAGGCACATGCTATCAGGGGCAATCGCTTTGGTGCAATGGACATCTTTGAGAATCAGGCACATGCTAACAGGGGCAATCGCTTTGTTTGCTACTGTGCACATCTTTGAGAATCAGGCACATGCTATCAGGGGCAATCGCTTTGCTGCAGTGCACATCTTTGAGAATCAGGCACATGCTATCAGGGGCAATCGCTTTGTTTGCTACTGTGCACATCTTTGAGAATCAGGCACATGCTATCAGGGGCAATCGCTTTTCTGCAGTGCACATCTTTGAGAATCAGGCACATGCTATCAGGGGCAATCGCTTTGCTGCAATGGACTTCTTTGAGAATCAGGCACATGCTATCAGGGGCAAATGCTTTGTTTGCTGCAATGGACATCTTTGAGAATCAGGCACATGCTATCAGGGGCAATCGCTTTGCTGCAGTGCACATCTTTGAGAATCAGGCACATGCTATCAGGGGCAATCGCTTTGCTGCAATGGACATCTTTGAGAATCAGGCACATGCTATCAGGGGCAATCGCTTTGCTGCAGTGCACATCTTTGAGAATCCGACACATGCTATCAGGGGCAATCGCTTTGCTGCAGTGCACATCTTTGAGAATCAGGCACATGCTATCAGGGGCAAGCACTTTGTTTGCTGCAGTGCACATCTTTGAGAATCAGGCACATGCTATCAGGGGCAATCGCTTTGTTTGCTGCAGTGCACATCTTTGAGAATCAGGCACATGCTATCAGGGGCAATCGCTTTCCTGCAGTGCACATCTTTGAGAATCAGGCACATGCTATCAGGGGCAATCGCTTTGCTGCAGTGCACATCTTTGAGAATCATGCACATGCTATCAGGGGCAATCGCTTTGCTGCAGTGCACATCTTTGAGAATCAGGCACATGCTATCAGGGGCAATCGCTTTGCTGCAGTGCACATCTTTGAGAATCAGGCACATGCTATCAGGGGCAATCGCTTTGCTGCAGTGCACATCTTTGAGAATCAGGCACATGCTATCAGGGGCAATCGCTTTGCTGCAGTGCACATCTTTGAGAATCAGGCACATGCTATCAGGGGCAATCGCTTTGCTGCAGTACACATCTTTGAGAATCAGGCACATGCTAACAGGGGCAATCGCTTTGTTTGCTGCTGTGCACATCTTTGAGAATCAGGCACATGCTATCAGGGGCAATCACTTTGCTGCAGTGCACATCTTTGAGAATCAGGCACATGCTATCAGGGGCAATCGCTTTGCTGCAGTGCACATCTTTGAGAATCAGGCACATGCTATCAGGGGCAATTGCTTTGCTGCAGTGCACATCTTTGAGAATCAGGCACATGCTATCAGGGGCAATCGCTTTGCTGCAGTGCACATCTTTGTGAATCAGGCACATGCTATCAGGGGCAATCGCTTTGGTGCAATGGACATCTTTGAGAATCAGGCACATGCTAACAGGGGCAATCTCTTTGTTTGCTACTGTGCACATCTTTGAGAATCAGGCACATGCTATCAGGGGCAATCGCTTTGCTGCAGTGCACATCTTTGAGAATCAGGCACATGCTATCAGGGGCAATCGCTTTGTTTGCTACTGTGCACATCTTTGAGAATCAGGCACATGCTATCAGGGGCAATCGCTTTTCTGCAGTGCACATCTTTGAGAATCAGGCACATGCTATCAGGGGCAATCGCTTTGCTGCAATGGACTTCTTTGAGAATCAGGCACATGCTATCGGGGGCAATCGCTTTGTTTGCTGCAGTGCACATCTTTGAGAATCAGGCACATGCTAACAGGGGCAATCACTTTGCTGCAGTGCACATCTTTGAGAATCAGGCACATGCTAACAGGGGCAATCGCTTTGTTTGCTGCTGTGCACATCTTTGAGAATCAGGCACATGCTATCAGGGGCAATCGCTTTGCTGCAGTGCACATCTTTGAGAATCAGGCACATGCTAACAGGGGCAATCGCTTTGCTGCAGTGCACATCTTTGAGAATCAGGCACATGCTAACAGGGGCAATCGCTTTGTTTGCTACTGTGCACATCTTTGAGAATCAGGCACATGCTATCAGGGGCAATCGCTTTTCTGCAGTGCACATCTTTGAGAATCAGGCACATGCTATCAGGGGCAATCACTTTGCTGCAATGGACTTCTTTTAGAATCAGGCACATGCTATCGGGGGCAATCACTTTGTTTGCTGCAGTGCACATCTTTGAGAATCAGGCACATGCTATCAGGGGCAATCGCTTTGCTAGAGTGCACATCTTTGAGAATCAGGCACATGCTATCAGGGGCAAATGCTTTGTTTGCTGCAATGGAAATCTTTGAGAATCAGGCACATGCTATCAGGGGCA
Organism: Ambystoma mexicanum; assembly: GCF_040938575.1. Taxonomy (NCBI): domain Eukaryota; kingdom Metazoa; phylum Chordata; class Amphibia; order Caudata; family Ambystomatidae; genus Ambystoma; species Ambystoma mexicanum. Next base: position 37,616,792 of record NC_090936.1, on the reverse strand, counting down.
ATCGCTTTGCTGCAGTGCACATCTTTGAGAATCAGGCACATGCTATCAGGGGCAATCGCTTTGCTGCAATGGACATCTTTGAGAATCAGGCACATGCTATCAGGGGCAATCGCTTTGCTGCAGTGCACATCTTTGAGAATCAGGCACATGCTATCAGGGGCAAGCACTTTGTTTGCTGCAGTGCACATCTTTGAGAATCAGGCACATGCTATCAGGGGCAATCGCTTTGTTTGCTGCAGTGCACATCTTTGAGAATCCGACACATGCTATCAGGGGCAATCGCTTTGCTGCAGTGCACATCTTTGAGAATCAGGCACATGCTATCAGGGGCAATCGCTTTGCTGCAGTGCACATCTTTGAGAATCAGGCACATGCTATCGGGGCAATCGCTTTGTTTGCTGCTGTGCACATCTTTGAGAATCAGGCACATGCTATCAGGGGCAATCGCTTTGCTGCAGTGCACATCTTTGAGAATCAGGCACATGCTATCAGGGGCAATCGCTTTGCTGCAGGCACATGCTATCAGGGGCAATCGCTTTGCTGCAGTGCACATCTTTGAGATTCAGGCACATGCTATCAGGGGCAATCGCTTTGCTGCAGTGCACCTCTTTGAGAATCAGGCACATGCTATCAGGGGCAATCGCTTTGTTTGCTGAAGTGCACATCTTTGAGAATCAGGCACATGCTATCAGGGGCAATCGCTTTGCTGCAGTGCACATCTTTGAGAATCAGGCACATGCTATCAGGGGCAATCGCTTTGCTGCAATGGACATCTTTGAGAATCAGGCACATGCTATCAGGGGCAATCGCTTTGTTTGCTGCTGTGCACATCTTTGAGAATCAGGCACATGCTATCAGGGGCAATCGCTTTGCTGCAGTGCCCATCTTTGAGAATCAGGCACATGCTATCAGGGGCAATCGCTTTGCTGCAGTGCACATCTTTGAGAATCAGGCACATGCTATCAGGGGCAATCGCTTTGCTGCAATGGACATCTTTGAGAATCAGGCACATGCTATCAGGGGCAATCGCTTTGCTGCAGTGCACATCTTTGAGAATCAGGCACATGCTATCAGGGGCAATCGCTTTGCTGCAGTGCACATCTTTGAGAATCAGGCACATGCTATCAGGGGCAATCGCTTTGCTGCAGTGCACATCTTTGAGAATTAGGCACATGCTATCAGGGGCAAGCGCTTTGCTGCAATGGACATCTTTGAGAATCAGGCACATGCTATCAGGGGCAATCGCTTTGTTTGCTGCAGTGCACATCTTTGAGAATCAGGCACATGCTATCAGGGGCAATCGCTTTGCTGCAGTGCACATCTTTGAGAATCAGGCACATGCTATCAGGGGCAATCGCTTTGCTGCAGTGCACATCTTTGAGAATCAGGCACATGCTATCAGGGGCAATCGCTTTGCTGCAGTGCACATCTTTGAGAATCAGGCACATGCTATCAGGGGCAATCACTTTGCTGCAATGGACATCTTTGAGAATCAGGCACATGCTATCAGGGGCAATCGCTTTGCTGCAGTGCACATCTTTGAGAATCAGGCACATGCTATCAGGGGCTATCGCTTTGCTGCAGTGCACATCTTTGAGAATCATGCACATGCTATCAGGGGCAATCGCTTTGTTTGCTGCAGTGCACATCTTTGAGAATCAGGCACATGCTACCAGGGGCAATCGCTTTGCTGCAGTGCACATCTTTGAGAATCAGGCACATGCTATCAGGGGTAATCGCTTTGCTGCAGTGCACATCTTTGAGAATCAGGCACATGCTATCAGGGGCTATCGCTTTGCTGCAGTGCACATCTTTGAGAATCAGGCACATGCTATCAGGGCAATCGCTTTGCTGCAGTGCACATCTTTGAGAATCAGGCACATGCTATCAGGGCAATCGCTTTGCTGCAGTGCACATCTTTGAGAATCTCGGGCACATGGTATTGGGTGCAATTGCTTTGTTTGCTACTGTGCACATCTTTGAGAATTGGGAACATGCTATCAGGAGCTATCGCTTTGCTGCAGTGCACATCTTTGAGAATCTCGGGCACATGGTATTGTGTGCAATTGCTTTGTTTGCTACTGTGCACATCTTTGAGAATCAGGCACATGCTATCAGGGGCTATCGCTTTGCTGCAGTGCACATCTTTGAGAATCAGACACATGCTATCAGGGGCAATCGCTTTGTTTGCTGCAGTGCACAATTTTGAGAATCAGGCACATGCTATCAGGGGCAATCACTTTTCTGCAGTGCACATCTTTGAGAATCAGGCACATGCTATCAGGGGTTATCGCTTTGCTGCAATGGACATCTTTGAGAATCCGACACATGCTATCAGGGGCAATCGCATTGCTGCAGTGCACATCTTTGAGAATCAGGCACATGCTATCAGGGGCAATCGCATTGCTGCAGTGCACATCTTTGAGAATCAGGCACATGCTATCAGGGGCAATCGCTTTGCTGCAGTGCACATCTTTGAGAATCAGGCACATGCTGTCAGGGGCAATCGCTTTGCTGCAATGGACATCTTTGAGAATCAGGCACATGCTATCAGGGGTTATCGCTTTGCTGCAGTGCACATCTTTGAGAATCGGACACATGCTATCAGGGGCAATCGCTTTGCTGCAATGGACATCTTTGAGAATCCGACACATGCTATCAGGGGCAATCGCTTTGCTGCAGTGCACATCTTTGAGAATCAGGCACATGCTATCAGGGGCAATCGCTTTGCTGCAGTGCACATCTTTGAGAATCAGGCACATGCTATCAGGGGCAATCGCTTTGCTGAAGTGCACATCTTTGAGAATCAGGCACATGCTGTCAGGGGCAATCGCTTTGCTGCAATGGACATCTTTGAGAATCAGGCACATGCTATCAGGGGCAATTGCTTTGTTTGCTGCAGTGCACAATTTTGAGAATCAGGCACATGCTATCAGGGGCAATCACTTTTCTGCAGTGCACATCTTTGAGAATCAGGCACATGCTATCAGGGGCAATCGCTTTGCTGCAGTGCACATCTTTGAGAATCAGGCACATGCTATCAGGGGCAATCGCTTTGCTGCAGTGCACATCTTTGAGAATCAGGCACATGCTATCAGGGGCAATCGCTTTGTTTGCTGCAATGCACAATTTTGAGAATCAGGCACATGCTATCAGGGGCAATCGCTTTGCTGCAGTGCCCATCTTTGAGAATCAGGCACATGCTATCAGGGGCAATCGCTTTGCTGCAGTGCACATCTTTGAGAATCAGGCACATGCTATCAGGGGCAATCGCTTTGCTGCAGTGCACATCTTTGAGAATCAGGCACATGCTATCAGGGGCTATCGCTTTGCTGCAGTGCACATCTTTGAGAATCAGGCACATGCTATCAGGGGCAATCGCTTTGCTGCAGTGCACATCTTTGAGAATCAGGCACATGCTATCAGGGCAATCGCTTTGCTGCAGTGCACATCTTTGAGAATCTCGGGCACATGGTATTGGGTGCAATTGCTTTGTTTGCTACTGTGCACATCTTTGAGAATTGGGAACATGCTATCAGGAGCTATCGCTTTGCTGCAGTGCACATCTTTGAGAATCTCGGGCACATGGTATTGGGTGCAATTGCTTTGTTTGCTACTGTGCACATCTTTGAGAATCAGGCACATGCTATCAGGGGCTATCGCTTTGCTGCAGTGCACATCTTTGAGAATCAGGCACATGCTATCAGGGGCAATCGCTTTGTTTGCTGCAGTGCACAATTTTGAGAATCAGGCACATGCTATCAGGGGCAATCGCTTTGCTGCAGTGCACATCTTTGAGAATCAGACACATGCTATCAGGGGCAATCGCATTGCTGCAGTGCACATCTTTGAGAATCAGGCACATGCTATCAGGGGCAATCGCTTTGCTGCAGTGCACATCTTTGAGAATCAGGCACATGCTGTCAGGGGCAATCGCTTTGCTGCAATGGACATCTTTGAGAATCAGGCACATGCTATCAGGGGCAATCGCATTGCTGCAGTGCACATCTTTGAGAATCAGGCACATGCTATCAGGGGCAATCGCTTTGCTGCAGTGCACATCTTTGAGAATCAGGCACATGCTGTCAGGGGCAATCGCTTTGCTGCAATGGACATCTTTGAGAATCAGGCACATGCTATCAGGGGTTATCGCTTTGCTGCAGTGCACATCTTTGAGAATCGGACACATGCTATCAGGGGCAATCGCTTTGCTGCAATGGACATCTTTGAGAATCCGACACATGCTATCAGGGGCAATCGCTTTGCTGCAGTGCACATCTTTGAGAATCAGGCACATGCTATCAGGGGCAATCGCTTTGCTGCAGTGCACATCTTTGAGAATCAGGCACATGCTATCAGGGGCAATCGCTTTGCTGCAGTGCACATCTTTGAGAATCAGGCACATGCTGTCAGGGGCAATCGCTTTGATGCAATGGACATCTTTGAGAATCAGGCACATGCTATCAGGGGCAATTGCTTTGTTTGCTGCAGTGCACAATTTTGAGAATCAGGCACATGCTATCAGGGGCAATCACTTTTCTGCAGTGCACATCTTTGAGAATCAGGCACATGCTATCAGGGGCAATCGCTTTGCTGCAGTGCACATCTTTGAGAATCAGGCACATGCTATCAGGGGCAATCGCTTTGCTGCAGTGCACATCTTTGAGAATCAGGCACATGCTATCAGGGGCAATCGCTTTGTTTGCTGCAATGCACAATTTTGAGAATCAGGCACATGCTATCAGGGGCAATCGCTTTGCTGCAGTGCACATCTTTGAGAATCAGGCACATGCTATCAGGGGCAATCGCTTTGCTGCAGTGCACATCTTTGAGAATCAGGCACATGCTATCAGGGGCAATCGCTTTGCTGCAGTGAACATCTTTGAGAATCAGGCACATGCTATCAGGGGCAATCACTTTGCTGCAGTGCACATCTTTGAGAATCAGGCACATGCTATCAGGGGCAATCGCTTTGCTGCAGTGCACATCTTTGAGAATCAGGCACATGCTATCAGGGGCAATCGCTTTGCTGCAGTGCACATCTTTGAGAATCTCGGGCACATGCTATCAGGGGCAATCGCTTTGCTGGAGTTCACATCTTTGAGAATCCGTCACATGCTATCAGGGGCAATTGCTTTGCTGCAGTGCACATCTTTGAGAATCAGGCACATGCTATCAGGGGCAATAGCTTTGCTGCAGTGCACATCTTTGAGAATCAGGCACATGCTATCAGGGGCAATCGCTTTGCTGCAGTGCACATCTTTGAGAATCAGGCACATGCTATCAGGGGCAAGCGCTTTGCTGCAGTGCACATCTTTGAGAATCAGGCACATGCTATCAGGGGCAATCGCTTTGTTTGCTGCAGTGCACATCTTTGAGAATCAGGCACATGCTATCAGGGGCAATCGCTTTGCTGCAGTGCACATCTTTGAGAATCAGGCACATGCTATCAGGGGCAATCGCTTTGCTGCAGTGCACATCTTTGAGAATCAGGCACATGCTATCAGGGGCAATCGCTTTGCTGCAGTGCACATCTTTGAGAATCAGGCACATGCTATCAGGGGCAAGCGCTTTGTTTGCTGCAGTGCACTTCTTTGAGAATCAGGCACATGCTATCAGGGGCAATCGCTTTGCTGCAGTGCACATCTTTGAGAATCAGGCACATGCTATCAGGGGCAATCGCTTTGCTGCAGTGCACATCTTTGAGAATCAGGCACATGCTATCAGGGGCAATCGCTTTGCTGCAGTGAACATCTTTGAGAATCAGGCACATGCTATCAGGGGCAATCACTTTGCTGCAGTGCACATCTTTGAGAATCAGGCACATGCTATCAGGGGCAATCGCTTTGCTGCAGTGCACATCTTTGAGAATCAGGCACATGCTATCAGGGGCAATCGCTTTGCTGCAGTGCACATCTTTGAGAATCAGGCACATGCTATCAGGGGCAATCGCTTTGCTGCAGTGCACATCTTTGAGAATCAGGCACATGCTATCAGGGGCAATCGCTTTGTTTGCTGCAGTGCACATCTTTGAGAATCAGGCACATGCTATCAGGGGCAATCACTTTTCTGCAGTGCACATCTTTGAGAATCAGGCACATGCTATCGGGGCCAATCGCTTTGTTTGCTGCAGTGCACATCTTTGAGAATCAGGCACATGCTATCAGGGGCAATCACTTTTCTGCAGTGCACATCTTTGAGAATCAGGCACATGCTATCGGGGGCAATCGCTTTGTTTGCTGCAGTGCACATCTTTGAGAATCAGGCACATGCTATCAGGGGCAATCACTTTTCTGCAGTGCACATCTTTGAGAATCAGGCACATGCTATCAGGGGCAATCACTTTTCTGCAGTGCACATCTTTGAGAATCAGGCACATGCTATCCGGGGCAATCGCTTTGCTGCAGTGCACATCTTTGAGAATCAGGCACATGCTATCAGGGGCAATCGCTTTGTTTGCTGCAATGCACAATTTTGAGAATCAGGCACATGCTATCAGGGGCAATCGCTTTGTTTGCTGCAATGCACAATTTTGAGAATCAGGCACATGCTATCAGGGGCAATCGCTTTGCTGCAGTGCACATCTTTGAGAATCAGGCACATGCTATCAGGGGCAATCGCTTTGCTGCAGTGCACATCTTTGAGAATCAGGCACATGCTATCAGGGGCAATCGCTTTGCTGCAGTGCACATCTTTGAGAATCAGGCACATGCTATCAGGGGCAATCGCTTTGCTGCAGTGCACATCTTTGAGAATCAGGCACATGCTATCAGGGGTTATCGCTTTGCTGCAGTGCACATCTTTGAGAATCAGGCACATGCTATCAGGGGCAATCGCTTTGCTGCAGTGCACATCTTTGAGAATCTCGGGCACATGCTATCAGGGGCAATCGCTTTGCTGGAGTTCACATCTTTGAGAATCCGTCACATGCTATCAGGGGCAATTGCTTTGCTGCAGTGCACATCTTTGAGAATCAGGCACATGCTATCAGGGGCAACCGCTTTGCTGCAGTGCACATCTTTGAGAATCTCAAAGATGTGCACTGCAGCAAACAAAGCGATTGCCCCCGATAGCATGTGCCTGATTCTCAAAGATGTGCAATCGCTTTGATGCAGTGCACATCTTTGAGAATCAGGCACATGCTATCAGGGGCAATCGCTTTGTTTGCTGCAGTGCACATCTTTGAGAATCAGGCACATGCTATCAGGGGCAATCGCTTTGCTGCAATGGACATCTTTGAGAATCAGGCACATGCTATCAGGGGCAATCGCTTTGCTGCAGTGCACATCTTTGAGAATCAGGCACATGCTATCAGGGGCAATCGCTTTGTTTGCTGCAGTGCACATCTTTGAGAATCAGGCACATGCTATCAGGGGCAAGCGCTTTGTTTGCTGCAGTGCACATCTTTGAGAATCAGGCACATGCTATCAGTGGCAAGCGCTTTGCTGCAATGGACATCTTTGAGAATCAGGCACATGCTATCAGGGGCTATCGCTTTGCTGCAGTGCACATCTTTGAGAATCCGGCACATGCTATCAGGGGCAATCGCTTTGCTGCAATGGACATCTTTGAGAATCGGACACATGCTATCAGGGGCAATCGCTTTGCTGCAGTGCACATCTTTGAAAATCAGGCACATGCTATCAGGGCCAATCGCTTTGCTGCAGGTCACATCTTTGAGAATCAGGCACATGCTATCAGGGGCAATCGCTTTGCTGCAATGGACATCTTTGAGAATCCGACACATGCTATCAGGGGCAATCGCTTTGCTGCAGTGCACATCTTTGAAAATCAGGCACATGCTATCAGGGCCAATCGCTTTGCTGCAGTGCACATCTTTGAGAATCAGGCACATGCTATCAGGGGCAATCGCTTTGCTGCAATGGACATCTTTGAGAATCCGACACATGCTATCAGGGGCAATCGCTTTGCTGCAGTGCACATCTTTGAGAATCAGGCACATGCTATCAGGGGCAATCGCTTTGCTGCAGTGCACATCTTTGAGAATCAGGGGCAATCGCTTTGATGCAGTGCACATCTTTGAGAATCAGGCACATGCTATCAGGGGCAATCGCTTTGCTGCAGTGCACATCTTTGAGAATCAGGCACATGCTAACAGGGGCAATCGCTTTGTTTGCTGCAGTGCACATCTTTGAGAATCAGGCACATGCTATCAGGGGCAAGCGCTTTGTTTGCTGCAGTGCACATCTTTGAGAATCAGGCACATGCTATCAGTGGCAAGCGCTTTGCTGCAATGGACATCTTTGAGAATCAGGCACATGCTATCAGGGACAAGCGCTTTGTTTGCTGCAGTGCACATCTTTGAGAATCAGGCACATGCTATCAGGGGCAATCGCTTTGCTGCAGTGCACATCTTTGAAAATCAGGCACATGCTATCAGGGGCAATCGCTTTGTTTGCTGCAGTGCACATCTTTGAGAATCAGGCACATGCTATCAGGGGCAATCGCTTTGCTGCAGTGCACATCTTTGAGAATCAGGCACATGCTATCAGGGGCAATCGCTTTGCTGCAATGGACATCTTTGAGAATCAGGCACATGCTATCAGGGGCAATCGCTTTGTTTGCTGCAATGGACATCTTTGAGAATCAGGCACATGCTATCAGGGGCAAGCGCTTTGTTTGCTGCAGTGCACATCTTTGAGAATCAGGCACATGCTATCAGTGGCAAGCGCTTTGCTGCAATGGACATCTTTGAGAATCAGGCACATGCTATCAGGGGCAAGCGCTTTGTTTGCTGCAGTGCACATCTTTGAGAATCAGACACATGCTATCAGGGGCAATCGCTTTGCTGCAGTGCACATCTTTGAGAATCAGGCACATGCTATCAGGGGCAATCGCTTTGTTTGCTGCAGTGCACATCTTTGAGAATCAGGCACATGCTATCAGGGGCAATCGCTTTGCTGCAGTGCACATCTTTGAGAATCAGGCACATGCTATCAGGGGCAATCGCTTTGCTGCAATGGACATCTTTGAGAATCAGGCACATGCTATCAGGGGCTATCGCTTTGCTGCAGTGCACATCTTTGAGAATCAGGCACATGCTATCAGGGGCAATCGCTTTGCTGCAATGGACATCTTTGAGAATCAGGCACATGCTATCAGGGGCAATCACTTTGCTGCAGTGCACATCTTTGAGAATCAGGCACATGCTATCAGGGGCAATCGCTTTGCTGCAGTGCACATCTTTGAGAATCAGGCACATGCTATCAGGGGTTATCGCTTTGCTGCAGTGCACATCTTTGAGAATCAGGCACATGCTATCAGGGGCAATTGCTTTGCTGCAGTGCACATCTTTGAGAATCAGGCACATGCTATCAGGGGCAAGCGCTTTGTTTGCTGCAGTGCACATCTTTGAGAATCAGGCACATGCTATCAGGGGCAATCGCTTTGCTGCAGTGCACATCTTTGAGAATCAGGCACATGCTATCAGGGGCAATCGCTTTGTTTGCTGCAGTGCACATCTTTGAGAATCAGGCACATGCTATCAGGGGCAATCGCTTTGCTGCAGTGCACATCTTTGAGAATCAGGCACATGCTATCAGGGGCAATCGCTTTGCTGCAATGGACATCTTTGAGAATCAGGCACATGCTATCAGGGGCTATCGCTTTGCTGCAGTGCACATCTTTGAGAATCGGGCACATGCTATCAGGGGCAATCGCTTTGCTGCAATGGACATCTTTGAGAATCAGGCACATGCTATCAGGGGCTATCGCTTTGCTGCAGTGCACATCTTTGAGAATCAGGCACATGCTATCAGGGGCAATCGCTTTGCTGCAATGGACATCTTTGAGAATCAGGCACATGCTATCAGGGGTTATCGCTTTGCTGCAGTGCACATCTTTGAGAATCAGGCACATGCTATCAGGGGTTATCGCTTTGCTGCAGTGCACATCTTTGAGAATCAGGCACATGCTATCAGGGGCAATCGCTTTGCTGCAATGGACATCTTTGAGAATCAGGCACATGCTATCAGGGGCAATCGCTTTGCTACAGTGCACATCTTTGAGAATCAGGCACATGCTATCAGTGGCAATCGCTTTGCTGCAATGGACATCTTTGAGTATCAGGCACATGCTATCAGGGGCAATCGCTTTGCAGCAGGGCACATCTTTGAGAATCAGGCACATGCTATCAGGGGCAATCGCTTTGCTGCAATGGACATCTTTGAGAATCAGGCACATGCTATCAGGGGCAATCGCTTTGCTGCAATGGACATCTTTGAGAATCAGGCACATGCTATCAGGGGCAATCGCTTTGTTTGCTGCTGTGCACATCTTTGAGAATCAGGCACATGCTATCAGGGGGAATCGCTTTGTTTGCTGCAGTGCACATCTTTGAAAATCAGGCACATGCTATCAGGGCCAATCGCTTTGCTGCACTGCACATCTTTGAGAATCAGGCACATGCTATCAGGGGCAATCGCTTTGCTGCAATGGACATCTTTGAGAATCCGACACATGCTATCAGGGGCAATCGCTTTGCTGCAGTGCACATCTTTGAGAATCAGGCACATGCTATCAGGGGCAATCGCTTTGCTGCAGTGCACATCTTTGAGAATCAGGCACATGCTATCAGGGCAATCGCTTTGCTGCAGTGCACATCTTTGAGAATCAGGCATATGCTATCAGGGGCAATCGCTTTGCTGCAGTGCACATCTTTGAGAATCAGGCACATGCTAACAGGGGCAATCGCTTTGTTTGCTGCAGTGCACATCTTTGAGAATCAGGCACATGCTATCAGGGGTTATCGCTTTGCTGCAGTGCCCATCTTTGAGAATCAGGCACATGCTATCAGGGGCAATCGCTTTGCTGCAGTGCACATCTTTGAGAATCTCGGGCACATGGTATTGGGTGCAATTGCTTTGTTTGCTACAGTGCACATCTTTGAGAATTGGGAAGATGCTATCAGGGGCAAATACTTTGTTTTCTGCAGTGCACATCTTTGAGAATTGGGAACATGCTATCAGGGGCAATCGCTTTGTTTGCTGCAGTGCACAATTTTGAGAATCAGGCACATGCTATCAGGGGCAATCGCTTTGCTGCAGTGCACATCTTTGAGAATCCGGCACATGCTATCAGGGGCAATCGCTTTGCTGCAGTGCACATCTTTGAGAATCAGGCACATGCTATCAGGGGCGATCGCTTTGTTTGCTGCAGTGCACATCTTTGAGAATCAGGCACATGCTATCAGGGGCAATCGCTTTGCTACAGTGCACATCTTTGAGAATCAGGCACATGCTATCAGTGGCAATCGCTTTGCTGCAATGGACATCTTTGAGAATCAGGCACATGCTATCAGGGGCAATCGCTTTGCTGCAGTGCACATCTTTGAGAATCAGGCACATGCTATCAGGGGCAATCGCTTTGCTGCAATGGACATCTTTGAGAATCAGGCACATGCTATCAGGGGCCATCGCTTTGCTGCAATGGACATCTTTGAGAATCAGGCACATGCTGTCAGGGGCAATCGCTTTGTTTGCTGCTGTGCACATCTTTGAGAATCAGGCACATGCTATCAGGGGCAATCGCTTTGTTTGCTGCAGTGCACATCTTTGAGAATCAGGCACATGCTATCAGGGGCAATCGCTTTGCTGCAGTGCACATCTTTGAGAATCAGGCACATGCTATCAGGGGCAAGCGCTTTGTTTGCTGCAGTGTACTTCTTTGAGAATCAGGCACATGCTATCAGGGGCAATCGCTTTGTTTGCTGCAGTGCACATCTTTGAGAATCAGGCACATGCTATCAGGGGCAATCGCTTTGCCGCAGTGCACATCTTTGAGAATCAGGCACATGCTATCAGGGGCAATCGCTTTGCTGCAGTGCACATCTTTGAGAATCAGGCACATGCTATCAGGGGCAATCGCTTTGTTTACTGCAGTGCACATCTTTGAGAATCAGGCACATGCTATCAGGGGCAATCGCTTTGTTTGCTGCAGTGCACATCTTTGAGAATCAGGCACATGCTATCAGTGGCAATCGCTTTGCTGCAATGGACATCTTTGAGAATCAGGCACATGCTATCAGGGGCAAGCGCTTTGTTTGCTGCAGTGCACATCTTTGAGAATCAGGCACATGCTATCAGGGGCAATCGCTTTGCTGCAGTGCACATCTTTGAGAATCAGGCACATGCTATCAGGGGCAATCGCTTTGCTGCAGTGCACATCTTTGAGAATCAGGCACATGCTATCAGGGGCTATCGCTTTGCTGCAGTGCACATCTTTGAGAATCAGGCACATGCTATCAGGGGCAATCGCTTTGCTGCAGTGCACATCTTTGAGAATCAGGCACATGCTATCAGGGGCAATCGCTTTGCTGCAGTGCACATCTTTGAGAATCAGGCACATGCTATCAGGGGCAATCGCTTTGCTGCAGTGCACATCTTTGAGAATCAGGCACATGCTATCAGGGGTTATCGCTTTGCTGCAGTGCACATCTTTGAGAATCAGGCACATGCTATCAGGGGCAATCGCTTTGCTGCAGTGCACATCTTTGAGAATCAGGCACATGCTATCAGGGGCAATCGCTTTGCTGCAGTGCACATCTTTGAGAATCAGGCACATGCTATCAGGGGCAATCGCTTTGCTGCAGTGCACATCTTTGAGAATCCGGCACATGCTATCAGGGGCAATCGCTTTGCTGCAATGGACATCTTTGAGAATCGGACACATGCTATCAGGGGCAATCGCTTTGCTGCAGTGCACATCTTTGAGAATCAGGCACATGCTATCAGGGGCGATCGCTTTGTTTGCTGCAGTGCACATCTTTGAGAATCAGGCACATGCTATCAGGGGCAATCGCTTTGCTACAGTGCACATCTTTGAGAATCAGGCACATGCTATCAGTGGCAATCGCTTTGCTGCAATGGACATCTTTGAGAATCAGGCACATGCTATCAGGGGCAATCGCTTTGCTGCAGTGCACATCTTTGAGAATCAGGCACATGCTATCAGGGGCAATCGCTTTGCTGCAATGGACATCTTTGAGAATCAGGCACATGCTATCAGGGGCAATCGCTTTGCTGCAATGGACATCTTTGAGAATCAGGCACATGCTATCAGGGGCAATCGCTTTGTTTGCTGCTGTGCACATCTTTGAGAATCAGGCACATGCTATCAGGGGCAATCGCTTTGTTTGCTGCAGTGCACATCTTTGAGAATCAGGCACATGCTATCAGGGGCAATCGCTTTGCTGCAGTGCACATCTTTGAGAATCAGGCACATGCTATCAGGGGCAAGCGCTTTGTTTGCTGCAGTGCACTTCTTTGAGAATCAGGCACATGCTATCAGGGGCAATCGCTTTGTTTGCTGCAGTGCACATCTTTGAGAATCAGGCACATGCTATCAGGGGCAATCGCTTTGCCGCAGTGCACATCTTTGAGAATCAGGCACATGCTATCGGGGGCAATCGCTTTGCTGCAGTGCACATCTTTGAGAATCAGGCACATGCTATCAGGGGCAATCGCTTTGTTTACTGCAGTGCACATCTTTGAGAATCAGGCACATGCTATCAGGGGCAATCGCTTTGCTGCAGTGCACATCTTTGAGAATCAGGCACATGCTATCAGGGGCTATCGCTTTGCTGCAGTGCACATCTTTGAGAATCAGGCACATGCTATCAGGGGCAATCGCTTTGCTGCAGTGCACATCTTTGAGAATCAGGCACATGCTATCAGGGGCAATCGCTTTGCTGCAGTGCACATCTTTGAGAATCAGGCACATGCTATCAGGGGCAATCGCTTTGCTGCAGTGCACATCTTTGAGAATCAGGCACATGCTATCAGGGGTTATCGCTTTGCTGCAGTGCACATCTTTGAGAATCAGGCACATGCTATCAGGGGCAATCGCTTTGCTGCAGTGCACATCTTTGAGAATCAGGCACATGCTATCAGGGGCAATCGCTTTGCTGCAGTGCACATCTTTGAGAATCAGGCACATGCTATCAGGGGCAATCGCTTTGCTGCAGTGCACATCTTTGAGAATCCGGCACATGCTATCAGGGGCAATCGCTTTGCTGCAATGGACATCTTTGAGAATCGGACACATGCTATCAGGGGCAATCGCTTTGCTGCAGTGCACATCTTTGAGAATCAGGCACATGCTATCAGGGCCAATCGCTTTGCTGCAGTGCACATCTTTGAGAATCAGGCACATGCTATCAGGGGCAATCGCTTTGCTGCAATGGACATCTTTGAGAATCCGACACATGCTATCAGGGGCAATCGCTTTGCTGCAGTGCACATCTTTGAGAATCAGGCACATGCTATCAGGGGCAATCGCTTTGCTGCAGTGCACATCTTTGAGAATCAGGCACATGCTATCAGGGGCAATCGCTTTGCTGCAGTGCACATCTTTGAGAATCAGGCACATGCTAACAGGGGCAATCGCTTTGTTTGCTGCAGTGCACATCTTTGAGAATCAGGCACATGCTATCAGGGGTTATCGCTTTGCTGCAGTGCCCATCTTTGAGAATCAGGCACATGCTATCAGGGGCAATCGCTTTGCTGCAGTGCACATCTTTGAGAATCAGGCACATGCTATCAGGGGCAATCGCTTTGCTGCAGTGCACATCTTTGAGAATCAGGCACATGCTATCAGGGGTTATCGCTTTGCTGCAGTGCACATCTTTGAGAATCAGGCACATGCTATCAGGGGCAATCGCTTTGCTGCAGTGCACATCTTTGAGAATCAGGCACATGCTATCAGGGGCAATCGCTTTGCTGCAGTGCACATCTTTGAGAATCAGGCACATGCTATCAGGGGCAATCGCTTTGCTGCAGTGCACATCTTTGAGAATCCGACACATGCTATCAGGGGCAATCGCTTTGCTGCAATGGACATCTTTGAGAATCGGACACATGCTATCAGGGGCAATCGCTTTGCTGCAGTGCACATCTTTGAGAATCAGGCACATGCTATCAGGGCCAATCGCTTTGCTGCAGTGCACATCTTTGAGAATCAGGCACATGCTATCAGGGGCAATCGCTTTGCTGCAATGGACATCTTTGAGAATCAGGCACATGCTATCAGGGGCAATCGCTTTGCTGCAGTGCACATTTTTGAGAATCAGGCACATGCTAACAGGGGCAATCGCTTTGTTTGCTGCAGTGCACATCTTTGAGAATCAGGCACATGCTATCAGGGGTTATCGCTTTGCTGCAGTGCCCATCTTTGAGAATCAGGCACATGCTAACAGGGGCAATCGCTTTGTTTGCTGCAGTGCACATCTTTGAGAATCAGGCACATGCTATCAGGGGTTATCGCTTTGCTGCAGTGCACATCTTTGAGAATCTCGGGCACATGGTATTGGGTGCAATTGCTTTGTTTGCTACAGTGCACATCTTTGAGAATTGGGAAGATGCTATCAGGGGCAATCGCTTTGTTTTCTGCAGTGCACATCTTTGAGAATTGGGAACATGCTATCAGGGGCAATCGCTTTGCTACAGTGCACATCTTTGAGAATCAGGCACATGCTATCAGTGGCAATCGCTTTGCTGCAATGGACATCTTTGAGAATCAGGCACATGCTATCAGGGGCAATCGCTTTGCTGCAGTGCACATCTTTGAGAATCAGGCACATGCTATCAGGGGCAATCGCTTTGCTGCAATGGACATCTTTGAGAATCAGGCACATGCTATCAGGGGCAATCGCTTTGCTGCAATGGACATCTTTGAGAATCAGGCACATGCTATCAGGGGCAATCGCTTTGTTTGCTGCTGTGCACATCTTTGAGAATCAGGCACATGCTATCAGGGGCAATCGCTTTGTTTGCTGCAGTGCACATCTTTGAGAATCAGGCACATGCTATCAGGGGCAATCGCTTTGCTGCAGTGCACATCTTTGTGAATCAGGCACATGCTATCAGGGGCAAGCGCTTTGTTTGCTGCAGTGCACTTCTTTGAGAATCAGGCACATGCTATCAGGGGCAATCGCTTTGTTTGCTGCAGTGCACATCTTTGAGAATCAGGCACATGCTATCAGGGGCAATCGCTTTGCCGCAGTGCACATCTTTGAGAATCAGGCACATGCTATCAGGGGCAATCGCTTTGCTGCAGTGCACATCTTTGAGAATCAGGCACATGCTATCAGGGGCAATCGCTTTGTTTACTGCAGTGCACATCTTTGAGAATCAGGCACATGCTATCAGGGGCAATCGCTTTGTTTGCTGCAGTGCACATCTTTGAGAATCAGGCACATGCTATCAGTGGCAAGCGCTTTGTTTGCTGCAGTGCACATCTTTGAGAATCAGGCACATGCTATCAGGGGCAATCGCTTTGCTGCAATGGACATCTTTGAGAATCAGGCACATGCTATCAGGGGCAAGCGCTTTGTTTGCTGCAGTGCACATCTTTGAGAATCAGGCACATGCTATCAGGGGCAATCGCTTTGCTGCAGTGCACATCTTTGAGAATCAGGCACATGCTATCAGGGGCAATCGCTTTGCTGCAGTGCACATCTTTGAGAATCAGGCACATGCTATCAGGGGCTATCGCTTTGCTGCAGTGCACATCTTTGAGAATCAGGCACATGCTATCAGGGGCAATCGCTTTGCTGCAGTGCACATCTTTGAGAATCAGGCACATGCTATCAGGGGCAATCGCTTTGCTGCAGTGCACATCTTTGAGAATCAGGCACATGCTATCAGGGGCAATCGCTTTGCTGCAGTGCACATCTTTGAGAATCAGGCACATGCTATCAGGGGTTATCGCTTTGCTGCAGTGCACATCTTTGAGAATCAGGCACATGCTATCAGGGGCAATCGCTTTGCTGCAGTGCACATCTTTGAGAATCAGGCACATGCTATCAGGGGCAATCGCTTTGCTGCAGTGCACATCTTTGAGAATCAGGCACATGCTATCAGGGGCAATCGCTTTGCTGCAGTGCACATCTTTGAGAATCCGGCACATGCTATCAGGGGCAATCGCTTTGCTGCAATGGACATCTTTGAGAATCGGACACATGCTATCAGGGGCAATCGCTTTGCTGCAGTGCACATCTTTGAGAATCAGGCACATGCTATCAGGGCCAATCGCTTTGCTGCAGTGCACATCTTTGAGAATCAGGCACATGCTATCAGGGGCAATCGCTTTGCTGCAATGGACATCTTTGAGAATCCGACACATGCTATCAGGGGCAATCGCTTTGCTGCAGTGCACATCTTTGAGAATCAGGCACATGCTATCAGGGGCAATCGCTTTGCTGCAGTGCACATCTTTGAGAATCAGGCACATGCTATCAGGGGCAATCGCTTTGCTGCAGTGCACATCTTTGAGAATCAGGCACATGCTAACAGGGGCAATCGCTTTGTTTGCTGCAGTGCACATCTTTGAGAATCAGGCACATGCTATCAGGGGTTATCGCTTTGCTGCAGTGCCCATCTTTGAGAATCAGGCACATGCTATCAGGGGCAATCGCTTTGCTGCAGTGCACATCTTTGAGAATCAGGCACATGCTATCAGGGGCAATCGCTTTGCTGCAGTGCACATCTTTGAGAATCAGGCACATGCTATCAGGGGTTATCGCTTTGCTGCAGTGCACATCTTTGAGAATCAGGCACATGCTATCAGGGGCAATCGCTTTGCTGCAGTGCACATCTTTGAGAATCAGGCACATGCTATCAGGGGCAATCGCTTTGCTGCAGTGCACATCTTTGAGAATCAGGCACATGCTATCAGGGGCAATCGCTTTGCTGCAGTGCACATCTTTGAGAATCCGACACATGCTATCAGGGGCAATCGCTTTGCTGCAATGGACATCTTTGAGAATCGGACACATGCTATCAGGGGCAATCGCTTTGCTGCAGTGCACATCTTTGAGAATCAGGCACATGCTATCAGGGCCAATCGCTTTGCTGCAGTGCACATCTTTGAGAATCAGGCACATGCTATCAGGGGCAATCGCTTTGCTGCAATGGACATCTTTGAGAATCCGACACATGCTATCAGGGGCAATCGCTTTGTTGCAGTGCACATCTTTGAGAATCAGGCACATGCTATCAGGGGCAATCGCTTTGCTGCAGTGCACATCTTTGAGAATCAGGCACATGCTATCAGGGGCAATCGCTTTGCTGCAGTGCACATCTTTGAGAATCAGGCACATGCTAACAGGGGCAATCGCTTTGTTTGCTGCAGTGCACATCTTTGAGAATCAGGCACATGCTATCAGGGGTTATCGCTTTGCTGCAGTGCCCATCTTTGAGAATCAGGCACATGCTATCAGGGGCAATCGCTTTGCTGCAGTGCACATCTTTGAGAATCTCGGGCACATGGTATTGGGTGCAATTGCTTTGTTTGCTACAGTGCACATCTTTGAGAATTGGGAAGATGCTATCAGGGGCAATCGCTTTGTTTTCTGCAGTGCACATCTTTGAGAATTGGGAACATGCTATCAGGGGCAATCGCTTTGTTTGCTGCAGTGCACAATTTTGAGAATCAGGCACATGCTATCAGGGGCAATCGCTTTGCTGCAGTGCATATCTTTGAGAATCAGGCACATGCTATCAGGGGCAATCGCTTTGCTGCAGTGCACATCTTTGAGAATCCAGCACATGCTATCAGGGGCAATCGCTTTGTTTGCTGCAGTGCCCATCTTTGAGAATCTGGCACATGCTATCAGGGGCAATCGCTTTGTTTGCTGCAGTGCACCTCTTTGAGAATCAGGCACATGCTATCGGGGGCAATCACTTTGTTTGCTGCAGTGCACCTCTTTGAGAATCAGGCACATGCTATCGGGGGCAATCGCTTTGTTTGCTGCAGTGCACTTCTTTGAGAATCAGGCACATGCTATCGGGGGCAATCGCTTTGTTTGATGCAGTGCACATCTTTGAGAATCGGGCACATGCTATCAGGGGCAATCGCTTTGCTGCAGTGCACATCTTTGAGAATCAGGCACATGCTATCAGGGGCAATTGCTTTGTTTGCTGCAGTGCCCATCTTTGAGAATCGGGCACATGCTATCAGGGGCAATCGCTTTGCTGCAGTGCCCATCTTTGAGAATCAGGCACATGCTATCAGGGGCAATCGCTTTGTTTGCTGCAGTGCCCATCTTTGAGAATCGGGCACATGCTATCAGGGGCAATCGCTTTGCTGGAGTGCACATGCTATCAGGGGCTATCGCTTTGCTGCAGTGCACATCTTTGAGAATCAGGCACATGCTATCAGGGGCAATCGCTTTGTTTGCTGCAGTGCACATCTTTGAGAATCAAGCGCCCGGTTGAAGACTCAACCTCTTTGTTTGCAAAAGTGCACATATTTTGCCCTCCTTCCATGTGCCTGATTCACATGTGTGTGCAGTGGAAAAAACTAAGAGATTGACCCTGCTGGCATGTGCCTGTTTGCCAAATATGTGCACTGATGCAAACTAAGCGATTTCCCGAATACTATGTGCCTGATTCACGAACGTTTGCACATGAGCAACAATGAGATTGCCCCTCTTACCTGAGCCGATGGCATAGCCAGTTCCACTGGACTCAGAAGTAGAGGTCTGGGAGGACAGCCAGTGCCCCGGGTGTCCAGGGGAGGCACGAAGACCAGTGAGTGTTCAAGAATGGCAGTGGAGTTCCTTGAAAGTGCAGGGAGGGCAGGAAGACCGCTCACTCGGCTGGCGGTATATCCTCTAGTTTGCTTCGAAAAATGGAATAATTGCAGCCGGGAGACTTACCGCTGGCGGTAATTACTCCAAACACCAATGGAGTTCTATGGGACTGCAAAACGGGAAATAACGCCCCCTCAGACTATTGAAGGTTTACCTCCAGCTCCAAGGTGTTACTGCTGCTGTAACGGTAAATCCATTTGGCAGAGTTACCACTGGGATAAAAAAAACAAAGTTATTATCCTGACTGGCAAAGTTACATCATCAAATGTTGGAAGAGTATCCTTTCGAATCGTCAGAAAATCTCTCTGTATATATTACATGGCCACGGTTGTGGCCATGTAGTTATGGTTAAGTTGCTGTTTCCATAGGAAGAGCACTTTTTGGGTGGCTTATAACTTCGCTCTCCCTGGACGGATCCTCACCAAACTTTGCAAAAAAAGTATTTGGGTCACTCTGAATTGTTTTGCAAAGTTTGGTGAGGATTCGTCCATGGGGGGCCAAGTTATAGGGGGGGTCCCAAAACTTTTTTTTCCAATAGACTGAATGGGAAAAACATTTGCTCGTGCCTACAGCCCAAACCGCTGGACGGATTTCCACCAAATTTGGACCAGGCGCAGCGGCTTGGTCCCGAAAGCGTGCTTTTGCAAATTTGGTGAAAATCCGTCCAGTAGTTTTTTTTAAAATGACCAAAAAGTAGGTAAAAAAAAATTAGTGATATCTGTGTTCGGTTCGCGGACACACTTCCCTGTTCGCTCCGCGGACAGTGTCCTGATTGGCCAATCGTCTTGCGTGATGTTCGTGGACATGCAACATGTTCGCTGATTGGACGGCGTGGAGCGTGAAGCGCGTCAGATTTTTCGGTAGCGCCCGCCATCTTGGATTCGCGGACGTCCGCAGACAGCGCAGTGATACTTTGTTCAAAATGTGTATTTAGTAGAGTGTGTTGGTGTGTAGGAGTGTTTGGGGAGGGTGGGAGTGTATGAGATAGGATGAAAGTTGTGTTTTTTATGTGTTAGACGTTCTTTTTGTGTTCGATTTGTTTGCGGACATCACAGGTGTTCTGAAATGTTCTAAATAAACTGACTGGGGGGTGTTCTACGAACTCAATATGTGTCAGTTTTGTTCGCAAGCAAAGTGAAACTGTTCTAAGAAAACTTGCGGTGTCCGGGGAGTGTTCGTAGGGGGTGTCTTGAGGACGCTGTCCGTATTGTTCTCTGTCAAGTTGAATGTGTTCTAAGAACACCCGCGGTGTCCTGAAATGTTCGCAAATAAACAAAATGGGGGTGTTCTGAAGACGTTTTTCAGAACACTCCCGGTGTCCTGAAATGTTCGTAGGGGGTGTCCTGAGGACGCTGTCCGTATTGTTCTCTGTCAAGTTGAATGTGTTCTAAGAACACCCGCGGTGACCTGAAATGTTTGCAAATAAACAAAATGGGGGTGTTCTGAAGATGCTTCTAAGAACACTCGCGGTGTCCAGGGAGTGTTCGTAGGGGGTGTCCTGAGGACGCTGTCCGTATTGTTCTCTGTCAAGTTGAATGTGTCCTAAGAACACCCGCGGTGACCTGAAATGTTCGCAAATAAACAAAATGGGGGTGTTCTGAAGACGCTTCTAAGAACACTCGCGGTGTCCCGGGGAATGTTCGTAGGGGGTGTCCTGAGGACGCTGTCCGTATTGTTCTCTGTCAAGTTGAATGTGTCCTAAGAACACTCGCGGTGTACTGAAATGTTCGCAAATAAACAAGATGGTGGTGTTCTGAAGACGCTTCTAAGAACACTCGCGGTGTCCGGGGAGTGTTCGTAGGGGGTGTCCTGAGGACGCTGTCCGTATTGTTCTCTGTCAAGTTGAATGTGTCCTAAGAACACTTGCGGTGTCCTGAAATGTTCGCAAATAAACAAGATGGTGGTGTTCTGAAGAAGCTTCTAAGAACACTCCCAGTGTCCTGGAATGTTCGTAGGGGGTTTCCTGAGGACGCTGTCCGTATTGTTCTCTGTCAAGTTGAATGTGTTCTAAGAACACCCGCGGTGTCCTGAAATGTTCGCAAATAAACAAAATGGGGGTGTTCTGAAGACGTTTTTGAGAACACTCCCGGTGTCCTGAAATGTTCGTAGGGGGTGTCCTGAGGACGCTGTCCGTATTGTTCTCTGTCAAGTTGAATGTGTTCTAAGAACACCCGCGGTGTCCTGAAATGTTCGCAAATAAACAAAATGGGGATGTTCTGAAGATGCTTCTAAGAACACTCGCGGTGTCCGGGGAGTGTTCGTAGGGGGTGTCCTGAGGACGCTGTCCGTATTGTTCTCTGTCAAGTTGAATGTGTCCTAAGAACACTCGCGGTGTCCTCAAATGTTCGTAAATAAACAAAATGGGGGTGTTCTGAAGACGCTTCTAAGAACACTCGCGGTGTCCGGTGAATGTTCGTAGGGGGTGTCCTGAGGACGCTGTCCGTATTGTTCTCTGTCAAGTTGAATGTGTCCTAAGAACACTCGCGGTGTACTGAAATGTTCGCAAATAAACAAGATGGTGGTGTTCTGAAGACGCTTCTAAGAACACTCGCGGTGTCCGGGGAGTGTTCGTAGGGGGTGTCCTGAGGACGCTGTCCGTATTGTTCTCTGTCAAGTTGAATGTGTACTAAGAACACCTGCGGTGTCCTGAAATGTTCGCAAATAAACAAAATGGGGGTGTTCTGAAGACGCTTCTAAGAACACTCGTGGTGTCCGGGGAGTGTTCGTAGGGGGTGTCCTGAGGATGCTGTCCGTATTGTTCTCTGTCAAGTTGAATGTGTCCTAAGAACACTCGCGGTGTCCTCAAATGTTCGCAAATAAACAAGATGGTGGTGTTCTGAAGACGCTTCTAAGAACACTCGCAGTGTCCGGGGAGTGTTCGTAGGGGGTGTCCTGAGGACGCTGTCCGTATTGTTCTATGTCAAGTTGAATGTGTCCTAAGAACACTTGCGGTGTCCTGAAATGTTCGCAAATAAACAAGATGGTGGTGTTCTGAAGAAGCTTCTAAGAACACTCCCAGTGTCCTGGAATGTTCGTAGGGGGTTTCCTGAGGACGCTGTCCGTATTGTTCTCTGTCAAGTTGAATGTGTTCTAAGAACACCCGCGGTGTCCTGAAATGTTCGCAAATAAACAAAATGGGGGTGTTCTGAAGACGTTTTTGAGAACACTCCCGGTGTCCTGGAATGTTCGTAGGGGGTGTCCTTAGGACCCTGTCCGTATTGTTTGTTGTTAAGTTGAAAGTGTTCTAAGAACTATCGCGTTGTTCTGAAATGTTCGTAGGGGGTGTCCTGAAAACGGTGTCCGTATTGTTCGCTGGCAAGTTCAAAGTGTTCTAAGAACACTCACATTGTTCGCGGACATTAAAAGTTTCCCATAGATCATAGTTGAAATGTTTGACTCTATCGATGTGATATGCTGCGGTGGTTGTTGCCAGGGCATAGAGTCTTGGGTGCATGGCCATTTGGCCATGCACCCAAGACTGTATGCCCTGGCAACAACCACCGCAGCATATCACATTCATATTTGCTTATAACTTTGGGTGAAAAACAAATGTATAAGGAAGAAAGGTATTAGATACTATGGATGTGATATGCTGCTATGGTTGTCCTTATTATTGTATACTTACTGTTTGGTCTAGTAATGGGAGTCCATGTTTTTCTTCTTCATTTCTGTGATAAAAGAAAATAGCATGTTAGTATTAGTATTTTGTAATGACTTATTACATTGTATAAGCAATATACTTTTATTTTTTTTCGACCCTCATATTTAGTAGAGTACAAATCAGAGTACTGTGCAATTTGCTCAGTTTCTGTATTTGCTGCTAAAATCATTGGGTCTGTGGGAGAAAAAAAAATCCATGTTGGATTAAAAAAAAAAACATTTTCTGTTATGCTACAGTTTATTTGTTTCTTTTCAGTGTTCACTTGTTGTTTCTGGCTAAAGCTTTATACTTTGCTTTGTTGTATTTTTTTTGGAGCAGTAACAGATTCTTCATTTGTTTTGATATTATAAAATTGTGGAGCAGTTAGATACCAATTGGCGTATTCTAACTGTCTATTTTTTTTAATATATTTTAGTGGTTTTGATTTATCTATTTGGATATTGTTAAATTTTGGGACAGTTAGATACCAATTGGCGTATTCTAACTGTGTATTTTTAGGCCTAATTTAGTGGTATTCATTTATCTGATTAGTTGTTATAGAATCTTTGAGCTGTTTGATAGCTTTTGGAGTATTCTAACAGTTTTTATTATTTTAACACAAATTTATAATTTTGGGACAGTTAGATACCAATTGGCGTATTCTAACTGTGTATTTTTTGGTCTAATTTAGTGGTATTCATTTATCTGATTAGTTGTTGTAGAATCTTTGAGCAGTTAGATAGCTTTTGGAGTATTCTAACAGTTTATATTTTTTTAACACAAATTTACTTAAAGGTTTAAATACAGTTTATTTATCAAATTTTGGTTTTAAGAACATCAAATAAGCGTTTGTAAGATTTGCTGGTAATCTCTGCTTTAGAGTAATGGTACTATCATTACATTCAAACCATCCACATTTCTTTTTTATACATGCAGTGTAGTGCCCTGAATTGGTTGTGGCTCCTGCGTGGTAGATTATACCTATTGTTGTGAAGGTTTTCTTACCAAGTGATATTTGACTATGTGTGAATCCAGTCAGCTTGCAGTTGTTTTTGGTACCATCTGCATTGTAACGTAGAAGCATTAGTATTACGTATTTACTATGTGTTTGCATTACTAACGTGGAGCGATTATCTGAATTGCAGGTAGAGCATAATCTACCATGGTTTGCATTTTGTACAAGTTGCTGAAATGGAATGGATTCACAATTTGGTATTGATATATATATGAAGCGTTCATTGGGGATTTCTTCTTGTGTCACATTGTTGCAGAGAGTGCATGTATGTTTACACATGTATGAAATCTGGAAGATTTCCTTTATAGGTATGTTTTTGTTTTCCAGTACTTGTAGTAAGTACATTAAAACATTCTTGTGGATCTTCCTGTGAGTTTATAGTGAATTTCACCATTCCAGCACAGTAGTCCAATTCTTGTCTTATTCCATAAACACTATGTGTTGTCAGGATTGTTTTTTGCGTTTCTATGAAGTACTAACATTTGCATACACAATGGGTCTCTAAAGTGTAAGTAAATGTTGTCAACAATTGGTGGTAATTGAAATAGAATATTCATTGCTACATTTGCATAGCAACTTACACCAACTATATTTGAGAATTTAAATGGTACCAGGAGAGATTTTCTCAGATACTCTTTTTGCTGAGAGAACAAAAGATAGCTATGGCTGTGTGTTTCAGAAAACAGATTGTTTGGATTTTAGGAGATTCGTGGATACATTGGTTGAAGGTGCATGCAGAAAGCTGTGGAGTAGCTGTAGATCTTGGATTCCCACATGTGGAAGTACACTGGCATGGAGTACGTGGAATGAAGTGGTTGGACTTGCTACCTCTCGGTGCTACTTTGGAGACAGAGCAACATCCAGACATAATTGTAATTCATTGTGGAGGGAACAGTTGAGGACATGTGACTGGAATCTTTTTGCAATTTGCTATGAAAGAAGGACTTAGGAAGGTTATGGACATGTTTCCTAATTCTCAAGTGATATTTTCA
Organism: Ambystoma mexicanum; assembly: GCF_040938575.1. Classification (NCBI taxonomy): domain Eukaryota; kingdom Metazoa; phylum Chordata; class Amphibia; order Caudata; family Ambystomatidae; genus Ambystoma; species Ambystoma mexicanum. The sequence continues at coordinate 37,591,533 of NC_090936.1, read as the reverse complement.
CGGATTGCGCAGAGACAAATGTGGCTTCGTTCTTCTTCATTTGGTCCACAAATGGAAAAAGCAAGGCGCAATGTTAATAAGGCTGTTTGTGCCTTTCTAAGAGATTTTGGCATGTCTTCTTTTCACAATGAAAATATTATGTTTTGTAGTACATACATTTTTCGCAGAGATGGAGTCCATCTTACTTATACTGGCAATCCGATTTTTCTGAGAAATGTACAAAATGCATTGCGACCTTTTTTGGAATTACAACAACGTTTTGAAGTAGATGTTAAGCATTTACAATTTTTGACTTACAAACACCACCCAAAGGCTCTTTTCAGAGCCACCACTTCTTTCCAGAGAAAATTACAATGTTTGTGATGGAGTAGCAACCCAATTTTTTTAATGTTCGCGAACTGTCCGCAGACTTCTAAAAAATACAAAGAGCCCTGCTTCATTTATTTTCACTTCTATTTTTTAACTGGGAAAGTCGGCTCTGAAAAGAGCCTTATTTTTTTTTGATTTTTGTAATTTTGTATTTCTTTTGGTTTTTCAGACACGACACACTAGGAGAGGAGGGTAAAGGAGGGTAAAGGGGGGGACACCAACCACAGGGATAAGAAAGGGCGAGCTGAGAGAGGAAGATGTAGAGTGGGTTTTATTTGGGTAGTGAGCAGGTCTTCTCGTGCTCTGAGACTATAGTCTCAAAAGCACTCCGAAGTCGCTCCCCCCTGCAGAGTACTGTGTCACAGTACATACATACAACTGTGACCCTCGAAAGGTAAGGGTCATCAGCATTCTGTATGGCCTGTGAGGCAGCTTGAGGAAGACGCTGTCCCACAGAGGTGGTCCTTGTGGTGACAGGATCAGAAAAAGATGATGAAGTAGAGGAAATCAACCTGCTACGTTCTTCGCAAGGTACAACCCTGCAAATAGCCCCAGAGTGAAAAGACCTCAGGTGTCGCTTCATAGTAGTGGTCCCAAAGCTGTACTTACCGTGCTTCCCGCGACTGAGTATCATTTTGCACTCATTGCAGGTAACATGGTTCGCACGAGCCTTAGGAACATTACCATGAATGGTAAATAACCGCCACACCCAAGACTCACGCCTAGTGCGGGTAGTAGGGTTTTCCTCTACCTCATTCTCATCATCCTCTTCTTCCTCCTCCGCATCCTCACTCCTGTTCCCCTCTTCAGGCCCTTGGGGAGGTGGTGGAGGGGGTGGGGGTGGTGCTGAAGCAGGTGCAGCACCAAGTGGCAGTTCAGCAGCCAAGGATGCCATCTCGATGATGGTGGTGTCTGCAGGTGGCAGCAAAAATCACTGTGTTCTGAAGAATAGCCAGAAACACAATGGGAATAAGCTCTTGGGCGTGGTCTTTTATAGGGGTGCTTGTGCGCGGTTCGCGGACATGCGCACTGTCCGCAGACAGATCGAACACAAAAAAAGGATCGGAAAGTTTCAAAAGGTATATAGAAACTCAAGATTGCTATGTGGGACTTGTGCCATGGTGAGATTTTATTGAAAAATATTATGGATTAACTAAAAATGTACTTTTAAATTGTTCGGGGACACGAACAGTGTCCGCATTTCAGGACACACGATGAGCGTGGGCGCGGTCATATGATCCGTTCGTGAACTAGTCCGCGAAGGAAGTGCCTGTCCGCAGGACACCAAGTGCACGGAGATTGGTTAGCGCATGCGCATTGATGTCCTACGGACACTGTTCGGGTTCTGAAGTAATTAAAAGTGCGTTACACGTGAAACGAACATTTGAGGACACCGCGTGTGTTCTTAGAACAGTTTAAACTTGGTAGCGAACAGTAAGGACAGATATAGTGTTCTTCAGGACACGTGTAATTTCGTTTATGTACGAACATTTCAGGACACCAATTGTGTTCTTAGAACAGTTTGAACTTGCTAGCGAACAGTACCGGACAGGTATAGTGTTCTTCAGGACACTTTAATTTTTGTTTGTTTACGAACAATTTAGGACACCGCGTGTGTTCTTAGTACAGTTTCATGTTGCTAGCGAACACTACGAACAGTTGTACTGTTGTTCAGGACACATCATTTTCGTTTATTTACGAACATTTCAGGACACCAATTGTGTTCTTAGGACAGTTTTAAGTTGATAGCGAACATTACGGACAGATATAGTGTTCTTTAGAACACTTTAATTTTTGTTTCTTTACGAACATTTCAGGACACCACGTGTGCTCTTAGAACAGTTTCAACTTGCTAGTGAACAGTACAAACAGGTGTGGTGTTCTTCAGGACACCTCCATTTTCGTTTATGTACGAACATTTCAGAACACTTGCACTGTCCGCGGACACTTTTATTGTTTTTTTTAAAAAAAAACGGAAACTATTCACAATATAATATAAAAATTAAACTTTATTTAACATATACTAATAATTTATGACAGAGAAGGTGAGGCAGAAACAAAAACAGGAGAATTTGGGGTTTCAACATGATTGGAATTAGGTGAAGAAGGGATGGAAGTCTCATCAAAACGTTTTGGATTATGGAGAGGGTTTGGGTATAATTGACTGGGATATGGTGAGGAGGGACAAGTACATGTGGGGCAATGGTACGAGGTTTTTGGTTTGAAATGATTTTCTGCAAAAGTTTTTAAATTATTAAAATTAGCCAACAATACATCCATTTTTTCTTCTATATTGTGAAGACTGTTATCCAGAACAGGGTTTTCTGAAGTTTTTTCTATTTTGGTATGCTCTGTACAAAAAAATAATATATATTATTTTATTTTTTTATTTTATACGGTTTATACAAACCTTTAAAAACAAAAAACAAAAGATAACGACAACCCCAAGAGAGGCCAATGAAACAACACGCAACTCAACTGACCTCAAATTAAACCCCATCCATATATATCTTCAATCTCCTGTGATTAGTCCTTTTGCTGTTACGAATTATCATCATTACATAGAAAATAAAAGTGATTCCTCCTTGGAGTGTCATTGAATCTAGGGTTCTGAGACCGCTGGTACCAAGTCTGTTTTTAGACGTTTATTCAGTTCGTCGAGAAATGTTATTAAAGCAAACATCAGCGGACGGTTTGATCCTTCGAATATCCCTTTCCACCAGTCATCCGCACACCGTGTCTGCATTTTTGCAAACACCGGACCGAACGTGCGAGTTCTTAATGTGCGTAGGTTGGAACAGAAAAGTGTAAGGTGTTTCAACGTCTCGTTTCCAGTTTTGCAAAAGTGACACAATAACTCTGTAGTAGAGTTGTGTGCATAGCGGCGTTCTTTAGTGTCCATTAAGTTTAGTCTGAATCTTAGATAGGTAGATCTGGCTGACACGTTAGGAAATAGCGTCAAGTAAGCTTGCAAACTCCCATGCTCTCTGGCCTCACCTGGGACATCAGCCATCATTCTGCAGTTCCGTCTTTGTTCGCATGTTAAAAGCCAGTCCGTGCTCCATACTTTTTTCTTCGCTAGCGTCGGATTTTCCAGTAACGTTGATAACTTAATATCATACAGTTCTAGTATCTCAGTACAGTACTTTTTCCATAGTACTAAGGTGAGCATTTCCTAAGGAGGCATAGAATGTTCCAACACACCCTGGCATGGATCGATATTAACCCCAACTCATATCTAATACAGACTGTTGGCGTGCCGCGGGGTAAGTGTAACACTCTTACCCAAAAAAAAATTTCTAGGGTGTTCCAGAGCTTGTGGGAGCATCCTAGGGCGTTTTCAGCCCCATAGATTATCGCTGGAATAGCTTTTTGTCGATAGAATTCAATAGAATTCAATCGTTGGTTTTAGCGAAAATTTTCCAAACTGTCTATTAATGATAGCTGCTTGGCATGCCAATTGTCTGCATTTTGATTTTGCTACTTCTGCCCAAGGTGCATCATCTAGTTTGGAACTTATTCTCATGCCCAAGTATCGTGTGTCACAGACAGTGTTTAACTTCGTCTTTTCAATGTACCAATTTTGTTTACTTTGTTTTTTCTTCACAGATCTTAAGTTTTGGAGTGTTATTATCTCACAAAAATAATATATATGTTAAATGTATATAAAAAAAATAATAAATAAATGGTTTATATTATAAAGTGTTTACCATTTGTTTCACTATCTTGTGACATTTCTTCATGTGGGAAATTGTCCTCTAGCCATTCCAGAGTACTAGACATTTCTGTGAGAAAAAAAAAAGATAATATATTTTTTAATCTAATACAGAAAGTTTATAAATATATGAGTAAAATGAAGTACACTTACTATTTCTGGTAAGATAAGTCCTATGTATTCAGTGGGTCTGGTCTTGTTCTCAGTTCTGTTGTGTCTGTGAGGTAATTTATCTTCTTGTGGTATATTCCATTTCAGAACATATTGTATTTAAATGAATGGTTAGTGTGTTATATATATGGGTTACATTTCTTATGTATTACTATATATAATGTGTTTGTGTGCTGCTTTTTGAATTTGTTAAATGTTCCTATATTATGATATAACAATCAAACATACCCCACCACCCCCCCGCACACAGTTTTTAGGTAGTGGTACTGTTCTCCGAACATGTCCGCGAACATTAAATAAGTTCGCGGACATCAAGTTCATAAGAAGAGATCTAGTCAGTTCCATATGACATGTATATAAAGTCAAAGTCATTATTGTTAAGTTGTGCTACTAAAAAACTATGAAATTCAGTGAAAAAACTTTGTTAAAGGGACGTTATGGTTCCAAGTAAAACCGAAAAACCCTTGAAATTCACCAGTTATGGTAAGCTAAGCAACCATAACTCGCGCCACCACCGTGCACTGCTAAGACTAACACCCAGGACATCAAAGATGACATCACAAATGTCATTGATGACATCACTGATGACATCACATGTGTATGTACTTCTCATGAAATATGTGTAGAAGGGATTCTTATTATGTTGTGAAAAAAGTGTCAAGAATCATTGCAAGAAATATACCCTAATAAGTGCATTGAACGATGCATTGATATAAATAGCATCCTATTATGGGGTTCTATCTAGTATACTAAGCTACTCATACAGAAACATAACATTGTGTGCAGCGTACAAGATGAAGGTATGATATTCGTAATGTTAATATGTTGAATAATGAAATGATAATTGTTTTCTTAACAGATTTTTGTGTACTGTGAAATATGTAATAAGTAGCTAATAAAACCCATGTATTACATAATTGCATTACTATAGACAAAACACAAAGACACAAGAACACATCCAATATGGGTATATACAGGGAAAGTGAAGTTAGCAAAAAAGCACAAGTAGTAGCAGAGACAATTCATAACTTGACTGATTAGTTTCATGCAAATAAATGATTGCTCTGTTTCAAAGCTGCTATTTACCCTATGTATATGTATCACTTGATGTGATTGGACCCTAAGGAAAGTAGTGTGAGTACAATGTATACAAATATGACCATATACAGGGAAAGTACAGCCATAAAAACAACAGAACTATCAGAAAGTGCTCATAAGTCTAGTGATTATCTTTATGCACAAAAAGGATTGCTGTCTTTCAAGCTTGTGTTTTCCCATATGTATATGTTTCATATGATGTGACTGTACTCTAAGGGAATTACTGTAAGAACCTACTAGAAGGATATGTCTACAAATAAAATAAAATTCTTAGTTTCTGACTGTTACTGAAGAAAACCATGTGGCCTAGATATGTCAGCAAAAGAAAAAATAGTGAGCCAGACATGTGATGTCATCAGTGATGTCATCAATGACATTTGTGATGTCATCTTTGATGTCCTGGGTGTTAGTCTTAGCAGTGCACGGTGGTGGCGCGAGTTATGGTTGCTTAGCTTACCATAACTGGTGAATTTCAAGGGTTTTTCGGTTTTACTTGGAACCATAACGTCCCTTTAACAAAGTTTTTTCACTGAATTTCATAGGTTTTTAGTAGCGCAACTTAACCATAACGTCCCTTTAACAAAGTTTTTTCACTGAATATATATATATATATATATATATATATATATATGTATGACCTTTATATATAAAGGGGTCACCTTTATCAGAGAGGTAGAAGAGGTTGTGAAAGTTAATCGATGACCAAAGTATGAAGAAAATCAGGGCGGACACGGAAAAGAGGGCACCTTTGAATCCGAGGTCTATGGGAAAGGCCTATTCTGGTGAAAATGAATATATCCTACCAAGAATCTCATACCACTTGAATACCACCTCCACCGCGTCAGCCGGAGACTATTGATGGAATATGGAAAGCTGTGAAAGAGACAAAAATCCACTCTTACCGGTGAAGTGCCAGGGGGTTGCCAGAGACAAGGGCAACTTTGGTCTCCCCTAGCCCAAGCGTGATAGATCGACTGCATACCAGGGAGGGAAACATCTCAAGACCCCTTAAGAATCCAGCCCAATCGGGCTAGTCATCGAGAGCGAAAGTTGTGAACTTGACGTTTTGCCAAAGACATTGACCAAAGACTGCTCTCAGCTGCACAGCTGCCCCGTGACCAGGAAGATTCTCCAGAGAGTAAAAGTGAAGGGTAAAACCATGCGGTGGATTAAGGAGCAGAGTTTGGAATGGGGATCCTCGTCAGTAAATAGAAATCCCACAATCCCAAAAACGTACCTCAACAAGAATTTGATGCTGAACCAAAAAAAGCTGCTCTGTGGCTTGCACTGGTGCCAGTCAAAAAAGCAGGAGCTACCATCAAATGACAACAGGTCATAGACACGCGTGATGAATCCAGGGAATTCGTCCCTTCCCCCCATGGGGGAGCTGCCCCCTGTGAGACTCGCGAGTTGAGTCCGCTATGCAAAACACTAGCTGGGGGTTTTGGGCAAGCGGGATCTCACTGAGAGTGACTCCCCCCTCTTAGAGCACAAGGACTTCCAATCTCTTAAGATTGTAAGGTCTCTCTTAAACCTGATGGACCCAGTGTTGTCAGCATGTGTGGGAAAAGAGGAAAAAGACGTAATGGGGCTTTTGCCCCTGCTTGGTGTGGGTGCTGAGCCCTCCCAGAAGATGAAGCCACAGGACCAATGGAACTATGTCTGTCACCTCAAGACATCCAATAAACGGGATGATACCCTGACCTGGAGAGAGTCAAGGGCTGATGTGATCAGCTAGAGGAAAGACATGCAGAGCGGGTGTTGCTGTTTTTGCACCGAGCCGATGCAACCTGGAGGCAGGACCAAAGCTTGTATGTGGGGGCTGTAAATAACTCATGTTGGCAACAGTAAAAACAGACACAAGTGATCAGAGTTCAAGGGTGTTTATTAAACTATATAAATGGGTAAGAAAAATGCCTAATCTAAATCTAAGATGGGAGCAAGCTACGACCATCAAATAATAATAAGAACGTCCTATTGGCATCGTGTCAAATAAAAAGGGTCTATACTAAAAATAAATATTGCCAATCCTTACCGCTAAGTTACAAAATAGTGTGGGATAGTGTTAACAAGAAAAGAAAAAAGTGTTCTCAAAATAATAAGTCAGGATGGTATGGCTGGGGTTTTTAGCACGGGAAAAGGGGGGACTCCTGAGCACATCACACTCCTGGGCATTGCCAGCGTGAGGTTACAGTTTGGTTCCAAAATATCAGGGCCTTCTGTGGCCAGGTCTCTTTCACACAAAGTCTCTTGCCTCAGAGGACCTGATGTGTTACAATCCACAAAAACAAAAAGTTCCTTTAATAAATCTTCATGCAGCAATTACTCTTCGCCTTAGGATCTCGCTCTGCCTGGCTCCGATCCTTCCTGCAACGTGGGCCTCTCTTTGTCGGTTTCACTACGGCCTGTCGTTTACAATGTAACATTCAAGAGTCTCAGCGTCTTTTTAAACAACCATTCATTGTGGACATCCCTCGATCGGGTTCACGTTTGTCAACACAATGTTCATGGGTGTGTTCCTGTTCACCTTGAATCGCAGGCATCCCTCAGCCGGGCTCACGACTGCCAAACACACAGTTCACTTTGCTTTATCAATATGCGGGATTCACTCTCCTTAGCTTTCACCTTGGCATCCCCCTGTCTGGTTCATAGGGCCATTCCAACACATTATTTTCTGGTTCTCATCACAAAGCAGGGCTTCCTTCCCTAGCTTTCTTTCAGCATCCCCCTGTCAGTTCGTACTTTCCACTGTTCACAATGTTCACCACAGACCACTTAGGTTCCCTCCTTACCTAAGTTCAGGTCTCAGCCCCCAGTCAGGCTTTTGTTAAAGCCCACAGCCAGGCTACACTCAGTTATGTTAACACACCTTACTCTGCTTTCCTTCTTGTCAATGTGTCGGAGACATTCTATTGTACAGGGAGTTTGACTCAACCCTTGTATGACCCATCAGCCTCTCCTAGGGCCTTCTGGTACTTGTAGTTGCAACAAAGGGGACCAGCCAGAGTCCTTTGAATGAGCACTCTGCAGCTGGTCCTTCACTGTACTTTCTTCCAAGCTCAAACACACATAGGTTCTTTGTTCACAAGTTTATACAATGTTGCTGTTCGCAACCTTGGGCTCAACACAGTCCGGTTTGCTATCAGCTCTCCCCGACTCACCGGCTGTGCTGAACCCATTAGGTTGACTTGCATCTGGAGTCAAGGATGGTACCACGGTAGCAAGCATGCCTCCCCGCCTGGGTTATCAATGTGGGAGACCCCCATGCACCATTGACGTCTGTTACATCACATGCCAGCTGTAAATCCCGGTTTTATGATTCTTTTCACTGAGGCTTCACAGGTCTGGGTTGAAGAGGGCAAGGGCACCTCCCCCCTTGCCGTCCTCTCCAGTCTCGCCACCTTTCTTCTCTATTTGAACTGCCAGAATAGCTGCCTCCTCATGCGTTTGGCCTTGCTTGAAGTGTGTTATCATGCTCCACCTTTTATCCCTGTGGGGAAGGGAAAGGGCAGTCAGGTGTGCGTAGTTACCGTCAATTGCCTGACTGTACCTGACCTTTGTGTTAGGACATCTCAAGTAAATGTCTTTGCTGTTATTCCGTTTTCTGTCATGGTGTGATAAAGTGTTTGTGTAGGAAGAGGGGGGGTGGTTGGTCAACTCGGAAAGGTGAGATTTGTAGGGGTCTAAACTGAATTGGGGGAATTGTGGGGAAGGTAGTGTTTTGTCAAAACAGAATGGGAGTGTGGGTGCACAACAGGAAAAACTGGGATTCTGGGAGATGCAGTGTCCTACTGCAGCAGGGTTGGAGTTTCTATTTGATTTATCAGATGCAGAGGGGTTGTTGGATTCTGGTAAGGGAGATTCTTTGGGTGGAAAGGAGGTTGAGTTGGAACAGCCTATAAAAGCCTCACAGACTTTGTCGTCCTCCCTTCCCCCGATGGAATACTGTGCATCACCTGGGGTATCCCCTGAGCATAAGCCCGGGCTCCCTTACGCTGGTGATCCTCCCTTGCTCGTCCACTCCCAGGGTTGGCATCTGTGAGCGCCAGCCCTTCCCTGGCCATCTGAATAAGGGGTACTCAAGGTCTACTCAGGAGAATACCCTCCGGTTTCTCACAGGACGCAGAGCCCATGCAACTCTGCCAAGCCCAGGGGTGATGGAGGAGCAAGTTTCCCTGCTCTCCATCGCAGTGTCACCTAACCACCAAGAAGGTGGAAGACCAGCGGGGCATAGAACAGGCATCAGAGTTAAAAGGAGAAGGAGTCCGCTGCTGACAGAGCGTCTGCCCCTTCCGGGAGTAAAGACTGTGTGTGAGCAAGAGGACAAGGAGAGCAGTTGAGACCCGCGGGAAGTTCAGAATCCCATAATTCACTTGCCAGACAGGCCCAACTAAGATGACCCCTTGAAACTTAAAGAAGGGGAACCAATATCCCGCACGACAAAAGGGGCCCCTAGAAAGCAGAGCACAAGAGAAATACCCTATGGGGGTGAACCAGAAGAGTATACCGAAAAAATGGGTGCGTGACAAACAAAGCAGAGGAGAAGACCTGAGAGGGGTGTAGGCGAAAGGACTAGTTCCGATCAATAGAGAGATGTGGTCGAGACGGAGGTCAGAGTCAACCAAATAATCAACATTATTCAGAAAAGCCAAAGAACTTTAATCAAGGTCATGAGTCAAAGGCTATAACTCCTCTGGAGACCTCCAGAAACTACCCTAAGCCAGAAGGTGAACTGGTCCTAAGGGCAGAGCCAAAGGGGGCTACTAGGATTACCTTCGGCGATACAAAACCGGATAAAACAAGGGAGACGTCACTTGCAAATGTTGTCAAAAGTGTATGGCAGGGCCTCGCATTCAGCCATGTTCACTTGAATGAAACCACTTTTGAGAACTCTCGTGACTTATATCTGCCAAAGTCTAACGGGAACATTTCAGTTATATTGCAGTATAAACACTGTGACCAGACAAGAGGACTAATTTCGCCTTTTTTACAAGACTTTTGGGATTTTGTTGGCTCTGTGATGAGGGGACTAACACTGCCTCTGCCACCACCACTCACACTCCCGTGGTAAATCTACAGGGCTGAGTGGTGGCAACAATCGATTTTTGGCAGTAATTCACTGAATTCATTGCTGAATAACCACGAACCTCGGAATGATACAGACTTTCCCACTGCAAGAAAATACTGCATCTCTGGGAAGAAAGTGCAGAGCGAATTAATGAATGGTGTACCCTCAACCGCTAGCCTATGGCGGAACTGATAATATTTGAACACATCCCGCCTGTCGAATGTGAAGAATCCGGCGGATCTCTCACTGAAACCTTGCCTAAAGTCTCCTCCCAGGTGGCCAGGGAAAGGCAGATGCTTCCTGATCCTGACCCTGGGGGTGGTGTACTGAGGGAGGATCCCCTGGGTGGAGACAGGGCACAGTGTAGCGAGGAGATTCCGTGGGATGAGATACAGTATTTTCTCTCTGATAGGGAGATTCTTACTACTGTACCCAAAGAGAATAAAGCTTATTGTCATTTTAATGTCTCTCATCCTCCTATGAAATCTAAGGTTGTGAAACCTGAGGCTGTGCCATCAAAACACCCTATACCAAATGAGGAATCAGGCAATGGCAACTAATGGCTCACACCTGAAGCCAATTTAGCAAACCTGTGGTGCATAAAAGGCTCCAGCAGGAAAGCAGAGGGAGAAGGAGGTGGAACAGGAGTTGGAGGGCTGGCACTAGTAGTAGCATAGGAGAAGCATGAGGCTGGCAATTCACGGGGCTGTGGGAGCACAGAACAGATGCCGGAATGTGGAGACAGCAGAGTTCACCTGCAAGGTCTGAGAGGGTCCTGTGCTCCCAACAGCTGCATTGCACAGGCCCCGCAGAAGAAGACATGCTGGAAGTGAAGTTTTCCCCAAGTGAGCCGAGTGTCTCTGATTGCAGAGCCAAGGCCGTGCAGGAGCCCAAAGCCAGAAGCAGAAAGCAAGCTGAGGGTTTCGGGAGTGAAGGAGACTCCCAATGAAGGTGGCCGGACCGGAGACACCTGTGCTGGAGAAGGGTGTGGGTCCCAAGTGAGCACAAAGTAGAAGTAGCAGTCAAGGAAGACAGGGAAGCAAAGCAGCCCGCAACCGCATTGTGCCTGAAGCCAGTGAGTGAAGCATGTCGTTCAGAGTCACTTCATGAGCTTGGCTGGCAACTGTAACCAGCTCCAAGGTAACTTGCGTAGTGTGTTAAGCGAGTAAAAGTCATGCAGAATCTTTAAACTGTTGATTAATGATGGAAATGTAGCACTCACGTATTTCAAAAGCTGGGTCATTCGCGTGAGAAGTAAAAGCTATTCCATCCATTGTTGAACTCTTTCTGAATTACCGGAGTGGCCGCGTGTCCTTAATTGAAGAGAAGGAACATTCCGAAAGCTGAATACTAAAGTCTTACAAGAGATATAAGTAAGAACACGTGAAAACTGCATCAAAGGAACGTTGTGTGTGGCCAATTGTGTTTCCCGAGAGAAGCAAAAAGCTACCTCTGTGATACTACACGGGAATACAATTGCATTCAACACTCTAAGGTTACAAATCTACCTTAAAGACAGGTTGTGTGTGCTTAATTATGTTTTCACTATGAAGACTGATCCTTGTATTATCCTGAATTCACATTCTTTATTATTTCAAGAAGTTATTAGACTGAAGAGAAGAACAAGCATTACCCAGGCCAAGAGGCGATCCACCGAATCTGTGAAGTTGCTAACAGTCCAGTCGCCCTCGGTGGAATTCTTACCTGAAGCTAGAGTGGCACTACGGCTTATGGGTAGTCACTTGGGCAGAAAAGGCGTTAGAAAGCTGAGGAAGGGGAGTTGGGTGCTTGTAAAGAATAATCAGAAGTTAACCACCAATGCTGAAGCTGAAAGGAAGTCAGTCTTGTGGGCAGAGGCGGGTTATTCTTATGGCAGTCAGAGTCAGACAGACGGAAGAGGTAAAGAGGCCTTGTAGAAAGCCAGCAGGGGAAGAGTGCCTTGCCTACCTGAAGAGGTCACACTTTGCCTGATAATTAAGAAGTGCAAAGGAGTGATAGAAGTATCTGAACTGTGCTGGTGTATAATACTGTCAGTGGATGTCACATTGAAGTGGTTTGGAGTAGTGGTACACTGTGGGACAAAAGTGACTGTTCTCATAGTAATAACAGTAAAAGAGTGGTTGTTAAAAAGCAAGCAGCAACCCAAAGAGAAGCATCCTGACAAATATACCAAATGCACTGCACACGTTCCAACCTATTGCAAAGCTGTAGCTGTCTTAGCTGGAGACGTCCTGAAAGCAATTATTCTTTTGAACTGTGACAAATAGTCAAAAAGAAGCAGAACCAGGATTACCATTGGTGCTATTTTTCTTGGATTGAATTGAAAGGGGATCTCTTCAACCGAAACCAGGGGAGTGTTACCCGTGAATTTGTGTTTGATTAACTTTTTTTTTTACATGGAACTGATAAGAACTAGTTCAAGATGGTTCTTTTCCTTTGGACCTTTTAAAGCTGACTTTAAATCTTGCGAAACAAGGATCTTACTCAGGACAGATGAAGGTCATCCATTTATTGTTCAATATTATTTATTGTTTTATGTTGCTTCATGATTTTCATGAATATGTGTTGTTTAGAGTGAGGGCCAGTTTACCCATGCTAGATATGGTTCCCTTATCCTTTACACTAGATGGGGAATTCCTCTGTATAGTAGGGCAAGCATGGCTTTATTTGCAAATGTATCCTTCAATAAAAAGTCTTACTTTGAGAAAACTACAAGCAGTTGTCAGCCCCGCATTACTGACCCCTCACAGGAAACTAGCTAGCATGAACTAAGTTGCATGAAGAAAGCACTAGGGTCTAATCCTCAGACAATGGAAAAATACAAGAAAGCCGCGATTGGAAGAGCTGCTGGCGGATCTGAGTGAACAAGCATGTTTAGAGGGATTGACGTATGCAGCCGGGGGCATTCTGGACACTTCTGAGCGTGTTTAGAGATGCGTGCTTGACTTGACTCATCCAATAGGGATCTGACGATAGTAGGGATTGGACTTCGCTGTGAAGTTTAGAACGTTCTCGGTCGATTTCATGCTTTGCAACAGTTTTGCTTCTGAAGCAATGGATGTTACCGTACGGCACTGAATGTGCAATAGTTAACAGGAGCCCTCACTCGATTTACAGTACATATTAATTATTTATTTAGAAATATGCCAAATCCTTAAAAAAAGCTTTGGACAAAAATCACTAGTGCAAAAAATCTCCTATTACACACATACTTAATAGATGATTTCATGTCAACATCCTATCAGCATTTTTGGCTGTATGGGTTTGATAGATTAGACCGTTTGGGTGCAACTTTCAGATGCGATAGTGGTATAGTAGTGTGCAGTTTTTCGAGACGTTTTAGGAAGGACACTTGTTGAGTTGATGGTAGGAAGATTTTAGTGATGTAATGCCTTTTGATGAATGGAACCAACTGAACGTATTAATAGGAAAACTGATATAAGGGACCAACTTTCTTTGCAAGTTCTTTTATACAAAAGTACAGAGTTCATTATACTCATAGGAGATCCCTAAAATTCACATCAGTGCCTAACTCCGATTGCCGCTGATTCCAGGAGAAATCTGCCTTGTTGCTAGTACCGTTCCAGATTACCTGTGATGCAAACATTGCCATAATGCAAACATGAATTATTGCTGAAAGCTATCAAAATGTCACCGGTCCAGAGTTGCCGGAATGAGGAGAAGAGATTCAAGAATATTTCTGCTGTCTGGAAAGTTTCTATAGACCTGTGTGCCAATCGGAATCTCAGTTGGACTTCCAAAAAGACCTGTAAACTTATTTTGAGAAAGTTTGTCCAGGCTGGCACAAAATGAGTAGCACTAACCTAAATGAGTTAAAACAGAAATATTGTTCTATCTCTACTCAGATTGGCCTTGCAAAAGGACACTAATCCTGGCACGCTGTGGGGCGGCTTAGGTAGCTACACCACGCGGTAGGGAAATAATTTGTATTATAAGAGCAGGGAGCAAATCTGAGAGCGCAATATTTAAGGAAAGACTAAAAGAAGCAAACATGTGACAAACAAAACTGTGAAAAGGTCACTTATCTCCTGTGAAAACAGACATTTGGAGCAATCGGAAAAACGTCTTGCTTGCGCGCCGGTGCGGCGCAGCGCAGTGGCAGAGCCAGTTGTTATCGGCAGCAAGCGTTCTCAAAGTACAGAGCGCGCGGAGCATCGCTTATAGTTGTACTCGGTGATTAACTACACAGCTTCGTTTAGTCCACAGGAAACAGATGGCAGTGTCACGGTGAAAGATCGCTTCTCTGCTTACTAACAAAAGAATGCCTTTGTGCACAGAAAATTAAACCAGAGCACCCGCGTTGGGACTCCATTGCTTAACATTTACATGAAGGGGTTATTGAAACTCTTAAAGGATGGATTGCCTCAATTTCCAATGCTTGTATTTTTTAAATGTTCACGAACAGTTGTGCTTTCCTTAAAAAATGAAATGGGGGATTGTCAATATGCTTAAGGAGCGGTGGGGTATTGTGGTTTCTCTTTGGTTCCATGCGGGAGACTGCATCGAAACTGCCACCTTTGCATAAAGCATCTTTTACTCCTGTGGCAGGCTCCACCAGCCAGCAGACTGCTGTCATGTCTGACACCTTGCATCATTGTGTGTAGATCCCTGCAAAAAAAAGAAAGAAAGAAAAGACCTGATGTAACATTAAACTGACAATTGACTCCGGAAGTGGTGATGTTTTCTCACTGGTGTTATGAATTTTTAAAGTGTTTCGAAAAACGAGGGCTCTGTGATCAGCTGACAGATTTGCAAAGGGAAGTGTAAGGAGTTGTTTTGAATGACAGAATACACCACACTTCTCAATGGCCGTCGGCATCAGTTGTTTGTGGACACCTGGTTCAAGGGGAAATGACACGTGCTTCGGGCCTTGTCATGACCTCCAGTGAAAGGGGGGGATCACTTCCGGGCGGGATGCGTCGGCTTCTGTGCGTGAAATGCGTCAACTTTACTCAGCCGTGTTGCTTGGGAGGAGCGTCAGACCGGTTTGATCAATGCACGAGGAAAGGGCAGGTGCATCCTGGGAACAGCATTGCAAATGTATAACCTCGAGTTAATGAATGACAATGACTTTGAATATAATTTGATAACTGAAAGGGGAGGGGGTGGATTTATGTTAGTGTAGTCTTTGATCCAGCCCCCTCAAACATGCATAAACCAAACGAGCTGCCTCGGGGCAAACACCTTATTACATTGGTATGAGACTGACACGCGCGCAGTGGTACGTAGTTAGAGTGTATGTTTTTTAATTCAAATGCAAAAATCAAAACTCAGGCGCGATATAAGAATATTTTAGATTGTACAGCCCCGCCAAGCACAGCGCATAGCGTTTTGCAAACCAATATAAAACCAATAGTTGAAAGATACGCTTCCAGTGCATGCGCAGCAGAAGAATAGACCACCAAAGCACATGCAGATTCTTGCAAGGTTTTCTTAATAAGCGCATGATTACATGTGTAAAAGGTTGCTAGTCATAATACATCTAAAGGATGTCCATGTATGTTTATATCTATGAACTCTGTTGTTGTTTGGATCCGAATAAAAATAAACTAAAAAAAAACAAAAGCATGATGTAGGCAGGGGAATTAACGTGGGATGGGTATGAGCACTTTGGGACAATATGTTCATTTTACGTAGTTGCAAAAACCCAATGGGGCCGGTTTAAAAATATCATGCAAATACATATGCGCGGCTTACAGAACTCAGGTGGTCGCCTACTTCATAGAGGCAGCCAGTGCATGTTTGGGGGTTGGGCAATGCTACAAAGTTACACTTGGGTGATCAGATACGTTTTGTAAGTGTGCGCCAGATACCTGTGAATGATCCGATTACTTGCGCTAATCTTCCTTTTTCACTGTCCTTATCATCCTGTCCACGGAACATGAACGTAGTGATAGGGCTTCAGCCCACAGACCAACCTTTGATGGTGTAAAGAAGGCACGGTTATCAGCAGTACGACAGACACAAGGAGTACAATCCAAGAGTGTTTATTGAACATTATATGGGTGAGAAAAACACCTAAATATAAGATGGGAACAAGCTACGACCATCAAAGTAAAGGAAAAGGCTGTGCTAGTGGTGTTGTGTCAAAACAAAATGGCCTATACCAATAAACCTGTTGCCAGAATCCTTATTCAATGTAACAAAAGGGTGTTGGACAATGATATGTAGAACGAAAGAGTGTAGTGCAAACTGAAATGTCCCAAAGGGTTTAGGTAGTTCAGGACTGCTGACCTATTGTACTGCCTTCCCCACGTTGCATCACGGGACAAGGCGGAACAGTGGCATGACTGTGAGCACCCCTTGAGTCTGTAGGCATCAGGAAGCCCTTTCTTCCAAAAAGGCAGGATCGTTCGAATCGTCTTTTGCTTGGCCTCACAAGACTGTCCCCAAGCTCTCGCCTTGCGGGATTCCTCGACTTTCTCGTGATACCCCTTTGTTGGCTTCACCTTCGTCTTTGTACCACTGTTCAGTCACTTGATCAAAATGCGGGATTCACTTTCCCTTGCTTTCACTTGCCATCCCTCCGTCGGGTTCACTGTAGCCTTTAAATCACAGTTCAGTTACCTTTTACCAGTTCTACAAGCTTATAACACTCAGGCGCTCTTAATGTCTTTTTAAACAAATATTTAAACAAATGCTTGGTTCACTTTCACTGATTCACTCAGGTCCTCCATCTCCGGGCTCAGACCTTCCTCTGTAGGTAGTTCTGGCTGCCCTCAATAGGGCGCAAGCCTTCAAACCTCTAGTGTCACACTTGTTACTTTGCAGTCGTTCATGCTTTTAAGTACTTGCCAGTCCAATACAGAGACTTCCGATAGGCGATCGCGTCTCGCCTGGTCAGTCTGTTATATTGTAGCAAGTGCGTTTACCTTCAACAATCGGGCTTCTCTTTCTCACAGCTGCCATCCCACATGCAACCCACAATACTGGAAATGGTTTAGTGCTGGCCTTCTCTCCCGGAAGCCTTCTGGTATCTGCAGTTCTTAGTTAGCATCACAGGACTAATAATTCCTTAGGTTAGCTTTATACTTAGTTTCACATTTTTGTCAAAGACTTTCAACTGTACGAGGGGGGACTTGTACCCTTGACTTTACCCTTGTATGACCACTTTGACTGTTTGCCTTCTTCCTCAGTTATTTTCCTTCGCAAGACTTCTCTTAGATGCATAATCTCAGGGTTCTTCAATCTTGCTACAGTGTGCATTTGCTCGCGGTCTCTTGACAACCCGACAAGCACTTCAAACGTCAGTATCCTTTTCTATTATCAATACAAGCTGGTCGCCCATTTCACTCACCGGCAGCTCATGATACAGTTTATCAAGACCTTCCATGTAGTCAAGGCTTTTGGCCCAGTGCGGATAGCCTCCTTTCAGGTTCTCATGCTGCACAGGATCGAGGTACCGCTGTGACCTTCTGCAGTAGCAAGGAGTTGCCCCTTTGGGATTCTGCAGTGACCTTCACCCCGCAGCTGGTAGGACCACAGCCTTTAATTCGCCTCCTGGTCCTGACTGCTCTGCTTCCATGCTTGCGTCGTCTTACCGGGATTTGATGCCCTTCCATTCTGCTGGTCTTGGTTGCTTCGGTTGCCCTTCTCACCGCGCTCTCTGGGTGCTCTCATGCTCCACCTTTTATACCAGTGGGTAAAGGCAACAGGATTCAGGTACAAATCATTAAGGTTAAGTGACTGACTCTGCCTGATCCTGATGTTGGGACATGTCAAATGGACTGGCTGTGTGTGAGTCTGTCTTTCCCTGAAGCGCTTTGTCCATGTAGCAAAGTGTGTGTAGGAAAGGGGGTAGGGGTAAAGTTCCTAGATAGCACATGGAATGAGGGTGTTCTACAGGTAAATGGGGACAGGGATGCCACATCTCTCCTCCGGGTGCCCCACTTCCACTCGCCATGGACCAATTATCCAGGTGATCCTCCCGAACTGGTTCACCCCAGGAACTGGATCCAAAGGCGATGGCCATGTCCTGGCCACCTGGATGACAGCTCCCAAGGGACTGAGCAATGAGACACCCTTTGGTGTCTTGCAATCGTGAGAAGTAGAGAAAGAAAATCTATCTATTCTACTTCTTTTTCCATAGCTGATCCCCTCCATCGGGTCGACTGTAGGGTAAACCACCTGTCCGTCTCAGGCCAAGATTGTGCTACTAAGTCTGATGCACGACACAGTAGAAGAGAGCGAATAGGACTGTGAGGAGGAAAATAGTCATAATCGGGGCATTCCCCCATTGTTTCATCTTTCTCATCCCAGTTCTTGATAGTAACTTATTGAATTTGAACCATAAACAGGAGCGCACCGTCCATAATGGGTGACAGGACACCGACCTGCCACCTAGTAAGTAGGAACCAAGTTAGCCCAGTGAAGACACTGAGCGTTCCCTCAGCCGCAGCAAGCTTTAGCACTTCTAGGCCGGCTTTAACTTCCCTTTGACTGTTCATTCTCCCAGCACTCAAGCCCAGTGGGCCATGCAAGACAGGAGGCATTTGGTTTCCCCAGCATTGGATGGCCCATTGTGGATGCAGGCTGGGCTACCACCGGACTAAATATTCAAGGGGGAACTCCTGCTCCTCTCTGCACATTTGGGGACCCTATGGCAGTGAGATGGTTGTGCTCCGACTCCACCTTGCATCTACAGTAACCAGAAGGCTCTCCCCGCTTCCGGTTTGCATGCCGCACGTGAGCCTGAGTGCCGTGAGCCTGAGTGCTAACAGGGATGCCTACTCCTTCTACACAGCCTTCATTATGCTGGATGTGGGACTATTTTGCCATGCCACCAAGGAAGACCATCAGGGGAGAGTAGCATGAGGTCTATGCTGCCCTGGAGGACTGTGAAAAGAGGGTGAACCCGGGGCAGACGGGGAGAGGCAAGGGATGTCCCACAGGGACGTTGGCCTTGAGGAAGCATGTTTTCTGGGGGCATAAAGAAGTATGCCAGTCATACAAGTCCTTTGCAGACCCTGGTAGCAGCCTGGCAGCCACTATCTTCCCATCCAGCAGTGGGGATGAGGGAAAGGATCCTAGGACTTCCCAGGATGAGTGCAGAACATAATATCCAGTGATTATACTGAATACAAAACAGAGATTTTAATTAATACAAAAAATCGAGAAAATACAGCTTTGTTTTAAAAAAATGTATATGTGGGGGTAAGGTAAGGGGTTAAACCAGGTGGGGAGGGGGTGGAGTTTTAAACATGGGGAAACTGGGGTTTTCGGGGTTCGAAAAAATGCAATATTTTGGGGGTATTTTGGGTTCGTTAAAATGTAATTCTCTACCCATTCGTTAAAATCACATAGATGCGCGGAGTATGTGTAAGATGACATGTCAGAGCCTCATGCACCACAAAACAAGCCCACTCGATTCTTTAGTGTCCGACATGTATACCCGAAAACAAATCATCATCGTCTGAGCTGGTGTGCTGGCTGTGGGTAGATTCTATAATAGATGGGGAAACCCAGGTTGTCACTAAAAATAGACTTCCCTACCTTATACTGGGAGGTAAGTACTAATATATATGTAAGGTAGTAGAATATTTATCAACAGCTATGCTGTGTGGCTAGTGGTCCACTGCCTGTTCCCGTTGACGAGGCATCAAGCATCTGTGCGGCTGACTGTCCACTGCATGTTCTCGTTGACGAGGCATCAAGCATCTGTGTGGTTGACAGTCCACTGGCTGTTCCCGTTGGCGAGGCATCAAGCAGCTGTGTAGCTGGTGGTCTTCTGCCTGTTCATTGAAGAGGCTTCGAGCATCTGTGCGGTTGATGGTCCACTGCCTGTTCCCAGTTGACGAGGCATCAAGCACCTGTGTGGCTGCCAGTCCACTGGCTGTTCCCGTTGGCGAGGCATCAAGCAGCTGTGTAGCTGGTGGTCTTCTGCCTGTTCATTGAAGAGGCTTCGAGCATCTGTGCGGTTGATGGTCCACTGCCTGTTCCCAGTTGACGAGGCATCAAGCACCTGTGTGGCTGCCAGTCCACTGCCTGTTCCCGTTGATGAGGCATCAAGCAGCTGTGTAACTGGTGGTCCTCTGCCTGTTCTCATTGACGAGGCATTGAGCATCTGTGCGGTTGACGGTCCACTGCCTGTTCCTGTTGACGAGGCATCAAGCATCTGTGTGTCCCACTGCCTGTTGATGAGACATGAAGCAGCTGTGTGGCTAGTGGTCACTGCCAGTTCCTGTTGATGAGACATCAAGCATCTGTGCAGCTGATAGTCCACTGCCTGTTCCCGTTGACGAGGCATCAAGCATCTGTGTGTCCCACTGCCTGCTGACGAGACATATAGCAGCTGTGTGGCTGGTGGTCCACTGCCAGTTCCTCTTGATGAGACATCAAGCATCTGTGCAGCTGATGGTCCACTGACTGTTCCCGCTGAAGGGGCATCAAGCATCTGTGTGTCCCACTGCCTGCTGACGAGACATGAAGCAGCTGCGTGGCTAGTGGTCACTGCCAGTTCCTGTTGATGAGGCATCGAGCATCTGTGCGGCTGATAGTCCACTGCCTGTTCCCGTTGATGAGGCATCAAGCATCTGTGCAGCTGATGGTCCACTGCCTGTTCCCGTTGACGAGGCATCAAGCATCTGTGTGTCCCACTGCCTGCTGACGAGACATGAAGCAGCTCTGTGGCTGATGGTCCACTGCCTGTTCCCGTTGACGAGGCATCAAGCATCTGTGTGTCCCACTGCCTGCTGACGAGACATGAAGCAGCTCTGTGGCTGATGGTCCACTGCCTGTTCCCATTGACGAGGCATCAAGCATCTGTGTGGCTGGCAGTCCACTGCATGTTCCTGTTGATGAGCTGGCTGTATTCAAGATGCACAAGTCACCCAGCAGGGGTGCCTCACAGATTCTCCTGTCCAAAGGCTGCTCCGACAGCTTTCAGCTGCAGCCAGTGAGGTGCTGCTCATTGATGAAATCAAGCTCGAGCTGGACGTCCTCGTCTACTTGGAACTGGGAATCTTTGGTGTCGGAAGCCCAGCAGAAAAGGGAGCTCATCCTCTGCTCAACAGCATAACGTCTTTCGGAGGCTCCTCCCAATTGCTGATAACGCATGCACCCATGAGGTGAAGGGCATGCACACGTTTGAGGATGTGCCTTGTCTTGTCCCAATGCGTAGGGCAACAGAAACATATCATCCATTGGCTGATGCAATGGATCCAAAAGCAAACTATTGGACATTGGCTGCCGTGCCTCCACCTCCTCCATCTACTCCCAGATGCCAACTCTCCTGTGGCTTCTGCCCTGAACCCATTGCATGTAGGACGTTTCCTGGTGTGAATTGCATACATCTGCGTTGCCCTTGCACTGCTCCAGTACCCCTATTGGCTGGAACAAGAAGAAAAGGGCACCCAGTTTGCAGCAACTGCTATTTAGTCAATGTGCTGACCACGCGTTCGCGTGTTCCTTGGGAGGTGATCTTTCTTCACACAGATCGCTCTACTCCCTGCCCCATTATAGTCTGACCTTGGCTGTCCAGTCCCCTTACTGCTTTTGGAAAGAAAAAACGCTGGTTGGGAACTTCCCAGTGGTTTTTTACTTTTCCCAGATGGAGCTGGAATCTGGGGTTCTTTACAAAAGAGAACGGCAAGAGAGATTTTGCCAACATTATTGCCAAGTTGACATCGAACAGGAGCAGCCATATTTGGGATTTGTTGTATTCTTGCCCACACTAAAACTCTTCCACAACAGACGACACTGGCCTGTCACAATGGTCGGGGTGCGGGGGAGGGGCTGGTCGCTGCTATCCACTTTTAGGGTGCAGGGTTTAGAGCTTAGTGTCCCACTCCCAAACATTGAAACATATGTTGTATTTTCTGCTGTAACTGTGTGGACTGGTGAAGGCATGTGGTTTGTCTGATTTTACACCTTGAATCGTCCATCGTCCTGTGTCTGTGCATGGCGCAGCTGTATATTGAACCACAGTATCCAAGATGGCCGCCGCCTTCCCTCAGCACACCGCCTTCACATTTGGTTACTGCCTATTCTGTGCTGTGGGCTAGCACACGGGTTGCATTCATGTAGCAACCATGATGTTGGTGGTACTGATTCTGGTGGTATTATGGATTCCATCTAATGGTTTGATGTGCTCTCTCATCAGCAACAGGTAAGCTGTTCTGAAGGAGACAGTACACAGATGGGGTGTGCTTCTGTTAACACTACAGCCTCTACATTTGTGGTGTCATTCCCGCGGTCGTTCTCAGTATCGCCACTTTCTAGCAGCAATGCACCGTTTCCTGTATGGGCTCTGATGGATCCTAATCTTTGCCTCAGTCGTCATCCTTTTCATGATCATCATTGTCTAACTTATTGAGTATCAATAACAGCTAGTACTTCTTCCAGACCTAATGTGTGGGCTAGTTTAGAGGCTGCATCAGGAGAGATCAGTGATATCAGTGATATCGGCAAGAAGCTTAAGAACAGTACATTCTCTTTGTTTTATTCACCCGACGACTGTATAGAGCTGTATAATCTTGGAAATAGCTATGTATAATCACAGTCCGGTCTCTGGATAATTCACCCGCATTATCTCTAATCAGCAGATGTACCACCACCCCCAGTGGTCGATTCACCCTGTATTTGTCTGGCTAATGGTCTGCCACATCAATCTGCCTCTCCATGATGTCTGGCCATTGGTGGGACTGAGAAATAACGTGTTCCATTCACCCCACCTTCTCCACAACCAGGTTAGAATGTCACTCGAACTCAATGATTTCCACCAAATCAGACATCTTATCTATTGTACGATCTTTTGTGATCAAAAGAGCATTGTTCCTCCCTGTATGTATAAATAAATAAATGTTCCTTGGTCTGCTAAAGAGTGGAAATTGTATAATTCCACCTTGGCATTCGATAATATGGGCATCGGGTTGAGCATAAATTATTCCTCGCGAGAGGTTAATCTCCAAAGCTCTAGCTCTCCGTGTATAGTGCACAATAGCCCAAATTCAGCGGAAATGGCTATACCTCAAATATATACTTTGAAGGACTCCCATAATGTGCCCATCGTCGAGACAAAGCAGACATTCTTTTGAAAAAAAACCAACTGAATTTGTTCATAAATATTTGCGTTTAATACCTGCTCTAATAGAGCGGCTGGTTGAAACCACCAAATAGCTCGTTGTGGAGTTCATTCACACAAGATAAGGTCAACAAGAAGGAGAGAGTGATCAGAGAAAGCGCAGGTGAGTATACTGCAGGATCATACTTGATTTACTAGAGATCGGGATATCAACCATAGTCCATTCTCGAGGTCATGCCATGTACGATTGAGTAGTATGTGTAATCTCTCCCCTCAGGATTGAGACAACTCCATATAACAATGCAGTCTTTATCCACCATATTGTCTAACAGAGCACAAGCTGATTTCATCAGCATCCTTGGTGCTGTGGCTATGGTCAAAAGTGATATCTAAGATCTTGTTTCAATCTCCATCCCAGATTACCTTCACTTTCAGTGTTTTATCACATATGGATTGCGTATGCAGGTAGAAATCAGGATTATGTTATAATTATCTGCATGAGGTCCATTATGTTAACATGTAATCGTTGTTTATCATATAGCACACCATGTAATATAACAAACCTTTCCAAAGTTAGAAGAGACACAACTAATTTGCTTTATGTAATAAGGAGAACAGACCCAAGGATTGCGATGAATAATTGGTATAGAATCTATAAGACCCAAGGATTGCGATGAATGATTGGTATGGAATCTATAAGACCCAAGGATTGCGATGAATAATTGGTATAGAATCTATAAGACCCAAGGATTGCGATGAATGATTGGTATGGAATCTATAAGACCCAAGGATTGCGATGAATAATTGGTATAGAATCTATAAGACCCAAGGATTGCGATGAATAATTGGTATAGAATCTATAAGACCCAAGGATTGCGATGAATAATTGGTATAGAATCTATAAGACCCAAGGATTGCGATGAATAATTGGTATAGAATCTATAAGACCCAAGGATTGCGATGAATAATTGGTATGGAATCTATAAGACCCAAGGATTGCGATGAATGATTGGTATGGAATCTATAAGACCCAAGGATTGCGATGAATGATTGGTATGGAATCTATAAGACCCAAGGATTGCGATGAATAATTGGTATGGAATCTATAAGACCCAAGGATTGCGATGAATGATTGGTATGGAATCTATAAGACCCAAGGATTGCGATGAATGATTGGTATGGAATCTATAAGACCCAAGGATTGCGATGAATGATTGGTATGGAATCTATAAGACCCAAGGATTGCGATGAATAATTTTTTTTTTTATTTTATTTGTCATAGCTGGTAAACCAACTTTTCAAATGTTTTATATACACTGTTACACATACATTATTCCTCATCTTAAGAGGAAAAGAAGAAGAAGAAAAAGGAAGAATAGTTAAAACAGTATTTACAGCCCATCACAGTCAGGACAAATGTGAAGCACATAAAAAGGAAAAAAGAAAGATGAAATTAATTAACACATTTTTGAGCACTATGACTAAACAAAACAAAATACCACAGAGTAATTAAATTGTCAACAGATAAGATCCTCCATATTCTCATTTGGGTCAACGTTCACCGTTCACTTTAAATTAGGGTGAGCAGTGTTTGAGCTTGAATTCGGATCGGGGAAGATTATATTTAGAAATTGCACAATTGCAAGCTGTATAGTCAATCTTGGATTAGAAAACAAGCAATTCCATATTTGTGCAGTACTGGTACCATTTTGTACCAACAATTTATCCCCGAAGCATTTCACTCTAATGTCATTTAAAATTGGGCATTCAATTATAAGATGTTGTAGTGATTCACATTGTCCATCAACCCAGCAGTAACGGCAATAATTCTGCTCCTTTGATATTAACTTTCTTCTAAACAAGATCTCGTTTGTTTCATATTGGTTAAATCTAAATTTTAAATATTTCCGTCTGCATGCATGCGACGGGAATTTAAGTAAATATTCTGCTATTACCCCATACCTTTTGTGGCCAAAAGCCTCAGGATTGAAGTCTTTGAGATTGTTGCAAAGTTCCAGGTTTGAGATCCAATCTGCCTGATGAATTTTATTTTTAGCATGATCAGGGTTATTCAACAGAAGCTCTATTGATACAGAAGCATCAGCAGCTGCGTTCAATGTATGATTTTTCCACAACCTTGACATACCCGTTTTAGCAGTTAATAGGTTTTGGGCTAATGCGTTTATAAAGGTCGGTTTCCCTAAGCCATCTAGCATTTTCCGTAGAAGGGCACACTGCTTCCATACTACATGGGCATATAGGGAAACCAAACCTAGCTCAAATCTCAGCAACGCAAGCGGAGTTCCTGGGGAAAGTGATAGAACTTTTTTCCAAAACCTAGCTTCTATGCTATCCCAGAATTTGCGACTTTGTGGTGCCAAGGCCTCAACTCCATAGAGCAAAATTGGGATTACTTTGGTCTTATAGAATAGCACTATATGTTTAATTGTAAACTTCCCATACCTTCTCAACATAATTTTGGATTGAGATATCAGGGAGCTTAATTTCACCCGAATTTCAGATGTCAAAGTACTCAACGTTTTCTTATGTTCAATATAAACTCCAAGATATTTATATCTAGGAACTATGTTTAGTATGCAGTTTTGCAATGACCATTCCAAATGATATTTTTTGATGAATTTATTGTGGCAAACCAAAATTTGAGATTTGGTCGTATTGATCACAAGGTTATTTGATGTTGCATATGACCCTAATTGAATTAACATGTTCTGTAAACCTATGGGAGTACGGGACAGTAGTACCAAATCATCTGCGTATAATAAATAAGTAACCTTTTGCGATCCTATGCGAGGCGCATCTGCTGCGCAGTTCATTAGTGTAGGGCCCAGATCGAAAATAAAGAAGTTAAACAAAAATGAGGCTAGAGCACAACCCTGCTTCACTCCTCTATATGTGTGAATGGCTGGTGATAATTTGCCATTCATATTTAGTTTTACACGCATCGTAGTAGTGGAGTGTAGCAGTGTCACTAGATTTACAAGGGAGACTGGGCACTGATGTAATCTAAGCTTAGTTATCAGCATATGTCTATCAATGTAATCAAAGGCAGATTTAAAATCAATGAACCCCAAGTATAAGGGGAGTCCACCATCAACCTGCTCTGATTGTATCATTGATAGTGCTAAGATGTTTGGTATTGTGCCCATGCCCTTTACAAATCCTGACTGGAATCGGTCTCTTAGACTCTTCTTGTCTACCCACTCATTGAGCTCCTTTAATATTATTCTACAAAATATTTTCGCAGGAGCATCCAATAAAGAGATTGGGCGATAGCTCGTTGGTGATTGGCGATCACCCTTTTTGTAAATTGGAACTATAATAGCTTCCGTCCATGTTTTAGGTAATCTTTGATGTTTGTTTATTGCAGAAAATATTTTGTAGAGAATTGAGCTCCAAACTTCAGGGTGTTTTTTCATTAGAGAGTTCGATATCCCATCCGGGCCCACTGCACATGAATTGCTTGAGGTCATAATTAGATGTTTTATTTCCTTGTGATCAATGTGTAGCCAAAACCTCAATGCCTCACGTGTCTTTAATATCGAAGTCGCATTTGGCGGTAAAGCATATACAGATTGGAAGTAATCGACCCATTGATGTGCCTCAACTATCGATGTCTGAAGATATAGATTATTTAAAACGCGCTGAATACCCAGAGGTTTCTAAGCGCGGACCCGGGGATGGAACCTGTGGTGCTCCGTGTCATCTTGCTTCCAAGGCGAGCACTTTGCCCCTGAGCTATCCTCCCGAAACAGCATATGATGGTCATGAATAAAATAATCCCTGGGATTGCTTGTATTGCAAAGTACTGACCTCTGTTACAGAGGTGGTGATTCTGGTGGATCTAGAAAAGCTTTAGTTGGACGGGAAAAGTGTCCCAATGGGCACATCATTTTTCTGTTGAACGTTGTAGTGTGTGGCAAAATCCTGGACTCATTTGTGGGGGAGACAGAGAGTCCTCAGAAGGGCATTCGTGTGGATAGCGTGCCGGTATGGTGCCTTTCCAGGTTATGCAACCTTTGGGCCGCCGGGCATTTTGGACTACAGCTCCCATCAGCCCTAGCTGGGAAATTCAATGGTGATGGATGCTGGAAGTCCTAGTCCAATAGTCCTGTGGAGCTGCAGGACACGGGAGGATAGCTCAGGGGCAACATGCTCGCCTTGGAAGCAAGAAGACAGCGAGCAATGCAGGTTCGATTCCCCGGGTCCGCGCTTAGAATTATCTGGGTATTAAGCGCATTAGAAATAACTAATCATATCGTATCATACAGACCAGGATGGAGTCAGGATATTTCATTTTGCACAGGCTGGAAGTCTAGGTGACCCAGGGCCTGAGTTATCATACCATTGTGCAAATGCAAGTCATTGTGCTTGTGCCAGGGGGCATTCCCCCTGGCACCACTGGAACGGTGCACCTGCATAGCCGCGTGTGTACCGCTGCTTGCCGAAATGCACAGTTCCCCTGCAGCAGAACTCGCTGCTAGTTCCACGGGGCAGGCACAGCGAGGGCTGGGATAGTTTAAGATTGTAAGCCAAGCCCCCTTTGCTGCTGAGTGGTTCAGAAGCCGAATGCAGACTGTCTTATTTCCATCTCAGGACTTACTGGCTGGGACCACAGAGCCCCTCTGCTCTCTCCAGCCCATGCCTGTGTCCTAAATAGCGCCAGCTGTCCCAAGCATCCAGGTACCCCAGCCTCGGGGGAGGCGGGCTTCTGCTTGTGGACGCCACTGCAACGCGTCTCCCTGCGGGGAATGTATTTGTGGGCCTAGGCAGCATGTCTGGCCTCGCTTTCCTGACAGCGAGCATGCTATTATATGTCAACCTACACAATTCTGCAGTCTTTCCAGACCCCTCTTGGAGGTTTTCCCTTCGCATGTCCCTTGGCGCGTGTCATGCTTGCCAGTGTCCGCCGTCTGTGGGCTGATGACTAAAAGAACAGTTCCCTTAACGGCCTACTACTTCCAGTCCTCTCCCATTGGATAAGGGGGCTCTGGTGCTTATTGGCTTGTTAATGCCTGCCTGATTCCAACGGTGTTAAGAAGCTTTAGAATTGGCCAGGTTATCTGATAGTTGCACCAGTACTGAATATGCAACGACCTTTATTATAAATAGTTATTTGTAACGCGATTAATACCCAGAGGTTTCTGTGCTGGCATGGATAGCTCATCTGCAACGTGCTCGCCTTGGAAGCAAGACAACACGAAGCAACACAGGTTCGATCCCCGGGTCCATGCTTAGAAACCTCCGTGTTCTAACTACGCAGCAAAGAGACATATTCCTGTAACGGTGCCTGATGCACACGGGATGTATGAGCACTTTAAAAATGCAAATAAATAAATAAGCGCAGACCCAGGGATCGAACCTTTGTGTCATTTTGCTTCCAAGGCGAGCACGTTGCCCCTGAGCTATCCTCCCGAGACAACTTAGCACCCAATTGGCTGCTTAGCGGTTGTGAAATGGAGTTGCGTCCCAACCCCTATTATCTAAATGTGCAACAATGAATCGGAATGTTGATGTACTGTATTTGCTGTGTGACAAAATAAGAAAGGCGTGCGCTACCTTTATGATATAACATGCATTTATAACGCGCCTATACACAGGGTTTCAAGGCGCGAGTGCAGCCAACATAGTAAAATAGTCTGCCTCATTAAATAAAGTAAAAATAACTGAACAATAAACTTTGAACACCCGGTTGCTCCGTTCCCTGTTATACAAGCAGTAAAGTTGGTGCTAATTGAATTTGCTCCATTTTTTGTACAACAGCAACATGTACATATTCTGGCACCCTATTGAGGAAAGAGTCATTTTTTAAAAACATTTTATTACACATTCCGTCAAGACAATATAAGTAATTTGCAAGAATCATTCTTTTCCACACATATCACGCTTGTTTCCCTTTTTAATTAGCAAAAGAGAATTCCGATTTTAGGATGACGAGGTGCAAATAGCCCTTAATTAACTATTGGAAAGTGGTTCCTCTTCGGCAGTGTTTGAAAGGTGTACACTCAACTATTTAATGTTATTTTACGGCATTTTTGCATAGCTTACATGACATGCAACGTTAACAGTTTTTTTGGCATGTGTACTCTTTTGTAGCCACAAACATCTCATGTGACAGTACTGTACTTTGATGTATACATATTATATTCACTGAAAAAACTTTGTTAAAGGATGTTATGGTTCAGTTGCACTCATAAAAACCTATGATATTCATTGAAGAAAACCTTAAAGGGGCGTTATGGTTACAAGTATAACTGAAAAACCTCCGAAATTCGCCAGTTATGGTAAGCTTATCAACCATAACTCACGACACCGCGTGCACTGCTAAGACTAACACCCAAGACATCAAAGATGACATTACAAATGTCATTGATGACCTCACATATCTGGGCCACTCGTTTTTGTTCACTGACAGATCTAGGCCAGGGGGTTTTGTTCAATGACAGAATATTAAAATTAAAAAGGTGCTGTATATCTAGATGTTAACCTTGTCATATGTTCTTTAAGTACTTTCCTTAGGGTTTGGTCTCAGCTCATGGTGCTCATACATGGGGAAATGAGCAGGCCTCAAACACACAATTCATTTGTATACATGAAGATACACTTTAATGTCATTGACATGTTCTGGTGATGCAGTTTTTTTCTTCCTTACTTTAGTTTCCCTGTATGTGCCTCTGATTTGTATGCATTGTGGGTCTTCATATGTATTCTTTGTACCAGCACACATGCTGTAAGTCTTGACTTGTTAGCTAGTTATTACATGCTTAACATTACTCAAAACTCTGATAAGGGAGCATTCATTATTTTGCTATTCAAAATTACAAGATTATAAATGTTGTGCTTCTATGCTGTATTGCCTAAGTTTATGTGCGAGTAGGTTCCCGTATTAACAACAACACTCCAATATAATGTTTTCTTTACATGAGTACATTCTTTAATAGATTAAGGAGTTCATGATAGGTCTCCCGATCACTCCTGACATCCTGTTACCAACATTATAAACACAACCCCTTGTAGGTACTTTGCATCAAAATGAATTGCATATCTGATGTCATCAGTGATGTCGTCAATGACATGTGTGATGTCATCTCTTGATGTCCTGGGTGTTAGTCTTAGCAGTGCACGGTGGTGGGGTGAGTTACAGTTGCTTAGCTTACCATAACTGGCGAATTTCTGAGGTTTTTCGGTTTTACTTGTAACCACAAGGTCCCTTTAAGAAAGTTTGTTCAGTGACATTCAAAGGTTTTTATTAGTGCAACTTAACCATAACATCCCGTCAACAAAGTTTTTTCAGTGAATTTCATGTGTTTTTACCAGTGCATTCTAATTTCCTAAAACTTACTACTATCATACTTACCCTAATATAGCAACATTTTTGTCCAATTTACAAAGTTTCACCTTAAACCTGTCATTTCCCGCCTTCTAGCATCCGTTTTAATACTGCTACACCCTTTTTGCAACTTTTCCACTGTTTTGCGTTCTTCGACGTCCACGAACGTCTGACGTCATTGCAGAACTTCCGAACAGTGTCACGTGACAGCATGCTCGCGTGTGACATGATGACATGTTTGCGAATTCGTCCTCACTTCGCGATCGGGTCTGTGCTTCCTGGACAGTTCAGAACTGCACTTTCTGCTGATCTATGAACTTTGAAGCTGAAAATGTTTCCCTCCTACACTCATTGTCTATCAACTATTGCCAACCCTCCTCCCCAAGAGCCACCAGAATCGGCACCAGCTGGAGGACCTGCACCACAAAATAAGCACAATACTTCCAAAGACAATGAAGAGGACCAAGAAAATGAGGTAGAGGAACTGCCTACCTCTGGCACCCAGAGAGAATCAGGGGTGTGGCAGTTCCTTACCACTGTTGGGAATGTACCAAAGGCTAAAGCTTCCAAAGTGAAATGCACTGCACTCAGACGCGGACAGTACTCCTACGGGACCACCTCCATGTGCTGCCACACCAAATCCGATGACCGCAATGCTCTCAGAAAGGTTGTTCCTTTCTTAGCAATTAGTAGGCTGTCTTCCTCCACCTCATCTTCCTCACCCAATACTGTAACCACACAGCCTACTTCTGTGGGACACCAAATCCCACCAGCTACCCTTTAAGCAATCAAAGAGGCTGTTGATCCATATCTTTCGAAGGCAACAGCCCTCTATATATACTACAAGACACCACTCTGCAGGGGGATCAATTTCAAAGTGCTTTTGAAGCTGTAATCAAGGAACATGAAAAACACTGCCCCCTACCTTAAATGTAACACACGTGCAACATCTTCCCCTGTCCACCTGCCCCTCCATATTAGTGCTTGGTGCCTCTTCCTCATTTCCCTCCCCACCTTACGTTCTAACCTCTCCAGAAAATAAAAATCAAAAAACAACAAAAAAGGTTCCTTTAGGAACCACCTTTCACAGTTAAAAAATAGAACTGAAACAAAATCTTATAGACTGCATGTACTCTACATTTCTCTGTAAAGTACACACACTCAATACGTTTACACTTCCATTAGCATTTTATGTTATGCTAATGGGAATAATGTGGCGCTCATCCCCCATTACAGGGAATGGAACAGGGATAACAGGCCGCCAGCCCAAGTTATCGGACCAAGTGAAGTGAGGCCGGATAACGAGGGCTCCATGCCATTATCCTCTGTTCTGGCCCCTGCAATGGGGGATGAAGGTCATTACCACTGAGCGGTAACCCGGTGTGCTAAAGAAATTATTATTCTACCTACACCGGGACGCATGCGGCATCCCGCTCTAGGGAGGGAAATCCTTTTCCAAGATGGCCACCATGGAAAGGGAAGGCTGGGCTCCATACAGCGCTCCTCTTCGCTTTCCATGGCAGCCTGCAGAAAGCGAAGAGAGAACCCTATGACCTTATTACCACAAGCACATTTTTATTCCTTTCAAATCTATCCTACTTTCAAAAACTTTACCACATAGCCGGTCCCTGGTGGACATGGCCACTTTTTCTCCATTGGCCGTCCCTCGTGATCATGGCCAGTAGCCAGATTGTCCGGGTCATGACCTTATGCCATGACCCAGACACTCTGGCAGCTGCCCATGGCCACAGGTTATACCTCAGTCACCAAAGGTATATCACTATTTTTTGTAGCTACATTATGACACTTGTCAAAAAATAAAACACAGGCAAATTTGCAAAAACCATGCCTTCAGGTCCTTGCCAATGCTCCTTACATGAATTTGCTGGAAATCCGCCCATGTTTTATTTTTTCAAAAGTGTCAAAATGTCCGTACATACAATAGGCTTGTAATTTAGCCCCCACTTGACAAAATCCATTCAGACTTTGCACAAACATTCAAGGTTGGGTCTCTAATCTTTCTGAAAACGTGTGTCTACATTCGTCAAATGGCAACTAAGTTATAAGCCATCTAAAAATGTTGAGACCTCCCTCTAATTTAGCCCCCTCTTGACAAAACTCCACCAAACTTTGCAAAAACATTTATATCTAGATCTAAAATCTTTTTTCAAACTTTTTTCTGCACATTCGTCAAATGGCCCCATATTTATAAGCCTTTACAATATTTTGGGACCTCCCTTCTAATTTTGTTCTCTCTTGACAAAACAGCAGCACACTTTCCAGAACCATTCAGAATCAGGTCTCGAATAAAATTCCAAACTTTCATGCAGTTTAATGATTGGCGCCAAAGTTATAAGCCATCCAAAAACTGCTTTTCACCAACCCTGTAATGAACAAATAAGCATAGATGCCCCCGAACGTCTAAGATGTTCACAAACATCACAGGACTTTCCCAAACTGTTCAGGGACATCGGAAAAGAAACATGCCTGTTTTTTGGCTTTTCTAAGGCCATATCCCATCCCCGCTGACCTCTCCAGAGATTGTTTGATAAGTTTGACAAGTGCAATGTTGTGTTTTTTAATATGTTTTTACCGCCATGTTTGCGGGCACCGGCACTTGTCCGCCAATCCAACATGGCGGGCGCTTCCGAAAATATGATGCAACTCATGTTTTTTATTGACCAATCAGCGGGCGCGCCCGATCTCCACAGACTGGACATCAACCTCTGGGCCAATCCGATGCCCATCTGCGGACCGAACTCAGATATCACAATTTCTATAAACCTATTTTTTGGTAGTTTAAAAATAAACTACTGGATGGATTTGCATCAAATGTACAACAAAAGCACGCTTTCGGGACCAACCCACTGCTCCTGCCGCAAATTTTGTGAAAATCTGTTCTGCGGTTTGGGCCGTAGGCGTGAGCAAATCGTTTTTCCATTGCCTCTATGGAAAAACACTTTTTGGGACGCCCCTATAACTTTGCGTCCACTGCATGAAACCTCACCATACTTTGCAGAATCAATGTGGCAGGGCCATATACTTTATTTACAAAGTTTCATAAGGATTTGTCCAGGAAGGGTGAAGTTATAAGCCACCAAAAAATTGCTCTTCCTATGAGTTAAGCAACTTAACCCTAACTGCATGGCCGCTACCACAGGCCCTGTAATATATATGTGTGTGTGAGTGTATGAGTGTATATATACATATATATTTATATATATGCATACATATGGCATGTCACATTGATTCAGCTTATTTTCCAGGGAACAAGCTAAACAGATGTAAGACAAATAAAAAGTAAGAGGGTGAAAGGGATCAAGAGTAAGACTCGGACACAGTGGCATGTTTAGTGGGAGTATAGACTTTAAGCACAGAAAATCATAGGAGGGGGTGAAAGAAACTCTGTCTTTCCCTAATCCTAAAAGGGGTTTACCTGCCGCAACAAAACTAAGGATCGTCTGTGTCAGAATGTAAAATCAAAGAGCGTCCTCCACCCTGTGTCCAAAAACCTGAACTGTCCCTTACACGCTAGACACCGAAAGTGGGTCTCCATGAGCTTTATAGTTGTAGCTTTCTCTCAAAGTTCTCAACAAACAAAAGGTTCTACGGTGCAGAAAACAATAGAGATTAAGTACCACCGGGAAAGAGGTCTTCCCTTCCCCTAGATTTCTTCTGGTGGTTTGAATGTCACTTTTGTCAAAGTTCAAGCGGAGCAGGGGGAACTTGTCCAGTGAGTCTTCCCAAAGCACAATGTTCTTTTGTTTGTTCAACTTTTCACACTCTGTACATATTTCTACCTCTGGTGTACTCTCATGCCAGTGTATTTGTAATATACAATTTGTAATGTACTTAAAAGGGGTATGAATCCTCCCTTTTGAATCCACAATTTCAAGTTTGCTTGTCTTCTCATTCCTGGCTTCCTTCCTTGCCAGGATATAATTTTGCTTCCGACTCGTGGTTTACTCGCCTGCCAGGATATCACTTTACTTCTCACTCCTGGTTTATTCTCCTGCCAGGATATCACACTATTGAGTATCATTATCTTGCTCTCTTAGTTCTGACTCATCGTTTGCCTGGTAGACGAACCTGCCAGGGCTTTTCTGTTCTCCAATTATCCTCTGATTCAACCTCAAAATAATGTCTTTGCAATACTGTGCCCCGACCCTTTCTGAACAATCTCTGCACTTATATTGTTCTCCTTTTTTATGCACTTGGTTTCTGACTCATTCTGCAAACTGTGCGTGTTGGCCTTGCACTTTATTCCAAAGCATTGGGTCACCGACCCTCTGTATACACTGTCCATATATGTATTAAGTTCTGTTTCAAAGCATTGGGTCACCGACCCTTTATCAATCCTGTGCGTCTATTTATCAGGCTTTATTTCCAATAGCCGGGTCACTGACCGTCTGTTAACACTGTTCGCATATGTATCATGCTCCATTTTCAAGCGTTAGGTTGCAGACCCTCTGTTAACACTGTTCGCATTAGTTTCTTCAATGGCTTCACTTGCTCTTTCTCATGCTATCAAGGATATGCAACACTGCTCTCAAGTACTACAGTAACCCACTCTCTCTCTCTTGGCGCTTACCGGGCAGCTAGGGCATTAATCACGTCCTTCCATCTACGCCTCCATCCTCGCACTGATTGGCCGTGCGTCCCATTATCCGTTCAGCTCCCGCTTCCCTCTCCATTGCTCTCAGTCCTCCTTTCTTGGCCCAGCCACCCTCACGCTGCTCACATCAGTCTCCATACTGCCTTCAGAGGTTTAACCAACATCAGCACAAGCTGCTTTCCCTTGCAGCCTCTCTCTCTCAGTTCGCTCAGCCGTGTGGGTTTTAAACTTCCCGGCCATCGTTAATGTTCTCCAGAGACTAGAGTGCTGTGTATGCTTCTCGCTTCTAGTCTTCCTCATTGCTCCATCCCTCTTCCTAGTCTCAGTACTACAAAGGGGTGGGGGATGGAAATATGGTTGTTGGTCAGGCACATTTGGGATCTCTTCATCTGCATGACAGTAAGCCATACAGGCGTGTTGCAAAGGTACATGAGTGACACTAAGAAGGGTTATTTTGTTCTAGCATTTCTCTACTTCTCTGGAGTTTGTCCTCCCCCACGTAGTCCTCCTGCAGACAGCTTCTGCCTTTCCCTGGCCACATAAGAGAAGCTTCCCTCCAGAGAGTCAGTGGCACGATCGCTAGATTCAACGCGGGGGATAGAAAAATATAAAAGCCAGGGAGGCAACGTGGTGCTTGTCCACTTTTTTTTTTGTTTAAAGAAAAGATTAAAATCAACAGATGCAAATGCAATTGATGTAAATGCCTAAAAATACAGTGGCCAGCAAATTTGCATGATTCCGAAGCGCAAAGACTTGAGGTATGCATTGAACCCCTTTGTTAATGCTAAAACACAGGCTAATGAAGTCGGTAAGGATATCTGTCCAGGTCATTATTCAGAATAATCATCGATATATATTTTGAATTGAAAGAAGGAGCGATGTTAAATGGTGATGTCATTTTCCACGTATGTGTGTTTTCGTTGTAGGATGGTGTGATTTCAACAGGCAGACAATATTGCATTTTCATGTGTGCCTGTTGAGATTTTGTGTCTGGTCAACATTGTTGAAATATATGATGAAACCCTGCATTGTTGGTCTAAATAATTTGTAAAGTATTAGCTGTTCAAAACTGTAATCAGAATATTGTTACAAAACAGTTTGATTTCCTGTCCCAGAGTGCACGCTGGGATTGTTGCATTTTGGAACCATTAAACTGGGTTTGCTCAAATCTGTTCAAGAATCCGAAGCGAGAATGTGTCTGAGCCTTGCGTTGGCACGGGTTGGTGTAGGGTTCTTCTGCACTATACAAATGATGAGATCCACACTGGAGGCATGTTCAGTTTCCACAGTTTATTCCATAACATATGTACGTTTCAGTTGGAGCAAGCGCAGCTCCAATCCTCCTCCACTCTTGACCTCTCTCATCATAGCATTCTCACCACACAAGCAGAGCACAACACTTAGTATATGGCTGCTGGATGGCACCAAATGAAACATCTACCACCTTGTGGTGTACCAGAAGTCCTCTCTGCTGCTTCTCCTGACCTTCATGGTTTGTGGAAGCTGAGCATACTATGTGAGGTCCCAGTGGGGAAGAGGACCTTACAGCCACAAGCATGGAAAGGTCCATGAGAAGCAACATCAAGCACAGCCAGCATCCAAGACGCAGAAGGCCATGCCGACGAACGCGGTCATCCAGTCGCGCAACAGCCTGCGTGGAAACCAATCTGGGAGCAGGAAAGCTGTATCACTATCTCAAGTCCTCTTTCTCAGCAAGTGGCAGTGTAAGTGCGTGTTTAAATATACCAAAGGACTGAGCTGAACATGACCTGATATTTTCAAGTACCAAGTTGCCAGAGTTTTGTACTGGAGTCTTCGGAGCAGATCTTTTGAGGAGCCAGAAGTGTAGCTTTTCTTACATTCTAGCATCTGGGTCAAAACGTTAGAATCCTTAAGGCTCCAAGGCTTCCAGTCAGTATGAGCTATTGTGCACAAGGCTCTTGATGCCCTTCAGGGATATATAATCCATCCCAGCACAGCCTGCACCCTCACCCACCGACCCTCCAACGCGTACCTCATCCCTGCACTCGCCAGATGTTCCGTCGTACCCGGATATATGTCTAAAAGCCGGGAACCATCAACCGACTTTCCAGGACGAGAAGGATGCATCAGCCAGGTTGGTCTTTTGTTCCCTGCTGCTTTCCAGTCATTTTAGCGGGGTTCCCCAGCTGCACCCCCCATCACTCTGCTGAGAAGCCTCTTTGGAACACACCCCCCCACCCACCCGCCCACTTAGCTGCAGTGGGTTGTGGCTCATCAGGCCATGTAGATGGGAACCCGGCGCACAGCGTTCAAACTTCTGTATGCAACATTTGGTGTATGTCTCGGGAGGATAGCTCAGGGGCAATGTGCTCACCTTGGAAGCAAGACGACACAGAGCAACACAGGTTCGATCCCCGGGTCTGCGCTTAAAAACATCTGGGTATTAAGCGTGTTATAAATAACCAATCATATCAATAGGCTTCTGTCTCTGCAGTCTACAGACCGGAAATATCATCCCTCTGCCACTCGATCTCACTGAGTGCGTGAAGTCTGTTCTTCATTTCCATGGCATGGAAAAGAACCCACGTCGAGCCATGCAGCTCAGTCGTCCCAAACTGAGCCTACCAAAGAGTTCCTCATTGTGGGAAAAGTATCAAGCAAACCTGCTATCAGGAATTACTTTCATCATGAACTTATTTTATTCCAGCCAGTCAGTGGGGTCAGTCATTGAGAGTGTGCCGGTGCTCCAGGTAAATTTACTCCGGAAACTCCAGCAGTGGGCGGAGATTTGCGTCGTCCTCCCTTTAGCGGGCTTCGCTCTGATCGCCGCTAGCTCTGAAGCGGGAACTGATCAGTGCAGCAGCTGAGAGCTTGGGATCAGGTCAAGGAAAGACAACCAAAGCATCTATGTGCATGTATAGCGTCCAGGAACCAGTAGATGCCCGGTGTGGTATAGGATAGTCTTTGGAGCTCATGTATGTATGGGATTGAGAATGCGCGAGCGTAGCGGGGAAGCTGCTGAACGCTCTACATAGGCGACGCATCCAGGGGGTCCAAGTACTGGTGCCAGCGTGTAGCGGAGGGTCTGGGATGGATCACGGAAGGATTGATGCGGGTGAACTCCAGAGAGGGAGAATTAGCGTACAGAGTAGTGATCAGTGATTGGTGCTATGCTCTTGGAAGAGTAGGGTCCGCTCCACCCTGAAGAGTTGGATAGACGTGGCCAGTCTCATGTCATGCTAAACATGTCACAAGGACCTTTGGGTAGGTCACCTCCAATGTGGTCAAGTGGTCATCTTTCACCATGTGTCCTAAGGGATCTAATTATTCAGCCACTATTCAATTGATTGTGTGTTACAAGCTTCCAGATGTGCCATGGTACGGCGCTTCCAGGTGTGCCATGGTACAGCGCTTCCAGGTGTGCCATGGTACAGCGCTTCCAGGTGTGCCATGTTACAGCGCTTCCAGATGTGTTGGTGATACGGAGCTTCCAGATGTGCCATTATCTCAACTAATCCAAATTAATATTGGCCGTTAAGTCTGGGAAAGAGAAGCTCACGGCACAGGCACAATGTACTCACCTAAAGTACTGCCAACTCTACTAGTGCCTTAATAATGCGCCTATCGCCCACTCCTTTTAATGCTCGAAGTGAGTGAGTATGTAAATACAAGAGTGAGTATTTAAGTGAGTGTGTGAGCATGGGATTCTGGCGTTTCACACATTCTGAGTACTTTCAATGAAAATGTGTGTGTTTTGTGGGAATTTCCGACAGTGATTCTAAGAGAAAACTCACACACCTCAAAATAAGGGCGCAGCACACCCAAACCTCTGCGGTCTCCTAAATACAGCTCTGTTACGGGGTGACAGCTACAATTCTAGGTTTCTTTTCAAAGAGTAGTGTGAAACTGATTTCAGAAGCGTGGTGTTCCTCTTTTGGGAATCTTGTTCAAGTCTGTTGCATTTTTTTGGCTGTCCTTTAAATTCAATTTCAATCTCTGAACTTCCGTCTCTCGCCTCATGTTGGACTCCTTCAGCGTGTCTATTCAGCGTGTCGGTGGTGAATGTAAGATGCAAGAAGGAATTGCCCCCTTCTCAGACGTCAAACTAAAGCTAGGAGTTAATCAAGGACTTGGAATTCAAAGTGCGGCCTGGTCAATACGCCCAGGGTTGCCTGATCACTCTGCAAGTATGTTTTATAAGTCATATGTTTCCAAGCACAGCATAGTCGCTCAACATTTCTCTGGCGGGACACAGCCGTCGACTGCCCCTATGGTTACTGCGTCTTTTTAGGAACTTTTACTTTGAAAGCCCTGTTTGAATTCATTCCATCACACTATTCTAGTTCTGGTAGGTGTGCCTGGCTTTCCCTGTGCTCACCCTATGTTAAGCGGTTTTATGTCTTCGCTCTTCGGAAGTTGGGGGGGCATCGGCTGGTGGCGCAATGCAAGAAAGCGCTGAGTGCTGGCAGAACCTCCCCGCCCCTGGAAGCGCCATTGTTTAACAAGCCTTCTGTGTTTGCTCATTGTGCAAGACCAATAATTATTTGGGACGTGTGGTGGGCGGCTATCGCGCGCAACCTTACACTACCTATTGGAGGTGGCGGCTACAAAAGGCAAAATGTGGCAATCAGAGGCACAGTCTGCGCAGAATAACAATGGCAGCGAGTGACATCCGGGATTAATACCAGGCTCAAACATCTCGAAAACTACTCATTAGCGCCAGTCAAGCAACGTGCATATTTGA
The DNA here is from genome assembly GCF_040938575.1 of Ambystoma mexicanum. Lineage (NCBI taxonomy): Eukaryota > Metazoa > Chordata > Amphibia > Caudata > Ambystomatidae > Ambystoma > Ambystoma mexicanum. The sequence goes on along the minus strand of NC_090936.1, from coordinate 37,551,381 downwards.
CCTGGATGCTGATCCGCGCACGTGCGCGCCGGCTTCTGTTTTCGATGCACTTCCGCGCTATGGGTCACCAGGCCTCTGACGCCCCTTGCTGCTTTAAGCGCTCCGCGGTCGCGTTTTTTCCGCTTGTAGCGTCGGTCCTGAAATTGGGCAACGCCACAACAGGCGCCCTGGTGCCAGAGTCATGTCAAAATGTGGCCCGACATGTGTTTCACGATCGTGACACTTTCGCATCCCAGCAGGTGGGTTTTCTGAGCTGCCGCGCACAGTCAGCTAAGCCTGCCTGCTTTGCAATGTCCTATCGCTGTGCCATAAGGGGCACTTATTGCCAGGGCTGGACTGGGCTATAGGGAACTCTGGAGATTTCCCAGCAGGCCTCGGCACCCTGGGCCTCTTTTGTGTTTTATTTCCAAATGTTTTCACAGGACAAGGGCTGGACTTGCAGACAATGTGTACTCTTCCAATTTCGAAGCACTGTGATAGTCAGTGTCGCCATAATTAAACACTCGTGCTATTCAGCTTATTGGCCGGGAATGACGAAGGACTTAGTCCACCTGACCGGGGTATCGAACTCTTTGATGGAGCATCATCCTGTTTGCAAGGTCAGCATGTTGCACTTGAGCGGTCTGCCCGGCTATAGGGCCACCCTCCAAACCCCAGGTAAAAGAAGCACACAGTGCTACTTGCTAATACCTTCGCGTTCAAGATACACGCAGAAACGGCCGTTGCGTAGAAGTGTGCACAGGCTGGATAACGAAAAACATCCACGCACGTCTTTGCAAATTGATATTATTTCCCTCGTGCTTGTGCAAGATGTGTAGGATTGTACAATGTTCTCGAATATATCGGTGTAAATCAGCCCATTTAGAGTTTTGTGAGGAGGGTAGGGTCCTTTCTTCTAAGTAAGGGTGGGTTGGGGGCGCTCTCTGTGATGCATCGGAGGGAGCGGCACGAGGAAGGGACCTCCTGGGCATTTGGTCTGGGGACTGCGTCAAGGTAGGTGTGCAAGTGTGTGATGTCACTGCAGTGAGTTATCACTTTCATAATTCACAGTGTTGAACTCATGGCAGAGAGTGATGACTTTTCAATTAAAGTATATGTGTTACTAGGACTCAATAGAATTTGTGTACAACAATTGGGTGTTTTACTTGAATGGAATAGAATTCATGTACATACAGCATTGAATGGAATAGAATTCATGTACAGCAATTGGGTGCTTAACTTGAATGGAATGTAATTAATGTACAGCAATTGGGTGCTTTACTTGAATGGAATAGAATTCATGTACAACAATTGGGTGCTTTACTCGAATGGAATAGATTTAATGTACAGCAATTGGGTGCTTCACTTGAATGGAATAGAATTCATGTACAGCAACTTGAACGGAATAGATTTCATGTACAGCAATTGGGTGCTTAACTTGAATGGAATAGAATTCATGTACAGCATTGAATGGAATAGAATTAATGTACACCAATTGGGTGCTTTACTTGAATGGAATAGAATTCATGTAAAACAATTGGGTGCTTTACTTGAATGGAATAGATTTAAAGTACAGCAATTGAGTGCTTCACTTGAATGGAATAGAATTCATGTACAGCAACTTGAATGGAATAGAATTCATGTACAGCAATTGGGTGCTTTACTTGAATGGAATAGAATTCATGTAAAACAATTGGGTGCTTTACTTGAATGGAATAGATTTAAAGTACAGCAATTGGGTGCTTCACTTGAATGGAATAGAATTCATGTACAGCAACTTGAATGGAATAGAATTCATGTACAGCAATTGGGTGCTTTACCTGAATGGAATAGAATTCATGTACAGCAATTGGGTGCTTAAGTTGAATGGAATAGCATTCATGTACAGCAACTTGAATACAGCAATTGGGTGCTTTACTTGAATGGAATAGAATTCATGTACAGTAATTGGGTGCTTAACTTAAATGGAATAGAATTCATGTACAGCAATTGGGTGCTTCACTTGAATGGAATAGAATTCATGTACAGCAACTTGAATGGAATAGAATTCATGTACAGCAATTGGGTGCTTTACTTGAATGGAATAGAATTCATGTACAGCAATTGGGTGCTTAACTTGAATGGAATAGAATTCATGTACAGCATTGAATGGAATAGAATTAATGTACAGCAATTGGGTGCTTTACTTGAATGGAATAGTATTAATGTACAACAATTGGGTGCTTAACTTGAACGGAATAGAATTCATGTACAGCAATTGGGTGCTTAACTTGAATGGAATATATGTTCTACCTGTAGTAAGCACAGATCAAAATCAACAGCAAATGACATCAGAAAACACATTCCAGGAAACCGGAGGATCCTGTGTTCCATGTATCTCCCATCATGGGATGCACACACGGCCTAGCCCGCATGTGCATTTTATCATACAGTTAAAGAAATAACTTTTGACACATGACATCTTAAAAAAGAAGAAAAAGGAAGAAAAGGAAAGGAAAAGAAAAAAAGAAAAACTGCTTTAAAAACTGCTGCCTTTCCTGGGAAAGCCAGAAAGAGGTTCAGGTTTCATTATGACATATGGAATATATAAGCAATAAGGCATGACAGGGAGTGCGGTTATCGCGGGATGATGGCACCCCTGGGTAATCACAACGCATGAGGTGCAGTCGAGCGCCTCTAACCCCCCTAAGGTGTGATTATAGCATGAAAAGCACAATTCATGAAGTTGCCTTATTGTCCTCGCGGAGAGTCTTTGTTGAAAAGAAAATCGGTATTTTCTGCTCTCAGAGAAGATAAAATTGTCATTATGCAGTATTGAACAGTAGCTTAAGCTCGGCTTAATGGTTTATGTATGGATAATCTTCGCCGTTGGAATGTACATCTGCAACGCCAATCAGAATTTATGAGTTCACGTCGTTTGCTAAAGTATTTGCTCAACGATTCATGGCGGAGCGCTCGCTCCTGATTTTACTGGAGGAGTTGCCGGATGCATCAATCTGGGTGGCGCCCAGAGGTAGGCGTGAGGATGGCGACAGGCCTGCGCGAACCACGCTTCCCCGTCTGCGAATGAGACATATTAGCCGCCGAAGAGCATGATAAACCGGTGCGCCGCAGGATCCCGCGCGCGCGTTTAAGAGCGGAGAGAAATGTGATCTAAGGTCTGAAACCGTTTCCAAAGGCGAATACGCTATGCTACACTATGCTGCTGGATTGCCCACGCCCAAAGCGGATGAAAGCTAACGGTAAATCATTCCCATATACTGCATCCATTGCTTGGAATGCTCTCCCTCCGAGCCGGCGCCTTGAACGAAATCGACTAACCTTTCGGAAGAGTCTGAAAACACACTTGTTTGAATAAACAAATAAAGATCTCCTCCCTTTTTGCGTCAGTATCAGCTGACGTCCTGTGCTTTATGTTCTTGTCGTGAGTGTTTCTGCTCACGCCCCGATGCCTGTCCGTTTTTCGGCATGTAGTAAAATAAAATAAAAAATAAATAAAATTGATCACCCGTATACAAAACATCCACCTGGTTGTAAGTGGAGGTTTTATTACCACGTACAATAGCAGTAATAACCCATGCAAAATGACTGCTTGCTGCAATTCCACCTGTCCAAGTAGACTCCATGATGGGGAATAACCCTGAATCAGGTGAATAATCACTGTTCCCGTAGGCAGTAATAGTTGTTAAGCATGGCGTTACGTGATACCGCCAAACAAAATGATGTGATATGGCATTTATAACGCACCTGTACACAAATATTTCTAGGCGCGACAAGACAAGGAGGGGGAAACAAAGGGAGGACAAAACAACGATCTCACAAGGCCTTGTGTCATTCATATCGCTCAAGAGCATGGAAATGGGGGAAGGGGAGAAGTGCTGAGGGTGGCGAGAGGAGGGAGAAGTGAAGAAAAAAGGAGTGTGCAGCCGACGGGTGGCAAGTGCCGGTACTAATAAATGCACTCAGAGTGTGGCGAGTAAGTGCAAGAGGGGACTCTAGGGTTACAGATACAGACCACAAGTGCAGGTGAGCCAAAGGCAGTGCGGGTGTGCAGCTGGACAGGCTGGGGCCTAGGCCGGAATTCAGAGGGTGACCAGTGCGTGGATCAGGCAGGTGATCAGCTAGGGAGAGGAAGAAAGAAGGCAGAAGCAAAGAGAAAGATGTTGAGTTGCTTCTGGAACCAGAGATAGTTCTGCTCAAGTTTCAGAGAGGCTGGGAGGCTGTTCCAGAGAGAGGTCCCCAGCCAAAGAAAGAGATCTGACCCCAACTCTTTACTTGGAAAAGCGACTGAACCCTCAGAGAGTTGGAGGTGGAGGAGCGAAGAGCTCAAGAAAGCAGATATTTAGGAAGAGAGAGTTGGAGGTAGTGTGGTCCCAGTCCCCAGAAAGCCCTGTCGACAATGCAAAGGGTATTGAACTTGATCCTTGCTGCAACTGGAAGCCAGTGAAGGAATTTCAAAGCTGGAGAGATACGATCCCTGGCCCTGAGGCCAAGGACAAGTCTTGCAGGCCTGTTCTGGATGAGCTGTAGAGGATGGAGAGTAGAGGCAGGAAGATTTAGAAAGAGACTGTTGCAGTAGTCTAGTCTAGAGAGCACCAGAGCTCTGGAGACAGTGAGCTTCTGGGGGAAAGTGAGGAACAGAAGAATACCTCTCAGGAGGTGCAGCTGATAGTTTGACTTCTTATAGATGTCAGAAATGTGAGGAGAGCAGGAGAGGGTGGAGTCGAAGATGACCCTGAGGTTCTTAGCCTCACAGGTAGGAGAAGGAAGAGGGCCCAGGGTAGGTGGCCAGAGATTGAGATGAAAGGAGTGAGCTGGTGTTCCCATGAGAATGATCTCAGTCATACTGGCATTAAGGCAGCACACCACTCCTGAATTGCAGAAAGACAGTCAGGATTGAGAGAAGGAGTAGAGGCGGCTCAGGGGAGTCTGAAGGAGAGCTGAGTGTCATCCGCATAACATTTAAAGTTGGAGCAGAGGGCGGCTATGCGGTGGGCAAGAGGTGCCAGGTATTGGTTGAACAGCCAGGGAGAGAGGTTAGACCCCTGGAGAACACCACAGGTAGAGAGAGAGAGAGAGAGGCTATTGTATTCAGGTTCCCAAAAGCAGGTCTTCTTTATTTAAACATAGTTGAAGGGATGCTTTAATTTAGCAGATGTTAATATTAATTTGAAACTGATAGCATTACGTTCATATGATCAAATTCCTGTATGTTTACTTACTCATTGTTCACTCATGGCAATGACATGCCTCCAAACTGGGGCAGCTGATTGGACAGGACATAAACTATTCAGTGATCGCCCTGCCACTCCGACGGACCGTGGCTCATTGCGACGGTGTTGCTTCGAAACATCAGTGTTAAGCTAACCACCATCTGTCCACCTGATCTTTATAGAAACAGCTACATGTCAACGTCATGCACATTCACTGTCACTAAGGGTGTGTTCTCTTGTCTTCACATGCTAAACAAATAATATTAACTATATGAAATATGTATAAACCGGGTGGGGAAGTGGGGGTCAAGTATCTACTACCTGCAAAAGCTCGAAGGCTACACATTTTGGGACAAGCAAACAGTGACTCGTGCTATTTGGCAAGACTCTCTCGAACTCTAGCATGGATGTCAGCTCATAATATTTAAAGTGAGTGTTGTGAAGTAGTGATGTGGGGGTATTTAAAGTTTAATTTAGAGTGTGATGGGCTTTGCTTGTATTCGGGGAATGCATAGGATGCAGCCAGTGCCCCCCCCTTCAGGTCAGCATGCTCAACCTTTTGATAGTTCCCAACACAACTCGTTTCCCAATCATGACTCTTTTTTAGTGTCTCGCTATTTTGCTGCATTGTATTAGCTATGTGTTATCTTGAGCATATTGTTGCAAGCATACTGTTGTCGTCCATGACGGTGTGCTCACCTGAGGGCTTGTATGGAGTGGACTGAGCAAGGGGGCATGCCCGGTGAAAGGAGAACACACAAGATGCGTACATCAATTGGATGCCAAACCGGCCACATTTTTAATCACACAGCAAACCATAAATGCACTCCGAAAATGTGACGTTCCATTAAATACATTATTACATTATATCCATAAACAACATTTCCTACTGGCCAGGGAACCCATGGCTCTCCGACTGCCGGGCATCGCATAGTGGTAAGGCCCTATCCCCTCCCCACCATGCCCTTCGTGGGCGGCAGCCACCCTTTCTTACCGGGCCAGCTGCCCCCTGGTCCCGCCGCCCCCTCCCCACTGGGAGCCTACGGTTGCTGTGCCCCATTCCGGCTCCAGAATTCCACGGAAAGGGATCTCAGTGTCCCCTTGGTCCTCCCCCACTTGCCAACGTCCCCCTTCCCCTCCTCCTAAAGTAGGGTGGGTGGGATGGGAAAAGGACTCTGAGGTGGCTGTATTGGTCCGAGTGTGTTCTTTTTGATCTGGGCGGGCTTATGGGGTATGTGGATATTGTACTGGATTGTATTCCCGTATGGAATTCGGAGAGTACCATTTTATGAGTTTATGGTGTTCGGATAGCGCGTGCTTGTATGCCGGGCTTGTTAAGTATGGCTATATTGATCAACTGTATGGCAGGCTGGTCAATCAGAGTATTTTATTCTGAGTTTATTACTCTGAGTGTATCATTCGGAACACTTTAGTCCACATGTATTGCGTTTGTCGATTACGTACGTGTTCACGGTGTGGGGTTTGTAGGCTCTGCCTGTCGTGCATGGCCAGGGTTCTAAAGTATTCTGAGTGTGTTATTCTGACTGTATTGTTCTAAGGATATCATTTGGAGTGTATTATCCCGAACGTATTGTTGCTGGTACAGGTGCGCTGTTGGTGTGAGCGTGTACACAGGGCCTGTCGATTTTGGCTATGGCTCTAGATTGTATTACACGTGTGGCATTGCACGTGTGGAGTAGGAGTACTGTGTTCTTGGTCATGGTGCGTGCTTATATGTATTGTACTCTGCATAGATAGCAATATCACGCCGAATGTTCTTACGAGTGTGTTCTTCCAAGCATATCACTCCGAGCTTATTGTTGCTGGTATGAGGGGGGATGCTGGGGACAGGGAAAGAATGCAAGTCATCTCAAAAGGGAGATGGGCGCACTTGGTACAGTTCTTAAGCACAAGCTTTTTGCGTTTGATGAATGGGGGAAAGGTGAAGGAAAGACAGATGGCATACAATCTCGGAGACTCTCTGCTTCCTGTTTTTGAGAAGGTCGGATTTCCACGCATTTCTCTGCACTTTGTAATATGATTGTGAGTTGGAAGTGGAGGAATGGATGGGCTGTGGGGAGCCACATGCCTCTAAATGGTGCCACAGAGATCAACATATGCTGTACCAAGTTGCCTATTTTATTTGATTGTGAAATGCTTAATACCAGCAAAGTTAGGATTTGATATGTTTAATGGGACTTGGAAAAAAAAACCTTTACCTGAATTGTAAAAGTAGAATAACCCATTTGAGCCAGGTCACAAATGTCACAACGCCACCTAGTAACCATTGCTGGAAGTCCAACTCCAGTGCAGAGCTACATTAGCAAGGAATTGTGGGTATGCAAATTAGCTCAAATGCAGAGCGGCATCAGCTTCACCTCACTGATGATCCCCAACAAGGGTGAAACACGTGTATGGGGTTGCTGGTGGTACTCTCGTTCAGGTTGGAATTGCCATTTCATTTCGGTGCTGGACTTCCCCTGGGCAGGACAAAGACTGATATGCAAATGGGTATTTCCCATCTGTGAAAGGCACAGTGAGAAAAAGCAGTGGCTGCGAACTCTCAAGTGGTTAATAACCACTGAACAGGTTATCAAGCCTTGTTCTATCGAGAGAGGGGCGCCCGCTACCTTTGCAAACCAAATTTCAAGGAACCTGGGATTGGTAACCCTAGGTCTCCTGGGGGCAACCAGACGTGGTCTCCCTCTCACTGTGCTTAGAGAGGCATCAGCTTCACCTCACTGATGATCCCCAACAAGGGTGAAACACATCTATGGGGTTGCTGGTGGTACTCTCGTTCAGGTTGGAATTGCCATTTTATTTCGGTGCTGGACTGCCCCTGGGCAGGACAAAGACTGATATGCAAATGGATATTTCCCATCTGTGAAAGGCACAGTGAGAAAAAGCAGTGGCTGCAAACTCTCAAGTGGTTAATAACCACTGAACAGGTTATCAAGCCTTGTTCTATCGAGAGAGGGGCGCCCGCTACCTTTGCAAACCAAATTTCAAGGAACCTGGGATTGGTAACCCTAGGTCTCCTGGGGGCAACTAGACGTGTTCTCCCTCTCACTGTGCTTAGAGAGGCATCAGCTTCACCTCACTGATGATCCCCAACAAGGGTGAAACACGTGTATGGGGTTGCTGGTGGTATTCTCGTTCAGGTTGGAATTGCCATTGCATTTCGGTGCTGGACTGCCCCTGGGCAGGACAAAGACTGATATGCAAATGGATATTTCCCATCTGTGAAAGGCACAGTGAGAAAAAGCAGTGGCTGCGAACACTCAAGTGGTTAATAACCACTGAACAGGTTATCAAGCCTTGTTCTATCGAGAGAGGGGCGCCCGCTACCTTTGCAAACCAAATAGCTCAAATGCAGGCCTTTTGCTCCAGAAAATCGCCTTTGTCTTACAGGGCAGTGCTATTTCATATATAGCTTTGTCAACACAAGAAAGACATGTGTCAAGGCTGTAGAGAACTGCATACCTGGTGCAGTGTACTCCTGACAGCCTTGGGGCTGGAGCATTGTGGCACGTTTAGCAAACCCAGCCTTGCGGTGGTAGCTGGAATGTGTCAATGAGATCCACATGGTCCTACGACCATCCAGCCAATTGCCCCACATGGAACAATCTCACTGTACTGCTCCTCAGTGAGTGCACCTTACCTGCCAAAGAAGCAATACATTGACTTTAGAACGTGTCGCCTTGCCCACAAGGCCTTCTGCAGGCCAACATCAGAGCGTCTCTCCAAAGAAGTATTGCCTTACTACACACGTAAAGCCGTACACAAAAGCAGTCCAACCACCTCAACTTCTAACAATGTGGCGCTGTCTTTAGAAAGCCCTTCACCTGCTCACCCGTTCAGATGAGATTTGAAAGACTAGTCAAGTCCCAATATATTTATTGACTATCTACCTGTCGTCTCTAGAACTTGTTGAAGCAGAGCAGGTTCTTCGTCACGCCATCTACCCGTCCCGGCTTCCATCGACGTAAACCTTGAAGCTGCGGTATATGAAGATCCACAATGTTGCCGTCTTGCATGGAAGGACATTACATCCTCAAATGGAGGAAAGAACTGCATGTCACCGCAACACAATGAGGGGAGATGCAGCTCAATCCTGGACCATTACTGTGCGACATATCGAACAATAAACCGAATGCAATAAATGGCTATGAGCGCCATACCATTTCTATAGGGTAACAACTAAGGGGGATCAGGTAATATTATCCCCACCAATAATATCGCCATGTATATGGTCGTGGGGTAAGGCCATAGGCAATATTATTAGTGGGGATCATTTATCAGGTTATTGGGACCAGGGGATGCGGGGGTGTCGCCCGCTCCATCAAAAAAATGATGGGGGTTTTGGGGGTCTCCCCCGCAAGTTCCATGGCTTAATATTGCTACGACAATATGGCGATATTCTTGTATGGCGATATTTTTGCAGGGATATTAACACATGGAACCAACTAACGTCGGGCAGACTTCTTGAAAGTGACCTACAAATATTTGCGGATCACTGATGATAAAGTTCAGTGACCTGTGAATATTCATTGGTCACTCTTGAGTCCGAGAACCTGTTGTCTACCCCTCCCTGCCCTGACCCTTCAAGGCTCCCAGTTCATCCTAATGCCCTCACTACCAACTGCCCAAGATTGGTGTAACCATTTATTCTATCTTTAGTGCTGCTTACCTGTGGGGGATTGCCAAGACTCAGTAAGAATGTTAGGGCATGTTAGAGGACCCTCTGGGACATAACAGCAGCCTGCCCTCCCTCAAAGGGATCTATTTTTTGTTTCACCCCAAAATGACCTCAAACATTTCTGACCACATCTCCAGAAAAGTTGAAAAGGTTTGTGCGCATTGAACCAACCAAACTTTTTGTGGGTTAGTTTATCTCTGAATTGGCTCAGCCAGAACTAGCAGCAACATAAGTGTTAATGTGTTGATATGTAAAGGCCATGAAACTAATGGGTAATTTTTTTTGTTTTAAATAGTGTTTCAGTGTTGGTAGATGTTCAGCAACTGCCTCTTTCCTTGCCTCCTGCACCTCACAAACTACTAGATTTTCAAAGCTAAATGGAGCTCGATAAAGAAGGAATCATTATTGAAAAAGAGAGGATTTTTACTTTGTCTGAATTCTAAATGTCCACGGGAGCTGGTTCCATAGTTCAGGGCCTTAACAGAGAATCGTCTGTCACTGCACGCGCAGAAGCGTGACGTGCGTCACTCTCAACAGCTTCTTATCCTCAGAGCAAAGTAATCTATCAGTAAAATACAACGTTAATGCAATTTAACGCCAGGGGGAGACCCCCCTCAAATCCCCTAAACCAACCCCCCTAAACCAACCCCCATCTATTTATGTCTAAAAAAAAACATACAACTAAATCGAACAATTCGATGTAAAAAATGTGGTGTTTTGGGCCTCAATATTTTTTTTGTGTTCGTTTTTTGGGGACTCAGCAAATACGGGAAGATTTTCGTGCATAACTATGGTTGAGACAGTTCATGAATAAACTTGTAAGTAAGACAAAGGAGCTTACACGTAATGGCAACCAATGGAGATTTCTCCAGAAATTGATCTAGAGCGATTCAAAATCAGACGAACAGCTGGATTTTGACTCATTTGGACCTACTGTAAACATGTGGTATGGATGACAGAATAAAGGGCATTTGGGGTAGCTCTTGCGGGATAAACTGGAGTATCCTTCTACGCAGACGGAAAAATGGAGTCTCTGGAAAGTTAGTTGACTTGGGCTGTGAAGGACAGTTCTGCACCCTACATAAAGCCAGGTTCTTCACTTTCCTGGCATGGGATGCGGGTGAGCCAAAGAGGATCAGGCGGCGGCGGGGCACGTACCACGTCTTTATGTAAATAGGTCAGACGCAGCAAAATAGCCTCTGTTTTAGCCACTGATTCAGGTTAGCAGCAGTTGGGAAATCTCATGTCAGTTGAAGAATGGTGCAATGGAGAAAAACATATTTAACACCGCCATCACTAGTATGTAAGTGGAGGCCACCACCTTCAAGAACCTGTGGGGAACACAGAACCAACAACCTGATCTTTCATTGCCCAGACCAACCCATTTCCTCTTGATCAAAACAATTTGATCAGAGTTCTTCAGAGCCATATGTATTTCAAATGCATCCATCTCTGGTAATAGGTAGCTTAAAACAGTGGTTACCAATACAATGTTTTGCAGGGCTTTCCCCAGCAGACTGACTGCTGAGTGCCACACTACTGCTGACAGGAGCTTTCACTGTGTGTCACAGTTTCCTTCCAGACTTAGAATAAAACCTTGTAGACACAAAGTAGACCTGGATGATTGCCACAGCAGAGAATGTGATGTCACAAGTATGCACCTAAATGTGTATTCTGCACTGCAACACAGATGTTGTGTGGACCGACAATTATCCAGACACCTTCTGATTATGCAGAGTTTTGAGATTTTTTTTTTAGAAAACATTGCTGCAGACTTCTCTGCGATTATTTGCCTGAAAGGTGTCCAACCGCCTCTAATGGGTTAACCTTCTTGTTCCACGGCGGATTCACAGAGCTCATCAAATTTTCTGGTTCCCATTAACATCAGTGACATTGCTGTGTCTGTATTTCTAGGTGTCAACAGAATGTCCCCGGGCCGTTGCGTCTTGGGTCTATCCTACTGAGTCTTCGACTCCGCGGTCTCGTCTTCCATCAGCAAAGCGTGAAATCACATTGCAAGGCCACGCCGCCCTTATGCACAAACAAGTAGCGCCTTTTGCATCCGCACAAGATGCTTGAAAAAAAAATAGACACGATGTGGCATCTCTTATGGTATAAATAGAGGTCAGGCGACAAATGGCCGCCGGGAGGAACCAGACTACTTTCTGTGCCCACCGCTGCGGAACACGACCTGGGTCATCTTGTTCAATGTGAGAAACTACCTTCGTGCACGGCTGTCCCATCCATGCGATTTTCAGTTTTGTCACAGCGACCAATGCAATGCGTGTAACTCAGTGTTGAGAAGTGTAAACAATGGTTTTCTATGGAATCTGCCAGCTTTTAGCAGGTGCTTATGGAATCGAATCTGTCAACACCCGAAGCAAAATCCAGCACCAGCGCCAACGAATGGTGGAGATGGAATTGTTTATTCTGTTCCGTGCCCTCACTCTGCCTGCCAAATTGAAGCATTGATCCACATATGAAGCATGGATCCACAGATAAAAGCATATGTACACTTTTTATGCTTCCACTTCAAAAAAGAGTCCCAGTTAAAGAAGTAGCGGGCTCCTGGAATGATCCAAAATGGCTACTCACTCCCAGTTTAAGAACGCAAAGGGCTCCTGGAATGATCCAAAATGGCTGCTCACTTAGGGTGATCTGCACGTGGCAATCTAGTTCTGATGGGGCCCGTCTCAGAAGCCCTTCTGTTCAGTTTCTGGAAAAGGTCATTTACAACCGCCTCTCCCGAATTTCGAGCTGTCGACGAGACCGACCTGGAAACACTTTTACCTATTCAACAAATGAATTGGTATTTGGGCGGCAGGAGTTTTCATCTGAAAATAGAAACGCTCTGCTCACCGTTCTTGCCACAGCTGCATCAGATGCCATCATTAGCAAGGCACAGAGCTTGCCTCTGACGTTTCTGCTGCACAGCCCATAGTGTGTGGACATAAAATGAGACAGCTGCCCCATCACACCGCCTACTACAGCCATGCAGATCTCCACCTATCAGAGGGACGTGCACGCAACAGCATGTAAACATGCGCATGCATTTAACCTCTGAATGTACACGTGCTTTGTGAAAACAAAACAACGATAAAACGAAATCAATAGCCAACCTTTTTGCATAGGCACGTACAGGGCACTGATAAAATGGGTACTTCCTGGGCCGTAAGGTGGTAACATCCGGAAAATGATTTGATTAGCTGGGCAAATGATAGCAGGTTCTGGCAAATGCCTATTTATTAGCTATGAGCAAGTCAAAACTGTTGGTTTTGACAATGCTTGTTTTAACAGGTATTCAGTGCCAGTAACGGCTATAAGTCAAGTGGTTGATGGCACACTTGGCTAAGACACTTTTATTGCCACAATAGGCCATTTACAGCTCCAATGAAGACATTAACTCTCACCAGACTGCATTAAAATAACACTGGAAGGCAAAGTGTAATGTTACTGCTAGATAAAGCTAGCTCAGAGCGACCCCCAAAGGGATGTGTTTGGGGCAGGTAAGGGATGGGATTGCCATAGGGATTAACATGGGCCTAGGCAGTCAAGGTGTGGGTAAATAACCAAACTCCACCCACAAGCTGTGTGTCCTTCCTGACATGTGGTGTCACTCCCAGCTGTACGCCAGTGCAATAGTTTTGGCATATATCGGCGACGCTGTAGTGTCACATAATGGGTTATACTAAAAAGATGTTGACAGCGCCTTTGAAATTGAACAGGCTTTCGCCAAATAGCATTAAGCGGCCAATGCAGACTTCGCCAGCCCTGATAACAATTGCAGAAAGTTAAGTCCTTCTCACATGTTTCGCTCCTTCTAAAAAGAAAAAACAACTCTGATGCACAATCTCCCTGTTTCTATCCTTTTTATATCTCTCCAAAAAAAGTGAATAATGAATCATTAATGCCTTCAAGCTGACGTTGGCCAAAACTAGCAAGAAAAGTCGACTATTGCTTGGCAGGCGATTGAAAATGTCATGCGTGTAACATGTCATTTGTTGCCGCCATTCTTTTGTGGTCACGTTACTTGTATTCAGTTACCTACAAATGTACCTCTTTTGTACCAGACCATACTTACCAACATGACCCATTCCAATCTGTAGGTGCTTATCCAGCCCTGGTTTTTTCACTTTGCATTCTGGGACTTGTAGTTCCACTTTTCCAATTATAAAACTCGAACTACGTGCTCCTCATTTATCGTGATTCTCGAATATGTGCCAAACAAATCTAAGATTGGATTGAAATAATCCTCTTTGAGTGAAATGCTTGAAAGTTTCTCTTTGGCTCTCATTGTAAGTTTGGGCGATGTTCCCACCCCACGCCTCTGCGCTGCATGCTGATTTGCGGGCAAGTCCATTGGATTTTGGCAGTAATTCCTTGGTGTAGCGGTAATGAAACCTCAGCGTGCTAAGAATCCCCAAAAATTAATAGCAAAATTGAATGGCGAGTTTTTCCCAAAATATGTTTTCGCCATGCACCACAATAACGAAACAAACCACACATAGCCTCGCCCAACAGCAGATGACGGCTACCACACATATGCTCAGCGAACGGTGTCAACCGAACTGAAGCTGTCAATAACACATCACAGCTCTCTTGCTCTTTTCTCCCGCTCAGTCCATCTAACTTCCCCTCCTCCCCAATTGCTTCACAGATCCGCCAGAGCGCCAAGAAACTACGCAGGTGGCAAAAGAACCTTTAACATAGCATAACATGTACGCAGGAGTGTTGTGGTGGCCATTTTAATAAAGTGAACACAAAGAAAATAATAATGCGCCTGTTCAATTGAGCGGCAATGTCAATCTCAGCCTATAACGACGGCGGAAAACGGGTGTCCGTGGGAGGCTATCAGAAACCACACAGAGGCCATCTACGCCTACCCGTAGCATCAAGCAGGTGAAGAAGCGGTGGAACCACCTCAAGTGCGGGATCGGCGTGCCTGTGAAGGTGTGCTGAAGGAGCGCATGGCGGCCAGAGGAGGAAGCATTCCAATGCGGGTCCTGCGACAGTAGGAGAAGAGGGCCATGTCAATCATCGGCCTTGGGGATTGGCTTCCAGGAGGTGAGGGCAGAAACCGAGGCCGCCAGAGCTGAGTATGAGTCAAGTAAATTCAACCCTCACTAGTTCACCTGACCTAGTCATGGGTGCCTCTGAAAATAGGCCGTATGGAGAGACACGTCCAAGTCATGCCCAACGTGGCCCCAAGCGTATGACACATGTTCACCCATCATAGTCCAGGACATACAGGGACGTCATTTAGGGGTCGCAACTGTGACCCCTGACATCTCCCTTGCTACCCCTGAGGTCTCCCTTGCTACCCCGAAGAAAAAAAGGAAACTTTTTTTTTCCAAATTGAGGCTCCTGGGATGTGGCTAGCAGCATGTTGAGCTTTGTTTCTGGAGTGGCTGGTTTTTTGATAGTTATAGCCGGTAAGATAGCTCAGTGGGTTGCACGCTTGCTGTTGAAATGTGTTTGTGATTTGCAGGTTCGACTCCCGGCTAGTTCAGCTCAGACTTTCATCCTGCTGGGGTTGATAAATGAGTGCCAAAACCGGTTGTGTGATACAGTATGTATATTTGTCCTATATGAAGCGCTTAAGCGTAAGTGCTATATAATAACACGTCATTATAGTTTGGTTGGCCTTGGATGTCTGCTTGCATTCACAGTCATTTGGTAATATGGGCCTATACCCGCTGATATTAACGATGCATATAGTGATTCATTCTTGTATGAAATGTAGATCACTTTACAGTGATATCGCAAAAAATATTTTTTTTAGTGCAATGCTATCTGATGCCACTTCCTGATTTGTCAAAGGGTGAAAGGTCGTTTTCCATGCTTCCCGTGATGTCACTTCGGGGTGGGGTCAAATGACATCACGTCCTGTGATATCCTCAGAGGTCAAGGGTCGTGTGATGTCACTTCCGCTACCCTTGGCATTTTGGTTAAATGACGTCCCTGAGGACGTGTTGTGCCGAGGCAAATGAAAGACCTCGCAATGCCCTGTGCATCGCGCTTGTTCTTCTTCTTGCTGACAGATTTGCATCCATCAGCGGTGATTATTGGATACCGAGGCTTGAGCCTCATTACTCCATCCTCTCGGGTTGAGTGTATAGTCGTGTGTTAGGATTCTTCTTGGTCTGTGTGGCCTTGTCACAGTAGGGCTGGTTTCACAGGGTCTTCGCAGTGATGTGCCCTGTGCATCAGGCATGCCTACACCCATTAACTATGGGCCATCTGCACTGCCAGCAGGTGGCGCCAGTGATTCAATGGACCCACGGGTTAAGCATAGCACCTGAGGCAGCAGGCATTATAGGTCAGTAATGGCCTCTGGGGCCCGCGTAAAGCCTAACAAAAAAACGGAGAAAACGGTACCTGCAATGAAGCAACGAAACCGCCACTCAAGAATCCTTTCTGAACTGTTTTATTCTTTTACAGATACATTCTGTGCACCACTGCAACCTTCACCCATTCACGGCTGTGTTACCCCGTCTACAAGAAGCACGCGCTGCAACTGCAGAAGAAACATTATAACTTGCATGTAATATGCAGTCGCCCCACCAAAAAAGACTTCCCAACCCTGAGCCAGCTGATGTTTGCCCTTTTGTACTATAGCACTTGGGAGTGTGTGCCTTGAAGGAACACAAAACCTTATAAAAAAAGATGCCATCCACAGTGATGCCGCACACAGCCTGGGATTAACTGCATGATGAAAGGATCAATAAATCCATATGAAGCCCGACCATTGGAAGTCCACAGAAGCACTATGTTCTAGAGCAAGGTTGTCCAACTGCAGTCCTCCAGGGCTGGATCCATGTTGGATTTTCAGGATACCCCTCATTAATATTCATGGGGTACATTTTCATACAATGATTCTAAATGTATGCACATGTCTGCTCATGAATATTAATGAGGGGTAGCCTGAAGACCTGTCAGGTTTCTGGCCGTCGAGGCCTGGAGTTGGACAGCCTGAAGGGCAACGCCAACACAGGTCCTATATGGATTCTCTTCCTTCCATGTGCTACCCCTCCCCCACCCCTCAACACTGCTCACAAACATCCTGGTTCTGGCTCTGAACCTTTCGCCATCCAGATGCTTTGGACTACAACTCCCATCAGCATTAACCAGCATGATCCAAGGTGAGGTATCATGTCTTCTCTCTAGCTTCTGCATCTCTAAGACACCATATCTTTTCCAGTCTTCCTACCTTCTCACTTTGCTACGTCGTATTCTTGCCTCTCAACCCTACACGTCTACACTCCACTCCGGGGTCTTCATAGTTTAGACATCTCTGTTTTCTTCAGGATATCGGACCCTCCTTTCCTGGTGCTTTCTGCAAGCCTTCATCCGGCGTTTGCAGGGACACAACGTTCCAATAGTCTCCTCGTTTTGCCCCCAATTTACTCTCCTCTACAATCCATAGAAGTTGACTGGCCAGACCCTGCACCAGATTCCTTTGCACCTGAGACCTTGTAAATATCTATTGTTGTCATAGCAACATGTCTTTTCTGGACTGTGATGCTCTGAACGCATTGCTACATGTGAGCAATCACAGAGAAGGTTATAGCTATCCGGCAACATCGGGAACACAGCGATGCCAGGCGTGCAAATATGTCAGATAACTGAATGTCATTTATCTGATCTGGTTGACAATGTGAAAAAGGCTGGATAACAAAGTGTCTGGCATTTTTCGCTATATTTGCAAGTTCTGCCATTTGGCTATCTGGCATAAAAACATTGTTATGCGGTATTCGATAAACCAGAATGGTTCTGTAACTGGCTATGGGAGGTGCTGCATAAAAGAATGTGCCAGTTAATTAGGTACCGGATAACAAGGTTGTTAATATAGATCTACCATCATCTTAAATGCCTCCATACATTCTGCCACCATAGATTGCTTTAGACTGCTTTTCTCATTATTTGCTGAAATCACGATGCTGAAATCTTCACTTTTTACTATCACCAATTCCATTAATGAAGTGGACTCCTTTTTTTAAACTATTTTTATAGTGTCTACATCCATTTGCACAGGTGGCAGGAATTGATAATAAGTTCGCTGAATCTTTGAGTATAGCCACTGTATTGAATTTAGCTGAATTGTGATTATAGCCAATGAACTGAATTTAGCTGCATATTTTAGTATAGCCACTGTACTCAATTTAGCAGAATTTTTGAGAATAGCCACTATACTGAATTTTGCTGATTTCTTTAGCATATCCACTGCATTGAATTTAGCCAAATCTTTGAGTACAGTCACTTTTTTAAATGTAGCTTAATTTTTTAGTATAGCCACTGTACTGAATGTAGCTGAATTTGAGTGTAGCCATTGTATTGAATTTAGCTGAACCTTTGAGCTGAATATTAACTGAATTTAGCTGAATTGTTTATTCTAGCCACTGTTCTGAATTTCTGAGTATAGCCACTGTATTGAATGTAGCCACATTTTCTAGTACAGTCGCTGTACTGAAATTAGCTGAATTTATTAGCATAGCCACTGTATTGAATTTAGCCGAACTTTTAAGTATAGCCACTGTATTGAGTTTAGCTGAATTCTTTAGTACAACCAGTGTATTGAATTTGTTCAGCTAGTGTATTCAATTTACCTGGATATTTAAGTACAGTTAGTGGGGGGAAAAGAGACAAATTCCCCAGATACACTCCTTTTTAATTTCAAACCCTTATTAGCGTTGACTTGCTGCGTCTTCCAACTCATCCCACCACACATGTGTAGGCCTAATTCTACAAAACCCCTCACTTATTCAAATGCCCTTCTCACTTGAGCAGTCCCTATTCCAGGGGTCTGCAACCTGTAGTTCTCCAGATGCTTTGGACTATAACTCCCATGATCCCTCACATTTTACTGTGCGGGCTAAGACTGCTAGGAGTTGCAGTCCAAAGCATCTAGAAGGCAATGGTTGCAGACGCCTGCGGGTCTATTCACTCAACTTTCCCATAAACCCAGATAGGTTCCTGTATGAATGATGTCACATTACTCATTCTTGCATCTTGTTGTAAATGTTTATTGGCTGTGTATATGTCTAAGTTTAACCCAGCACATCCTATCTTTTCCTGAATGTACTTATGGAATTTATTAAACCCTTTTTTAAATCAAACTCTGCACATCACATTCTTGGTCTTATTGTTGAGCGTGTTCCTTCTCAGGATTGGCAGTCTCTCAGAGGCTTGTTACCTTCCTCCATGTTCCTTCTCAGGATTGGCAGTATCTCAGAGGCTTGCCACCTTCCTCTGTGTTCCTTCTCAGGATTGGCAGTCTCTCAGAGGCTTGTGACCTTCCTCTGTGTTCCTTCTCAGGATTGGCAGTCTCTCAGAGGCTTGTGACCTTCCTCTGTGTTCCTTCTCAGGATTGGCAGTCTCTCAGCGGCTTGTGACCTTCCTCTGTGTTCCTTCTCAGGATTGGCAGTCTCTCAGAGGCGTGTTCACCAGTCTCTGTATCTCTTCTCGGCTTTGGCATTCTCTGTTCACTAGTCTCTGCATCTCTTCTCAGGATTGGCATTCTCTGTTCAACAGTCTCTGTTTCTCTTCTCGGGATTGGCATTCTCTGTTCACCAGTCTCAGTATTTCTTTTCAGGATTGGCATTCTCTGTTCAACAGTCTCAGTATTTGTTCTCGGGATTGGTATTCTCTGTTCACCAGTCTCAGTGTCTCTTCTCAGGATTGTCATTCTCTGTTCACCAGTCTCTGCATCTCTTCTCAGGATTGGCATTCTCTGTTCACCATTCTCTTTATCTCTTCTCGGGATTGGCATTCTCTGTTCACCAGTCTCTGTATCTCTTCTCGGGATTGGCAATCTCTGTTCAGCAGTCTCAGTATCTCTTCTCAGGGTTGGCATTCTCTGTTCACCAGTCTCTGTATCTCTTCTCAGGATTGGCATTCTCTGTTCACAAGTCTCTGTATATCTTCTCAGGATTGGTATTCTATGTTCACCCGTCTCTGTATATCTTCTCAGGATTGGCATTCTCTGTTCACCAGTCTCTGTATCTCTTCTCAGGATTGGCATTCTCTGTTCACCAGTCTCTGTATATCTTCTCGGGATTGGCATTCTCTCTTCACCAGTTTCAGTATCTCGTCTCAGGGTTGGCATTCTCTGTTCACCAGTCTCAGTATCTCTTCTCAGGGTTGGCATTCTCTGTTCACCAGTCTCTGTATATCTTCTTGGGATTGGCATTCTCTGTTCACCAGTTTCAGTATCGCTTCTCGGGATTGGCATTCTCTGGTCACAAGTCTCAGTATTTCTTCTTAGGATTGGCATTCTCTGTTCACAAGTCTCTGTATATCTTCTCAGGATTGGTATTCTCTGTTCACCCGTCTCTGTATATCTTCTCGGGATTGGCAGTCTCTGTTCACCAGTCTCTGTATCTCTTCTCAGGATTGGCATTCTCTGTTCACCAGTCTCTGTATATCTTCTCGGGATTGGCATTCTCTGTTCACCAGTTTCAGTATCTCATCTCGGGGTTGGCATTCTCTGTTCACCAGTCTCAGTGTCTCTTCTCAGGGTTGGCATTCTCTGTTCACCAGTCTCTGTATCTCTTCTCGGATTGGCATTCTCTGTTCACCACTCTCTGTATCTCTTCTCGGGATTGGCATTCTCTGTTCACTAGTCTCTGTATCTCTTTTCGGATTGGCATTCTCTGTTCACCAGTCTCAGTATTTCTTTTTAGGATTGGCATTCTCTGTTCACCAGTCTAAGTATCTTTTATCAGGATTGCCATTCTCTGTTCATCAGTCTCTGTATCTCTTCTCAGGATTGTCATTCTCTGTTCACCAGTCTCTGTATCTCTTCTCCGGATTGGCATTCTCTGTTCAGCAGTCTCTGTATCTCTTCTCGGGATTGGCATTCTCTGTTCACCAGGCTCTGTATCTCTTCTCGGGATTGGCAATCTCTGTTCACCAGTCTCAGTATCTCTTCTCAGGGTTGGCATTCTCTGTTCACCAGTCTCTGTATCTCTTCTCAGGATTAGCATTCTCTGTTCACCAGTCTCTGTACATCTTCTCGGGATTGGCAATCTCTGTTCACCAGGCTCTGTATCTCTTCTCGGGATTGGCAATCTCTGTTCACCAGTCTCAGTATCTCTTTTTAGGATTGGCATTCTCTGTTCACCAGTCTCTGTATCTCGTCTCATGATTGGCATTCTCTGTTCACCAGTCTTAGTATCTCTTCTCAAGATTGGCAATTTCTCAGTCATTCGTGCAGAAACACATGCTCTCTCCGATCACGATTTTTTTTCAGTGTAAGGCTGCTGCAAAATTGTTTGAAGAATGCCCCCTCCCCATTTCTGAGGGGCTTGCACTGCTCACGTTTCCCTTCTTCACATGGAGACGCTCAAGAGATCCAGTGAAGCTGTTTTTCTTTGATTGATTTATGCAAAAGAGAATTTCAGAAGACAGCAGCTGATCGACCTTGGTGTTGGCATCGAACATGCCCGCTTCTGGTGGTTAAGTCCATGATGCAGACAGTGAGCGAGTTGGTGAAAGTCCATGTAAACCTGACGCCATGCATGTAAGAGACGTGGGTATTCAGCGTCCCTTCTTCACGTGGTCTGTCATGTAACATTTCCTACTTAGCCGAAGGATGAGCCGCAGGGATTCGCCCAGAATCCACCGGGTTATTGTGATCGAGTTCTGCCTCGTCCTATTGCCGCACTCTGGTGCTATGGTTCTAAGTAGGTGGTCTGTTGAAACGGGTTATATAATGATGAATTATAATTTAAACTGTATTTAATAATTTTAACGATGTTGATAGAATTAATTCATGTTATTATTGTGTTAAATTTTTTTTTTGACGAATATGTATTTGAACCTTGAAATCAGTTGTGTTGGTGAATATGAAGTGAAAAGTTCCATCATCAAAGAGAGGACCGTCTACAGGGAAGGACTAACGTGGCGGGGCAAGGGCGCAGTGTTTGGCGCCGCTCTGGGGGCCTGAATCTCCCTGGTTCCAGCAGGCCACGCCCCCATGGATATTTACAGGCAGCAAAGTCCCTGCAGCGGTGAAGGCCGCGGCAGGGCAAGGGCGCAATGTTTGGCGCCGTTCTGGGTGCCTGAATGTCGCTGGTTCCAGCAGGCCATGCCCACTTGGATATTTAAGGACATCAAAGTTCCTGCAGCAGTGAAGACTGCAGCAGGGCAAGGGCACGGTGTTCGGCACCACTTGGGGGGAGTTGGGGGCGGAGGGACCTGAATCTCACTGGATCCAGCAGGACACGCCCGCTTCGATATTTACAGGCAGCAAAGTCCCTACAGCGGTGAAGCCTGCGACGGGAAAAGGGCGTGGTGTTTGGTGCAGCTCTGGGTGTCTTTATTTCGATGCTTCTCGCATGCCATACCCCTTTGGATATTTACCAGCAGCAAAGTCCCTGCAGCGGTGAAGCCAGCGGCAGGGCAAGGGTGCAGTGTTTTGCGCCGCTCTGCGGGCCTGAATCTCCCTGGTTCCAGCAGCCACGCCCGCTTGGATATTTACGGGCAGCAAAGTCCCTGCAGCGGTGAAGACTGCAGCAGGGCAAGGGCACGGTGTTTGGCACCACTTGGGGGGATTTGGGGGGGGGCCTGAATCTCACTGGATCCAGTAGGCCACGCCCGCTTCGATATTTACAGGCAGCAAAGTCCCTACAGCGGTGCAGCCTGCGACGGGAAAAGGGCGTGGTGTTTGGTGCAGCTCTGGGTGTCTTTATTTCGATGCTTCTCGCATGCCATACTCCTTTGGATATTTACCAGCAGCAAAGTCCCTGCAGCGGTGAAGCCAGCGGCAGGGCAAGGGTGCAGTGTTTGGCGCCGCTGTGCGGGCCTGAATCTCGCTGGTTCCCGAAGGCCACGCCTACTTGGATATTTACTAGCAGCGAAGTCCCTGCTGCGGTGAAGCCCACGGCAGGGCAAGGGCGCAGTGTTTGGCGCCGCTCTGTGGGCCTGAATCTCGCTGGATCCAGCAGGCCACGCCCACTTGGATATTTAAGGACATCAAAGATCCTGCAGCAGTGAAGACTGCGGCAGGGCAAGGGCGCGGTGTTCGGCACCACTCGGGGGGAGTTGGGGAGGAGGACCTGAATCTCACTGGATCCAGCAGGCCACGCCCGGTTCGATATTTACAGGCAGCAAAGTCCCTACAGCGGTGAAGCCTGCGACGGGGCAAGGGCGTGGTGTTTGGTGCAGCTCTGGGTGTCTTAATTTCGATGCTTCTCGCATGCCATGCCCCTTTGGATATTTACCAGCAGCAAAGTCCCTGCAGCGGTGAAGCCTGCGGCAGGGCAAGGGTGCAGTGTTTGGCGCCGCTCTGCGGGCCTGAATCTCCCTGGTTCCCGAAGGCCACGCCTGCTTGGATATTTACGAGCAGCTAAGTCCCTGCAGCGGTGAAGCCAGCGGCAGGGCAAGGGTGCAGTGTTTGGCGCCGCTCTGCGGGCCTGAATCTCCCTGGTTCCAGCAGCCACACCCGCTTGGATATTTACGGGCAGCAAAGTCCCTGCAGCGGTGAAGGCCACGGCAGGGCAAGGGCGCAATGTTTGCCACCGCTCTGGTGGCCTGAATCTCGCTGGTTCCCGAAGGCCACGCCTACTTGGATATTTACTAGCAGCGAAGTCCCTGCAGCGGTGAAGCCCACGGCAGGGCAAGGGCGCAGTGTTTGGCGCCACTCTGTGGGCCTGAATCTCGCTGGATCCAGCAGGCCACGCCCACTTGGATATTTACAGGCAGCAAAGTCCCTGCAGCGGTGAAGGCCGCGGCAGGGCAAGGGCGCAATGTTTGGCGCCGTTCTGGGTGCCTGAATGTCGCAGGTTCCAGCAGGCCATGCCCACTTGGATATTTAAGGACATCAAAGTTCCTGCAGCAGTGAAGACTGCGGCAGGGCAAGGGCGCGGTGTTCGGCACCACTCGGGGGGAGTTGGGGAGGAGGACCTGAATCTCACTGGATCCAGCAGGCCATGCCCGGTTCGATATTTACAGGCAGCAAAGTCCCTACAGCGGTGAAGCCTGCGACGGGGCAAGGGCGTGGTGTTTGGTGCAGCTTTGGGTGTCTTAATTTCGATGCTTCTCGCATGCCATGCCCCTTTGGATATTTACCAGCAGCAAAGTCCCTGCAGCGGTGAAGCCTGCGGCAGGGTAAGGGTGCAGTGTTTGGCGCCGCTCTGCAGGCCTGAATCTCCCTGGTTCCCGAAGGCCACGCCTGCTTGGATATTTACGAGCAGCTAAGTCCCTGCAGCGGTGAAGCCCACGGCAGGGCAAGGGCGCAGTGTTTGGCGCTGCTCTGTGGGCCTGAATCTCGCTGGTTCCAGCAGGCCACGCCCACTTGGATATTTATGGGAAGCAAAGTCCCTGCAGCGGTGAAGGCCGTGGCAGGGCAAGGACGCAATGTTTGCCACCGCTCTGGTGGCCTGAATCTCGCTGGTTCCCGAAGGCCACGCCTGCTTGGATATTTATGGGAAGCAAAGTCCCTGCAGCGGTGAAGCCCACGGCAGGGCAAGGGCGCAGTGTTTGGCGCCGCTCTGTGGGCCTGAATCTCGCTGGTTCCAGCAGGCCACGCCCACTTGGATATTTACGGGAAGCAAAGTCCCTGCAGCGGTGAAGCCAAAGGCAGGGCAAGGGCGCAGTGTTCTGCGCCGCTCTGCGGGCCTGAATCTCGCTGGTTCCAGCAGGCCACACCCGCTTGGATATTTACGGACTGGAAAGTCCCTGCAGCGGTGAAGGCCACGGCAGGGCAAGGGCGCAGTGTTCTGCACCACTCGGGGTGGCCTGAATTTCACTGGATCCAGCTGTCCATGCCCGCTTAGATATTGACAGGCAGCAAAGTCCCCGCAGCGGTGAAGCCCGCAACGGGGCAATGGTGTGGTGTTTGGTGCAGCTCTGGGTGTCTTAATTTCAATGCTTCCCGCATGCCATGCCCCTTTTGGATATTTACTGGCAGCAAAGTCCCTGCAGTGGTGAAGCCCGCGGCGGACCAAGGGCGCAGCGTTTGGTGCCACTCTGGGGCCTGAATCGTGCTGGTTCCACCAGGTCACGCCCCCTGGGATATTTACAGGCAGGAAAGTCCCTGCAGTGGTGCAGCCCGTGGCAGGGCAAGGGCGCAGTGTTTGGCACCGCTTTGGGGGCTTGAATCTCACTGATTCCCATATGCCACGCCCCCTTGGATATTTACCAGCAGCAAAGTCCCTGCAGTGGTGAATCTTGCGGCGGGGCAAGGGCTCAGCGTTTGGGGCTGCAGGTGTTCGGCGGAGCAGGGGACCCAATGCTAAACTAAAGTAAAGCTATCCTGGAACATCGCCAGAACTGCTTCTGAGACATGTGGTGAGAGTAGAGTAACAGTAAGCTGGGATTGAGCTGGAGACTTCGGCCCAGCACCCAAGTCCTTCCAGAGCACAAGTCCCAGCGCAAGATACTGGTTGTGAGGAGGCAGCGGGAACAGAGGGTTCAATCATTGAATCATGGTAGGAAGTGTGTTGCTACCTCTGGCTTAGCACCTGGGGGGGGCAACCAGGGGCACCTGATAATACCAGCAACCCTAGGGAGGGGTTCAATCCCTGATAGAAGAGATTCACCAATTTCTGAGGTTCAGTCAAGAAGCTCTGGGTGGGGCACGAATTGCACCAGATGATTGTTACCGAGGAGCTATGCCCAGCAGCACAGGGGGCTCGCCTGCTTGTGCCATGGGGTAGTCGGCATGGCTATAGACCGGGAAATCCTACCCACCAATGGAAGCATGTCCATCACTGGAGGGAAACCTGCATACATGGATACTGACAACATCAAAGCAACAGGACCTGTAGATGCGAATGCAGGTGTGAACAAATTCTTACCCCTAACCCTCATTGGCATTCCCCGGTACTGTGACCCCCTTGACTCCAAATTGACATCTACAATGACACCTTCTGTGCCCACCTGATCTGTTAAACCTTGGGACGATGAAGCTGCTTACACCAGGGATGGAGGACGTCATCACGGCAGTCCCCACCAAAGGCACCCCGCCATTAAATTTCACCCCTGTGGCCATCAGCCTGGCTCCTGACTCTCCGCTGCTTCCTGGCTCTCACATTGTCCATCCTGTGACCACCACTGTACCATATTCTCTGGCCCCAGAGGATACAACGACCTACGAGGCATTTGAAGACAAACCCTCTTCTAGCTCCTCTTGCAGCGCCTAGAATGAGAACTTGTCGAGCATGCACTCGGGGGACTTTTCTCTGCTTAACCCCTTGCAGGGCCCCTAAGTCTTTAAGATCAATTTGGGTGTAGAGGAGCACTCCTTAATTCTATGAACCTTAATGTAAATTCAAATGCTTACTTGTTAGAACTAAATACAAACTTAGGTGCTAAACAGAGTTTGATTCTGGGCTACAGAATCGGAATAAACAGTGGTTTGAAAGATCACTTCAGCAAAAATGATCATACTCTGTGCACACTTTTAGGCATAAACATGCAAAACACATTATCTTAGTGCAATTTTTGCTTTCACATTTTATTCTTAACCAAAAACAATGACCCTTGAAGGTCTGCGTAGTATCTCTATTCAGTTTTGTTAGTGATTCAAAAAATACCCATTTTACAACAAAATGTTACATGCTGTCTCGTGCCGTTCACGATTTTAATTTTCTCCTTCCCTTGGTCCGCGCTCTCCTGTTCCATGTGTGTCTCTCAAGGAGACACACATGCTGTGAATGGAACAGGAGAGCGCGGACCAAGGGAAGGAGAAAATTAAAATCATGAACGGCACGAGACAGCAACGAGAGCGGCTTGCGGCAGTGCTGAGCGGACGACAACGAGCTCGCACGTACGGCAAGCCAAAGAAAGTAGCCGACAGCGGTCCGCATAGTCAGATCAGGCGTAATATTCAAGACAAACACAAGAGTGGATGAATCAACGATACTGGAATGAAAGTCACAAGTATTAGAGACTGACAGATGGGAGGGATCCACAGTATTACAGATACATCAGATTGAAGTATAGAATTTGGTCGCACCTGATGAAGGGCTAAGAGAGAGCCCGAAACGCGTTGTGCATCAACGAAAAGATAAGAGACTATTTGATCAATAGTCCCTTGATTTCATTTGAGAACTATGGACTTTAAACTGTAAAGATCAACAAGAAAAAGAGTTTTAAAGAGACATTAGAAACACTTTTGGATTGAAAAAGCTGTGAAAACACGGATATATTGTTTGGTTTATTGAAAATTGTTTTAAACACGAGACAGCATGTAACATTTTTTTGTAAAATGGGTATTTTTTGAATCACTAACAAAACTGAATAGAGATACTACGCAGACCTTCAAGGGTCATTGTTTTTGGTTAAGAATAAAATGTGAAAGCAAAAATTGCACTAAGATAATGTGTTTTGCATGTTTATGCCTAAAAGTGTGCACAGAGTATGATCATTTTTGCTGAAGTGATCTTTCAAACCCCTAAGTCTTTAAGCCACGCAACCAAGCAAGCCACTAACACCGTCATTAACTTACCTGCCGAGGATGTTCATACAGCCCAAGGGTGTAACTGTAACCAAGTGCTTGCCGAGAAAACGCCTACTCGTTGTGATAGAGGCTCAGGGAAGGGGAAGAGGGGGCTGGAAGGGGGAGTTCCCCAATGCTCCACCTGTCGCTAGGGGGCCTAATAATGCACATGCGGAACACCCCACTGAATGAACCAACCTGAGCCCAGTTGTTAGTTTCCAAAAAATCTACCTTTGGCCTAGCCCCACATGGGCGACCAATTTGTCAAACTGCAACTCTACCTCAGGGTGGGGGTGGATTCTGGCCCCCCTGCAAATGTATCTCAGGGCGATTGTGCACTGTGTTATTGCCAAATTGCTATCCTATGGACACATAAATATAAGACACAAAGAAAACACTTGAATCAATTCAACAATAAAAACATGTGTATTCATGCACAGCAAGGCATGGTAAACAGTAGTAGCAAAGCATACTGGCTTCTATGCAAGCTATCTAATATCAATTATTCAGTCCTGCTGGATCTATAATGCTAATAGCAAAATATATATGGCAAGTGTCAGCATTCAGCATTCCTCTCCAATCCACACCACACTTCACACTCTCTGTGTGTGCCTATCTCCCCTTCTGCCAGTATGTCAATAACCCATCTCTAGTGTGTGCAAATCTCAACAACACAGCTTTCCACTTCACAGGCCTTTACTCCCCTTTTCTGCATGAACTGCAGGCAGCCCCCACCGATCTGCATTGGTCTGATCTTAAACCTCGCACCGGGCCCCTTTCTCCTTTTCAGCTCCCTCTGCCAGATCTGCTCACTCAAACTGCCCCAAGCCTCTGCAAAGCTCATCTGATCTCCTGCCAACTGCTCCAACATCTCGATCTCATCTGCTCTTATCAGCTCTCCCAGAATGCTTCCCCAAGCTGCATGTCAGCCGATACTCCAAAAGCCTCTCTGCCAAACCGCCTCCAAGCTGCATCCAAAACACTATCCAAACACCTCTCTCTCTCATACAACTACTGCTCATTTCAGGCTCCCAGTTATAGTGTCAATTCACGTCACTCTTTCTCCATGGTTACATGTCAAAACTCTCTTGTGTCAAACCAGCATTTCTAAATCCGGACAGCGTCTGAAGGTCTGTGTACGCATCTTGTTCTATCTCTATGTCCAGTATGTTCTTAGTCAGCGTGACATTGTACATCATATCTTGTCTGTATTTTATGGCCTTCTCCTGTCTGTGTTATGAAACATCATCCTCCCATTTCTCTCCATTCACTGTAAGCTCTTAGCTTACTGAAATCCCTCTCTCCTTTCATGTCTCTGTGCAAAGCACCTCACTCCCTGCGAATGCCCCCACCTTTCTGTCTGCGATCAACCCAGGGATGCGGATAAAGCCTCCCTTCTCCTCCTTCTACTCAGGCAAAGGTGACCTAATCTGTCTGTTGACATTCCATGTATGAGTGTAACTCAAAACAATGTCCGCAGAATAAACAGCTTCCAGTGTCTCTTCAGAATGGCTTAGGAGCCAACTACATGCTCTATAGTGCCTAAAGCATTCACTCAAATGAAGCGCTATACCATGGCTCAATGCATACTTCTAAGTGCACACGTGTGTGTCTAAATGCATAAATAATAACATATGTCTAAACATGTCTCTGCAAGGCAGTTCATATAACAAGGCTTCTTTCTCTAGCAAATGTATACAAAATGGCAGAATAATATGGATAATGGATATATCTGTCTCTGAAATTGGCTCATGACAACATACAACAGGTCATAAGACAATTTCCAGATAACGATCTTAGATTACAATCTCTAATCAGATCAATCAGATCTCTATCAGTATGGTACCCCAAAACATGGATCCCAAAAACAAACAATTGTGAATTTCAAAAAGCATTCTAACATGGACATTTCTCAATAATACAAAAACCCAAAATGCAAAAACTGCACTCTGTGTCAAGCTGAAAACTCAAATCTCAAATGCATAGCTGCAAGCGTTTCAGAATTCAAAATAGCATATTCAAATCTCTAAGCAAATCTCTATTGGCAAATGTAGCAATTCAAGCAAAAAGTCAAGTCAAAAAGTGTGTAGCCAACTACGGCTGTACAAGCAGATGTATTCAAAATGGAAATGAAGCATAGAATCAATGCATGTGTACTGTGGACATCAAGATGGATTTAATTTCAGTGTGTCGAGCACAAAATGACAAAATCTCACTTTCACAGGTGTCAAGATGTGAAAGACTCAAACGTGTCAGTAGCCAAACAGGCCAGGTCAATACATTACAGATCAATGCATTAATTCAGTGTATACATCCAGTGTATTCCAGTTCATTGCATGTCAGTCTTTGATCAGATCATCCAGGTCAATTCAGGTTGTAACCAAACAGAATAGTATGTGTGTCCTCACATCTGTGCAAAATGTCAAAGTCAGTACGGCAACAAAGCGACATCAACAAATGTGTTCACAAATGTCAACAAAGAGCGTGTGTTCAGCAAACGTGTGGGCATCAAAGCATAGCCCAAAGCAGAAGTGGTGTTCCAGCTGCAAACAGAACCCAAGTGTGTGTCCTAGCAAACAGACATTTTTCAGTGACAAATTTCAGAGCTTTACTGTTGCAAGTTCTCTCACAACAGGTGACAGATCTTTCTTCAGAGCAAATCATGCTCACTGCTGCAAACTTTTGTTGGTGACTCGGCACTTTCCTCAACTCTCCCCATCTCCAAATCTCTCGCTATCTATCCTCTTGATACAATGTATCATTCACAGTGGTGCTCATTCAGAGTGTTGAAGCAAAACAATGCAGATGGCAACTCTCCAGTGGGAATGCAGTGGCCCTTCACATAGGCCGAAACTCAGATTCAGAGCACTATCAGGCTTACTCCTTCCATGCCAAGCCAGGTCATGCCATGCCAGTCTCTGCTCTTCAAATGTCAAAAGGTTTCAGCCATCATGGATCTCAAACAAACGGTCATCAAGGTCTGGTCAATCTGGTCTGGTCAATCTTGCAGTCGTCATGCGTCATCATGCGATGCTGTCAATCATGGTCTGGTCAATTTATCAAATGCAATCTGGTCAATGAAGGTCTCACAGTCTGCAAGTCTCAGTCTGGTCAAGGTGTCTACAGGTGTCATGCAAGGAAAACAAAAGTGCAAGTATTAGTTCTCACAGATTCAGGTGTATTCAAGGCAAAAACAAAACAGCATTTCTCATTGTGCTTCAGTGCACATAGCTAGGTCTAAACTCCCAATGTCTCTCAAAAGACATCAGTGCTAATTTCTCAGTGTCTGCCCAATATCAGTGTACATGTATCAGTTCCAGTGTATCAGTGCACCCCTATCTCAGTCTAATCATGCCTGTCTCTCCAGGCTGCATGATGCATTACTCCAGCTATCTCTGTCCTTCTCAAAACAAAACAGGCCAGCCCATTTCACATAATTCAGAAAATGCAAATTGGAAAATTTCAAAATTGCATTATTCTCTGTGTTACTCTGTGTGGCAAAACCTTCTTTAGTCACACAATCCATCTCCCCCTCTTCACTTCCCAGAGGTCCACACCCCCCTGAGGTAGGGTTGCAGTTTGACAAATTGGTTGCCCATGTGGGGCTAGGCCAAAGGTAGATTTTTTGTAAACTAACACAGTAACTGAAGCGATCCCTGTCCATAATCTGGATCCTGTGAGATTCCATCCGATCAATGCCCCATGTGAACCGCATGCTGAGAGCAGGGACCTCCAAGGCAACATCCACCTTACTGGCGGTCCGTGACACACGGTCTATGTGTTCCCAATGAGCCAGTATGGAGGAGGTTAGGGTATACAATACACGATATAGAGGGGCATGCTTAAGTAGTGCGGAGACCAAGCTAGTCCTAGAAATGTCACAGTATATCTCCACAGGGTACCCATATTGGCGGGGAATAAGAATGAACCAAGTGACACCCTTTTAAATAAATGTTTACACTGGTTGCGTACTCTCAGAGGCTGCGCTTTTGTGTACAAGGAAGCTATGGCGGGTTGCTGCAGAGTGCTGAGAAAGGGCAAGAATTCCTATGACACCATAAAAATCGATTTTTGGGATTGGAGAGTGGCCAATGGTGTCCTGGAAAGCAGTGGGCTGGTGGGCCGGGTGGGCAAGAGCAGGATCTCAATCAGCCCATACTCCCACCCCAGACTTGTTGGCCCACCTGGAACTATTCCATCCACCACTCCCCTAACTGGCGCAAACCTTACTCCATTGGAGGAAGAGGCTTGGTGGGGCCTAATGCGGTTGGTTCAGTGAGGCCGTGGTATCTCGACCTCGGCCACGATTGTAAATTAAGGGATAGCTCAACCAGTGGGCTTCTCGTCATCGTTCCTTCACCTGTTATTCGTTTTCCACTTTTTTATTTTTATCACATATTGTATTATGTTTAAGTATAATAGTTGATAGGATGTACTTGGATGGCCTGATGGCTGAATAAAGTTATTTGATGGAAAAGTTCCTTGTTGAACTATAACAGTAATAAAAAAATAAAATGTGGCACGTCTTCATCGGCATTACAGAAGGATTTGTCTTCAGTTCAAGCACTTGCAAGAGAACGATTTGTGCCCTACCGCCTGCAGCTATGTCCATGCACATGTACCTGCGTATGCAACGATGGTGGTGGCGGGCATGCTGTCGGGTTGCATATTACCGGCAGGGGCAAATTCTCCATCAGTAGGTTAAGACGATCCGTGAAATGTAGGTGGACTCACAGCATAGAGTGGGGTCGAAATGCTACTCTCGCACCCCGAGCAGCTCCGTGCTCTGATTCCACCTGCATACCTGCCACATTGAAATAATGTACATACGAGTGGAGATGCTGGAATCCCTATGCATTACATCTACAAAAACAATAGCGATTCATAGGGATTCCACCCACTATGCACCTACATGGAGGTTGTCCTTCACAGTTCTTTTTCAGAAGGGGTGTGAACAGCTAGGAAAATCAGTCAAGGACAATAACTCTGTTACTCCATTGCACAGCTACCCGCAGTAAATCAAGCATTGTGTATGTGTTTGGGAACAGGGTGTCATTTGCAGGAGAAATTACTTAAAAAGTAGGCAATAACAAGAAGCAGAGAGTTGCTGGATTGAATGACATATGCCAGGTGGTGAAGGGGTAAGAATAGGACCATAAGCCAGGGACTTTGCACCTCTTTTTTAACAATGAAAGCCTGAGGCCAATATTTACATATTCATGAACTACATACAGCCGGCCCGATGGCCGAATACAGAAGAGGTGGGTTGGGCAGTTACTTTGGCTGAGAGGCTGGAGGTGGTGGCAGGATGCTTCTTCCATTGCTAGCAGACGGGGCTTGGGGCTTTCTTTGAAGACTCCCACTGAAGCCAAGGCATTCATGGTTGTGGGTGGGGAGAGCCTTCTGCTGAAGTGGGGAAGTAGGGCAAAGGAGGGAAAGTGGGAGGAAGCACAGGGCGGGAGTGGGGGTGGTGACTGGTAGGTTTTGAAGTTCATGAGCGGAGGGCTTGAGAGGGAGAGTACAGTGCGATGCATTCAGTGTGGTAGCGGCGTGGCGAAACCATGCATGGATTTACAGCCGAGTAGGAGGAATTCAGAAAGCAAGCTGTTTTACATGGAGGGCTTCTCGGGAGGATCGCTCAGGGGCAATGCGCTCTCCTTGGAAGCAAGACGACACGGAGCACCACAGGTTCGATCTCCGGGTCCGCGCTTAGAAACCTCTGGGTATTAAGCGCACCAAAATAACCTATCATATCATATCATTAAGCATGGGACGCCAGCTGGGGATGGATATAGGTAGCTTAAAAAGAGTGCATGGTGCACATTTGAGGGCTTCTGTGTGAGGAGCAAAAGAGTCGAGGAGAAGACGGGGAAGTAGGGGTGCACAGTAGTCCAGTTGGCTGAGCACAAGCCAGGGTTTAAGTTGAGTGGTGCATGAGGGTGGCTGCATATTTTTCTAATGTTTAGCGGCTAAATTTGTCTGCAGTGGCAATGGCCCTGATTCACTGCAAGACTTGCAGGTCACTATGAAAGAAAATCCCACAACTGCAAGCCATGAGTGGGGCAGATGAGGAGGTCAGGAGCTAAAGAGATGGGACAGGGGGAGCGTGGGGTAGGCTTTAAGTCATTTTAGGGCCTTCAGCTATTAAGTGAGCTTTTCACTCTGATTTGGCAAGGCTGCAGTAAGCAAGTGCTGCACATTCTGGATCTTGCACTGTGGGATGTGGTGTTTGGCAGACAAGAGCATAGGGAAAGTGAGGCCGCATTAGTAAGTGCAGCTTTGATGCAGTGACCGATCTTTCTCTGTGATCAGTAGAGTTGGGTTAAAGATCAGCCGATTTGTAGTTTTCTCACCAATTTGAAAGATGGGGAACTACACATCCCAGAATTCAAAGGGGGTAATGAGCTGGATGCTCTTCTGATGCATGTCCCCAATAAATGTTAGCTCTGTAGACTGTATGAACACTGGGCCCATCAGTGCTTTGTGCTAGTATATAAACTGCCCCCCCACTGTCCTCTGTGTAGATTTACACATTCGCACTAGAGTTGTTGCTTCGCTTGATCCTTCACCTGCCTTCTGCATATGGCACTGGACTCAAGCAAGCAGGCAGGACAGATTCTACATTCAATTTGAAGTATCCATAGCAATGGGGGTGAGATATTTCTCTGGTCTATCCTCGATTTGTGACGCCACCCATGAAAGCATTCCTCTGTCTCAACTCACATGACAAGGGTCCTAATGCGCTCAGACCTGGGGAAAATGGTAATGATGGGGCTGTGGTGATGTGGTGGTCTAGGCCATAGTTGTGCCGATATGTATTTTAACTTTGTAATTTTCAAAAGGTTTTTGTGCCACTATCTTTAAGAAGGTAAATGAACATGTATTGCAAGAATCAAGAAAGAAATCAACAGCGCCCACTGAACGCTGTCCTGTTAGGGATACATGGTCAGTGGTGACTCCAACATCAGACCTTCATAATACACCAGGCAGATGGTAAACAAGCTATAGTGATTTCATCAATATGCAACCTTTTGGTGAGTGTGTATTGGCTATGACATTTTGAAAAAAGATACACAATGACATGGGCTTTCAGCCCTCACATGAGTGACTTTTCTCCCTTTAATGGGATAAAGCGTTATCAAAACAAACTTTTATGACTTATCACAGCGAAGGGTCACGATGCCCATGACATGTGGTTCCAAAATAATGCAGGTCAAGGCAGATTTTCAAACCGATGACCTGTGACTGAGTAGCAAGCTCATTGCTCAAAATGTGCATTTTAACACTGCCACTAGTTACTCTTTCATTCAAAGCTATCAACGAGTGAGCGCAATGAAAGACTAAATCTGAAGCCGCCTTAGATTCCTGGAGGATCTGCTAAAAATGTGCAGAGACAAGTTTCAAAATGCAGACAAGTTATGACCTTTAAGAAAATATTTGTTTATATTAGTTAACTCCAACTGCTATAGTGATGTACCGTTGTTTGGCAAGAAGGTTATCATACCGCCATAAAACCAATACCGTGAGACCCCTAATAGGGAGATGCATGACTTGCGTGTCTCAAGAGTTTAACATGAGGCAGCATAGAGACAGCCACTGGCAGGTGGTGGTTAGACCACTGCCCATCCGTTAAGAGATTGCAGAGGTGAAGGGGAGGATGGAGAAGAATATTAGGGTGTCATCCACGAAGTGGTGAAAGTTAAAGCCAAAAGAGGAAACCAGTTTGCCAAGGAGGTATATAAGGTGAAGAGAAAAGTTATAAGGTCAGTATGGCGG
Organism: Ambystoma mexicanum; assembly: GCF_040938575.1. Classification (NCBI taxonomy): domain Eukaryota; kingdom Metazoa; phylum Chordata; class Amphibia; order Caudata; family Ambystomatidae; genus Ambystoma; species Ambystoma mexicanum. The sequence goes on along the minus strand of NC_090936.1, from coordinate 37,516,271 downwards.
ACATGCAAGTGCCAGCGGCCACTTTCCTCGCTGCACAGACATGTGTAATGAGCATGCGCAGGACGGACTGAACATTTTGGAGCCGGCACTGTGAGAGAGCATGCATTCAGTTTGCCTTCTGCCAGGGAGTGGCCTAGGGTGGCACGTGCTACCCCTGGAATCTGATTGGCCACCCCATCCTCCTAAACTATGATGTGTGGGTGCGTGTTCACGCGCGCTCGTACTTCATGCCACCCCTGCATAATTCAGTGCCCTGCAGAGGCCACCCCAGTCAAAAGCAATCGTGTACTGCTCTCGGCCTGCTGTGTGTTGTTGTTGGCCTCTGCTTTGATTGACGGCTGATTGTGTTTCTCTCTTTCTCCCTCCCTGCGAAACAAGTCACATGCTTCTGAGTTACCAGGAATCGCTGCCAGGGGCTGCCAATGCTTGAATAGTGTGTAGTTCTAGTAGCCTGTTAAATTGTCTTGGAATGCTGTCTTCTGCAAGCATCCTATAATGTCACAGCATCACAGTGTGCATGCAAAACATGTGCTACACAATGTGCACTTTGTTTGACACCTGGTAATCATGGCTTTAGCTGCAAATATGCTCCTGCAACTTTTTTTTAAATAGGAGGGAAGCAAAGCATTTAGAATGTGTTGTAGTGAGCACAAAGGGGGCTTTGAGAGACCAGGGCTCCCCAGACACGATGAGCCCACACCGCCCCGGCTCGTGAAATGCGGTGGCCTGATCATGATTTAAGCCCATCACTTTTAATAAATTTGATTGGGCCGGAGGTCTTCGCCAGGAGAAAGCAGCATCCTCCAGGGACTACATTACAAGAAACCCACCCGTCTGCTTTCTCCATAACCCCCTTTCTGTTTATAGAAACAAGTCCCAAACACTGCAAAGCAAAACAGGGGCCCCTCTCTGAAAATCTGTTTAATGTTAGGCCTTATTAACAGAGCCAGATCTTGCCAAGAGTTACAATAAAGACGAATTGCGGGGCAGGATACTTTGCATCAAATAACTTCTTTCCTACAATTAGAAGTTTTTTTATTAAATATTGTTTTGGGTCTATATACTTCTTATTCTGACCTTTACTTGTAGTTATTTAAATTCATAAGGTGCTTGCTTTATGTATTTAAGGATTATTTATAACAGGCTTAATACCCAAAGGTTTGTAAGTGCGGACCCAGGTATCAAACCTGTGTTGCTCTGGTCCTCATGCTTCCAAGGCGAGCATGTTGCCCCTGAGCTATCCTCCCGACACACTGGAACGCTGCTGTCCCCAATGTTGCAGCATTCGAAAAATGAATTCAGCAAAAACTACAGGAATGTGGCACATGGACATAAAAATACTGTATGAACAAAAAAGGCTAATTACAGGTGTGTGTGTGTATTATACTAACTGCCCTATGTTCAAGGTGTAGACTTTGTACATAGACTTTTCCCAACATTTTATTGCTAATAACTTTTGAGACTCTGGATGGATTTAGATGAAAATGTCCCCAAAACAAGTCTGTCATGAGCCCCACCCGCCACCGACCCCCCCCCCTGCCCCAAACTAAACATTTTGGGAAAGGTTGTTAAGAAAATGACAAGGTAATTGAGAAAACAAAAAAAAAACACAGTTTTGGGCCTACTGCAATTAATTTTCCATAGAGAAAAAGTGAAATCTTTGAACAGCCGTCGCACGAACACAGATTTGGCAAAATAAGAAACAACTTGGGCACAAAGGTAACTCAATTTCCATGACTGGTTTGCAGTAAATCGGAGGGGGTGCCCTCTTCTCCCAAAAACGTGTTTATGTCTCACATGGTGCTTTGCAGCTAGGAGGATTTTCATAAATGAATAGTCGCCCGCCATTTTTTCGTTTTTTTCTCATTACAAGCTAGAGGTAGAGGAGGGATAAAGTGGACACTATGTGACTTTATTAAGTGGGTGGGCTGGGGAGCCAGTTACCAGTAGAACAATGTTGTCTTATTGGGGGTAATACTGGGGAAATTGTGCAGGATTACTGCGGTAATGGTGCAAGGCGTGATCAGAAAAGAAACTGTCACTCAAACTAAATGTGAGATGATCAGGGAGGGAAAAGGCATTTGAGGCGAGTGCGAAGACCAAGAAAAGCAAAGGGGGACACATGGTGAGTGCCTCTGAGGATCGGAAAGACTTTTTATTTGTTTAATATTTCTTTCCAACTAATAAGGTGGAATACCAGTGGAATCGCGTTAGATTACTGTGGTAATGATGCGATACGCAATCGGAAAAGAAACTGCATCACATGAACTGAAAAGTGATGGGCATAATGGAAGCAGGCCATGGAAAGAAAAAGCCATTGAGGGGATTAGGAGACCAAGAAAAGCAGAGGGGGGCACATGTTGACTGCAAGTTAGGATGCGGAAGACTATTTTTCAACCATTTTGTCTTTCATTGCCGGAATCGGCTCACCGCTATGCTACCACAGGAAACAGAATCGATTTGAAGGAATAGGGAGTGGACACAACTATTTTACACCTGCAGAGATCACATCTACCAGGCAGGGGCAATGGTTTTTTGGAAACAAAATGATTGGTGTCATATGTACAGTGGCCACAGCCAAAGGGCCTTGCACAAACTATAGCATTAAAAAAACTTGAAATTCAGTGAAAAAACGTTAGTTAAGCCCTTGAAATTCAGTAGATGTGGGTAACAATGGCCACCTTAACTTGATGTCCCCCCCTTTGCAGAGTGCATGAGCGCTTGCATTATATAACAGAAGGGATTCACAATGACATACAAAATGACATCATGGGTGACATCTACAGGGGGACACAGAGTTAAAATGGTACTCCGCTCCCACATTCGCTGAAAATCAAAGGTTCTGTTGCATTAAATCTGATCACCTCAACTCTCCCTTAACTCGTTTTTTCACTGAATAAATATCTGTGTGTGTGTGTTGTGACAAATCATGGAATTCAATCACTTCACTCAGAGTGATAAAGAAAACCTGTATGTCAATCACTGAAACCAAGAAACCTAATGGAGTTATGAAGAGTCCAGTTACAACACAAAGCAAGGACTATCTTGAGAGCTGGGAAGCCCCAGTGTTGCGTAATAAAACTGGGAGGGCCAAGAGTACCAGGAGGAGAGACCCAGGAGTTGTAAAACCGACTAGCTGGGGGAAGCTGATAACTCAGGGAGAATGCTGGTTTGCGCTTTGGCAAACAGCAGGAGAGACGAAGTGCAACATCTACAGAACAGATTGGAGAGAGGTTCTCCAGAGACTGCTGGTCTCTGAAGAGACGTTCGAATGGGACTGGAAAGGAGCCCCAATCATGACAGGCCTGAATTGAAAAATGCCAAGGATGGGCCAGGACAGGTCTGTTAATCTGAAGAGAATCCCAGGAGGGAATAGAGCGCAGGAGGTAGTGGCCAGGAAGGGGAGAGAGTAAAGACTCCCTTCTTTGCCAAAGCCACACACGGATACCGAAGAGTGTTAAGGGGGAAACCGGAAGAAACCAGAGAAGTCGTTCTGACTGAAGGAAATCTCAGGTTGGAACAGATCATGAAAGGTGGTGGCTAGGAAAGGGAGAGAGTCAAGAACCCTTTATTTGCCAATACCACACACAGACACTGAAGTGTATCAAACAAGAGAACAGAAGAAAACCTGCAGCCGTCCTGACTGAAAGCATAGCAGAAACCAGGAAGAACCCTGACCAGGTAATGCAGTCCCGTTACACCAAAGGTAAAGGGGAATGTGGGAGACCCAGGAAAAGCGGTGTGAAAGATAAATTGGACAGTGATACTTGTGTGTGTTGGAAAACTAAATATAAGGATTGGAGTTATTCTACTCGTCACAGTGAATGGCAAAATTATAAGAAGAGTGGAAACTACTACGGACCCATCATACTCGTCACAGTGAATGGCAAGATTATAAGAAGACTGGAAATCACTACGGACCCATCATACTCGTCCCAATGAATGGCAAGATTATAAGAAGAGCGGAAACCACTATGGACCCATCATACTCGTCCCAGTGAATGGCAAGATTATAAGAAGAGTGGAAATCACTACAGACCCATCATGCTCGTCACAGTAAATGGCAGGATCACCAGAAGAGCAAGAGTCCAACAAAGAATCAGCCAACTTGTTTCCGTGAGAGGATAAACAACAACAGGAAAGAGGGTTGTTCCGAGAAGAGATTTGTTTACCCTAAAGAAGAAAGAAGGTTTGCAAAACCCAATATTTTATTGAGAGACTCAGTCAAGAATCAGAGGAAGTCTAGAGAGGAATCTGAAGCACCATGGGAACCAAAATACAAAGGCTTGGGAGAGCCCCTTGAAAGAACTGAAGGACGTATTACGAGAGAGCAAGAGACTATCTGAAGATGCCGTACTGAGGAGAACTTGGTTGAAAGGCAATCCAGGAGAAAGTGAGTCCTTGTTCTGTACTTTAATTGAACGAAGGACAGACTTTTACTTTGGACTTCGCCATTGACGACAAGCACCCTTGTTTAGTTGTGTTAGGCAGGGAGACCCTTAGGATAGTGAAAGTTAGGCATTTTCTTTATTATTTTCCAATAAACATTTTGAAAATGGCACCCATTGGTCTGTCTGCTTCTTCTGACCTGCAACAGTATAAACTGTTTCAACTTAACTATCTCCTAATTCAAGTTTGTTCATGAATAGATAAAAATATGTGTACATGCAGAACCCAACCCCAGACACTCTTTGCTGTCCCTGGGCTGCAAGATGTCCACGCTTTGCTCTGCACTTTGCAATGTGATTTTGAGTTGGTTGTGGAATGAATGTGCTGTGTTGCTATATGCTGCACCAAGCTGCCTGATTTATTTGCATATACATATAGATATATATGTATTCAGTCAATACACATTAGTTGAGATAACTGTCTCTTAACAGTTCATGGAAACAGACCCCTTATACGTCAGTGATGAATCTTTAATTGAAGTGACATTAAGATGATGGTTTGACGCCCCAAAACCCTTGAAATTGAGAGAGCGCTGAAAGCAGGAAATGTGTCTGGCTTGAAGGCCACATTCAAATGCACTTCCATGAGAATTTGCATCAGATAGAGGTGGGATAGCTTGTTTGGGGTCAGGTGGTCCCACCAACCCCACCTCATTCTCCCTGGGGGCAAGCTCTGTCTTATCCACAAGTAGCCATCACTGTTGTGAAGCGAAGGCAAGCCTGCCTCTGGCCCTCCTAATCCGAGCAACAGCCCAGCAATAGGTGGGTGTCCGGTCAAAGGGTCGACTACAAAGGATCGAATGGTCAAAGGATCGACGCGATAGGGCCGAAAACAAAAGGATAGAATTTTTTTTTTAATTATATATTTTTTTGGGGGGTTTTACCACAAAAAATGTTTTTTCGATCCTTTTGTTTTCGGTCCTTTTGCGTCGATCCTTTGACCATTCGATCCTTTGTAGTCGATCCTTTGACCTATAATCCAATAGGTGTACACCGGTGCAGAATAAAAATGTAAGAAGAGTGATGTCTCACAACTTTGCACACTCTGGGTGAGCCCAATTAGCGGATTTGTATACTGCTTAGAATGGAGTGAGCATTAAACAATTACTTTAAGCATATGAAATATAAATCGCCCCTAGGTTACCACAGCAGGGGAGTTTTAAGGGAGTGAAATTCATGAAAGAAAACTCTGTAAAATAAAGGATGTGATCTTGGACCAAGCGCAGTCCGCACCCAAGGCATGATACCTCTGTAGGACTCCAGCACTGCTCGGTCCAAGCAGCAGGGAGTTATTGTGAGCGGCAATCAAAAGTGAAGGTTGGCAGATTGATGACAGTAGGCCCACTTCAGGGTTAGAAGGCAGAGTGAACTACCAGCCCTGTATGGGAAGTGGAGGAAATCAAATAGCAGCAGGTTTGGATAGTTAGCCGGCATGCAGTCCTCACTACTGATTTCAACCAGAAAAGTGATGGGTGGAAGGTTTTCAATTAATCTGACCCACTGGCATTGCTCTGGGCAACCTTCCACACCACTGTTTTCTAGCCCGTCTGCATCATTGCAAAAGGGGTGAAGCCATATTTAAATCAGTCAGGTACTGCCGCTCACTGCTGATTTCCTGCCATCAACATTTCCTGAACGTCAAGAAGCCTACGTGGATAGCGATCAAAGGTGACACTCTGGGTTCTGGTCAATGGTGTCCATTGGATGCTCCATGCTCACCACCTGGCGAGAAGTCCAGGCACACCACGATGAGGCAGATAGACCCACACAATCACCTGGCCGTCCCCAAAGGATCTGTGCCTCAGGCGATCGTGGTCAGGGGCTTTCATTAATTTCTGTTTATTTTTATTTCACAAGCTAGTTCGTATCTCTCCAGCTCTGAAATCCCTTCATTGGTTTCCAGTGGATGCAAGGATTACATTTAGAAGCCTCTAGATTGTCCACAAGGCTTTTTGGGGCCTGGGTCAAAAATAACTTCAACTATCCCATCACAAATACCTCCCCTCTCGAGCCCAACTCTCCTCTACCTCCAACTCCCTCAGGGTCAGTTGTTTTTTCAAAGAAATGAGCTGGGGGCAGATCTCTGTCTTCAGCCAGCGCCTCCCTTTGGAACAGCCTCCCGGCCACCTTGAACCTTGAGGAGAACAATCTCTGCTTCCAGAAGCACCTCAAGACCTTCCTTTTTGCTTCCGCCTTTGCCCCTCTTCTCCCCTGCTGACCTCTTTTCTCTCTTGGCACTGTGCACTTGGGCACCCTCTGTCTTTCGGGCCCAGGTACCTGCTCACCCTGCCTCCCTCCTGCACTGCCTCTGGGCCTCCCATTGCACTGGGTTCTGTATCTGCACCCACACAGGCTCCCACTCATCCTCTGCACTTATTAGATATACTGTATCTGACTAATCTTGCACTTGCCACTTGCTGGCTGCACTACCACCTTTTCATGCCTGTATTTATTTATTTATTTAACTTATTCTTTATTCTTTTCTCTCCTCTGTTCTGCACTTTCCACTTCTCCCTCTTCAATGCACTTCTCCCTTTTTCCATTCTACATGCTTCTGCATGTTCTTAATGTCACTGGGCATAGTAAGATCGTGGTTTTAATTTTTGCTCTCCCTTGTTCCCCTCCCTTTGCTTTGTCGCGCTCTGAAACACTTGTGTACGAGCGCGATATAAATAAAATATCGCATCATATAGTTCTTCGACAAGTTAAACTTCACAGAAGGCCGTACAGCAGCCGGAGCTTCCATTGCCAGGAGCTTAAACCCTGATCTCAGCTACGTAACGTTGGGTCAGCACAGCCCCTGGCATCTCCCCTACAGTCTGAAATCTCAGGTACCACTTAAACACATATTATAAAAGGTAATGGACCCCCACAGCAGCATGAAGTGTTATCACCCCTAAATGCTGATTAAAAAATAAATACTGAATGCACGTTTACTGCGCATTCGGTGGCAACAACGTTTTTGTATCGCATTACACTGAATGAGAGGAGCAGGGGTTGCGGGGGTGTCCCTTGCTTACATTACATGGATAGCGGGGGACAGTAAAGGAAAAAAAAGAAAAAAGGACCCTGCAGCGCCAGTTCCGACCCGCGTTAGTAGAAGGAAACTGACGCTGCAGGGATAGATGGTAGCAAGGAAAAGAGCAAACAGGTATGGGAATGTGGTCAAGAGTGATCTTTGTGATCCAGTGGTGTGTTACTCCTGTTCCGATGCAGTCACATGATTATTCAGAATTCATATCGAGCGAGCTGTCAAAGAATGTGCATTTTATATGAAGCCTCCCTACTACAAAGGATGTTTATAGGCTGTGAAGATGACCGCCATTTGTTTATTTAGGAAGATGGGTTTATTTTTCATTCACTTCCAAATACAGGTACTGATAATTGTGATACCAAAAAGTGTGAGTTGACGGTATTTCCAACAAAAAAAAGTCAAATGTTGTCGCAGATTCAAAATTTGAGCAATTTATTTCAAAACCGACATTTTACTTTCAAATCCTTTTTACAATGTGAATAATATCCTTTCAAAATTGCTTCAGATAGTGATATCTGATCAATTGAATAGCAGCTTACAAACCTAAAATAAGAGGATGAGCTTATGGATGTGCCAGGAAGAAATGAAGTATTAAGTTATGCAATCAGCTCTGTAGACATAAAACAGGTGTAAGGACTGTTTACTAAGAATATCACAATCCACCAGCAAACATACGAATCTAGCACACATCTAGCACATCGGGAGGATAGCTCAGGGGCAACGCGCTCGAAGATGACGCGGAGCAACACAGGTTCGATCCCCGGGTCCTACTTAGAAACCTCTGGGTATTAAGCGCGTTATAAATAACCTATCATAATTGAATTGATTTATAAATCATCACAAGAATTACAAAATGGTACTCTATGGCACAGCTTGAATCCACTATTAATGGTTATGGATGGGCAAAAATCTCCAGATACAAACAGACCCAAGATAGTTCAAAGTTGGGAGGAAAACGGAAGCATGTCAGGGATCACTTGTTTATCCCTTCAGTGTTGCCATTACAATGAGGGCTGATAGTTGAAGAATCCTTACACTTCCTGGATGTGAGCAGATAAGGCTTCATTCAATACTTTGCTGAACAATGAAATATAAGGTGAGAAGATGAACTGGTGAAAGACAGGCAAGTGAGATGGAGCCCTTATTTAATGCATCAGTTGCAGAACTCCAGAAATGATGCAAAGGTTACATTTGCTTATCAGTAATGTAGTTCTGTGCAGCTTGACTGCTGCTAGCAACAGAGGTATTTATTTGCACTGCCTGGCATACTCTAAAGTGGATAGCAAGGGCATGGTATCCGTGACATTCTGGAGAAGCCATTACCAGTGTTTTTTTGGGCCAAGTAAGATCCTAGCCTGCTCCTATCTACAGTAGTAGTTAAAGCCCTTAAGTTTTAAATGTCCCCATCTAATCAAGATCAGGGTTGTTTGCCAGAGACTACCAGAAATAAAACAGGGACACAGCTGAGCAATGCATGAATCCACATTGCAAAGTCCAGGATTAAGGCCAGGATTAACCTGCATATAATCACTTACCTTCAGTCATGATCAAAACAAACTCTGAGGTTCTCCGCACCACACCATCAGTTCTCCTGTAAAGATACTCCATGTAAGGTCCACAAACACCAGCCCTGGCCAAGGCAACAGCCCCACTTGTAGTTTTTGTTTCTTTTTCCTTGGTGTGCATGCACATGCAGTACATGCAGTGTTTCGGCACAGCAGGTGTGGCACGCACCTCTCAGGACCACATGCACTGTTTCTCTCGTCAAACAAACATGGGTCAAGCTCAGTCTCAAGGAAATAATCCATAATGCCGCCATCATTTGTGCGTCGCTGCAGTCACTCCGACTGTGGGGGCGCACAAAATACTGACTCCCATTACTGCCCCCAAGCAGAGCGGAGGTTGCAGGGGTGTCCCGCGCTCTCCTTGGGGGCAGTAACAGGAGTCGAGGCTGCGGGGGACAACAAAGTAAAATGAAAATAACCTCCGCTGTGAGCTCCGACCCACGCAAATGGGAGGAACCGACGCCGCAGGGATAGCAGGGAGTCGGTGGCGCATACAGAAGTTTGCCGCCGTGAAGGTAAGTGGGGTTTGGGTATGAGGGGTGGGGAGGTGGGTAAAGTGATCTATATGATCACTGCTCCGCGACATAAATGGCGGCAACATTTTAATCGGCGCAGTTACAGGCGGTGCAGTGATGACATAGGTTCAGTCGCAAGAGACATGCATCCCCGTCCTGTCACCCATTATCTGAGACGCCTCCACCTTCCCAGACCCCTCAGCTTCTCTGTGGGTCCTCTGCAATGGCAATCCTACAATATTCTATGATTTTATACCACCATAATCAGGACTAATGATTGGTACTCACTTGGCAAACCTGCCAGTGCAGAAGATGGAACTCCTCCCAGGGATGGAGCCTCCAGCTCTCTTTACTCTGGATGGTTCACACTATGCCTTGCCTGAGCTAGTCTTCCCCTCCCCCGACACCTAATGTAGCTTTTGCGCCCCGGCTGGGGGGCTGACATGGCGTTTAAGGCCCACCAACCTGAACTTTGGTAGGCCTGAGTGAAGCTCGGGCTGCGGGCTGTTAAACGCCATGTCCCCCACCCCCCAGCTGGGGTATGAACGTTAAAGTTCATTTTTTTATCATTCCGACTGGAGCGCAAGCACATCTCCCGTCGGAATTAAAATGGCCACCGCCTTGAACATAGAAAAGAGACTAGGTCCATTTTTAGATGACGGCAGCCATGGAGAACAGGTTCCAAAATGGCCACCGTCATCCAAAAAGGGACCTGGTCCCTTTTCTATTTTTATCATGGCAGCCATTTTTCTTCACATTTTTTTTTTTCTCCGCAGGCAGTGAATGCACAATCGCACACATGAAAGGCTGATTACGATTGGTCAATGCGCCTTTCCCGGGTGCGAATTCCAATTTCTGAATATTGAAAGTTGTTTATTGTGGGAATATTATGAGGTTTACTAAAAAAACATCTCAGCGATTTACAACAATGTTTGAAATAAACAGCAATTTTCAGATGTCAATCTAAGATTCCAGTAGATTGCAGGGAATTGTAGGCATGTATTGATCCTTTCAATCTCATATCAATAAGTAAGATTTTGCAGAATTCAACATATATGAAAATGCACCATTTACTGCGTTTTAGTACTGGGTGAACGTGTTTGCATATTCTCTTAATCTGTGTAATTTCTAGTGATTTGAGGCGTGTCAAATCACCAATTCTTTACTGTTATTCAACTAGTAGACATTCACCAGGATAAACCTACAGAAGAGTGAAGTCTACGAAACCTCAGCAGGGCTCTCTATCATGCCCCGCTGCCTTGCACAGGCCCGAACTGACCAGCGGTAATACCACCAGCGCAAATGGAGTTATGGCTAATTCGGTGCAATTGGCGCTGGATCCCGCGTAGTGGTAAAGCGGTAAATTCCCATTCCCCATTGGACCCAATGGGGTTGGGGGACGCTATTTGCGCCAGTACAATTAGCTCTGGCACAATTAGCGCTGCGCTAATAGCGCTGAAAAATGGGCAGAAAGCAGGATTTTTACTTCCAGCAAACTTTCCACCCAACTCATAATAGGGCCATCCCTAAATGCAGCGGTAATATCATTACTGCCACATTTAAAGGCTACCGCGCAACTCCTGATGAGGCGCAAAGTATTATGGGGTTGACCCGCCACTTCAGAGCAACATGAGTCTGGGGGAGGTTGGTTCAACAAAATGTTGGAGTGACAGTAAGATTGAGAAAGCAGTTTTCAACACCTAGATGATGCAGCGTGTATTATGCTTTGCAACTGTGTTTTGTCTGTGGTGTGCAATAACCTTGTCTGGATAATAGTAGTATTTTATAGTGTGATGAGTGTGTGGTGGGCATGGCGGGACATGGTGGGTTTGAGGGGAATATGCTTACATTTTGTGAGGAGTTGCACCTTCTGGTGGTGGTCCCTCGTCACTTCCACCTTCTGGTGGTGGCCCCTCATCACTTGCACCTTCTGGTGGTGGCCCCCCGTCACTTGCACCTTCTAGTGGCGGCCCCCCATCACTTGCACCTTCTGGTGGCGGCCCCTCGTCACTTGCACCTTCTGGTGGTGGCCCCTCATCACTTGCACCTTCTGGTGGCGGCCCCCCATCACTTGCACCTTCTGGTGGTGGCCCCTCATCACTTGCACCTTCTGGTGGCGGCCCCCCATCACTTGCACCTTCTGGTGGTGGCCCCTCGTCACTTGCACCTTCTGGTGGCGGCCCCCCATCACTTGCACCTTCTGGTGGTGGCCCCTCATCACTTGCACCTTCTGGTGGCGGCCCCCCATCACTTGCACCTTCTGGTGGTGGCCCCTCGCCAGTGGCACCTTCTGGTGGTGAACACTGCTCAGTCTGTTTAATGACCCATCACATTCTCTAAATTGCCGGGTACCTTACTGCTTAATTCCTAGAAGTTCTTTGAGGCAACACCTTCCAAACAAACTTGCCGAAATGAAGTTCCAGTAAAACTATGAACTTGGTTGAACTGTGACTCTTTGCGAGCCACGATGGAGATCAGAATGAACCCACATCCATTTTCTGTGGGGTGAAAGATCATAGCAGAAGGTGCTGTCAAAGTGCAATGACTTTTCTGGTTCCTGGTAAGAGAGGCACAGAAGAGGAAGCCAGTATTATATATAGAAGATTGGTGGGCCCTAGGCTGTGAACCCTCCCGCGCTGCGCTCTGTTATCTGATTATTGTTTGCTGCAAGATCACAGGTTGTTGGAGGTGACGCCCACACCTTCTTGGTATAGTTAGATAGAAATCCTGGCTACCTTGCACTGGTATATTGGAACGGATGAGTATCCACACGATATTAGGTTGGTATGGTGCAAATTTATTTGGGTGAATACATTTAGTCTTGGTAGTTAGTGGTCAGCTGATATGTGCTTCGACCTCTAGGGTCTGTATCAAGGCTATGATTGAAATGAGTGGGCTCTGTTGTTCCTGTTGGGGTTCCTGATGAAGAAGAAACAATTCAATTGGCTCCCAATCTTGGGTCCTGGAATGGCATGTTGGCTGTTCGGATTGCTGTCCATCTGAATACGCTGTCAGGGAGTGGTCCAGGACAGCGTACTCAGACGGCTGACCACTACCAAGACTAAATGTCTTCACCCAAATAAATTTGCACCATACCAACCTAATATCATGTCAATATTATATATGGGATAAAGAACTCAATAAAAAATGTCAGAGAAGTTTCTTGTCCACATACAAGAACGAGCCGCATGGCTGAGGTCACTGAGCTGAAGTGGAGACTTGCAGTGATCTTTTTATCTATGTAATAGGGAGCATTTTATTCTGTATAATACATGCTGATACTGTCTTCCCCTTTAATACGTCCACCCTTATTACGAGTTTGGAAGTATTAGCCGTGCTAATACTGCCATACTCTGTTACCGTTTCTGCTGGTTTGGAAGTCATTTGGTGGTATTTCTGTGGAATTGCCAACAAACTTGTTACTGGCACTTGGCCCCTCAGATTTACCACAGGAATTTGAGTAGGGTAATGGCGGTGTAATTCCCCATGTTTGGAGGCCATAAGACTGCATGGGGATTTTACCTTGAGTAGTAATTCCTCCATGGTAATCTAGCCACTTTTTGGCCTCGAAATGATGATCTACCACTTCAAACCCAAATTTATAATTCAGCGGTGCTGTAAAAGTGGTTATTTTGTTACTGCCTTAAAAAGTGCCAGTAACGGAACTGCCATCACTTTTTTTTACCAAACTTGTAATGAGACCCACTGGCGTTGTCTTTTCTTTAGCTGAAACTGATCCACATTTGGCTCGATAAAGTAGTTGTTTTTTTTAATTCTTCTGCGTTAATAGGCAAACCTTCAACGATTAGCTTTCACGCGCTGAGGCTAACAACACAATCAAGTGCACAAACAGCGTTGGCGGGCAGCGCTCTCCTCCCGGTTTGCCTTGTTGGCAGCTCCTGCGCTGATTGCCTGCCGAAGTTGACTTGCTGCCGCCATTCCCGGAGGAGACGCCTGACACTTCATCAATATCACTGTAGTCCTGTGCAGCGAAAAAAGGAAATGGCCGCGTTCCACTTTGGAGCATGTTTAATAAACACAGGCTTAAATTAACGACGCGATCTTGGGAATCTAGGCAGAGGCTTATTTCCAATTTGATATCACTGATCTGCTGTGCATAGCGCGGGCGCCTGCGAACATTAATGCCGAACTATAGAAGGCCCTCAGCACGCCATTTTGAAGAGACGTTTTACACGCTCTCCGGAAGCACCTTGCGTCCTTTTTTTATTATATGCAAATGAGTGCCTTCTGATTAGGTCCTGGGGCTGCGTCACCTCTGTGTTCAGAGGGAGAGCAGCAGCGCCGGAGCAGGAATCTTCCGTAAGTGAAGTGTGTTTTCCCTGGGGGAGGGGACTGGGCGGGGAAGGGGGGGGGGGATGGTGCCTCCATTTGATTTTGACATTTATTTGTCCTGTGCTGTAAAGGACAAAACTACAATTACACTTTTTTTTCTTCCCTCTCCACAGTGGGCATGTAGTCAGAGAAAAAAATTATAAAATGAAAGTCGATGCATTTTTTACAAAAAAATAAAGAAACAAGAGAGCTTTGAAATTATAACCTAGAAAATGTTTTCCTGTTGAGAGTCAAATATGTTGCGCTGCTCCTCCCCTGTGACAAGTGGATCGGAAGAAAGCATTCTAAAAAACATTCTGTCTGCAATTTGAAAGTTGTGTGTTTTGCCGATTTCCTCATCATATAACCCTCAACCTCCCAAAATGACATTTGCCAAAAGTGTGATAGGCCCTTGCACTTAAAACGACCAGGTCACAGTAGCTTGTTCTACGACTGGTTTCCACGCGGCATGGTAAACATGCACCACCCATAACAGAGGAGAAATATACATTTGCATGTCAGTCTGGTCCCACCCACAAGGACGTCCAGCACCAAAATGCTAGGCAGTTCTCCTCTGAGCAAGGGTACCTACCGCCAGCAACCCCGGAGACCTGTGTTTCTATCTTGCTAAGCCTCATCAGGGAGGTGCGGCCGATGGGCCGACTATAATGAGGCACAGGGGATAATGGCGAGATACATAGATTATCTGAAAACGTAGACTTGGGCGTGGATGCAGATTATGAGCAGACAAATTAAACGCCGGAACCCTGCATCAGTTGTCCCGCGCAGTGTTTGCATGTTGCGGAGGACTCCACTTGTGATCCCTCGAGGAGTGGATTTATTTAACACAGTAGCCTATCCTACGACTGGTTTCCACGCGGCATGGTAAACATGCACCACCCATAACAGAGGAGAAATATACATTTGCATGTCAGTCTGGTCCCACCCACAAGGACGTCCAGCACCAAAATGCTAGGCAGTTCTCCTCTGAGCAAGGGTACCTACCGCCAGCAACCCCGGAGTCCTGTGTTTCTATCTCGCTAAGCCTCATCAGGGAGGTGCGGCCGATGGTCCGACTATAATGAGGCACAGGGGATAATGGCGAGATACATAGATTATCTGAAAACGTAGACTTGGGCGTGGATGCAGATTATGAGCAGAGAAATTAAACTCCGGAACCCTGCATCAGTTGTCCCGCGCAGTGTTTGCATGTTGCGGAGGACTCCACTTGTGATCCCTCGATGAGTGGATTTATTTAAAACGACAATGCCTAGTATACCTGCGGTAGAAGGAACCAGGGGCCTGATACATAGTGAAAGAGGCAATGATGGCTACCATGTTTGATGATGACCATATTTTCAGATGTCTTCTGTGTGTATGCGTTGTGGGCGGTCACAGGAAGGGGACAGACTCATTTTGGTCTTATTCAATGAGTGGTTTATTAAAAATAAGAAGAAAATGGTCGATCTATCCCAAGTCTATGGGTTTCCCTACCTAAGAAAACAAACTAGGGTGCTCATCGTCAGAAGTGAAGTGTCTATGTAATGTTCCTTTTCCCCAATATTTTTGTGGAAACCAAATGTTCCTTCTCTAGGTGTTCACTCTCTGTATTCCTTTGGTACATTATCTCCTCATAAACAACATGTTTGGTACAAATATTCTCTTGGCCAGGTAAACTGACTTTCGCTTTGGGCTGAATCAGGTATTCCAAACCACTGTGAGGGTTTTGTTCCTGAATTTCTGTCTTGCAGTGCTCAGTGAGACAGGCTCCAGTATAACTCTCCTTCTTAGGGCTATTCTGTTTCTTAACAATGCTTGTCCTCTCACTGGGAGACGTAGACTGAGTCCTTGTTACACTCACCTGGTATCCACGGGAGCACCACATGATACTGGATGGAGGTCTAAGCGCTATCCCGAACCCCTCTCTGCTTGGTTATGTGTCAGACGTTGGGTAGCGCCTATAACAGGAGAATGGAGGGTTAAGGTACTGGTTCTGTGATGGGTGCACTCCCACCTCCCTCTGGTCCAAATCCCCTCCCTTGGGGTTATTGCTCACCTTAGGTTTTTGTGTATTGAACTCTCCGTCCTGCGTCTCTGTGCAGGGGTGCTTGGTTGGTGCAGGTGTTCTGTGGACCTAGTTGCTTCACTGGTCCGTGTACCCTTATGTCGGGTCCACACCGGCTGTGACTCCGACTCTGCTTGCTGTCTTCCAGGTGAGTTATAATGTCTTTTCTGTCTTTATTCTGTCTCTTTCTTTCCCTCTGTTTTCTCTGTCTTGTGGGCGTCTTGCTCCACTAGGCTGTTCCCTAACAATGTCTCTTTTTGTTTTCAAAGGGATGGTTGCGATCTCGGAGTTGCCACGCCGATGGCAAAGACCACAGTGAGTGATTGTTGTGTGGAGCGCTGTGCTGTTTATTGGTGTTAATTGTTAATCTGTGTTCTCTTCTCTTCTTTGTACAGGTTGCAGTGATGTTCCGGAGTGATGAGCGATCGAAGCGCTGCTTGCCAAGGTAAGTGCTTTGGTAATGCTGACCTTGTTCCTTCTCCCTTGCAGGTTGCAGTGAAACCTGGAGATGGGCGAGGTAAGAGAAGCGCAGGGTGCTGCCAAGACTCGCTGCTTCCCCAGGTAAGAATTGTTATTAATGCTGTGCTTGTTTCATTATCTTTGCAGGTTGCGGCGAACTCCGGAGATGGGCGAGATAAGCGAAGCGCAGGATAGATTCAAGACCAGTTACTTCACAGGTAAGTGTTCTTGCTCGCTAATGCTGTTCTTGTTCTTCCAAGTTATTATTGGAATCCGGATTTAGGGCTTCAGGATCGGGCCAACGGAGAAGCAGATGAGCAGGAGCTGGACACGGCGAACGTTACGCTGCAGGAGTGCAGAATAAGGCCAAGCGTTTGGGTGTGGTTTAAATAACCCAGGTAAAGTAGTTCCAGCCCAAGTAGTTCCAGGCCCAGCCACACCCAAAACACTAGACCGCATGGCTTGGTTGTAAAGAACTGAGCTATGTAATAGGCCTCCAAGTTGGATTAAGGTCCAAAACTGGTATTGCTTTATTCCTGATAATGAGCTTGCCGCCAAAGGCGCCAGGACTGACTCCATGTATGTTTCTGATGGAGTTTTAAGGCCCTTGGGGCCGGTGTGAAGGGCTGCCAGGGGGCTGTTATACCTGAGGAGGTCAGGGGCATGGATCGTGACAGTCCTGTAGTTATTCTCACTCCTATAAACACTTGTTGTCTCACTAGGACGAATATGCTGAGTCCCATAGTTATTCGTACTCTAATAAAAACTGGTTGTTACACTGGAAGGAGTATGCTGAGTCTCATAGTTATCCTCACTCTTATAAAAACACTGATTGTGTCACTGCGATGAGCAGGCTGTGTGTGTCCCTGCTCCCCGTAGCCCTTTCTGGGTCTCCTGCCTCTCCCGCTACCTTCTTGTTCATGGGCTAGCATCACTGGATCTCTCTTCGGGATCAGGATAGCTCTCCGGATTGGAATGGCTTCTGTTGTCACGCACACTCTTCTTGGTTCTTTCGTGTGGCCTTACGTAGCCATGGCTGCAGTGGTCTCTTTGCTGTTTCAGGTTTGGCCAGTCCACCTTTTGCGGGTCACACCACAGCTCACTCGGTTCTCCTTTCCTCTGGGTTTTCTTGCCCTGCATGATACGGCTCTTTGGTACGCCCACTGGCCAGGTCCTCATGACCGAGGATCACTTGGTACTTCCCAGCTTTGAACTTCACGGGCTTCACACGGGTCCTCCCCAGCATAACTTCAACTTCCTTTCTCTCTGTTTGATGAGTACTCTCTCTTACTCGTCTCGGTTTCTTCATCACAGTTTGGTTGTTTTTAGTCTATGTAGCATTCTGAATTACTCTCTCATGTATCTTCTTTGTCTCAGTGGTTTTGGCAGACATTTCTTCCAGATGAATGTGTTAGGGTTAATATAACAAAGAGCGGTTTGCTCTCATGGACTTCCGTGAAGCATGGATGTTGTTGATGGTTCACAAGAGAGGATTTCATGGAGTTCCTTGCCAGAATGGTACACCTTATTCTTAAGAGGGGAGTCTCTGACTGTGATGTCCCGCTTACTCCCACTCCTAGGGGGAATGTTGCATAGCGGGCTCACCTCCCTAGCTTCACACGGAAAGGCTCCTCTCTGGGGAGAAGAGACGAAACCCTGCGATTCGTCACAGCGTGCATGGCAGAGATCCCCATGCCTTCACTTCATGCATAGCATGGAAACCTTGGTGAATGCCTGGTACCCATGTTTTGTACTGCATGCATGCAGTGAACTCTAATACATCTCCACTGTGGGTGTGTCAGGAGATACACAGGGCACCCACACAGGTTTGGGAGTGGCTATGTTGATATAAGGGGACAGGCAAGTGCATACAGCAGGTGGGTAAACAAGACAGGAGAACAAACAAGGCAAATCAAAACAACGGAACAGGACGAAAAGGCAGACCTTGATGGTGAAAAAGAAGGGATGGGAACCTTGTACTTGACAAACAATGAGGAATCCCGCTTTGACAAATCAAATTCCGGGGCACCAGTGGTCTAGGGATAAATATCGGTTTCTCAACCATCAATCAGCCCCATACCTCCAATACACCAGAATGGATCTGAACAGATTGGTTTAAACAAGCATAAAATTAAAATTATAAACATCCTTGTCCAATTTTGGTAACGTGGATGGAACAGCAGGCGTATCTCCTCTAAAGGTCATTTATCGTTGGTTATTTGCAACCGAGCGAAAATACAATTATTACCCAATGATAAAAGGAGTGTCCAGTCAAGGTTGTATAACAATATCTACTTTATTATCAGAACAGATAATCTAATAACACTACAAAATACAACCCACCATGTAAAGGAATGCAGAGAACAGAAAGTGTCTAATAAGGAAAACGGATGCACTTTTAACCACAATGTACCTTTGGCTGTAGTTGTTCTTGGTGCTCGACAGGGTCAGGAAGGCTTCAGGGTGCTTTGCAGGCCTCTGCAACAGAGTTCGAGACAGGAGTCAGCGACAGGGATCATGTGGCAAGACGGTTCGGCAAGCGAAGCTTGACGAGCGGCTGCAGACTGGCCTTCACAGCGACTCGGGGGCAGCAATTGTTGTCTCAATACTGATCAGCAGTTCTGAAGCACTGGTTATGGCGTCTCGGGTTTCTTTAAGCGATTGCAGCTTGACAGCGGCAGCCAAAGGCTTGACAGCAATCAACGAGCAGTCGGTTGCAGATCGAGGAACTCTGCTGGCTGGAAATGTCCTGTAAGGTGGACAGCGGTAGATGCTTGTTGTTGCCTTCTCCAAGCTTCTCCAATGGACTTGCATCGTCCTTTAAGGGGGACGGCCCTAAGCTTGGCAGTGTGTTACAGACAGCTACAATGTCCTTGGTTTCGGGTTCAGAGACGTTCTGACACTCCTGTCAAGGGAGCTTTCTGCAGAGCCTAGCAGGGCATGCTCTTTGCTGGCTGGGTACCAGGTCTGGAGCGGCGCAAGGTCTCTCTGAGTTATTTTCTCCTTCTGTTCCCCAGGAGAAATTAAGGGGAGGAATCTTGCTTCCCTTTTTGGATGCTCCTGGCCTTCCTACGCTGGCGGAAGCTGTAAGACAGACTGTACATTCAGCCAGAGTCCAAGGATGAGTTCTTCAAGCTTTTCTTGTAACATCTCCAGATGATCTGCCTAAAGAGGGGAAACAGCCCTTTTTTAAAGCCTAGTGGGTCACAGAGATTGGTCTCAGCTATATGTGAGGCCATAACCAGAGTGATTTGCAACAGGAAAAGCTAAAGGGGTGAAACAGGAACAAGGGTTTTCCCATAACCAATATGGCAGAAACCTTCTCTCAACAGAAGGAGCTCTGGGCTCACTCCCCCCTTGTCATACTAGGACCCACCCATCTTCCTGTCAGTTGTGATCAAATAGTCCCTCTGGGTTAATAGATCTCACAGTGTGGTCCCTGATTAAAGCAGCAGGTCTCCCTTGAAGATGATGAGAGACCAGACTCCCTGGCTTCCCCAAACCACATTCTGGAACCTTATGAATGGGCCCCACCTAGCGGGGTGCCCTACTGCAACAAAAGACCAAAACCTGTCAGTTCACTGTCATTGATACTGATGTAGGGAGCTGGCTTCAGGTTGACACTTTTAAATATGAAAGATTGCTGGGTTTCCTGTCTCCTTTGTTATCCTCTGTAGCCAAGCCCCAGGGGGGCCTGTTTGAAGTAACCTTGATTGGTATGTTAATCATGGCAGGGGGAAGTTGGCCCTCCCACTTCCTTGGGAAGATATCGTGCCCTCCTCTACTGTCATATTCCAACTAAATATGACGGGGGCGGACAGTACTTGTAGGCGGTGTCCAGCCCAGAGTACACAGGTGTATGCTTTTGTTGTGGTGTTAGCATAGGAAAAAGTGTGTGGATTAGCCCCACACATTTTCCTAAAGTCGGTCTACTATTATTCATTTATTTAAACATTTCAAAAAAGCCCACGCACACCATGCGTATGGTCGAATTCCTCACAACCACCCCAGACTCAACATGTGAACCACCACCCTACTTTCAGGATCAAGTTTGACTCTGAGAACGCCAGTCTCATATGACAACCGGGGTCTCCTTTCACAGAAAGACTGTCTCCCCGTGAGCGCAGCCTGTAGAGAACAAATAGGACCTGTCAGGCTAGGGGCTCGGGTGAAAAGGCAGGAGCAACCAGCAGAGCTAAAGAAGGGAAAGAAAACAAATACAATATATCAGTATTCCTTCTAATCCTTTTGTCACAAGTCTCTCCCCTTCTCACCTGTTTTTCCTGTTTGCTTGCAACCTTCTTTTGTGACTTCTTTCGCACGGTCCGGAATTTATATAAGCCTGTGCGCGGGTCTTTGGATTCCAGCATGCTTCGTTCAGATTGTCCATGATGGAACCAGGAAGGAACAATGTCCGCGCGCGGAGGCATGGAAGCCGTGACTCAAGCGCGCGTGAAAATCCAGGAAAGTTCGGTAAAGTTTGAAGCATGAAAGGAAAGGAGGAGGAATCAAGGAACTGGGAAATAGAATTCAGGAATTTAGCCCCGAGCAAACTCTGTTAGCACACGTCCAGCTACGGCGAGCAGTAGTGTTGAGACGCGCAGAGCCGCGGGGCGTGTCTGTTTTGTAGAACGTAGAGCGTGTAGCACAGAGACTGGCAAGCAGCGTTCCGCCTCAAGCAGCCATGTTGGAAGGATTACTGAGTTCAATCCCCTATGTGTCAGGGAACACGAAGTCCAGAAGGAACGCAGATGGCGGTTCATGACAGTATGCCTCCTCTGAAGCCCAGCTCCTCCGGGTTTGCCCAGATGTATAAGATGGTATCTTCGAATCAGCCTGGGAGCATTCATGTTTGACACGGGTTCCCAAGTGCGCTCACTGGGAGGGTATTCTTTCCATTCGACCAAATATTGTAGTTGACCACGTCGATATCTAGAGTCACAGATTCTGGAAACCTCATATTCGAGTTGGTCATTGATAATCACTGGGGTAGATCTTGGAGCCATTTGAGATGGCTGAACATATGCTTTCAACAGAGAAGTGTGGAAGACTGGATGGATCCTTTTCCATGATTATGGTAGCCGAAGTCGAAAGGCCACTGGATTGACAATTTCTTTTATAGAAAAGGGCCCATAATACCTGGGAGCCCGTTTATTTGGTCGCAGATGACGAGGAAGGAGTTTCGAGGATAACCAGACTTTATCGCCTACGGAGTAAGAAGGCCCAGGTCTTCTTTTAGAGTCGGCATGATGTTTAATGTCTTTTCGGGCCTTTTCTAAGTGTTCCTTTGCTTCTTTGTGTACATTAATAAGGGTTTCAATCCAGGAATCAACCGTAGGAACTGGGGTAGGGTGTGGGATAATGGACGGTAGAACTGAAGCATGAAATCCTTGACTACAGATGAAAGCACTGGTGTTGATAGCTGAATGATCCGAATTGTTATATGCACCACAGGTATTAAGAGTGACCAATCATCCTGGACCTTGGTGGCGAAGCAACAAAGATACTGTTCCAGAGTTTGGTTTACACGTTCAGTGGCTCCATTGGCTCCATTGGTCTGTGGGTGATAACCTGAGGACAAGGCGCGTTGGATTCCCAGTATACGACATAATTGTTTCCAGAACTGAGATATGTATTGGGGTCCTCGGTCAGAAATAATCTTGGGGGGTAGCCCAAGGAATATGTGTTGCAGGAAGATTCCGGCGAGTTCAGATGAGGATGGCAGTTTGTATAAAGGCGTAAAATGAGCCATATGAGTGAACAAATCAATGGTAACCATGATAGTTGTGTATCCCCTGGAAGATGGTAGTTTCACGATAAAATCAGTGGGGATGAATTCCCAGGGTCTTGTTGGCATTGCTGGTTGAAGCAGTAGACCTGCCGGTTTCTTATTATCATGTTTGTTCTGATTGCAGACTGCACATGCCTGGATATGGATCCGGATATCCTCTTTTCATCCTCGGCCACCAAAATTGTCTTTGTATTAAAAGGAGGGTGTTGGTGATGCCACGGCGTCCTGAATGAAAAGTATCATGACATAGGCTTGTGATCTTTTGCCGCAGTCCAGGAGTGGGGATGACCAAGCGATTGTCCTTGAACAGATATCCTTCCCTTGTCTTGAGTTTCCATTGATTGTTTCTCTTAAACTCCTTCCAGGTTTCAGAGTACTGAGTTTGAATTCGAATATCCTCCAGAAGGGTGATTGCTTGGGCAACAAATATTGTGTGGGGAATCATCTTAGGAAAAGTCCCATCTTCAAGGGTTTCGTAATCAGGACGTCTGGATAAGGCATCAGCTATTATGTTGTGTGTTCCAGGGACATGATGGATTTGAAACTAATATTGAGCAAAAAAGAAGGCCCAACGGGCTTGACGACTGTTTCTACATTCTAGGGATTGTAGGATTTGGAGATTCTGATGGTCCGTGCGGACCTGTACCCGGTGTTTGGCTCCCAGGAGAAGATGACGCCAATCAGTGAAGGCTTGGCGGATGGCTAGCATTTCCTTTTCCAGGACGGAATAATGAGTTTCACTGGGAATCAAAGTGCGAGAAAGATAGGCAATGGGGTGTTCTAACTTATCATCAAGTTCCTTTTTTAGGACTGCCCCAATGGCGTAGTTGGAGGCATCAGTTTCCACAAGAAAACGGCGATCAATGTTGGGTTGACCTAGAATGGGAGCTTGTGTAAACTCCGACTTCAACCGTTGGAAAGCCGTATCTTGTGCTGAGGTCCACTGAAAGGGGGTATCCTTCTTTAGCAATGTAACAATAGGATGTACAATCTCCGAAAAGGCTGGTATAAATTTCTGATAGAAGTTAGCAAGCCCCAGGAAGGATTGAATTTGTTTTACAGTAGTTGGAACGGGCCAGGATAGAATGGAATCTACCTTTGAGGGATCCATTCCAATCCTCATAGGGCTAAAAACGAATCCAAGATAGTGAACAGTTGATACATGGAAAAGACACTTCTCTGGTTTGGCCAGGAGCTTATGTTCATGTAGATGTTGTAAAACTGCCTTTACGTGTTCTTTATGTTTCAGATGGTCCTTGGAGTATATCAGTATGTCGTCCAGATATACAATGACGAAGAGGAACAGCATGTCAGAAAACACCCGGTCCATAAAACGTTGGAAGACCGCTGGGGCATTAGCAAGTCCGAAGGGCATAACTGGGTATTCAAAATGGCCAAAAGGTGTTCTGAAGGCTGTTTTCCATTCGTCACCTTCCTTTATACGAATTAGATGGTAGGCACCCCTGAGATCTAATTTTGTGAATACTACTGCACCTCTTACTGCTTCCAGGATATCTGAGATGAGAGACAATGGGTAGCGGTCCTTGAGAGTACAATGGTTAAGGCCACAGTAGTCTAGACATGGTCTAAGCACCTTGGTATCTTTCTTGGGAACGAAAAATAAAGAAGCGCCCGCCGGGGACTTGGATGATCGTATGGTGCCATTTTCCAAGTTAGTATCCAGGTATTCCCGGAGGACCCTCTTTTCAGATTCTGATAAAATAAATATTCTCCCGAAAGGGATCACTGCTGAAGGTTCAGTATTGATGGCACAATCCTCAGGTCTGTGAGGAGGGAGAGCTTGAACTATGGCGGTCGAAAATACATCTGTGTAAACCTGATAGGCCCTGGGAATTCGGATGATGATAGAGACAGTGACTGGACTTTGCTGGATTTCTTGCAAGTTTTCAGAGGACTTTGGTAAGGAATCTAGGAATAAACAGTGGGACATACAGTGTTCAGAACCAAGAAACAAGGAGCCTGCTGCCCAACTGATGTATGGGTTATGCTTCTGTAACCAGGGTATGCCTAGAACCATTGGATAGTGGGCAGATCTTATGATGTCAAATTTGATCCTCTCTTGATGGTGATTTATAGAGAGCAGGATCTCTTTAGTTTGAAGGGTTATAGGTCCTTAAGATAAGGGTCTTCCATCAATTGTCTCTACAGGTTGCATAGTCTCTCGAGTTTCATGTGGAATGTTGTGACTAGTGACCCAATCATGATCTATGAATATGCCCATGGCTCCGCAATCCACTAATGCCAGGATGGGGTAAGATTCTATCTTGGAAGCCGATAGAAAGGCTTGAAGAATCACAACCTTATTTGGTCCAGGAGAGTTCAAGGAAGGAATTGATGTGGAGCAGACATCTCTCTCCCGAAACTGTGCCCCATCTAGGATCGGAAGCTGGCGTTTCCCGAACACCATGGAGGAGCAATAGGGCACTCTCTGACAAGATGTTTATCGGAGGCGCAATACATGCAAAGACCAGTGTGAATACGGCGCATCCTTTCTTGTGAGGTAATGGGTCCACAGAATGCCCCCAGTTACATGGGTTCTGGATCTGAGGTCGGAGAAACTGTGGGTTCTGGGCTGGAAGGGTGGTCTATGACAGCCTTTTAGAATGATGATTTCAACTTCTTTTTCTCCGCCTTTCTTTCCTGGATTCGAAAATCAATTTGCAAGGAAAGGTCCAAGAGGGCCTGGAAGGAATTAGGACGAGCTACCCTGGCTAGCTCGTCCTTTATTTCTTCATTCAAGCCTCTGCGAAAGAGAGTGAAGCTAGCCTCTTTGGACCAATCAGCTTCCTTCATAAGTTGTTTGAACCGGGTGACATAGGTAAGCATATCCTGGGATCCTTGTCGAAAATCAAGTAGACCTTCTTGAGCGCTGTAAACCTGCTCAGGACGATCAAACATGGCCTTTAGGGCTTCCACAAATCCATTGTAATCATCCAGGAGGGCTGCGTCGCCCGAATTGACTAAGGGAGTTGCCCAGGTTAATGCGTTGCCAGTGAGGTGTGATATCATAAACCCCACCTTTGTTCTAGAGGAGGAAAAGTAGTAGAGCTTGAAGGTGAAATGAACCAAGCATGTATCAAGGATTTTGCTGCAAGGATCAAGTTCAAGACCCTCTGCATCATCCACAAGGCTTTCTGGGGCCCAGGACACCACCACATCCACCTCTTTCTAAATGCCTCCCTGCTAGAGCTCTTCAGTCTTCCAACTCCAATTCTGGGCAGATTAGGCATTTTTCCAACAAGAGAGTGCTTCTGCAGGAGCCTCCCTCTGTAATCGCTTCCCTGCACCTCTCAGACTGAGCTGGATCTCCTTAAATTCTGCAAGCTTCTCAAGACCCTCCTTTTCTGTTCTTCCTTTACTCTCCCCCTCCCCTGCTAATGTCCCCCCTCTGACACATTGTGACTTGCTGCCTAGTTCCTTCTGATTCTTACAGAGCACCAGGCCCCACTCACCGCCAGCAAGTTTTCTCCTCTCATCCCCCACACCCTAACCTACACTTGCCCTCCCGGGCTCCCTCCCCTGCACTAGCCTGGCTGGGCCTGCGCCACCTTGTGCCCTTCAGCCCCATCCTAGCACTTCCTCACTCCCCTGCACGTCTGCATTCCCCTGGCACTTGTCCAGCTGGCCTCCCCTTAACGTTAACTAGCATAGGGACCCTTCCCACTCCCCAGTGTTCTCCACTCCATCCTGTACTTCCTTTCCCTCCTTAGAACTAGTGCTTTCCGCTCTGACCAGCGCTCTCCCCCACTCCCCTGCACTTCCTGTTCTGCACTTGCACGATCCAAATGTCTCAAGGCCTAGCAGGACTGTTTGTTTGTTGTTATCTGTCCCCCGTCACCCACGCCCATCTGTTTTTTTGAATTTTACAACACCATTTGCTGTATAGGCGCATTAAAGATACCCAATAAATAAATAGAAATCCCAGACACATATCCATTAGAGTGATATTATCAGTTGGACATTGTCTATGATCAGAGGTAGAGCCAATTCAAAGTGTAATGCATCTTGAAAATTCATGATCCCAAGCATTGAAGGACCAGTCCAAGGTCATGGATCATTATCGCACCATACACATCCTTTTAGTTACTTCAATTGAACACAGGCACATCTGCTGTAACCATGCATGTGGCAAAACTTCTATGTGGGGACTGGAGAAGTAGTTGCACATGCAACAAATGGTTCTTAAACCTTCCCCATATTAAAAGGGAACAATATCTACAGGGAACCTGGTTGTATGGCAAGTCGGAATTTCTCAGTGACAGTAAATAGTCACGAGGACACAGATATGCAAGCCAGTGTCGTTATTGGAAAGAATTAATTTCATCAAGTTGACCTTATAGCGCTAAAACTGCGAAGCCTGAAACCATTGAAAGTTCATGTAGCTCAACGTGTGCACACATCTGTATCATGCCAATGGTTAGTTACTCTGATTTATGCATCTGGGGGAGTCTCACTTTGTGGGCACTGCACTGCTTGGGTCAGGAGGTCTATGTGGTTTATCCATTGGTTGTAGTTGGTCTCGGGTTTGGTTCTAATAATAAAGAGAAGACACCTTCAAAGATGTCTGCCATTTAATGCGCCGGCTCCACAATGTTAGTTAAATCTTTCTCCCTCGTCTTGAATGGACATGATTGTGTTGTCCCCTGTCTCTGTCAAGTGATTGGCCCGCCATATTTCATCCCAGATCTTATACTTAACTGGTCAAGTGGGGTTAGGAAACTCTCTTGAATGACTGAAGAGGGAGAAAATACAAATCTGGTCATTACCCTAAGGACACTCTCCCCCCACTCTTGCACCAGTATGTTTCTATGCAGACATCTGTCATCTCCAGCCTTGCCTCCTTCGCGAGATACTTGCCAATGTCTTCCTCTTGCTTTCAGAGCTCCAGCATCCAAAGCGGAAGGCACGAAAATTCATAAAAATGAAGAAACAGAAGAGAGACTCGAACTGTCAACAGACAGCTGCATTGATTGGCTGCAGAGACAGTGAGAGCTATCAACAAGCAGGGAAACAGAGACGCTGTTGCAAATGTGCACCGAAGACTGTAGTGGTCTGCAGAAGAGAGAAATAAAGCTGCCCCTATACATGGCAAGTGAGGGGACCTTGCAGAGCTGCCGAGCCATACCGGCAAGCATGTGCAACAATCTAGAGGCCGCCTAGACCATTGGGGACCAAAACGGAAGCCATGCCCTCCTTCCCCAAACGACTTACCATGAGGAAACTCGGGACAGGGCACCGGATCCCGAACGTGAAGCTTGCCTTCCCAGGCCGCCATGTCCATTACGCTGTGAGACGTGTTGGGAAAAGTGGGCGGGGCATTACCATTACTTTCTACTCTACACACACACAGGGTAGGGAAAACAGGGCTAGATTGGCCAGGGAAAGGGACCCAATACTGAACAAAAAGGGTAATATACAAAGGAAGCAGAAAACAGGAAATGGGTTTATTCAGATGAGGTCAGATGTGGAGCTGGAGAAGGGACCAGGAGACCCAACAGGAGGGAGGAAGGAGTGGCAGTCTGTGGAGCGGGTGAGTTGTTGGATAGAGTGTGTGTGTGGTTCTGCAGTGTTAATGTGCACGTCTGTGTGGTGATTGTGAGAGGTGAGTGTGTAGAAAAGTTTGTGTAAGGAGTGATTGTGAAGTGGATGTTACTGGGTGACAGGAGCGTGGTTAAGTAGGTAGGAGGGATCAGTAGTGGGAGGAAGGAATAATATTGTGGAGGATTTAGTAGCGTGCAGGATGGAGTAGTAGGTTAGAGGAAGGGGGACTAAGATCAAAGAGTGGAGATAAGACATAGGAGGAGCGACAACATTGAAAGGACGAAAGAGGAGGGAGATGGCATGAAAAAAGAAAGAGTAGAAAAGGGGGAGGTGAGACGAAGTGTGTCAGACAGGACCTGAATCGAAGAGGGTGTTTGCAAGGCACCATCCAGATTTCCATTAGTACAGTAACCTCTGGATAGTGTCGGGTGAGTTGCAATGTTTCTGAGGGAATTTAGTGAGATCAGGAATTCGGCTTTAAGGTCCTCGCTGCATCAGAAGATAGAATTAGACAGTAGTGTTGAACCGTCTGTATTTACTAACCTGAGGTCAGGGAGGCCTGGGGTAGGGGTGGAGGTTCTACACCAGACAAGAGAGAGTAGGAAGGCCATAGGTGCCACAAAATCTTCAAAACAAACTTTTGAACCGCCTCTGAGATTGGGAGTGACTCTTGAGCCACCTGTGACACAGGCAATTGGAAGTTACTTCTGTTATGCCCTCTTTCTCCCATTATAACTTTTCCCTGTGCACTGCACGTCCTATTCCTTTCTTATATAAACAGGATGGACATGGTGGTGTTGGGGAAGGGACGGGTTAAGGGATGACGTGAAACAAGAGTCAAAATGATGACACCCAGTGCAGATTCCCTTACGCCAAGTTAGCACTGCAAAGCTCTGATTTCTTTAGTCCCAGCCAGCCGGTGGAGTGTAGGGAACTCATGGTGGCAACAGTAAAGACAGACACAAGTGATCACAGTTCAAGGGTGTTTAATTAACTGTATGCATGTTGGAAAAATGCCTAATCTATACCTAAATCTAAGATGGGAGCAAGCATCGACCATCACATGAAAATAAGGCAGTCCTTGTGGAGTCGTGTCAAATTAAAGGGCCTATACTAAGAAACCTATTGCCAAACCTAACAACTAATACAAAAAGTGTGTGGGATAATTTTCAAGAAAAGAAAGGAGGGTTCTTAAATAATATGTCAGGATGTGGTAGCCTGGGTCTCCCATCCCCACGTTTTGAGCACGAGGTAAGGTGGGATCTTGGAGCACAGTACAATCTCGAGCTTCCCCAGCACGAGACGAGAGTTCCACTTGCGGCTGTCAGGTCCACCGATGCCCAAGTCTTGTTTCCTTGAAAGTCTCTTGCCTTAGAGGGCCTGATGTATTCAATAACAAAATAAAAGTTCCTGCAACACAATTAAAGTTGGATTCCTGGTTTTTCTTTTGGTGAGGATTCTTCACCCCTGGCACCCTCTCTTCCAGGCACTGGCCCCTCTTTACTTTCAGCCTCATGTATAAATCTTAATGTCTTTTTAAACATTTCCAGAGGACATCCCTTGGCCGGGGTCACCTTTGTTAACACACTGTTCCTTGGGACTTTAGACTTGCCCCCCCTTGTCGTCAGCATCCCTCTTCCGGGTTCACTCTTGCCAACTTCACCTTCACATTCACTTATATTTTCATTGTTTATGGGATTTACTTCCCTTGCTTTTGCATGTGGCGGGATTTACTTCCCTTGCTTTCTCATGTGGCAGGATTTACTTCCCTTGCTTTCTCATGTGGCGGGATTCATTTCCCTTGCTTTCTCATGTGGCGGGATTTACTTCCCTTGCTTTCTCATGTGGCGGGATTTATTTCCCTTGCTTTCTCATGTGGCAGGATTTACTTCCCTTGCTTTCTCATGTGGCGGGATTCATTTCCCTTGCTTTCTCATGTGGCGGGATTCATTTCCCTTGCTTTCTCATGTGGCGGGATTTATTTACCTTGCTTTCTCATGTGGAAGGATTCACTTCCCTTGCTTTCTCATGTGGCAGGATTCACTTCCCTTGCTTTCTCATGTGGCGGGATTCACTTCCCTTGCTTTCTCATGTGGCGGGATTCACTTCCCTTGCTTTCTCATGTGGCGGGATTTACTTCCCTTGCTTTCTCATGTGGCATGATTTACTTCCCTTGCTTTCTCATGTGGCGGGATTCACTTCCCTTGCTTTCTTTATAGTTTGTAGATCAAAGGCTTTCGATTTTACAGGGATTTTTCTTGACCTGCTGTATGACCACTTTGACCTATCTTGCCGGCTCTCCTGCAGCCTTTTGGTATCTATACCTTTACTCAGATGGGGATCAACCAGAGTTTCTCAGAGCAGCACCCACCTGGTGTCAGTCCCCATCTGCAGCTGGTCTTCCCTTTACAATTTTACAGTTCTTTGAACTTTTCTCACTTTGCCACTTTGTGTCTTTCATTCACCACAGCCTGGTTCTTATCGGTTCTCCCTTCGATTCACGGCTGTGATGAACCGCTTGGCTTTCCTTGTAGCTGGAGTCAAGGCCCGTACCATGGTAGCAAGAGTCTCCCTTGCTCTGGCTTATCAGTGTTGATACGCTGCGTGTACCTCTGACATCTGCTGCAACACAATTGGGCTATTGTCCTATGTCTTCGGATTCCTTCTGTAGAGGTTTTGCAGGTTGCAAAGACGTTTCTTTTATCAGTCAAAAAAGAGGTCTAGGAGCCCCTCTGGGAACATGGCCAAATAACATGTTCTTGAGGAAGGTAACCACTTTGGAGGGTCTACAGCCACGTTTTAGCTCACTGCACCTTTCACAGAGAAGAAATATCCATTTGCATATCAGTCTGGTCCCACCCACTTAGGCAGTCCAGCACCGAAATGTTAGGCAATTCTCCTCTGAACAAGAGTACCAAAGCTTCACCTCACTGATGAAGCCCGACTAGGCCGAAACACGTGTCTGGAGTTGTATTTTTTCCATTCTTCGAGGGCTTTGGGGCCCGGGCAATATGTTTAACATACAGAAAATGTTGCCAACATGGCATGTTTGTCTGTGTGTAATAACAGTTTAATAAAAAATATGCTGTTAAAATGATTTTTAGTGACCAGAGATGTTAACCCTAATTCGCATTTTATTGCCTCAAAAGATGCAGAATTCTGTTCATAAGTGACTTTATCAAGGTGTCCAGGATCCAAGCTCTTCCTAAAAAAGAATAAACATTTCCGTGTCCTTCTCAGTCCAACACATTTTATTGCCTGCATTATTAACCGGCAAATTCACCAGCTATGACCTGTTTTTGGCAATGGTGATGTTCAAGTGTAAATTGCAGTACCTTATGATCACTCACAATGGAGGGAGTAATTCGTAGTTTGCCCATAAATTCAAACACTGAGTCAGGGAATAAAACTTACACCTTGAACTCAAACTGAGCCAAAGTTTGTTATCCTGGTCACTGCAATTCACCAACCCCCTCCCCGCCCGATCGACTCTCGACTAACCCCCCAAACCGACATCCACCATGCAGTCCGATTTCTGCTCCCCTGGCCTTTCCCAGACTCCTTCCTGGTGCAGGAAGCGCAGCCCGCACCGGGGCTCAAGACGCTGCCAATGGTCCCGCTCTCAATCCAATGACCATTCCACTAGGACATAACAGTGGTGGATGGAGCCATGTTATATAGGGGCTGGCTGGGTGCCTGGTGGCACAAAGTGCGTGTGGGACACCGAAACCACCCAAATCATCCGGATTTATAATGAAAATGCCTAGTTTTGAACAAAGGAAATGTTTAAGGCGCCAAAGAGTGAAGTAAGCAGCATCTGCAGAATGAATGACTATTATTCAAGGGCACTGAATAGAATCTTATTTCATATATGAAAATATTCAGGGTTTTTTGTCATTCAGGATAGAACATAACATTTTGATTTCTTACATTTCAAAATATTTGTGTGTCAAATGCAAAACTTAAAAGAAGACACCCTCTGCTGGTACTTGGAAGACATAACGTCATGATTGTGTTGGTGCTGAAACCAAAGACAAATAGCTTTTAATCAGATACTTTTCTTTGATGGTATGCCATGTTATTCCACTCTGATTATGTAATGTGCTGAATTAATACTGTAGTAGTTAAAACAAATAAACAGGTTAAAGATAGTGATGTAAATTGCATGTGCTTACATCGACATGTGGCAGCAGTTAAAGTACCTTCATTCTGATTTCAGCAGGACTTTGCTTGAGTTGTTTTCATTGGTCCTCATTCCGAGGTCGGCGGTAACCCGCCGGTTCCACCGGCGGCTTGCCACAGAAACACTGAATCCGCCACCTGACTTCCCGGTCCCTCTGGGACTTTACAAGTCTAACTGTGCCGGTGCTTCTGTGAAAAGTCTGCCTGCAGGGTCTGCCGGGTGCAACAGCCCCTGCAGGCAGACTCGTAGTGTGGCGGTCCGGAAACAAGGGTGCTGATAAGCTTACCGGCACCCTTGTTTCCGGACCGCCACACTCAGAATGGGGCCATATTAGTAAAGAGCTCCACCATAAAAAGTTGCCTTAGTGCTTATACCATAAAGAGTTTCACTTGTCATGATGCAAAGTGTCTGTAATCTGGCCCCTGAAACACACTTTCATCAGCAAAACATTATGTAGCTTTTATTACGCCTTTTTTTTCCCATGGGGAATTTTAGCCACATAAACTTTGTATTTCTTTATCTCTAAGCTGGAATTCTCTAGCTGGTATAATCTTTCAAGCATGCCTAGTTTGGGGTTTCCACCTGGAAATGGGAGAAGCTTGCTGTCACACCTGACCCACGAAAGGGAAGTATTCCATACTCTGGAGTAGCCTAAGGATGCGTCTTGCACTGAGAGTGTTCCCCCTGTAATGACAACTCTCTGAAAACACTGAAAACACAATGTACCTGCAATGACAACACTCTGAAAACGCAACTTACCAGCAATGACAACTCTCTGAAAACACTGAAAACCCAATGTACCTGCAATGACAACGCTCTGAAAACGGAATTTACCAGCAATGACAACTCTCTGAGAACACACCTTACCTATAATGACAACTCACTGAGAACACAACTTGCCTGG
The DNA here is from genome assembly GCF_040938575.1 of Ambystoma mexicanum. NCBI lineage: Eukaryota > Metazoa > Chordata > Amphibia > Caudata > Ambystomatidae > Ambystoma > Ambystoma mexicanum. The sequence goes on along the minus strand of NC_090936.1, from coordinate 37,483,413 downwards.
AATGACAACTCTCTGAGAACGCAACTTACCTGCAATGACAACTCTCTGAAAACACTGAAAACCCAATGTACCTGCAATGACAACGCTCTGAAAACACAACTTACCAGCAATGACAACTCTCTGAGAACGCAACTTACCTGCAATGACAACTCTCTGAAAAAACTGAAAACACAACTTACCTGCAATGACAACACTCTGAATATGCAACTTACCTGTAATGACAACTCTCTGAAAGCACAACTTACCTGTAATGACAACTCTCTGATAACACAACTTACCTGCAATGACAACTCTCTGAAAACACAACTTACCTGTAACGACAACGCTCTGAAAACACAACTTGCCTGTAATGACAACTCTCTGATAACACAACTTACCTGTAATGACAACTCTCTGAAAACACAACTTACCTGTAATGACAACTATCTGAAAGCACAACTTACCTGTAATGAAAACTCTCTGAAAACGCAATTTACCTGTAATGACAACTCTCTGAAAACGCAACTTACCTGTAATGACAACGCTCTGAAAACGCAACTTACCTGTAATGACAACTCTCTAAAAACACAACTTACCTGTAATGACAACTCTCTGAAAACGCAACTTACCTGTAATGACAACGCTCTGAAAATGCAACTTACCTGTAATGACAACTCTCTAAAAACACAACTTACCTGTAATGACAACTCTCTGAAAACACAATTTACCTGTAATGACAACTCTCTGAAAACGCAATTTACCTGTAATAACAACGCTCTGAAAACGCAACTTGCCTGTAATGAAAACGCACTGAAAACACAACTTACCTGTAATGACAACTCTCTGAAAACACAACTTACCTGTAATAACAACTCTCTGAAAACGCAAATTACCTGTAATTACAACTCTCTGAAAACGCAATTTACCTGTAATGACAACGCTCTGAAAACACAACTTACCTGCAATGACAACTCTCTGAAAACACAACTTAACTGTAATAACAACGCTCTGAAAACACAACTTACCTGTAATGACAATGGTCTGAAAACGCAACTTACCTGTAATGACAACCCTCTGAAAACGCAATTTACCTGTAATTACAACTCTCCGAAAACACAACTTACCTGTAATTACAACTCTCTGAAAACACAACTTACCTGTAATGACAACGCTCTGAAAACACAACTTACCTGTAATGACAATGCTCTGAAAACGCTACTTATCTGTAATGACAATGCTCTGAAAACGCAACTTACCTGTAATTACAACTCTCTGAAAACACAATTTACATGTAATGATAACTCTCTGAAAGCACAACTTACCTGTAATGACAGCTCTCTGAAAACACAACTTACCTGCAATGACAACTCTCTGAAAACACAACTTACCTGTAATTACAACTCTCTGAAAACACAACGTACCTGTAATTACAACTTTCTGAAAAAGCAACAAAAACCTGTGAGAGTAAAATGTTAGGTAATATAGCTTTGTAGATAATTAAGGGGCCATATTGGGCATTATTGAGCCTGAAGCATTATTAGAAGGCCATAGTATAGCAAGGCTCTTTAATGGAACATAGCGCCTGCTATGGGTGGCGATGGGAGTATGTGTAAGCATTGGCCTGTGTATACCATAGTAGTCCGCCTGGGGGAGATGTGAGGAATTGTCTGTGCTGGCCCACAACATTCACAGGTTGCCAATTTAATGGGCACAATGGCCCTTGGAAGGTTTATTATAATCACTAAATAATGAATGATTCTATTATTGAAAATGAAACGTGATCCTGTTGAACTCATAGGATAGCTCAGCGGCAACGTGCTCGCCTTGGAAGCAAGACGACACAGAGCAGCATGGGTTCGATCCCCGGGTCGGTATTAAGCGTGTTATAAATAACATATATCATATCTTAAGGCAAAAGGCCAACTAAAGGTGTTAGCAAGTTGTCATTCATCAAACATATTTTAAACATTTACATTCTCATTGCCATTGGTGTCAACACATTTCTCTTTGCTTTATGTATCGATGAAGAAAAGCGCCTTTGAAGAAGCGTGAATGAGTGATGGTCTAGGAGGGGGTGCAGTGGACATACATGGTACAGTGGTGTGCACCTTCGAACTTTGCAGGCTGAACCAATGAATGGGCCAATTACTCTTAGGTTTTTCTGCTGTCCCCTATCCTTCAGCCTTGCTGATGCTTCACCGACACTTATCTTGGAACCTACCTCATGTCGTTCCTGCCAGGGCCTGCGTGCACCCCGAAACCAGAGTCCTTGTGATGTTTAAACAAACACAGTATTGTCTGCAGCCTTACCCCACCTAAAAACCAAGCTCACAGCAGCGCCTTGTAAGCTAGAGATGGTGAAACCCACCCTACATCGTATCTCTGATTGGTCGGTGGTGTCCAGTTCCTGTCCTGGAGCAAGAACCCATTTTGCACTGGCCGTAGACTCAGGTCTTGAGAAAGGTAGAGAACTAGAGTGCACCAAGTCCTTGTAGTCCAACCAGGGGAACACTCTCTCTGAGTCTTTGGATCTGCTCTCAATAGTATCCATCAAAAAACACCCATAAGAAGGAGTGGGGTGGAAGATCAGGCTGGTGGTGATCCCCCATAAACAGTGCTAGGAAGCACTACAGCCTAGCCTCATTTAGTGCTGAGGTCTGACGGTGGTACAATGCATCCATGCTCTGTCGTCTCCGATGATATAAGAGTAGGCGTGCATCAAGGGAGATGCCATCCGTGGTGACGGTTTAAGGTTGCCTTGTTTATGCCCCTGGTGAGCGTCGTGCAGCGAGTCTTGGTGGTGACCACCACAGCACAGCTCATTCAGCGATCAGTCCATCAGGGTGCAGGCTGTAGTCAACCTGGGAATTGTGCATCAGATCCGACACCCATAAAACTCACGAGAGGTGAGCACACGCGGGGTGCTCGTGGGCTCTTTACCGACACCTTCGCACCAGCATTGAGGTACATGTGCACGTGCATAAATACTGTTTGCACCGCACAATCCCATTATCATCTGTGCAAATAGAAGGCAACTTCCTCTGCACGGGCGCTAATGTGATTGCAAATGGTCAGACAGCTTACTGCCGAACTGGCCATGATGGTTCATATGCTTGGGATAGGAACTCCTAATCTGGGTTCTGGACATATTCATTGCTTCACCCAATGTTTGTCTCGGGAGGATAGCTCAGGGGCAACGTGCTCGCCTTGAAAGCAAGAGGACTAGAAGCAACACAGGTTCGATCCCCGGCTCCGCGCTTAGAAACCTCTGGGTATTGAGCGCATTATAAATAACCAATTACAATTACAAGTTCTTGAAACCTTTACCACATATTCATATGTGTAATCCCTTTGCCCACATCTAAATCTGAAGGGATGAGGAGTCACCTTTTAGTCCAGGGGCTCTGCTCCCTTAAAATCTGATGGTAGTAATCCCAGTTGGTGAAATGGCTAGTAGCTCAGTCAGTGGCATGCCCAGATTCTAGAACATTACGGATGCAAGAGGAGGGCATTGATCACAAACCACTGCTCAAAACTGGCCTATTTTTGACAAGTACGCGAATGAAAAAATCCAGATGTTAAGTAATCGAAATGCTGTCTGCGTGGCAAGGCTGGGCATGAGAGAATCAGCATTTCTAACAGGCTGACTCACAAAGAACAGCGGGACTTTTGGGTGCCATCAGCACAAAACTGGAGAGACTAAGGACGGATTTCCAGAATCTGCAAACGATGTGGACCGTCGCTTATCAGCGTGTCCCTGGGCTCGTATTCAATGCCCTCAGTATCTGAATGTTATTATTACATCTAATATCCAGCATGACACTCTGACCTCCCAGCACTGCTCATGCCCTTGATGGCTACTCTGTGCATGTAACTGTACATGTGGACGGAGTTATGTATTATTTTTGTATCCAAAGCAATGCACTCAGATTAATACTGGGGTAATGCCAGGGTATGTATGTGCTACATTACTTTCAATAGTATCACTACATATTATCCCCACCAAAAATATCGCCATATATATGGTCGTGTGGAACGGCCATAGGCAATATTTTGGGTGGGGGCGATCATTTTTGGGGTTTTTGGGAGGGCGGTTGCGGAGGTGACCCCCGGCCCTTTAAAAATAATGCGGGAGTATTGGGGGTGTCCCCCGCAGGTTCCATGACTTAATATCACCGCAAAAATATGGCGATATTTTTCTATGGCAAAATTTTTGCAGGGATATTAACACCGGCCCAACTCTTTGATTCCGTCTTGATCGTAATTCCATCTTCCCTGATGGGAACGGCAAAGTAATCCTGGACAAAACTCTGGTCGCACTTCAACGTTGGCTGACCGCTCTCCGGGGCTACTCCGGTCAGAATGACGAGGGTTAACTACAAAAAAAATAGTTCATGAGAAAAGGGAAATGTGAGAAGAGGTTTTTCTGGTTTACAGAGACTGAAACCTGGAAGTGGTGGAGGAATATATTAAACTTGGGTTTGTTATTGATCACAGAATAGCCAAGAAGACCCTGCTTAAGGTACTAAAAACTAAAATGTGCTGGAATGAGCTGGCTCTTAGTGGGTTTAATGCAAACAATGCTAAGAGTCTACACCGAGAAATTTGCTACAACCTTACTAATCGTTTTGAGATGTTGGCTCTACAGATCTTGTTTAACTAGCTTCCGAAGATGAACAATTTTCGGAGGCCCCATTTACGTCTAAGAAAATCTTCCTCAATCCAAGTAATATGATTGGTGATTCACTTATGCTTAGTAAATTCTGAAGCATCTCTGGGATAATTGATTCTCACTAAACTAGAAATGGAAACTGCAGATCCAGAATCACTCACGGACCCATTGGTAAGTGCTCTTCTTTTCAATCCCATTCTGTAATACGACTGGTTTCTTGGAACGTACAAAACATGATCCGCTCCTTAAAAAGTAAATGCGTCCTCTTCTCTCGCTATGAAATGATTAAAGAACTCTCTGGAATCTAGTCCAACGGAGAAGGACAATGGGCCTCATTATGAGCCCGGCGGTAACCGAGGCGGTAAAACTGCCTGGTTACCGCCGGACTCGTATTACTATTCCGCCTCTGTGATTCCCGGAATTACCGGGGCATTACAACCCCAGTTTCCCGGGAATCACGGAGGCGGAATGGTGTTAATCCCCATTCCCATTGAGTCCTATGGGACTCAATGGGAATGGGGATCATGGAAACACCGGCAGCATCTCGTAATGCTGCTGGTGTTTCCTCGTCCACCTGTAGGCGGGCGGTGTTAAACCCGCCAGGTCAAACCTGGCGGGAACATCACCTCCCGCCTGCAGGAGTCGGGATCAGGCGGTCCGGAAACAACGGTGGCGCGGGTTTACCGCCACCGTTCTTTCCGGACCGCCTGATTTGTAATGAGGCCCATAATGTCTATGACGCTTTGTTAGGACTGCCAAGTCGCCAACCAGGGAAGACTCATGTCAATATCAGGATACCAACTGTGTACACACAATATTTACTTTATGTACCCTTTAAAGAGATGTGAAGCATTCATAAGCATTCCCTTTAAATCAGTTTCAAAGCCCCAGTGGTTCAGGGGGCAAGGCTTAAGATAGCCAAATAAGGTAGTTGTCTGTAGACTCCGTTGGGGAGGAATGGAACATTTGAAACATGTATGTTGGAGTTATTAACCGTACAGAGGGGACCTGGCCTAGCAGTTTGGGCAGGGCTGCTCCCATTGTTGGCAGCACCTGACTGATTTGCATATGGCTGGACTCTTTTTGCAATGGCGCAGATGGGCTAAAAAACAGTTGTGTGGAGGGTTGCCCAGAGCAATGCCAGCGGTTCAGATTAATTCCAAACCTTCCACCCGTCACTTCTGTGTTTGGAGTTAGTAACCGAACACGATGTCTTTTTGTCTGGAATTTTTAACACAGGATTTATGACCACAGATAAAGCAATTTCTGCATTTGATGAACGCCTCAATGACGGTTCTAGCTTCCATCATAGGAAAGATGTGGAAACGTAATTGAGGCGAGATAATGGGATGAATAGATAACTAGGAAGATATTAAGTTAGTGAATCAAAATGAGCTGATCGAGTTCCTAGTTTTGTATTATTTATTTGAAATTTCGTACAATTGAAAAATCTGTCTTCGTGTACAGTGAATTTTTTAAACATTCTTAAATATATTGGTAGGTTTTAACACATTGTCTATGTATAGTTATTATCCATTTATTATTCAGTGTACGTTTTTTCCTCCATGTGCTTTAATTAAACCAAAGAAGATAAATAAAATATGCAGATGTTCACTATGTCTGAACACACGTTCGGAAAGAGTCTGAAAGCAGTAACGTCTACGCCATATAGATAGTGAAAGTAGGTCTCCGTCTTGGGAGGATAGCTCAGGAGCAACGCGCTCGCCTTGGAAGCAGACCAAAACAATGCGGAGCAACACAGGTTCGATCCCCGGGTCTGCGCTTAGAAACCTCGCGCAATGTAAATGACCAATTATAATTATACATTTTTAACATGAAAATAACACATTAAGGTGGGTTAAATGTTTAAGTAAAAAATAAGCTTATTTAGTTTTCTGATTAAAACCACATCTTTTGTAATGCATCAATACTTTATGTGCTGACTGTGGAAAACATTGATTTCTTAAAGTTCACCCGAAAAGAAAAACATATTTTTTTTTTTTTACTGGGAAAAAACAATGTGGAAGTGATTGTTAAAGAAGGAAGCTGATTTAAGGCTGATTTACACCTGGGAGGGCTATTCGATTCAGAAAAGAGGTTACTCTGAGATTTACTCCTGACTTACTACAAGGAAGGCAATATGTTACAGCGACTCCAACTACCCTCCTCTGTGGATGGGACATCCCTCTCCAGGGATAAGCAAGGGGTATGGCCGACTTACTCCTCAGCTTCTTTATGAATTGGGCCCCAAGTGTGTGTTTGGTGTAATCAAAATTCAGTTCAATAAGCTGCAGATGTAAGCACTGTCCTAACACTGGTCCGTAGCGCCGTGATACCCCTGGGTCTGGGCGCCACCAACAAATACAATAAATAAATAAATAAGCAAAACTATTAAGACAAACATCCTTACCTGCAATAGGACAAACAAGTATGGGGGAAAAAAACTGCTGAACCCCAAAAAGTTATCCCAGGATTGTCTTCCCAAATTCCTCCCAAAAATATGCACTTGTGAATAGTTTGAAAAGTGAAAATAGCAGGCCAAGTTATGGCGCAGAGCTTTTGTACCGTTTACATTGAAATGTGATTTGCTGTTTCGTTTGCCTCTCGTGACAGCACCCCGTGCCCATAGTCGCGGCTTGGGGTGATGGGACAGCTGAGCCGAGCGAGCCTGGAAACACACACATTACCTCCACATCCACTCTTCCTCCTCCCAGTACTTCCCTCATGAGGCTCTGGTGTATGTCAAGGTGTTTCTGGAAGGCCGGGACCTTGAAGTACACTAGAGCCTCATGAGGTAGGTACTGTGATGAGGAAGAGCGGGACTAGGAGCAATGAAGATTACCAGTAATCAGAGCGGCCTCTACCAACCTAGGTGTTGTGTGCTCTACTGTAATGCGTGCCCCCTTGGGGTGAACTCTGCCTGGCTATTGCTGTTTGGCCTCTCAGCACGACCCCCCCCCCCCCACAGCCAGCTGTGGCTCATCAATGTCTGTCTCTTTGAACCCCCCAACACTCTCTCGACGTCCCCGCCCTGACACACGATCAGCCCTGATTCTATGACAAGACAGGAGGCTCATATTATGCATTACAATCTTTACTCTGAAACCACAGCAGCAAAGAAAAAACTTTTACAAACAAAAAAGTTGTAAAGAACAGAACTAAATAGAGTTCAATGGCAATGTATGGGAGCTCCCCAATCCATCATGGAGGACAAGTCATGCCCTGCAGGCGACCAATGAGCAGGGACCCTTCCCCATATAAGTCCATTACTCCAATCCCAACCCCTCTTTCTTTGCTTGATTATACCCCGCACACATGTGTTGCAATCAGGCGTGCACTGGCATTATTTGTGCATGCGCGTCCTGAGACCACATGGGCGACGCTAATGCATCTTCATTGTACAGGCCCTTTGTGGCGCGGGCATTTTCCGGCTTGTTATCCTTACTTTTCCCGCCTTGCGTGGAGCGGATGTATCAAAAGGTGTCCGCGCCTGCGAGGCTACCGTCGGTTTTTATTTGATTATAATGGCGTTACAAACCTCAGTGTTAAAACGGGTCCACGCTTCAAATTAAGCGGCGCGGTGTGGAAATTACACGGCGGCAGATGGTGGCACGGTGGGAAGAAAGGGCCTTCCCGGTTGTGTGTGTTTTTTTTTTTTTGTACTGGTGTTTAATCACAGGTGGCAACCAGGGGGCTCTGTCCGAGTGCTCCCCGCGGCAAATAACTGAAAGCAGTGAGCACCTTTCATGAAATGTGCGCACGCGCACGCCCGCATTCTGCCCCTTGCCAGCGTTTCAGGCCCGTGGCCTCCCGCATGCACATCGTTTGTGAGCTGGATTATTGGGGACCTGGGCCTGGGGACCCCCTGCTGCCTATATCATTCCCCCCTCTAATGACTGTGGCTGGGGGCGGCTGGGGGGCGGGGGATACATCGTCAATGTCCTTCATGTGCAGGGCCCATCCACGTGTGGGCACCCGCGGCGCGTGCTCTGCTCACTCGAGTCTTGTTTCTATCTCCCACGTGGTGTGGAGTGGCACGGGCAGGCAGAGGGGGCAGATCTCTCTTCCTGCCAAGAACAGAACACCTCTTGCTTGGATCAGCTACCTGTGTACATCCCATGCGCCATTGTTTATACTTTTCTATACACACACTCACACACTCACACACACTCACTCACTCAATCTCACTCACACAAAGTAACTGCATTCAAACAGACAGCTGATCAGGCCAGACCCGAACACTCGTGCTAAATTTGCTGAAGTATCAAACATATTGTCAATACTAAGTTCTTAAATGCGATTTTTTGGTTCCTAGTTCTAAAAAGCCAGAAAGACACATGCTTTCAAAAAGCTCCTCCCAAAATTGTCCACTTGGATTTTTGAACATGTTACAAGCATCTCTAGACCGTACCTCAAACTGGTGCATGTGGCGAAATGTGAAAAATGCAAAAGCAAAAACTTAGGATGTACATTTTCAAAATATATGTAATATATCTATAGCGGGAAAGCAGATACAGAGGTAGCTGCAAAATGATAAATACATTTCAGGACCCACAAGATACCCTGCTGCTCAGACACACCCATCTCAACTCCCTGTTGACAAATAATATATGTATATTAAACAAGTATTAAGACCCAAAATATACACAAAATAAGGCAACACAAATGTATAAGTGTACACTGGAACAGAAGAGTCGATACATTCATAGTACAACTGGTTGTACTAATGTTCATTATCCGGGGTGAAATCATGGGGGTCATTTCTGCTTGAGCGGATCTTGAAGTTGCCTATATGAGACCGGACATCATCACGCATCAAGGGGAGTGCGGCAACTGCATAATGGTGGCCTTTGCGCATTTCGGGGGTTGTGTCACGTGATTTTGCAGTCAAGCGAAATCCCATGCTGGCAACATAGCACTGGAGCCTGTGAATCCATGAGTCTCCAATAGACCATAGCTTGCGAGACATAGCAGAAAACAAACAATAAAACAAATTCAAACATTGCATTATATCACAATGCACTGTACATAAACACAAGTGCAAAAAGTCACATGGTAACAGACAATGAACCAGTCAACAAAACAAATCCACACACACCTATCATGGAAACACATGCTAACATATCCATGGGACTGTCAGATCTGCAAACACACACAATGTTTCAAAAGACCAGTCAGCCATTGCATATTAAAGTACATCAAATGTGGTAGGGAATTCACAGGGCTCCCCTATTCACACATAACAGGCATGCAGGCCAGAAGGTCACTATAACAAACCCTCTCACAAATCATGAATCAAAAAAGAAATGCACCACTCAAAACAACCATTAAAACGACCACACTAATCATGCACACGACTTCTATAGAAACTCTCCCAGCACTCACTACTACCCCACACAAAGAAAATGTATTGGATTCCTAGTAATGACTATGATGAGAATGGGGACATTTACACCAATAATAACAAAAATCTAATACATTGGAACCTAAAAATATCTTGAAAAAACAATGCATTGGTTGAGTGGCTATTGCCAAAATATATTGATCAACATGACACCTGTGAAGTAAAAGTGACTCCTAGTATCATAGAAGACTTCACATTGCTCATAAATGAAATTAAGGTAACAACTATACAACGTAGAGTTGCTAAAAGCCCTCATGAGGGCTCGAATGTGTCTGGCATCAAAAAGATGTGTTTAGCAAAAAATATACAAAGGGCTAAAAAAGAATTGAGGACTGCTATCTCAAATATACTGAAATTTGAAGTAGCTCAAATACTGATTGGGGAAACAAATAGGTCCATTATAAAAGCAAAAACTTTGTATAAGAGATTTATGCTGATATGAACCTTATATCTCAATAGGCTTCTGATTGGCAATTTTACCTAAAGGTCAAACATCACTTGATTTCTAATGGACATAAACACTTCCTGAAACACATGATAACCTATGCTAATTTTGCAAGACTAGGTAGTTTCCCAATTTCTGAATCATCTGACATATGTTGCAACCTGTAAACTGAACAAAAACAAGTTTCTAGAAATGACGTGTTCAGACTTTTTAGCACACTGTGTTGAAGACATTAATAAACTGTTTAGTTTTTTGTTAATTAATTTCCCTATCTTACCATTTCTGACTGTATGCCAGTTTCGTTGTATGAGTGACAACATTGAAAACCACATATTCTGCTATTTGATTCTGCTATATCAACGTACCTTGGATTCTACCCAGACACACCCGTTCTTGAGTTGCACACAGCACCTTTTCTGTGTCTGCTCAACACTTTTAAACCTTCATGGGATTCTGAGGCCTGTAGCCATCTATAATGCAATGTCTGTCTTTTGCTGACCTATATTGTACATCAGAAATCTACATTCTGTGTTAATTATGTTGTGAGCAATGTAAGCATACCTTTATGTTCTATGTTGCCCTAAATAAGTGTGCTGAGTGTTACCTATTTCCAATTTACTCACCGCAATAGACAATACTCCCGATTTTTATAATGTTGAACATGAAAAAGGGGTATTGGCCCTAAATACCATATTTACCTGTCTACCACCAGGGAGCGGGAGATAGCCTGCTCCTCTACATCCCCCCCTCGGGTCGACGTAGTCAACAACATACCTGTTGTTTAACCTCCCCTGCATGCAGTGTACCTATGCATCCCTATCTCAGTCATCACCTCAACGCAGTGCTCTATCTCAACCTTTGGAGGTATCATGGAAGACACTTTTAAAGAACCAATAATGCTCTAATGAAGTCCAAGGATCTTTCATCAATTCATTGTTTTTTTTTCCTCTGCTTTACAGCAAGTTCAGGGCCCCCTTAATTCACACAAAGGCCATGCTTTAGGACACATTGGGCCTCATTAGAAGTGTGGCGGTCTGGAAACAAGGGTGCCGTTAAGCTTACGAGCACCGTTGTTTCTGGGCCACCACACTACAAGTCTTCCTGCAGGGGCCATTGCGGCTGGCAGGTCTGACCCTTCTAGGTGCAACAGGCCTTGCAGGCAGAGTTGTCACAGAAGCACCGGCACCGTTAGCAACATTGCCGGTGCCTCCGAGTCCCCATTATCATGCAGTGTTATTGGACTCCGCGGGAATGGGGATTTACCAAATCCAATGCCTGACTTTCCGCACCACCATGACTTGTAATGTCCCAGTGGCACCGTGAAGTCAGCTGCTGGAAATGGTGTTTCGGGGTCGGCTGCGACCCGCCAGTGGCACCAGCTGGTTACCGCCGACCTCGTAAGGAGGCTGATTGTCTTCTTAAGTAAAATAGTGAATCGAGGGGACATAGGGGGAGTCCATAAACAGGATTGTTTCTTCATTTTGTTTTCTTGAATTCAGCAGCAACAAACATCTGGCTGGGTCCCCCAAGCCCTTTTCCATGACAATTAGGGTTTTTCACCCGGCTCTTGTGCTGACATCACTCGAAGTGAAGATATTCCCTGTCCATCTGAAATATAAAAAACTGGGTGAGTTTCTTGAAAAAGAAGTGCATTTTATTATCAGCACATCCTCCTAAAACCTAAAGATTACTACTTCAATTCTTCTATTTCTTTGAAGTATTCCTACCTCCTAAAATACTTGCTACTAAATGTACTCTTCTTTTCTTTAATTGAATGGCTGCTTCTCTTCCCTCTTATGCACACCTTAGTGTCACCTGTGCTTATCTGTGCTTTCCTATAATGTACGACCAAAAAGCACACACGCATGTTGTTTTAATCTCACTTTTCATAGGTCCACACCTCATTTTGTGTGTCTTAGTGCCGTGCTAAACTCAAACATCATCTCCAAACTCCTCTTAATTGAAAAAGGAAACATGTCTCCCCTACTCTCGATAGTGTATTTATAAATGGTAGTGTCATACTTTACACTACTGGGGTTAAATTGTCCCCTTTTTTATAATAAAAAATAATAAAAATAAATAAAACATAACATAACATATCCAACAACAACACAAAAGGCTTGTTCTTCAGCCGCTCTTCTTCTTTCATCTTGGTGCATCCATTGATAACTTTTCTTTTACTTCCTGCAGAAACCGAATTGAATCAAAGGTCCTGGTAAACTAACAAAGAGAACTGTACTTCCCTAAAAAAATGTCTTTATTGCTTCTTTTGCACGGAGGGCGCTGACCTTGTCACTTGTATATTTCCTTAATATGATGATGCAAGGGTAATTTCTTTATATCCATGGGCAGGTAGAACTCAAACTCATTTTTTTAAAAAGTGGAAACGATGGTGCATTTTGCTTTATCTTTCTTGTAATTTTTGTTGTCAGGCCTGCTTTTGGCTCCCTCAATGAAAATCTTCTCTGTGTCTTAACTTTTCCCCTTTGTGGTCCCCTTTCTTTGCTGTGTTTATTCTGGTGAGATATAATGAACACTTTTGTAGCCCTTCCTACTCTAATCTACCCATGACGCTGAACATGAGCGGGTGTCTTATTTAAGTGAAGGCAAGTGTGACATATCTGCATACAATGTTTGCCTATCACTACATTCTCATATCCTACTATTGCTTTGTTCCTTTATTAAAACAAAACATATATCAACAAATGTACACTATATTACATTAACATAATCCTAAAAGAGTTACTCCACCTTCTTACATCAAAGGTCTTCTCTTCCTTCTTCACTAAATATGGCCTTACTTATATACATGCACTATTCCTTACCTATTCCTGCCATACTTAGAAAAAAATGTGATCAGTTTGAAACCACTGCATCCCTCACTACCTTTCACTTGTACTCACCTGGGTCCCCTTTCTCTAATAATAATCAATGAGGAGATCCACACACTTCTGGTGTCCCAGGTACCTACCTTTTCTCTCTTTATTAATCTCCCTCTTTCATCCACTAGTACTTACCTTTTCTCATATTGTTGTTCCTTCCAGCTGTATCACTATACTCCACTAAGGCCATATACAAATTCCTCTTGTGCTGCAAAAAGAACACTTTTATTTCCCCACAACATAAATCAACATATTTACATAAACACTTAGATATAAAATAATTTTCTTGTTACTTAATCTCATATGTTGTTTTGTGCACTGGCTGGAGTTCTTCTCATTGTTTTTCCTCATAAGCCATCATTCTTGGCCCTCATAGTTGTATGTTACTCTGTGTCCTTTATATCTTGAAAGTCTCTCCACTATAATAAAAAAAAAAACTATTTACTTACAAAAATTGTATGCACTTTATTTTCCCTTATTTTTTATTTTTGTAAAGCGCCTAACAGCCGAAAGGCATTGAGGCACTGTTTCAAGATTTGTTCTTATGTTTTGTTTTAGCAAAACCTGAGTTGGCGCTATACTTATTTTGTACAAATATTGTCTACTATTGTGGGGGGTATACACATGTTGAGTGTGTGTGTATGTGGGTGTGTTGCTCCCCCCCTTTATGGCCATAACATGGCAACAACCTAACCTAATATCCTTATGCTTTTCCAAATCTCATGCATAATGCCTACTCCTTCCGTATCTCCATAGTCCCCTTCTATTCTCTTCTTATAATAAACCAATCGTCATGAATACCATTAACCCATAACATGCTCAATACTTTTGCCAATTCTTCCTTGTTTCTGTATGCAATCCTTAACTGCTAAATACACTTCCATTAAACATGCCTTTTATTTGCCAAATTATTCTATCTGTGTTCTTCACCAAAAGCCATCATTGTCCTCCAGTTGTAGTCTCTCATGTTTTGCGGCTCCAGCTTGCTTGCACTCATTGGTCCTTCGTTCTCATCCATGGATGGGGATGTTTTATCTGAATAAAAACTCTGGCAGTAATCTTAACAATCTACCCTTTATTCTTAAAAGCCATAATAATCAGGGTGTGTGTGTCCCATAAAAAGTACTACTTTGGCCTAATGTTGCACTCCTTTATATTTCCAGGACTGAAAATACTAATGTGACTTTTTGTGTAATTGAATATGAATCCTTAAAATAGTGCATCTTATGCCCTAGTCATTTACTCAATTCTCTCCCCAATATATCTGTTAATATGTTAAAAGAAAATGTAATGATGGTATAAAGCGAGCATGCTCTCCTACCTTATAATATATATAACTCCAGTTTTTATGCTAGTGAGGGTGCTCCTTCCCATTATTATTACTCCCCCCCCCATTTTGAATACACATGTTTGTGTAAGCGAATGCACATTTGATGGCCCTACTGCAAAAAGTGCTTATAATCCTTTTCATTCCTGCTGTACTTATATAAATTTTGCTGTGCCTAATCTGGTGTCACTTGTTGTTATATTAACCTTCTCTGTTGTGTAATTTGCATTGATAATTGTATTTGTAGTCTTGGCGCATGCCTGGCACCATGTGTGATCTTGGACATATTATTTCAATGATTCTGTGCTGTCCAGATGGGGAGATGCTGGCCTACCCTCCTTTCTGTTTTAAGTTACCAGTATTCTCACTGTCTGGTTATGGGTAGCACTCTCCTGTGTCTTCACTGCAAATCTCCCT
Source organism: Ambystoma mexicanum (assembly GCF_040938575.1). NCBI lineage: Eukaryota > Metazoa > Chordata > Amphibia > Caudata > Ambystomatidae > Ambystoma > Ambystoma mexicanum. The sequence goes on along the minus strand of NC_090936.1, from coordinate 37,468,287 downwards.
CTCACTTTTGCTTTCCCTTGCCTGTTTCCTTTCTTACCGCCAGTTCTCTTGGTCTCCTTCCTCAATCACTTTCCCATGTCCCTCTTCTGACATACTTCCTTGTTTTCTTACTGTTACAATTATTGTGAAAATAACTGTGCGCATCTGCTCTTCTTTTTCATAGTGTACTGACACATGGAAGAGTCCTTCCAGTTGTTGCTTTCCTGTCTTATATTAATTAATACAAGGTTGTGAGGCACCACCCTGTGCTCATTCACTATATGTTAGAAAACCATTGGGCAAGGCACCTTTCCCTTTTCCAAATCACTCTTTAACAATGTGCCTAAACTTTAAAAATGGTTTCTTTCCATTACTCAACTTGCTTTTCTCTCCATCTATTTCTTTACCCTATGTGTGCTTATAGTATATACCTTTTTTTAAAGATGCACCATCTATTAGTAATCAAGATACCTACAATGTTAAAAAAAAAATCAGGGGTGCGCTGGTGTGTGCTAATATAATGTCAATGACCAGGTCCTTAAAAAAAAAGAAAAAGAAACATTTCTGATATAGCTCCAAAAAATCCAAAATAACTACTAAACACTTTTAAAATGGGAAGTGGCTGGTTTAAAAAAAAAAAAGTGATCTAATGCGACAAATCTAATCCATATATGGGTAATGAATGGGGACAAATTTTAGTGTGAAAAATGTGCTCAAAATATGGTTAGTCGTGCATGAATTTTAGCCAAAACAAAAAATATTCTAAAAATATGGACCCTCACCAAATCAAAACGGTATATAGTTCTTTTGCCGCAGGATTTTTCGTCACAGACTTTTCATCGCCGTTTTTTTTATCGAAAAAAAATGTGTTTTTTTTGGGGGGGGTTTAAAAATTAAATAAATATTTGTGGGTGAAAGGGAATAATTTTTTTTAAAAAAAAACGGGGGGTTTGGTGGAGGTAACCCCCCCAAAAAAGAAAAAATAAACAAGTTTTTTTCGATAAAAAAATGGTGATGAAAAATCCCGCGGCAAAATAACGTAGAACCCTCAAAACAAGGGTTCCCACACCCCGCAATCCTGTATATTCTAATAAAATGCTCATCAAGCACACCACTTCAACATAACATGTAACAAAATATAATATTTTTAATTACTTTTTTTAAAAAACCTCTCAAATCTAGATTTATTTCAGCTGGTGTTTGATAAAAAAGAAGACTAAAACTAACATTGTCTACTTAAAAACAACATTATTACTGGTATATCTCATAAAAACCATTAAAAATGAAAGTCAGTGTAATTTAATGAGTCCTGGCATTTAATACTTTTTCAATGAGAGTGGCACCAAGACCCTGCTTCACTTAAAGCTCTGTATTACAAATACATTTATTCAAAATATATGTCCACAATCATTCTAATATTTTCTATGCTGCCAATATCAGTCCAAAATCATTTTACTATTATATACACCATATTACTTTTTTCAAAAAAACTAAAAATTACACATTTTAAAAACCTGGCTTTATTCAAAATCTACACTATTTATCAGAATGCCCGCCTATATATCATCGCTAGCCCTACACATTCCTATGCATTCTAGTCTCCTGTACACATATTTCTTATTGCTTCAAATGTTATTTTATGCCTCAGAGCACACATGTTAAACAAGAGATTCATCTTTTTTAAATTAGACTACTTATTTGCCCCTTTTCTTCATATCCTTGAATAAGGCATCCTACACATAAACACACCTATGACTGCTTTTACGCACCCTCTGTGTCATTCCTATTATATAAATATGTTCTCAAACCACCATTTCAAAACTTGTCATCTCATTTTCATGTCCAGATTATCAACCAAATACTACCTATTTAAAACAAAAATGCATTTCCTTCATATTGCATTTCAGCATAACTCAACATACATCACATAGCTCCTTAATTCAAAAGCGCTTTACATGAATGTTACTATTAACCTTGCCCAGTCAAAATTGAAACAGACTCTTCCTTCTGCATCACACTTGCAAAACAGATCAATCCAGCTTTCTAGAAATCCAAATATTTCTAATTTCTCCAAGTTTTCTTCATAAATATTCAGCTATAATTTATCCCACCTTTATTACCATCTCTAATACAACCGCAATACTGCGCTTTTGCAGTCTAAATCAATACTACTGCAAATGTGAAGAACTGGGCAACCAATACTTAAACCGGCTGAGCTATCCTGGGACCTGCTCTTACACGGAGGCCCCCCTTTGTCATCTACTGAAGAGTCTAGTTCTGGGCCATTAGCCACTTGTTTGAAGTCTGCAAGGCAAAGCAAAAAGAATGTTATCCCTGCTTCACAAGGTCATAACTTATGGAGCACTTTAACTGAACTGTTTGCAAAAAAAACACTGCATCTCCCTTGAACCTCTTTTATTTTTAACTCAAGTACATTATAAGATATGTGCATTCTTTTAGGCCTACATAAAATGAACTTTTTGAAAAAAAAGCTGCTCTTTTAGCTCAGAGCTTCTAAAAAAAGGTGCTCTGTTTCTCTTTTCAGCAAGCAGAGCCATTTTCAGGCTGTATGTCACTAGAGCTGTCTTCACTTTTTGAAATATGTTAGCAGCCCAAGGAATGTTATCTCTTTTTATCACTGTCATAAATTGTGCGTACTTTAGCTAGAATGCTCACAATAACAAAACCACTGCGAAAACTAAACGAAGGCCACAGGCGTAACGTGGGACAACCGAATTCTTTTAAAACTAAAAATCAAATAATTATCCCTGTGCTCTATGCAGAGTGAAAATGACACATTACGAATTATACATCTTCACTGGTCAAAAATGCAACTTTGTATCCATGGCAGTTGTGACAAAAGCGGCTTACTTTGCTAAAAAGTGACATAAGGATCTCTTGGCATATGCAAAAAAACATTGTTTCCTAAAATTCCAACAGATGTTGACCCAAGACACATACCAAATACAATGAGTTAGTCTTCATGGACACACTATAAAACATATAACAAATATTCAAAAACTGTACTTTCCGAAAAATAGAAAGCGTAAAACCAGGAGAGGAATCCAGCATTGTGTGTCAGAGGTACCCGGGACTCTCCCACGTCGATAATCAAGGTGGGAGAATTGCCAGCTGCCGTGGTACTGTCCTTGGCTCCAACAACAAAGCAGTGTCAGTGAAATGATCACAGCAGGTGATTTGGGGAGATCGATACAAGACCAGTCTGTGTTTAAGCCAAGGTTGCAAGCAGCAGCATCGTATGGTGAGTGCTGGAACGAATATTGTAGAAAACGCATGTGATAACCAACGCAAGTAAAGGTGGACGGCAGATGAGTGATTGAACTTTGAAGCCAAGGTACGATACCTTTGGCAGAGTGGTCCAACACCACGTGGGTGCTCCATTGAAGGTCTCTGTAAGGTATCCATCTGGGGTAAGTGAAAAAGTGGCAAAGGATTATGAATCAAAGTGGTCCTGCAATGGGTCAAGCAAAATCCTATGCACAATCAAAAGTCTTCGATGTTGATACAGTAAACAAAGTTGATGGCAAAGAAGATAAATTGGTCCGAGCCTGGCGTAGGGAGACTGATTGAAGATTTTGTGTCGAAGTGGATCTGAGCCTGGTGAAGGGGGATCCGGGATGAACCGTGAGTCACCTGAGAAATTGGATATGTGTCAAATCCTGAGAACTGTGTGTTGAAGTGGATCTGAGCCCAGCGGAGGGGGTTCCAAGGCAAATAGTAAACCACATAGGAAAATTGTGTATATGTGATATACATAAAGGAAATTAACTTTGATTGTTTGCTGTACCATTCCCTCTGAAAGAAGAGACTTTGAATGGCAAAGAGACTTTGGCACAGACGGCCATGATGTTGAAGTTTTGAACTGCACCCTTATGCTAGAGAAGCCAGAGATTGTGCTAAGCTCGAGTGTGCCGCCTTGTCCTGTTCTGAAAACCTGGGGAAGGGAAGCCAACATCTTGAATATCCTAACAAATAATTTCCTAAACACTTTTCTTTTGCATACCATTGTTTGCCACACTATGTGTATTTAGATGTAAGGATTGGCAATAGGTTTATTAGTATAGACCCTTTTATTTTAACAAGACACAACTAGGACTGCGTTATTATTTTTTTGATGGTCGCAGCTTGCTCCCATCTGTAAGTTTAGGATTCGATAGGCATTTTTCAAACCCTTTTTGAAGTTCAATAAACTTCCTTGAACTATGGTCACTTGTGTCCATCTTACTGTTCATGCCATGCCTTCCTTACAGTATAGAACATGTTCACACTGGTTGTGCCTATACATTTCCTAGCTGACTGCAACCTTATTCCCCATTATTCCCATATAAGAACATTCTCATATTTGCTTTGTGCATAATGTCAGTAATGATACTATAGGAAAACATGTCCATGTTTGTTCTGTCCATATATGGCAGTATCCCCACATAAGAACATACTGCAGTTGGTTTTACCATTAAAAATACATGGCAAAGTATGAAAACATGTCCAAACTGGCTGTACTAAAATGCCAGTCAAGCTACATAATAACACTTATGCTTGCTTTATCAGAAAATGGCCACTACAAAATGCCAGACCACAATACAAAATGACTGAACTTGCTGCATTGAAATGCCAGTCTAGCTACATAATAACACTTACTTGCTTTATCAACCATGCATAGTGAAAAATGCTGTGCCTGCTTCACGGTGTGCCAGCGCCTTGCAGTCAGACATAATCACAATAATGATGAATGTGATTATGTTTGATTGAGAGGCGCTGGGGGGCACTGTGGTAATGCATGTTTTTTTGTTTTTACTGGGAATCCACCATAGAGGCCCAGTGAAAAAATGACACGCCTGTCACCTGGGTCCCAAGCTCCTCACACATGCACACAATCAATGTGGTTATGTGTGTATGCCAGGCACTGGGGTACTCGGGGGCGGGATGGTATTTTCTCCAGTAGAAACACACACACACTTCAAGGAGCTGGGGACATGGGGGCAGGTGTGTATTTTTGACTAGACATCGATCATAGATGTCCAGTAAAAAGATACCATGCCTGTCCCCTGTGCCTCAAAGCGCCAAACACACAATCAAAGTAATTATGTGTGGATGCAAGGCACTGGGTGGCCGGGGGGGGCAGGTATGGTATTTCTTACTGGACATTCATGATAGATGACCAGTAAAATAATGCCATCCCTGTCCCCTGGGACTCACAGCACCTCAGACGTAGAGCTGTTTGTGGCAGGTGGGGAAGGGGGTTTGTGCAACAAAGCCATTTTTTAAAAATGCCTTTGTTGTACAAACCTCCTACCCCACTCACCAAAATCATCTCAGACCAGCACACACACACACACACAACATACACCCAGCAAGCACTCACTGTCTCATTCATAGCCACAAGCACCCATCATGCACTCACTCACAACACAAGCATACGCGCATCCATACACATTTAAATAAATAAATGAACATACAAACGCACACATTTAGACAGTAAGCACTCTCTCATTCATACCAGCATCCATCATACATTCACCTAACAACACAAGCATGCATGCATCCATGCAAATAATTTAAATGAAAAAAAATGAACATAAAAAAATGTACTTTCTGCCGCAGGTCCGGAGGTTCCAGTGGTCCAGCCCCTTACAAGCATGAACAGGAATCAGGAAGAGATGCCCCACTCCAGCCTGTTATGTATGTGCGAGGAGGCACAGGAGCACTGTTTTGCAGATACATGCATGAAGTTCCACAGCCAGCATTTCAAATGAGCTATGCGAGGCTGGGGAAGCAACCACCCCAAGCCTTGTATGGCTCAATGAGCTTGTGAGGCTGGGGAAATGTAACTGTGGAAGTGAAACAGTTTCCCATTCACAGTTAAGAGCACTTCCTCTGCTCATATTCTGCTGGGCTGGCTCCTCCATAATTGGTGAGAGGGGACCACGACCCGGTGGGTCGACACCCCCTTGCCCATTATGGATGAGTCACCCGTGGCAGGAAGGCTGTTCCAAAGCGAGGCACCGGCCAAAGAGAGAGAAAGACATGCCTCCCGCTCTCTGTTTCAAAAAGCGTTTGACATTCAGAAAATTGGAGTTAGAGGACCTGAGGGCTCTAGCAGAGCAGTATTTAGGGAGACAAATTTGGAGATACTGTAGTCCCAGGCCCCAGAAAACCTTGTCAATGATTTAGAGGATCTGGAATTTCATCCTTGCAACCACCAAGAGCCAATGTACACATTTTAGGGCTGCAGCAATACCATGCCTTGGCTTGAGGCCAAGGATAAGTCTTGCAGCCCTATTCTAGATTACCCGAAGGGGGCGTAGACCGCAAAGAGGAAGGTTATGGAAGAGGCTGTTGCAGTAGTCTAGCCTACAGAGGACCAGGGTTCTAGGAACATTGACCTTCTGGGAGAAGGTGAGGAACGGTAGAATGCCTGTAAGGAGGTGAAGCTGAAATTGGGATTTCTTTACAAGCTCCAAAATGTAAGGATTAAAGGAAAGCAAGGATTTAAAGATGACCCCAAAGTTTTGGCCTTACAGGATGGTGCGAGTATAGGGCCCAAAGAGGGTGGCCAGAGAGTACGAGAAAAACAGGGCACAGGTGTCACAATAAGAAAGACCTCTGTCTTACTGACATTGAGGTAGAGATTGTAAGCCGCACACAATGCCTTGATGGCGGTCAAACAATCAGGGATAAAAAACTAGAAGAAATTAGTTGAGGGAAGTTTAAGCAAAGCTGTGTGTCATTAACAAAACACTGGAAATGAGAAAAGAAGAAAGACATGAGGTGAGCCAGAGAGAGGAAATAGATATAACATCCACAATGATAGTAGTGAACCCTGAGGTACTCTGCAGGTAGAGAGTGAGGTGGTGGGGTAGAAATGGCCCAGTTGCAGCTGGGAATGGTGGTTAGAGAGGAAAACAGGCCAGCCAGTCCAGTGCCTATTCCATGATGCTAAAGGTATCATGTACACATTTAATGAGGATAGAATGGTTGACCGCATGAAAGGTGGAGGAGACACCAAGGAGCACTATGCTCAATTGTCCCACTATCATAAATACCATATACGCAATATAATTCCACCATATTACAAATACTGTATACTACCCCTACAGTACCTATAATTACTATACACGTAGTACTATGTCCATGCCCCCAAGAATCTGGCCACTTTTCACAACCACCACAATATAATTAAACCATATAACAAGTGTGTACAATACACCTTAAAATAACAAGACTCACCCAGAACCCCTTGCCATCCAAATGATGTCCGTGGAAACTGAAATTGACCCGGGATTCAATGGCACCGGAAAACCCCTTTTTCACCTATAAAAACAGATCCATATCAACTTTATTCCACCCCCCACCCTTTCCAGGCCCTCCTTGGGTTTAATCTTAGCAGTGCATTGTGGTAGCGCGAGTTATGGTTGCTTAGCTTACCATAACTGGTGAATTTCTGAGTTTTTTTTGTTTTACTTGTAACCATAACATCCCTTTAACAAAATGTTTTCAGTGAATTTCATAGGTTGTTATTAGCGCAACTTAACCATAACGTCCCTTTAACAAAGTTTTTTCAGTGAATTAAATGGGTTTTTACCAGTCATGCTAATTTCCTACAACTTACTAATATCATACTTACCCCAATATAGCAACATTTTTTTCTAATTTACAAAGTTTTACCTTAAAACTGCCATTTCCCTCCCAACGTCTGACATCATGGACTTTCCGGACAGTGTCATGTGACCTCACACGCGCGGCATGATGACATGTTTGCGAACGCACCCGCACTTCGCGATTGGGTCCGTGCTTCGAGGACAGTTTGGAATTGCACTTTCTACTGATCTTGGAACGTTCAAGCTCAACATTTTCCCTTGGTACAGCCCCTAGACCTATTCTTACTCATTATCCATTAACAATCTAGAACAGAGCACACACTTGGGAGAATATTAGCTAAACTGTATTTAAAAATGTCATCAGCTATTGCCATCCCTCCTCCCCAAGAGCCACCATCACCACCACCACCACCACCAGCTGGAGGACCTACACAACAAAAAAAAGCACAGTACTTCTAAAGACAATGGCCCTCATTACGACCCTGGCGGAAAGTGACTGACCGGACCGCCACAGCGTAAATAGCGTTTCCGCCATTGCACGATGGAGCACAGTGCGGCTCATTCCGACCCATCGGGCACGAGCACCACGCCATGGCGGAAGTGCAAAGTCCGCGATGGCGGAAATGACCCCAAAACGGCCCACACCGCCGCCGTACGGCGCCCTAGGTGCAATACCGCCACCCATCTTAGCGGACACCGCAGTGAGCGCCAACCGGAAAGTACGGTGACCGTAAATATACGGAAACGGAAGTAAAAGCATGGTCCCGGAACGGGAAACATCACGCCGTACACCTATAAAACCACAAAATCCACACAACCATTAAAAATACTACCCTGAGACACATCCCAACCCGTCATCCACCCTAGTGAAACCAAGAAAAATGGGAAAAGTAGCGAAGAAAGCGTGCGACCGCAAGCGGCAGGTCCACTTCTCCCGTGAGGAACTCACCGTACTCACAGAGACCCTCCAGGAGAATGCAGCCGCCGTCTTCTCCACGCAAATGACCAGGACGGCACTTGCGAACAAGAAGGCCATATGGGCCCTGGTGGCACAGCGGGTAAGTGCGGTGGGGACCGCACCCCGCAACCCACAGCAATGCAGAAAGCGATGGGACGACCTGCGGATACGCGTCCGTAGCATACTTTCTGCCAACCGCAACATTGCCACAGCCACCGGGGGAGGATCGGAATCACCCATCAAGTTGACCCCCTGGGAAGAAATCTGTGCCTCCACCATAGGAATGGAGAGCATAGAGGGAGTCGGAGGGATGGAGAAAGGAGTGCAGACATCCGAAGAATCAGGTAGGTGGCCCAAATAAAACAATGCCAAAACCACAATGTCCAATCATGTGAAGTACCACGTGCCCACATAGTGCAACAGGAACACATGTCCAGGAGAACGTCCACATACATAGGCCTGATAGCACACTTCAAAACTCACATCAAATACATAAATAATTAAAAATCCTAAAAACACCCTCTACACGTGCAGCAGGCACACCCTAACTGCAGGCTGCCAAACAACTGCACCCTCACTCCACACACAAATGAAACCACCTCCAAGGCCCCGACCCAAATCACCCTCAGGTACCACCCCAATGCATGTGATACATTGCCATTCCAATTCCCACAGACCCATTAATAACGCTCGCCCTCCTTTACTCCACCACAGGGTCCGATCCAAACGACGAGCTCCAGGACACCCCTACCAGCACACCTGCAAAGAGGGCCAAGACCAACGGCCAAAGACCCTCCACCTCAGCTGCACGCATCAAGACACGGCAGCAGCACAAATCAAGTGGCAGCACACAGGAGGGAACTCCAACAGGCACCCCAGCAGCCAGCATGCCCACACCACCACCACCACAGGTCCCCCCAATGGATGCCACAGTAGGCACTGCTTCTGGTGGCAGCAGCACCATAGGTGACACTGCATTAATGGCAGCATGCTCCGACACAGAAAACGGGGATGTCGAAGTCAGATCCATCCATGACCTGTCCCAATCCCCCTGTCTGTTCCATCCCGTACACCATGAGGATACCATGCAGGGGCACCCACAAGACGACGACTGGCCATCCCCCACAAGCCCTGTGGCAGGGCAACATGAGGCGAACAGCCACTCTGTGACACCACCGCAAATGGCCATGGCCCAGCAGAGGCAACAGTCCCTCGACCAGTTAATCGTGCAACAGCAGCAACTGGCCACGCTCCTCAAGGACCATGCCGATGAATGTGGGGGCACTAAGGCAGACATAGAAACATCAACTGAGACACTTAGGGCAGAAATGGAGAGAAGTACAGAGACACTAAGGGCACAAATGGAGAGTAGCACCGAGTGCCTGAGAGTCCAAATGGAGAGTAGCACCGAGAGCCTGAGAGTACAAATGGAGAGAAGCACCGAGAGCCTGAGGGGGGAACTGCATGCGACGTCTAAGCCGAACTTGCCGCAGTGCGCCGTGTGCTCACTGAGCTCTCACAAACCCTTAGGGACATGCATGGACGTGAGCAGGCAGAGACATCATCCGTTGCAAGTTCCGTCCAGGGCAGCCCCCAACGTAGATCTGGGAGGAACCTGCGCTCCACAGGCAGGGGTGCCCCTGATACCCGCAGAGGGGGCTTGCAATAGCGACTGCCCACTGACAATGAGCATCTTTGGACACTGGTGTTCGGGGGGGAGGTAGGAGGGTGGAGGGGGGGTGTTGGGCTCACTTGGGTGGCGGGTCGATAGGGTGTTTAACATGATATCACATATGCCATAAACAATGCACGATCAACCAATGAGATGTGTGGACATTGATCTTTGTGTACGAGGCCATTATAGGCGTACAGTCCATATTGTGCATGTACCAGACACACACAGTGCCACGAGTCCCGTGTCCATGTATCAGCCACCAGGCGTGAGTGCTAGAAGCATGCATCTATGAGATGCTGACGAATGTCACGGCCCTCCTGTGCCTCGCAGACTCCTTGAGGTGCTGCCACATCCCCACCCTCATCATGACCATCTTCAGGTGCTTGCAGTTCTGCGTCAGGGGGCATGGGCACATTTCTACGTACGCACATGTTGTGTAGCATGACACATGCCATCACCATCTTCGCAACCTTCACATGGCGGTACAGGAGTGCCCCGCCAGACCTGCTGAGGCACCGGAAACGAGTCTTCAGTAGGCCGAATGCCTGTTCTATGACTACACGGGTACGTGAGTGGGCATGGTTGTAGTCCTCCTCATGCTGGTCCCGTGGGTTCCGGACTGGTGTGAGGAGCCATCTCTTCAGTGGATATCCGGCATCACCTGTATGTGGACGATAAACGAATTATGTGGAATGCCATTGCTACGTACGCACCCCCCCCCCTTCCTGCCAGGTCATTGCCGCATCACATACCCCACATCATCATGCATGAAATGAGACTCACCGAGTAGCCAGGATCTGTTTCCTGCGTGTCGCTCCATGTAGCGTGGTATTGTAGAGTTCCTCAAGACCATAGAATCATGGGTTGATCCAGGGAATCGGGCACAACAATGTGTAATGATCCTGTTGGAGTCACACACCATTTGTACATTCAGAGAATGAAATTGTTTCCGGTTGCGGTACTGGGCCTCCATGGCATGTGGGACGACCAATTCCACATGGGTGCAGTCGATGGCACCAATGCAACCCGGTATGCCGGCAAGTGCATGGAATCCCACTTTTGTGTTGGTAATTTCCTGCTCCGAGCGTGGTAGAGAGATGTAGTCGTCTGCGTGCTGCAGGAGGGCATCGAGCACTTGCAATAGTGTCCGTGACAACAGTGGCTGTGAAATGCCATGCAACTGTCCGACTGTGTGCTGGTAGGTGCCTGTGGCCAGGAAGTGGAGTACAGACACCACCTTCAGTAGGGGTGGGATGGCGGTTGGGCTATCTATCATGCTGACAAGGTCAGCCTGTGTCATGTCCACAATGGCGGTTATGGTGTCCCGGTCCAAACGGTAGAGGGTGTGGATCTGCTCATCAGTGAGGTTGAACGGATGTGCTCGGAGGCGTGGGATTGCGGGCTGCCTGCGTGGTGGTAGTGGCTGTGCTGGCGGCCCTTGCTGGCCCTGCCTTGCCCTCCTCCTCCTCCTGCGTCTCCGCCGTGCGGCCGGTTGTAGTTGGTGTTCGTCTTCTTCTTGAAGTTGGAGTACTTGCAGTGCTATCAGGTCCCCCAGGGCCAACATAGCTAGTCCTGCCGGTAGCATTTCGGAGTGGGTGTGGTTGTGGGGGGAGACTGGGTGTGCAATTTATGTGTTTTCTGGCTGTATGGCCTCCACCTGTGGTGATTCATTCCACCTGTGCAAGCTGCTCTCCCCTTTGGGCGAGCACGTCCCGCACACAACGCTGCAATTCGACGAATGGCATCTTGCTATTACAATCATGTATTTGTACCCGATGGCAGTGTAACATTGGTTGATATGTTCATTCGGCTATGGTCCCATTGTTTCACATACTATCTTTGCAGTCGCGAACAGACTTGCGAAGGGTCAGTGGAACGTAGTACTCGAGTAACGGTGGACCCTCATGCATCACTGTACCGAGGTTCAACGACGGGCGGGGCGTCCCATTTGTGAGTGAAGGCAGTTGCCATTTTCACACACAGCCGCACTAGATGGATTAATTTGTGATTTCACGCGGCCACAGATGCCTTTTCGACGTGATGTTGCAAATGAGGAATTCGAAGGGCGGCGCTTTCGGTTTTCAGCTAGCGGCGAGGAGATGCCCACAGGTCTGACTGCAAATATAACGTTCTATTGTTCAATGTCCTTGGGACAGGGGCCATGGCGAGGATGCAATGATTGATATGAATAGTTTGGGATGCGCAGTGGCGAAGTGGACGATGAGGCCGGACGTTCCCAAATACATGTTACAACACTGGAATTACGGGCTGGGGCACAGTGGATTTTGCAGGCTGCATAACGCACAGACTCAATGGAAATTTCACATGTTATGTGAGTATGGAAACAGGCGTTTTCATTACGGGATGAGGGAATGATGAATGGATGCATGGACAGATGATTTGATACAGAGTTTGCCATGTACAGGGCTTCTTGGAATCTGTCCGCCTCCCCTGCGCTATGTGATGCAGGGCTGCCATAGTGGGACCATCGTCTATCTGGCCTTGTTGAGCCCTCCCTGTCTCGACGCGCCTTCAGACACTTGTGTCTATGCACGTTACCAATCCCATCAGATGGATTCTGTTTTAACAGACGCATGCACAGGTACACTCGTTTGTGATGGTGTTTTCACCTCGATATAGATAGTTATGATTCGCAAGTGGTTTTTGGGTGGTGATGATCCTTTGGAGTGGGCTAGCATGCATATGGCTGTGGATTTGGTGTGATCATTGAAGTGAGTAATTCAAATGTAGTTCTGATGGCCATACTATTCTTTTTCATTTCATTTGGTTGACAGGTATCTCCTCCCCTTTTGCCACTGCCATCTGTATGCCACTCCTGCAGATGGATTTTACTCCCGACACCTGCTGCTTCGTGTTAATCAGTGGAGCAGCATTACGATCTTATGGGACGATCGCCAATGGGCCACATGCCCTTACGCAGTACTAGTGGCTAGGAGCAACATTTCGGCCTTTCAGCTGGACTAGTGCCTCCCTATTGGGACGGCCCTGCGGTTCTAGGCGCTTCCATGTTGCCTTTTCGTACGAGAATGTAGCCCCTGTGTACCATGAAGGAACAGGGCGTCACACAAGAAGTAGCTGGTCATTTATTTGCGGATGCAGCCCACAATGGTGAAATGTGTTTTGGAGTTCATGGCCTAATGGCTGTATGGGCTTGGTGAATTTGTTGTGCATTAAATTTCTATTCTGATATGGACCGTGTAGCGTTCTTCTTTGCAAGTGATGTGGCATATTCCTATTTGGGGAGCGATGTATTGTGAGGAGATCTGCATTGGGTTCCAGCTTCGGAGTATAGTTGCGTGGTACTGTGCTGGGCGCGTTTGCCTACGAAGCCCAGTGAGGTCAGGGATAAGGGCTGCCAATATGACTGTTTTAATGATGTCATGCTCAGGGGCGGGGGATTAGCTTTTGTGTAACAGATGCCGGTCAGCCAGGTGGATTGGTGGGATGATGTGATTTTCGGAATATTGCTGGTCACAGGTGCCTGTGTTTGCGTGCGTTTCTTGGTGGGAGACTGAGGTCATGTCCATTGGGATAGCTTCTGTATTCGTGCCATCTGTGCCCTGCAGCTCCCATTGGCCCCTCTTGAGATTCATTTGTTCGTTGGCAGGCATGGATGACTAGTACATTTCACTGGTTGCATTGTGTGACTTCATTGCACCTACGGGGAGTTGTACAATGTGGCCAGGGAGCGGTGTACAGGCACTCAGTGGGGCCGTTTACGGTTGGTTCGCGATGCCGTACTTCTCACCATGGCGGAATGGTACTTTCCGCCGTGCTTGATGGCGTTAGGTGCATGTCCGCTAGGGTCAGAATTCGCGTACCGTTGCGCCATGGTGGTAATTACGGTTTGGCATGGCGCGCGCGCGCGTACTTGGTGCAGTTAGCGTTGGCGTTCACTACGGTGTCGCTAATGGCATCGTACTTTGCGGTGACGGGTCATAATCGCACCGAGCGCTGTTCGATGGCGGTATTGCATTTCCGCCATCGTTTTTCGATTTCCGCCAGGGTCGTAATGAGGCCCAATGAAAAGGACCAAATAGATGAGGTAGAGGAAGTGTCTACCTCTGACATCAAGAGGGAATCATGTATGTGGCAGTTCTTTACCACTGTTGGAATGTACCAGAGTCTAAAGCTACCAAAGTGAACATTGTGCTCAGTTGCAGACTACTTGGACGGCACTCCTATGGGACCACCTCCATGTGCCGCCCCACCATATCCAACAACTGCAATGCTCTCAGTAAGGTTGTTCCTTTCTTAGGAAGTAGGAGGCTGTCTTACTCCACCTAATCTTCCTCAACCAATACTGTAATCACACAGACTACTTCTGTGTGACACAAAATCCCACGAGCTACCTGGCAAGCGATAAAAGAGGCTGTTGATCCATATCTTTCCAAGACAACAGTCCTCTGCATATACTGCAACACACCACTCTGCAGGAGGGAGCCATTTTGAAGTGCTTTTGAAGCTGTAATCAAGGAGCATACGTTAGAAGTAACACACGCGCAACATCTTCCCCTGTCCACCTGCCCCTCCATATTAGTGCTTGGTGCCTCTTCCTCATTTTCCTCCCCACCTTACGTTCTAACCTCTCCTGCAAAAGAAATAATAGTAAATACATGTTTAAAAAAGGTTCCTTTAGGAACCACTTTTCACAGTTAAAAAATAGAACTAAAAAAATATTCTTATAGACTCCATGCACTCTACATTCTCAGTAAAGTACATAGCCTCACTAAGATTTTCCAACATTTCCATTAGTATTTTGAGTTATGCTAATGGGAATAATGTGGCGTTCATGCCCCGTTCCAGGGACTGGAGCAGGGAAAACAGGCCGCCAGCCCAAGTTATCTGCCCAAGTGAAGCGAGGGGGGATAACGAGGGCTCCGGACCGCTATCTCCTGTTCCAGCTCCTGCAATAGAGGATGAGGGCCATTAGCACCCCAGGTTGCCAAAGTGGTGATCCGGGGTGCTGAAAAAAAAGGATGTTTCTTCCTACAAATGGAAGTGCGGGGAGGCCCGCTGTAGGAAGGAAAATCCTTTTCCAAGATGGCCACCAAGGAAAGGGAAGTAGAGCCCCTCTTCCCTTTCCATGGTGGCCTGCAGAAGACGAACAGAGAACCCTATGACCATATTACCACAAGCACATTTTTATTTCCCTTTCAAACCTATCCCAATTTCGAAAATGTTTACCACATAGCCGGTTCCTGGTGGACATGGCACCTTTATCCCCATTGGTCGTCCCTCGTGGTCATGCCAGTAGCCAGATTGTCTAGGTAGTGACCTTATGCCAATGGCCCATGGCCATTGCCACAGGCTATACCTCAGTCACCAAAGGTTTATCACTATTTTTTGTACGTACATTATGGCACTTGTCAATAAATAAAACTGACACATTTGCAAAACCATGCTGGACGGATTTTCACCAAATTTGTACCAGGAGCCGCGGCTTGGTCCCGAAAGCGTGATTTTGCAAATTTGGTGAAAATCCTTAAAGTATTTTTTTTTTTTAAATGACCAAAAAGTAGGTCACAAAAAATGTGTGATATCTGTTTTCAGTCCGCGGATACACTTCCCTGTTCGGTCCGCGGACAGTGTCCTGATTGGCTAATCGGCTTGCGTCATGTCCGCAGACATGCAACGTGTTCGCTGATTGGATGGTGAAGAGCGTGAAGTGCATCAGATTTTTGGAAACGCCCGTCATCTTGGATTCGCGGACTTCGCCGCTGTCTGCAGACATCGCAGTAAAAACATGTTAAAAAACACAACATTGCAGTTGTCAAACTTATGAAATAATCTCTGGGGAGGTGAGGGGTGATGAGGATGGGATGGGATATGGCTGCAAGAAGCAAAAAACCAGTGTTTTTTGCCGCGAAAGTCCGCGAACAGTTCGGATGTTCGCGAACAGCCCTGCGAAAGTTCACGGACACCTCAGCATTACGGGGTTGGTGAAATGCAGTTCTTGGATGGCTTATAACTTTGGCGCCACTTAATGGAACTGCATGAAATTTTGCATGTATATTCCTGACCTGAATCTGAGTGAGTATGCAAAGATTGGTGGGATTCTGTCATGAGGGGGCAAAATTAGAGGGGGGTCCCAAAATAATGTAAAGGCTTATAAATTAGGTGCCATTTGACGAATCTACACTACATTTGGCAAACTGATAATAGATCTAAATATACATGTTTTTGCGAAGTTTGGTGGGATTCTGTCAAGAGGGAGCAAAATTAGAGAGGGGTCCCAAAATATTGTAAAGGCTTATAAATGTGGTGTCATTTGACAAATCTACACAAAGGTTTGCAAAAAGATTATAGCTCTAGATATAGATGTTTTCGTAAAGTCTGAATGGATGTTGTCAAGTCCAAGGGGGCTAGGTTATATGACGATTGTATGTGCATGCATTTGACACTTTTGAAAAAATAAAACATGGGTGGATTTCCAGCAAACCTGTGTAAGGAGCATTGGCAAGGACCTGCAAGCATGGTTTTGCAAATGTACCAGTGTTTTATTATTTGCCAAGTGTCATAATGTAGCTACAAAAAATAGCTGTATACCTTTAGTGACTGAGGGGTAGCCTGTGGCCATGGGCAGTGGTCAGATTGTCCTGGTCATGGAATAAGGTCATGATCAGGACAATCTGGCTACTGGCCATGACCACAAGGGACAAAACATAGGATTAAAGTGGCCATGTCCACCTGGGACTGGCTCTGTGGTAAAGGTATTCGAAATTAGGATAGATCTGAAAGGGAAGAAAAATGTGCTTGTGGTAATATGGTCATAGGGTTCTCTTTTTGCCTTCTGCAGGCTGCAATGGAAAGCGAAGAGGGCCTGTATGGAACCCCGCCTTCCCTTTCCATGGTGGCCGTCCTGGAAAAGGATTTTCCTTCCTACACCAGGACGCCGCAGGTGTCCCGGTGTAGGAAGAAAAATCCTCTTTTTTTAGCACCCCGGGTTCCAGCTTTGGGAACCTTGGGTGCTAATGGCCTTCATCCCCCATTTCAGGGGCTGGAATGGGGGAATAATCTTCCAGAGACTTTATCCACCCTCGCTTTGCTTGGGCTGATAACTTGGGCTGCTGAGCCAGTATCCACCAATCTAGTCCCTGGAACGGAGGATGAACACCACAATTATCACTGATATCATCAATGACATTTGTGATGTCATCTTTGATGTCCTGGGTGTTAGTCTTAGCAGTGCATGGTGGTGGCGCGAGTTATGGTTGCTTAGCTTACCATAACTGGCGAATTTCAGGGGATTTTTCGGTTTTACTTGGAACCATAACGTCCCTTTAACAAAGTTTTTTCACTGAATTTCATAGGTTTTTAGTAGCGCAACTTAACCATAACGTCCCTTTAACAACGTTTTTTCATTGAATAAATATATATATATATATATATATATATATATATATATATATATATATATATATATACACACAGAAATAATGCATGTGCATGTATCTTGTCTAAGTACGATTTGCTTGCCTAACTTTTGCTTACCCATTGTACTGTTTTTAAGTCTCTCTGTGAAGCGCTTAGGCATTAAGCGCTATATAAATCCAATAAAATAAAAATCCAAAATACATGTCTGTCAGAGCACATAAAGTCCCCTGAGCCCTCCAGTTCCCTTGTATTATTTACTTCCCATCAATCCATTGCTGGCTCCCTACCTGACCGCGTGCCAGGCGTTTCAGCGCCAGATGTTCCAGTACAAGCAGCAGACAGCTGCAGACATCCAGAACATGAGCGATGTTTGCCAACGAAATGGCAGGATGCCTGCGTCCTCACCCCCTGCTGCTTGCGACGTCGTTTCGGTCCCAAAAAAAAATCAAAGAACTGGATTCAACATGCTGTGTTTTTTAGAAAGCATGCCTTGTGATTGAACAGGACATGTACAGCAAATCCCAGGTGCAGGGGTGGAAAAGATCTGGGGCTACGCTAATGTCGGGACTCTGGGCTAGCTAGCCTTTTGGTTTCAGCCCCTGAGCTTCTAATCAGAGCTATAGCCGGAGCTATAGCCCCCTTGTAATCCCCTTAGCAACGCCTCTGCCACGGTGTGCCTGCATGTGACTGGACCTGTAGGAATGAAAGCAAGGCTTCCTTGTAGTGCCTCAAAGCATAGCGTCAGGATGGATTGTTAAACACTCTGAATTGGGGCCCCAGTGCTGCTCCTCGTGCCTAATACCATGCAAATGCTCTGTTATTGTGCAAAGTTGTCTGGTTCAGAAAATGCACCCTGCGGAAAGAACTTTGTAGCTCGCGTGCCCGCGCTTGAAAGCAGCGCAAAGGGAAACTGTAAATAAGGGCAGGGTATACACCATAGCGGCTAGCACCTGGCAATACTCAGAACGCAGCAAGGCCTGGAAGGCGGCCAGGGCCAGAAACACAGCCAACTGCGGGGGCACTCCCCTCTTGGCCACCATTAAATCAAGCCGCAGATCCCGCGTTGATTTTGCGTCCTTTTCTGTGGCAGGATGCGCCATTTTGTGGCAGGCCATATCTTTGTAGGATGTTTATTGTGCTTTCTGCAGCGCCACCTGCAGCAAAGGGGCTCTGGAGCCAGGCAAGCGGCTGAAAGCTAATCCGCCCCCCCCCCTCAAAACAAACTTCGGCGCTGAGGCCTAATTGGGCGCGCATTACTATGCGTGAGTCACGCAAAACACAACAAAAGGCGCGGATGAGTCATCCGCGCCGTTGCCATGGCGGCGCAACAACACATCCCAGTTGTTTGTAAGTGGACAAGTTATCCATTTCCTGCTAAATGATATGTCTGGCTGCAACAATAGGCATTTTTTTCGTATGCGACACGCTTGGTGAAATATACTGTATTTCTTGGAAATAATTTCAGCCATAACAACTCCCCCAGGCAGCTGTTGGGGGGGGGGGGTTGGGTGGCAGTTCAATGTAAACTAGAAATGCTTTCAACTTTTTTATTTCATGTCCCATGCACATATATTTGAAAAGGCCCAGCAAACCTTTCTTCACTTCAGAATTAGGGAAAACACGTGATTGCTGGGCCCCTCCCCCCCCTGCCCCCCCCGCACCCGCCCAAGCCCCCCTCCTCCCCGCCCCTGAAGAGCTGTGGTTAACTTACATCCGAGGAATTAGAAGCACTGAACATTTCCATACACTGTGGTAGACTTTACGCTAGCAAATCCCATTTTCCCATTCTCAGCAGGCAAGCCATGGGGAAGACATTTATATAAAAGAATCAAATTTAGTTCGGAGTATATTGAAACAAATACTATAGTATTTTGTAAAGGTTTTTATTAACCAAAAACACAGATAAATAATTTTAAAAAATACTCAAACAAATGAGGCTTTCCTAAAATCTCTTTTTTTTGTGTGTGCATAATGACGTTTTTAAATATCGATAACGACCAGCCTTTATGTCTGCGGGTTTCTGTACACACTGGACAAGGCAACGGATGTACAGGATAACGGTGGGTACATCTGGGCAGTAGTGGGTCTCACTTTAGAATTTAGACATCACGGATAATGAACACCATATAGGACTTTTTAGTCAATTGAAAATTAGAGAAAATTCCAAAAAGAAAAATGTCAACTGGACAGTTTAGAAAAAAAGTACAATACTTGCTGAAATTTCTAGTAAAACGAGCCATTCGTGTTTGACGCCTCACTTCCAAAAAACCCTATAAAGAGGCAATGTGTTATAGTAATGTAATGTGGTCTTCGGCCACTATTGGTAGGGGGGGTGGCAGGTCCTTGGATGTCATCACTTCGCCCCGAGGGGGGAGCCCCTTCCCATGAGGCCAGGAAGGTGAGGCCGCTACCCGATAGTCCCTCTGGAGGTGCTACTCAGCAGGAGGATCTCATGAGGATGCCCCCTCCCTCCCGTGGGAGCAAGGACGACTATCCAGGAGAACGCTGTACACTCCAATCCCCCCTCACCTACCCTACCCCTGCCTTGTCACACCATGTAAACGATCATGTAGCCAAAATCGTAAGTACCGGGACGAGGAAGAATCTAGTTTACCCAAGAGAGAAGTATAGTACAAATACTGAAACGAGGAAGAGTCTACTCTACCCAAGGGAGGACTATAGGACAGGCACTGATATGAGGAGGCAATGCGGAAGCATGAAGAGCACTCCTGGAACCACTGGTGAACATTCTAGTGGTTCCTGAATTCCTATTGGTCAAGTCACTTTCAAAATAGAAGAGGGGAAAATAGAAGAAGAATTTCATCCCTCCCTGGAGGAGCCTCTGGCAAGTCGGCAGCAGAGAGAAGCAACGTGGGCTGGGAGGTGAGGTGAGAACGCAAAGCATTTCTTAAGAGCCGGAAGCGGAAATACCTTTCTCCGTACAGGAAAGCAGCTTACTTACTTGGCGCAGGAAGAAGGTCCACACAGTCTGCTTCCGTAGAGCAGCCTAGATGGAACTCGCGGCGGCAGAGCCACCATAGCTGAAACAAAGTCAGTAGAAGGCACGCCAGGACCGAAGTGGAGTCCCATGACCGACTGGCGCCCACAGCAACAATTCTTGAAGGCAGGATCCAACTTGGGGCAGCCTATGGGGGCAGAAAAGAGGCTGGTTGTCCAGATAAGAAGGGTGGGGATACCCTGGGAAGAAGGGCTGACAAATAGTCTGGGAAAAAGACTGTGGGAAAGTAATATGTGAAGCAGTGTGGGTCTGGGACCCGCAGGTACTAGAGGGAAAGTTCATCAGTCATCTTCATAGTCGCAGTACCTGGCAGGTTAGTGAACTAGGTCTGTCACTATACAAGCAGAGAATCCTATGCGTCTGGGACCCACAAGACGCGAAGCCAAGTCTTCGATGGGGAGAAATGTACAAATCATAGAAGGAGGCCAGGGGAAGGGAGTCTTTCCCTCTGGTATTGTGAGGTGAGCCAAAGCTGTAAAGAGGACATGGAAGGGGGTTGTTCCAGTTTGTATTGTGAACTGTGCAGTAACCCGATGAAAAGGCCAGGGGAAGGGAGACACGCCCCTTGGTGTAGTGAACTGTGAAAGTAAAAGCCAACAGAGCGTGGGAACAAAGCCAAGGAAGGCCAGGGGAAGGGAGTCATTCCCCTGGTGTTGTGAACTGTGAAACTAAAGGCAAGAAAGCCCAGGGTGATGGAGTCATTCCCCTGGTGTTGTGAACTGTGAAACTAAAGGCAAGAAAGCCCAGGGGAAGGAAGTCATTCCCCCTGGTGTTGTGAACTGTGAAACTAAAGGTAAGAAAGCCCAAGAGAAGGGAGTCATATCCGCTGGCATTGTGAAATGTGACTGTAAAGCCAAGAGAGACCAGGGGAAGGGAGTCATTTCCCCTGGTGTTGTGAACTGTGAAGCTGAAGGCAAGAAAACCCAGGGGAAGGGAGTCATTTCCCCTGGTGTGAACTGTGAAACTAAAGGCAAGAAAGCCCAGGGGAAGGGAGTCATTTCCCCTGGTGTTGTGAACTGTGAAACTAAAGGCAAGAAAGCCCAGGGGAAGGGAGTCATTTCCCCTGGTGTGAACTGTGAAACGAAAGGCAAGAAAGCCCAGGGGAAGGGAGTCATTTCCCCTGGTGTTGTGAACTGTGAAACTAAAGGCAAGAAAGCCCAGGGGAAGGGAGTCATTTCCCCTGGTGTGAACTGTGAAACTAAAGGCAAGAAAGCCCAGGGGAAGGGAGTCATTTCCCCTGGTGTTGTGAACTGTGAAACTAAAGGCAAGAAAGCCCAGGGGAAGGGAGTCATTTCCCCTGGTGTTGTGAACTGTGAAACTAAAGGCAAGAAAGCCCAGGGGGATGGAGTCATTCCCCTGGTGTTGTGAACTGTGAAACTAAAGGCAAGAAAGCCCAGGGGAAGGAAGTCATTCCCCCTGGTGCTGTGAACTGTGAAACTAAAGGTAAGAAAGCCCAAGAGAAGGGAGTCATATCCGCTGGCATTGTGAAATGTGACAGTAAAGCCAAGAGAGACCAGGGGAAGGGAGTCATTTCCCCTGGTGTTGTGAACTGTGAAGCTGAAGGCAGAAAAACCCAGGGGAAGGGAGTCATTTCCCCTGGTGTGAACTGTGAAACTAAAGGCAAGAAAGCCCAGGGAAAGGGAGTCATTTCCCCTGGTGTTGTGAACTGTGAAACTA
Organism: Ambystoma mexicanum; assembly: GCF_040938575.1. NCBI lineage: Eukaryota > Metazoa > Chordata > Amphibia > Caudata > Ambystomatidae > Ambystoma > Ambystoma mexicanum. The sequence goes on along the minus strand of NC_090936.1, from coordinate 37,445,962 downwards.
AAGGCAAGAAAGCCCAGGGGAAGGGAGTCATTTCCCCATGTGTTGTGAACTGTGAAACTAAAGGCAAGAAAGCCCAGGGGAAGGGAGTCATTTCCCCTGGTGTTGTGAACTGTGAAACTAAAGGCAAGAAAGCCCATGGGAAGGGAGTCATTCCCTCTGGTGTTGTGAACTGTGAAACTAAAGGTAAGAAAGCCCAAGAGAAGGGAGTCATATCCGCTGGCATTGTGAAATGTGACAGTAAAGCCAAGAGAGACCAGGGGAAGGGAGTCATTTCCCCTGGTGTTGTGAACTGTGAAGCTGAAGGCAAGAAAACCCAGGGGAAGGGAGTCATTTCCCCTGGTGTGAACTGTGAAACTAAAGGCAAGAAAGCCCAGGGGAAGGGAGTGATTTCCCCTGGTGTTGTGAACTGTGAAACTAAAGGCAAGAAAGCCCAGGGGAAGGGAGTCATTTCCCCATGTGTTGTGAACTGTGAAACTAAAGGCAAGAAAGCCCAGTGGAAGGGAGTCATTTCCCCTGGTGTTGTGAACTGTGAAACTAAAGGCAGGAAAGCCCAGGGGAAGTGAGTCATTTCCCCTGGTGTTGTGAACTGTGAAACTAAAGGCAAGAAAGCCCAAGGGAAGGGAGTAATTTCCCCTGGTGTTATGAACTGTGAAAGTAAAGTGAAGAAATCCCAGGGGAAGAGAGTCATTCCCGCAGGTGTTATGAACTGTGAACGTAAAGGCAAGAAAGCCCAGGGGAAGGGAGTCATTCCCCCTGGTGTTGTGAACTGTGAAAGTAAAAGCCAAGAGAGTGTGGGAACACTGCCAAGGAAGGCCAGGGGAAGGGAGTCCCCCCACCCCCTGGTGTTGTGAACTGTGAAAGTAAAAGCCAAGAGAGTGTGGGAACAATGCCAAGGAATGCCAGGGGAAGGGGGTCATTCTCCTGGTGTTGTGAACTGTGAAACTAAAGTCAAGAAAGCCCAGGGGAAGGGAGCCATGCCCCCTGGTGTTATGAACTGTGAATGTAAAGGCAAGAAAGCCCAGGGGAAGGGAGTCATGACCCTGGTGTTATGAACTGTGAAAGTAAAGTGAAGAAATCCCAGGGGAAGAGAGTCATTCCCGCAGGTGTTATGAACTGTGAACGTAAAGGCAAGAAAGCCCAGGGGAAGGGAGTCATTCCCCCTGGTGTTGTGCACTGTGAAAGTAAAAGCCAAGAGAGTGTGGGAACAAAGCCACGGAAGGCATGGAGGAGGGAGTAATTCCCCTGACATTGAGAAAACAGAGAGTAAGATACATAGAGAAGGGAGGCATTCTCCGGATACCCAATAGTGAGGAAACAACTATGGGCAATAAGGAATGTTGATCTTTGAACTGGAACTTTACCTTTGAGTTTGAACTGAGAGCGTTACTGCTTTTTAGCATTACAACCTGGAACTTTGTTTTGTGCCTTGGAAAGGGATTGAGACCCGGGGAAGGGAGTCATTCCCTCAGGTAAAGATCCCACCTAACAACTGGAACTGTGATCCGCTGTCCAGAAGAAGGGAGCCATTCTTCTGGACCAGGAAGATCCACTACCTCTTTAGGTTAGTTATATGTGTAAGGGACAGAGGTACATTTTTGACACAGGACGGTGGACACTTGATTTACACGGACATCCTGACCGAATCCTCAGTATTTTAGTTGAGGTAGGTAAGCCCCTCTTAGAGTTATGTAGAGGTAGGTTTTTGCTTTATTTCTGCTATAAAATTACTTTATGCCCACACCCATGCCCCCTGTGTGTCAGTCTCCTCCTTCTGCACCCTCACACGGGTCATTAGGAGTACAGGGGGTGAGGCAGTTGTGAAACCGATGATGTTGATGGGTGCAGATGTGAAGTACCGGTTCCCGTGGGCCAATCTGTTTACTAGGGTTTGGTGGAGAAACGTGGGAGTATGTTATCCATAGGGAAGAGCCCACGATCTGATGGACAACAGCGATTTTTGTAGACACAAATTAGTTTATTTTTCAATGTGCTGAGTTCTCTTTTCTCGGTATAGGAATGTTTGCAAGAATAACCCAGCATCATTTTCTTTCAATCCTGTTTTGGACTGGCGAGCATTCTGTAAAGCCCAAGCTAGGGTTCCTGCATGCCTCTCCTACCATGTTAAGCTGGGCTTTCAGTTTATTAAACCTTTCCTTCCAGTCATACAGGACTACCTGCGCACTATACTCTGTCACAGCTGGGTTAACATTGTGTCCACCAAATTTGAAGCTAAATGATTTTTTTTCAATTTGTTTATTTTGTGAAGTTTGTTGTGTTTATCAATGAAACAGGAAGTTAGATACATGAATCCTCATAAAAAAGACAGCAAGGTTATTGCAATCTAATGAAATGCTCCATAGAAGCCACCACTGAGAGCTAGCCAGTATTCCAAACAGCATGTTAGTGGAAAACGGAAAAAAGGAGATTACCTAGAATACAAAAAAATAAATGTGTTTCCCTTTAAATGTGTAGAACTAATAGTACAACATAATGAAGCGGGTCTTCCCCCGCCATTGCTGTTCGTCAGCCAACAGTATGTTGATAGTAGCCAAAAGAGAATGTGGTAAGAGCACACATTAAGAGTACTGGATTTTTAACTCTTTACAACCTTTATTATAAACAATGTAACCGTTCACAAAGTCACCCCACACAGCTTGGAATTTATATTCTGACTTCTAAGATCCCAAATACCTTTTCCCCTTAGTTGTTTAAGAATTCGATATCAGCCATTTGCCTGCCTTAAGGTACACACACAACTTCCTGCGAGGTGAAATACTTTTTACTAAATGTGGACAGACCTTTTTTTTGTTTTTACCTTTCTTTTTTGAAGATGTGACGGTCCTAACAAACTACGTGAAAGAAGCCAGGAAGCCAAGAAAAGTTACACATTCCTGAAGTCCAAATCATAACGCACCCCGTCTCCTTTTGAAGAATAACTCTTCCCATGTTTTTCATTTTAGTAACTTTCCCCCAGTTCTCTCAAGCTCATCTCCCACCGTGGCCCGCCAAGGTCTATAGGAATGGCTATTTCAGCCCAAGTAGGATTGAACCACCTCCTTATGGGAGGTTACTAAGTAACAATGGTTGAACGCTGCACAGGGATTTCTCTTGCCAGTATTCCACCAACAGACCCCAGACACTCCCACATTATGAGTTTATAGAGTTTTCATGTCCTTCAGACGATACAGTTATCTTCCCAGAGTGCTTATAGAAGTATCTTGAGATATAGTAACATTTGGTCACACACCCCCAGTGGTTACATTTGTTGATCACTTCACCTGGCACCTTATCGGTCTCTCTATTGAGCAATGCTAGAAACTTTTCTGATCTGGATGAAAATCATGGCGCCCAAAACAGCCCTTGTGCTCTGGGGATTTCCAGGACACTAAGTGTTTCTTGTTGCTCTATGAGGGCCTAGTTGCAATTATCAAACATGTGTTGCAGGTGTTGACTCCTTCTTGGCTACATGCAGGTTTTATAACACTACCTTTTTTTTCAACAAAATGTCTTTCTTAGCACACGGTCAAATTTGTAGGTTCTTCCACCTCCTGCCATTCGCCTCCAAAGACCTAAGCAGGGTGCAGAGGGGTGTCATGTGGTAGGATGGCAGAGGTTCCTTGGAGGCCTGGTACCCCCAGATAATGGTCATGATTCTCGACCCATTCCAAACCTCAGTGATTCACTGTGTCCATAATTGAAGCCAGAAAAAGCCCATATTGTGTTTGACTTTGATAACTTTAGCCTGATAAACTACTAAATATTATAATATCATGCATAGTTCTAGGCGTGGAAACCTCAGCATGTAAGAAAAGCTAACAACCCCTAGTTGTCCAAATAGAAAGAATGTTTATGAGGATCCAGCATCCTCAATCCGGACATTCGGCGTGTTCCTCCTCACATCACCTGCCAGAACAGCACAGGTGATGGGGAAGCACCTAGCTTGACACCTCCACATAACCTTTTGTCTTTTTGACATGACACCTTTTAAGGTGCTTGTTCCCCAATGAGCTGCATAACAAGTCTTTATAATGTCAATGAAAACTGGCAGAAAGTTTATTCTTCTCACTACTTTAAAAATGAGAAATGGGAAATGTTATCAAAAACATTTTCTGATGAGCTACCTTTGCTATTGATGACTTGTGTAATGCTTCTAAAGTTTCTTCTTATTGGCAGCAACTCACCAACCTTTTATGAAGCCTACATACAAGGTAATTTGATACTTTCTCTAACTGCATTCTTAAGATTCTTGTAAAAACGGTCTAATCCACATTGCCTAGCGATATCATCCGGTAGTTGCTACAAGGCTGTGCACCCATTCCCCTTTTTTATGTACAAGGATATTCATGTGAATGCAACAAACATTTGCAATAGCAAATAGCAACACCTCTTCTTGAAAGCGGCAGTAAAGCTTTAGCAGAAAGCCAACAGACCCCTGTAGTGTGTGTGTTCTTATGCATGACAATCCCCTTCCTAGCCCATTCATTGGTATATTTCTCACAGTGCATGCAATTTACGGAAGCCCCAGAACTCACTCTGCATCTCACAATTGTCCACCAAGAGCTCACCCATGATGTTTCCTGCTCTAAATTTCTTATTGAACTAATCCATAGTTTTCAGTTGATGAGACCACCATTTTCCACAGTTTACTTCTTGAGCCAAATAGTACTGCTTAGCTTAAAAGAGGAAAACCTCATTCTGGATGTTCAGTGCCTATTAATGTCACACTTAAAGCATTCTGGGAGTTTGGCAGTACAGGAAACAGTGGTGGTAAAATGGCAAATAATTGCAAGTTTGGAAGTAAAGTGGAGCAAACCCCTCCAGCACTTGGCTGGAGGGTCTCCTCCACTCTACCTCAAAAAAATGGGATGTTTACCTCAGATGGAATTACCGTCTGCGCAAATTCCTCTCAATGCTGCACGCAGAAGTGCGGACTTAAAATATGGTGATCAAAATTGCCAATCTCCCACTCGTAATCAGGCAGATATAGCACAATCACGGGTGGTGATGAAAATAGCTGAGCTTGGCAGTAATTCCTCAGGAACAACCACAAAACTTCTATCTTCTATCAGAGTGTTAGTTTCGATCTACGCACATTTTGTGTTGATGTCAATTATTTTTGTCTGTCGATAAACATTTTTCTTGCTCTGGCTTCCCCTCATTTTTTATTCAGTGATAGCCAAAGCATGTTCCTGAACCACTTACTAAGATTTTAGGACAGAACCAGATTGACGGCCTCAAGGTCAGTGCTGCACTTGCTTGTGAAATTATTGTTCAACTTTTTATTGCATAGAAGTATAATACATCATCAACAAATTAAACTTTTACATTAAGTGGATACCTAATACATCTGATGTCTAAATTATAATGAAAAACAAACCACCAATCTATAATTCAGCAATTAAATCAAAAAGAAGATTTATAAAATAGAGAGAACAAAGGAAAGAAAAGAGAATATAAACATAGGATATAAAACCAATAAAATAAATAATTATATTAATAAACATTATTCTAAATTAAAAAAGGTAGACTGTGAAATCAGCTTTATGAAAAAGAGCGTTGTTTAATCTCTGTCCTGACCACTAAATGTGTAGAGCGCACTGGCGCCTGAGAAGGCAGGGGGACTTTGAATACAACGGTCCTCCCCGCACTCTGTAGCAGATCCCCTGATTTAAGCTATCATGTGCCTGGAATAAAGGGTGTATTCTCTGCCAGCGGGCTACCCAGGCATCAGCTTTCAAAGTACAGTTTCAGTGGTTCACGCTAACACTCCTCCCAGTAAAAGGCTGTTTCTTTGTTTGTTTTTATTATTTGTAATGTGCACATAACCCAGGGGTAACAAGGTGCAGGAATAGCAAGAGGATTGTATAGCTTAGGTTACATAGAACATATTGGATAAGGTCCCATAGGGTTACAATACAGGACCATTGACAACATAGGTAAGTGCCAACAACAGGTTATCCAGGACAGTTTACATATATATAGAGTAATTACAGTAGTACACTATGCATATAATAACATACAAAATTCACAATTACAATTTACAGTTTGTTATGTCGGTTTAGCAGGGCAAGAGGATACCAGTGTATTAGTTATTGTGATCCTTAATCCATTGGATGAGATTCGTCCTGAATTGTACATAAGGGAGGTTTTCTCTTAGGGGTGGCGGTAGTGAGTTACAGTGTAATGCTGCTTTGACAGGGAAGCTGCTCCCACCGGTCAAAGTGCGTTTGAATCTAGGTACTAATAGTAAGTTGGCATTGGCCTTTCTGGAAGGGTAGTAGGATGGCTGTCTGGTAAATCTCGTTATAAGATATTTGGGGGCCAAGTCGTGGAGGCATTTGTGAATCAGAGAGACAGATTTAAGGGAGATCTTATCTTTCGTGGAGAGCCAGTTGACAGATCTTCTGGTGTCTGAGATGTGGGCTTTCTTTGGGAGACTTGGGGCTGCTCTTAGAGTGTTATTTTGCAGGATTTGAATCTTATTTATGATGTATTTGTTGCTACCTACATAAAGGGCATTGCAATAATCCAACTTGGATAGGATTTGTAAATTTATAGATTTCTTCTTGAAACCGATGTGTGTCCTGACCTCCACATACTTACGAGACACAACCCACACTATCCAGACTTTTGAAGACCTACCTTTTGACCCAACATTACATCTGCTAGTAACCATGGATATCAAATCCTTGCGTACTAGCATACCACAGGGCAAAGCGATTGAGTGCATGAGGAGACAACTGATGAAATATGACCTTCAGGACATAGTCCCCATCCCTTTCATCATTGAGTTACTCACACTGGCCCTTACCAAAAACTATTTTGACTTTGATGGCCAGTTCTACCTCCAGACAAAAGGGACGGCAATGGGCGCGAACTTCGCGCCCAGTTTAGCTTTCCTCTTTATGTCAGAGTTTGAGGAAATAAACATTCTTGCCGACATCAATCCATTCAGAAGTTGCATACACCAATGGAAGAGGTACATTGATGACATCCTCTTCATTTTGGAGGGTACCAAAGACATCCTTGACAACTTCCTATCATGGCTGAATAATGTAAACACGGACATTCAATTTACCATGGAATCCAGCGAGACTTTGGTTAACTTTCTGGACCTGGAAATTAAGCACAATGAAGGAAGGATTAAATGTAACCTCTTCTCCAAACCAAGCGACAGAAATACCCTTCTTCACTTCTCTAGTGACCACCCGAGACATCTTAGGGAGAACCTCCCTTTTGGTCAATTTCTTAGGATTAGACGCAACTGCTCTGACATTGAGGATTTTTATCAACATGCACATGATTTAGATAGCAGATTGACCCAGAGAGGATATCCACGTAACATCATATCTAAATCGAAAAAACGTGCCAGATTTTGCAACAGGGAGGCACTACTGGCACCCGAAGCAAAAACTCCCGACGCCCACCCCAGGATCACCTGTGTCATCATACACGGCACCCATTCTCTAAAAGTTAAGAAACTAATCTCTAAATACTGGCCCCTGACTCGCCTCTGCCTGCAGGACGAGCCAATCCCCAGATTCGCTTTCAAGCGTGGTAAGAACTTAAGAGACCACCTCGTACACTCCAGATTTGTCAAACCTGCACCCAGAGTGGGCTTATGGAACTTGAGAAGTGCTGTGGCCATTTTGCTTGTGGCAATTGTACAGCGTGTAAATTCACAAGGAAAACCAAAGAGTTTGTGGTCAATGGGAAACCATGGACCCTCCGTAATCTGACAAATTGCAAAAGCAAGCAAGTGGTGTACGTCATTGAGTGCCCTTGTGGTCTCAGGTATGTGGGTCAGACAATGCGTGCTGCCCACATTAGACTCTGCGAACACCGTTCTAGGATTCGATGCAAGACCATGAGTACACCATTGGAAAGTCATTACTTAGAATTCCATCATTCAGTCAATGACATTACCTGGTGGATCGTAGACATAGTTGTCCACTCTTCTAATGCCCTTACGAGCCTTTTATCAAAAGAAGCCAGATGGATCCATCGCCTTGACACTTTTCGCAATGGCCTCAATGAGGAATTTATACCTCATATATGACTCATATCGGGGCCACCTGTGGTTCCGCACAGGCTCTTGTGTTTATGGGCCTGTCTTTTTTGACTCCTCTATTTCCTCTCTGGAGCTTTCCTGCCTTGACATGGCCGGTTGATTCCTGCACTCATTTTTGAGTTGACAGCCCGACATCTTGTTTCTCCCCTTTCTTTGCGCCCCGCCCTTTGTCCAGCCTGGCGGATTGTAGTTCACTTTCAAGGCGCACCCAGTAATTTTCTTTTTCTGACGCGGCAGTGCTTTTTCATGCCGCGCCCCGGCCCCTCGGATTTATTGCCCTCCAACCAATCTAAATAACTCCCCTTCTCCGCCCCCCGTGGGTTATTTTCCTGCATACCTCTGGATTTCCTCCCCCCCCCGTTTTTCCCCCCTCACCCTCCTTCTCAACTCATTAGCCAATGTCTTTCTAAGGTACTGTGTTTCAGCAACACGGCTCAATTTCCGCTCAGGGCTTTGTTTACCTTTCAGGCTGTTGCCCCGCCTCCCTTCCCATTGGCTCCCTAGCCTGTGCAACCTCTCCGTTCCCAGCGTCCCGCACCGGGCGCCTGACACACCCCCTGCTTCTCTGGCTTGGAACGTGGTTGCTGTGACAACCCTCCCCCGACATGCAAGCCGGCTTTTACCAGCCCCAGCTGCTTGTCTCGCGAAGGTCTCACGGCAACCCGTTTCCTTGCAGCATGACGCGGGATTCTCTCCACGTCGGCTCCCACTGCGTGAGCCCTGCTGTTTGAGCCACAACCACGCCCACTGGTAAGCTTCTTGCTACACGCGTGCTCTTTTAGTTTATTCACTTTGGCGACTCGGTCAGCTGCTGCTTTACTCCGGTGCTTAACCCTTGAAGGCGCCGTAATGTGTTGCCACCCATTCTGCCTCTCATTTTCATTTTGGTTGGTGTGCTCTCTCCCACAGCACCCATTGTGCCGCCGGACTTGACCCACATCTACCGTGACGGCTGAGAATCTAGTCCAATCTATTCCCATTGACCAGCCCCACCTGGAGTGTGACATTAAAAGGTACTTCTCAGTTTCTTTCTTTTTTTCCCCTTCTTTCTCGCACGCCTCATATTTTCTTTCAAACTCACCCCGCGGTGTGCTTCCACTTTACTTTTTCTCCCACATATGAGCACTCGCTCCACCTAGCCTGTGGTGCTGGCGGTTTGCCGCGCTCCTGTTCGTGCACGGGTTTGTGTGCATTCCAAATCCACATAGACATTGTTGCTGTCGTCTCCTAGTTAAGCTTCTCTCAAGGACTTTTTACCACATTAGCCTTTTCCTTCTGTTACTCTGTACTTAACCACATTCTTTGGTGTTCATGTTCAACAGTTTTAATCTGATCCTGAGTGTAGACTCTCGGATAACACCTACTGATGTGTGCTTGTATTAAGCTCCTGTGGCCCTACAATCCTGAAGCCCGCCTTTCCTGTCTAATTTTGTTTTCACAGCTGCTGTACTTTTTCACAGCAAGTTTAGAACCGTGACCCAGGTACTCTCTCTTTTCTAATCTGGCTGAATCGTTGTACAGTGCAAGAACTTTAATATACTGGGAAAGTAGCCTCTACGGACTCCACCCTGTTCCTTAAATCTATACTGGGTGAGTGATCCGGATATCTGGGACAGCAACCCCTAAACCTTGATATTCCTTTGAAGTTGTCTTAATAGAAGTTTATGTGTATAACCTATGTCCCCTCTATTTCTGCCCCCTTTAGGGTGACACTACTAAATCACTTCAATCCTGCCCTGAAGAAGGCCTCTACTATTGATGCCAGTCTGGCACGCCGAAACGTGATATCCATGTGTGTTGTTCCCTCTGGGATCGAGTCTATGATTTCTTCCTACACGTTGGCAGACAACCATGCGAATTTAGCTAATTGAATACTCCCTTTCTATACCTACCAGGGTAATCTTTAATACACCCTGGTAGCCTCTATGTTGTAGGAACAATTGGTATCCTTAAAGGATTGTTTTATTTCGCTAAGTGTTCCCCAACAATCCACTTTATTTGATGAACATGTTGTTCCTCTGTATTTTATGTATATATGATGAATGTTATGTTTTATGTCTTTCTTCGTTTTTTTCAATTGCTTTATTTAATCTTTGTAAAAAAATTCTGAATAACTAAAAACTGTGCTCTTAACAATAAATCTATTGCCAGCACTCTCTAGACTTCTTCTTTGGTTTACCCTTAGTGACTGTTTTTGCAAGCACTATCCTCAAATTATTATGGAGATTTGACTTAAATTTTCGACAGAATTTAGGACTGTCCATAGCGTGAGTACCCTTTTGTCGGTTCTGTTTAAGCAGTATATCTTGCCCCAACTCACGCTCGCACAAAGGGGCACCCCTATTGTTTGTTACATAGGATCAGAGCTCTATCCAGAGTAATGCAAATGTTGGAGGATAGGAATGGTTTGGCTGCTTTGATAAGTTTACAAGTATAGGCGGTGGCGGAAGCCATTGCGTTTACCTGTTTTCTGAATGATAATGTGGAGTCTAGGCAAAAGCCAAGAGTTTTTACCTCCTTGGCCACAGCAATAATGTTATTGTCAATTTCGAATGATGAGTAGTTTTGGCCTAGCTTGTTGATATTAGCTGTTGTACCAAGAATGAGGAGTTCTGTTTTGTCATCATTCAGGCATAGTCCATGTGAGGCCATCCATGCCTGGATGATGAGGTACACTCCGTTTACAAAGACCAAATCCTTGTCATAATCCCCTGTCAACGGGATGAGGATCTGGGTATCATCAGCATAGTTTGTGTAGGTGATACCCAGACCATCGAGATTATCGAAAAGGGGCTTCGTAAAGATGTTGTACAGGGTGGGTGAGGCGCAAGAGCCCTGAGGCATGCCGCAAGTAATGGGCGTAGGGTCAGCAGCTGCTAGCGGTGAGAAGACTCGCATTGTTCTATTACTGAGAAAGGACTGAATCCAGTCTATTGCCTCTTGGGGGAAGTGGGCGGCCGGCTCAAGGTGATTGCACAGGATCCCATGGTCGACTAAGTCAAATGCTGCTGAGAGAACAAGGAGCAGCAGTAATGCTGTCTTGCCCTCGTCTCTCAACTCATCTATTTGTGTCTTGAGGTCGACCAGAGCGGTTTCAGTTCCGTGTTGAGGTCTGAAACCTGATTGCCGGATTCCTAAAAGATGGTTGTGTTCTAGGTATTGTTGAATTTGTAAGTATGCCATGTTGTCGAGGATTTTGAGCAGGAATGGCACTATGGTAATATGGCGGTAGTTTGTAGGAATGGAAGGGTCTAGGTTTTGTTTTTTGAGGAGTTGGAGGACCCAGGACTGTTTCAGATTGTTAGGCATCGTGCCTGAGGTGAAGGATGCATTTATTAATTTAGAGATAAAAGGTGAAAGTTCGCGAGCTGCATCTTTCATGAGTTGTGCTGGGCATAAGTCGCCATGACAGTTTGACGGTTTGAGAGTGAGGATAACTTTCTCAACCTCTTTGATAGAAACTTTACGGAAGTTGAAGTGTGGAGTGGGATCCAATGCTGTGGCATCCAATTGTTTTGAGGAAGTTTACAATGATATATAATGCCCCCACTGACCTGACATTTTGCAAGTAAACATTAGTGAACACTATGGGTTGATGGGCAAGTTAACTTGTGAAGCACAGCATCTAACCATTTGGTGACCTCTTGGTGCTGTGACTTGTTATGTATGGGTTATCCTTACTGGCATAACTGAGCTCAAAAGCCTTGCAGAGTCTCCCAATTTATATACATGTTTGTTTAACAAAGTAAATTACATTGTTGAAATTACTTCGAATTGTTTTTTCAATTTGTTTTTCTTTTTTATGGTAGGTCTTGCCATGCCTCCTCTTCCCTTTTAAAAAAAACCCTTTACCCTTCCTAACCTTCACTATACCCTGTACCCCTTATTTCCATCTGTAAAACTACTCCCCCAAGATGTAATTCAGAGTGATTTCAATGAAGTAAATTACCTTTGGAAGTAATGAATTGCTTTAAAACAACAGCATACTGTATGTACATCTATGTTACGCAACATATCCAACCCTATTTTGATGTGTCCATCTCCCTCTTTCACTGTCAGTTAGATTGCGATTTCTAACTTCGATAAGACACCTCCTACCAATGTGTCTTGACCAGCGAAGCACTAACTGATCTGGAAACCTCTTCTTGTAGAGTAGAGATGAACCCCAAATGGCACACCTCTGGGTTACTCTCTCAGTTTCCGGGTCCCTTGTTTTCCTTTGTATCTCCTTGAAATATGCTTTAATTATCTGAGGCAGTCCCAAGTCATGGTGAAGTGTTGTAATGTACACGTCTGCATCTCTGGCATGACTCTGACATGTCACATATCAAATCTCCTGTAACCTTGGTGGGGTGATGTATGTTCTCAGCAGCACAAGCCTGGCATCCAGAATAATGGTATAGTGTTGTATTGCACAGTAGGAAATGTCCATATCACTGCTTTGACCCTACGCGTGACACCTGTGAGCGTATGATGACATCATACTCCCAAATACACAAGTTGATCAGCCCTTGTGGGGCACCACTTGAAAGGAAAAGCAGGTTCTGCGGAAGAGAGAACCTTTGAACTTGATGGCTGCTTGTCTAGACTGTTCTATTATCATTAAACAGGGAAGGCTTGTAGCGGTGGCGCAGAGGAGAACGGTGTTGCGTGCGTATGCAGGTTCATGAATAGAGTCCCATGAAAGGGTGCCCTGGCAGTATGGGGGGGACCCTAAACAGAACTTGCAAAGCACCGTGAGTAACAACCTGAGAGAACCAGGAGAAATTATATAGGCACACCCCTTACCGCACACTAGTGCGAATATCAGAGTCAGGGGGCACCCAATGTGACCAGGAGCACTAGCCTGGGTGCTGGTGCTGTGTTAAATAATTACCACCAAGAGCTTGTTGCTATGGACTCAACAAATCTGCATGAAATAGCGCCACCACTCATGAGCTTGTGAACATGAAACTGACTTTTATATATTAGGCATCAATGAATAAATAATTCAATACATGAATAGCATGAATCCATCAATAATAATTAGGTGGCATTAATGTCCTAGACCTCGATTCATAAATATAACAATAAATAGCATGAAAGCTGAGCACTGGCTGATTGGCTGTTGTGTCACCCAGACAGGAATCAGTAAATAAATAAATAGCATCAATGCTGAGCACTGGCTGATTGGCTGTTGTGTCACCCAGACAGGAATCAGTAAATAAATAAATAGCATGAAAGCTGAGCACTGGCTGATTGGCTGTTGTGTCACCCAGACAGGAATCAGTAAATAAATAAATAGCATCAATGCTGAGCACTGGCTGATTGGCTATGGTGTTACGCAGACAGGAATTAATAAATAAATACATAAATAAATAGCATCACTGCTGAACATTGGCTGATTGGCTGTTGTGTCACCCAGACAGGAATCAGTAAATAAATAAATAGCATCAATGCTGAACATTGGCTGATTGGCTGTTGTCCCATTTAAAGTATAGGGACTTTTACGCTGATGGCCTTTCCCGGGGGGTGCCCGAGCACCAGAGCACCCGTGTACTCGGCACCCCTCGGTAGAATCACCTCACCAATACACCTGTTCCCCGTTCCCATGGGCCATACCAATCCCCACCATGTTGTCGCACAATACGGAGGTCACAGAAACCCAAAATGGTGGCACAGACAAAGGGCATAGCTGACATAGAAATGGGAAGTAATTCCCTGAAGATGTACAACATAGAAACAGAACACATGACAAGCAAACCGGTTTCATTACTTTTTTAATTTTTTTAAAGTATTTCCCATGCCGTGCACTTGTTACTAAACACCCCCACATGCACATATTTATAGTTTCTCCACAAACAATCTCTGGCATATCGGTACAATAGAATGGCTCTTTATTAAACCCCGGCAGTATGCAGGGTTACACTCCCTTTTGGGTCGTGACCCCTTCCTTGCTCCTTTCCAGGGGTGTCAGCCATTGAAACATCTCCTAATGATCAATTTCCTTTGCAACCCTGTGTGAATCCATTCCACTGGAGATCAGCGGCCTGCCGTTTCTTCACTCTCACCCATCTTTGTCTATGGAGAGCATTACCCAATCTGGGAAGTGCTTATGTTATGGCCCACTTCTGCAGATTGCAACAGTGTTGCCCATTGGACAGAATAATGCAGTGTGTTCCCTATTGACACAAGTATCTACCTTCTGCATTGAAGCTGGCCGAATAGTTCAAGCTTCGGTAACATATAGAAAAAGGGCTTTTGATGCATATTTACCTATGGATGAAGATGGCTAACCCACCTATACCTTGCAAGCAAGTCCGTAAAGTGTTTGATGTCCTCCACCTGCCCCAAAAGGCACGTGTTCGGCTGCAGCAGAATCATGGTGGGTGCCCTACATGGCCCTGATGTGGCAGCGGGTCCTGGAAAGCACATGGTGGCAGGGAAGGATCTGCAGGCAGGACCTGGAGACCATGCACGATAGACATTATACAAATCCTATAGGTCAGGAAAATACATGCACGTATGCAGTCCAGCGCTGGGAGTCCTAGGGGATCCCAGGGATCGGGGGGGGGGGGGGTTCATATATGACTTCTACATCGCCTCACTAGCGCACAATTCATTAATATGCATGCATGACACATTCACAAATCATAGGTTCTGCTTTCAATCAGGTTACAACATGTTGGCCAAACTTTGTCGTCACCCAGCCAACGCGTGTTTCGCACCCATATGGTGCTTCCTCAAGGCTTGCCTCTTTCACCATTTATTCATACATCATTGTTTAATTATGTGTGCTGTCCCTTTCTAATACATTGTACCTTTGTCCACATGTTTTTCTAAGGCCGTAACTACTGCCTGCCTCAGTCTGGGGTCAAAGACCGTCTAGTACCCCCCTATCCCGCGTTCTGTGTTTTCAGATTAGGGATCTCAGTCCCTGTGTGTGCCCAAAGGTGCTATGTTGCGTCTGGTGCATTTAGGTTGCCATCTGGCTCATCCAGCTTTGAGCGCTTTGAAACACTTGCCTGTGTATAGGCGCTTTATGATATATGATATGATATATTTTGTTTATATCGCGCTCATACACAAGTGCTTTATAAATAAACAATACAATCCACTCCCCGGGCTGGAGGAGTGACATTGGGGTTGTTATTAAAGTTCAATTACTGTCTTGTAGCGGAGTGGTCTGTGGAAATTTCAAATGAACTAAAACCTTAGTTCATAAAAACGTGACTTGTCCACCTGGCATGGGCAATGCCCCTCTAAACAAGGGTGTGAAGACATCCTCCCGGATGCAGCTGGCATTGCTATTTGGAGAGTACCAAACTCACATGCACAACGCAGAGCAAACACAGTCAAACCTCCTTGGCCCAATCCACAACAAACTTTGTCCGCTTGCGTGTGGCCTTCACATGGACAAGTTGACAAGACCACCACATTCTGAGAGTGGGGAAATGCACAAACGTAAATCAGGCCACATGAAATACTCGGTGAGGCCAGAGTACCCTTTTGTGAACCAGGCCACCACAGCACGTGTTCAGGAAGTGTGGTAGTTTCTGCGGCAGTCCCAAGCGCATCTCGGTTCGCAACGGGTTGTGCTTGGATCTGTGGTAGGTCTACAAACCTTTCCCCTGTGCTTGTTATTCCCTATCACAGGACCGCCAGAGGAGAACCCTGACTGTGATTGTTTCAGACTCCTACGAGCATTGAACTTCCCAAGATAGAAACGCTCATGCTGAGCCTTTCCACCATTTCTTTACATGTTCACCCCTACCCTAATCATCTATCCTAGTGGTCGGCAGGGAGGGGCTGGCTGCGGGGGTGCCTTGCACATACTGCCTTTCCCTCCCCTACCCTCAAATGCTTGTCTAAGATCAAGGAACTATGCGCAGGAAAGTGAACTGCAGCAAGTGAAACACAAGTACACCTGACATTCTGCATCTCCAGGCAACGAGAAGGCTCCCACAGGCAACATTAACGTGCACCGGATATTGAGAGGATGGTGGGAGCACATGCAATGTCCTTTACAAACTGTCCTGGAGTTACAGCATGGGATATTTTGGCCTTTTTTAACTGAATAAGGCATTTTATGGGCAATTTATTTTGTTGCAAGCTGAGCTCCAGATTCTCAAAATGTTTTCTCTGCTTGAGTGTGCCAAGTCTTCAAATAACTTCTGTAACACTATGTTATCTTACAAGGCTTTTATACTATGCCAAATCGCCACCATACAGGCCTCAGCGCACCAGGCCCGTCGCTCGCGTGTTGGCCCCACTCGGTGTCTGCAGGCCTTAGATGAGAAAACGGCTGCATTCCGCAGGTTGCTGTAGTTATGTTATGTTACTTGGCATTTATATAGCGTCTTATGTGTCATTAGTATGACCTCAAAGCGCTGGCGTCCCATGTGTGAATCTGTTTGAGAAAATGCTTTCTCTTGGCAGATCTCTGCCACCCTCCCGCCCCTTACCCACTCCCCCTGGGTTTACAGCTGAGGATATGCAGGGTCTATGCCAATCCCCTTCCACAGTGAATCTGGGGTCCCTTCTGTATCTCTGCGGGAAACCCTGAATCTGGCCTGCCCTCCGAAGGCCTCTGTCTACATTGCTCTGCCTCAAATAGAAATGCTCATGCTTTGCATTTTTTTTTGTATTGTTATATTGCCATCCCTGAAACGCAAGGTGAAATGTAAAATCTGTACTCAGCCTATCATGCTTTTTAATGCCTAACACTGCCAATGTCCGCCCAATGCCTGCTTCCGAGGCGGGCTATTCCCCGCATGCAGATGCCGTCATTGAATGCATGGAGAAGTACAGGGGCACGTATGACCCAAACACATGGAGTGCCTTGCTTCTGCTCCCCGGTGTCCTCCTCAGAGGGCTTCCTTGCGGGAGACGTGGAAAAATATGCCTGCACTCTGCTTCTGGATCTTCTATGGGAACGGATCGTTGGGGCTCACCGTGAGTTGGACGGTATTCTGGCAGTATATCTGCCGGAATACTGCCCAATGGAATTACTGTTACCTCCACTTGGTCCGGCGGAATTACTGCAGGATTACAAGTGGCAGAGTTAACCCTCCTTTTTTGAGAGTCCATTGGACTCTGTGGGGCATTTCTGGTGGAATTACCGCCACAGTAATTCTGCTGATTTTCAACAGAATGTGGGAGGATTTACCCTCCACTCCAGGGCCATACTTATACTGTAGTGCAGCGGGACAAGTGGCAGTAATTCCATTGCCGCAAATGTTTTCCCGCACCGCCATACTCGATCCCGAAATCCAATGAGAGGAGTGTGCCTGTGAGCAAACCCCCCACCCCTCTGCAATAGGCCGGCGACATAGAAGTAGGGCTACAGTTTTATTTGTGTTTACTTTAGTCCTACCTCTAGGTTTATGGCCTGTACCGTTTTTTTAATCTGGTCACCCTAAATAAGCACCAATTATTTCAGTGTTATTCCAAAGGAAATGTACACTAAATGTTTACGATTTTATCATCTTATGATACACAGAAATTACTTATATTAAAAGTTGAATGCTATGACTGGCAACACAAGTCTCAATTTCTGAACTTTTAAAGAAATTATCATAGCATTTATTTTAAAAATCACCATTTGCATGCCTTTCTGGGAGTTTGGGTGAATCATGACGAGCAACTGATGAAAGGGGGCCTTCCGGCGCTACCGTGGCCTAGACCTAATTGCATGCGCTTGGGCAGGATCTCAACTTTCCGTCACTCTCTGAAGGGGAAATGAATTCCTCGCCTCTCCAGCTCACGCACCCCCAGAGCGGCGTGACAGTCCCCGCCGCCTTAATGAGACCCGCAACTGGACGGCGACATTATTAGCGCCTGCAAAGGGTGGGCCAGGCCCGCCGCCTGTCATTAGAAAGAGGACAAGGCACTCCTTCTCTGACACGCTGCCTAAGCAGGAGTGACTGGCATGTACCTGCGTGCCCAGTGAAAAATGTCAGCCATTTTAGGAAACGATGGCGCGAAGCGACGAGTTAGGAACCGAGCAACGTGGGAGATAACAGCAGCTGTCAGCTTTAGTTCTGGACACGCGCACTATTGCGGAAAAGGTTGGAAAATGCGAATGGGCACAGCTGCGTGCATGGTGCTGGGGATTTTGCTGGAGAGCAATTGTAGGGTTGAAGTAAAAAACACCCTGAGAGCCACAGAATGAATGGCCATTCACCAAACTATCCTAAAACCACGGCTTCCATCTTTGAGTACCTTGTTTACCTCTTGTTTGATATGACATGTCATGTTGTTTATAACGTGTCTGTACACAAGTGTTAGGGTTAGGATGTTTCCTTGGCCACAGATGTTCATGTGTGACTGCTGAGCGGGTACGAAAGCACAACCTCAAAAGCGCCGGTCTGGGCACCTCATGTCAGGTAAGACTTCATATAGAGCCACAAAAGTGATGGGTGGAAGGTTTTGAATGGATCTGGCTCTGGGCAACCTCCCACACCACCGTTTTTTAGCCCGTCTCTGCACGGAAACACAAGCAACCACAGACATGTTTCAGCCTTGTTGGGCCTCGTCAGTGAGGT
The DNA here is from genome assembly GCF_040938575.1 of Ambystoma mexicanum. NCBI lineage: Eukaryota > Metazoa > Chordata > Amphibia > Caudata > Ambystomatidae > Ambystoma > Ambystoma mexicanum. The sequence goes on along the minus strand of NC_090936.1, from coordinate 37,427,365 downwards.
GCAGCTTAGATCCCTATGGTGCCGGGAGCAAGGGACCCACGTCTGGGCATACGCTCTCTCACATAGGGGGACAAACTACAACCACAAAAGTGATGGTTGGAAGGTTTTGAATGAATCTGAACCACTGGTATTGCTCTGGGCTACCTTCCCCACCACCGTTTTTTAGTCCATCTGCACCATTGCAAAAGGGGTTCTGCCATATGCAAATCAGTCAGGTATTCTCACCAATGGGAGCAGGGGCAAAACGAAAAGGTGATGGCTAGAAGGTTTTGAATAAATCATAACCAAGGGCACAGCTCTGGGAAACTCTCCAGACCATTGTTTATCAGCCTGCCAAGCCATTACAGAAGGGAAAAGACCATATGCAAATCAGGCTTGGTCCTACCCCATAAAGGGCAGTCCAGCCCGAACTGCTAGGTCACATCCCTTCTGCACGAGACCACAAGCGAGAAATATGGGTGTAGGTTACAGGTAGCGCTTCTCTTCTACAAGACATGCCTTGTGAACACAACTCTCTGGCACACAAGGACAGTACTACTTGTTCCCACGGGGCGTCGACCGGAACTGGGCCGCTGTTGTTTCCACCAGCGTGACGTGTAGCGCCGAGATGACTGACTGAACTGGCCCGCTCAGCCTAGTTTGTCTGGCTTGCAGGAATATTCTTCTGCAAAGGAGAAGAGGAATTAACCACCCGTGGAATTGAGTGTCAACCCACCTTCCCCACTCCCGTTGTCTTCCCACAGATCACTCTTGATGTCCCCTCCTTAGTCTCACCTGATGGTTTGGAAGGATGAGCTCTCCATCCTGCGTCGACCGCAGGGGCGCGTTGATGACCAGTTACTTCACTGGCGTATAGGAATTGGTGAGTTCCAGTATTGACTCTAAAGTCCAATTGTTCATAAGAGTTCAAATGTCTGATCTTCACTCTGTCCGATTCCTTGCAGGTTGCCGATTAATTCACTCGAAGATTTCCCAATGGCGATTGGTAAGATTCAGGTAAGTCTATTGTGGTTTTCCCCTTAGGGGCCGGGGTACGGCGATGAAGCAGAGTTGACTGCGCCGACCCGAGATGTGGTGAGTACCCCCCGTAGTAAATCAGGTAAGTCCTTGGGGGTAGCTTGTATAGCCTTAGAGAGTCCCCTTGCTCACCTTTCTGTCTTTGTCTCCTTAGGTGTCGGAGGGCGGCGCGAGATGGAGAGAGCGTGATGGAATGCTGAAGTACCGCTAAGCAGGTGAGTTCAGCGCGGCGCCGTAGGAATGCGAAGCGATGCTTCAAAGACTTCTGTCTTTCCGCTCCTTGGCGAAATGGATCAGGAGTCAGGTAAGGATTAAAGTTAAAACTCCTGTTCTAACCTTTATCCTTCTTTTCTTCTTGTTTCAGGAGTCCTAGGACTGAAGCGGGCGTGGCTGAAGACTGGAGCTGCTGAAAACACGGTGAGCGTTACGCTGCAGCAAGCAGAATAACGCGAAGCACGTGTGGCTGTCCGGGCGTGGTTTAAATAGCCTTGGAAGAAGATCCAGGTAAGTATTCTTCCACAGCACCACCCAAGTAACAAAATAGTCCCTTCAGTAAAATAGTCCCTCCTAAGCCTCATTTGGCTTGAGTCTTCATGCAGCATGGTCTGCTTCAGGTAAGTTATCAATAATGAGCCTGGCGCCCATGGCGCCAGGACTGACTTTATCTTTATGAGCCTGGCGCCATAGGCGCCAGGGGTGCACCCAAACAGCCCCTAACTGGGGCTTTTGGGCATGCTCCAAGTGGCATGATGCCTGCTTCCGGGGCTGCTGGGCCTGGTCTGGTCTTCCGGGGGCAGGCATCACGACAACTTGCTCGAAACTAGGAGAAGCAATTGTCAAGGCCGGTGGAGGTGTGGTCCTGGGTGAGCCAATTTGCCCTATTGTCAGGCTGAAGGAGAATGTTAACCAGCTGCCTTCGTTGAATATTGGGAACCCAAAACTGCTGAGACAAACTACCTCTCTGAAGGAAACAGAACCTAATTGTGACCTTTACAGGCCGCTATCACCGGAACACAAATTCCTACAAACAGGCTTTGGTGGCAGCTATTCAAGAGACATTGGGATTATCTGACATTTCTTTGAAAAAAGTTACCCATGTTTGTATGTTGTCTGATTGTATGTACTGTAGGGGGTGTAACGTCCGCTTTTGGTTTTAACAATGTACACTTCCGAGCCTGCCTAATTCAGTGGAGAGATGCTTGTCAGAGAAAGGAATTGAAATGTTTCTTGATGTAAAGGCTAAGTGCTTTCATATTCATGAGTCGTGGTTTCATCCGCGAGCTGCATATCAATTAGCCCACGCCCAGATGGTACGTGAGTGCTGCATTCAAGCGTTAGGGACTGCTGAACCCTTGGCCGCGCATGTGGCGGGTGTTATTGATTTAACTAACTTAGATGCAGGATTTATAATGTGAGCTTAGACCTAAAGTGGTGCTGTCTAAACATGCTACTGATAGGGTTTATGATGGTACCATGATACAAAGACCTGCCGATCTCCAGTTAGCCGCCTTATAGAAGGCCATATGGGTCCAATACTCCCCAAAAACCCTGGGACATTTGAGGTAGTCTCATGGAACCTAGCAAAACTACATGATACAGAATGGGCAAATCATTGAAAGAAATTCAACATCATTTGCCTACGGGAATCCTGGCTTACAGATGAATTTCTTCTCCCGGGCTCCAGTGGTGTGCAGTGAAGGCTGAGACAAGTGCAAGAGTTTGGAATAAGGGAGGTGTGAGAAACCCAATGGCATTCTCAGAACCTATTCCCCAGAGATCTTCAATTCCGGTGACCAGGGAAGGGCCATCGCTTTTGGATCCTGACCCTTAGGGTGGACGAGCGAGGGAGGATCACCTGGATGGAGAGTCCTTTGGGGTCTGGGGCGAGACAAAGTCAGGCACTTAAAACAAACTACTATCACCTACAGCCTATCAACTTTTGCTGGGAGTATAAAACAGACACAGTCAGACAACCCAGAGAGAACGCGGAACGCAGAGTGCGAGGAGCAGCAGGAAATGGTGTCATGAGCGAGGGTGTCCCTGAGAGAATGGAGTGGCGAGTCGTCAGAAGGCCGAACAGGAAAGTCGGCAGTGTGGCCAGGGAGCCGGATGAAAGAAGTGCAGGGAGCCGTGTCTCCAGGCAGTCCTCGTGGTGAACCCCCAGAATTGCTCATTAACGAAAATGCCAGAGATGCAGACGTGACGCCAGTGAGTTTTAGAGGCTGAAGGAAATGTGGCGCGCATCTAATCTGAAGATAAATTGTGGCCGCGTAGTCGTGTGCGGCAGGCTGCTAAGCTGTACAAGTGTGAAACAGAAGGAGAGTGGCTGGCTGTTAATACAAAGTAACATTACATTGCAAAAGGGCTGAATCCCCCGAGTGAAAAGCTGCCAAGGGGAGCTGGCGAAGTGGGAGCAAAAGCTGTCGAAGAATATACGCACAGCTGTGGAAGGCAGAAATAGGCAGAGAAGCCTAGCAAAGTGTGCGTCTCATGATAGGGGCCCAGAGATGGAATAAAGAGAATGATGAAGGCTTTAAAAAGGCTGAAGAGCTTGAATCATTAATAGGGTCAGAGAAATGTCCAGGATTATATGAAAGCAAGTTGTTTGTTTCTTTCTTTCTTTCTTTATTTATTTGTAATGCGCTCCATACCCAGAGGCAGCAGGGTGTAGCATGAAAGAAGATGTGAGGCTTACAATGTTACAGAAATATACACATATGCATAAATATGCATGTACAAAAATTACAGAAATATACAATATGCAACATCCTATGCAATATGATAGTTGATGCAGTGGCAAAATGCAATGATATATATATATACAACAAAGATCTATGTGTGTCAATGTATGCAGGTGTGTGGATAACTATGAACAGATAGGGTGTCAAATACAGTAGTTGTTCATTGTCCAATAGTTTGGTAGGCGGGCTAGGTGTTATTGGCATACAGGTGTTTGATGAGGTTCCTTCTAAAGTGTGAGTAGGGTTGGTCAGCTCTCAGAGAATGATGTAAGGAATTCCAAAGGGTAGCAGCTTTCACGGGGAAGCTGTTGCCTCCAATAGTGGAGAGTTTGAATCTTGGAATAATCAGGCAGTTAGAATTCACAGTTCTAGTCTGTCTGATGGATAGTTTCCTCTTGAGTTTGTCCATCAAATACCTGGGTGCAGCATTATTGAGGGCTTTGTGTGTTAGGGAGGCCATTTGTAGTTGGATTTTGTTCTCGGTGGAGAGCCATTTGTGATGGTGTCTGGTGGCAGTGATGTGTTCTCTTTTATTTATGCCGAGCGCGGCTCTAAGGGCATTGTTTTGTAGGATTTGCAGCCTTTGGGTAATAGATGTGTTAGCGCCGCTATAGAGAGCATTGCAGTAATCGAGTCTGGAAAGTAGGAGGGCTCTCGCTAGGATCAAGCAGCTATCATTGGATAGGAATGGCCTGCCTGCTCTGATTAGTTTGCTGGTGTATGCGGTAGTGGATGCTAGCGAGTTAACCTGTTTATTAAATGACATAGTGGAATCCAGATAGAAGCCGAGGGTTTTTACCTCGCTTGAAACTTTGATGATGTTGCCATCTATGTTGAACGAGGTATATTCAGAACCTAGTTTGTTAATATTGGCGTGCGTGCCCAGGATGATTAGCTCCGTCTTATCATCATTCAGGCATAGGCCATGGGATGCCATCCATGCCTGAATGATGAGATATACCCTGTTCACCAACTCTCTGTCCTTGCTATGATCCCCTGAAAGTGGGAGGAGAATCTGAGTATCATCTGCGTAGTTGGTCTAGGTGATACCCAGAAGGTCCAGATGTCGAACAGAGGTTTGGTGAAGATGTTGTATAGAGTTGGGGAGACGCAGCAACCCTGAGGGACTCCACAGGTGATAGGAGAGGGGTCAGCTGCAGCTGAGGGGGAGAAGACTCTCATCGTTCTCTCACTCAAGAAGGATTCAATCCATCTGATGGCTTCGGTTGAGAAATGGGATGCTGAGTCCAAGTGTCTGCATAAGACCTTGTGATCCACAAGGTCGAATCCTGCGGAGAGATTGCGTCAGAGGAGGAGAGCTGTTTTTCCCTTATCCCTCAATTCATCTATTTGGGCCTTTAGATCGATAAGGGGTGTTTCCGTCGCGTGTAGGGGGCGGAAACCTGATTGTCTAGATCCTAGTAGTTTATGGAGTTCTAGGTGTTTTTGGATCTGGACGCATGCCATTTTGTCCAAGATCTTCAGTAGAAAAGGTACCTTAGTGATGGGTCGATAGTTGGTGGGGATGAGAGGGTCTAATGTCTGCTTCTTGAGGAGGGGGAGCACCCAAGATTGTTTTAGGTTGGACAGGATATTGCCTGAGGAGAAGGAAGCGTTTATAAGTTTGGCGATAAATGGTGATAGATCTCTGGCTGTGTCTTTGATTATGTGTGCAGGGCAAATGTCACCTTTGCAGTTAGAAGGTTTGAGTGATAGTATAATTTTCTCAACCTCCAGGGTGGTGGTTTTCGTAAAGGAGAATTTGTTGGTATGTGCGCTAGGTATAGCGTCAGGGAGGGGTTTGGGTAGACTAGGGAGATTCAAGGAATCTTTTTTTAGTTGGATTTTGTTTTGTAAGGTGTTTATTCTATTTGCTAGTGCCTGTTGGATATCTGCACACCAAGTTTGATCCTTAGAGCAGGTATCAAGTGTGTCAATGGGAGACTCAAGTTCCTTCAGTATGGAGAAGAGTTCCTTCATGCATGAGTTGGAATTGGCAATGCGGTCATTGTAGGAATTCCGTTTAGCTAGGCAGATTTTATTTTTATACTGTCGTGAGATGATGGTGAGATTAGCTTTTTTATCCATCTTTTCAATGGGTGGGCATGATTTCCAAGCGGATTAACATTTTCTCTTTTTTAAGCGGAGGGCCTTAAGTTCAGGTGTAAACCATTTGTTTAGATGCGGTTTGGGCTTACTAGTGCAGAGTTTTAGTGGAGCTATTTTGTCCAAGGTCTCCAACATGATTTATTTATATTCACGAACCAGTGTGTTAGGGTCTAGATTGTCTGGCAGTGCATTAAGAGTTGGGAGGATGGCTGGAATAATCTTTTCCACTGTTATATTTTTCTTATTTCTTGTTAGGCAAGATGGTGCTAGTGTCACGGCTATAGTGGGTAGTCTGGAGGTCAATATATTAAAGGAGATCAGAGAGTGGTCAGTCCAAGGTAGAGGAGAGATGGACGAGATGACCGCAGAACAGTTAGCATCGGCAACCCAGTCTAAAGTTCTTCCCTTCAAGTGGGAGGGAGAGTTAACTTTTTGGGATAGTATTAGCTATTGTTAGTGCATGTGAGTCTGTAGGGTCTTTAAGACCGAGCTTAAAATCGCCTAGTAAAAGCATTTGTGATGTGGTTTTGGCATTATTGGTTAATATGCTATGCAGATCCTCTTCGAAGGTCCCAAGAGGGCCAAGAGGTCTATAGACTAAGTGGATTGGGCGTTATTTATGGGGAGTTTGGCGGTGAGGGATTCACACGATTGCAGAGTTTGGGTGGTAGCTGATCGTAAGGCTAACTTTTCTTTGGATATGATGGCGATACCGCTGCCGCCGGTGGTGCCCACATGGTCCTGCCTAGATATAGTATAGCCGTCTGGGATAGCCAGCATAAGAGATGGTCCTGCAGCATTGTGTAGCCATGTTTCGGTTAAAGCAATGAAGTCTAATTTTGCTTCAGTGATAAGATCTGCTATGTCAAGGGCATGGGCGACTAGAGATATTGTGTTGATGAGTGCTCCTTTGTAGGAATGAGCATCAGTTTCTATGCTGAGATTTGTTGTCAAAGTGAAAGAAGAGGCTGAGGATCGCGCTGGGGTGAATGGTTGCGCAACCTGTTGTGCGTGGACCATGCTGTGCCACAAACAAGAGGAGGCTCCATCGAAAGAGTTGTAACGTAAGAATACCCTTTGAATTTTGTTTTGTGAGCAAAAACTATATTGGGCACGGGGAAAGAAGCCATGGGCCTTGAATGAATACAACAAGACTGTTTCTTGTGAACTTTGTGATCGTTTGATAACTGGTTAGCTCATGAATTGCTACCTGAAGTTTGGGGAAGGGAGCCTGAACTTCTTATGTAACTTTATTTTTAATGGAACCTTTGCCAGTAGTCCTTGTGTGGATTATAAGCAGAGACCATACCCCAGAGGGTTCGAGCTTTGCAAGATCCTACTATATGAACTGTATCCTGACTTGGGAAAGGGAGCTAGCCAGTGCTCCGAACTTGGTTGTTTCACTTCTTCAGTTGCACCATCCCCTCTTAGTTCCTGAGGGTAAGCATAGGTTTGGACGCAGACCCTTTTTGATTGGACACACTGACTTTGAAGATCTTAGTTTATTTAGGCTGGGCAATCCCGCCATAGCGATAGGGTCAGATAGGCAGTTCACCCATCCTGATTCATTGAATGAAGGTTTTGAAACTGTATCAACTGCGTCTGTCTCTCTCTTGATACCTCACAGAGGTCCAACCACCTTCGTCCGGATGCTGAATGAGTTACGAATAAGCAGCTTCTACTCCAGTTTGTGATTGATGGTTATACTCCTCCTTGAGGCTAACATGAAGCTGGTTTCTAAGAGATTTGTGGTAAACATTTATGCACTGCCAAAACGCAATGCTATTATGCTGAGGAAACTGAGAGACTTCTTAATCCAGGTCTTGGATGAGGGGCGGCTTGTGGCCTACTCATTATGGGGGATTTGAACATGAAACGTGGTCCCATGCACATGAGACATAATGAAGCACGCTTTATGGAAACTCTGCGTCGGGTTCTGGGAAGAAGTGCAGTTTTCGACACTCTACTCTGGAGGGTAGGCTCCTGGTTGACTTGATGGCTGATATTTTCCTGGTGGAACTGGGTGGACGACGCTGTGCCCAAGTCTACGTTCACAAGAGGGACCTACTCCTCAATTTTAGATGATATACTCATCTGCGCGATCCCCATCAAACGGGTTTTGTGGCAGGCATGGGAACGTCCATAAATTTATTTTCCCTAAACGCTATCAAACTGTAATGTTTTCAGCAAAAACAATCAGCATTTTTTGCCTTCATTGACCTCAACGCAGCATTCGACTCTGTCAGTCGGGTGCTCCTGTTGGCAAAATTACATAGAGATCATTGTCCTGCAACATTGGTAGATATTATACATGATTTCCATTCTGACACCTCAATCCAAGTCCGTTTAACCTTAGATGGCATGTTATCTCAACAAATTCCCACTTCACGAGGTCTCAAACAAGGCTGTTTCCTAGCGTCAGCCATTTTCAATTATTTTGTTCAGGATGTTAAGATCTGATTTTCCCAAAATAGTTTCAGATTCATCCAAATTGAATGGTCACCTAATCCAGTCCCTCCTCTATACGATGATTTAGTCTTGATTTCAAAGACACAAGTAGGGCTTCAACAACTACTAGATGCCTTTTACACCTACACTGTGAATAACGAACTAAAAGTGAATCTCACTAAAACCCAAATTGTAGCTGTATGTCCAAAAAGGCACTGCCCGCTTTCCTATATTTGGTCCATGAACAATCTACCGATTAACAGGGTGCCTTTTTATAACTACTTGGGTATCATGTTTGAGAATGTGCAATTTCCCACAGGACATCTAGCACGTCTGGAATCAAGATTATCTTCATTCATATCTCAAGCGAATATCTTAATGTACAAATACGGTAAATTTTCAGTTCTACCTGCATGCCATTTCTGGACCGTAAAAACAGTTCCTGCACTACTGTACGGTTTGGAAACCTTTCAAGACATTCCATCTAATCAGTTAGCAAAATGGGAGGCAAAATATTGGCGTCGTATTCTGCATCTGCCAAATTGCATCCCAGTGACCTGGCTAAGGTACGAGCTTGGACTGATTTCATTACAGGCCCTTTTCAACTGGCGCAAATGCGCCGTTTTTAGGAAATGCCTTGTATCCACCACTTCGCAAATCCTCTTAAAATATTTATCTGCTTACATCTTTTCAAGCAAACACAACTTTATCAAAGCATGGTTAATGTCTGTTCACACTGTACTAATCAAAGCCGAGGTATCCATAGATCTCCTGATACAAAATCCAGACAGAGCTAAATCTAAAATATATCATATAGACTGGATTGATAGTCGACAGGGTTGTCTTGTGTATCAGTATACTGACGCTAATCGATTTCCACACAAGAAAATGCAAACGTTGCCATCCTATTTAGCTCGCTGTCCATCCCCGAATTACTGCCACCATATTCTAAGGTTACGCTTTAATTTATGGGGCACTAGAGAGTTGCTCTATAAAAGGAATTTGTTGTCCGGCATGGGACATTTTTGTCGCTTTTGTACATTTCCAAATATCTGTGAAACCATGAAGCATCTTATAACAGAATGCACAGTTCTCTGCCCTTTGCGCGAAATACATTTTGCGCGGCATTGTAACTATTTACAGTTCGCAACCCAAAACTTATCGTGGTTTCTCATCTTGGGCTCAAGGTATCAGCCACTACAAATTGCCACTATAAATTTCCTTTTAAGTATAAATCTGGAGCCTAGGGTCTTTATAAGTAAGTGAAATTGTAAGTGGTGGTTTTATACTCAGTAATGATTTGAGTTTGTTGTTTACTTAATTTTCTTTGGGTTTTTTTGTATGTAATATGTAATTGTGATGTTCTTTGTTGTCACAGAACTGATTTGATTGTTGTATTTCTTTAAGTTGAAATGTTCATTGTTTTTAAATTCTATGTATTTTGTATTTATATTTGAAAGGTTGATTGATTTCAACTATAACAAATAAAAAAATTAAACATTTTTTTTAGATGATATCCTGGTTGATTGTTTCATTTTTAATCAGGTTAGAGATTTTAGGGTGTCAAAACAGGCTACCTCATTATGAGTGCATCTCACAGACATAACGAAAATACAAATCAAGTATTTACTCTCCAGGCTTACTGTAGTTAGCAGACTGAGTAAGTTTCATTTAGAGACACAAGAGCTCTGGTGTCTTAGTAAAATGGTGACTTGATATTCAGACAAATCAGTCTAATGTGCCTTATATTTGCCACCTATGTCAAAAGTATGCCAACGCTAGGACCAAAAAGTTTCGCCCACTGGGCTTTCTCAAGGCAAATTGCAAATGTTACATATATTACACTACGTCTGAATGCAATTTACAGATATTGCTCTAATGGGTACAAGCATGAAATTTGAGATTCTCAACTCTCAATGAGGTTCTTGGATAACAGTCTTCTCCGTGGTTTACTGTCACAAGAAGTCGCTCCTCTTGGGATTCCGTTTACTTCCATTGTTTTTTCTCAAATGTGTCAGTCTCCTATTGGATGACCTTGTTACTCCAAAAGGATGTTCATTTATTTCATGCTGTAGTGTCCTCAATTTAAGTGTGTTCCAAGTATGTCTTAAACAGCGCCTCAAGGATGTCTAGAGTGGGGAACGGAACCCCAAGCAACAAGCAAAACTTGTTGCAACCAATGTGGAGATGGGGTGGAATTAAGACATACTGGAACACTCTATAATATCACTGAACAAGTGTGGGTGCCAGGCCTCGTAGGACTTAGCAAAATAGCCTTGCATTTTAGAATCCCTGCTATGGAATCCAATCATCCCTGTCATTTTAATCAATGTTCTTTGTTGTGAAAATGGGTTTCCCAAGCTATAGAGATCTCTTCTGTCAATCAGAAATCAAATTCAATATGTTGTATGTTGAACTCCTGCAGCTTTTATTCATTTATGGTCATACTTGGCTTTGAAAATGTCGACAATTGAATACTTGAATCGGTCTTATTAATTTTATAAATTGACTGCTGCAATCACTCGCAATTGAAAGCAATATCGACGGTGGCCAACGAAGGCATCCATTCGATATGAGAAGCACTTGCCCTGTATGCATGCCCTCTAAGCCACATTTATTAGTTAACCGAGCATCATGGGTGCAGGGTTGGCCATTAGATGTACAGATCTAAAACTCCATCCTAATTAATCTTGTCAATTTTTCATGGAGTTTTATATTAAATATAGTGATGGGTGTCAATAGGTTGTCTACGATCCCATTATGAGAAGTGTATTGGAAAAGAAAACACATATCATGACATTGCATGTCCTCAGAGGTTATATGGAATAGAAAACCACTGGATCTTAATATTATTTATGCCCGTATGAAATTCTTTATTCTCGATTCTTTCTTGCAAACTGATTTTCCCTCTCTTGAAAAGGTGGACAACCCTATCCTTTCTAGCATATCCTTTCCACACATAGTACATTGTTTTGCTTTGTGTTTTAAGGAAGGCTTATTTCTCTTGGACCACTAATAAAAATATTGTCAATGTCCCTCACTATATGTAGATGACCCGCATTCACAATATCATTTTCTTTGAATCAATAGAAATATCATTTCTTTGAAATCTTCTTTATCTGGAATTGGACAGTGTACCAAATCTGAGTATGTCGCCCCTTCTCCCCTAGGGGGAGCCCTTTTGCAAGGGGCCAGGGTGGTGCGTCCACAGTACAATAGTCCCCCTAGAAGTGGTGCACCGAGGGAGGATTGCATGGGGACGATCGCATGGGGGAGGCAAACCCCCTATGGAATTGGGGACGATTGTTCTCAGAGAAAGCTGTCACCTTAATACACCCAGTCCCCTCTCCGATACTAAGTCCCTCGCTCAACTTTATAGGCAGAACCAAAACACTCTGTTGCAAGGTTAATGGCTCTAATATGCATGAAACCCTTCACCCAGTAGCATACTGGCCAAAGTTTTCAAAAAGGCTGGTGCAAAATGTAAATATGGAAAACATTTATTAGGGAAATAACATTCCTAATACCAAGCCAAAAATACTGCAAACATGATCTTCTCATCTGATGGAGTAATGTCTATATCACAGTCCAGGTGAAAATAACAGCAGTGAGTTTCAAACATGCAGTTAATGTTGGAGGGCCATGATCCAAAGGTGGTATTGGTGGCCACTGAAATATCATTTGATTAGAAAAGGAAGAATTATTGCTTTGAACATTTGACAGATTAGTGCCTGGACAAAGATTGATAGCAATATAAGGCTGTTGTAAGGCCAAAGGGTTCATTCAAAGGTGAAGATTTAGGGTCAGAGGTATATGCAATAAACAGAGGAACGGAGATGGCCAAAATAGCTTCTCTTGTATATATTGGTTTTGGAGTCTCTTTCAGGGATCTGTACATTAAAATCAAACCCTCACAGGGTCAAACAAGATAAAGCGATGCCATGAAAAACCGCTGACAGCAAAATAACCAAAGTAATCATTGGCTGAAATGCTGAACGATATTCAAATGTTCTCGGATGAACAACCAATAGGGAGTGGGATTACATTTGACTCTTAAGAAGAGCCATGCACATGTGTGTCCTTTAGGAAAGTATGGCTCTTGCAGGTTATAAACAAATATGGAGGAAAAAGCTATCCAAACGGGCTGGAGAGTACCGTGGACACTGCTTTAAGGTAAAATGTAAAGCGATCTAAAATAGTGCAAGTAGTCCAACGTATTGCTATGGAGCTCAGTGCAATCATCAAGACGTGTGGTAGTGTTGCTGCTGCCGCTATGACCGAATATCATATAAACACGGACACCTATATACATTATTAGGTGTCAACCAGGGAAAAGGCCAGGGTGAAAACATGCAAACTATTTCCAGATAGGACTTTAGTAATGATGCCTTATGCACCTAGGCACAAGGTGCACTCACTGTACTCACTGTAGTAAATACTGCATGCCCCCCTGGAAGCACTGTGACTTAAAAGGGAAGAAACCATGCGCCAGGAAAAAGGGGTCACGCACTGGTCTGTGAGGGGCGCAAGAGCATTGGAGGCTGGAAATTCCCATTAAAGCACGCCAGGGCTGATTTGGAAACATGTATGTACAATTCTCGGGGTGGACGAATGTATGTGGAAGCACCATTTTGAAAAAATGTAAACATAGCATAAGAATCGGATGAAAACTCTCTGCTGGAAGAACTAGAAAGAAGAAGGAAAGTGGATTATTCCTGGACTATAATCTCCCTAACATGTTGTTATCAACAGGCCTGAAGACCTGAAGCCTGGAGAAGACACAGCAACTGAGAGACCTGCAACTGAGCCACAGTTGCAAACATGCAACTTCACTCATGCTAGGCAGTGAATACCCGCCATGCAGAACGAGACATGAGAGCGAACTCTGAAGTCTAATATCTGTAAATCCCAAGTATTTCCTTATAAAACACACACTTTATGTAGGCAGAGCAGGTAGAAGTGAGGGGGAGGTGGCAACGACTGTTCCAATGGCGTTGCCACACAAAAACTGGGCAAGCTGTGAGGAATCTGAGGGCGTCCTCACTTCTTATGCCAACATATCCTTCTCCCAGGTGGCCAGGGAAAGGCCGTCGCTATCGAATCCTGACCCTGGGGGTCAATGTGCGAGGGAGGATTACCTGGGTGAGGAGACTTGGGGAGTGGGGATGAGGCACCCTTAGGTGAGACACAGTATCCCCATTTCCCTTTTGTAATGAGGCTGACACCTTCAAGCCTTTGTAGGCTATTGCCAGTCCCTTCCCTATTTTTCCAGAAGATCATCTCCTAATAAACACCAGTCAGGTACTGAGACGAGGATGAGACAAGCCAGAGCCATGCATATGTACTGGGATGAGGAGGAGGCAAGCAAGAGCAATGCAGAACCTCCAAGCCAGCAGTGAGTGGTCTAGTCCTTTTCGGACCAATCAACCTGGCGGGAATTTTAAAAGCAGCAAGAACGGTGAGAATGTACTTAGCGGTGGAAACAGCTCTACGGACTTCTGGACGAGAGCACACCTCTCCAGGAAGACGTTGTGGCAGACTGAGTGCTCGAGGAACCCAGAACGATGCAGAGTGTATGCAGCGGGAAGCAAGGCTAAAGGAAGCTGGAGGCCTGTGGCAGAATACGGAATTACCAAGCGAAGCTGCTGAGTGAGGGTTGAGCTGCAAGAGAGACACATCAGTGGTGGGAGCGAAGCCACAGAGAACTGCTGTGGAGATGAAGCGAGGTGATGCACAAGAGGGAGAGAGAGAGTGAGCTTGTGGCAGCCAGAAGCCTCGCTGGAATGCCGTAAGCACAGACCGGTGAGTCAGACTAGGACGGGGGACACCGGGAGGCAGGCAAGCATATAAGACTTAAAAGAAAGTTAAAGAATTCCGATCTGAATGAAAGCAAGTACGATTGAATAGGGTATGAATGAAAGTAGTTTGGTGGAATCACATGAAATAAAGGAACTGTGTAGTTTAAGAGAACAAGTGTTGTGACTTGACACGTCGTGAAGAATATATGGGCCTCTGTCCCCAAGTTCCACACAGAGAGAAAGAAAACTACTCCCTATGCGAGCCTTGAGGCCACAGTTGGTTGTTGTTTCGCAGGATCAGACACCACTGAGGACCCCAGAGCTGTGGAATGAATTCAGGTATTAGCACAAACAATCACAGTACTGCCAACCATATAACTGTTATTGAAAAAGGGCTTACCCAAGGGTGATGGAAAGATGCCAGGAACTCTGAGGCTGTGGTGCAGGGAAGCGTCAGCAATCCTTAAAGCCAGGCGCCAAACTCAGCGCTGGCTACACACCTGATGATTCTTGGATGTATTCGTAACACTGTGGTACTCGTGCTTGAGACACCGTAGCAGTTCAAGGAACCTTGAAGACCAGTAGAACACTTGACAAAGCAGAGAAGGGTAATCCAAACTATCCGTTAAACGTTAGCCAAAAATCCAAAAGTCTGTAAATCCGAGCAGAAACAAAAACCACAAATCCAAAGAGCAGGAATATCCAGTCCGTAATATGTAGGCTTGAGGTCTGTTTCCAAATTAATCCAAAACGTGAATCGAAAACGCCAAACAGTGTCGTGAAAGTGGAAGTGGTTGCTGCCGACTGCTCCTGCTCCAGCCCACTCGCAATCTCCATGGCAGTTGCCACTGGAAACGAGGGAACAAATAATATCGCCCTCTGACAGAGCCTTGGAGTTGGTGACGCTTCCCTCGCACCACAGGTAGCGTGACCATGTGAAGGGCTGACTGTGACTTTGGGAGTCTAGCTGTGTTATGTGTCAGGGAGTCCCCGGGGGTATGAGTGTTATGAGTGTTATGTAAAGCGGTGTGCCTGACCTTACTTCTGCGCATGACAACAAGCATTGGCAAAAGCCATGAAGATATAAAGGAACTGTGTAGCTTAAGCGAACAAGCATTGGCAAGAGCCATGAAGATATAAAGGAACTGTGTAGCTTGAGAGAACTAGCATTGGCAAGAGCTATGAAGATATAAAGGAACTGTGTAGCTTAAGAGAACAAGCATTGGCAAGAGCTATGAAGGTATAAAGGAACTGTTAAGCTTGAGAGAATAAGCATTGGCAAGAGCCATAAGGATATAAATGAATGGTGCAGCTTGAGAGAACTAGCATTGGTATGAGAGTGTGTGTGTGAAAGTGCAACAAGTGAATTGTGCCCAAGCTAGCAATGTTAAAGCATCAAGAGGATGTGTAATGAAAATAAACCAGGCACCCCTGTACAGATGACACAGTGGCAATGTAAAAATGAAGGAGAAAATAAGGTGTGTCGGTTGCGTGACCTGTGATGGGTGGACTGTGTGGTCCAACAACGGCGCCTATTTCTTGTACATCCATTTATGGAAAAGCCACTTAAAGCACCACAAAGATACTTGTGATTGGTGCTAAAGGAAATTGTGTGTGATTTGAAATCAAGGAATTGAACTCTATGAAGTTGGTGAAAGGTAACCAAGCCAGAAGAGCTGGGAAGCATCCCAAGGAATTGAACTCCATGACATTGGTGAAAGGTAACCAAACCAGAAGAGCTGGGAAGCATGCCAAGGAATTGAACCCTATAAAGTTGGTGAAAGGTAACCAAGCCAGAAGAGCTGGGAAGCATCCCAAGGAATTGTGTGGTGTTGGAACTGTTGAAATACTTGAGAGCGTGTGGAGGAAACCCCTTTTTGCATTGTGAACTATTTGAATCCTGGAAAGGGAAACCCTTTGTAAACCAAGAGCCTGGGTGGAGCTCTGAACTTTTATTTGATGCTGACATCCCCGCACATTGTATGTAGTGACAAGGCATCAAATTTAATAGAGGATCAATTGATCTAAATATTGCATGAGAATTCAGTAAACCAGGGGATGCAGGACAATTGGAGATGGTAAGTGATAATATCACTTGTGATAGAAACCGAGCAATATTACATTAGTCGTTTCCTTGTTATGATACGAGAGCCCCCAAGACAGCGATTAGAGGCTGAGAATTAGATGTCTGCTGTGGACCCAATCTCCACTTTATAAGGGGGGGGGGCAAGAGAAAGGGACGATAACTGGTAATGGATAAAGAGAAAGGACCATGAACCCGCAAGGCCTAAATTACTCCATTGAAGAACAGAGATCTTTCAGTGCTTTTGGATGAAACAAAAGGCTATTGCAGATGACTTTTAAAACTTATGGGGACATTGTTACTAAAGCAAAACAATCACATTAAATGCCAACCAAGTATGTTAATCCCGGAACAAACATGGTCATATTGAGGATGGGAGAATTGCAATACACATTTTAAGAATTGCTCTGTGAAAACAAATAACTGGATTTTCTTAAGGTTATTGCAAGTTTCTGTGATGAAAGTCTCCCTTATATTATATTTCAAGTTTGTATTCATCCATACCGGGGCCTGGTCTATAAAAATGGTATTTGTTTGATATTCTCAATAAGTAAACGATTCAGTTTGATAATCAGATTGCTGTCCTCCTCAGCGGTCTTTCCTTCCAAGTTAACAAGGATGGCTCCAAACCTTTGAGGCCGCCAGTTATATTATCATGGGTTGTGTTGACATTGCTTTATTGCCGTTTAAGAACAGAGGCTTCTTGCAAATTTAGAATGGCCAAATTAGGGATTCTAAATAATACCTACTTAGCTTTCTCTGACAAGAAAAACTGCAACATGAATTCTAACAGAAGCTAAACCTTCAATAATGCTCACAATTTCAGATCCCCCCCCTGATCAAATCATCGAAGAGAAGGCACTTTATACCGGAAAGGGCAGCATCAATAATGGACCCAGAACAAACACTTGAATGCCAAACTTCCACAACTGTACTCTTTTCAAGAAATGCCTGCAACTGTTTGGTGCAACTTTTTTTGAGATTGTTAAAGAACAAAATATGTTCGTAAAAATCTAATAGCTTCCAAACGCAGTGATTTATTTGTTTCATTTTTTTATGTTTGTTTAATCTGTTTGTGTTTGCTTAACTCGCGTATTGAGCTTGACCCTAGGGAAACACTGATCCCTTTTTGCAATGGCAAGTGCCAAGATACGTCTCAGTGCGTTGTAGTGGAATTGCAATTGAGTTCCGCGGAGCAAATAGTCCAAGGTACGCCGTGGAATAAACGTTTCATTTACACTGGCTTAACTCTACTGACATTGAACCCATGATCCAAAGCTAATTTGTTGAATAATTGCATGACCAAGTGATGGGTTGAAGTCCAAGTCAGGGTCTTTGTTGAGTTGTAAAGTTTGCGTTTCATTACACCAGTCCCTTTGAGTTACTGTCAGATATTTTATAATAGAGGAGGTTGTAGAAACAGGACACACCTCCAGTAATTTTAAAATGTGGTTATCAAGATATTTAGGAACCATCCCAAATTTCTCCAGGGTATTTGACTGCTCCGCCACAGTGGCAATTTTATTTCTCTGGAAAATGTGCGTCTAGTTTATACTCAATGAATGGATGGGAGATGACTTTCCATGAGTTCTGCATCCAGTGTCTCTCCTGGTGTTTTGGACTATGAATCCTATGATCGCTCAACATTGGCCATGCTGGCTAGGGCTGTAGGGGGTTGTTAAAGGTCGCAGACCCTAGGAGGGATGAAACAATCTTTTGCTTTAATGCCTCATCTGTGCCGTTTCTCAATTTGGCATTGATATCACTCTTACTATTCACACATACGAGATCTCCAAAATATTGATCGGTGGCAAGATGGCCGATGAAATCTCCAACTGAAATCTCCTACTCTACTGTTGGATTACAGGACATTATTTTTCTTGCTTTGTTTTTAAACCACCATACTACTGATGGTGTTTGTTAGACATGCTCCAATGATGCCAACTGCACATACTCGTGACCCTCATTGACGATGAAACACTTACGTGGTTGTTGCATTCTTGAGGGCTGGCTGATGGTCTTGGGCTGAAAGGCCTACTCTATAAAATGGCAGCTGCCCTATAAAACAATGGCATTGATGTAATTTGGAGAAAAGATGAGAGCTGTTCAGCTAATTTGCATTCCCATCGTGCCTTGCTCTTTGGCTCTGAATGGGAGGCTATTGGGATAGCTACTAGTTGGTGCAGTGACGTGTGGCTTCTTAATGGAAAGACCTATTCTATTCTAAGACTATTTGTCATAGGGGTTTTATTTCTTGTATTCTTTAAAGGCGTCATCATTTTGATGATGTTGGTAAACCTGCCCCATTGGTCCAATCACAAGCTCCTCATGAGCACTGCACTGACCCTCCCAAATGAGGGTGAAACACATATGTGGCTGTTTCATCTTTGAGGGCTCTCTGTTGGTCCTGGGCTGATAAAGGTATTTATAACACAGCATTTGCTCTGAAAGACACTGGGAGTAGAAAAGCAAGATTTTCAGATCATGTGCATTCTAGCCATTGATTTTTCTGTGGCTGTGATCTAGAGGTGACCTTCCGTGGATCCTAGGTGGCGCTGTGGCACGTGCATTTAGTTAGCCAAAGTGGCCTATTCTGCACTTGCGACTCCAGTCAAAGCACAGGACCAGTGAAGCTATCAAAATAAATAAAGCTACGTTGCCTCTCTGCTGAACCTGTCAGGCTATATAATAAAAGGCCAGATGTATGCTTGTCCGTTGCAGTCATGCACAGTATAGACTGCCCGCTTCGCCTGTAGTCACCACAAGAGAGAGGCTGCCTAAGGATAAATAGTGGTCCTACTGTATATTAACACTCTGGAAATGTCTTACGTTGCGCCCTTTGGCCCGTGTACACAGGCTTTCACACTAGTCAGGATATAAGGTGTCTGGTGCTTTGAACTCGGCGGCCATTTTATGCTTGGAATGTTTGGCCTGACTTCCCCAATAGAGTAAGAAACAGGTAAATCAGGGCATCTCACATTAATTGCAGTGTAGCTATGCGTGAGTTGCTCTGTAGCTATCACTCCTTGATGTGCATTGGAGGACATTTCTGTGCAGCACCATTTGCTTTCCTCTGTGGACGGGTGAATGCTCTGAAAAGTATAGTTGTTTGGTGGGGAATTGGGGACAACACAAGCCATGTTGTGTACACAGGAAAATGGCATTGATATGCATTTGAACTGAAGCAGGAAGAAAAGATGCACACCTTGAACATTGCGCACTCTCCCACTTAACATGCGTTCAATTATTTACACGCTAAATGTGTTATATAGTGCTTTAATATGCATGGTGCTCTAAAATATCGCCCTACTACTAACTTTGGCAGTCATTAAATTAATTTAAGGCATTCTTTCTGTACACCGCCAGCATAGATTATAAAGTGCGTCCACTTTATGGGTTGGAAGCTGATGCCAAGTGTGCAATTACACTTTAGAAATGTAGACGGCGCATTCGCTCATCGCGCGACATTTTGTTTTTTGCGCACATTGTCTATTTTTTTCAAAGTGTTTTTATTTGTACCTGGCGGCAAAATTAACCCTGCCCGGAGGATACCTCAACGGCAACGGCTTGCCTTGGAAACAAGAAGATGCAGAGCAACACAGATCCGGGCTCGCCTTGGAAACAAGACGTTGCAGAGCAACACAGGTTCGATTCCCGGGTCCGCGCCCAGAAAGCTCTGGGTATTAAGCGCGTTATAAATAATTACAATGTTACCACAATTACGTTTCAGACAGAAAAACAGGTTTCCTTGTGGAAAGAGCTTCTTTGCAGTGGGTGCCAGAAAAAAAACCCAAAAGATTTGATCTGAACTTGACAAAGTTTTCGGAAGCTCGCATAACAGGTGCATGGATTAGTGCCATTGTACTTTTGGTTTAACAAGGACCACAGCTGTCCAGGTAGCCACGTGACTCTGCCGGCCTCATCTGGAAAAAGAAGGCCTTTTGTCCAGCTCACGTGACTTGACAATGTTGTGCGCTATGCGCGCGCGCCCAGCAGGTGGTTCTCGCCTCACTTTGATGTCAAACAGCACAGGAACATCAGTGACGCGTGGCCTCGGAGATGCATTAGGCATAAGCCGGGGGCCCTTCAGAGGCGAGGAGCCCCCCGCTTCAAATACTTTTGAAGCGCTGACATCTATTATGCCGAGCAAAGACAAGTGTTTGAAAAGCGATTCAAACGCCAGTGTCAGAATTTACAGTGCATAGTTTTATATAAGTTGCTATTAGTCAAGCGCGCGCTTGTGAACTCCGCAGGGGAGGGGAGCGCTTTCCAAAGGCAGAGAAATTGTTGTCATCTGAGGGCAGCCGGATGTTTTAATAGCACAAGGGAGAACATTTCTCAAAGGTTATATGGTGATCCGGTTACTTTGACTGAGTAATAAGGATACTCATTGTTATGGTGGGGTTTTTAACCCTTACCACGAGCGAAATGTGCGCGGTAGTCCGCGGATTTTTTTTTCAGAGTCCGCAATAATTGGCTGCTCGCTGAATAGGAGTTTAAGGCCGCGCTCCCAAACAGTAGAAATTCACGGCGTCAGAGTTTTTACAATGCAGATCCATTCTACCACATAACATTTTAAATCTTTCTTTTTATTTTTTTTTAACAACTCGAATTTATAAAAGTTCATAAATATTTCCCCCCGCCGAGTATCTACAAAAGGGGCATGAGCAAGATTTGAAAAGGAGCCCCCCTAAATAATAGTTCTTTTCTAAGGCTTTGCTGTGAAAAATTTCTCTCTATGCGTGGCAGCGGCGCGCACTGTTGCGCAGTGGCGCAACAGAAAATGAAGGGGGAGCCCTCAGTAAAATTTGCTCAGCGGCCCCAGATTGTACCACCATTCGGAGTCATAAACCGGCCATGGCACATTTTGGGGGACCCATCGAATGGTGCGGGGAGGGAGGAGGGGCTCCAGGAATATCTGTTATAGCCTGTGTGCTGGAGAGACCGTTTCCATGCAGTTAGTTTGCCACCACCGTCATAGAAAAACGATTCTGCAACCTTAACAAATGAAGGCCACAAAATAGCCTAATTATTCTTGAAATCCACCTCGCTCATTTTGACAATTGGACATTTTTTTTTAAAAAAAACAAGGCGGTTTGACGGATATATATGAAATGCGGCACTTGCCCAGTAGATGTGAGTCTGTAATCAACCAGTAGCTGTGTGATTGGAGCTCTCAACCCTGGAATAGCCAAATTAATATTGCTTTGCAAGCCACTTAATCAATCTTGATAACCTAATTTCTTTGAAACAATCTTCTTGTCACTTTTAGCCACAAAAGAGAGCGTGATTATTAAGCACACTGGCAGTGTGTGCTTTATTAAATTAAAAAAGAACAGCTGCCTGAAATTCAGAATTATGATAGAGGATGCATTATATATTGCGATCCCTCACTTCCTTGCCCACAAAAGAAAAATAAATGCGACTTCCACACCTCCCTATACAAAGGGGGCATTACAGACACACCACCCATCAGCCCTTTGATTGACTTGACGTATTGGATTGTAGTTGTCATGTCTCTAGCGCCTTTTGTCATTATTATAGTCTCAATGCGCTAGTGGTGGGAACGCCCTTGGTGGACTGAAGTCCAGAGTGTCGCAGATAACGCAGTAGGATTAGAATGCGTGTGTGCATTTGGCCACCCAGCAGGGCTAGCCAGGCTCCGGTAGAAAGCAACCCACGAGGTCGGGCATGTGGATGGGTGCTGAGAGGGGTCAGGAGATGAGTGAGTGCTGGAGACTCAGTGTGTCCAGCTGGCCTGAGTGCGTTGTAGTAACTGCTGAACCCATATGCATGCATTAGTAATGGTCGAACCGCAAACCCTCTCCCATAATGATATGCTCACAACTTGTATCAGGTGTTGGCAATAAAAGGCCGTAGGATTTTATTGTACAGATGTGAGTTATGGCAATAACAATATCACATATCATGATGGTATCATACTTTTGGGCACCGGGTCCTGAGGTTACCCCCTCGGACCCGTGCCGCCTTCTTGTGCCCCACGACTTGTTATGGGCACCGTACAGTGCCTTGTACTTCTTTTTGCTCTTCTCTCCTTTTTGTAGGGTGGGCGGGGTCTGTGGTAAAGAAGCAAGAAGATTTGGAAGACACTGAGTAAATAGTGAACCTCCTGTTTGCTTGGTTCCCCGTTCAGGATCCACAAACAGATTGTGTTTACTCTGAGCATGCTGCTCTCATTTATAGGACCCAGGGAGGCCCTGGGTCTTTGTTGTGTATGTGGTGGGGGCTGCTGTTGTCGCAGCCCCCGGCCGGATAGCCGGCTGTCTGACCCCCTGGTGGGGGCAGATCTTTTGAACCTGGGCCCTGCCTGACGGTTGTTTTCCTTATGGCGCTTAGCACCTTGCTGTTTGGAGGAAGGGCGAGATGACTGTTTGCACCCTACCCTTCCGTGGCTTTGTGCTGCCGAGACTGCGTGTCTCCGTAGCTGGGGGGAGGAGAGAAGCAGGCACGGGGAGGTTGGGGCTGCCCCTCTCCCAGCTGCCGATAGTAACAGCAGTTACCCTGCCTCGCTTGTGGGATGCCGATGCAGCATTGCCCAGTCTTCGTTGCATACTGATGTCAGAGGTGTTGGGGTGTAGGCTGGTGAAAGTAGACGGAACAATTATCGGCATCTCTAAGTTTTGTAATTATAATTAGTTATTTATAATGCACTTAATACCCAGACGTTTCTAAGTGCGGACCCGGGGATCGAACCTGTGTTGCTCTGTATCGGGCAAGCGAGTTGCCCTTAAGATATCCTCCCAAGATAACTTTACCTCACAAAAAAACTCCCCTGCTAGAGCCCCCCGCTCCTCTAACTCCAACTCTCTGCTTGTCAAATGCTTCTCCAAGCAGAGAGTGGGGGGCAGGTCTCTCTCTTCGGCAGGTGCCTCCCTCTGGAACAGCCTCCGTGCCCCTCTCAGACTTGAGCCAGACCTCCTTTAGTTCCGGAAACTTCTCAAAACTCTACTTTTCTCGACCTCTTTTCCTCTTTCCCTTCCTTGCTAATCACCCCACCGATATTGAGACTGGTGGCCTGGTCCTCATGAATCACCCAGGCTACCAGGTCTTCCACCCAGTCGATAACAGCACCCCATCACCCTGGGCCCTGCCTCCTGTAGGCTCTGCCTGGCCACTAAGCATCCCACCGTGGATTCGTCGACCCTAGTACTTAGCTTGAGGCCCACCTTTGGCTGCCCTTGGCTCTTGCTTCCCGGGCCCCCACCAGCACTTGTTCATTCCTTGCTCCCTCTTCCCCGATCCCCATCTCCTGCACTTCTCTTCACTGCACTTCCACGTCCAAATGTCATAAGTCCTGGTAGGACCACAATTGTATATTTACTGTTTTTGCCACTGTTACTTCTCCCTCGTTCCTCCCCACTTTGCCATGTGGTGCCTTGAAACACCATTCTGTTGTATAGGCACCTAACAAATGCTCCATAAATAAATAAATACATTTTGTGACCAGTGAGACCGAATTTATCATAGCCGTTGCTGTATTCTGATGTGTGCGGGTAGCCATGCCTGAGACCAGTGTCCATCAGGGTGGTGTGTTTACATGAACCTAGAAACTCGGGTGGAGATTCGTTGTATTGAATGTGTACTCGATCAGGTAGTGTCATCGTCTGTCGATTCTTGCGGCTGCGACAAAATGGTTAACGACAGGCTCTACTTCACAAATTGTGACTAGTACAGCATGGGCTATACTTTAAAGCTCTTCCAGGTGGCGAGCATGGCGAACCTTGACAGATAGTGTGCGCGGAGTAAACCATCACTATTGTTACCTTCACCATGAGAGACCACCTCTATAGTTCATCCAAGTGCGATACCCGGCCACCCCCCCTGATGTCCTTTCAGTGCAATTCAGGGCTAGTTCTCGATTGCGTTCAGGGGCAATGAATGAGAAACTTCCACCCGCCCTTCTGGCGCAAGACATGGCAATGGCACACAATTCCTCCCAGAACAATGCCTTACCAGACATCACAAGCTATCCGAGTGCCGTAATGCTGTTCTATCTCCACAACTTAATTGTGATTTGCTTATTTTCCTTATAGATGACGGGTGCAGCGACTAATCAATCGTGTGACGTTTCATGGTGTGAAAACGTGATGATGGCCTGTGTCCAGCTAGTGGTGCTTGAGAGAACCAAGGTCTAGTAGCGGTTTTGAAGTGTGTGAGGTCCAAGCCGCCGTGATAACGGCCAGCGCCGCCTGGTACTGTGAGAATGGGGCTGCTGCAATAACAGCCGGCGCCGCCTGCTGGTGAATATTCGAAAGCTTGGATTTGGAATTGGAAGGTCAGGGACGGGTTTCAGGATCTTGTGAGCAAGAGGACCACATATAAACTCGAAAGAGATCACTATAACAGGGGCACAAATATCCAGGGAAGAAGGGAAAATACCCCATAACCCAGGTAGTAAAGATTGGAGAATATCAGAGGGAGACTTATACGAATACCAAGAATTGTTAAGGGAACCACTTAAGGGAAAGGATACTCCGAGTGAACGGCCCGAGGAAAGGCGTGATCCTAAGAGCCAAGGCAGAAACTATATGAACTCAAAAAGTTATAGCAACCTGAACCTGACAAGGAGCAGGAGACCAAAAGCGGGGGCACTAGAAAAGTATCCCTAAAGAGAGAGGAAGACCCACAGACATTATGAAAGTGTGCCAGGAACTGACGCAGAAAGCGGCCAGAATAGCCTACTAACAAGGAGTCACGAAGAGGAGCGACATTGCCATAACATAATCCAGAGGCAGCACCCTGCTAATCTCAGTACAGTTGGTTACAATAGCGGTAGAGTCCTCTCAAACTAGTTTTGGACGGCAGACGGATTCATTTGAGACTTTCTGAGGACTGATGAGCACCCTAGTTTATATAGGCATGGAACATCTGTATAGCAATAGGGAAAGATAGGCCTTCCTTTTATTATTTAATAAATAACTAGTGGAAATGTCATCTCAGTGTCCGCAGCGTCCTCCTCACCAGCCACGGCTCAATGTCAGGTCTGACAGGTGAGAGCTACAGACAGTTGCAGATGCATCCGTGATCACCGTCACCTGCGGCCAAGGTTGACGAAACAACACACCTCTCAGCAAGTTTTCCCACACGGCCCACCACATGAGATCCTGGGCCAACTGGTTTAAGACCTGAAGAAGGTACGGCATGTGGACCTGGAAATGCGGCCGTTGGCAATGGAGAAGCCACTGAAGCGATCTCATGAGCAGTCTCGCCTCTGGCGCCACAAGGGTGCAGGAGGCCATGAGGCCCAGAAAGCACAGGAAAGCTGAGTCACGGACTTGTTTCTGTGATTGGAAGACATTGACCATCTGAAAAATGTTCACCACTCGATCCTCGGGTGGGAAAGACCTGCCCAGGCGAGTGGCCAAGTCTGCCCCAATGAATCAGAGAGACTGGGACGGCAGAGCCGGAGACTTTTTGAAGTTCAGGGAAAAGCACAAACTCTGCAACAGAGTGCATGTGCGGAGTAGATGCCCCAACACTAGCTCTGAAGAGCAAGCTCGGACGAGGCAGTTGTTCAGGTAGGGAAAGACTTGGATGAGTTCTCTCTGAGGCAAGCCTCTACCACTGCCAGCAGGTTGGTAAAAACCCTGGGCACCAATGAAAGACCAAACAGAAGGACTTTGAACTGATAATGCTGTTGGCTCACTATGAACCTCAGGTACTTCCTGTGCTTCAGATGAATCGCGTCAGGGAAGTCGGCATACTGAGGATCCAGGGAAACAAACCAGTCCTGCAGATTGAGGGCTTGCAGGATCTGGGCTAGAGTAACGATCTTTAATTTGTCCTTGTGTAAGAGAAAGTTCAGCAGCCGCAGATCCAAACAGGGTGCGCAAGCTTCTGTCCTTCAGCACCGTAAACTGGGTGGAGTACCAATCCCTACCTCGTTCAGATGGCAGAACCAGTTACAACAAGCTCTTCACCAGAAGCTGTCCGACATCCAGGAGGATGGGGTCCGGAGACTACTTCTTTCAGGAACACTGATTCATAGCAGGGCATGGTCCACAGCAGCTTGAGTGGTTGTCTGCCGGAACCACGCCTGCCCAATACGAACCGAGTAAGCCCAATCTTCTGACTAACAAATTGAGGGTGCAATGAGACACCTGCCCAGAATGATGATTCCCACTTGTGAATGATCTGGTAGTTGTATGTTTCTGCATGTTCTGGTTCACTAGAACAGTCGGTGGCACATGTGGAGAGTTTGCATAGATTAGACTAGTTAAGGCATCTCTGGGCACACCAATAACACGGTTGCACTTTTCAACTTGCCAATCCTACTGCAGTCTCCTTCTCCTCTTCCCTCCCAGGCCCCATGCACTGCCCTCCCACTTCTACACCAAAACTCAGGACATCCTGTCCTCACTCTCCTCTCCACACGACCCCTCCTCTCGTGCCTCCCCTGGCCCCCCTCTCATTCTCCCCATACTCTCCTACTTCTCTCCCATTGCACCGGATGAGGTCTCTAAAGTAGTCCGCTGTATGAAAGGTTCATCCGAACAGGTGCTCCCTGCACTTCCAGAACTATCAAGGACAACATCTCCTCTCTTGCCCCTGCCTTGGCTGACCTCTGTAACCATTCTTTTGCCACTGGCTCTTTCCCACAGTCCCTCAAGAATTCCCTTGTGTAACCCTCTCGACCCTTCCTACCCCACTATCACCTTATCTCCATCACCCCTTTCCTGGGCAAACTCCTGGAGAAGTTGATCATCCCCCAATTGACCCACCCCACCACATCTTCTGGTTATCTCCACGACCACCAGTCCAGTTTCAGAGCATCCAGAGACATCGAAACTGCTCTCAGGAACACCTGTGAATATCTGCTCTCAAATCTGGATTCCAACTCTCCCTCTGTTCTCATCCTTCTTGATCCTTCCTCTGCTTTTGACACAGTCAATCAATCCATCCTTATAAATCGTCTCTGTGACACACTAGGCACCATGGATCGAGCACTGGCCTGTCTGACCTTCTCCCTCTCTAACCGACCTTCCCAAGTGTACCATGTCCCTTTCGTCTCCTCCACCTGACACTCTACCTGCGGCGTTCCTCTGGGCTTTGTCCTATCATTGTGGCTCTTCAACATCTACCTTGCCCCTCTTGCCCATCTGATCTCTACCTTCTCTCCTCGCTTCCAGTGTTCTGCTGATGACACACAGCTCCCCTCCTTTCCTCTTCTTCCCCTCTCATACCTGACTGCCTGATTCCTATTCTCGTATGGTGCTCTGCTAATGATCTCAGCCTTAATGCCAATAAGACTGAGATCCTTCTCATTGGAACACCTGCTTCCTGTTTCCCTCCCACTCTCTGGGTGCCCAACTTGGGTCCCCTCCCCTCACACTCTTTGGAGGCAAGAAATCTTGGGGTCATCTTCGACTCCTCTCCCTCCTTCTCCCCTCACATCACGGAGTTGTGCACAATTTGCTTACATTCAACGGTTCGGTATTGAAAAGTGTTCAGCGGTCTCCCTCTGAGCACCCCGGGGTTACCTCCAGTAAGCAAGCTCACCAGTTTTTTCTGGCGTCCCCTTCTGATACGCTGACACTGTTCCTTCGTTCACTGGGACTTCTGAAGAGTTTGACAGCTCATGGCAGCATATGACAGCTCTCGCTATCTGTCCCTGGACCCTGAACAACCCGTAACGTTCACCGGCGAAATCTACACGCCACAGCAGGCTGTCGCACGAAGGGAGCTTTTCTGTCCGTCAGGGTCACTGGCACTAATATCACTTCCCACTGCACATGATGTGCATTTAAGGATTGCAACCTCCTCCAGGTTCTCAGCATAACTTTTTGCTGTCACTACAGCAGTGGCCTTGGTCCCTGCTTCATTCTGTGGCATCTGCTGCTTCTGCTACAGGCTCCTGTGCAGGTCCCCTGTTGTTTACTCTTGGCCCGCACCTGACAGGCCTTTAAATGTTTAAAGCTCCCGCTCAGGTGTGGATCATTAGGACAACTAGACTGCACCTCATGCTTTTGAAACTGTTGATCCCTCTTCCTCGTCTAAGTAGTAGGAGCATCATGGGACATGAAGTCCTTAATGTTCATAGGTGTTTTAACTTCCTTTAAGCTTAATTTTTTAGGGGATTTAGCAGGCACATGTTTAAGAGAAGATTTTAAAGGACATTTCCATTTTTTTTTCTCAGGTCTGTAACCTGAACACCATGAATTATTATTACTAATACATGTGGTAATATTGACTTCTTCTGTTTCATATGTAATGTATTAATTCCATATTTACAAAGAGAGTTCTTCTTCTTAGTATCTTGGGAAAGTTTGGGAGGGGAGATTTGACTCCGACAAGATTCCAAAAACATTCAGGCAAAATGGGGACCGCATCCTCAAAATAGGAGCAATGCCGCGTCTCTCCTGACGGAGTCCGCACATTCCCTTGATTGCTTTCTCCTCCCATGTGATCCTCCCTCTTAATACAACCCCCCGGGTTAGCATCAGGTAGCGGCTGCCTGTCCCTGGCCACCTGGGAGGAGACTTTAGGCTGGTTCTCTGTGATGACTCTGTGGGATCCATCACACTCAGCACTCAATAAATGCTTTAATAGTAATAATAGACCAAGCACACTCCAGACCTCCTTGAAGATCCGCCCACTGATGCCACAAAGAAAAAACCTTCTTCATCCTTTCACCCAGCCACTACACCTCACTTATCCGTCTTTATGGCGCAGGCCTATTTCAGCTATAGTATGATATGATTATAGGTTATTTATAACGCGCTTAGTACCCAGAGTTTTCTAAGCGCATACCCGGGGATTGAACCTGTGTTGCTCCGCGTCGTCATGCTTCCAAGGGGAACACGTTGCCCCTGAGCTATCCTCCCGCTACTACAGTTCCACCTCCTGCCATGCAACGTAATGGACGGCAACACACTGGACACTTAACAACAAACCAACAGAAAATTGAGGGATATCAGAATTAGGTTTGTATTTGAGTTCCTAGCGCATGAACCTAGCAACAAAGTAAAGTGTGTTAACAGAAGCCAGTGGAAGGGGCGTGCTACAAGCCATACTAGCTTGGACCTCCCAGACTGATCAGTCCTAAGTGACCTCCTAGGTATTCCCTGGATAGCAGGGTTTTGAGTTCCTCCCGAACTACAGGAACATTGGAGTGGTCTGGATTGCAACTGGTTGTTTGAGTAGGCTGGGGTGGAACAGGAAAAGGTCCTTATGCCTTTGTGTGGCCTTCCAAATATTTTTCTCTGGTTACTTTTTTCTCAAAACAACTCTGCTTCCTTCTGGGCAAGTTTCATTTGATAATTTAGGGCACAGACCTGGGTACATCAGTATGTTGTGTGATCCAATCAAGTTCTTCTCCTCCTTCCCGAGTTACCAAATGGGGCTGTATCAACTTGGCTACGCAAACGTCAACAGCCTTGCAGTTGGAAGCCAACAACTTGGCTGATGAGCCTGTAGGTCCCAACCTCTGGATCCACCGTACAGACTATCCACAATATAAGATACCGTGCCGAAGAATTCCAGTGGAAGAACATGTCCTTCAGTGGTGGAAGGGATGCTAGATATGTAGGTGCTAGGAGCCATGCATGCAGAATATATACTTTAAGCAGACGAAGCCCTGAACACTCCCCACGCACATTAAAAAGAAAACTATTGCCACCACCTGGGTGCTTCCCTTGCCTTCATATCATGGTGAAATTAAAAAGAAAACTATTGCCACCACCTGGGTGCTTCCCTTGCCTTCATATCATGGTGAAAAGTGGAAAAACCTTTGGGGGAACACCAGGAAAGGATAGAGACCTCCAAACTTAGAGTTATGTCAGTGGACCTCTGAGAAGAGTTAGTCAGCAGAGATCCGACTGAGGGTAGGACCAGGGCACTGCACAGCCACACAGCAAAGACATGTGTTTGTGGCAGGTCCACACACTGCAGGTGAAGTGAGGAGAACTGAAGGTGTTTGCAGCCTCGCCCGGGACAATTCACACTCCAGTCATTGTGGGTCATTGGAAAGGGACAGCACCGGGCCAGCTCGTCGTGCAATGAGCCATGCACTTACAATGGAAGGGACTGAAGAAGGCCTAAGACCACTAACAAGGCATCCATCTTAAGCCACATTTATAAATGCACCATAAGGTGAGCATTCGTAAAGTACCCTGATTCCTTCGGGTCTGGTGTGTGCTATAAATAAATAAACAAACAAACAAACTCTGGGGGTCCTTGAAAAGATTACACGCTTGCAGCTGCTGTGTATCCCATACGGAGTCAGAGTGAGGCAGCTGGAAAGAGGCGTGGTGTGAGCAACACCAGAGACAGTATCACACCAACAGCAGTGCAGACGGGGAATGAGTACCAACATGAGTACCCCTCACAACCGTCACACATTCTAAAAGCTTTTATATGCATGTCCTCATCTACATCTAGATTGCCTAACGATTTTGTAACGAAGTCTTGTAAATACTATTCAACCACTCTCTTAGGTTTTCCATGACTTCTCCCTTGAAATATCTGCCTTCAGAGCCGTTTGCTTAGCCCTTATAACCCTCCTCAAGATCTCGCCTCAAAGAAATGTCATGTGTTTGCTGAGTCGGTGTTGCAATTCGAAACTGACATATGTCTTGTTCACCTACAGAAGTGACTTTGCTTTGAGCTAGAAACTGTTATATCATGTTTCTCTTTGCTACTTCCATTACTTCACATATAGAAAACTTGTAAGGCAAGAATTGCAGGCTAGGGAACGGTTAAAGTGCTATAGCCACCTGGCCGGGGAGGGTCACCCTGGCATGGCAGGGAAGGAGCAGCCCTTTTTACCACTAGAGTAATTCATAGCTGCCAACAAGACCCATTCCAATCTGTAGACGTCTATCCAGTGATGGTTTTTCCTTTGCATTCTGGGGAGTGTAGTCCGAATTTTATAATGGGAAAAGTGCAACTACAATTCCCAGGTTGCACAGAAAAAAACAGGACTGGATAAGCACCTACAGATTGTAATGGGTCATGTTGGCTACTATGGAGCATAGACCTCCTTGGCGGCGCAGTGGGTCAAAGATGTAGCTTGTAGGGGGCAGAGAAGCTGCAAAAGAGGGTGTTTGAAGTTAATAAAGGTGACAACGGGTGTGTCCCATTCCAAAAAACAAAGAAATGGGACAGAGGACTATGCCCATGTGGGGAGGAGAAGGCTAAATGTGGGGCAGCCAGGGTAACCCTCTACCCCCCTCCCCTGACACACATGGAATGATTTGTTCTTTTGGGACCCACGACATGGAATAGAGGCCAAAGGCGTTGCAAGTAAAAAAGGAGGTGTGAAGGAGGAGGTAGAAAGGGAAAAGTGCCGGAAAGAGCAGTAGAGCCAGACTACTACTCGGGGAGCAGCGCTGGCTACCCCGCATCCTTTTCAAGACTGCCTTCATCACCTACAAAGCAGTGCAACCAAAACACTGCTCGCCATCTCTGGAGGCCGGTGCCCCACCACAAGCCACAGCATCACCAGGCTGGAGGCAAAAAATGGCAAGGGGGGAAACAGTGCACAGATCTTTTCCTGCTAAGCACTCTGTCTCCAGAAAAAATGACCAATGCAGATAAGACAGGCCCTGTGGACCTTGTTAGGAACCTGAGGGCGTCCTCACTTCTTTTCCCCCTGCAATCTCCTCTCGGGTGGCCAGGGAATGGCCATCACTCTTGGATCCTGATCATGCATGGAGGAGACTTGGGGAGTGGGGAGGAGACGTCGTTGGGTGAGACATGGTATCTCCCATTTCCTGTCCCTAACAAACCCTCTATCTGCCAAGCCTTTATAGGCTACTGTCAGTCCTTTCCCTGTTCTTCCCTTAAAACATTCCCCAAGAAACCACAGTTCGGTACTGGGACGAGGAGGAGACCAACGAGAGAGATACATCCTCATTTTGTTAACACACACAGGCATCCGTTGTGTACTGAGACGAGGAAGAGGCCATCAAGAGTAAGGCAGGACTGCCATTTCAACAGTGAGCTGTCTAGTCCTTTTTGGACCAATCATGGAAGCAGAAACTTTAAAAGCTGTAATAAGAGTAGAAATGGTGTCGGCTGTGGAAGCAGGGCTACAGACTGTTGGGTGAAAGCAGACCTCTTCGGACAAACGGTGTAGCACGCAGTGCGGTCGAGACCCTTTGGAAGTTGCAGAGTTTATGCAGCGGGAAGCAAAGCTGAGAGATGCTGGAAGCCGGTGGCGGACCGCGAGAGTGAGACTGGCGTGACCGACCGAAGCGGTCGGGTGAATCCCAAGCTGCAGGAGGAGCATCGCTGGATGAGCGGAGCCACAGAGAGCCGCTGGGAGACTAAGCGAGGTACCGCCTGGGAAGTAGAGAACCCGTGGTGGCAGAGATCCTCGCATGAAAGCCGTAAGCTCCGACCAGTGAGTGTACCAAGAAGGGGGAACACTGGGCTGGCAGGCGCACATGCAAAGTGAGTAATGAACATGGATTTGAAAGAAAGCAAGACATTTTATGAATATTGATGTGAGTGAAAACAAGTTTAAGCAGTTTTGAATATCAGACAGAGTGAAAGCAAGTTTTGAATGTCGAGCGGAGTGAAAGAAAGATTGTGAATCTGCCTGAGACAAAGAATTGAATTATATGAACAAACAAGCAATGGCCACAGCCAAGAGAATACAAGGAACTGTATGTTATGAGAAGAAAACGAGCATTGGCAAGAGCCAGGATAATACAAGAAAGCGTAATAAGTGCATGGTGGCAAACCAAGCCATAGTACAATATCAGGCGGGTATGACATACGTTAATGTATCAAACATCACTGTCAAATGGAAGCAGTGGCTCAGTATTGATAGAAAAGCAGCAAGTAATGGGTATTGGTTGCGTGACCTGTAAAGGGTGGTCTCTGTGGTCTGATAACTGCACCGAGACCCAGTTCCCCCCCTGAATGGAAAAGCAACAAAGAAGCCAGTTCTTATACTGCCAGAAGCTTTTATGTGATTTTGAAGTCAAGAAACTGCTCCATATGATATGTAAACTCGTGAAAAGCTGGACGATGTTGAACTCTTGGGGAAGGGAACCCCTGTGCCTTCTGAACTATTTGAACTCTTGGGGAAGGGAACTCCTGTGCCTTACGGAAGGGAACTCCTGTACCTTGGGGAAGGGAACCCCTGTGCCTCATGAACTATTTGAACTCTTGGGGGAGGGAACCCCTGTGCCTCATGAACTATTTGAACTCTTGGGGAGGGAACCCCTGTGCCTTATGAACTATTTGAACTCTTCGAGAAGGGAACCCCTGTGCTTTATTAACTATTTTTGACCTTGAACTATTTTAGGGAGGGGAACGCTGATTACAGGCTGCAGGCTCGAAGAAGCTCTGAACCTTTATTTTGAACTGCTCATTTTTGATGCCGACATTCGTACACATTGTATACAGTTCGACGTGAGGGCAAGTATAGGTTTTGGACGCAGACAGGACTTCCTGTCAATGACTATCTTTAGTTTTCTTTAGGTGGGGAAATCCCACCTTAGCATAGGGCAAGTAAGCCTTATTCCACCCCTGCATTTTTAGTTAATACAAGTTTTTGGACCCAACTTGAACCTGTTGTCTGTGTCTGCTTCATGATGCCTTCACAACCCACATTTCAAGAAGCTCCTGAAGACCCTACTCTTCCTAGAACATCTCGCCAATCACTAATTGCGCCGCTCTACTCCTGTACCCCTGGGTGTGTCCCCCATGTACGCCGCTCTATTGCTATCGCCATGGTGTAAAACTGGTATTAGCTTAATTGACCTAAAAACATTTGACCGAAAACATTTGCTAGAATTTCTTTGACCTGTTTTTCGGTCAAATTTAATTTAATATATATATGGGGTGGTTAAGGTTATAGATTAGGTTGAGGGGGAGGGGGGAGGTTTGCAGGGGGTCTCCCTCCACATTTTAGACCGAAAAAAGGTCAAATAAATTAGATCAAATGTGATTAGGTCAAATGTTTTAGGTCAAATAGACCCAACCCATAAAAGTCTCATGCATTGCATGCATACCTCGGGGCACCATATGCTGGGGAAGGAGAGGCAAGCGCAAGATCCTAAGGCGACATCTTAAAGAGGTGCATCAACGGGCAGGTTCACAATTACCCACCTAACCCGCACACACCTGTCATGTGGAAGCATTGCTTTTTTTGGAACTCTTTGGTCAAGTCCCAAATGAGAATACAGAAACAATATCTCCAAAATGTATTTAAATATGATGTTAAACCCTGTTTTTTTTAGCAGTACTTGAAATGTGGGTAAGGGTAGGAGGGCGATGAGAGGGAAACTTTGTAAATAAAGATGGTGGGGGGAGATGGGCAGTATTGGAGAAAGGGGTCAAATGGAAAATCAAGTCCCCATATCCCACTTGCCCCAGATGTGCTATTTAAGAAATGCAGAAGAGATTTTGCCAAGATTGTGCTGGCTCCCTCTTATCTTTCCTGTGAGCTTCTTAAATTAGCTAAGAGTACTCACATCTACTAACCAGTCCTCCACAACTAGTCTTTACTTTTCCAAAACCTCAAAATAACCTTTTACAAACAACAAATGCTCTCGCCCTCCCAGCCCAGTTCAGCATGCTCAGCTGTTTGTTCAAACGTATGACAACTAAGGCCATAATCTGTTTTAACGGATAATCCATCATCCAACCCAGTTGGATGAGCACCTGTCTCAAGATGGTGTCAACCCTACCTCAGTTACACATGAGTCCATGAGGGTAATTATGTTAGCAGATCAATGCCTCATTCAAAATACCAAACCTAAGCATTTTATTGTGTGCAAATACCAGCGAAGAGTTATCTGCTGAATAAACACCAGAAATTGATCCATTGTAAAATCACAATTCAAATCCAGTATCGTGTTGCAACACTTATCATGAAAGCTCAACACCCCAAACCATCACTTAGCAAATAGTGGTATCTTAAATAAATGCTTGTATGTGATTTTGTCACTGAAAACAAACATTGTTGGGTAAACTGTATTTTCTTTCAGCCACTAAACACCCTGCCCAACATATTTTAGGATTGGTGAAATTATATAAACCAACTCCAGTTCTAGAATATGGGGGGAAGCTGCTGGATCGAAGCTTCAAAGAAATATTGTTTCCCCAACGACATTTGTTTTCAGCAACGAAATCACTGGATACCAAATAAATTAACCAACATCTTATAAATAGTAGGTCTATGTGGTGTCTGTGTATATTCATACCTGCCGCGTAGCTTATTCTGGCAGAAAAGCCTTAATTCCATGGAAAACAGCTTTTAATTCCAGATAGTTTATATGGTGACGTTGGTCATCCGCCCACCCCTCCCCACCCCCACACATATGTCGCGTGTCTCCCAGGTGTCTAGTAATCCCTACATCCCACAATGGATGCATCCCTTGCCACTTACCTCGTAGGTAGGCGGAGGCGACATGAAAGGCACTCCCGTTTTAGTCTGACTCGTTAGCCGGGATGGAGGATGGGGAGTTTGGACTAAGAGTCCAGTGGTCCCTACGGTGAGTAATATTTTCGTTCTCTTACGTCCCGTCCCCTTTCCTCCATACTGATGGGAAAATGAATAGCACTGGACACCATAGAGGTTATCCATCTGCAGAGTCAGTCCGGGGGATACTACTCCATATTATTCGTCCTTCCCGAGAAGGACGAAGAGGCCGGAGAATTATTCTCGACCTACCCAGCTTCAATGGCCACCTGCTAGTGAAGAAGTTCGAAATGGTCACGCCGGGACAGGACATGGCGTCCTTCACGGAGGGGGACTGGATGTGTGCGGTGAACGTGCGGGAGGGACAGGAAATGGCTGTTTTCGATACACACACATTACCAATACAAAACGTTGCCCCTTGGACGGAATTCAGCACCAAGGCTATTTTCGAAGATCATGGATGCAGGCTGGCAAGGCCAGGTGTCTGTGGTTGCCAGGGCCGGCTTAGGCAGAGGCTTGGGGAGGGGGGTTGGAGTGTGGAGGTCTGGGCTGTCTCAGGGGTGCTGGTCTTGGTGGAGGCCGGGTTCCGGCCTGCAGAGTCTGTGGTGTTACCATGAGCTGGTTTGGGAGAGCTCACTGAGGTAGCGGGCAGGGGTGCTCTGCTGTGCTGTCTCCCATAAGAGGGAGCATTTTTCGCACTGGTGTGGGAGTGCAGGGGGGGTGCACCAGCATATGCCGGGGTCTACCTAGGCTTCATGGTCCTGGGCTTTGCTGTCTTGTTAGTGGTTTTAGGCAAGATGGCGGCAGACTTGCTGTTGGATCTCGGCGGAGAGCTGATGGAATTGCTGAGGCAGCGGGCGAGGTCTACACTAAGGGTCCATGGGCATCATACCTAGAATGCAAGAGGTGGCTTTGCAGGGTGCGTTGGTAGCATTGGAAGTCGCCGCCATACTGGTAGCGCAGGCATGGCGGGATGCATTGCCAACATTAGTCGACGGTGTACTGTCAACGCTGGGAATAAGTATGCCATCAGTAAAGGCATGGAAGGGTGCAGCCTCAACATTGGGCCTCATGAGCAATTGAGCAGAATTGGGGGAATGTACACTAACAGAATAGGGAACAAGTACGTTATTTATGTATTTATTTATTGTGCCTTAGTAAGGCGCTTATACATCAAGTAAGTTGTGCTTCAAAGCGTTTTAGCAGCATTGGCAAGACAAGGTGCCGTAATCACATTGGGCATCGTGTGCAATCTAGCAGTATTAGCCAAATTGGCAGCAGCGTGCGTGGTACCAGCATTTGAGACCGATGGCATGCTCACGTCAATCAAAGGTGTGACGTTTTGCAGAGCCGCTCTATCAATGGCAGTTAGCGGCATGTCGGCAATTTTGACCGTAGGAATAAATTAGGCGTTATCGAGCTTGGGTAAGGAGCCATTGTTCGTTCGGCAGTTGCGGTCCAGACCTTGCTTGGAGGTGCCCGGAAGACGCAAAGAGATAACTGCGCCGACGCTCAAAGACTGCAATATATAGGCCTGTGTTGAGACTACTCTCAAGGTAGAGTCTACCCCTCACATCCGTATACACCCGCTGTGCAGAGAATTCCTGGAAAACTGCTGCCGGCGGTAGAATTCCGATCACAAGGTCTTCCTGCTTGCTGGTGGTTCCCCACGCAAGGTTACACATGAGGAAACACAACTTCACTCGGTGGCAAATTGGCTGCACAGCACTCCTGCTCAACTGGAGGAGATTCAAGTGCCAAACTCACTCCACTCAGACCTAAAATGGTGGATGCGGGACGGGAATAGTCTCCCTTTACTACTGCACCACCAACAAGGAGTCTTTGCACAGATGCAAGCATGGCAGGCTGATGGATCAGTGGGATAAGCACGATCCGTGGAATGCGGAGGAGAATAACAATCCCATACACGTTCTATACCTGAAGGCCATATTTCTGCCAGTAAAGGCGTTCCCGCAGCAGCTGAATGCTTGCCGGGAATTGATATACAGGGACAACCTGACGGCGAAGTTCAGGGTTGACCAACTCCAGACCTCGAAGGGCGGATCCATCTTGGATTTTCAGGATACCCCTCATTAATATTCATGAGATAAATTTGCATGCCATGAATCTGAATGTGTGCACATTTCTGCTCATGAATATTAATGAGGGATATCCTGAAGACCCGTCAGGTTTCCAGCCCTCCAGGCCTGGAGTTGGACATCCCTGCTGTATGTGAACAAGCCAGGGGCGCAAGATCAACAACACTGTGCAGATTAGTCGCACAGTTAAGGGAGTGGTGCCTCCAGAACTCAATTCATCCCGAAATAGTGAGAAGCGGGAATTGGGCTGCAATCTTATGACATGTAGAGAACTTCAGTGTTCAGCAGTTATGTGCGTTTACCAGCATTCGAGAAGGAGGAGAGGATGCACATGGACTTGTGCGGCGAGGGGTGCGGTGGGGACAGGAGGGATAGCAACCACAAGTTGGGGGACAAAGTTTAGATGGGTGATGGAGGATGCAGTGAATTCGGGGGGGGGTGCAGGTAGTGGGCGAGGGGGTAGAGGATCAAGAAGGAAGCACAGCAGTGTTTGTTCTAGGGGGTGGAGGGGTTCCATAGTGTTCTAAAGAGCACTGAATCCCTTTCTAAACAAGGAGCGGCGTTGTAAATGCTCAGGTGGCCGTAATGGAGAGTACACAATGGCAGGAGGTGGTGCGTGTGTGTGTGTGTGGGGGGGGGGGGGAGTCGGGCGTCTGGTGGTGCCTCGTTGTAGATGTAGATTTTACAGAGCTCTGCACCCCTCCGGGAGGTGCCGTCCTCTCCGAATATTCCAAAACACAGAGCATCAGTTTAACGAGGAATTGCCAGGTTCTGGGCAA
The DNA here is from genome assembly GCF_040938575.1 of Ambystoma mexicanum. NCBI lineage: Eukaryota > Metazoa > Chordata > Amphibia > Caudata > Ambystomatidae > Ambystoma > Ambystoma mexicanum. Next base: position 37,388,892 of record NC_090936.1, on the reverse strand, counting down.
TTTAAAGGAATGCGTGATATGCGAATGCAACTTGAAGCTGGCCCACTGGACTAAAAGCCTGAGGGCTTAAGCAGGTAAGATAGCTCAGCGGGTTGAGCGCTCGCCGCTGCAATCTGAGAGTGATCTGCAGGTCACAGGTTCGAATCCCGGCAAGGCCAACTCAGCCTTTCATCCTTCCGAGGTCAATAAATGAGTACCAATTTCGGTTGGGTGATATTGTATGTAAATATGTGCTCTGTAAAGCGCTTTGGATAAAGGTGCTATATAAAGAACACATCATTATCATATCAAGAGAAATAGCTTGCCCTTGTCTCGTGCAGTGGCGTTTAAGGTTACCTGGGGACCCGTACAGAGCCAGGCATGCCCAAACAGTCAACATGGTCACGTGATTGCACTGCCCAATCAGATTTCACTCTTTGTCCCTAAAATGGCACTACAAAAACGACTGTGATTTTTAGAACCACATTGAAAAGTGGGTAACTGTTGGAGCAGGTGCAAAATACTAAATGGGCCTCAGTGGAGAGAGAATATGCACTACACTATAGCAAGTATGTTACCCCCTCGCCCCCAAAAAAACAAATCCGGTTACAGGAAACACTGGCTAGTTCATACTACATGCTTCCACAACTAACTTTTACTGAGGGCAGCCAGATGGCCACGTAAATAAAATCATTCTTTTCCCCCCAAGATGGCGTCTCTGAGGGGGGAAAAAACAAGCTTGCTGCAGGCAGGCAGGACATGGTGGCAACATGGTCTACGTGAACGAAATGGGCTTGCAAAAATATTGTGCACATAAAATCAGAACACTTAAATGAACTTATGAAGCACACAACTGCCCAAGGATATCTTGGCACTAAGCAAATGTACCGTCAAAGAAAGCCAGGGCCCCACTGAATACATAAGGCAAAAAGAAAGGTCTTCAAAGACCCTCGAAAAGATAAATGGTCAGATGTTGCCCGAAGACTAAATGGGAGTGGAGACATCTCGGAAGGATAGCTCAGGGGCAACGTGCTCGCCTTGGAAGCGAGACGATGGGGAGCAACACAGGTTCAATCCCCGGGTCCGCTCTTAGAAACCTCTGGGTATTAAGCATTATAAATAACCTATCATATCACATCATCTTGCAATGGAGAAAGCACGTCCACCAACCCGACAGAGCCACACCCGAGGAACTAAAATAGTGCAAGACACTGCAAATACTCAGCCCCTAGGCCATAAAAGCCCTGGTGCACAATGCACATGGATTTAACCGGAACCCTCTGGGCAACGGGGAGCCAGTGCAGCTGCCGTAAGGTGGGAGAACTAGACCTACGATAAGGAGGATGAACCACCAGTCTGGCTGCCGCATTTTGCCAGACTTGGAGGCGTTGAACTAAATAGAGTGGCTTGGCTGTGCCAAATACAAAGAATTACACTAATCTAGTACACTAAGCACCAGTGCAGCAACCACTGGAGCATGAAACTTTTCTGGGAGAAAGCCCAGTACCCTACGTAGAACTCCAAGCTTATAGTGCCCAGACTGGCACACAGCAGCCACCTGAGCCTCCAAGGATAGGGAGGAGAGTTCTTACTCCCAAATCTTTCACCACAGGAACCGGAATTGGGAAAGACCCAAGGGAGGAGGGTCCAAAAGGAGGAGTCCAGAGAGAAGAAGCAGAAGGGGAGCCCCCCCCCCCCATCAGAACCTCAGTCCTGTCCCTGTTCAATTTAAACCAGTTGGAGCCCATTGAACATCCCACGTGTCCTGGAAGCACCTCCGTAGCTGAGACGCCGGATCAGGTTGGTCTAGATCAAGCCGCAGGATAACATGGGTGTCATCCGCATAGGAGTAGCATCGGAGGCCGCGAGAGTGGAGGAGCTCAACCAGAGGCTGGATGTGTACATTGAACAGGGCGGGGGATAAGGCCGATCCCTGGGGGACCCAATAAGACAGACGGGCAGAAACAGAACGATAGGGGGGGAGAAAGCGTTTGTGCACGATCACCCAGAAAAGCTTGAATCCAAGATAATACCTGTCCACTTATCACCGCCCCGGCACGACGGGCAAGCAGGATGGAGTGGCCGACAGTGTCCAAAGCAGCCGCTATGTCCAATAATATCAGAGCTCCCCCTCCAGCCTGATCAGAGAGACACGCAAGGTCATCCACAACAGAGACCAGCAAGCTCGCTATCCCCCTGGCCCGGCCGAAACCAGACCGGAAAGGATCAATGAAACAAGGAGATTCAAGAAAGGAAGTAAGAAGAGGGGAAATCAGAGACTCCAATGACTTCGTAAAGAAAGGCAATAAAGAAACTGCATGGAAATTAGCAGGGCAGGAAGAGTCCAGTGAAGGTTTTGTTTAGGAGAGGGATCACCAGTGCATGTTTAAGATGCGAGAGGAATAAGCCCTTGCTGGCAGGAAGAATTGATGGTCTTGGCCACCCATGGGGCAATCGTTGTCATAAAACCTTTGCACACAGCAAAAAGGACTGACTCCAAGACAGAGGCAGATTTAAGCATAAGGGTTGCCACTGAAGAAAATGCTTGCCAGTTGAAAGCAAGTAATAACAAACCGCCCCATGTATAAACCATTGGTTAAATAGAATCAGGTTGCAGAAAACAACCACAATTCTTCTGATGATGAAAAACAAATCGAAAATCAGTGCTACTAGAAACAACAGAATAATTGTAATCACACTAGCCTATGAAACAAAGCTTAAACTTCTTATTTTCTTACAGTTAAATATGCAGGTAAATACAAAAATAGACCGAAATCAAAAACATTTCTAGATGAAATAAAGTCAGGGAAAATACTCACTAATCGAAATCAGGTAAATTAGCATATTCTAACCGGACATAAAATAAACTCTACCGATGACACAAGATCCCGGAAAAATAACAAACATTGGACACCACACATTTTTATGGGCAGAACTTTCTCAGCAGACAATGCAGATTTCTTAGGAGCAGAGACTTTCAAAATTCTCCACAAATTTGAAATACCACCTGCAGATTTCCAAATGTTTGCATCGTGCCGTCGATCTGTAATTACGAAAGATATATTCACCGATTTTTCAGTCGATTTGGAGTCCCTCAACCCATCGCTGTGAAGCAAGGAAATTGACAAGATCGCCCCCGGATAATGCAATGTTTCTGCAATTCCAAGTTTGTCGACAACAACTGTCACCAGACGAGCAACACATTTCAAATGCAGTGTTTATTCATCAAACAGCTCACAGAAGACTTGGTAGGACCAGGTGATTACATTGATCAATTGAAAGGGCTTTGTTCTCTGCCGAAATAGCCTTCCTCAAAATAACCCTTTTTCCCCAAAGTTTAATAAGACATGGAGACCAACTAAGAAAAGTAAATAAACAAAAGAAAAATACATTTCCAGATAAAATTGGGTGACAGATAATCTGGCAAATTATCACAAAAGACAAAACAACTGAAACGCATTTTTCAAATTAAATTAGGCAATAAAATAATATGCCAAGCTTTCCTAGATGCAAGATACATTTCCCGAACAAATGACTATTAGACGCATGAAGGCTCTTGATATACGCTGACAAAGAAATCCTCAGAAACATCGTCTATTAAAAATTGGAGATCGCCGGCAATGAATGGAAACGTTTATAATCTAACGGGTGATCTGATCAGGAAAGTGCATGTCCAACAATTTACACGTCTTCTACATCTGCCTTTTTAAAAACAAATAATTCATACTTTGCACAAAATTGTTCTACACCAAATAAATACATCATCATCATATAGTACTAACGGTAAAAAAAAAACATTTATGAGCACATGTAAAATTAGCTGAAAAGCCAGTTTCAGAGGTGCTCATTTTACATACGATATACTAGTGTGTTGATATAGCGCTTCGTTTCAGACTCACCCAGCTCCTAAGCTCTATAAATTCACAATTTCTTTCAATGCTACTGGATTTATCCACCTCAGAATGAAAAACGGCTAAGTAGTCCGGTTAGGGAGTTAAACTTATGCAGGTTTTCTCAGGTCACAGACCAACGCTTTACTTGTTGAGCTATCTACCCTTGTATATACACATGTATAATATATTGGAATTTTGCTGGATTTCTCTTCCTTCTAAGCGTTGTAATAATTGACACTGGCGCATGGCACTCAGAGGATAAAGGGCTGAGTCGGCTGACTGGGATATGAAACCCAGGTCACACGGCATCTTCCTGATCCCTGGGCAAGCATGTTGCGTTTGAGCTAGCCGCCGGCTTCTGAAAGATAAAAAAAAAACATATTTTAAGTTCTGGGAAGATTTCTCTCCAGAAATCAGTCATTCTGCGCTCTTTAATTATCCGGGAGGCTGTGAAATGCTCGCCGCCTTTTGAGTGCGGCATCACCACTCTTCCGTCCGACTGTAAATTATAGGTCATTAAAATCTCTGCCCATATCCCTCTCTTTGGAGGATTTCAAGCATTTGAGTGCTCCCCTGCAATATTAGGTACATAAATAGTCATACATATCAATACCTTTTATGTCACACGACAGATTTGTATTTTTACATTCAGTGCTAATAATGTAGACTCAAGGCCAGGCAATTAGAATCAGTGCTCCCCGGTTAATGTTTTCACACCATGGCTGTTGATCAGTTTTACCCGGGAAGCCTTTCCTAGATAATTTGATTGGTACACCTGGTTTTCCTGTTTTCCCTCCGTACCCCAGTGAGCGCATTGAAGCACCCCACTGCTATCCGGCTCGGGATAAAACGACAAAAGAAAATGGCATCAAAAATAAAGCAAACAAAGCACCCTGAAAAGGCCAATGCAAACTGGCGCTTAATAAGGCTAGAAAATAAAAAATAAATAGAGCTTTATCAAGCACCCACTGCAAACTGTCCCTTTATAAAACCACTAAATGAAATAAGCAAAGCACCCTGAAGCAGCCTACTGCAGTTTGCCACTATACGAAAATAAAATGAAATGTTGGGACTCTCTCATGCCCAAGGAACATTATTACTGATTTGTAAGGGTCTTGGATTACTCAACAGTGCAAGGAGAGTACAGCTCCATCTGGGCTAGGCATTACCATACCTTACTCCTAGTGAAGAGGTTTGGTGGACCCCGGTCAGCGGCCACTGTGGGCTCCTCCAGGGATAACGACAGGAAGGAGCATCAGGTGACCACTGGGGAGTCGGCCCAAGGAGGGAAAAATAAGAGGGGGGTTGGTTTATTAGTGGAAGAGACGCACACGTGCATTTGAAATGGTGGCAGTAGTTTCAGTTTGGAGAAACCCGCCAGTGTGTGGCTTTGCTTCTGGTGGTCTACGCTGGACTGCGTGCAGGCGTTTGCGTCCATGTGGGAGGCCGTATGTGCCTGTGTCATAGGGGTCCATTTGCTGTGTTGAGATTATGTGAGTGATTGAAGGAGGTGTGGATTTCTGCTGTTTGGTGTCAGTGCGGTGCAGGCGGGTGTGACATGTATTGTGTGCGGCATCGTTGGTGTGCATGTGGTATTTTTGCAAGAGTATGGACGTTGTAATATGGGTTAGTGGGGGAAAAGTGTAATCCTCGTGGCATCAGAGAGTGTGCCGTGGCCAGCTATGTTTGGTCTCTCTTTGACAATGGCCCATGGATTGCGAGTTAGCTCGGCAAATCAAACAGACATGTTTTTCCTGCTTTCCTGAAGGTTGGGTGATCCTCTATTGTGAGTATCCCTTTGAGGAGGAGGAATCAGATGTTCATTGAGATGCTTGGAAATGCTGGTCCACCATATTTGAATAATAAATAATGTTTGGGCTCAAGAAGGCGTGTGTGTCATTGCGGCACCGCATGATTTCGTTTGGTCTGTAAGGGGCTGTCAATCACTCAGTGTACGATGCAGAGTGTTTTGAACCAGATGCTGTTCTTGACTGGCAGCCATTGGAGTGAGGTTAGTGTTGCCGTGATGTGTTCTCTCTTGCTGCGTCTTGGAATCGGTCTTACTGCTGCGTTCTGGATTCGTTGTACTTTTTTAGGCAGACAGTCCGGCATCTCAAGGTTGGTGCTGTTTGGATAGTGTAGTCTGGACATGGCAAGTGTTCTGTGTGGAAATATCCATCTAATGTATAGTAGGAGGAAGACGCATTTCTTTGCTACTGAGTTAAATTGAGGTTTCAGTATAAGCTCAATGTCCATTAGGATTACTAGACTTTTAACCACTTTGAAGGATTCTGGCCTGCTTCCTATTTCCATCGGCCATGGTATGGGTGATTGGATACTGCTGAGGCTTCTAGTCTGGCTCCCATTTCTGTGGACCATGGTATTGGAAGTTGGACACTGCTGAGGCTTCTGGTCTGATTGACATTTCTGGAGCCCATGGTATGGGTGGTTGGATACTGCTGAGGCTTCTGGTCCGGTTCACATGTCCATAGGCCATGGTATGGGTGGTTGGATACTCCTGAGGCTTCTGGTCCGGTTCACATGTCCATAGGCCATGGTTTGGGTGGTTGGATACTGCTGAGGCTTCTGGTCCGGTTCACATTTCCATAGGCCATGGTATGGGTGGTTGGATACTGCTGAGGTTTCTAGTCCGGTTCACATGTCCATAGGCCATGGTATGGGTGGTTGGATACTGCTGAGGCTTCTGGTCCGGTTCACATGTCCATAGGCCATGGTATGGGTGGTTGGATACTGCTGAGGCTTCTGGTCCGGTTGACATTTCCATAGGCCTGGTATGGGTGGTTGGATACTGCTGAGTCTTCTAGTCTGGTTCCCATTTACATAAGCCTGGTATGGGCGGTTGGATACTGCTGAGGCTTGTGGTATGGTTCACCTTTTCTGTAGTCCATGCTAGGAGCTGTTTGATACTGCTGAGGCTTCTGGTCTGATTGACATTTCCAGAGGCCATGGTATGGGCGGTTGGATACTACTGAGGCTCGTGGTCTGGCTACCATTTTTATAAGCCATGGTATGGGTGGCCGGATACTTCTGAAGCTTCTGGTCTGGTTCATATTTTTGTTGGCCATGGTATGGGAAGTTGGACACTGCTGAGGCTTCTGGTCTGGTTAATATTTCTGTAGGCCATGGTATGGGTGGTTGGATAATGCTGAGGCTTCTGGTCTGGTTCATATTTCTGTAGGCCATGGTATGGGAAGTTGGACACTGCTGAGGCTTCTGGTCTGGTTAATATTTCTGTAGGCCATGGTATGGGTAGTTGGATAATGCTGAGGCTTCTGGTCTGGTTCATATTTCTGTAGGCCATGGTATGGGAAGTTGGACACTGCTGAGGCTTCTGGTCTGGTTAATATTTCTGTAGGCCATGGTATGGGTGGTTGGATAATGCTGAGGCTTCTGGTCTGGTTCATATTTCTGTAGGCCATGGTATGGGAAGTTGGACACTGCTGAGGCTTCTGGTCTGGTTAATATTTCTGTAGGCCATGGTATGGGTGGTTGGATAATGCTGAGGCTTCTGGTCTGGTTCATATTTCTGTAGGCCATGGTTTGGGCGGTTGGAGGGAAAGGTTGTTGGGCATGTTCATGATTTCATTTTCTTCTGGGTTGAGTGGTTGTCTTATCCCTGAATTGATGTTTGAGACGAAATTGATGAGGGTTTGGTCTATGTCCTCACTGATGGCGATTTTGTAGATGACTTGAGTGTCATCCACATAGTTGCAGCAGGTAAGCTTGTGTTTTTGACGAGTTGTTAGCAATGCAGAAGGTAGAGGTTTCAAGGTCCCACGGCAGAATAGAGATGCAGATGGTAGACATTGGGCTGCCACAAGGGCAATTCTAATAGGTAGACTGGCTCGGATAGCTGGGAATTCAGATGGCCAGATCGGTGAAGCCAGGGGTCTGCAACCTTTAGCTCTCCAGATGTTTTGTACTTTAACTCCCTGGATCCTTGACAATTGACTATGCCGCTTAGAGCTAGTGGGTGTCATAGGAAAAGATACCTGAATAGCCAAATGTGCAGATGCCTGTCTTGGGAGGATAGCTCAAGGGGCAACGTGCTCGCCTTGGAAGCAAGACGACACACAGCAACACAGGTTCGATCCCCGGGTCTGCGCTTAGAAACCTCTGGGTATTTAAGCGCGTTATAAATAACCTATCATATCATACCTGGACTAAGCGACGTCACTGAGTATTATTGCCAAGATTTTAGAGAAAGAAGAGAGCCATGTATTCAAAGCAAGGGAAGGACAGCTGGGTCCCCTTGTACAGCACATGAGAAGGGAGGAGTTTAGAATCTGCAGGGGTGTTGGTCCCAGGTGCAGAGCAGCAGACGTGCATGTGCAAAGCACAGCACAAAACTTAACGCTGGTTTTGCAAATGAAGTCGGAGAGCAGACATGCAAAATAAGTCAAAAGAAATAAAGTCACTTGTGCAATGTAGGCAAAGGTGAAAGTGCAAAGAAAGTCCAGGCAAGCTGCGCTCTTGTGTAATGTTAGAGAAAAGGTAGCCCAAGCAGAGTATGTGGTAAAGAGTACTAGGGTGTTAAAAAATAAATTATACAAGCATTGGGAAAGTCAACAGCCGGGTCTATTGCACAGTCACAGTAGGCATTTGCCAGGCACTGCCATCATGGTAATATCTGGACATAAGATGGTAATAGCCTGAAAATTGGGTAATTACTAGGGCATATGATCGCCGCACATGAAAAACTGTTAACTTTGCCATTGCCTGTTTTTAACAAGACACCCAAGACCAAGGAATAGATACAAATCATGCGTCTGAAGCCACACTTGGTTAACACATTTATATCAGAGCAGTAGCACATTTAAGTCATTAACACTGAGCAGGCTGCTTAAATAATACTGGTAGGCCAAGGTTTGATGTCACTGCTTGATAGAGCTAGGTCAAAGAGATCCCAGGAGGACTTGTTTTGGGTGGGGAGGGTCAGGTAGTGGGTAGGAACGGCCAAAGGGATTAGCATGGCCAGGGGCAGTCAGTGGGTGGGCAAATAACACCACCAATAAACTGTGTGTGCCCCCTTACATGTCATCGCACTTCTAGCTGTGGCCCAATGAAATAGTTTCACCTTATAGATGGCGATTAAGTGCCACCTAATGGCAAACTAAACATTTAAAACACTTGTGTTGGGAGGGTAGGGTGTGGGAAAAATGAGGGTGAAATATGGGAGAATGGGAGAGATTGGGTGAAGGGATACATGAGGGCGTGAAAGAGGGAGAGCACAGGAGAAAGTAGGGTGTGAGACAGGGGGGATTAAAGCGATAGGTTTAAGAGTGAGGGAATTTAGATGAGTGTGTAAGAGAGAGGTAGAAGGCGGCCAGAGGAGAAAGAAGAGTTGTAGAGAGGAGGGGCAGAATAGAAGAGAGAGAGACAGGGGTGAGAATAGCAGAGAGAAGGTGCAGTTGTCCCAGTGTGTCAGAGTGGAGGTCAAATGCAGGGAAATGAAAAAATGAGAGTGAGACGAGGAAGGAGAGGCAAACAGGGTGAGAGTGCAGAAGAGGGAGTGGTGAGACTGCAAAGGGAATAATTATCTAGAACAAGGAAAATAAGTGTGATGGAAGATGGGCACGGAGAGCGAAAGCCAGGAAACAGGTGTTCTCTTGCTACGCCCTGGCCCACTGGAACACCTCCTACACTCCTACACTTCAGGAAGGAACCAAGACCCTGCTCTCCAGGGAATACCTCGGGGGTTGCGTAGGACCTGCTGCTGCTGTTGCTGGCGAGGCATATACCACCCCTGTAGTATGGGATATCCAAGCTACTATAACCTGTGACCTCCCCTTCCACCGATCGCAAGGTAACCCGGGACTACTTGTACAGCGCTCTGTTGCTTCCTACTGAGTTTCCATTGAGAGGCGAGACTGTGAAGAGAATGATTATCCAGGCACAGAAAGGTAAGTGTGATGGAAGATGGGCACGGAGAGCGAAAGCCAGGAAACAGGCGTTCTTTTGCTACGCCCTGGCCCACTGGAACACCTCCTACACTCCTACACTTCAGGAAGGAACCAAGACCCTGCTCTCCAGGGAACACCTCGGGGGTTGCGTAGGACCTGCTGCTGCTGTTGCTGGCGAGGCATATACCACCCCTGTAGTATGGGATATCCAAGCTACTATAACCTGTGACCTCCCCTTCCACCGATCGCAAGGTAACCCGGGACTACTTGTACAGCGCTCTGTTGCTTCCTACTGAGTTTCCATTGAGAGGCGAGACTGTGACGAGAATGATTATCCAGGCACAGAAAGGTAAGTGTGATGGAAGATGGACACGGAGAGCGAAAGCCAGGAAACAGGCGTTCTCTTGCTACGCCCTGGCCCACTGGAACACCTCCTACACTCCTACACTTCAGGAAGGAGCCAAGACCCTGCTCTCCAGGGCATACCTCGGGGGTTACGTAGGACCTGCTGCTGCTGTTGCTGGCGAGGCATATACCACCTCTGTAATATGGGATATCCAAGCTACTATAACCTGTGACCTCCCCTTCCACCGATCGCAAGGTAACCCGGGACTACTTGTACAGCGCTCTGTTGCTTCCTACTGAGTTTCCATTGAGAGGCGAGACTGTGACGAGAATGATTATCCAGGCACAGAAAGGTAAGTGTGATGGAAGATGGGCACGGAGAGCGAAAGCCAGGAAACAGGCGTTCTTTTGCTACGCCCTGGCCCACTGGAACACCCCCTACACTCCTACACTTCAGGAAGGAACCAATACCCTGCTCTCCAGGGAATACCTCGGGGGTTGCGTAGGACCTGCTGCTGCTGTTGCTGGCGAGGCATATACCACCTCTGTAGTATGGGATATCCAAGCTACTATAACCTGTGACCTCCCCTTCCACCGATCGCAAGGTAACCCGGGACTACTTGTACAGCGCTCTGTTGCTTCCTACTGAGTTTCCATTGAGAGGCGAAACTGTGACGAGAATGATTATCCAGGCACAGAAAGGTAAGTGCGGTGGAAGATGGGCACGGAGAGCGAAAGCCAGGAAACAGGCGTTCTTTTGCTACGCCCTGGCCCACTGGAACACCTCCTACACTCCTACACTTCAGGAAGGAGCCAAGACCCTGCTCTCCAGGGCATACCTCGGGGGTTACGTAGGACCTGCTGCTGCTGTTGCTGGCGAGGCATATACCACCTCTGTAATATGGGATATCCAAGCTACTATAACCTGTGACCTCCCCTTCCACCGATCGCAAGGTAACCCGGGACTACTTGTACAGCGCTCTGTTGCTTCCTACTGAGTTTCCATTGAGAGGCGAGACTGTGAAGAGAATGATTATCCAGACACAGAAAGATAAGTGCGGTGGAAGATGGAGAGAATCTGTTGAGCTTTTGCCTTGACATTGTCCCACTGTGTGTGCATGATCCAGTGTCACGAGTGACGGAGAGTCATAAGAAAAACATTTTCTGGAATATGAAAATAGGAAAAGCTCTGAGGAAAGGCTGTTGGTAACAGCAGCGATAATAGTATTTGTTGAAAAATATTGAGATAGGGTTTATTCGTCAAACCTCAACATTCCCTTTTTTCCTTCGATGACAGGAAAAGATGCACCCCGACATCTGGCAATGAGGTCCTGTTCCGTCACCCGATGAGCGCTTACCCCAACCGGGGAATTAATGTGGAGAATGGACCGGCAGCACTGAACGCCATTGCCGCAGCCCGCGTGGGATGGGTAGCCGAGATAAAACAGAATCCCTGTCATTATTTCTCCCGGCAGCATTGCAATTATTATGCATGCATACAATATTTATTCCCAACCTAAAATTAAACTTCAAGAGCTGGTCATTTGAAAGCTGGCAGTCAGTCCACAGATCTTGTCTCCATGAAAGAGGGAATATTTCCTCCAGAAGTTGAGGAGTTGATCAAAACGGTATTTGCAGTCGCTGACACTTCAGTGACACAAAGGCATTTTGTGTGTCAGGTTTATTAATGGAACAGGTCCATGGGAGTGGACAGCGGAACGTCGCCAATATGTGACTGTCAGTTTTTGATATGTCGGGGATGGCACTATATCTCTGATTTCTGGCTAGCGGGACGCAGGAGGCGTCGAGCTGATCTTCCGAGCTCATCTTCATTGGTTTTGCCTTGCCAGGCAGATGAGCAGGGGTGTTGCTAGGTCTGGAAAAGATCCGGGGCTACGCTAATGTCGGGACTGTCGGGACTCGGGGATAGCTAGCCTTTTGGTTGTTGCCCCTAAGCTTCTATCCGGGGCTATAGCCCCCCAGTATCCCTCTAGCGACGCCTCTGCAGATAAGGAGAGGTTTTGGAACAGGGAACTGCAGTCCTCCAGTTGCAGCAATGTTCCTTTTTCGACTTCTGTCCTAGGCGCCATTTTAGTGTTTGCCAAAGATGAGGGATGTGGTTGGGCTTTGGTTTTAGCTGGATTAGACCACAACGGAAGTGCCTGTAAACACACAACCTGATCCAATCGCAGTTATTAAAGTTTGAGGGTCTTCAAACAGACTAAGAAACATATCTTTACTAAGGTTTCAGGGACTGATCACGTGTGCTACACCAGGTGGTGGTAATGACCCGGAAAGCCCAATTAATACCTCAGTGAGGACTGGTAACGCGGGCATCGGGTAGTTTCCACCCGGCGTAGTCCAAAGTGGGAGGGGTGTAGAGCTATATCCAAAGCTGCCATGGGTCGGCCAAGGTAAGTCATCGCGTCTTGGCAGGGAACAGGATCTGGCCGGCAAGCACATCATCGACATAACCCTGTGCATGGAAATGGCAGAACGTGTGGTGTAGAGGAAAGGGGTGTGCGGGTGGCGACCTTAGGGAGTGCACCAGTGTGTGGAGCATAGGCTGTGGTGCAGCAGTAGAATACTAGGTGAAGGTTTCTAGCAGGGCCGTCCTTATGGCAGGGGCGCTATTAGCTCTGCAACACGCCAGCTCGGGCAGAGTCTTGCACGGAGGGTGAAGGTGCAGCAGGTGCCTTATCTAACCGAGAATGTGCCCCGTTCTCGTGCTGACGCCAGCACGAGAGCGGGGTGCATTTTATCACAATAGGGCGCGGCTGCAAACCAGCAAGGGCCAGCCTGCAGGCCCTTGCTGGTTTGACAGCTGCAGCTCTGTTGAAGTGATGAACTCCCTGCTCCAGCGCAGAGCAGGGAGATAATCACTTAATTAAATACAGCGCCGTTGCTAGTTTTCCAGTGGTGCACTATTTAATTTGGCACCCCCCCTCCCCCCAAGGGGAACCGGGGAGAGGAGTTGGGGGCACCACATTGTAATGACATGCCCAGGCGCTGTTTCTAGTGAGGTATGTGTCTTGGCCGAGATCCCAGGCTCTATCAGGAAATATAGCCCAGAGTTTAGCCTATGATTCTCTGCCATTTTCCTCCTTAGGGTACTCATATTTATTACAGCACATGCAACATAAATGTCAACTTCCAGCATTGGCTCAGTGTCTTGAAGACGTTGGGTGCATTTTGGCTCCTACTGAACAAGAATGTTGTTAACCTAACCATGTCCGTGGGGAACAACAGTCGCCAAAGAATAAGTTAACAGAAACTGATGAGTAACAGCACTGTTTCATAAAAACAATCGATATTAGTAGAAACATTTGTAAATGAATGGGGTTTATTTAACCACCAAAACACATCTCTGCATACTATAATCGTAGACATAAAACAAAATCGAAGCCTTGCCACATATGCACAGCAGAACCACACACACATCATTCTACACAACACCCACAGTGTGGCCTACACGTTAATGCGAGACATACATGAACACAATAGACACAAGCAACTGTGCCATGGAAGGTTAAAAACTCATTTTCCAAATCACAAATGATGACCACAGCAAGAAGAACCGTTCGTACACAATCTAACAGAGATGCACTTAGCACCCACCGTACAGAAAGGGATGTGTCGAAGCCAGCAACGTGTAATCCAACGGAGTGGTGAGTTCACCAAATGACACAAGTAGCTATATCCATAATACACATGTGCCCTGAAGGCAAAGGTGACATCAGCAGACAGTGACAAGAGTCCAGGCCAGAAGGGCTCAAAGCAGCCAGTAATTAAAGAGCGACGGCTACTGTCAGCATTTCTCCCTCGGCGTCGAGGTGGGATCTTGGTCATGTCTCCGAAACTGATCAATAGGGCTACATGAGCTCTTCACTGGGCAACTATTAGTAGTTGTGGTCAACCCACCGAGGTCAAGCTTTTAGGAATGCACTATTGCGGTTCAAGATACAGGCGAATATGCTCCCACAAAGAACACATGACTGCCAAACTCAGATATATGTTTTAAATATCTCTCTATATTTCACACAGAAGATTTATGTACAGGCAAAGTGAGTGTTTAGATGGACACATTCAAGCTGAAGAGTAATGATAATAGTTAGTGTGATGGATTTCCATCTTCTAGGGGGGTATCCCCAGGTTTTATTTTTAAGTCTGTCACTCCTGTGAATGAAGTCAAGTTTGCTCATCAGCCCTACATTCATAAAGCACTGTGTGCATTCAAATGTGGTGTAAGTGGTTTATACTCCGTGGAGTCTCCAGAAACACACTTGATTCGAGTGACTGATGCTCTGAAGTGCACTTTTCCCAAAAGAAAGATGCCATGGAGAAAATATGGGCATTCTGCAGCCTCGAAGGGAAGGAACTGTTTACCAGTGAAACTCCCTGGCCTGAACCATTCAAATGTATATTATGACGTAAAGATGAACTGTGATGACACAATGCCATAATTCATATGCATGTTATTCACATGTAATGACAATGCAACAGATAAAGGGCCTCGTGTATAAAAGAAACTGGAACATTTAAAAGCATCAGTTTCTGTTCAGGAGAAATGGCTTCAGTTTCCGTTCATAACACTCACACAATGACTTTCTCCATATCTTCTATCCATCTAAACCATTTTTTTGAAGCCACAGCAGTGACCAAGGAGGAATGTATGGTAGGTTGGGGCATGTGCTCAAAGATAAGCAACAGATGACCCAATTTGCCCCGGGAGAAACAATGTTAATGGATTAATTGCAGGCAAACCCAACCAAAAAAGCAGATAATTCACATCCCTTGTTAGTAGGGGAAACAAAACTTAATGTGCAATTGGAGTCAAAATATGCATATATGTTTAGAGATTGCCATAGGTTTAGCTTAATCATATGTTGTTCCTTTTCTCAGGAACCATAAATCACACAATAATGGTTCAAGTGACATAACAAAGCTTAAGGTAAGCTCCATCCAATGATTTAGCTCTTCGCAGAATGTGAGCTTGGGAACCGAACCTACAAACTAAAATGTTTTTCTAGCTCCACAACTCATTAAATCATGGAACACTGTCATACAAACCTGCAACCTCTTGGAGTTACAGGACTCCTTTCATTAAATCCAGCATGATCAGATAAAGGCAAAAATCTATATTAGCGGATCCTTATTTATGAATTAAAAGATGTGAACGTTTTTCACTGCATATTTGAAACTATGAAAATGCTATCCGGGCTGGGTGGCCCTATCCCTCCCCAAAATGTGGGCTTGGTAACTGAAGGGACCAATCAAAGAAAGCAGGTTTATAATTGAATAAGGGGGTGGAAAATAGTTGCCCAATCAAAAGTAACGACCATTGAACTGGAATGTCATCATTTAGAAATGTTTGTGTGAGTGGTGAAAGATTCACAAGGGGGCCACATAATGGAAATGAGGAGACTGCCAGAAATTACCTGGGATGGAACTGCTGATAAGATTGCTGAGGAAACCAGGAGAGGGAACAGAGGCTGGGATCCATGTCCAATGAGAGGCACAATAGAGTGATTGAGCCTGGAGAATATCCATGACCGATGTTGCATTCTGATGGTCCCTGTCCTGTGCCACAAAGATGACCTGAGCTTTAATGTACTTTTATTGATTGAGTGGACTGGTTAACATAAATCCTTAGTATTTTATTAGACCATAATTTAATTAATTGTCACATAGCCAAATTACACAGGGTGATTTTCTTGACATTAAACATTAACAACATTGCTTCCAGTGTGGATAAGAAAGTATAGCCTATTAAATTAATTGTGTGCTCCTATTTCTTTTTGTCAACCCCAAAAACTCCTGACAAGGAGGGGTGCATTAAAAACGAAAGCCCCTACTGTTTCCCATTCTCCTGACCCCTGCCTTAAAGTAGCGGGGTCCCACATGATCAACTGAATCTGGGTGTGTGTGTGCTGGGACAGAACAGTGTCTTCCCAAAGATAAGTATAAGTGAAGAAAGTGCTCCAAGGAGAAGGGAGATTGTGCATTGCATAGTGGTGAAGGAAGGAATGTTTCCAAATATAAATAAAAAGTGTTTGTTCTGAAAGGTTTGTCGTGCTATTGACTGCTACCTTTGCTAAGAGCCCAGCACCTGTCAAAATTCCTTTTATGTGTGATTAAGTTAAATAATACTGCAAAGCATTTCCAAGGGCGCAGGGAGATTAAAAAGACAGAATGGGGTGTGTGTGAAATTGCCTTTGCAAATAGAGACCTATTGCATGTTATTTAAATTAAGCTTCATGTAAAGGGTATTGTGAGTGTATGATCCAGTCATGTTTCAAGGTGCTACATGTTATTAAAAGTAACCTCCTGCAAAGTATTTGGACTCTACGTGTTGTAGGGTTAAAGATTCTGTGATCTGTGTTATCCTGAACCAACTAGTGTTTTCTATTTGTGTGAAAAGGAAAGGGGTATGAAAGCGTTTGGGCCATGGAGTGAGGTGGCGTGATCTGCGAATTTGTACCAATATGAATTTTCCTATTCATTCATAAATATATATTCTTTCTATACCGGCCTGGTTCTTGGCTTACCTAGTGCTGAAGGGTGAGGGACCAACCTGGTTCTTTATGAATCACAGACAGGGCTAGACTGAACTACGTCACCAGTATATGAGGGGGGAGGGGGGCTGAACTCCCTGTATCAATCGTGGCCCATAAATATATCTAACAATACGGTGCGTAAATGAAATCACTGAGGTCTCTACAGACACATGTTTATATTTCAAAGGATTCCTCTGTGGTAGGAACACAAATAAAGTTATGGCCAATTTCCTATTTACGTTTCTTAATATGCAAATAAAAACATCATGTCAGCTCCCTTTAAAGACCCTAGGGATATTGACTTTCGACTACACACTTGTCTAATTGTACCAACCTCCCCAACATGATCTTTTCAAACATGATTATGTTGAAGAGAGTATATTATTAATTAATCAAGTCTACCGAGGCATAAACTTAGCCCAGCATCAAAAGTGTGTGGGGGGGGGGGTTACCTTTAAATTCTAAAACGATACCCTAACTCACATTGGATTTTTGGGTTGTCGCTCATGCCTGGTGGCAGAATCGTAGCATCCTGAAAATATGAGGCTGGCTTAAAGTCAATAGAAATCAACAGAAAGTAATAAGTTAGTGGGGTGGAGAGAATGTAATTCTGGGTCAATTCCCCTATTGCTGCTTAATGTTTACTAATATATTTGTCTTACTGCCCATTGGCTGATCGGAGGAAAGATCTATGCTTAATGAACCCCCCCCCCCTCTTCCCAGGCTTCCCGTTGTTGTACTCTAGGTAGAGGGTAACACCACACCCACATGTGCAGGGGCTGAGGTCCAAGGCCACGGCTGAACCATGTGCTTCTCAATAGGAGCATGCTGGCAGGGGGCAGGTGGGCAGAAGGAAGGTCATTACGGGCAAACACTTTGATCTACAGAGGGGGTGGGTATCAAGTGCCCCAGCAAGCGAACATCCTTCCATCTTGCATTTTATGCTACGACTTTTGCGCTACTCTCATGCAAGTTCCAGTGTCCTCAAAGAACTGTAGTAATAAAAGGCGGGCCCTGTCGTGAGAAGTTGACTTGATTGGTTCCTAGAATAGGGCTTCAAAATAAACCAATCCCCAACGCGAATTTTTATTATAAATACAGAGGTCACCCACAACACCTTTGGTTTTCCTGTTAGTCTTGTTTAAAATTCAAAGTACCCATTCATAAGTGCAAAGGACCCTGATCCAAGGTGTGAGATGGGGGGGTGGCCCTGCCCTCTATTTATTTATTTATTTTAATTCTTAGTAATGCACCATTTCACCTGTGTGCCTCGATGAGATGGGAACACCAGATGGAAGAACCAGAAGTCTTCCTGTAGTTACCAAACCGGAAACCAGGAAACCTATCTTATCCTGAATGAGCAAATGTCCTGTAGGGATGTTTGCCAACTTTCCACGCTTCCGAAGTGCAATATTGGTTCCCAAATCTGGGAGGGAACTTGCACCGAAACCTCCACACTTTTAAAGTCCACAAGCATTAGCCTAGGATTGGTGTTTCTCAGCACTGTGCCATGAGACAGATTTGGGAATGTTGAGCCATTCCCAAAATCTGTTGTTATGCGGATGCATCGTGCACCTGGCAGTAATCTGTGTACAAAGGCTGAGAGGCCGAGACCACAAGTCAAGATGCCGAGACCATGAGTCAAGATGCCGAGAATATGAGTCAAGATGGCGAGACCATGAGTCAAGATACTGAGACCATGAGCCAAGATGCTGAGACCATGAGTCAAGATGCCGAGACCACCAGCCAAGATGCTGAGACCATGAGCCAAGATGCCGAGACCACCAGTCAAGATGCTGAGACCATGAGTCAAGATGCCGAGACCATGAGTCAAGATGCCGAGACCACCAATCAAGATGCCGAGACCATGAGTCAAGATGCCGAGACCATGAGTCAAGATGCCAAGACCATGAGCCAAGATGCTGAGACCATGAGTCAAGATGCCGAGACCACCAGTCAAGATGCTGAGACCATGAGCCAGATGCTGAGACCATGAGTCCAGATGCCGAGACCACCAGTCAAGATGCTGAGACCACGAGTCAAGATGCTGAGACCATGAGCCAAGATGCCGAGACCATGAGCCAAGATGCCGAGACCACCAGTCAAGATGCCGAGACCACCAGTCAAGATGCCGACACTACCAGTCAAGATGCCGACAGCACGAGTCAAGATGCCGACACCATGAGTCAAGATGCCGACACCACCAGTCAAGATGCTGAGACCATGAGTCAAGATGCTGAGACCATGAGCCAAGATTCTGAGACCATGAGTCAAGATGCCGAGACCACCAGTCAAGATGCTGAGACTATAAGTCAAGATGCCGACACTACCAGTCAAGATGCTGACAGCACGAGTCAAGATGCCGAGACCACGAGTCAAGATGCCGACACCATGAGTCAAGATGCCGACACCACCAGTCAAGATGCCGAGACCATGAGTCAAGATGCCGAGACCATGAGTCAAGATGCCGAGACCATGAGCCAAGATGCCGAGACCATGAGTCAAGATGCCGAGACCACCAGTCAAGATGCTGAGACCATGAGCCAAGATGCTGAGACCATGAGTCCAGATGCCGAGACCACCAGTCAAGATGCCGAGACCACCAGTCAAGATGCTGAGACCATGAGTCAAGATGCCGAGACCACCAGTCAAGATGCTGAGACCATGAGTCCAGATGCCGAGACCACCAGTCAAGATGCCGAGACCACCAGTCAAGATGCTGAGACCATGAGTCAAGATGCTGAGACCATGAGCCAAGATGCTGAGACCATGAGTCAAGATGCCGAGACCACCAGTCAAGATGCCGAGACTATGAGTCAAGATGCCGACACTACCAGTCAAGATGCCGACAGCACGAGTCAAGATGCCGAGACCACGAGCCAAGATGCCGAGACCACGAGCCAAGATGCCGAGACCACGAGTCAAGATGCTGAGACCATGAGTCCAGATGCCGAGACCACCAGTCAAGATGCTGAGACCATGAGTCAAGATGCTGAGACCATGAGCCAAGATGCTGAGACCATGAGTCAAGATGCCGAGACCACCAGTCAAGATGCTGAGACCATGAGCCAAGATGCTGAGACCATGAGTCCAGATGCCGAGACCACCAGTCAAGATGCCGACAGCACGAGTCAAGATGCCGAGACCATGAGTCAAGATGCCGAGACCATGAGTCAAGATGCCGAGACCATGAGCCAAGATGCCGAGACCACCAGTCAAGATGCTGAGACCATGAGCCAAGATGCCGAGACCACGAGTCCAGATGCCGAGACCACCAGTCAAGATGCTGAGACCATGAGTCAAGATTCTGAGACCATGAGCCAAGATGCCGAGACCACGAGTCAAGATGCCGAGACTATGAGTCAAGATGCCGACACTACCAGTCAAGATGCCGACAGCACGAGTCAAGATGCCGAGACCACGAGTCAAGATGCCGAGACCACGAGTCAAGATGCCGACACCACCAGTCAAGATGCCGACACCACCAGTCAAAATGCTTGGTACAAGCCATTCTCTGGCGATTGAGCTTCTTCGAACTGGCCCACTTCATTGGATGCCTGGACCAAATATTCTGCTTCTGACGCCAAGAAGGCTTCTGTGTATTTTCAAGCACTTTCTAAAACAGGCAAAGGTAGATAACCTGTGTGTTAGTTATATTTTCCCAGCACACTATGTACCGTGACGCCCCTTCGCCTTACCTTGAGCCCTAAGGGTAATGGGTCCCTATTACCTACCTTATCCAAAGACTCCTGCAAGTAAGAATGTTTGTTTCGAGTCTCCCTTGTTCAGTCACCTATTTGCTTATGTTTGCTACCCTTCACGCGGTGTAATTCTCATGTTACCTGTATGACTAGATTACAGTGTGCTGTTCTCATGCAGGTTGCGGGTGATTAATGCAGTTAGTGACTCTGAGTTGTTATTCAGGACTGTTATTTATAGAAATGCCTTGCTTGGCTATTCCCTTTTTTGTGGGGTATCTACTGCACTGTGACTGTTTCAAAGCTTCCGCTGCTAAGGCACAGCCCTGAAGAGTATAGAAGCCCCGGTCAAGGGCACCAAGATAGATGGGAAGGGACTAGAGACGATTGACTTTCTGTTTGTTTGACCTTTATGGCTGACACCACTGAGCTGAGCTGTTGTGAAAATAGCGACATAGCACATAGAAGCCTTTGCTGTACACTGTAACACTTTTTGGTTGAATGTGATATTGCCGAAAAGATTGTATCGAATTCGATTTCATTGAATGATTTTTTTTGTGGTAGATTTTGCCCCAAATGTTTGCAAGGGGAGTCCCCCCAGAGCCCACCCCTATAAGCCCACTACGTTATTTATTCACCTATATCCTTCCCCACATATATTTGCAGGAACACTGTTAAAATGAATGTCATCACAGTTCAAGTCGACCGTGGGTCACCGCATCTGCAGGGGTCACTCAGAATCCAGGCTTCCATTTGCAATTCCAGGCTTACACACAACCACTGGACTGGCGGGCAAATATTGTGCACATATGTGCATTTTACATGACCGCATTTCCAGGTGGAGTGCCGCATGAGAAGAATAGTGTGGTCAGGCTCACACGGTTACGCCCCAGTTTCTCCATTGCGGCCGGGGCCTGTGACGACAGCTTTGAAATGTGTTCTTCCTAAAATCCTCTGAGCGCAGGCCCAGTGCTCCTTCTGGCACCCTAGCCCTATGGGAAGCGGTCGACCCCATCAAAATTGAGGCCTACGCGGCGGGCGACTCACCCATGCTTTGGAAAGGATGTTCTCCGCTAGGTTTGTGCTGGGGGGGGGGGAGCTTTGAAAACTGGTTTTGTCACTTGCTGAGGGACACTATGACACTGTGACGCACACTTGCACGCACCGGGCTAAAGTACTATTATTATACTGGAAAAGGCACATGTAGCCCTCTTGGCACGCGTTGCCATCATGTCGTGTTGGCCTTAGCTCCACATGCACAAAAGGGTGGATTCCGAAGAGGAAAGACAGGCTTGCAACTACTTCTGATCTGTGTTTTACACAGGAGTCAATTGCACAGGATTCCCAAAGGAATCTGGAAGAGCAATTTACTCAAGCCTTTGTGAACCTGGCTCACCGGCTCCCGCAATACAGATTCGCACAGGTTAAAGCCGCCTGCACTTGTATTACATTTTGGTGGATTTTACTCAAGTGTAAGCTCCACATTTTGG
Organism: Ambystoma mexicanum; assembly: GCF_040938575.1. Classification (NCBI taxonomy): domain Eukaryota; kingdom Metazoa; phylum Chordata; class Amphibia; order Caudata; family Ambystomatidae; genus Ambystoma; species Ambystoma mexicanum. Next base: position 37,367,006 of record NC_090936.1, on the reverse strand, counting down.
TTGCAAGAGCTGTTTTCCTTTAGTGAATTGCCCCCGTGTTTCTAGGAAATACCTCAGGTGGTCTTTAGAGGCACTGTAACATGCAGTATTCACAACTAAACATGTATTGCGTGATAGCGTATTAGCGACGCTTCTTTTAGCTTACACGTAATTCACCAAGTTATCACTTAAGTACTTTTAGCTTATAAATCCTCACTTTTCTTTAATTTTCTTTCTTTCTTTGTTTCTGTTTCTTAACTCTAGCCTATGTTAGTTGTTTACCAAGACTGTAGTTCAAAATACTATTATGAGCCATTGATGTTTAGCTGCATTCTAAACTTTCAATAAAAATTATCCAGAGAGAAATAAATCTGTGCCTTGCTCACACACACACTCCAACATGCACAATGTTATGTAGTGGTATTTAAGTACAATGGCTGCTGCACAATTCAGAAGGTGGCGGTGATGGATTAAGGATGTCTCCGCTATTACAGCCAACAGTAACTCCTCTTTGATAATTTTGTAATTATAGCTCTTTTTCGTTCTTCCTCTGTATCAGATGCGCCGTATTAAAAGCCTGTTTTTTTTTACTCTTTTGTTCCTTCCATTAGTGATTTTGTAGCTTACATTTTTTGAGTAATCAAAGCTATTAGGGCTGGTATTAGCTGCACTCTGTGGTAATTATTTCTTTTTTCCCCCCTCTGTCCTCACATTTTTTATTATTCTTGAGATGAATACGGTGATATTAAGGCAAGTTGTTTTCCTTTCATCACACCAGTCGTGACGCAGAGACTTCTGGCAACTGTTTGGATAATGTTGTTTTAAGTACATTCTGTAGGGAATCAAACAGATTACACATTTAATGCATCTAAACACATTAAACAGATTTACTTAGAGGGCATTCTGGCAAATTTGTTTTTCATTGGATTTCAAAGCATATGGGACAATACTCCGTAAATGATCTTTTCTGTACCTTTGGCGGCGTGCACGGCTTGATCTTGAATTCATGTGTCGAATGTGTTTACACCCAAACACTGCGCATGTCATCGCCATCAGGTGCAACCCTGCTGCAACCGTAAACAAGAGTACTGAACAGGAAACAGGAAATTAAGAAGTGGCAAAAGCCAATGGTGGAAGGTACAAGACTGACAGCTCCCAAGGACGCGACGGCCCACCACATATGCATTGCACCCTCATTGTACATCCACACAGTGGGGCATCCTACCAATCACACTCATTATTATGGTGGGTTTAGAGAAAATGCTAGAAAAAACCCAGTATGCATGTAAAATGGGTGATGGGGAGACGGGGAGAGCGGCCAGTGGCCTAGGAAACAGGAACTCATGGGTTTTTTCTCCATCATGAATGTTGATCATGGCTGCTGTATGCCTCCCTGCATTATACATAGCATAACTGTGTAGCTCTGCTCTTAGGAGCATTTCAGCTCTGGCCGAAAGGGATATAGTTTACTCTCGTAGACCATCCTATGGTCCTCTGTGGACTATACTGTTCCTCATGTACATTTCTTTGCATCCTGCATCAAGCAAGCAGAACAGATTGTATGGTGTTCCAATGCAATGTCTCTGCTCACAACAGTGTGGCACTGCCAACCTTATAACTACCCTCTGGGCCGGGAGGATCGCTCAGGGGCAACACGTTTGTCAGAGGTTTGAATACCGGTCCCAGCGCTTAGAGGTCTTCCTCACTCTGGTATTAAGTGCCTTATAAGAAAAGAATAGGATTTTAGCACGCGGGCCCTTACTCTGCCTAAAGTGTGATGTAGAAAACTGTGCTAGTTGACATACTAAGTGAATTTTTACAGTTTGCATGTTGACAATACATGTTGGGGCTCCTGTATTTAAAATACATAACACCTGTAGGTGCTGTGATAGGCACACACGCCTTAGTGCACCACATATTTAAAGGTGTGAAAAAAAGTATTATTGCCTTTGAACTCTTTACACTTGTGCCAAAGGCATTGTGTTTATTTCCTGGGAACAGGAAAAGTAAACTGGGAAGAACCATAGAAACAGAAACAAGGGGAGGTTGCTACAGATGGCTACCCCTTGTGCGCCCCCTGAAAAGAAAAGCCGTACTCGGTCACCTGTCCCGTTACACTGATGCCAAGACACACCAATGGTTTTGGCAGCCATGTAATGACATGACGCCATATTTAAATGGTGTTGTTGGAATCCTGTTCCTAAGTGACCTTCAAATAAACACTGTACACTTTAGCAATAGTCAGACAGACAGTTTAATGCTTAAACTTCTATTGCAAATGTCTGATCCAAGTGTTCTAAAGTGAGCAACATATTTCTGTCTCCCTTTGAAGTTTATTTTACATTTGCCGGGGTACCTTTGGTGGGACAGTTTGTATAGCCTGTCCTGCGTTCCCAGAATTAGGAAACTTTATTTTGTTTAAAAGACTGAAGAGCCAGGTTTGCCAGCCTCAGACTCGTATTTTTTACAACTGTTTATTTTCTTAAGAATCCTTGTTTAGCAGCGTTCACTCTCCTTTAGCTAAATGGGGGTACTGGGTTATTATAAGCCAAGCGGGCCTTACCACTTGCCTCCTTGGTGCTCTCACAGCTACAGGACCTGATTCATGGAGCCTTTTCCGATGGGACTGCACCATTATAAGCTGCTTCTGGGAATCAGGTCCCAAGTGACGAGGGCCTCCCTTAACGGCTGGGCTTGTATACATTATAGCTGTGTACAGAGTGTCATGTTCAGGATTCGGCTACATACTGAATAGTTCATCACGAATTCATCCAAAGCAGAATATGAGGCCCAAGAATTGCTTTACTAAATTGTGTTCCAAACTCGAAAGCACACTTTTAAAGAAAAAATAACAATGGACTATTTTAAATTGTTTCACATGCTTGATGTATTTCTCTTCATTTTAATCAACAGACCATCCTTGATTGAAGCTGTGATTGGTTAATTGGCAACTAGCAAGAGTGTAGAAGCCCTGGCGTTTATTTTGTTATGTTTGTAAATTAATAAACTGATGCAGGTAATGTTTCTTCGGAAAAGGTGGTCCGCTGAACCGAACACCCTCCAGAAGCTCCCAGACAAAAGCATAGGGTACACCGATGCCCTGCCTCAAAAGTCTCCTCATCTTCAGCGCCTGCTCTGTGGTGGCACAGAGCAGGTTCAGAGGTCACAAGTGCTAGCTGGGGTGGCAGAAAAGTCACTTCAGCACAGAGGCTGCATTTAAAGTCTGCACCTCTGTTGCAAAACTACATAATTATGAAGAATGACCATCCTAGTGGCGGTTTAATCTTTGAACATAAGCCATACCTGACTTTGGGGCATGGTGGCTGGTGTTTCATATAATTATTAAAGCAACATCTGAACTGTATCATACGTGTGTCACTGTGAGCCGAGGCCAGCCATGAACATTATGTGTGAATTATAATCAGACTTCCCTCCCTGCTCACCAGCAGGACAAAGGGCAGAAAAGTCTGAGCCTCCCTTTGATCCTTTGCGAGGTCAGGTAGCACCTCTCTCCAGCGGGACAGCCTGCAGAAGGAGCTATCATCGGAAACAAGCTTCAAATGGCACACCCAAGACAAAAGGGGGAGAGCCTTACGCGAGGGTGTTGCATACCAAAAGGGCTTTGAACTGCAGGTCTAGAGGAGGGGGCTGATTTAGACGGGCATGAAGACCAGACCAAAGTGAAGAAGGATTCCTCATATTAGGTTTTACTTCCTGTCTCCACGCTTCCTGCAAAGCAAAGCACATTGGGTATGATGCAATAATGCACAAGTCACTTTTCTTAACAAGGACTGAGCTCCTTAAAGCATGCTGGCTTTTAACCAATCCCCAATAGCTTTTCATATAAGTTAGGGGCCTCCCCCTTTTCCTTTCATTCATTTCAGGACTGCAAGAATAATTCATTTGAACCTCTTTCAGGGGAGTTGATCTTCACAAAGCCTTCAGCCATTGAGGTGAAGGAGTGCTCCAAGGCATAGGCAATCCCGCGTCCCTACCCAGTCCCAGGGCACATTGACGGTGAATTGCTGCTGGAGCAAGATCTGTCTGTCTGACAGCTACACTGGTATCCAGGACGGCACTGGAGGTGACGTTCCCCTTCTGGTGTCAGCCAGCCGCCCCTGCATTGTGCAAATGTGATCAAGCACTGGATTGGGACTCACAGTCACTGAAGAAATAAAGAAGCTGGCCTCCTGCACTTCTACTATGTGGAACCACAATTGACTGTGTTTGAATGCATTCCAAACAACATGACTCGCAGTGCTGCCTATGGAATTTCTTCAAGCCTCATTGGACTGCCGATGTTGCTCGTCAAACGTGTCCGCCACCGCAATGCATCAGCTGAACATGTCGATTACCCCGTCTCGAACAAAAATGCTTGCCGCTGCAGACGCCTTGCAACTGCCACTTTCTGAACCGCACTTCGAACCACCAGGATATCCATCGCCAGCCCCTAATCGAATGCCAATCCAACCCTGGTGGCCTCATAGAACTGCATCCTCCGATTCCTCGACCGAACCTCAGCAAGCTTCACCTCGAACTCGACTCAACGCCTGCTCCCCGTCTGGATCACTGCAACTCTCTGCAACCGAACGTGGTTCGACGCGCCCGCACAATGATAAGAAGCCTGTAAAACTCAGGGGAAGGGATTAAGGAACTGTTGGAAGACCACACCTTGTCCATTTGTTAGGACCGTAGAGGCTAGTTAAGTCCCCTTTTGCACTTTTTTCCACAAAGACATGTCCTTTTCAACAGCATTGAAATGATGGTCCTTGCAGGGGTGGGTTTTCGTTAGTGTTTACTGTTTTTATTGTATATTGATGTTTCATTAATGTATATATATTTTTATAGAATCTTGATTGAAAATTCAATTATTTTGGACTGTTTTACTATTGCTGTTTGCGTTGCTACGGTTTCACATTCACACTCGTCTTGAGAGTACAGCCTGCCCTCGTCCCGCGTTACCACAAAAGGCGAAGGAGGCGCATCTCTTCCTGGTGCCTGTTTCACCTTTATGTTTGAGACCACTGGTGTTCTGTAGACGTGTGGGGACTGAGTAGGGGGTTTAGCCACTATTCATCATTGTACTCCTGTGGTCATTTTGGCACAAAAGCATTCAAGCCGGAAAATAACAGATATGCAACAAAAGATGAAGCAACTATGTGCAAGGAAGTTGCACATGCAAATCCAGTGGTCCTCAAAGACAAAGACTTCATGAATGAAAAGGGCTAGGTTGCAATGAACAAATATGGATCGTACACATTGAATTCTCTGGTGATTTGCAAGGTGTGTTGGGCAAGGCCTCCACATTCACACCTGACACTAACCATTGGCTATTGACTGTTTGCGAATAAGAAATGGTATTCCGCGTCGACGTGTAGAACTGAAGGGAGTGAGTGGGTTCTTATGCCTGGCTAGTAGCTTGCAATTTGGAGGTTTTTACTCATTGTTTTGAACCATTCTCCAGCACACATAGGTATAAATGCTCTCTGTTGGCTCACGCGGGAAACAAGTTTAGGGTACATGTGATCTAAGTTGACTTGATCTCCCAACAATACCCCATCCAATAGACCAAGCAAGAAAAAGTACTACCCCAGAGAAGCTAGTAGGGTGGTTAAAAGGGTAATCACAGGTAAAAAAGCCTAACATATGACTGAAATGTTCCCAAACTGTACAAGTGTTAGTAGGGAGCTTGCTAAGTCGCTCAGTTGGCCCAATTCTCAATCTGCGCCCACTTACTCCACCCACGTCTCTCCCGCCATGCTAGAGTATGCAAGGCCCTATGGGCTTTCCTATGCATCTTACTCTCCAACCCTCCTCCCCACAACCCCAGCATATGCCTTGCTCTCTATCTTTCTCTGTCCTCCCTCAAAGCTTACCTGTTAGAGCTGACCGGCTTGTACCGTTGTCAAGAGATTTCCCAATAAGCAAGCTCTCCCAAAAGGCCAATATTGGTTAGGAAATGTCTGCCACCTGTAACTGACTCATCCACTACCCCATCGACCTAGAAGAGGCAGCCATCCTGTTGGAAGTCTGTCGATTTCCAAGCCTCCTCCCCTCGCGCCAATTTCCCCATCAGATTGCTGACACTGTCCCATACATCTCTTCCTCTAAACTCGCTCTGGCCGACCGGGCCGCAGTGGAACTGGTGAGATGGCCCAGTATGCAGTTCCTCTGAGAGCCCTCTTCAACGAGGGCATGTCCCTCTGCCTACATCAACGGACCCCTTCAGCCCTACGGAGCTCTACTACTCGTCGCAAATTCAAGTTTTTAAGTTGAGTATTTCCAATTGGAACAAACCATGCTAACCTCTCACTAATCCTTATCACTCCTCTCAAACACAAAAAACAGGCCTCAGTGTTTGCACCTGCAACTAGCCATTGGCGAGTGATAATCGACTCCTAGTGAGTAAAAAATGGTGGGCTCTGTGGATGGGGAGAATGGACGGAGCAAGTGACTTGACCCATTCAGACAACGTATAATTCCATTCTCTTTTGCCATCTGCGTCTCTGAGTTGTTGTATTACATTCAAATAATATGAGCGCCCAATTCCAAGGGCGCCCATGCGCTTGAGTGCTTTACAAATGCAAATAAATAAAATAAATAAATAAACAAGAATACAAAGTATTCGGCAGCAGCTGAACAGCAAGAAGCTATACGGCTGTTGACAAATATTTTTTTTGAGCAATAACGCGGCCAAATGCTTACCCGAAGCTGTAGTTCAGAGCCCCCCCAACACAAGCAGATTTCAATATAATTGAAGCCATGCAAGCAAAGGTGCTTACTTCTGGGGTTTTTCATGTGTTGCCGCCTCTGCAAGTAGAACAGAACGGCCTGTGAGTTGAGAGCACCACATCTTCGGAGCACACTCCTGCTTACCAGTGAACTAGATTTCGACGTTCTTGCGCATATTTATGTATTGGTGTTTTGCGCCGCGTGGCAGGTCACCTGCAGGTGCTTCAGAGCACCATAGAAATCAAGGGTGGGTAGAAAAATGGGCGACAAAATAAAATAGGACTGTCCCTGGATTGACTCGATGTGATATGATAGCCAGAGATTTCTAAGTGCGGACCCGGGGATCGAACCTGTGGTGCTCCGTGTCGTCTTGATTACAAGGCGAGCACGTTGCCCCTGAGCTATCTTCCCGAGACAGTTTTCCAGCTGGAGCATGGGTGGCCTTGCAGAACCAAAGTAGGAGAGATGCCAAATAGAGCAAAGAGAAAGAGGCTTTGTAGGCCATGTTCATTTGCAATGGAAAGTAATTAATTTTTCAAGAATTTTAAATAGTTGTCTTGCAGCGTCAAGTCATGGCTAAGTGTCACTCTTCGGACCTTCGTACTTGACCCGTGCCTGCTTCCTGATATTCTTTCCGGAGGTGAAGAGGGTAGGGTCTTTCACACCAGGAAGCCACTATGAGTCCAGCAGCTCAGCTCTCAACGGGACCTCACAAGCTCCCCTAGGGTATAACCAGAGATAGTGGAAAACCCCACTGAGGTGCAGAACCCTCAAGTCCTTCACAAGATGTAGGTAACCAACTACCCCGGGGGGCAGTACTTTTGACTGTATGTAACCCACAATTATCCCCCCCGCTATGTATGTAACTGTTGATTTATCCTGTATACACTGGAAATCGCCAGCTGGTCACATGTAACTGCTACCTCTAACAGCACCTCAATGCCCTTGGGTTTTTGTGAGCTTTATAAATAAATAAATAAATAAATAAATAAATACAATGGAAAGGTATTGCGTTCTTTTGGCAACAGTAATTAATTTGTGATACTTTACCACAAAGTAATTACTTTGTATTTTCATCGCATCCTTTAGGGAATTGTGGGGTAAGGGATAAAAAGGGGCTGGGGAGGGGTTTTAGGAAGGGGCAGTAATGAAGAGGCAGGGAGGGCATGTGGGGGACCCCCCCAAATTAAAAATAAATACAAAAGAAAATTCAAAAAATAAAAAGTGATGAAATAATTTGAACTAATTACTTTCTGGTGAAGTACCACAAAGTAATTACTGTCGGCAAAAGAACATGGACGCGATGGAACGAGCCCATCACATAGTGAGCCAGGTATGTGCAGATATCTTCAACAAATGATAGGGACAGGACTGAAGTCCAGAAAAGAAGCAAGGCAAAACGCGGCGAGAGGTCACTGCAGTGACACGCAGCAAGCTGGCGCGCCACCATAAAGAAGAACAAGGAAACCAATAAGAAAAACACTCGCAGAAGAGCGGCTCTGAAACAGGAGCATCCATTGTTGCGACACACGTCTCCATCTCCTGCAGATGCATTGATGAATCTGCATCACGTGTTCATTGGACATCCTGTATGGCATCAAAAACAACTAGACTGCTGAACGCGGTTCAGTGCAGCAGTCTTATATTTCTGCACAGAGACCAACAATCTATGCAACATACTTGCCCTGAGGTGACTCGAGCCTTAAGTGGGCCAGGTGCAATTCAAGATCGGGTTAATTATGGGGTCATTAATCGAGAACTGCAACCTGGGGCGCACCAACTGGGTAAGAATGACGTGCATCAATTAAGGTAGGGCACTGAAAAATGTAAAGATAAGCGATGGGCCCTTTATAAACATCATCACTGTTTAATCATAACATGCAGGCCCCTTCCCTTTCACGATACGATTTAAATCGTACAATTGTCCTGAATATTTTCATGGACATCCCCATGATGGCCAACTTGAGATCTTCTGACATTACCCTAGTTGAATTTACAAAATCGGAAGTTTCAAGTGAAGTAAGACTTTATATACAATCTGGACTAGTCTGGAATACTCTATGGGCAGCGCGTACTGAGTTTTACAACCTAGGATTTGCTGTCACCCAAGAGAAGCCCCTTAATTTACTTATGGGCAAAACCCCAGTTCAGCCAAGTCTTCACATATATGGTGTCAATAAAAACCAAGGTGGTCAGGCCACCCAATTTAGTGGAGCTGGTGTGTGGGCAAACCTAAATCAGGAGATTAATTCGTAACATCCTCAGTCATGTGATACGATTAATATTATTTCCTGGAATACAAGAGGTCATGGCCACTTCTTTAATACCAAAATCGAAGAGCTTTATAATTATGACATTGAAGTATTCCAGGAAACCTGGCTTTCCACCACCCCTATTTGGGACTGATATTATATTCATACAATACCCGCTATAGAAGCACTTTATGGGCGTCCAGTGGCGGGTTTGCTTATGGAATTTAAAAAGGAAAAACTGTTTGTTAGTTAATATAACTACCTTAACTCCATGCTTTCAAGCCATAAAGGTCCAACGAGGGGCATATATAATTGCCATTTCAATATTTACTGGGGTAGAAAGCATCTTTCTGTAGATGCCTTCTTTAATGAATTATATTTTATCCTTGAGAATTTAATATTAGATCAAACAATTATGCATACCCTAATTATGGGTGATTTAAACATGCATCTGATGCCCAAGGTAACATCCACTAAAACCATGGAAGAATCCAAATGGCTAAAATCCCTGAAGGAACGAAATTTCGTCAGGTTAAATGGCGCAATCCATGGGGACGATCCACCTAGTATGACTTGGCATGGAAATGGCCAGAGTGCAATTTTGGACTATATATGTGTGAATCAGCAGTTCCTAGACAAAGTAAGATCATTGAATGTTAATATTTCAACTAAAAGTGATCATAACCAATTATGTGTGAGTGGCCAGCTGTGCATAAAAAGGACTCGATTAATTGTCAACAATGCTAGACCCGAGTGGCTTGGAATGCGGCAAAGTTATTTAAATATGGAGAAATGATGTACACCTCATTTCTATCCAATAATATTAATAGCCAAATTATTTATGTTGACTGTATGAATGTATTTAAGGCCAAAAAGTTGCCGAATTGGCAAACCAATAATAGGCACGTACACGCATTCGATATTGAAGTCAAAGACAAAAAACAAGAACTAAGAAAAAACATACGGGATGCTAGAAAGGCGGGCATGAGTTTTAATCAGATAAAAAAACTCAAGTCTGCCTATACAAATTGGCAAAGAAGCAGACGTGCCATTCAATATCAACATAATGGTGAGTCTTTGTTGAAATAGCTCATGCTTAAATCATCGGGAGGCATATGGGCGTTATTAAATGGCTCATTTCATCAGCCGCAATCTGCAATACAAACTAATCCAATAACTAAAGAAACATGGTGTAACTAATGGTGATGCTTTTCGAACACCCTTCAGTGGTCTTAATATTGAAATTAATGCCGAGTCGCACCATCGCATCATGGAATTTGATTCACTAGACATTCAACATTATTTAGGCCATTTGAGCAACTCGAGAGCAACCGGCCCTGATGGGCTTCACAATTCCATGCAACAACAAAAAAATCCAAATCTGTGCGATGAAATCTTTGAAATTTTATTTAAAAATGTGATGAAAACAGGCCTTATACCTGACTCATGGAAAACCTCAATAATACTTCCGATTTTTAAAAAGGGTTTGAGAAGTGATCCAGCCTCATATAGGCCCATAGATCTTTTGGATTGCCCGGCCAATTTATTTGCTCGTCTGGTACTGAATGAATTTAACATCTGGTTAGATACAAGAAAATTGCGTGATCCGTATCAAACAGGCTTTATTCCTGGGCTGGGAACTGCAATAAACTTGATAACTTTAACCACTATAATATCACAACGTAGAGAGAGCAATCAACCCTTATACCTTGCTTTTATTGATTTTCGTTCAGCTTTTGATTTAGTACCTAGAGAATTACTGTTTAAGAAATGACGTGATCAGAAATGTCCATGGTTTATACTGAAGTGGATTATAGCTCTACATGTGAATACATCCATCCAAGTGCGATTGAGGAATGATGGAGGAATGATGGATGGCTGTCAAACCCCATTGATACATCTAGAAGCCTTAAACAAGGCTGTTTGCTAGCGTCTGCTTTTTTACATTTTATTCTAGCCGATATTGGCCACTGTTTTGAAGATTTGATAACTGATCCTCCGAAGTTACAAGGCTTTGCAATAAAGTGGCTCGTATACGCTGATATAAGGTAAGGGAGGACATAGGCTACCCCACCTGTCTAACACTTGCCCGGTGTGGATCCAGCATATGTTTTTACAAATCACAACATGTGGTCTGTACACAAGAGATTACCCAATTTGCATGTAGCACATTTAGCAAATATTTATTTTCATATGGTTTAAAAATAGCATCACAAGGCTAACATCATAACCTTTTTCCTGCCGGTAGTTTCTGGGGATACACAATATATATATATATTTTTTTAAACTTTTGTTTATTGGCAGGATGTTAAGACAGGTACAGCACAGAAAGCATGTAAACAAGCAAACAACATCGCAGCACTTATACACATTGCATCCCAGCTATTAACAACAGCACATCTTAGAGGGGGTGGACATTGTGGAATAGCACGTATGGGACGTACATCAGGATGAGCCTGGTTGGGCTGGTGAGGGGGCGGAGGTCCACTCGACCTCGTCTTTGTTATTCAGATAACTGCAAAATTCCAACCACACATTTCTAGGGCGGGAAGGCATGGGCAAGGAACCAATGTACTCCTCCTCGCACGTTTGTACCCACGTGAGGGCCCTCAACCACATGCTGAGGGTGGGGGGTGGTGGCGCTTCCAGCATTGCAATATACATCTTTTGGCCACAATAGCACTTACATTCAAGAATTTTGACATTTTCCTTACATTTTCTCCAGTCCAGATACCAAACCGCAAGGCTAATGGGTCCATCTCTACTGGGGAGCCAATTAGCTCCGAGAGCGCCTCCGTCACCTGCACCCAAAATGTGTTCAGAGCAGCACAGGACCAAAACATATGAACATGATCTGCCTCGTTCGATTTGCATTTCGGGCATGTATGTGCCGAGGTGAGCGTGAATTTTGCAACTCTGTACATTGTGTAGTAAAGCCTATTGAGAGGTTTGTATTGTATGCAGTGGAACCTGGGGCTAAGTGAGACCTTGTGTGTGTGTGTGCACACATTTTCCCCATATTTCATCAATGATCTCCGTTTCGAGCTCCCTGGCCCATGCTTCCCGTGGTTCCGGGGACATATTCTCTAGTTTGCCCATCTGTATTTTGTACAGGGAGGATATTATGCCCCTACAGCCTGTGGAGTTTGCTATGTATTGGAGTTCAGGTAAGTCTGGAGGTTCCTCTGGGAAGGAGGGCCACATTGCCCGTACCGCTGCTCTCAGCCTGTAGTAATGCAGCAAGTCAAGCGCAGAGCTGGCGTGGCCGGGGCGCAATGTTCGGGCAGTAATAAATGAACCATCAGGATAAAGGTCCGTCAGGGGCCGATATCCCAGGCTTCCCCAACGCTGAGAGAGATGTGGATCGTGTGTAGGAGTGAGGCCGGGAAATTGCCATAAGGGGAGCCATAATATGGACGCTGCTCTTGAGTGGGGGGGGGCGATATTATTCCACGCCCTGATCGTGGTAGCCACTGGGTCTAATGGGGCATCCGCATGGAATCTATTGTGTAGTAGTAAGGTCATGATGTGGGTGCCGTCCCCCGGCCATTTTCTCCAATTTAACATGTGGGGGCAGATTTGGGTGTGTGTACCAATGGGTAGCATGTTGGGCCTGTGCAGCGTTCCGATATAATGTTAGATCAGGGGCATTAAAGCCCCCTTTTTCATAAGGCAGGGTCATATGTTGCCACTTCTTGCGGACCGCCCCGGAATGCCAGAGAAATTGAGCAAAGGCTGTGTGCAGCCTCTTGAAATACTGCTTGCCTGGCCACACTGGCACATTCGCAAATATATAGAGAAGCTTGGGGACCGCGATCATTTTTATTAGGGAGAGTCTGCCCGCAAGGGATAGAGGGAGATTGCACCACCTGAGCAACATGGATTCGATGAGCTGTGCCATTGCTCCGTAATTGTCTGCCAGCAAAGAAACTTTGGCCAGTGACACCTGCAACCCGAGGTACTTGATTCCTCCCGGGGACCAGCGTAGGGGGAATTCGCAGGACGGTTGCTGGGTTGTTTTGGTGAGAGGGAAGATTTCGGATTTAGAGTAGTTTATGGTGAAGCCCGAGTATGTGCCTATTTTTGTTATGTCTCGAATGATGGGGTCCAAGTATGCGGAAGGTTGTCTGACGTAGAGGAGTACGTCATCCGCGTACAATGAGATGATTTCGGGTGTATCCTGCAACCGAACACCCTTACGAGTATGTCGATCCCTGACATAATCGGCCATGGGTTCAATTGCAAGCACAAAGAGGATGGGGGAGAATGGGCAGCCCTGTCGGGTACCCCTGTGTAATTCGAAGGGGGAGGAGGGGACGGAGTTTACCAGCACCCTGGCTGACGGTCCCGTGTACAACAGCTTTATATAGGAGATCATATTTGGCCCTATTCCCATTTTTTCTAAAACAGCCCATAAATATTGCCATGAAACCATGGCAAACGCCTTTTGAGCGTCTAATGTAACTGCCACTGCGTCCGCATTCGGATCGATTCTAGACAACACGTTAAATAGATGCCAGATGTTAAGTGCCGTAGAGCGGCCAGGGACGAATCCGCTTTGGTCGGCATGGACCAAGTGGGGCATGAATGGAAGGAAACTATTGGCAATTACCTTAGCAAAGATCTTCATGTCAGTATATATGAGGGACAGGGGCCTATAGGAACCACATTCATCTGGAGGTTTCCCTGGTTTAGGGAGGACGGTGATTAATGCTTCTCTTAAAGAGGGGGGGAAAGTATGTGAACAGAGTGATTCAGTCCAGGCCCCATGTAGTATGGGCGCTAATATGGCAATATGCTCTTGATAGAACTCGGATGTGAGCCCATCGGGGCCTGGGGCCTTGCCCTTAGGGAGGTCCGAGATCACCTGGACTATCTCCTCCAGTGAAAACGGGGCATCAAGAAGTTCTTTGGTGCTTTGAGAGATCAAGGTCATAGGGATGGACTCTAGTAGGTCGTCAAGGTCTCGGGCTGTGTGCTCAGGCTGGGGACCGTATAGGTTGGTGTAAAAGCTGGCGAAAGTGTCGAGGATGGCCTGGTCGGACCAGTGTCTCGTCCCCTTCTCATCAATAATGCTATCTATCCGGGTCCTTCCTCCCTCAGACCGCACCAGTTTAGCCAAGGTCCCTCGCCATACCTGCGGGCAGCCGCGGGGCGGGCATAGTATCTCACTTCACTTAGGGCATGTGCTTCAAATTGTTCCAGTTCTGACCTAACCTTCGCTAGGGTAGCAGGTGCTGGATTGGAAGCGTACTCTTGTTCTAGAGTTTTAAGCTTGGTTTTGGAGTGATTTAAAGCCTGCCTTATGGCTTTGAGGACCCCTGCTTCCCTAGATATGCACATTCCTCTGATGTAAACTTTGAATGCCTCCCAGCGAGTCCCCTCAGGCGTGTCGGAGGCATTGTTGTTTTCGAAGAACAAGTTTATGTCCGCTAGTATCTCAGCTCTAAAGACGATGTCTGATAGGGCGTCAGATTTGAAACGCCAGGCAGGGCGTGCCCCAGGGGCATTACCAAGTTGGATCTGTAGCAGCACGGGGGAGTGGACGGAGAGTGTGCGCGCGAGGATCTTAACATCCGAAACCCAACCCATTCGGTCGCCCGTTAGGAGGAATAGATCTATTCTTGAGGAACTATCGTGTACCGTGGAGTAAAAGGTGTAGTCTCTCTCCTGGGGGTGAAGTGTTCTCCAAGCATCATGTAAATTCAAAGAGCCCATGTGGGTTAGAAGCCGTTTGGCCGCTCGGGATATGGGTCTGCGGGCAGTGGTTGTTCTGTCCAGGGCCGTATCGAGTATAAGGTTCATGTCTCCTACCCATGTAATGGGGACATCTGCATATTTGATGAGAATGGCAGATACTGTATCTATAAATTCGGGGGAATCAATGTTGGGACCGTACGAATTCACAAGCAGGAATTCTTCGTTAGCTAGGGTACAATGTAGAATCGCATATCTGCCTTCTTGATCGATGTGGGATGTGTGAAGTGTGAACCCTACCGATTTGTGGATGAGGGTGAGGACTCCCCGGGACTGAGTGGAGTACTGAGTATAGTATCTGTTGGGGCCCCAGGTCTGTGCAAGGTTTGAGGACAAGAGTTTCTTAGCGTGTGTCTCCTGCAATAGGAGAACTTTGACCCCATGCCTCTGTGCATATGCCGTTATCCTACGAGGTTTGGTAAAATTGGCCAGCCCCCGTACATTCCACGTCAACACTCTAATAGCCATACTAAAGAGTTAAGGAACATCCCAGATGTGGAATCGCATTTCGAGTATCACCAGGAGCGCTGTGTTGAGACGGATCTGCCACCTTTTAGTACCAGTCAGAACCATCCTGCCATTTTGTGTAAAACAAACCCCAACTGTCCCTCCCCCCACCCTCACTGCCTATTAATGACCAGCAGTGCATTGACAACCACCCTTAAAACAAACTGCGTGCCATCCCCAACTCGGCAGCGCCTGAAAAGTAGCCCAACCGGGGCTTGAACACAAACCCACTGCCGTAACCGGCATTGCAGCTGCAGTGGGGGCTGCTGCTGCCGTCTAGCCCACCAATGTTAAAGCTTTGCATGATAAGACATCATTTACATTTTTTCAGCATTGTTCGAGTAGTAAAATAGAGGTTACAAGAAAAGGATAACCATAGTTTTCAGCATAGCGAGGACGAAATTGGAACTGCCACAGGTCAGTGCATTACAGTGCAGCATAGTTTCCGGAGTGCATGCCCGGGATGTGGCAACAGATACATGGGATATAGGGAGACAATTCCCGCAGGTGATAAGGTACTAGATAAGGCGCCAGAGGACTAAGGCAGATCAACAAATGGGATGTCCACGGGCCGGGCATCCGTATGCCAGGTGGTCTGTCTCCTGGTCGCCCCGTCCACCAGCGGCCAGCAGAGGAACCTGGCGGTTTGAGCATCAATCGCCATCCATTGGTTCCTCTGGAGGATTCAACAGAGGGATCTGTGCTTCGATAAACTTAACAGCCTCATCAGGGACCGTAAAGAAATAGCTTTTATTGCGATGAATGAATTTCAGTCGGGCAGGGAAAAGCATAGAGTACTCAATTTTTCTATCTTTCAGCATCTTCTTCACCCCGTTAAATCGGCGTCTCTCCATCTGGACTCCCACAGAAAAGTCAGGGAAGATCCTGATGATTTGCGACTCGAGCCGCAGCTCCCCTCTCTCTCTGGCCAAATGGAGTATGTGATCCCTGTCTTTGTAGCTCAGTAATTTCACAATAATTGGCCTGGGAAAATCACCTGGTTTGGGCCGGGGTGCCAGAGAGCGATGTGCTCTTTCAACTGTAAAGAATGGTGAGAGCGCGGGGTTGCCAAGAAGATCTTTGATGAGTTGCTCGACCGCGAGTTCCATGCGTCCCTTCAGGGCAGATTCAGGAACCCCCACTATGCGAATGTTATTTCGCCGTGATCTTGATTCAAGGTCATCATTCTTAGCTTTGACCTGCTTCATGTCGCGGACGAGCTCTTTAACTGTGTTTTGAAGAGTATGAATGTGTTCCTCATTGGTCCCTATCCTTTGCTCGGTCTCAGTGAGCCTGGTCCCATGCTGGTCGTTTTGAGCTCGTAAGGAGGCTATATTAGCATTGATGTCGTCCAGCTTTTCATGGAAAGATGCAAAGTTTTTTGCCATGGACTCCATCATGGTAGTTAGGTATGGTTGCAGTGGGTCCGGCAGTATCTCGCTATCCTCCTGTGCCGCCGAGGAGGACGCCAGGTCCGCCCGAGGCGCCGCCTTGGCAAACTTGTCCATAGCGCCCATCTTGTTAGCGCCACGTGCCCTGTTGGACATTGCTGTGGTGGGGAGTCCCGCTCAACCTGGCAGAGTTGGATGTGGATGGCGGCTGAGGCGTCGCGGGAGTATACGTGGGTCCAGAACAGCGCGGGTCAGTGGGGAGCGCAGGCCTCGCTGATGGAAGGAACTGAGGGGCCCCAGCGTATTCTGTGTGAGTATTGACTCTCTAGGGTAGGCTCAGACCAGGGTGCCAAGCTGACGGCCGGTCAACCCGTGGACCATACACAACCAAGGGAGTGACCCAGCAATCAGTCGCACAATATGGTGAGTGGGGCGCCTCCCCTTACAGTGGCACCCCGAGGTTTGTCAGTTCGCTGTGGGGCTCCCGGAACGATGATTTGTGGAGCAAGATGTGGCGGGGGGCGAGGAGGTGGGTGCTCGACCACAACCGCCAAGTAGGCCGCGGCACCGGTGGCAAGGTGGCAAGGTAAGACGCAGGAGCCACGTTCCGCGGGCAAGAAAGTCAGCCGGAAGCCGAGCTCCCAATCAGGCAGCCCCACCGTGGGCGATGAGGGCACAGAGGACGTGATACTAGTAGCTAAGGGGAGTGGGGGTCTGCATCAGGAGGGGCACAGCGCAGCCCCCAGCACCCACCTTACAGCCTTTAGGGTGGCTAGCCCCGCGTGTCCTCTGGAGGCCAATGGGTGCAGGTCCGCGGTCGGCAGCAGTCCAGCGGAGAGATCCTCGTGGACGAGGGAAGGTGGTAGGAGTCTTTGCTCAGGTGCCTCTCAGATGGTGTCGCAGGCACCCCCCTGCCGCGGGGGAGCGACCGTCTGCCCGCCGGACGACCCGGGCCCACGGCCCCTCAGTAGCCTCACCGCACGGCAGGCAGGAGCCAGCAGCGCCGGGGTGCCCGCTGCAAGTTAGCGATCTAGACGTCAAAAAGCCTCAGGGTACAGTCCCCCCAGGCACCAAGGAGGAAGCCAGTCCCCGCAGCGAGGGAGCACCATAGGTGGCCACAGACAGCGGTGTGGCAGGATCACGTGCCGCCGTACCTCCAGGCGGCGGCGGAGCTTGCAGCCACGAGCGATCGCGGTAGGCCGCGACGAGGCCCCACAGGGAGGCCGCACGCAGATGTCAGATGTGTGGGCCCCAGGCACCGATTCAGCCCCAAATTGCAGGTACACGTAGCGGGTGATGCCAGCAACAAGAACGTGGTAGTGGCTGTAGCAGGCAGTCAGGATTAACGCCGGTGTTGGAAGGATTATGGTGGGCCACGACAGAGCTCACAGACTAAGCGGCCATTTTCCTTGGCTGCTCAAAAGCTCCCCCCGGGGATACACAATATTTAAGGCATCTTACATAAACCTCATACATTGATTTTTTGCATTTAGTTTTTTACACAGTGTAGGTTAGTACACAACAGGTGACTTAGAATGTAGTCATCACGACCTCACATCTATCTAGCCGACACTAAATGGTGTTTCTGGCACTTAGTGGGTAGCTTGTGTTCTAGTGCCGTCTTCAGGACTGTTGAGGTGGGCTGTCTATTGTCACTGAAGTGCCCCGAAGTGGAACATCTAGAGGTAAGAAAGTAAAAAATGTAAAATTAGGAAGTGGGTATCTCTCTCCAGGGACTGTAGTGCCTGCAAAGTATGCTGTATTTGATCCTGCCTGAGCCATTGCTTACCAGTGTCACAGGCGTATTGAAGAACTTTCAAGTTCTTTGCTGCTGGCGCCTTCTGTGCACCTGCAATCATTGGATCCTGTATGAATCAGATCTGGTCGTCCGCTAGGGAGCTGCGGAAGAGGATAAGTGATTATCAGATGGTGTTGTCAAAATGCCCATGTACACTACTCTATTACGTGCGTGCGGGACCATTAATGGTGGGGGCGGTGGTGAACTACTCGTGATCATCCTGTAAGTCTCAGGAATAATACTGTCGGTTATTTCCAGAGAACACCGTGCCGGCCGTGATTGTGATCTACAACTAGCATCAGGGAACATTTATTCCGTGCTGAGTAGTTTTGTGAAAAAGGTGCGTGTCGCTATGCACCGTGTCAGACTGCTACTTAAAAGATTTGTGAGTGCTCCTCGGGGCCGATAAATCGTTATTGCTGAGTGGCCTGGGGATCGCTGAAGAGCAGCTTACCTGCGTCTGCTTGTCTCTGTGCCTGGTAGTGTCTGGAGCGGTTGCCGTGATTCCGCGCAAGCGCGTTGACTATAAGCGGACGTGTAGCTAGTGTCTCCGCGGCCAAGCATCAGTGGGGCATGCGTGCGCGTGTAGTGTCACTGTCTAGGGCAGCTGCGCCTGCCCAGTGCGTCGCTGTGCTAGGGCTAGTCACTCAATGGAGTGTAATGGATCTGGGTCACGGGTGCGTGCGGGGCCTCAGCTATTTAGACAGGAGGAGCTGCAGCTTGTGGTGAAGGGCGGTGTGTTGGTCTATTTGAATAATCACTACCCCCATGGTGGGCAGTACCTATCCCTTTGGTTGCTAGGGATGTCTGATGAAAGGGGGGAGGACCTGGTGAATGTCCAGTATCTCTACTGTCTCAAATGCTATTTGGTGTGTTGCACATGAGCCAAATGGACGGGACCACACTCTACACATATATTTTTGTAAATCACAGGTTGAACATGATGGGAAACATTATTTTGTTACACATTGGACATATAGCACTTGACTGGGTTTGACAGGCCAAAAGGTATGGAGTGAAACATTAAGCCGAAAAACATGAACATGACATAACACTGAGTATGGCTGTCAAGGTGCCATGGTTTTTTCATCAGAGAAACAGATGGCTTACAGGAATACAATGACTTGCAGAACAAACACCATTGATATTCAGAAGAACAAATTCCACTCAATGGACACATTTAACCCATTCTTCCCTGTATCCAAGCGGTGTATCCATTTCTGCTCTAATTTTCTCAGTTCTAAATCTCTGTCACCCCCTCTGGCTTTTGCATCTATAGTTTGGATCACACACCATCGCAGTTCTGTGTGTTTGTGTTGTTTTTGGACAAAATGAGACACCATTGGTTTGTCTTCTATTGTATTTTTGACCCACTCTGTGCAAAAAACTAAATGCAAAAAATCAATGTATGAGGTTTTTGTAAGATGCCTTAAATATTGTGTATCCCCGGAAACTACCGGCAGTAAAAAGGTTATGATGTTAGCCGTGTGATGCTATTTTTAAACCATATGAAAATAAATATTTGCTAAATGTGCCACATGCAAATTGGGTAATCTCTTGTGTACAGACCACATGTTGTGATTTGTAAAAACGTATGCTGGATCCACACCGGGCAAGTGTCAGACAGGTGGGGTAGCCCATGTCCTCCCTTACCTTATATTGTTACCACTCATGACATAGGCCCCTCTCATCAAAAAAGAGGGCAAAGTAACCCCAATATATAACAATCGTATACGCTGATGACATGATCCTCATAGCTAAAACACCAGTGGCCTTAGAAATCTATTATCAGCTCTGGATAACTACGCCAAAGCAAACTGCATTAGTATTAACACTAACAAATCTGAAACAATGCAGTTTAGCAAAGCTAATCACAAACAATATCAGTGGCAACTACAAAGCACCACCTTACTAGCAGTTAAGACCTACAAATATTTAGGGGTGTGTGTTCATAATAGTTACAATGATAAGCCTTACGAGACTACATGCAAATCAAACAACAGACAGCCATTTCTCCAATGAGTATAATAAGTGTCAAATATTGCAAATTCTGTATATCTGCGTTAGTAACATACTATAAACAAACATTTGTTCCAATCATGTTATATGGTGTTGAGACTAGAAAATGCCAAACATATGAATATTGGCAACATTACGAAGGGTCCTTTTGGAAAAGAGCTTTACACCTTCCAAAATCCGAATCAATGGCTATAGTTCGACATGAATTGGGGTTAGTATCTCTGTATGCCATGTACAAATGGAAGCTCTGTCAATTGTACAGGAAATGTATTGTTGAGGAGAATAAGAATGGTTTGTTAAAAATAATTGCTAAGCATACAATGCAGGGAAACAAGGTTGGCGCACATTAGTCTCCAAGATCCTCCAGGGCGCTGGGATAACAGAAAACATGCTAATTCATAACCCAGATAAAGTCAAACAAGAACTATGGGGGTGTGATTGGATTAAGATGCGAGCTAAGTGTATTTAACTTCAGACATTTCAAATAAATCCCTTTTGTCTAAAACCACATGGTCAAGTGGAAGCACACCTGCAGCGATCACCTTCCCCAAAACAACGGTCAGATTATTTGCGATTTGGACTGAACATCTGGCCTACTAAGGAAATCTTGATCAAGTGGCGCCAAATACCGACACAATCCATAAAGTGTCCATTCTGCAACCAGTCTCCTGAAACGTTGGAACATTTATTAGTTGCATGTACTAAGCTTTTGACAAAGAGAATGTTTTATTTGGAAAAGTCATTTTATGGATAATGGTTGTATGACTGAAGAAATATTGTGGTATGAATTATTCCATATGAACAGGAGATGTGTAAGGTACGCAATAGTGGGATAAAGAATCCTTTGATATAAAAAATAACTAGATACTATGCAAGTGCTTAGCATGGCATAGCTATTCATTGTATACGAACATCGGCTATGTAGGAGAGTTGCCATCCAAGGATGGGACAAACACCTAAGTTAACATGCCAAGTATCTTCTGCTTCCTTGTGTCTTATTGTTGGCTTTTAATTGCATATTGTATGTGTATTTCTTTTACATGAATTTATATTAGGTATTGTTTAAAACTTATGTTTATATTTAGTAACATATGTTTTGTACATTTTATCGTTTTTCTTACATGTGTTTGTTGAAAGATTGAACTTTTTGTTCTGATCAAAACAACAATAAAAAATAAAAATAAATAAAATAAGAAATAAATAGTAAAATGAGTAAAGATAACAGAGACCAACAGAGATATTGAAAGGAACACTGGTTCCTGACATCAAGAGTCTTCCAAAGATTGGGGCCCTCGTGTCATTTTATGCTGCTAGGACTCATAAAATGCAGCGTAGCCATTAGCGGGAGCTCCAGGCCCTCTGGCGGATCTGAAACAGAGGGGAGGGGTTAGGCTGGAGGGAGGAGATGCTGTTGTGTTGATGCATGCAGTTCTGAAGAACCCTGCGCTTTGCGTGCGTGGATCTGTTTCTAGAGATGTCATTTGTCCGGGAACAGAGGTGTTTGTTTCTGGAGTGGAACCTCCTGTGCCTTTTGGTGCTAGGAACCATTGGCTGCAGGGGCGTTGCTAGGGGGGGGGGGCTAAGGGGGCTATAGCCCCTGATCTTTTGGTTATAGCCCCGGATAGAATCTCAGGAGCTACAGCCAAAAGACTAGCTAGCCCCCAGTCTCAACAGTTCCGACATCAGCTTAGCCCCGGGTCTTTTCCAGACCTAGCAACTCCCCTGATTGGCTGGGTGGCCGGGGGGCGGGGGATGTTAGTTGCCTGTGGATGAGTAGCGTTGTGTTCTTTAAAGTCAGAAGGCAGGGAGCTCTAGGTGCCCTGGGCGGGTGGTGTAGGTGGCAGAGGCACTGCTGGGCGGGGGGATGAGGCGGCTAAAGCCCCAAGTCTTTTGGTTGTGGCCCCGGATAGAAGCTCAGGTGCTGCAACCAAAATGCAAGCTAGCCCCCAGCCACGCGAGTCCCGCCAGTCGCGTGGCCCCGGATCTTTTCCAGACCTAGCAACACCCCTGGTAGATGGTATGTGTATTGTGCATTTGAATGCATCCGTTGATGCAGCTAGTGGGGGGATTTAGCTAAGAGCCGGTGGGGAGGCTTATAGCATCCACCTGCACAGGTGGCCCCCTTCTAGGATGGTGCCCTGACTAGTTTGGTGAAGTAAAAAGCCAAGTCTTCCAGGTGGTCCTGAAAGTCGCACGATTCTGCATTGCTCAGTTACCCTTGGGAAGGGAGCTCTAGAGTGTTGCCGCGATGTTAGGTGGAGCCGATCCCTTGTATCTCTTTCTAGCCTAGCTTCAAGGTTTCTAGGAGTAGGTCATGCAGGGTTTCTGTGCTCTCCTTGGTTGGTACCGGATGATCTTTTGCTTGTATGAGTTTGGCTCCGACGGGCTGGATTAGTGATACAGAGTGCTTTGAAACTGATCCATTTTTTTTTACAAACTTTATTGAATTTTTCTATAATTACAACATGTCAAAAAAGAAAACATAATAGAATAATAATCTGAGTATCAATGAAACTCAACAATTTGGAATAAATAGGTACAGGTAAAAAAATATATATATAACAAGGTAACTAAGATATAACCGACTACAGTTTGATTATCAAACAGTGTAGTGACATTAAATCAATATAAGTATATATATATTTGTCAAGGATGGCACTCTATTAAGAGTGGCACAGGACACCCAGGAAGGGTTTGGGTGGTTGTGCCAAGGTAAAGTGGACAGATAAGTACACACACAGCTGAAAGAAAGGAGAACGAAGAGTAGGCAAGTGTAGTAAGGAAAAAGGTACAGAATGGATTCCCTCTTGGGGTGTATGCAGATATAGGAAAAGAGTATTCCACGAACCTTAGGAAAACTCTAACCTTCTGCACAGTTTGCTATAACAGAGGCCCACGCTGTTTGCTTATGGCTTGGAACAACAGCTATGGGTGTCTGTAACGCAGAAACGAGACAAGGGAAAGGGCAGAGGTTGCCTGACGGAAACCAACAGACAAGCTCTGTACAAGGGGTCTACAAACAGTACAAGAGAAGACACTAACAGATAAATCCAGGGAAAAAGAAGTTGAATAGCAAACTAGGAGAAGGAAATGAAGGGAAAGCCGTATAACAGGATTGGATAGGGAGAAAGAACTGAGGGTTGAAAACGAGGAAGAAAGCAAGGGAGCAGCAGTCAGGAAACAGAGGAACTGTAATAACTGAAAGTAAATAATGAAGGTAAACTGATGTGGATAGCAGAGGACGGTAGGGTACAAGGTAGAAACTCAGACAAGCAGGGAAGCAATGGGCAAGCCCAAAAGGAGCAGGGCTTTAAGGAAGGAAGCCCCGAGGGATAGGGCTTAGGGCAGTGGAGTGAAGCAGGCTGCACGCCAAGGAGCCCAGAAGGGCCGGGCAGCAAGGAGTGAGCCCGGAGGAGTAGGGCTGCTGACTGTAGAAGAGTGCAGGAGGACTGTAGAAGGCTGTTAGACTGGAAGCCCAGCAGACAAAGACTGTACGTTGAAGGCAGTGGAGCGTGATCTGCTGTAAGGCAGGAGCCTGGGAGGCAATGGCGGAAAGTAGCAGCAGAGCGTGATCGGCTGCAAGGCAGGAGCCTGGAAGGCAAGGGGCGGAAGGTAGCTGCAGAGCGTGATCGGCTGCAAGGCAGGAGCCTGGAAAGCAATGGCGGAAGGTAGCAATGGAGCGTGATCTGCTGCTTGGCTGGAGCCTAGAAGGCAATGGTGGAAGGTAGCAGCGGAGCGTGATCGGCTGCAAGGCAGGATCCTGGAAGGCAAGGACGGAAGGTAGCAGCGGAGCGTGATCGGCTGCAAGGCTGGATCATGGAAGGCAAGGACGGAAGGTAGCAGCGGAGCGTGATCAGCTGCTATGCAGAGGAACCTCATACAAAGATACGTAGCTCTAAGCAAAAAGGTGCTGGAAGGACTCTTAATGCAAGAGACTGATCCCCTGCAGGCAGCAGCTCTTATACTGCCCAACCCAGCACAGAGGCAGGCTAAATTAGTAGCACCTGCCTAAGCACACCTGCAGACAATCGGCCACCTCCCTCTCTGTTCCTGAGCTGGTGGAAGCAGAGCAAATCCCTAGGGCTTCTGGGGATTGTAGTTCCGATGATGATCAATAGGAATAGCCAGGAATAGATGGTTATAGCCAAGTGCATTGTGGTTATTGAAGTTTGTTGAAAGAAATAGAAAAGTACCAAAGTCTCGAAAATGGAAAATAAGGTCCATAATGATCGCCAATGTATGCGCCCATGGCGCAGGCATGACAATATTATACACAAGCCGCAAGACATGACAAACATCTAACCCGCTACCATGCCCCAATTTTAAATTTAAAATATAATTAAAACCTGCTCTGTACAAGTTCATGCATAAAACTCATTGAATACACTCCATTGCTCTTTGTAAGATTCTTCTCTGTGTAATGTATCAAATTTCATTTTTTCAAAACGTGAAAGAAGCTGCACCTGCACTAGCCATTCTTCAACACATGGCTTTTTCCTCGTTTTCCAGAGATGCAGAATTTGTTGTGTCGCCACCAGAAGGACTTTGTTGACCCAACATAATGTCGCATAGCTCAGATGGCGGGTGCCACTAAGAGATTTCAAAAGTACAGCTAACAATTTTAAAAACAAAACAAGAACACAAACATAATTGGTCACATTGAATCAAAGATGTCATAGCATTATACAGTCGGCATTATCGGAAAGACAGTCTCCAGCATCCCCCGACCCCCACTGAAAACATCTAGCTTCCCTGCTCCCATTGCTACCAGATTCTGTCCGCCTTCCTTGGACCTCCCCATGCGGTCGATCACCCATTGTTATGTTATGTTAAGTTATTTTGCATTTATATAGCGCCGTATGTTTCATTGGAATGATCTGAAAGCGCTGGTAGGTTGAATGCCCTCGGGAACCGAAGTTCAGTCAGTAGCGAGAGAGAGAGAGAGAGAGAGAGAGAGAGTGTGGTATGGTGCGTGGGTGCACCGGATATGTATGCAGCAGGTGTGGTTGTTGCATGATAGCTGCTTCTTAGCCGTATGTCTGGTGCTGAGGAAATCAGTTTGATGTGTTCAGTCTGGATGGTGGACACCCAGACTGAGTTCTGGCTGCATTAGGACTGAAGAGATGCTTAAGTTAGCCGTAAAGTGCTCAGCTAACTGTGTTTTATTAGGATGATGTGGAGTTCGTGGTGTCATGTTATTAGGAGAACAGCTAGACCAAATGTGTCACAGTACAGCTGTGTTCTTCTAGGTGAATGATGGTGTATAGAGGAGATTAAGCGTAGTAGTGTGACAAGGTGGTTATCAGTAAGTGCCTGCGATCAAGCATGAGAGGGTGCTTGATCTCGTGCAGGGGGTGTACATTAGGCACAATTTCTAAGTTCAACAATAAGTGTGAGGCACCCAGACATGGTTTCATTCACAAGTCTAAGTGCAGGATATGCTATCATTCACGATTCCAACTAAGAGATGATATGCGACGATCATAATTCTATCTGGATGAGGCACATGTTATCATTTACAATTCCAACTAAGTGAGGGAAATGCTGCCAATCATAAGCTATCATTCACATTTCCAACTAAGTGAGAGATATGCTACCAATCATAAGCTATCATTCACAATTCCAACTAAGTGAGGGAAATGCTACCAATCATAAGCTATCATTCACAATTCCATCCATGTGTGGGACATGCTATCATTTACAATTCCAACTAAGTGAGGGAAATGCTACCAATCATAAGCTATCATTCACAATTCCATCCATGTGTGGGACATGCTATCATTTACAATTCCAACTAAGTGAGGGAAATGCTACCAATCATAAGCTATCATTCACAATTCCATCCATGTGTGGGACATGCTATCATTTACAATTCCAACTAAGTGAGGGAAATGCTACCAATCATAAGCTATCATTCACAATTCCATCCATGTGTGGGACATGCTATCATTTACAATTCCAACTAAGTGAGGGAAATGCTACCAATCATAAGCTATCATTCACAATTCCATCCATGTGTGGGACATGCTATCATTTACAATTCCAATTAAGTGAGGGAAATGCTACCAATCATAAGCTATCATTCACAATTCCATCCATGTGTGGGACATGCTATCATTTACAATTCCAACTAAGTGAGGGAAATGCTACCAATCATAAGCTATCATTCACAATTCCATCCATGTGTGGGACATGCTATCATTTACAATTCCAACTAAGTGAGGGAAATGCTACCAATCATAAGCTATCATTCACAATTCCATCCATGTGTGGGACATGCTATCATTCACAATTCCAACTAAGTGAGGGAAATGCTGCCAATCATAAGCTATCATTCACAATTCCATCCATGTGTGGGACATGCTATCATTTACAATTCCAACTAAGTGAGGGAAATGCTACCAATCATAAGCTATCATTCACAATTCCATCCATGTGTGGGACATGCTATCATTTACAATTCCAACTAAGTGAGGGAAATGCTACCAATCATAAGCTATCATTCACAATTCCATCCATGTGTGGGACATGCTATCATTTACAATTCCAACTAAGTGAGGGAAATGCTACCAATCATAAGCTATCATTCACAATTCCATCCATGTGTGGGACATGCTATCATTCACAATTCCAACTAAGTGAGGGAAATGCTGCCAATCATAAGCTATCATTCACAATTCCATCCATGTGTGGGACATGCTATCATTTACAATTCCAACTAAGTGAGGGAAATGCTACCAATCATAAGCTATCATTCACAATTCCATCCATGTGTGGGACATGCTATCATTTACAATTCCAACTAAGTGAGGGAAATGCTACCAATCATAAGCTATCATTCACAATTCCATCCATGTGTGGGACATGCTATCATTTACAATTCCAACTAAGTGAGGGAAATGCTACCAATCATAAGCTATCATTCACAATTCCATCCATGTGTGGGACATGCTATCATTTACAATTCCAACTAAGTGAGGGAAATGCTACCAATCATAAGCTATCATTCACAATTCCATCCATGTGTGGGACATGCTATCATTTACAATTCCAACTAAGTGAGGGAAATGCTACCAATCATAAGCTATCATTCACAATTCCATCCATGTGTGGGACATGCTATCATTTACAATTCCAACTAAGTGAGGGAAATGCTACCAATCATAAGCTATCATTCACAATTCCATCCATGTGTGGGACATGCTATCATTTACAATTCCAATTAAGTGAGGGAAATGCTACCAATCATAAGCTATCATTCACAATTCCATCCATGTGTGGGACATGCTATCATTTACAATTCCAACTAAGTGAGGGAAATGCTACCAATCATAAGCTATCATTCACAATTCCATCCATGTGTGGGACATGCTATCATTTACAATTCCAACTAAGTGAGGGAAATGCTACCAATCATAAGCTATCATTCACAATTCCATCCATGTGTGGGACATGCTATCATTTACAATTCCAACTAAGTGAGGGAAATGCTACCAATCATAAGCTATCATTCACAATTCCATCCATGTGTGGGACATGCTATCATTTACAATTCCAACTAAGTGAGGGAAATGCTACCAATCATAAGCTATCATTCACAATTCCATCCATGTGTGGGACATGCTATCATTCACAATTCCAACTAAGTGAGGGAAATGCTGCCAATCATAAGCTATCATTCACAATTCCATCCATGTGTGGGACATGCTATCATTTACAATTCCAACTAAGTGAGGGAAATGCTACCAATCATAAGCTATCATTCACAATTCCATCCATGTGTGGGACATGCTATCATTCACAATTCCAACTAAGTGAGGGAAATGCTACCAATCATAAGCTATCATTCACAATTCCATCCATGTGTGGGACATGCTATCATTTACAATTCCAACTAAGTGAGGGAAATGCTACCAATCATAAGCTATCATTCACAATTCCATCCATGTGTGGGACATGCTATCATTTACAATTCCAACTAAGTGAGGGAAATGCTACCAATCATAAGCTATCATTCACAATTCCATCCATGTGTGGGACATGCTATCATTCACAATTCCAACTAAGTGAGGGAAATGCTGCCAATCATAAGCTATCATTCACAATTCCATCCATGTGTGGGACATGCTATCATTTACAATTCCAACTAAGTGAGGGAAATGCTACCAATCATAAGCTATCATTCACAATTCCATCCATGTGTGGGACATGCTATCATTCACAATTCCAACTAAGTGAGGGAAATGCTACCAATCATAAGCTATCATTCACAATTCCATCCATGTGTGGGACATGCTATCATTTACAATTCCAACTAAGTGAGGGAAATGCTACCAATCATAAGCTATCATTCACAATTCCATCCATGTGTGGGACATGCTATCATTTACAATTCCAACTAAGTGAGGGAAATGCTACCAATCATAAGCTATCATTCACAATTCCATCCATGTGTGGGACATGCTATCATTTACAATTCCAACTAAGTGAGGGAAATGCTACCAATCATAAGCTATCATTCACAATTCCATCCATGTGTGGGACATGCTATCATTTACAATTCCAACTAAGTGAGGGAAATGCTACCAATCATAAGCTATCATTCACAATTCCATCCATGTGTGGGACATGCTATCATTTACAATTCCAATTAAGTGAGGGAAATGCTACCAATCATAAGCTATCATTCACAATTCCATCCATGTGTGGGACATGCTATCATTTACAATTCCAACTAAGTGAGGGAAATGCTACCAATCATAAGCTATCATTCACAATTCCATCCATGTGTGGGACATGCTATCATTTACAATTCCAACTAAGTGAGGGAAATGCTACCAATCATAAGCTATCATTCACAATTCCATCCATGTGTGGGACATGCTATCATTTACAATTCCAACTAAGTGAGGGAAATGCTACCAATCATAAGCTATCATTCACAATTCCATCCATGTGTGGGACATGCTATCATTTACAATTCCAACTAAGTGAGGGAAATGCTACCAATCATAAGCTATCATTCACAATTCCATCCATGTGTGGGACATGCTATCATTCACAATTCCAACTAAGTGAGGGAAATGCTGCCAATCATAAGCTATCATTCACAATTCCATCCATGTGTGGGACATGCTATCATTTACAATTCCAACTAAGTGAGGGAAATGCTACCAATCATAAGCTATCATTCACAATTCCATCCATGTGTGGGACATGCTATCATTTACAATTCCAACTAAGTGAGGGAAATGCTGCCAATCATAAGCTATCATTCACAATTCCATCCATGTGTGGGACATGCTATCATTTACAATTCCAACTAAGTGAGGGAAATGCTACCAATCATAAGCTATCATTCACAATTCCATCCATGTGTGGGACATGCTATCATTTACAATTCCAATTAAGTGAGGGAAATGCTACCAATCATAAGCTATCATTCACAATTCCATCCATGTGTGGGACATGCTATCATTTACAATTCCAACTAAGTGAGGGAAATGCTACCAATCATAAGCTATCATTCACAATTCCATCCATGTGTGGGACATGCTATCATTTACAATTCCAACTAAGTGAGGGAAATGCTACCAATCATAAGCTATCATTCACAATTCCATCCATGTGTGGGACATGCTATCATTTACAATTCCAATTAAGTGAGGGAAATGCTACCAATCATAAGCTATCATTCACAATTCCATCCATGTGTGGGACATGCTATCATTTACAATTCCAACTAAGTGAGGGAAATGCTACCAATCATAAGCTATCATTCACAATTCCATCCATGTGTGGGACATGCTATCATTTACAATTCCAACTAAGTGAGGGAAATGCTACCAATCATAAGCTATCATTCACAATTCCATCCATGTGTGGGACATGCTATCATTTACAATTCCATCCATGTGTGGGACATGCTATCATTTACAATTCCAACTAAGTGAGGGAAATGCTACCAATCATAAAATATCATTCACAATTCCATCCATGTGTGGGACATGCTATCATTTACAATTCCAACTAAGTGAGGGAAATGCTACCAATCATAATTTTATCTGGATGAGGCACACAGTATCATATGCAGTTCCAACTAAGTGAGGCAATGCTATCATTCACAATTCATCTAAGTGAGGCAATGCTATCATTCACAATTCCATCTAGATGTGGCAATGCTATCATTTACAATTTGGTCTAGGTGTGATTCATGCTATCATTCTCAATTCCATCTAATTGCGGCAATGCTATCATTCACAATTCCATCCAAGTGTGGCAATGCTATCATTCACAATTCCATCTAAGTGTGGCAATGCGATCATTTGTAATTCCATCTAATCTAGATGTGGCAATGCTATCATTTACAGTTTGGTCTAAGTGTGGTTAATGATATTATTTACAATTCAGTCTAAGTGTGGTTCATGCTATCATTCACAATTCATCTAAATGTGGGAATGCTATCATTCGCAATTCGATCTGGGAGTGGCAATGCTATCATTTACAATTCGGTCTAAGTGTGGTTCATGCTATCATTTACAATTCAGTCTAAGTGTGGTTCATGCTATCATTCTCGATTCCATCTCGTAGTGGCAATGCTATCATTCACAATTCCTCTAGGTGTGGCAATGCTATCATTCACAATTCCTCTAGGTGTGGCAATGCTATCATTCACAATTCGGTCTAAGTGGGGTTGATGCTATCATCCGCAATTCCATCTAAGTGTGGCAATGCGATCATTTGTAATTCCATCTAATCTAGATGTGGCAATGCTATCATTTACAGTTTGGTCTAAGTGTGGTTAATGATATTATTTACAATTCAGTCTAAGTGTGGTTCATGCTATCATTCACAATTCATCTAAATGTGGGAATGCTATCATTCGCAATTCGATCTGGGAGTGGCAATGCTATCATTTACAATTCGGTCTAAGTGTGGTTCATGCTATCATTTACAATTCAGTCTAAGTGTGGTTCATGCTATCATTCTCGATTCCATCTCGTAGTGGCAATGCTATCATTCACAATTCCTCTAGGTGTGGCAATGCTATCATTCACAATTCCTCTAGGTGTGGCAATGCTATCATTCACAATTCGGTCTAAGTGGGGTTGATGCTATCATCCGCAATTCCTTCTAGGTGTGGCAATGCTATCATTCTCGATTCACTCTAATTGTGGCAATGCTATCATTCACAATTCCTTCTAGGTGTGGCAATGCTATCATTCACAATTCCTCTAGGTGTGGCAATGCTATCATTCACAATTCGGTCTAAGTGGGGTTGATGCTATCATCCGCAATTCCTTCTAGGTGTGGCAATGCTATCATTCTCGATTCACTCTAATTGTGGCAATGCTATCATTCACAATTCCTTCTAGGTGTGGCAATGCTATCATTCACAATTCCTCTAGGTGTGGCAATGCTATCATTCACAATTCGGTCTAAGTGGGGTTGATGCTATCATCCGCAATTCCTTCTAGGTGTGGCAATGCTATCATTCTCGATTCACTCTAATTGTGGCAATGCTATCATTCACAATTCCTTCTAGGTGTGGCAATGCTATCATTCTCGATTCACTCTAATTGTGGCAATGCTATCATTCACAATTCGGTCTAAGTGTGGCAATGCTATCATTCACAATTCCTTCTAGGTGTGGCAATGCTATCATTCTCGATTCACTCTAATTGTGGCAATGCTATCATTCACAATTCCTTCTAGGTGTGGCAATGCTATCATTCTCGATTCCATCGAATTGTGGCAATGCTATCATTCACAATTCGGTCCAAGTGTGGCAATGCTATCATTCTCGATTCCATCGAATTGTGGCAATGCTATCATTCACAATTCGGTCCAAGTGTGGCAATGCTATCATTCTCGATTCCATCTAATTGTGGCAATGCTATCATTCTCGATTCCTTCTAGGTGTGGCATATCATAAGTAACATCTAACTTCAGACATGTTGCCCACAACACCTGGTTAGCCAATACCCTTCAGTGTTTAAAACGGAGTTATTGTCAATGGTGCCCAAGAAAGAAGTTTCAACTTGAAGAGGAGAAGCAAAATTATCATTTTTAATGTGGACTACAATGTTGCTTTGGGACAGGTACCAAAAAAGTAGTGATCTTACTCTGCTCGCTGTTAATCTCCAAGCCTCCCTGCTCCCTTTTGATATTTTGCTGAAATCATAATCACTCAATGCAGGGGCTGGCGTGCTATACGTTTTAGCAGCGTCCTATTAGCTCGCCAACATTTTACCATGTCTAGTACGATTTGCACTACGTAGTTGGTATATCCGCCTTGTGTATTGCAAAAGGGAAGGCGCTTACCTGCCAAATTGCTTACACTTCCTCACACTTCGCCCATAAGCTGGCAACAGGGTTTTGAAACCCTGCGGATAGGGCAAATTGTTCTTCACTCCGGTAGGCAAAAACAGTCGAGCACAGTCCAATGAGCATCGAGCTCTGCTCTAAGCAACAAACACAAAAAAGCTGCTAGCTGCCCAACTGCTTACACGTTTATGCTGAGTTATCTTGCAACTTGAAATGCTTATCCCAGATTAAAATTTAGAATGAATTCAGTAAAAAGGCCAGAAGAGTATAGAAGTGTACTTAAAATGCTTCCATCTACCTAAATCGGTATCACCCAAAAAATGGTTAACTGAAGAAAATGGTTTCACAAAATATATCTTAAATATATCTAAATCCTAAATCCTAATAAAACGTAAATCCTTCCCTATAACCGCAGCAGGCCTTTGGAACGCCCTCCCTGGCCAGTTAAGGATGGAAGTGTTAGGCGATCCTCGGCACACCAGTCCGCTACACACCAGGACACTGCTCACATTTCCCAAACATCTCCTCCCACGGTTCGAGGCTCAGGTGATTCGGTGAACCCAAAGGACCGGAAACTCCGTACCAGCTATGGTGTACGGGCTCGATTGCAACCCTTTCTGCATTGGCAATTGCCTTGGAGAACGTATAGCAGAAGGGGCGGTGTTACGTCTCCACGTCGATCACGTGATCCAGAGTGGCGTTCCTCACGTGACCTTGGTGGACGTCACATGACCCAGAGACGTCACATGACCCAGAAACGCACAGTATAAAGGTCTGAGAGACAGAACACTCATTGCTTCTCAGCTGTCTTCAGACTCTGTTTGGCGTTACGTATTGCTCCACTGTTACCTTGATCACGGAACTCTACCTCGGACTCCTTCGGATACCCTTTGTTCCTTTGCTTGGAACTATTTACCTGGTGCCGGACTTTGGACTACATCCTGACTTGTATTTGGATCATCCCTTGGTACTTCACTGAACTCCTACGCCATTTCCCTTCTGGGGATCCAAGTCACGCCTTCACTCCTACAGGTGGCTGATCCTACATCCACGCTATCTTACGGTCCTACTATTTCAGGGACCGCCGCATCATCTGAGTCTCGAACCTCTACTAGGTTTCCTGGGTTTTCCTAACACCCGATAGGTAAGACCTTTTAGATCCTTTGATTTACTGAATATGTATTGTAGTTGCCTGGTACTTAACCTCGTTCCTTTTTGACAGCAGTATCGGTGTTCCAGAGGTTCCGTGGATCTGGGAAGTCATCTCCCACCTGTGGCCTCAAAGGTCGTACAGCGGGTTTCTTTTAGTTCCCCTGTACGTCACTTGGGGACGGAGGTCTCATCGATCTACACGACACTCAAGTCAGAACAGGAAGCCAACTACCAACGCTTTCGCAAACAACTGAAAACCCACATCTTCAAGTAATACATATACTACAATCTGCCCACCCACCTATGCAGCCCTAATGTCTCGTGCTACGTGTCTTATTGTCCTACTATTTGTCTTTGTGTTCTTGTCTCTGAGCCCCGAAGCTCGAGAGCTACCGGCGCAATACAAATAAATAAATATCTTTCGTATATGAGAACGAACAACATACTTTAGACAATAAGTTTTGCAGGCACGATATGGACTAGTACTATGTCACATTAATAAGGGCACTCAATGACTTCTAAGGGCTAAACGGCAACACTGTATATGGTGACTATCTCCGCAGAACATAGTCACCGAGCAAATACAAAAACAGACTGCACACATCCAGTGTCATTGAAGATTTGAAAAACTTGCTATAGTATGCAAGCAATGGTCAGGAGCTTATAAACGTTGACCAGACGGTAGGGTGCCAGCAAACAGTTAGCAACTTCACCTCGCCGAGTACTTTTATTGGCAGGCTGAGCCCTCACGAACTTACTCAGGTGATCGCCTTTTCGTGAGCTAACACGGTGAGACCCATCCCCGGGCTGCCACACCAGATCTGTTCAAAAATGAAACATTAAAGTACTCCTATAGCAACCTCTGCCGCCCCCCCCCACCCTTCCAAATAAACCAAAGTTTCAAATTATCCCGAGAATTGCATTTGCCCACTGCTCAGCTATTTAGACCCTTCCAGCTATATACTAAAGAAGCCCCCCCACTTACCCGACCGCTGAAGACACTTAATAATAGCACTTGCCATATACCCAATGGTCACTTGGTTGAACACTACTAGCTAGCATTGGACTACTCCATTACTTAGCGTTAATGATCGCGAACTCCAACACCGACTCACCTGCTCATTAGGGACCTTTCGAAGCTTCTCTGGTAACCCCACACAGCACTTTGATACGGGAGCGACAATTCGTCGTCGTATTAAATCCCTTGGACATAAGAGAGTCAGGCAGAAAGCTCCACAAACAAAAACAACTGTCTGTATTGAGGGCGCTGAGGGGCACCCCATTTCTTTGCATTGTTACATTTGATAAGACCAACCGCTGTGACAAAACCAATTTTTCATAACGATTATATGAGTTCTCAACCCATATCCCCAAAACTAATAGCTTGTGGTCACAGTGTATCTCTGTGCCGAGTATTGATGTTCATTTCGTACAGAATGCCATCCAGAAACGGCAAATTTGCAAGCCCCCCCAAAGAATGTGAAAGAAGGCACCTTCCTCCGTCCCACATCTTAAGCACTTAGTCATCGATGCTACCCCAACGAAACAGTGAAACCCAGGGGTACTACACCCCATGCAGGATTTTAAATTGCACCAGTTGACGTCTAGAGGAAATGGCAACCTCTCTGGGAAACATCAGGGCCTCCACTCATTCCTCTGGTTCAATAGGTCCCACATCCGCCTCCCTTCTAGTATTAAGGTTAGACAACTGTGGCATCGCAAAAGAGGATAAAGCTTGGTACAGGGTGCAGGTGACCCTGGTGGTTATATGTTCCAAGAGAACATTTCTTTCACGTGGGGAACATTGAGGGATCCGCGGGAGGTCTGTAATCTGTGTGTGCAGTGCATGTGATATTTTGTCGTAACTGGTAAAGTAAGGTGTACTTTCCCAAGACCCCTCCTCACCTGTATCTTGAGGTGAACTGCTCCTTGTCTCGGAAATCCCTTTCCTCTGTGTCTTCTTTTCCTCTGGGTTCTTCTTGATCTTGACCCTCTTGTCGTGCAGGTAAGGACGGGCTCCACTGGAGGCCACCTTGGCAGGATATAGCTTCCTGACCAAAGGGAACCCCAGAAAGCCTGCCTCGGATACAGGGAAAAAGCTTCTTAGCACCAAAAAACCCTGTTGTGGACTGATGACTTGCTGCAGTATTTGGTGATTCCAATGATGCAACTGTACGTCCACTATGAGGATGCCGAGAGGCTGGGTAGGTTGATGAGAGGAACTGCAAGAGCAGCGGACGGTTCGGGAGACTAATTAGAATTATGCAAGTAAGCAATAGAGCGAGAAAAACATAAGCAAAAGTACAGGTAAGCGAAGATTGTGAATGCCAGAGCGGCTGCAGCGTGTGCAGAAGCACAGTAAAGGAGGAGCGACTCGGGAACCGAGACTCCGCCGAGTGAAAAGGCAGCGGTCGGAGAGGGAGGCTTTACCACAGTGAAAGGAAGGTAAAGAAAGAGAGAGAGCACTGCCGTAAAACCCGACACTGAAAGGAAAAGGAACGCAGATAGAAGAATGTAGTCGGACAATATTCAGCCGCTCGGAAAGAGGGGCTAACAGGATACCGGAGAAAGGATCCAAAAGGTAAGCAACAGGGAGACGGCAGGATGCCAAGCTGGTACCAGGAAGATAGATACAACGCGCCGAAGGGAAGGCTGGGAGCGTGGATATGGAAACGCCGACTCCGTTGGCCATGTTGGTAGAAGACTAGACTGCAACTAGCGCTTCTACCAACTATTCAGAAACCAAGTTACCTCTGAGATACAGAGGTCCACCAATGCCATACCTTCCAAGACAGCGGCATGACATATTTGTAGATGGTGATACAATTCTGAATTAGATAATCCACGTGTTTGCTGCAGCTCTGCAAATGGTACAATTTCCCCTCCCAAATCACACCAATAAGTGTCCGGATACTGGCATCAACCCACACCGCAAGTATTGGCAGCGTGCTCACTTCTGGCAGCAGTGCATTCTCCCAAAGTGGCTGCGCCAGGGGCAGCATACTGTCCCAGCCAATATGTCTGGGCTTCCCTCCACACCTGCATCGTGTGATGAGTCATTAGCTGGGGAGTTCTGTTGTAACTGCTGATAAAGAATGGGAACTAGATTAACGCCATCAATCCACAGCCTCTCAGACCAGATGTGGGGCATATGGGGGGTCCCCATGAAGCAAATCATTAATAACCGCCAGTTGATTCACCCAATAGTAGCTTTCGGTTGTGTGGTAGCCCGATTCCACCCTCACAGACCGACCAGTATATTGTGGTAAGGGCAATCTGTGGTTGTTTACCACCCCACAAGAAGTTCCCAAAGAGCTGTGTCTATCCTGTTAAATTCCTGTCTGGGTATCCTAAGGGGGTATTTTGCAAAATACACAAATACTGGGCTGACATGAGCATTTTTAATAGGTCGGCCCTCCCCAAAAGGGTCAGACAAAGAGACTTCCAATGCTGAACATCTCAGAGAAAGCGCTCTTTGATAGGGTAAAGATTAGGGGCGGGGAACCGTGAATGGTCGTTGTCTATATGAATGTCCAAATATTGGAAGCCCTCTTTCTCCAATCGATATGGACAGTCTGGGGGGGATCGCTTGGTCAGCGCCCTGAATCGGGAAAAATATAGATGCATTACAATTTAATAGCAACCCACTAAATATTTCATATTCCTGCAGTCGCTGTGTCTCAATCGGGCAAGAGAGGGCTGGGATACCTAGATATATCAACAAATTGTCCAAGCATAGCGAGACCTTGTCTTCCCAAAACAATGGCCAACAGAGGTCCGCCCAAGTTGGATCCTGTTGAAGCTGCACGGCTAAAGGCTCAATAACAATTGTGAATAATAGGGGGGATTGTAGACATCCATGCTGCGTACTAACAGGAAGGTCTTGGAGGTCGTCCCATTTACACAGACATCCTCAATCAGCGACTCATAAGGCAAGCAAACCCAGGTAATTAAGACATCTCCGAATATCATTTTGTCCATAATTTCCCATCTGCTGTCCCACAATACAGAGTCAAATGCTTTTTCAAAATCCACAAGTTAAGCGTCTAAGGATCCTGAATGCCAGGGGCCTGTTCACTTGCCAAATACAACTGTCGAATATTCATCCAGGTGGACTTATCTGGCATCAGTCCACATTGATCCGGGTGAATCAGAGATGAAATAACCGGCAACAAACGGTTCACGAGCACCTTGGCGAGTATCTTGGCCTCCCCGTTCATCAGTGAGATCGGTCGATAAGACCCGCAGAGTTCAGGAGGTTTGGATATTTTGGGGAAGACCACCACAATACTATCTCTCCAGAGGTCCAAGGGGCAAGTGCCCAGATCTCTCCAGTCTCCACTTCTGAGCGTATTTCTTCCAAATCTCTACCTGGAATCCATTAGGGCCCAGCGTTATCCTAGAGTGAAGTTGGGTAATAGCATTGGCAATTTTATCCTCCGTTATATCGGCCTCCAACTGCAAGGACAGGAGCTCTGACAATCGGGTAGGGACAGATTAGGAAGTATATTAGTGTCTCGCAGCTGGTGCGAACCGCTAGGGTCTTGATATAGCTCTGCATAGTAATCAGCGAACGCCTCTGCTGTATCTTCATCTTTCCTAACCATCATAACACCACACCTTATCACTTACCATACCTGCCGTTGACCCTCATCCCTCCTCTCTAGCCATGCCAGCATTTTCCATGCCTTGTACTCTGCTTCATAGATGTGACTGTGCGACTCCCAATGGGCCTTCCTTGAATTATCCAAAGAGATGTTTCAGAGTATCTCCCTGTGCCTTGAGGTAGCCCCAGATACTGTATTTCGGCTTCCCGCCTGGCGTCCTTGCATTCAGCATCTTGCACCCATTGGAGTTGTGCTTTCTTTCGGGCCGTGATCCACAAGATACTTTCCCCTCTAAGGTCTGTTGTGTATACTTCCCACAGTGTTGCTGGGCCATCCACCAATCTGCTCTTAATGCTAAAGTATTCCGTGGTTTTGGACGTTACGCACTGCACGAAATAGGGGAACTCCGGAAAATATCTGTTTAAACGACAGCCCGGCTCATGCATTGTTTTCTTACTTTGGACCTCGATCAACACGAGTGAGTGGTCCGAGATCGCACGAGCAAGGAACTGCACATAGACCACCTTGTATGCAGCTTGTCATGGTAGGAAAGAAAGTCCAGTCGCGACAAGGAGGCGTGGGCCCAGGAGTGGAATGAGTACCTACATTCCTGCGGAAAGACGCCATGTGTATTTCAGTGAGGAGACCTATATTAGGGGAGAACCTGTTAAGAAACTGCATTATTAGTAGTCTCTTAATACCGGAGCCTAAACCAATGATGTTCCATGTGCAGAACTTGAGTAATTCTGCTACAGCATTAGCCATGAAAGCCTAGGTATGTGTGCCAACGGCTAATGTCTGCGTGTTCAATGGTTAGTTGGGGAACAAAGTGCCTGCTGTATTAGGTTTGCTTGTAAATGTAGTGTCCCAATCACAATTAACATAAACCAAAACTTCCCAAACTACCCCAACCCAAAGTACCTGTCTCCCAGACATACAATCTGAAAACACCAAAAAGGAAAATAGCTGGCGGGTGGTGGCACTGCAGCTCTTGGTCCAACCGTCACCATGGCCTTAAAATAGTGGACAATGTTAAATAAGATCACGGTCTTCTGGGGAATGGGCACGAAGGCCACAACTCATCCGGCGTCATCTTCTCTTGCCCATCGAAGCCGGAGTGCCCCGGCACCACTGAATACAGATCTTGGTTTCTAACCAGAAAAACTGGCAGTTTTGGGTGCCGCGGCTGGGGTGGGTTGTTGGCCCCATTTCTGATGGGATTTACTCCATTCTCCAAGTGCAACTCAACCCACGTCCAGACTTGCGCGGGTCTGTTTAGTGATGAGTGGTCCCATTATAGTACACCTTGAATTGGGTTGGGAATAGAAGTCCGCATTCCGCAGCCACTTCTTTAGTGCATTGAAAGACTGCCTAGCTCGTTGGACTTCTCTTGTACAATCCGGGAAGAAAGCAATTTTGGAGCCGTTGTTGGTGATCGGCCCACCTGCATGCGCCATCTGGAGCAGTGTATCTCGGTCCCTGTAGTTTTGCAATCACTGTGCGTGGTGCAGCACCTAGTTTAGTGCGCCCCAACGGCATACGATGGGCCCTCTCAATTGAGAAAAATTAGAGAACGTCGTAGGTGCCACTAGGTCAACAAGCCACTTTTTGAGAACGGGTTCCATTCTGGGACCTTCCGATTTCTCTATGAGACCCAAAATGTGGACATTGTTGCGCTAAGACCTGCCCTCACCTTCATCCACTCTATTTTTCCATTATTTTGAGCTGTTGCACCATTGTTGTCATTTGGCGTTCCAGGGTCTTGAGGGCATCTTCTGAATCCGATAAGCATTGCTCAGCTTCCCCCATAGGCAAAGATAATTTCTGTAGATCGTGTGTTTTAATAGGGATACCTCTGAGCTAAGGACGTCAATGTTCCCCTCCATGGATGATCGAGAACATGCGTTGGCAGTCATCACATCTTTCTGAGAGATGGACTCCTCTGCAATCATGACCTCCTCCGGCTCACCGGCAACCATCTGGGTCTTGCGGGCATTAGTAGCATTCACTGCATATTGCTCCATCTTGCTCCAAGAGCAGGGCTTCCTGCATTTGTCTTTGAACATGTTCAAAACTGCCCATGCCATGCCCATCCCGCAGCGAAGACTCCAGAGATATTAGTAACTAGGACCAAGATTGCA
Organism: Ambystoma mexicanum; assembly: GCF_040938575.1. Classification (NCBI taxonomy): domain Eukaryota; kingdom Metazoa; phylum Chordata; class Amphibia; order Caudata; family Ambystomatidae; genus Ambystoma; species Ambystoma mexicanum. Next base: position 37,326,344 of record NC_090936.1, on the reverse strand, counting down.
TGGGAGCACTGAAGCAGTCCCGGCCCAGATGGTGCATGCAGCAGACCACTGACACCCCAACAACAGCACTTTCTGATCAGTGCTAGCAAACTGGGAGATAGCAAGGGAGCCGGAGGACCTGGATGTGTCAAGGGGCCATGTCGATCATACCAGCATAGAGGTAGCCTGCAGCGTCATTCGAACAATCACAATGGTGCAAACTGTTCATAAGGTGGGTAAAAATGCTTTGACTGAGATCAGGATACACAGTTCTCAGCAGGTGCCCCCAGGCTGCACCCGCACCGCTGGTCCCCACTCCTCACCTCACGTATCTTGTGTACCACTGCAGGGCAATTGGATCTGCCAACTTCTTCCAGCCTGAGCGCTTCCGCCTCAGTCACCGCCCCATTCCACGTGACTACCAGGCAGCCAACACACCGCAGCCGAAGCACAGCCGAGGGTTGGCTCGAGTGGCCCAACTATCGCCGCCGTGGGGCATCAGCGGTGTAATTGCCCCCAAGGGATGACCCAGGCTCAATCTGATTAGGATTATGGCACTGAAACACAGGAGCGCCTCCCTCGCCATTGTCCCCTCAAACGGCGTAGCCAGCACCATTGCTCTGTCGGACAACCCCCTACCGGGGCTCACTGCCACACCATGACAGTCTAGTCGTGGTGTGGGTGAAAAGTTTGGAGCAGGCTGTTGGCTGACGACACAGGGGATATGTGCCCGCCGGGACTGACAAGTGAATTCAGAAAATGGCGCCAATCGTCCAGGCTCTCCTGATCATTCCCGGCTACGGAGCTTCGGATTCTGTCCCCTCCTCACCTCGGACTGTGACTAGGATGTGCGGCGGCAACTCTGCCAGCCGATAGGTGCAGGATTGCGCAATTCACATGAGTCCACCAGGATACATTAGCGGGATATTGAAGGCCGCTGAGGAGCCGAGAGAGCACGCGCCTACATGCTCCGCTGTCTGGCCTTGCCCCCTTGACATGGATCCATTTCTTGAACGGGAGTGGAGTGATCTTAGAGCAGGTGTAATGCGCTCCTTCCTGTTGAGTCTGAGAAGACGTCTTGCCGCTGTGTTCTGGGGGTGTTCAAGTTTCACAGTGTGCTAATCAGTCATGCTGCTGAAGTATTTGCTGTTATATGGTCGATTCTTGATATTTCCAAGGAAGGGATGGCTATTGACCTGCTTTGGAAGGTAAGGAAGGCCAATATCTGCCAGGTTGACTATGCCCAAGGAATAAAGAGTCTAGCATTTAATTTTGCTGATTTGTCCTTCAAATGCTATACTTGGGATTCGTCATAGATTATACATGTTTCAACCACCAGCGTCGTTTTCTAGAACGGTTTCTTCTGGCTGCTCATATTTCACTTCCTGTGGTTTAAGTTTGATTCTTTACTTGGAGTGACGTTTGGACCTACAGCAAAGTAGGGACTGGGGGGGAGGGGCGGAGGAGCAGAGTGGTTATAGAATCCCTGTAAACTGCCAAACTGCAGCTGGCTTCCGAGTGTCTGGGTAATGTGTATCAGGGTTTATGGTCATTGCATCGAAATGACAATGCATCGAAAAAGATGGATCGAAAATTAAAGCATCGAAATTCTATGTTTTATATTAAAAAAACATATCCATCAAAACTTTTCCATCAAAAGGATATGTACTTTTAAATGTAAAAGATAGCATTTCGATGCGTTTATTTTCTACATTAAAACGTTACATGGAGCTGTCCAGTGCTGAAATTTCGCCACTGCCCAGTTCCTTGTAACATTTTAATGTTTTTTTTGTATATTCGGGGGGTTCCCCCCTACGCTCCCTAACCCACATGCCACCCCCCCTCTCTTAACCCTAATCTAGCCCTTAATCTAACCCTAAATCTAACCCTTGCACAAAACCCTTAATCTAACCCTTAATCTAGCACTAGTCCCAACCCTAAACCCTAATCTAACACTAGCCCCAACCCTAACCCTGACCTAACCCTTAATCTAACCCTTGACCAAACCTAACCCCAACCCTATCCAATCGAAATTAACCATTGAAAAGTATTCAATGAATATGCTTTTCGATGGAAAGGCAATAAAATTAATAATTTTCAATGGAAAGGTATTCGATGGAAAGGTGTAAGGTGGAAAGACCAGATACCTGTATCTGGGATGTTCTTCTTTTTTGAAAGTTAGTTATGATTTCTTGGAGGCTGTGATAGTAAACAAAAGGAGTTGTGAAAAACTACACTTTCAGGGGCCACTTAAAACAAACTGTTTTGGTGCTGGACAATGTTGCCTCATTTCTCAATGATTTGGCAGCCCTGTGGCGAAATTTTGCAAAAGCTTTTGAAGAAGTCTGACCAGCTAAGAAATTACAGTGGCACCCCAGGATTTTGGCCACACCAGGTTGTCCATTCCTGCCCACACCATGCATGCCACACAGCGTCCAGGAGCTGCTCATCCAGTCCTGTTTTCCTTTGCATTCTGGGACTCGTAGTTTTGCTTTTCCCATTTGAAATCCAGGCCTAAAAACTATTATATATAAATAGAAAAACAGGACTAGATGGGTCTATCCCGGATATTACAGGGCCTTAGGCTCTAGAGGTGGTTTGAACTGCGTCTCCCATGATCCCTCACTAGCGAATGCTGGCTTGAGCTGAAGGGAGTTGTAGTCCAAATGTATGCCACATAAACAACTCACCTAGAAGTACTGGATTTTTTCTATTCATGTTTCTCTTCTTTATCGCTCTAAAAATCTTCTGCTTCATTTCTTTTTTCTGCAACCTCTAAGAGATGCCATCTACATGGAATGCCTAACGGGCTTAATTGCAGGCGAGCGGAAGAGAAATCCCCTTAGATAGATATGTAACACTTGAAAACTTCATAAGACACTATATACAGAGAGGTTATGCTCTCCAGCTCAGCGAAAAAGTCAAAGACATGACATTGTCAGCCAGGTTCATGCAAATATTTCACAAGATCCATTTCCCTGCGAGTAAAACAAAGATTTCTATTTTAAGCAGCCGCTAATTACTCAGAAGCTTGGCATTTCACTCAGAAGCGCGCTCCCCGCTCTGCCAGTGCGTGGTGATGCATTTCAAATTTGGAAACGAGACAGCCCACTAACGATCATTTGCGACCTCCCGCTGCTGCAGCGGTGTGAGAAGGCCACTGTGCGTGCAGTGCTCCTGGTACGTAAATGACTCAGTCCTGCAGGCATGTTACGTTATGTTATATTGACTTATACCATGCACCGTTACCACCACAGAGGTGGTCTCCATGCGCTTACGTGGCTCTGCAAGAAAGTTTACGGGCTGGGTTTGTGAGGCTAGAGTGATAGGATGGGTCTAGAACGAGGATAAACTGGTGTCCATATGTGTTGGGTTGATTGTGAGTACTGGCTTGTTGTATCCGTGTTTGTTGTATGTCAATGTTGGACTCATGTTTCTGTGTTTTATGTTTAGATTGGCTGGTATTTAAGGTTGTGGCAGTGCGCACTGGCATGTTGTATCAGTAAGGGTAAGGTCCAGGACCTGGGATTGTTTCTTGTATGAAAGTGTTACTTATGTTGGGTGTGTGTTTGTGTGTAGTTTGGCTGGCCCATAGGGTGCAAATATTACTTTGGAGGCGTGTTGGGGGGAGCAGGAGCGGGGGGTTAGTACATTGGGTACTCTCAAAGTTCTTCTAGGAGGATAATCTTCACAATGCTGTCTAAATGTGACGCATGACTAATCTTCACAATTCTATCTAAATGTGACGCGTGGCTAATCTTCACAGTTATATCTAGCGATATGCATGGATAATCTTCACAATTCTATCTAAATGTGACGCATGACTAATCTTCGCAATTCTATATAATGCGACGCATGGCTAATCTTCACAATTCTATCTAAATGTGATGCAAGGCTGATCTTCACAATTTCCTCAATCTGATGCATGGCTAACCTTTGCAGATCTAAGTGTGAGGCATGGCTAAGCTTCACAATTCTATCTAAATGTGACGCATGACTAATCTTCACAGTTATATCTAGTGATACGCATGGATAATCTTCACAATTCAATCTAGTGTGACAAATGGATAATCTTCACAATTCTATCTAATGTGACAAATGGCTAATCTTCATAATTCTATCTAATGTGACAAATGGCTAATCTTCATAATTCTATCTAATGTGACATGTCACTAATCTTCACAAATCTATATAAATGTGACCCAATGCTAATCTTCACAGTTATATCTATTGATAAGCATGGATAATATTCACAATTCTATGTAATGTGACGCATGGCTAATCTTCATAATTTTATCTAATTTGACGCAAGGCTAATCTTCAAAGATATATTTAGTGATACGCAAGGATAATCTTCACGATTCTATCTAATGTGACACATGGATAATCTTCACGATTCTATCTAATGTGACGCATGGCTAATCGTCACAATTCTAAGGAACTGTGACACATGGATAATCTTCACAATTCTCTCTATGTGACGCATGGCTAATCATCACAATTCTAAGGAACTGTGACACATGGATAATCTTCACAATTCTCTCTATGTGACGCATGGCTAATCATCACAATTCTAAGGAACTGTGACACATGGATAATCTTCACAATTCTCTCTATGTGACACATGGCTAATCGTCGCAATTCTAAGGAACTGTGACACATGGATAATCTTCACAATTCTATGTAATGTGACGCATGGCTAATCATCACAATTCTAAGGAACTGTGACACATGGATAATCTTCACAATTCTCTCTATGTGACGCATGGCTAATCGTCACAATTCTAAGGAACTGTGACACATGGATAATCTTCACAATTCTATGTAATGTGACGCATGGCTAATCGTCACAATTCTAAGGAACTGGGACACATGGATAATCTTCACAATTCTCTCTATGTGACGCATGGCTAATCGTCACAATTCTAAGGAACTGTGACACATGGATAATCTTCACAATTCTCTCTATGTGACGCATGGCTAATCGTCACAATTCTAAGGAACTGTGACACATGGATAATCTTCACAATTCTCTCTATGTGACGCATGGCTAATCGTCACAATTCTAAGGAACTGTGACACATGGATAATCTTCACAATTCTCTCTATGTGACACATGGCTAATCGTCGCAATTCTAAGGAACTGTGACACATGGATAATCTTCACAATTCTATGTAATGTGACGCATGGCTAATCGTCACAATTCTAAGGAACTGGGACACATGGATAATCTTCACAATTCTCTCTATGTGACGCATGGCTAATCATCACAATTCTAAGGAACTGTGACACATGGATAATCTTCACAATTCTCTCTAATGTGACGCATGGCTAATCGTCACAATTCTAAGGAACTATGACACATGGATAATCTTCACGATTCTCTCTAATGTGACACATGGATAATCTTCACAATTCTCTCTATGTGACGCATGGCTAATCGTCACAATTCTAAGGAACTGTGAAACATGGATAATCTTCACAATTCTCTCTATGTGACGCATGGCTAATCATCACAATTCTAAGGAACTGTGACACATGGATAATCTTCACAATTCTATGTAATGTGACGCATGGCTAATCGTCACAATTCTAAGGAACTGTGACACATGGATAATCTTCACAATTCTCTCTATGTGACGCATGGCTAATCATCACAATTCTAAGGAACTGTGACACATGGATAATCTTCACAATTCTATGTAATGTGACGCATGGCTAATCGTCACAATTCTAAGGAACTGGGACACATGGATAATCTTCACAATTCTATGTAATGTGACGCATGGCTAATCGTCACAATTCTAAGGAACTGGGACACATGGATAATCTTCACAATTCTATGTAATGTGACGCATGGCTAATCTTCATAATTTTATCTAATTTGACGCAAGGCTAATCTTCAAAGTTATATCTAGTGATACGCAGGGATAATCTTCACAATTCTCTCTATGTGACGCATGGCTAATCGTCACAATTCTAAGGAACTGTGACACATGGATAATCTTCACAATTCTCTCAAATGTGACACATGGATAATCTTCACAATTCTCTCTAATGTGACACATGGATAATCTTCACAATTCTCTCTATGTGACGCATGGCTAATCATCACAATTCTAAGGAACTGTGACACATGGATAATCTTAACAATTCTCTCTAATGTGATGCATGGCTAATCTCCACAATTCCAACGAAATGTGATGCATGGATAATCTTCACAATTCTATTGAAATGTGATGCATGGATAATTTTCACAAATCTTAAAAAGCTGTAGGAATTGATGTGTTCAACGCAGGTCCCAGGATGCGTTGGATCAAGAAAGGATTGACCTCTTCTGCTGTGCCATGTGCTAATGAAGTTGAAGTCATTAACCCCTTAGGTGCCTAGTGGCAAGTATGTTAATTCGGAATTCCCATAAGGAATTATTGTAGGCTCTGCCTATTCCCGCATTTAGGAATGTAAAACCTGCAGCTCTCGTGAAGTGGCGTGGACCACAACTCCCATGATCCCTCGCATTGTCTATGCTGGCTAGGCAGATTGGGTTGAAGTCCTACACATCTGGAGAGTCAAAGGTTGCAGACCCCTGGTCTAGACCGTGACCTGTGAAGGAAATGGGAAAAGAGGGTAATGGAAGGGTAAAGGGGGTACAGGGTTAGATGCAAAAGGAAGTTTTGGGGAAAGATGTGCAGGGATGGGGAAGGAGTAGCTTCTGTGTGCTTTTTGATGCATGTTGATAGAAACCAGTAGGTGAAAGGGAGAGTGAATAATTAGGAATGCACAGTTTATGGTGACAGAACTAGGGAAGAAGCTTTCATGAATATAGCTTCAGATTGCTAATCTTGAAGTAGTAGAAGTGATGAGTGCTGCTAATCTTGAAGTAGTAGAAGTGATGAGTGTTGCTAATCTTGCAGTAGTAGAAGTGATGAGTGATGCTAATCTTGCAATAGTAGAAGTGATGAGTGCTGCTGATCTTGCAGTAGTAGAAGTGATGAGTGATGCTAATCTTGCAATAGTAGAAGTGATGAGTGCTGCTGATCTTGCAGTAGTAGAAGTGATGAGTGATGCTAATCTTGCAGTAGTAGAAGTGTTGACTGTTGCTGATCTTGCAGTAGTAGAAATGAGTGATGCTAATCTTGAAGTAGTGGAAGTGATGAGTGCTGATAATCTTGCAGTAGTAGAAGTGATGAGTGCTGCTAATCTTGAAGTAGTAGAAGTGATGAGTGCTGCTAATTTTGCAGTAGTAGAAATGAGTGCTGCTAATCTTGAAGTAGTAGAAGTGATGAGTGTTGCTAATCTTGCAGTAGTAGAAGTTATGAGTGATGCTAATCTTGCAATAGTAGAAGTAATGAGTGCTGCTAATCTTGCAGTAGTAGAAGTGATGAGTGATGCTAATCTTGCAATAGTAGAAGCGATGAGTGCTGCTGATCTTGCAGTATTAGAAGTAATGAGTGATGCTAATCTTGCAGTAGTAGAAGTGTTGACTGCTGCTGATCTTGCAGTAGTAGAAATGAGTGATGCTAATCTTGAAGTAGTGGAAGTGATGAGTGCTGATAATCTTGCAGTAGTAGAATTGATGAGTGTTGCTAATCTTGCAGTAGTAGAAGTGATGAGTGCTGCTAATCTTGAAGTAGTAGAAGTGGTGAGTGCTGCTAATTTTGCAGTAGTAGAAATGAGTGCTGCTAATCCTGAAGTAATAGGATTGATGAGTGCTGCTAATCTTGCAGTAGTAGAAGTGATGAGTGCTGCCAATCTTGCAGTAGTAGAAGTGATGAGTGCTGCTAATCTTGCAGTAGTAGAAATGATGAGTGCTGCTAATCCTGCAGTAGTAGAAGTGATGAGTGCTGCTAATCTTGCAATAGAAGTGATGAGTGCTGCTGATTTTGCAGTAGTAGAAGTGATGAGTGCTGCTAATCTTGCAGTAGTAGAAGTGATGTGTTGCTATTCTTGCAGTAGTAGAAGTGATGAGTGCTGCTAATCTTGCAGTAGTAGAAATGATGAGTGGTGCTAATCTTGCAATAGTAGAAGTGGTGAGTGCTGCTGATCTTGCAATAGTAGAAGTGATGAGTGCTGCTAATCTTGAAGTAGTAGAAGTGATGAGTGCTAATAATCTTGAAGTAGTAGAAGTGATGAGTGCTGCTAATATTGCAGTAGTAGACGTGATGAGTGCTGCTGATCTTGGAGTAGTAGAAATGATTGCTGCTAATATTGCAGTAGTAGAAGTGATGAGTGCTGCTAATCTTGCAGTAGTAGAAGTGATGAGTGCTGATAATCTTGAAGTAGTAGAAGTGATGAGTGCTGATAATCTTGAAGTAGTAGAAGTGATGAGTGCTGCTAATATTGCAGTAGTAGACGTGATGAGTGCTGCTGATCTTGCAGTAGTAGAAATGATGATTCCTGCTAATCTTGGACTAGTAGAAGTGATGAGTGCTGCTGATCTTGCAGTAGTAGAATGATGATTGCTGCTGATCTTGCAGTAGTAGAAGTGATGAGTGCTGCTGATCTTGCAGTAGTAGAAATGATGATTGCTGCTAATATTGCAGTAGTAGAAGTGGTGAGTGCTGCTGATCTTGCAATAGTAGGAGTGATGAGTGCTGATAATCTTGAAGTAGTAGAAGTGATGAGTGCTGCTAATCTTGCAGTAGTAGAAGTGATGAGTGGTGCTAATCTTGCAATAGTAGAAGTGGTGAGTGCTGCTGATCTTGCAATAGTAGAAGTGATGAGTGCTGCTAATCTTGAAGTAGTAGAAGTGATGAGTGCTGATAATCTTGAAGTAGTAGAAGTGATGAGTGCTGCTGATCTTGGAGTAGTAGAATGATTGCTGCTAATATTGCAGTAGTAGAAGTGATGAGTGCTGCTAATCTTGCAGTAGTAGAAGTGATGAGTGCTGATAATCTTGAAGTAGTAGAAGTGATGAGTGCTGATAATCTTGAAGTAGTAGAAGTGATGAGTGCTGCTAATATTGCAGTAGTAGACGTGATGAGTGCTGCTGATCTTGCAGTAGTAGAAATGATGATTCCTGCTAATCTTGCACTAGTAGAAGTGATGAGTGCTGCTGATCTTGCAGTAGTAGAATGATGATTGCTGCTGATCTTGCAGTAGTAGAAGTGATGAGTGCTGCTGATCTTGCAGTAGTAGAAATGATGATTGCTGCTAATATTGCAGTAGTAGAAGTGATGAGTGCTGCTAATCTTGCAGTAGTAGAAGTGATGAGTGCTGATAATCTTGAAGTAGTAGAAGTGATGAGTGCTGATAATCTTGAAGTAGTAGAAGTGATGAGTGCTGCTAATATTGCAGTAGTAGACGTGATGAGTGCTGCTGATCTTGCAGTAGTAGAAATGATGATTCCTGCTAATCTTGGACTAGTAGAAGTGATGAGTGCTGCTGATCTTGCAGTAGTAGAATGATGATTGCTGCTGATCTTGCAGTAGTAGAAGTGATGAGTGCTGCTGATCTTGCAGTAGTAGAAATGATGATTGCTGCTAATATTGCAGTAGTAGAAGTGGTGAGTGCTGCTGATCTTGCAATAGTAGGAGTGATGAGTGCTGATAATCTTGAAGTAGTAGAAGTGATGAGTGCTGCTAATCTTGCAGTAGTAGAAGTGATGAGTGGTGCTAATCTTGCAATAGTAGAAGTGGTGAGTGCTGCTGATCTTGCAATAGTAGAAGTGATGAGTGCTGCTAATCTTGAAGTAGTAGAAGTGATGAGTGCTGATAATCTTGAAGTAGTAGAAGTGATGAGTGCTGCTGATCTTGGAGTAGTAGAATGATTGCTGCTAATATTGCAGTAGTAGAAGTGATGAGTGCTGCTAATCTTGCAGTAGTAGAAGTGATGAGTGCTGATAATCTTGAAGTAGTAGAAGTGATGAGTGCTGATAATCTTGAAGTAGTAGAAGTGATGAGTGCTGCTAATATTGCAGTAGTAGACGTGATGAGTGCTGCTGATCTTGCAGTAGTAGAAATGATGATTCCTGCTAATCTTGCACTAGTAGAAGTGATGAGTGCTGCTGATCTTGCAGTAGTAGAATGATGATTGCTGCTGATCTTGCAGTAGTAGAAGTGATGAGTGCTGCTGATCTTGCAGTAGTAGAAATGATGATTGCTGCTAATATTGCAGTAGTAGAAGTGATGAGTGCTGCTAATCTTGCAGTAGCAGAAGTGATGAGTGCTGCTGATCTTGCAGTAGTAGAAATGATGATTCCTGCTAATCTTGCACTAGTAGAAGTGATGAGTGCTGCTGATCTTGCAGTAGTAGAAATGATGATTGCTGCTGATCTTGCAGTAGTAGAAGTGAGTGCTGCTAATCTTGCACTAGTAGAAGTGATGAGTGCTGCTGATCTTGCAGTAGTGGAAGTGATGAGTGCTGCTAATCTTGCAGTAGTCAAGTGATGAGTGCTGCTAATCTTGCAGTAGTAGAAGTGATGAGTGCTGCTAATCTTGCAGTAGTAGAAATGATAAGTGCTGCTAATCCTGCAGTAGTAGAAGTGATGAGTGATGCTAATCTTGCAATAGAAGTGATGAGTGCTGCTGATTTTGCAGTAGTAGAAGTGATGAGTGCTACTAATCTTGAAGTAGTAGAAGTGATGAGTCCTGCTGATGAGTGCTGCTAATCTTGCAGTAGTAGAAGTGATGTGTTGCTAATCTTGCAGTAGTAGAAGTGATGAGTGCTGCTAATCTTGCAGTAGTAGAAGTGATGAGTGGTGCTAATCTTGCAATAGTAGAAGTGGTGAGTGCTGCTGATCTTGCAGTAGTAGAAGTGATGAGTGCTGCTAATCTTGAAGTAGTAGAAGTGATGAGTGCTGATAATCTTGAAGTAGTAGAAGTGATGAGTGCTGCTAATCTTGCAGTAGTAGAAGTGATGAGTGGTGCTAATCTTGCAATAGTAGAAGTGGTGAGTGCTGCTGATCTTGCAATAGTAGAAGTGATGAGTGCTGCTAATCTTGAAGTAGTAGAAGTGATGAGTGCTGATAATCTTGAAGTAGTAGAAGTGATGTGTGCTGCTAATATTGCAGTAGTAGACATGATGAGTGCTGCTGATCTTGCAGTAGTAGAAATGATGATTCCTGCTAATCTTGCACTAGTAGAAGTGATGAGTGCTGCTGATCTTGCAGTAGTAGAATGATGATTGCTGCTGATCTTGCAGTAGTAGAAGTGATGAGTGCTGCTGATCTTGCAGTAGTAGAAATGATTGCTGCTGATATTGCAGTAGTAGAAGCGATGAGTGCTGCTAATCTTGAAGTAGTAGAAGTGATGAGTGCTGATAATCTTGAAGTAGTAGAAGTGATGAGTGCTGCTAATATTGCAGTAGTAGACGTGATGAGTGCTGCTGATCTTGCAGTAGTAGAAATGATGATTCCTGCTAATCTTGCACTAGTAGAAGTGATGAGTGCTGCTGATCTTGCAGTAGTAGAATGATTGCTGCTGATCTTGCAGTAGTAGAAGTGATGAGTGCTGCTGATCTTGCAGTAGTAGAAATGATGATTGCTGCTAATATTGCAGTAGTAGAAGTGATGAGTGCTGCTAATCTTGCAGTAGTAGAAGTGATGAGTGCTGCTGATCTTGCAGTAGTAGAAATGATGATTCCTGCTAATCTTGCACTAGTAGAAGTGATGAGTGCTGCTGATCTTGCAGTAGTAGAAATGATGATTGCTGCTGATCTTGCAGTAGTAGAAGTGAGTGCTGTTGATCTTGCAGTAGTAGAAATGATTGCTGCCGATATTGCAGTAGTAGAAGTGATGAGTGCTGCTGATTTTGCAGTAGTAGAAGTGATGAGTGATGCTAATCTTGCAGTAGTAGAAGTGATGAGTGCTGCTAATCTTGCAATAGTAGAAGTGATGAGTGATGCTAATCTTGCAATAGTAGAAGTGTTGTGTGCTGCTAATCTTGCAGTAGTAGAAGTGATGGGTGTTTTTATGATGGACTGGAGATGTGCTCAAGCTGACCCTTTGTAGCATGGAGGCTAATTTGTCTGGTCTTGCTATTACTAACCCAAACCAATCCGCAGGATACCTGATCAGGCTAGGGAGAGCCTAACTTGGTTGCCAAGTGGAGCAGAGTTTGCATTGTGAATGTTTAACATACGTCCTTCCTTTAACTACAACACGTACTCCTTCTCCCCCTATCCCTCTCCCCCCTTTGTCCCCTTCTCTCACTCCCCCCCCCCGTCCTGATCCATGGCACTTTGAAGCAGCTTGTTGAATTTTTGGCATGTTACAAAGCTAGAAAATTAAAACAATAGTAGCTGGCACTTATCATTCAAAGCAGTGTGCCTTATTCATATATAGAAAAAGTGGGGGCTAGGTGCCTTCTTTTTTGTTAAAGAGGGGCTCGACTCAAAAAGGCGTTAATTACAGGGAGAAGAGAGAGTCATCAGCTACCCCTATTACACCGTTGAGGCTGCGGTAGGTTTTCAAAAGGCAGGAAACTAGATTGTAAATGCTAGCTATCAAAAGTCACAAAAAGTGGGAGAAATGTTTGTTTATTCAGACATACATATAGAATATAGAATTCATAGTGAAGAATACATAGTTTGAAACAAAAGAACACATGCAAGCCTCATTTGGCTTGTAACAAAGGACACACAAAATGAAAATGAGTACAAAACGGTTGTTACATCACAGTTTGGTAGGTGAGGGTTAGTAGCATGTATTGTGGATTTCAAATACTACAATTCTAAGGAACTGTGACACATGGATAATCTTCACAATCTTCACAATCTGATTGTAGTATTTGAAATCCACAATACATGCTACTAACCCTCACCTACCAAACTGTGATGTAACAACAGTTTTGTACTCATTTTCATTTTGTGTGTCCTTTTGTTACAAGCCAAACAAGGCTTGCATGTGTTCTTTTGTTTCAAACTATGTATTCATACATGCCAACATTTCCCATTCCATTCTGAAGACGATAGGCCAGTCCCGGTTTTGATTTAGCATTCTGGGACTCATATTCCTGGGTTTATACCGGGCAAACTTCAGGACTACAAGTCCCAAAATGCAAAGTCAAAACCAGGACCGTACTAGCATCTCTCAAATAGAATGTTACGTTGGTATGTATGCTAAATTTAGAGCCGAAAGCTTAATTATAATAAAAACATTTCCTGCAGCCACTTTTTTGTGTGGTCTTGTTTTGTTCTAGGTCCATTCTCTCTGGAGTTAGTGTACCTCACTGCTTAGTACCGGGACGAGGAAGAGGGACGTGGAGGTAATGCTCTGATTACTTACAGGTAAAATCCATTACTCCTAGTCCTATTCCTCCTCATCCCAGTGCAACTTTTCCTGCCTCACCTCCCGTGCCGTCGAATGGGCCTTCCAGGCAGTTGGGAGTAACTGTTGTTGCCGGTTGAGGAGGTCCGTTATGCCCAGGGGCGTGAGGCAGGGCCGAACAGCATGAACAGAGAAAAGGGGTTCCTGTGGGAGGTGAAACATTGGACTGCTTAGTATTGGGATGAGGAACGTGAGGACTAGGAGTAATGAAGATTACCGGTAACTCATCCTAGCATTCCATTCCATGCAATGTTGCTCCCTTTCAGGCTCAATTGACTATTTTCACAGTCTGCAAAGTCAAAATAATTATGCAACCACACAACTATACGAAGTACTCAGGGGGATAGCTCAGGGGCAACGTGATCACCTTCCAAACAAGAAGGCACAGGATAACACAGGTTCGATCCCCGGGTGCGCGCTTAGACACCTCTGGGTATTAAGCGCGTTATAAATTACAAATCATAGTAGAAACAAGCCAGGCACTCTAGTGCCACCAAGGCACCGAGTGGGGGACATGCACGTGACTCAAAGGGGGTTCACTGCACACACCGGTGCACGGAGGGAGCTAATTAGCCAGATCCCCCCCCTCTGCCCCCCGCATTCCCTATTTATAAAAACAAAATCGATTATTGCTTCATCAACATTTAAAGCGCCATTAAGGGAGGCCTGCTCCAACAGCCCCGGGTTAAGTTTCTTAACAAGCTCTGTACCCGCTAATCTGTGTTATTGCCAACATGTGTACACTCCTTAATGTTAATTGCGCTCAGCTGCGAGTGGAACAATGCCTAATTGTCTGCGGGATTAATTACGCACATGCGGCGGCTGCATTCCTAAACACGGCGCACCCAGGCAGATGGCGCCTTTCCAAGCAAACGGTTTGTTTATCATGAATAAAACAGTCCAGGGTCCCCGCCAACTTCCACGTGCTTTTTTTTGTCATCATTAATAATTGCACGCGGCAGCCTCCGGAAACACGACACAGCAGAGCTGTGTTTTTTTTTCCACGCGGTCCATTATTGAGTTCAGAGGCCCGCTTTCTATTGTTGTAAAGCCAGAACGCGTAAAGCGGGCGGTTTGTTTTGCTCGGTGGCCGTGGATAACGCGCCTTAAAGCACATTGCGCCATGGGGAATAGCACTCAGGCGAACTTTGCAAGGAAACCCTCAAAGGCGTAAGGTTCGCGGACTCCAGACATCAACGTTATGGGATGTATTCCTCAGTATTCGCGTAGGAACGTGTTCTCGTGATAGCAGTCAGCGGGGAAAAGCACATTCCAGGCAAAGAACATTCTTAAATGTTCAGGGTGCAGTGAACTGTGCTTAACCCTCAGACACAGCATCTTGGAGCAGCTCATTCTCGGCCAGTGGTTCGAATCCGACTTCGTATTTTCCTCCCGGATATATGAACAGGCTAAATGCATTAGAATCCATGCATGTATGTATGTATGTGTGGGGTGGCTTAAATTAACTGGGCTGTCAACTGGCAGGGCGTGCGTGAGAAGGCTACACAGACCTATGTTTTAGCCTTTGGATTCTGAGACTTGTATTCGTTACCGTTTCAAATATTGGAAAACTACAGGTCCCAGAATGCCACGCACGGAAAGAGATCTGTATGCTCCCCACCTCCCCTTCGATACCCTAAAAAGTAAGGTGGGTTTCATGACTTCTGATATGTCCACAGCCCCGCCGCCGCCGCCGCCTTTGCCTCATCTCGTCTCTCTCATGTGGCAGCCCCTTCCCCAGGGAACAGCTGCGATGCCGCTGTCGATGAAACGCCCTTTCACAGAGCGCCTGGAGACCAACTCAGTTGGTGAAGGTGCGCTATATAAATGCCTTTAACGTTAACACTCCTTTGCCGGGCAGTGTCAGATTGTATGTTCGTGTCTTGCACCCAAATGGTACTTCACTTAGGCACCCCTGTAGGCTGCTTATTGGCAGCAAACACCTGGCCTGAGGACAAGTTGCACAATATTTCCTTTCTAGATGTATTGGTGTACCCTTCCGGACAATACGTGATGGGAGGTGGAGCCTGGCCCACGTGATGTGAGGAAGGGGAGGACGCATGCGTGCCGGAAACGGGGCAGTGCAAGTGTAACACCAGACACGAGTGTCCGTGTGCTCTGTGAGAAGCGAGTGGCAGGCCATTGATCCCCACCTCTGCAGGTTTGCCTTGGTGATAGAACATCACATTGGCGACGAGTGGGGTACAATCCCCACGCTGCAGTGCTGTCCCCGTAATACAGGCCGCTGTGCCTCACAGCTCGCATAACATCAGGGGCTTGAAAACATCCTGGCATTGGGGAGCGTGACCTGCGCTCGCTTCGGTGTTCCGAGTGGCATGCGCACAATACGCTGACGAGTTGTAGCTCAGTTAAGCTCTTTAACTGGTGCACAAGCCGCGGTGTAATGAGGCGTGCTGTGCGAGCAATACCCGCTGTTCGGAGTTTCGCAGACAGGCGGTTGAAGGTTGCTCCACCCACAAGCCGGTAAGAGCCTGGGGAAAGATGAAGAACAATCGCAATACACCCAAGAAAAGTAAGACAAATGGGGTGAAGAGGCGCTGGAAAGATGAACAGCACACAGGCAAGCCCAGCCAGAGGGAGTACCCCCAAGAACACAAGAGGAGAGGCCGCAGAACAAGAAGGGCCCATTCGAGGAGCAGATGCATCCCACAGCACCTTCATGAGGCCATTTGACCCATATGAAACGGGTGGTGCGTTGCAATGGGAACTGTGGCTCCAGCAGTTTGAACTCCATGTCAAAGCCAAGAAGATTACTGATGCGGAAAAGCGGCGGACGCTACTGATGCTAAATCTGGGCACGTTGGCACTAAGACCATTCAACACCCTACCTAGCAGATGATAAGCAGTTGACTATGAAGGGGATTCAAACCAGAACTGAAGCCGGACTACGAGCGTTTTCAGTTGAGCATGGCCCGGCAAAGACCTGGGGAGAAAATCGATGATTTTCACGCCCGCATCAGAGAGATGGCCCTGGCGTGTGAGTTCCCAGATGAGCACTTTGCAGCGCGTCAGCAAATCATCCATGGGATATCCCCGGAGAAGCTGCGGAGAGACAGCTATCAGAAAAGAACCTACCACTAGACTGGATCCTGGCAATGGGTCGACAAAGAGAACGGACCGATGAGCAAGTCACAGCCATGGAAGTAGCCACCAGTAGTCTGCCAATCGGCAATTTCAAGGAAGAAGAAAACATGGCAGCCATGAAATACAGGCCTGAGTGGAGAAGAACTGCTAACTCCCGGCCACGCCAACCGAACAGACGGCAAGAGTCCTGTAAATGTTGTGGGGGCCCAAGGCACGGGAGGGGAGCCCTGTCCAGTGCTCAGAGCCTCCTGCCGAAAATGCTAACGACTAAACCGTTTAGCAGCGGCCTGCCTGAACCCACCCCCTCAGAAGAAAACGGGGTGGGCAGGCACCAACACATCTACAAAGCGAGACAAAGGGAAAGTGAGGGCCGTAGCGGTGGATCAGCGACAATTCAGTGACCGTGACGAGGACGAAGCATCAGAAGAAGTCATCCCCCCTCGAAAGACCAGGAAGCAGGCCAGAGAAACGGACTGAGCCAGTTTACAGGATCTCAGCCATGAAACCAGGCAAGAGAACTCAAATCAATGGAATCCCCAGAAAGGTGGCGATAGACATCGGAGCGACAGTAAATGTAATGCCGCTGACTAGAATCAAGGAACTGAAACCATTACCCCAACTCCAGAACAAAATAGTGCAAGTGTTCTCATATGGCTGCAAGAAGCCTCTGAGTGTGGTAGCAACCCTCCGGTCAGATCTGACCCACAACAGAACCACAGGCGAAGTATTCCAGGTGGAAATCTGGAGAGTGCTACGTGACTGAACAGGAACACCCAATGTCAGCGATGACATCCTAGTCTATGGGAAGACCCCACAAGAACACAATGCTTGGCTCTGAGCCATATTGCAACGACTGAAGGTCTCAGGTTTGACACTGCATGCCGAGAAGTGCCAATTCGCAAAAGGAGAACTCGCCTTCTTTGGATATGTATTTGGTGCCGAAAACGTATGGAAGGTGGTCCAAGGGTGAATCGCCCCCTGTCCTCTGTCTGGTGTCCTCAGAAAGAATTGGGTTTCTTTGAAAATCTTGAAGGGGTTCTGGGGCGTACGGATTCTTGTGTTTTTCTGGTCCCTTGTGCTCATCTCCACCTCACACCCCTGATGTTGTTTCTTCTCGGTAGAGCTGGGTGCCCCTGGTGGCACTGAAGAAAGCCCACAAGGCCTGGCAACCAAATGTGCCTGTTTAAGAGGTTATGTAGGTGCAGGAGCCTGATCACTTCAGATGGTCTGTCTGGGATCTGCCAAGACAAGGCAAGTTATGGGCACAAGGTCATGCCTGCTGGGTGCTAGGAAGGGTTGGCAGCATGCAGAGGTCCACGAATACCAGTGGTACCCTCCTGTAATCTGGACCCATGGTTTATATTCATGTCTTCATTGTTTTTCCCCTCCCTTCATTTGCATTCAGGGCCAACCCTCTTCCCTCCATCAGAACAAAGTCCCATTTGAGATGTTCCATTGCCAATAACAGATGCTTCTGATAAAATGGACATCCCATGGCCCGCATTACATAAGAGCCCGCACGTCGCTCGCTTATTGCCTACATCAACAATCTGCAACGAGTTCACTTAACTGGCAGGGTTCGGGGGACAGGGGGCCTTTCATGATTGCATGCATTTATGCAATGTGGTTAGCATAATCACCTGGTTTCAATAAGTGACGTGTCGCTGCCACATGGCGCTGGAATGCATAACAGCAAAACTCCACAAGTGCCGGAGTAAAGGAAACACTCTTTCAGAATGTTGCACTCTGTAGATCTGTTTGTGTTGGCATTGTGACATCTAAAGTCCATGCATGCTATGACAACACAACGTAAACACTCTGCAGGTTGCCATGACGCCTGAAGCCTCTCCAACAGCAGCATACATGTTCAAACATACAACATGCTCATTATCTGAGCAGGGTCACAGTCTGGGTTTGGCATTGAATGCCTGGCCACTGTATGCCATAGGGTGCGGCTCACCTATGCACGGGGTCGCGCATAGGACCCTAGGGTGCAGTGAAGCTTGCTAGGGCGTCTGGTGAAAAGTGTCTCTGGAGCAAATGAAAGCATTCACAAATCGTGTTAACTTAAACTGCGTTTTGCATGCACAGTGCAAGTTTCCCTAACTACTAGAGGGAGGCCAGAATCTGCACTGCACAGCACTGCTGCAGGCACAACCACAAACACAGCCGCAAAAAGGTCCCCCGGGACAGAGATCAACATTAGGCCTGTCCTTGCCAGCCGCAGAAGGCTGAAGTCTGAATTGCCCTCATGAATCTCTAGGTAGCACACCGATCTCGGGAACGAGGGCTGAACTCGCTGAGCTATCTTTCCAGCTTGCGCGGCATGCAGGTTCCGCCACTTTCATTGGGAGCCTGGATGCCTCTGGGCTGCTAGTGCGCTTTATACATTTAAAGAATAAATAATAAATAAATAAATGCAAGCAGCAGACTCCATCAGCTACGGCAGGGGCCGGCAGCCAGTGGCCCTCCAGATGTTTTGGGGTTCAATGACCATGAGCCCTCACCATGCATTGACCCAGGCCGTCTGGGGCTGTTGGGATATGTTGGGCCTATTCTAACTATTCATCACTAAGTGGACATCACTCATTTATCAACCCCGTAATATTCAGTCTTGCCCCCCAAAATTCAGGGACGACGAACGGCCTGTTTTTAGAACTAAGAGGCACATTTATTTAAATAAAAGACAATCAAAGTTGGTCGCCTTACTTTATGCTCGGGAAGTCACTAGTTTCCAAAAACAATTCTTGTCCATTATTCTCACTTATATATCACACACATTCAGGTTGGCTATAGTGAACTGTGCAATCACACAGAAATATGAATTAATTAATCTTTTGTAGCGCGCTTAACATTGGAGACCAGTCTCGAAGCACGGGACCAGGATTCAAATCTGTGTTGCTCTGCATTGTGTGAGAAACCCGAGGGTGTTCTCGGTAGAAATTCCCCGGGAACCTTTGTTCTGGTGGCCAGGGACGGGCCATTGCACTTGGATCCCAACCCTTGGGGGCGGACAAGTGAGGGAGGATCGCCTGGGCAGCGGGTCCTTGGGGACTGTGGGGAAAATGCCCTCGGGCGAAACGCAGTATCGCTTTCCTTTCAGCACACCCCTACTCGACATCCCCTCTATGTATGCAGGATATTGTCATCAAAGTCCTGTCCTACCGCAACCTTTTCCCTTACTTTAAAGAAGACCAAAATAAATCTCTAAACACCAGTGCAGACTTTTTTCAGTGACCTTACATTCATACCTCCTCTTCTGACAAAAGCCTACACCCTCTTTATTCCTCTATTGTAGTTCACTACAACTCCAATAATCCCATTCCCCTAATCAAATACCCAAGGACTAAGACGAGGAAGAGAGGGACTAAGAGTATGAGGATTACCAAGGAAACAGAAAACAGACTATCACACCCTGACAGTAAGCTGTCCCACTAATGGAGTCAGGCAGGGTCAGGCAGACACAACCCTGACCCAACACCTGCAGCCTGTTAACATGTCCCAGGTGTATAAAGGAAGCCTGCTGAGCAAGAAGGGTCAGTTGCTCTTGGGACACCAGGAGGGAGGCTGCAAGGCTGAGTCTGGGAGAGCATCCCTACCTGAAGGCAAGCACTCGGAGAAAGCAGTGGACCAGACCAGGACTGGTACAGGGAGGCTGCATGGCTGAGGCCAGCAGGGAATCCCTAAGTGTTGACAGTCTGCGAGCCAGGAGAAGAAGGCGAGACACGGTGGGGAACCACAGAGCAGAGAGCAGAACCCCAGATCTTTTTCATCCCAGGACTGATTGGTGGAGGGTTGTTTGTGAAGCAGAGCAGGAGCTCCCGGCAAGGTCTGCTAAGCAGAAGAGGTGGAGTAGGAGTGTGAAGGCTTCCAACCTCCCCCCCCACAATGAACTGTGTGTGTTCTCCTGCCACTGGTGCCTGGAGGCTGCCCGGTTCCCTCCCGACTGTAGTTCTAGGAAAACAGTGACGGGGAAAGAGAAAGAATCCAGTGTATAAAGTGTTGTGAAGTAACAGAGTGGTCCAGCGAGGATAAAGTAGCCTTATCGAAAGTCTCTGATAAATGTGAAGGGAGACTCCCAGAAAGAGGGGAGATGTTATGGAAGGTGTCTAAAGTTAACTGTTGAAACCAAGACAGGCGCAAACCTGACTGAGGGAAGCCTGAGGGAAACTGCTAAGTGAAACAGAGTGAAAACAAAACATAGCCAGGAGTAGGAGGGTCTGAAATCAGGTGAGGGAAAGCTGAAGGACCCAATTGGAACTTGTTGAAACACTCGTATGAACTTCATAACCGATAACCAAGAAGGTTGGGGAGGTACCTGAACTGCCTTTGTGCTGAGAAATGAAAGGCAAGAGAAGCCTACAGGAAGTGGGACATTTGAAGCAAAGCCCAGGAAATCCTAAGCCGGGGATCTGAGCCTGAACAAGGAGGATCCGTGATCCTAGCCCGAACGAGGGAGATCAATTGTGAACATTGTGGAAAGGGGTCTGAGCCCGAACGAGGGGGACCTGTGTTCTGAGCCTGAACGAGGGAGACCAGTTGTGAATTTGTGAGGTGAAAATCCTGACAAAGGAAAGGAACTTTTGTGTTTTGTTTGCTGCATCAGGTCCTCTGCAACATGAGACTGTCATTGGGAGAGAGACTTTGTCAGAAGGCCCTGATGCCTATATTTTGAACTGTCACCTCCTGGCCAAGAAGCCAGAGTGTGGCGAAGCTCGCTCATGCGTCTTGCCCCGTGCTGAAAACGTGGGGAAGTGAAGCATACTTATCAACCATCCTGACACATTCTTCCTTGAACACTTTTCTTTTGCCCACATTGTTATCTCAAACCATTTGTATTTAGAAGTAAAGATTGGCAATAGGTTTACTAGTATAGGCCCTTTTGATTTTGACAGAGACTCCACTAGCCCTGCGTTATTATTACTTTGATGGTAGTAGCTTGCTCCCATCCTCAGATTTAGGGTAAAATAGGCGTTCATCCAACCCTTTGAAGTTCAATAAACACCCTTGAAAATTGCATCTTTGTGTTGTTTCCTTACATGTGATACCCTGGGTTCCTCGCCATTGTCTGGCCTGAGCAATCATCCCAGCCCTCAGAAAGATGATTTATTGACTCTCTGTTTCAGCCCCAGATTCTAACTTCTTGAAAGGACAGAGGCAATCCCCCATCAATTTGGATGATTTAGGTGTATTTATTTTGGTATCCTCCCACTTTAACACAAGATCATTGCTCAGATTTTACTGTTCATTGGGAAGTGCATCTTTGCTATATTAGTATATTAGTGGAAATGCTAAACTCCCTCTCATCACAATCTGTCTTTTCAAATATCTACGGCTTTCACAGGTCTTAATTTATAAATTCCCTGTCAGGCTGTGAATCATGGCCACTGAGTCGCAGCCGAAGGTCTTGACTATATCTGTTAAAAACTGCAGAATTCAGTTTGTTTAACTATCCTTTAAAAAACGCTACTCTCTCGACGATGGGAAATCCTCCCTATTTTACACAGCACACACAGCACAGAGAAAGGGAGAAAGGCAAAATCCTATTTGCTCTTACTTTATTGTCCTCTCATTCAGATTTTTTTTTGTAAACTTTATTTAATACTGGCATTTTCGCAGTGCGGGAAGGACGTGTTTCAAATAAGGAAATACAGCATACATACATGACAAGATATAGATGAAGACACATTATACTAGATATAGGGTGTGGGGGAAAGAGTGGGGGGAGGAGAGACAACATAATGGGTTGTTCAGAGTGTGTTGCGGATCTCCCAGTCCTTGTCGCTTCTTCCTCCGACAGTAAGTATTTCCTGACGGGGCCCATATGTCTTTGGGTCTCTAGCTGGATTGAATCCCTCGAACGTATGTCTCTTCACATTCTTGTGTGTTGTTTAAGTCTCGTAGTCAGCTTTGGTGAGTGGGGGGGTCCTTTGATTTCCATTTTCTAAGTATGTTCTGTTTAGCTACAGCTCCACCCACTGCGAATAGTCTGCGGGTTTTGACGGATGCCTTTCCAATATCTCCCAATAGGTATTTCAATGGTGTGACCGGAATGTTTGTGTTTAGTATGGCGTCCATTGTGTCTGCCACTTCATTCCAGAATTGCTTAATTGGTGGGCATTCCCAATACATATGGATGGCTGTTGCATTAAGTGTGCAACATTTGGGGCATGGCTGTGGTTTGGGGGGTCAAACTTGGAGATTTGCTTGGGTGTGATATGCAGTTGGTTCAAGATTTTGAATTGGATGAGTCTGAAGTTTGCGCATAGGGATATCGTTTTTGTATATTTGCAGTAGTTTGTCCAATGTTGTTCATCTATTTGAATGTTCAAATGTCTTTCCCACTTAGTTTTCTTGTCATTCTTGGATGCTGTATTAGATTGAGAAATCCTGTATAAAGTGGGCACGCTGCCTACGAAGCTGTCTTCTGTCAGGATCTCTGATAGGAATTTCTGGGTTGGTGGTGCACTGGGGAAGGATGGGCATTTTTTCTTGCAGGAAGCCTTCAGCCGTTGATAATGTAGGGTTGTGGTTAGACTTTTCCCTGTTGTTTTTTGGGTCTCCCCCGCCGTGAGAAAACAACCTTCTGGGAAGAGGTCTCCGACTTGTTTTTCGGGGTCCCATAATGTTTGTATAGTGCGGTCCATTGTGGGTTCCAGACCTGGGTATTGCGATAGGGGTAGGTCCGGCCAGTATGGTATTTCGCATCTCACTCTCTTGAGGATCTGTGACCACGCTCTCGTTGTTGATTCCATAGGGTCGGCCAGCGACTTTTCTCTGAGTACCTTGGTGAATATCATGCTCTTGAGGTTCAGCTGAGATGCTGCACATTTTTCTGTGTGCAGGTGCGCATATTGTTCTGTGGTGTTTGCCCAGTATTTTGCAAAGTGTGCTTGTGCTGAGTAGTAGTATAGCTGGAGGTCCGGGGCTGCTAGTCCTCCCATATCGTAGTTCTTGCATAATGTGTCTGTCCTCTCCAGACGAAACACGTGGCAAGCTTTTGAAGTGTGTCGAAGAATTTCCTGCCCGGCCAGATTGGGGTGCCATTAAATAGGTAGAGTAGTTTCGGTACTACTAACGTTTTCAATAGGGATATACAACCATACAGGGACAATTGCTGCTTGATCCAAGAATGAGTTTGCATTCCAGCTGTGCCAGGTACGAGGCATAGTTATTGGCAAACAGTGTCCTTCTGCCTGGTGGCAATCTTGCTGAGGTGGGGGACCACAGTAAGTCTTTCATAACTGTGGTCTGGTTTGTGGACTCGCTCAGAGGGATTATTTCGCACTTGTTTCGGTTGATTTTGTATCCGGAGTACTTGGTAAATTCAACTATGTCTCGTAAAACCGGTGTTAGGTGAATGTCTGGGTTCCTGATGTATAACATCGTATCGTCTGCGTAGAGGGAGATGAATTGTGGGCATCCCATTATACCGATCCCCTTCCAGGCATGGTTGTGTCGTAGATATGCTGCCATTCCCTCTATCGTCAGTGCGAATATTAATGGAGAGAGTGGGCAGCCTTGTCTAGTGCCTCTGTGTAGTTCAAAGACGGCTGATAGGGTTTTGTTGGTCCATACTCTGGGAGTAGGATTGTGGTATAGCAGTTTTATAAATCGGAGAAATCCTGGCCCGAATCCCATCTTCCCCAGGATTACATAAATGAATTTCCACGAGATGGAGTCAAACGCTTTCTGCAGTTGGGATGTGATGGCGAATAAGTGTCTGAGGTTCAGGGCGGCAGAACGGCCTGGTATAAAACCTGTTTGGTCATGTATGGGTTCAGTTTGTTGGTTATGGCCTTAGCAAAATTGTTGGTGTCCACGTAGATAAGGGACAGCGGTCTGTATGAGGATGGGGAGTGTGCGGGTTTGTGTGGTTTTAGCAGCATCATGATGATGGCTTCTCTCATTGTCGGTGGGAGTGTTCTGGTTTCCAGGGCTTCATCCCATACCTCTAACAACCGTGGGGCGAGTTTGTCTATGTAAATTTTATAGAGGTCCACGGGTGCCTTGAGATCTTTGATTGGTTGTTGTATATCTTCTAGGGTGAGGGGTAGATCTATATTTCTGCTTTCTTCTCGGGTGAGCTTGGGAGTGAGAAGGAGTCCAAATACTTGTGTAGTTCTTCTGTTGGTATTTGGTCCTTATTTGTGTAATATAGAATGCTATAGAAGTCTCTGAACACTTCATTCACGTCCAGGTGGTCCACACAGGTCGAGCCTTGGTCACCCATAATGCTGGTGATTTGTCTATGTCCCTGCTCGGTCTTGATAAGGTTTGACAACATCTTGCCGGATTTATTGACTTCGCCGTATTTCCTGGCCCTAATTGGTTGAGACGTATACCACACCTCTTGTTCTGCCAATGACTTGAACTTAGCTAGAGCATCTTTCAGCATGGATAATGTTGCGGGTTTAGGTGCTTTAGTGTATGCCATCAGTCTCTTTGATGTGGGTTTCGGTTAGGACCAGTTGGGAGCGTATGTCTTTCTGTGTGCCGTAAACCTTGGAAATCAGGTGTCCTCTAAGCCACACTTTGAAGGCTTCCCAGATTGTGTGGTATGATTCCACTGAGGCTTGGTTGCAGTTGAAGAAGTCCTGCACCTCAATCGGAGTGGTTCGTGTAATGAGTCTCGTAGGAGATCAGGGGGCATTCTTCATAAGTGGTGTTCAGGGTTGGGTGTGCCAATCTGGATTTCAAGAACCACTAGAGAGTGGTCCGAGAGTGTTCTGGGTAGTATAGTGCATTCCTTCAGGTCTGTGGTGCAGCTCATGGAGCAGAGCCAGTAGTCGATCCTAGAACCCAACCCATGGATGGATGTATGAATGGAATGTGTAGTCTCTGGTGTTACGATGCATTTCCCTCCAGGCATCCGCCAGCGGCAGTGAGGCATGGCCTGTTTTATGGTGAGTGCTGCTTTAAAGTTTGCCTGCTGAGCCGTGGATGTCCTATAGAGTGCGGGGTCAAGGTATTGAAGTCTCCCCGCCCATATCACTATTGTTTCTTCTGCAGGGGATATTAGATTTACAATCTGCTGATAGAATTCCAGTGTGTCGATGTTGGGGCCGTAAGTATTTATGATTATTAGTTCTTGGCCTTGTAGTGTGCTCCAAATTATTACAAATCTGTCATTTGCGTCTATTTTATTATTATGTACTCAGAGACCTAATCTGCAGTGAATCGGAGTCAGGACTCCTCATGATTGTGATGAGTAATTTGTTGTAAATACCTGCGGGCCACATGCTTGACCAAGTGAGTTAGACATTTATTCCGTTGTGTGGGTCTCTTGTAGTAGGTGAATGTCTATTCTATGTCTATTGGCGTATGCTACTAATTTCCTGGTCTTGATTGGGTTCAGGAGTGCCCTCATGTTCCAGGATAGAAGTCTAGTGATTTTGGTTACTCGTTGAGATGCCATGCGTTAAACATCTGTGGTATGTTCATTATTGCTGTTTTATTATGAAGGTCTTCTTCCCTTTGCAACAATGCCAGGTTTTTCTTGTTATTGTACCAACAGTCATTAACTATACAAACATTTCGGCGCTGCGGCTTTGTGTAACTTCCGTAACTTCCCGTTCTGACCAGGCAACCGGCCTGTTTCTAGCCCCCCCCACCCTCACCATCCCCCCAAACGGGCGGTGTATCCCAAAAAACCATTTGCAACTTTGCGATAGAAGTCAGGGGGAAAGAGGGCAGTGTGGCCCAGCCTCCTCTCCGGGACTGTATTTTGGTGTACATTTGGAACGGCGCGCTGCTGCATTGTTCGCAGCACGAGGTGGGAGCATTGGTTACATGTCGGGTTCAGTAGATGAGTGTGCGGAGATCAGGTCCCGGTGGGTATCTCTAGGATGTGGCTCTCGATATATGTCACAGCGGTGAGTCAAAGAATTGTGTCTTGCATGCGTGTTGGATGCGGAGCCTGGCAGGGAACATCATAGCGTATATTATATTTTGGTCTCTAAATGTTCTATTCACTGGGTCAAAGGATTGTTGGGCAGCCTGTACCTCTGTTGAGAAACCTGGGTATATGTTAATTCGGTTAGATTCAAAGAAGAGGGGTCCTTGTTCACGTGCCAGCTGGTGCACCAGGTCTCAATCTCGGTAGTTAAGTAGCCTTGATATAATTGTTTGTTGTGGTGCCCCAGATTTGGGGGGTAGGTAAGTGCTCTGTGTGCTCTCTCGATCTGTAATTGTTTGGAGAACTGTGCATCCGGAAATAGGGAATGGAGCATGTCCTCAAGAAAGTGTTCCATTGGGATGTTAGACTTGCGCTCCGCCACTCCGACCACCCTAATGTTTTTACGTCTCGAGCTGGATTCTTAGTCCTCACATTTGTTCTATAGTGCCTTGATGTCTTTTTGATTTTTTTCCATGATTTTGCCTTGCATGGTAGTTGTCTTCCAGCGTAGAAAACCTGTTTTTTCCCTCTGTAACCCTGGAATTCACTTTCTTTATATCCGCTCGGATGGAGGGGATGTTTTCCCCTATATCGTCCAATTAGGTGCCGATTGCCGCAAATCCTCTCTCCATAGCTGCCATATATGGGGCCATATCTTGTGTGGGGGGATCAGGAATGGGGGTTCTGGAGGATACTGCGGATTCTGTGTCCTGTTCCTGGCTGGAGGAGTTGGCAAACGCGTCCATGGGGCCCCTCTTTTTATCTTTATTTTTGGCGCCTCAGGCCATGTCTGCGGAGTGGCCGGGTAAACTGTGAATCTGCAGGGGGCCTGGTCTGCACAATAGGTCCCAGATTGTAGTAGGGGTATTTAGTGCGGCTCTGAAGCAGTGAGGGAAGTGGGTCTTACCTCGAGCAGCCCAATGTTGCTGCTGTCGCACACGTACCTCGCTGGTTGTTGCACGTTGCTTCAGCTGGTGTGTCGGGGTCTTTTCCGACACAGGGAGCGGGACAACCTGGGCTTGGATTCCGGGTTGAGTAGTCCTGTGCACCAGCTTCTGCCCGGCGTCGGGATGGGTGTGCAGGCTGCGGATGTGCGGATGTCTGTGCCCAAGGTTGGCGGGTCGTCCAGATGCGCTGCACAGAAGAGGGGCAGCTCTCCTCTGGGTCACGTTCCACAAGGAGCGCTCCTCAGTGTCAACCGGGGGTCCCCGTTCCGTGGCGGGTGTCACTCCTCCCAATGCATCGCCTCCGCACCCAGGCCAGTTTTGGCATGAAGTCACCCAGCCGCTGGGCGTGATGCCCTCTCTCCGCGACGGCATCTCTCAGAAGCGGGTGGGCGGATTTCCTCCAAACCTGTGCAGAATGTTTCAGGGGAGGTTCAGACACCCTCTCAGGTCTTCGGCATCTGCAGCAACGTGGTCTATCCACAGGATATTCTGATAAGGAGTTTGTTACGGAGCACTGAGGTCAGCTGGCCATTTTGTTCGGCGCGGCACAGCAGTACAGTGAAAGCAGGATTTATTTTGCTAACACGCTGCAATATTCTATTCCCATTATGTTAGTTATAGCCTATCAACCACTGTGTGTGGTGCAAAGAGACATGCTATGTATTTTAAAATAAGCCAGATTTCACTTGGCTTTAAATCTAGTGAGAAAGCACTGAAGCATTCTGTTACCAATGAGCTACCGCTAGTGGCAAGTATCTTCCATTCCACCCTCTCCTGGTACATATCACAGAAATGGTTCTATAGGGCCTATGGCCAATTACATTTGGGGAGTTTCATACTCACTTTGAAATAAATCTTTAAGACACAGACCCACAAGTGTTCCCAGGGAAATCCCAGTCAGCTGGCCTCCTCTGATCTCTTTCTGCCACTTGGAAATGCAGGTCTGGCACATCTCCCTGTGGATGAGCCCTCATCACTTCCAGATATTATCCAAGCTCCACTCTCACCCATTTGGAACAGGTCTTGCCTTTCTTGGTAGCCTCTAAAATCCTAGCTCTCTAGCTTCCTTATGACATTTGTGTAACACCCAGACCCTGGGGTATCACAGCGTTTGGTACAGAGTGAGAGTCGGCAGGTAAATTTGAAACAGGCTTTAGTCATATTTATCAAACAGCCAAGTTTTTCAAGCTTTTTGCAGGTAGCGTAAGAATGCTAATTCCTGATGGAGGGCGGCAGAGAACTAGTGCAGTAACACAAAAATGTACACCTCTGGCTCTCATTTTTTGAAGCCCAGGGTGCATAGTGAGATGCCGGTACTGGATCTTAATGAGTGCACAAGGCAAATCTGGGCAGTGCTGTTGTTTAGGTAGAGGGTAGCCTCATTTTAGATGCACCGGTGGGAAATAGTCAGAGTTTTAAAGTCAATGCGAGCTTTGATAGGCAGCCAACGGGCCTCTCATCTGGCTGCTGAAATATGATCAGAGCATCATAGGCCTAAGGCAGAACCCAAGTCTGTCTTCTGCAGGAGTTGGGGGGGGTCTAGCTAAGTTTTCTGCTGAGGTGCCCATGACGTTGCAGTAGTCTAATTTGGAGATAAATCCTCTTGCGAGCATGAGGGAGTTGTTTGGAGCGAGGAATTGTCTGCTCAGGGAGATGAGCCTGGATGTGTAGGCGGTGGATGAAGCCAAAGTATTGACGTGCATGGTCATGATCAGCTCTGCTTCCCGATGGACACCCAGAGTAATTACATGCTTTAGGACTGTGATAATGGCACCATCGATGCAGAAGGTAGCAAAGGCAGTGTCAACATTTTTGAGTCGGTAGGGAGAGCCAACTGTGAAGAGCTCAGTTTTATCATCATTTGGGCAGAGGTTATGGGAGGCCTTCCAGTTTTGCATGGGCCTGTACATCTTTTTTATGGTGGCAGTGTCACGGGAGTGGTCGCCTGAGATAGGGATGAGTATTTCAGTGTCCTCTGAAAAGTAGGTGTACATGATCCCCAGGGGGTCTCAGATGTCGAATAGGGGTTTGATGTATGTTTTGTAAAGCGTGGGGGAGAGAACGTAGCCTTGTGGTACCCCTAATGGGGCCAAGATGGGGTCAGCAGCTGCATCCTCAATTAACACTTGAATAGTACACTTGCTGAGGAAAGATTGAATCCACATAGTAGCCTCTCAGAGCAATCTAGAAGGAAGAGGATGGTTAGGCTGCCTGAGTCCTGGATTTTATCCATTTGGATTTTCAGGTCGAGGACTGTTTCGCTACTATGTTTCAGGCAGAAGCCAGATTGTCTTGTTCAAAGAAGGTGGTTCTGTTCAAGAAACAGTTGGACTTGCATGTAGGCTAGACAATCCAGTATTTCGAGAAAGAGGACCATTGTGATGAGGCGGTAGTTAGTAGGAATAGTGGGGTCCAAAGTGTTTTTTTTTTTTAGGAGTGGTGTGACGCAGGCAGTATCTATGCTGATAGGGACTTTGTTGGACAAGAAAGATGCGTTCGCAAAGTCAGTAATAATCGGTGTCACGGTTGGGGCAGCTTGACTATATGTGCGGGACAGGTGTCATGCCCTTGCAATTGGAAGGTTTCAGCAATAGACTGGTTTCCAGAACCTTCTCTTATGTTACTTCGGTGAACATTAATGGCAGGAAGGGAGGTGGCAGGCATACTGGAGAGGGCCTAGGGTCCTCAAGTATGGGGGCTTTGGCAGCGAGAATACCTTTTTTTTAAAATTCTGATTTTTATCCCTTAATATCTCAATTTATTTGATGATAGCACCTTGTATAGTGGCGCACCAAGTTTTTCCGAAACGGATAAGTGTACTTGTCAGGGTGGGTGTTTCGAGTTCTTTTGAGTTGGAGGCTACATTCGAGATTCTGTCATTATAGGAGTTAGCTTTGAGCATAACAACTGTTTTCTTTTAAGAGTTAGTGGCAATGGAGAGAGAATCACAGTTGCTCGCGGTGTTTGCGCGCTCTTTTGTTTCTTCATAAGGTGATAAGGTCCTCAGTAAACCAGATGTTTGGTTTGGGAGTTTGGGTGTTGATGCGTGTGCTGATCCATGGTGTGGAGGAGGGAGTCGAGGTAGTGGTTGGCTAAATCCTGTGGATTCGTATTGTAAGGCACAGACCGAGTTTGGAGCAATAATAGGAGCGTGGGCTGGAGTGCCTTGTTATTTTGCAGGTGTTACGGACCATTATTGTGCACAGAATGGACGAGGGAGCTTTGAGGGGTTTAGTAAGTGAGAGATTGAACTCTGAGGGAGTGGTCTTACTGCTATGCAGCCTTTCCATCAAATTAATTTCTATTGAATCATTATCCATAGAAATAGATTCAATGAAATGCTTTTCCATCAAAAAGCATATTAATTGAATGAATTTCGATGGATTGCCAACTCAAACATATCTTTGTAATAGATGTATGGATTGGTAATTCAATGGCTTGAGGAAAGGTTTAATTTTCTTGGTAATTCAATGGGTTGAGGAATGGGGGTGGGGGCTGGGGGGAGACCCCTGGTGGTTGGGGTGGACCGCCCAATAAACAATAAACACCACAAGTTAGAGGAAGCTGGCCAGTGCTGAAATACTTTATAGATTTCAGCACTGGACAGCACCCTGTAACATTAAAACGTTATTCGTGTTTCATAGACTTTCAAGTGTTTTAGAAACCCTGTTCGATGAAAGGGTTTTGATGCATAAACACTTTGCATTTTGCATTTTATGTATGGGAATTCGATGAAACATCTTTCAATGGAAATGATTTGATGGAACAAACCCTCAATGGAAACCGGTCTGACTATGGTACTGGGCTGATGGAGGCGGTGTCGATAGTGGCATTGGCAGAGAGGATCCAGGCCACGATGTGCCCTTTGGTGTGAGTAGGGGAGATTAGTTGGGTAAAGTTCATGTCTCCTAGTGCTTGTGTAAATGCTATAGCTTTGGGGTGACTCTAATTAAAGCCAAGATTGAAGTCACCAAAAAGAATATGTTTCGTGGTTGGTTTCAGGAGAGGGTTAACCAGGAGGGGGATTTTGTAAAGAGGGTAACACCTCCTCCTATGGCGCCAGGGCAGTCTGCCCTAAAGATGGTATAGTTGGGAGGGATGGCAAGAGAAAGCAATGGGCCTGAGGCCCTGTGGAGCCCAGATTCCGTAATGCTGATGATGACGTCATGATTGTGGTCCAGTATAGTGTCATGGACGTCGATCGCATGTGCTCCAAGTGAGCCAGCATTCATTAGTGCACAGTTAAGTGTTTCCACCTGCTTTATTGGGGGCCATGGGGCAGTAGGGCTAAAGGCCTTTTGCGCTTCCCTAATGGGTGGAATGTCGGGGCAACTGGTGCGGGAGCTGAGGCTTGCATGCCTAGTGTCCCCTAATGAGGGGAGAGTGAGCTCCGAGGTTGGAGGCATCAGGTGAACAGTTCTAGCCCAGAGCTTAACTAGCTGGGGGTCGTGGGGTGGCCCCACACAACGCTGCAAGAGGCCTTTCTTTGGCAGTGGTTGCTGCAGTATGGGCAGGTGACTGGTGACATATGGGTCTGGTGAACGCAACGCGGTAGTAGAGTGAGGCCTCGTGGAACCGGTGGTGAAAGTAGCGGTTAAGGAGCCTGGCCAGTGTCATGAAAATAATTGTTGGTTCCTTAGACCAGCAAATACTGATAGTAGTGCTTGCGGTAGGTCCCCTTGGTCAGGCAGGATGTGCCAGTTGGGTTGGGGTAGCAGGGAATGTGGTTGGACCTAATGGGTAGGCCGGTGCAGACTGTGGAGGTAGTCATGCGTGTTGCGGGGTGAGACTTGATGGGCGAGCAAGTGATAGCCGTAGTGTCCAACTTGTGGGGCTCTAAGCATTGCTTACTGGATAAGAAGGTCATGCCTGGATTAAGAGGTTTGTGTGACGTTGGCCGTGCAGCAGATACAAATGAGACACTCGCAGAAACTGAACAACACCAGGCACCCACACCAATCACCTAGAGAAGCACCATTTAGTGTATGAGCATTCCGTATAGCTAGTGTCTAGAATCTCCAGCTCTACAGATGTTAATTTTGACTACGGCTCCCATGATCCCTCACCATAGACTATGCTGGGAAGTGCTGATGGGAGTTGTACTCCCAAAAGACTGGAGAGCCAAAGGTTGCAGACCCTGAAACAAGCGTAAATTACACCAAATGACCCCTTTTGTGTTCTCTCGTCTGCTATCACAGCAGATAAAATATATATATAATAGACGTCAAGGTCAATGTATGAAATCACGTTGTATACTAGGCAACCATTTAAAAAAAATCACACACAGAAAATGTAACGCACCCAATTTTACCAGGTAACCACAAACAAAACCAACAGTGCAACGTTTTGCAGAAGCAGTCTCATGTGAAAGACTTTCACCCCATCTACAGATGGGTGCCCCTTCGTTCCAACCACGCAGGAACATGACATCAGGAAAATAATTCACTGAATGGTAAGTGTACCGCAAGAAAGCTGACACAATTATGCCCACTGTTAGGAGCACTTCGCGCCAGATTCCTCCTGCTTCTAAGCGCTGTAATAATGTGTTTTCTTGTTGCCCAATTTAATTGTGCGCGAAGGGCTGGGTTGTCACGGCTGGGATTCAGACCAGTCAGAGGTGAATACTTATCTTGCTGAGCTATCTTCCCTGTCACCTGCAGTGAGCTTTACCTAAACACACACAAACCATAAGGGGTCGATCTGAACACTGTGGGCCTCATTACAGGTTAGCGGCAAACCCACCTTGCCATTACTAGCACCCGATTGCCCGGTATTTCTGGGGTATTATGGGTGCCGGCAACAGCCGTGAACTCCCATTCCATGGACTCTGAGAGGATTCCATGGAATGGTTTTGCCGCAGCCACTGGCACCAGTAGTACCAGTGCTGTTGATTGAAGCATTTATTTGCCGGTAGGGCTTGCCGGAAGAATTAAAGCCCCTTTTGGCAAACTTGGAATGTGGCGGTCCTGTAAAAAAGCTGGAGCTGGTATTACCGGCATTTTTCCTGCACCTACGTGTTTGTAATGTGCCTGCCTACTCTGATCATCCTGGATTTCTCTTCCATCTTTTAGGAGGGAATGTCAAAGAATGGGGGTTTGCCAGAGAAGGGGGTAGACTTTCTGCCTCCTTGTATGAATGGATGTTTCTTCCTGTCATAAAGCACACCTTCGATACACCTTGGAGGCCATCTTGTTTCAGTGGAAGGAGCCAGTGTTATACTATATTGCACTTTTCACCTTACATATTGTGCGCCTAGTCTAATGTGCTAAAGCCCCAATCCCAAACTCAAAATGTCCAGCGGGTTCTTACTGATGTTTGCAGAGATGTCCATGTATTTATTTTTGGAATCGTTGCAAAGCTCTGCCTCTCCCAGAACCTGATGAGAAGAAGGATACAGTGGAGCTAGAGAGAGGCTGAAGGTGCAGATTTATGAGTGTTCACGGCAAAGCCTGAAGGCTACAATCCAGAAACTAAAGGCCTGGATTTGAGGGGGTTCCAGAGAGGACTGCAGGGGGGCCATGTCATGATCATTCGTAGCTTAGCCTATTGGTTAAATTCCAGTAACAGAATAAGGGTGGGATGTATGAGAGCTAGAGAGAGGACTAGCGGGATTGTCACAGCATTGCAGATCTTATATGAGAGCTAAAGAGAGGACTGGCGGGATTGTCACAGCATTGCAGATCTTATATGAGAGCTAGATAGAGGACTAGCGGAATTGTATAAGTCACCACGCAGGTATTGCCGAAGTCCGCATTGCAGTTCTTGTATGAGAGCTAGAGAGAGGACTAGCAGGATTTTAAAAGTCACTACACAGGTATGGTCGAAGGCCGCAGTGCAGATCTTGTATGAGAGCTAGAGAGAGGACTAGCGGGATTGTCACAGCATTGCAGATCTTATATGAGAGCTAGATAGAGGACTAGGGGAATTGTATAAGTCACCACGCAGGTATTGCCGAAGTCCACATTGCAGTTCTTGTATGAGAGCTAGAGAGAGGACTAGCAGGATTTTAAAAGTCACTACACAGGTATGGTCGAAGGCCGCAGTGCAGATCTTGTATGAGAGCTAGAGAGAGGACTAGCGGGATTGTCAGTCACCACGCAGGTATTGCCGAAGTCCCCATTGCAGATCTTGTATGGGAGCTAGAGAGAGGACTAGCGGGATTGTCACAGCATTGCAGATCTTGTATGAGAGCTAGAGAGAGGACTAGCGGGATTGTCACAGCATTGCAGATCTTATATGAGAGCTAGATAGAGGACTAGGGGAATTGTATAAGTCACCACGCAGGTATTGCCGAAGTCCACATTGCAGTTCTTGTATGAGAGCTAGAGAGAGGACTAGCAGGATTTTAAAAGTCACTACACGGGTATGGTCGAAGGCCGCAGTGCAGATCTTGTATGAGAGCTAGAGAGAGGACTAGCGGGATTGTCAGTCACCACGCAGGTATTGCCGAAGTCCGCATTGCAGTTCTTGTATGAGAGCTAGAGAGAGGACTAGCAGGATTTTAAAAGTCACTACACAGGTATGGTCGAAGGCCGCAGTGCAGATCTTGTATGAGAGCTAGAGAGAGGACTAGCGGGATTGTCACAGCATTGCAGATCTTATATGAGAGCTAGATAGAGGACTAGGGGAATTGTATAAATCACCACGCAGGTATTGCCGAAGTCCACATTGCAGTTCTTGTATGAGAGCTAGAGAGAGGACTAGCAGGATTTTAAAAGTCACTACACAGGTATGGTCGAAGGCCGCAGTGCAGATCTTGTATGAGAGCTAGAGAGAGGACTAGCGGGATTGTCAGTCACCACGCAGGTATTGCCGAAGTCCCCATTGCAGATCTTGTATGGGAGCTAGAGAGAGGACTAGCGGGATTGTCACAGCATTGCAGATCTTATATGAGAGCTAGATAGAGGACTAGCGGGATTGTATAAGTCACCACACAGGTATTGGTGAAGTCCGCATTGCAGATCTTGTATGAGAGCTAGAGAGAGGACTTGGGGGGGATTGTCAAAGTCACCACACAGTTATGGTGGAAGGACACGTTGTAGATCTTGATAAGGGCTTGAGGGAAGATCAGCGGTCTTCACATTTAAACCTCAAGGCTGCATTCAAGGTTTTGATTGGGAAGGGATACCTAGGAGAGGGCTTAAGGGAGTAGAGAGGGTTTAGCAAATTAATTTACAGTTAAGATTGCATTGAGTATTACTAAACCTGAAGATGGGTGGTTAAGGTGAGATAGAGAGAGGGCTGGGAGGAAAGGTCATGAAGATTTACAGATGAACCCGGAACCCAGATTCCAGAACCTGAATGGAGATACAAAGAGAGGACTTGGGGGAATGTCAGGGGGATTCACAGCTAAGCACAAAGGCTGAATTCCAGATTTGGATTCAGAAAGGGGCATAAAGAGGGGGATCTAAAATGATAGAAAGAGAGAGTGCAGCAGTACCCAGAATATTGCATCTGCTGAAATACTGGTCATTGAGGTTGCCTATATCCCCCGGTGTGTACGTGTGGTAAAGTTAACATCTATAGCCCCACTGTCCACATACAGTGGTGAAATGTGAGCTGTGTTTGGCCGGTTGTAGATGAGTGAAGTGACCAGTGCTTTGAATGTCTGATCAGATCATTAAGGTGGGAGACCCTTTTTAGGTGATAGGTGTACTAACCTTTAGGATCGCAATGCTATGCAGCATGCGTGCTGCCAGAAAGAGCCCTTCTTGGTGGGCAGTAGTCGCAACAAATAGATGACACGCTGTTTGCAGTTTACATGGAGAATTAGCAACCTGTGGGGTTGACCGTAGATGTTGTTCACAAGGGGCCAGTCCCAATGGTTACCCCGTATTCGATAAGAGTTGTGCCAGTTGGAAGAGACACCCCATCATATCGCACCCCCATGCACCCACTGACTCGAAACTTGCTCGATATTTGACAGAGGCACTAAAGCAACCCTGCCCCCGGCACGTGCATGCACTCACTCAATCCACATGTTGATCAAGTCAATAAACTGATTATTAACCCAACTGCAGGCTCTCTGTGGCCCCCTGAGAACCTCCTACTACCAGAGTCTGAGAATGATGATCCTGCTACGCTCCCCTTGACCCCCGCACTTTTTAGGGGACCGAACAATATTTCAAACTGAATCGACTTAAAGACCTCCCAAGATGGCTTCCCACTGCTCTTTGTAGCTCATTCACATTTAAGTAGTCTAGATCCAACACATGACTACGCAACTACAAACACCTGGGTGACCCTTCCCCACACTTGTCAGGGGACCGAAGAATATTTCTAACTGAATCGACTTGAAGACCTCCCAGATGGCTTCCCACTGCTCTTTGTAGCTCATTCACATTTAAGTAGTCTAGATCCAACACATGACTACGCAACTACAAACACTTGGGTGACTCTTCCCCACACTTGTCAGGGGACCGAAGAATATTTCTAACTGCATCGACTTGAAGACCTCCCAAGATGGCTTCCCACTGCTCTTTGTAGCTCATTCACATTTAAGTAGTCTAGATCCAACACATGACTACGCAACTACAAACACTTGGGTGACCCTTCCCCACACTTGTCAGGGGACCGAAGAATATTTCTAACTGCATCGACTTGAAGACCTCCCAAGATGGCTTCCCACTGCTCTTTGTAGCTCATTCACATTTAAGTAGTCTAGATCCAACACATGACTACGCAACTACAAACACTTGGGTGACTCTTCCCCACACTTGTCAGGGGACGAAGAATATTTCTAACTGAATCGACTTGAAGACCTCCCAAGATGGCTTCCCACTGCTCTTTGTAGCTCATTCACATTTAAGTAGTCTAGATCCAACACATGACTACGCAACTACAAACACCTGGGTGACCCTTCCCCACACTTGTCAGGGGACCGAAGAATATTTCTAACTGCATCGACTTGAAGACCTCCCAAGATGGCTTCCCACTGCTCTTTGTAGCTCATTCACATTTAAGTAGTCTAGATCCAACACATGACTACGCAACTACAAACACCTGGGTGACCCTTCCCCACACTTGTCAGGGGACCAAAGAATATTTCTAACTGAATCGACTTGAAGACCTCCCAAGATGGCTTCCCACTGCTCTTTGTAGCTCATTCACATTTAAGTAGTCTAGATCCAACACATGACTACGCAACTACAAACACCTGGGTGACCCTTCCCCACACTTGTCAGGGGACCGAAGAATATTTCTAACTGCATCGACTTGAAGACCTCCCAAGATGGCTTCCCACTGCTCTTTGTGGCTCATTCACATTTAAGTAGTCTAGATCCAACACATGACTACGCAACTACAAACACCTGGGTGACCCTTCCCCACACTTGTCAGGGGACCGAAGAATATTTCTAACTGAATCGACTTGAAGACCTCCCAGATGGCTTCCCACTGCTCTTTGTGGCTCATTCACATTTAAGTAGTCTAGATCCAACACATGACTACGCAACTACAAACACTTGGGTGACTCTTCCCCACACTTGTCAGGGGACGAAGAATATTTCTAACTGAATCGACTTGAAGACCTCCCAAGATGGCTTCCCACTGCTCTTTGTAGCTCATTCACATTTAAGTAGTCTAGATCCAACACATGACTACGCAACTACAAACACTTGGGTGACCCTTCCCCACACTTGTCAGGGGACCGAAGAATATTTCTAACTGCATCGACTTGAAGACCTCCCAAGATGGCTTCCCACTGCTCTTTGTAGCTCATTCACATTTAAGTAGTCTAGATCCAACACATGACTACGCGACTACAAACACTTGGGTGACCCTTCCCCACACTTGTCAGGGGACCGAAGAATATTTCTAACTGCATCGACTTGAAGACCTCCCAAGATGGCTTCCCACTGCTCTTTGTAGCTCATTCACATTTAAGTAGTCTAGATCCAACACATGACTACGCAACTACAAACACTTGGGTGACCCTTCCCCACACTTGTCAGGGGACCGAAGAATATTTCTAACTGCATCGACTTGAAGACCTCCCAAGATGGCTTCCCACTGCTCTTTGTGGCACATTCACACGTAAGTAGTCTCGACCGAACACATGACTACACAAGTGCAAACACTTGAGTGAGCCTTCTTGGCATTGCACACAGGAAAACTTGTCTCAGAGGCAGACAGAACTATGAAGAATTGTAGAAGAGGTTTTCCTTTATGACCACCTATGAGGTCGGAGGGGGTTGAGAGGGTGTGGTAGTTGTGGTGTGTTGCATATACATACCGGAGCACGAGTGCAGTATGATCGGCTTTAATTTTCGCAACCTGCTAACCATGAACACCCTTGCATCGAGATTGCAGCGGGTAAGTGGAGGTGTGGGGGGATGGGAAAGCACGACCGCTGGGGGCGGGTACCCCAAAACGATCAAGAGCGATCGCTGGAAACAAAAGTTAACCTTGCGGCAGTGGCCTTCAAGGGCTGGATTCTACTAAGTCAGTCTTTTGTTCCTGACCTTCGAACCCCGATCCCAAGCGTGATAGTGAACTGGAGTAATTAACGGGACTAGTGTACTGTAGCCCTGTGCTGCCCTTTACATTCTTAGGGTCACGTGTGATGGTGCAACACCATCTACCCCAAGTCTCCCTTAATGGGTTTAAGGAGTGACCCTGGCATTAAGTTTAGGAATTGTTGTTGTGCGGAAACCCTATAGATTCTACTTGACGCACCCCTTTACGTAAACCAATAGTCAAATTCCAAGGGCATTAACTGAATCAGGAGGCCAATATCCAGCAAGCTGCACACATGAGCGGAAAGGCTTAATATTGCCTCTTATTCAATAAAAGGTACCTTTGCATTAAAAAAATCAAGTGATGTAATACAGGGAGTCAAGTGAGCAGGAGCAAAATAACAATTATTTTAGAATGAAATAGAACTTGAATCTAAATAAATGGTGTGTTTTTCAGATCACTTGCTCTTGAATATAAACCTAGTAATATTTAAGATTATGGCCTTGTAACAGGTATGGTATTTTAAAAACCTCCTATTTTTAAAATACAACTCAATTACAGGTTGATGGGTACACCAAATGTAGCACATGGGGTAAATATGTACCCTATGCCTTCATTAACCCATACCTGTAGCTATTATTTTTCCATTCAGCACCACACCTGCAATGGGGCACAGCATCTTAATAGACTTGGCCCAGCAGTCCTGCAGCTGAGCTGGGAAACCCACTTCCCATGTGAACTGCTTTTGTGCCTTTGTGGACTGTACATTCCCTTTTCAAGCCTTTGACTTCTTCATCTGCTTCTCAAGTTGCAAATAGATGTTCCTTTTTCATTTAATCTGCAATAAAAAAAAAGCAATTAAGGGAAGGAGACAACATTGTTTGCAATATTGTTAGCTGTGAGGCAGATGTAGATTTTGAAAATGTTTAATAGTTTATAGATCCCTCGAATATGATTAATTAAAAAGCAGAATCGCTTCATTTTCTTTCTTATGGAACTGAAGGCCGAATAGATTTACATATTTCATAGTACACAATTGTGCAAATGTTGGTTTTAATAGGTTTCTATGCATATTGTCGTTTTCCGCGTATTGTTAATTGACTGCTGCAGTGTGTTCATTGCCACGAAGCGCTGTTCAAGGTCTTCTTCTTCGGTTTGGCCCTTGCAGCAAGATCTTTTATTAATGGCACTCGATTAACATAAATAAATCGCTTCTTTTACTTGGCCAACACACTCCCGGTGAACTCCAACCAACTCATTGAAATGGCGTATGAATGCGCGTACTGTGCGGAAGTGGCAAGTCGCGCACGGCGGTGTCCCGCAAGCACGGGTGGAAGGGATAATTAAATAGCGCATTGTTGAGAAATACACTGGGATCTAGAATTCAAGGATTCATTTTCATGAAGCCAATTGTCATGGACTGATTTTCAAGTAGCGTCTTATATTGTGTTGCGTATCCGTGCGATGCGGGTGCGTTTGCGCTTTTTATGGCCAGAGCTAGAGAGGAGGCCTGGTTTTTGGAGAAATTGTTATTGGTCCAAATCGAGCCACTGCTACCAGTACAACCAATGATAACCACTGAACATTGGTCAAAGATTTTTTGCAATTTAGCACAACAATGTTGTGCTAAGAGGGTAACGGCCCGATGGGTGCAAACACACACAAAATATAGTCCTAGGAAATCTGCAAATACAGTATGCCAACACCACGACAGTCAATAAATTAAAGAGAAATATCACTTATAACCCATAATAAAGACTGCAACTGACTTCTTCGAGGATCAAGGAAATATCAATTTCCTGTCCCGACTTCCCTTAGAAGATGAGGAAGCCAGCGACATTAGGGGAAGGGTATGTGACAAATCCCTGAATGTTGTCACTTCTCCCTGGGAGATGGATCCTTCCCATGGGGCCAGGAAGGAGAGGCCACGCTACCCAGTATTCCCCTTGGAGGTGGTACTTAGTAGGAGGATCCCATGGGTGGGGCCACCCCTCTGTTAGAAGTGTGGACCGTCACGCGAGCGTGACTTATGCACAGCATCATACTGCCAGACATATTTCAACCAACCATACAAATGAGGCTCAGACACCGCCATCCTCTTGGCCTCCTCTTTCTTCTACTAATTTCCTTATACATAGTAACTCTGTATCTCTGACAACGAGCAAGAGCGAGGGACGAGTGAGTATGGATGACTAGAAGAGCACTGTCCCGAGGAAGGGCAGGGTCATGAACAGCGCTAAGTGGAACCGATACAACCATACTAGCTATTGGAAGCTACAAAGACTCTCTGACATGAACACTGATGAATGGCTCTCCTCGAAGTCATCCCGCCCCAGAGCAGCTTCACACTGGGGAGCTGAGCAACGTGAAGAGGACGCGCAGCAGATCCGAATGCCTAGAGCAAGAAACAGGGAACCAGAAGGCAGAGAAGAGCCATGACCCACCTGGTTCTTGGGAAACCCGGCGTCCGGTGGCAGAAACCAAGAAACTGGAGTGGTCCAGTTGAAACCTGCCATGCAGTGAGAAATCAGTGTGGTGGAGAGGCCGAAAACCGGAGGTAGACTGTGAGAGCACAGGTGAAGCAGGAGAAACGTACCATTGTTGTCGAGGACTGGAAACATCGCGGACCAAGTGCAAAGGTACAAGGAACTCATGGTGGCAACAGTAAAGACAGACACAAGTGATCACTGACCAAAGCTGTATATTGAACTTTATAATAGGTGAGATAAACCCCTAATCTAAACCTCAATCTGAGATGGGAGCAAGCTACGACCATCAAAAAATTATAAAGCAGTCCTAGTGGCATCTTGTCAAATAAAAAGGGCCCATACTAAAAAAAAAAGATTGCCAATCCTGACCACTAACTTAAAAAAAGAGTGCGGGATAACGTTCACCAGAAAAGAAAGAAGTGTTCACAAAGTGAAAGTCAGATGTTAAGACTGGGTCTCCCTTCCCCACATTTGTGTTACACTCACCTGGTCTCTGCGGAGGCGTTGGGGCATGGTTGCAGCCCTCCCAGGGATTA
Source organism: Ambystoma mexicanum (assembly GCF_040938575.1). Classification (NCBI taxonomy): domain Eukaryota; kingdom Metazoa; phylum Chordata; class Amphibia; order Caudata; family Ambystomatidae; genus Ambystoma; species Ambystoma mexicanum. The sequence goes on along the minus strand of NC_090936.1, from coordinate 37,284,665 downwards.
GTTCGCCCTTATCTGGCTTCTCCCTCTGCGCTTGTACAGTTACTGTGATGGTGCTTCTCAAGACTGCTCCTATGTAAAAATAAAGGAGGCATAAATATGCCAATCTGTAATCCGGCCCCGTTTCAGACCCCTTCCATCCAGGGTGTGATTCCCGTAGGTTGGGCTGCCCAAGAAGGCTCACCTGCTTATCTTGATTGATGAGCTCTCTGTCCTGCTACTTCTGGCAGGGGTGCTTGTCTGACTGGGACCGAGTTCCTTCACTGGTCCCTGTGTGTGGTGGTCTAGTCCAGCTGTGACTAATCTACTTCTCCCCAGGTGAGTGTCTTTGTTTGTATAGTCTGCTTTGCTTTCAGCCTGCTTTTGGTGTGTTTGTTTCGTTCGGTATTGTTGTCCGCTCTTTCTTTAATGTCTTTCTTTTTCCCTCTCCCCGTGTAGATGATGTAGTGGCCCGGCTGCAGTTGCGGAGCTGAAGATGGGAGCCGGAGCAAGCAGAGAGCGGGCCCACGATGGCCCGGCAACAGGTGAGTTGTTTTTGAGGATGCGCGCGCAGTTCCAGTGTGGCGCGACACACAGGCTGCAGAGTTTTAACTGTCTAACCTTGTCTTTCTGCTTCTTTACAGGGCCCGACTCCGTGTATGATGGGCGCAGCATTGGATGATGAGCGCGGCGCCGGAATAAAGGTTGCTGGTTTTCCTGAAGGTGAGTATGCTGATGCGATGAGATGGTGAGCGCTGGTTCCCAGAAGGTGAGTATGCAGATGCGATGAGACAGCGAATGCTGGCTTCCAGAAGTTGAGTATGCAGATGCAATGAGATGGTGAACGCTGGTTTCCAGAAGGTGAGTAAACGGGTCCAAGCAACGGTGAGCGTTACGTTGCATGAAGATGCAAAGTAACGCGAAGCGCTGGCGTTGGAGATGGAACAGCCTATATAGCTGTTCTCCTGAGGCCACGACCACGAGTTCTGTTCTGCTTGCCACACCCTGACGCTCCTGGGATCTGCACTTGCAGCCTGGGCCTGGAGAACCACATACAATGGCATGCTCATGGAAAGTGCCTCCGAATAAAAGCATGTGGACAGGTTCTTGAGATTGAAGCACTCCTGTACCAAAATAAAGTGTTCCTGCTAACTCTTTACATGAGGCTGGCGCCAAAGGCGCCGGGACTGAGTCCAGCCGGGTCCCCTGTGTACTTCAGTCCCAGATCCCATTTCCCCCATCACTTGATGGCATGGTGTCTGTACTCATGGGCCAGTGCTCATGACAGTTTGAAGCATGGTAAAAGGAGGGACTCTAAAGTACAGCACACTCCGTGGCCTCATCAGCACGAGGTTCACAGTTCATTTTCGTGATTTCAAAATCCTTCAGAGGCTAAGTCTCCTTCTTGCAAAAGTCTCTTGCCTTAGAAGGCTGGCTGACTCAAAGAAACAAAACAGATGAGCACAAAGTTACTTTGGTACTTCTCATAACTTGGGCGATTGCTCTTCGCTCCTTGGATCTCACTCCACCGTGCATGGATTCTTCTTGAAACATGGGCCTCCCTCCGTCGGGTTCACAACAGCCTTTCAAATGTTACCTGTAAGAGTTAAATGTCCTTTTAAACAATTCCCCACTGCGGACAACCATTGACAGACACAATGTTCACGGGTGTATGACTCTTGATACAAAATAATCAAATAAACAAAAGTTCTCACAGTGATCTTGCACCTTGCACGATACCCTCTCCCCCCTAGGATCTCATTCCGCCAGGCTCGGATCCTCTTTGCCTTTTCTCTTAGGATCTCCCTCCATCGGGCTCAGATCCTTTTCGCAGTTTGGGCCTCACTCTGTCTGGTTCACTACAGCCTTTTTTAACACAGTTCATACATTGCTCATTTTCATCAGAAAGCGTGGTTTTACTTCTCCTAGCTTTCTCACGGCATCCCTCTGTTCAGTTCACACTTTTCACAGTTCACAACCTTCTCAGAAAGCTGGTTTTCCTTCCCCTAGCTTTCCTCTGGCCATGGGCCAGAGACTTTGAAATGTATAACGGATATGACTTAACCCTTATATGACCACTCTGACGCCTCACGCCACCCCTTCCTAGGGCTTCTTGTTCTTGTAGTTTATAAACAGGTCCTGGTCATAGTCTTTCAAATGAGCGCCCACGTGGCACCGGACCCCTCTGCACCTGGACCACAACTGGGTTTTCTATAGAGCTCAAACAAATACACAAGTTCCTTTGTCTTTTGGATTCCTTGTGTTCATAATGTTGCCATTTGCAACCTTGGGCTCAACAAAGTTCGGTTTACTATCAGTGTCCTCCGACTCACCGACTTTGCTGAACCCGTTAGCTTCTTTGTTCTCTGGAGTCAAGGATAGTACCATGTTAGCCAGCTTGCCTCTCCGCCTGTGTTATCAAATTAAGAGGCCCCCATGTACCATTGACGTCTGCTGCTTTGCACGCCAGCTGTAGCTCCCGGTCTTTTAATTTCCCTTTCGGAGGCTTCGCATGTCTGAGATGAAAAGGGCAAGGGCAACTCTCCCTTCGTCATCCTACCAGGTTGCACAGCTTTTCTTCTCCTTTTCTACTGCCGGTTTGGTGTAGCTGTCTCCTCGTGCGTTTTAGTGCTCTGCCTTTTATCTCTGTGGGGAAGTTAAAGGGCTGCCAGGTGTGCATGGTTTTTGTCAATTGCCTGACTCTGCCTGACCCGTGTGTTGGTACATGTCAGGCAAACGGTTCTGGTGTTAGTCCGTTGTCTGTTACAGTGTTTGTGTGGGGAAAGGGGGGGTAGAGCTTCTAAATATCCTACAGGGTAGGATGGGGAAAAAGTGTTACAGGGAAGGGAATACCACATCTCAACCTTCAGTGTCCCCCCTCCACTCCCCAAGGACCCCTCACCCAGATGATCCTCCCCCACTGGTTCACCCCCCAGGAACTGAATCCAATAGCGATGGCCGTGTCCTGTCCTGGCCACCTGGACGACATATCTCCGGGGATTAGTAAGTGAGACACCCTAAGGTTTCTCACAAGGGGGACTGAAAAGGCTCAGGGAGACCCCAGAGGATCTGGGTGGGAGGAAGTGCAGAGCCATCCTCCTCGTCCAAGTGGGACCGGACAGTGAGACCAGTTCAGAATGCAGCACCCCAAAGAGACTCTGAGAGGCCTGGCAGGATAGTGAGCCAGGCCTAGTTAAGAGACATTACAGAGCTCAGAAAGGGGAACCACACAAAGGCACGAGAAGTCCAGGGAAGAGATCCTTTGGCCCAAGTCACGATAAGTCCAGGGAAGAGATCCTTTGGCACAAGTCACGATAAGTCCAGGGAAGAGACCCTTTGACACAGATCACGATAAATCCAGGGAAGAGATCCTTTGACACAGATCACGAAAAGCCCAAGGGGAGAACAGATCCTTTAGGCACAAGTTACGGGAAGACCAGAGGAAGGGAGATATATCCTTTGGCAGACGATAGGTCTTTGATACATAAGGCAAATTGCTCTGACAAGTTATGAACCTTCCTGTCTGGTGAGGGTTTGCTCTCCGATATCCTTCTTTACACAACATTGTGCACATAGTCCAGGAAACACTGTGAAGAGAATCATAACAATACGCATTGAATCATGTCTACAGAACTGGATCTAATTTGTAATTTGTACAATGTGTAATTTAATTGAAGCTATATTCTATAGACTCAAATCTTTGATCTGGCACTGGAGAACTGTGTACACTGGTAACTGCACATTAATATGTAGATAAAGGTATTAATAAATTAGGATTCACATACAATAGTCACTCCCTTGCACAAAACAAATTAGAGGCCTTGGTTAATACAACAGAGTACTACTAACCATAATATTATGCATGCACACATACATGTGAACTGTTGTGCTCTGTACGGATAGAACACAGAGACTAACAATGTCCCCTTTCAGGTATTGTGGGGAACCAGATGAAGGAGTCAGACTAAGATGTGACATGTTCAATGGTGTTTACGTTAATAATAAGAAAAACACATGTCTAGCCCAACCTATCAAACTAAAGCTAACGGTGCTCGTCAAAATGCCCAAAAGAAATACTTGGAAAGAGCAATGGCCTTGATCCTAAGGTTTTGCTCGACCCAATTACTGTGATGTCTTTCCAAAGAACACTGTAAAAGTTCATCAATTTCGCACAATGCGGACTTCAGCCTCTCTGCAGGTTCTGAATGGCCAGTCTTATGTCTTCATATACGTCCGCCGCCTTCCCTTCTTTAAATAAAAAGAGGGTCTCCTAAATGCTTAATACACTAATTAGCTCATGATATTTATCCCAATGATCCTTGACAGTTTTTGGTCAGCATTATAAGAATCCCTTGTACAGAGTTTTCATGAAAAGTAAATGCACATGTGATGTCATCAGTGATGTCATCAATGACATTTGTGATGTCATCTTTGATGTCCTGGGTGTTAGTGTTAGCAGTGCACGGTGGCGCGAGTTATGATTGCTCATCTTACCATAACAGCCGAATTTCAGGGGTTTTTCGGTTTTACTTTGAACCATAACGTCCCTTTAACACATTTTTTTTTTACTGAATTTCATAGGTTTTTAGTAGCGCAACTTAACCATAACGTCCTTTTCAATGGAGGAAGACCACTAGCATCCTAGGTTCTCAAAGTGGGAACCAGGGGTGCTAAAAAAAGATTTTTCTTCCCAAACCAGGACACCGCAGGCAGGCGTCCCGGTGTAGGAAGGAATATCTTTTACCAAGATGGACACCAGGGAAAGGGAAGACAGGGTGTATAAAGAGAACACAACAGGGCATCGGCAGGGGTTCGGGAAGACCAGGAGATAGACCTGGGGCATGAGTGGGGGGTAACACGAGGGAGACACGGGGCATGAGCAGGGGATGGAAAGAAGGGAGACACGGGGCATGAGCGGGGAAGAAGGGAGACACGGGTCATGAGCGGGGGGTGGGGGTGAACAGGGGAGACACGGGCCATGAGCGGGTGGAAAAGGAGGGAGACAGACACGGAGCATGAGCAGGGGTGGGGGTGAACAAGAGAGACACGGGGCATGAGCGGAGGTAGGGCAAGGTGGGGACCCCACCCCCGCCCATGCCCCGTGTCTGCCCTATTCCAACAGTGCAGACACGGGGCATGAGCGGGGAGTGGGGGGGAAAGAAGGGAGACACGGGGCATGAGCGGGGGGTGGGCGGCGGGAGGGAGAGACACACGGGGCATGAGCAGGGGGTGGGCGGTGGGAGGGGTAGAAACACGGGGCATGAGCGCGGGGTGGGTGGCGGGAGGGAGAGACACATGGGGCATGAGCGGGGGGTGGGCGGCGGGAGAGAGAGGCACACAGGGCATGTGCGGGGGGGTGGGCAGTGGGAGGGAGGGACAAACGGGGCATGAGCGGGGGGTGGGCGGCGGGTTGGAGAGACACACAGGGCATGAGCGGGGGGTGGGCGACGGGAGGGGTAGACACATGGCATGAACGGGGGGTGGGCGACGGGAGGGGTAGACACATGGGGCAGGAGTGGTAGACACACGGGGCATGAGCGGGGGGTGGGCGGCGGGAGGGAGAGACACACGGGGCATGAGCGGGGGGTGGGCGGGTGGGTTAGACACACACACACGGGGCATGAGCGGTGGGTGGGTGGGAGAGACACACGGGGCATGAGCGGGGGGTGGGCGAGACACACGGGGCATGAGCGGGGTTTGGGAGAGACACATGGGGCATGAGCGGGGGGTGGGTGGGAGAGACACACACATGGGGCATGAGCGGGGGGTGGGTGGGGAGAGACACACGGACATGAGCGGGGGGTGGGCGGGAGGAGAGAGACACACGGACATGAGCGGGGGGTGGGAGAGACACACGGGGGTGGGAGAGACACACGGGGCATGATTGGGAGAGACGAGCGGGGCATGAGCTGGGCTTGAGCAGGGGGGTGGGCGGGAGGGAGGGAGAAAGACACACGGACATGAGCGGGGGGTGGGCGGGAGGGAGAAAGACACACGGCGTTCGTGTGCAGGTGGCAGATCCCGCTCCTCGGCCCTCCGCTGGCCACCGTGTGCCGATGGCGTGAGCGGGGGGCTGGAGGAAAAGGGAAGACACGGAGCATGAGTGGGGGTGACAAGAAGGACACACGGGGCATGAGCGGGTGGGTGGGAGGAACAGGAGACAGACACGGGCATGAGCGGGGGTGGGGGACTTACTGTGCAGGCGGGATACAAAGCCTCTCATGCGGGGAACAAAGATGGCGGGCGTCTCTGAAGCCAGACGCACTGCACGCTTTCACCGCATCCAATGAGAGAGCACGTCAGATGTCCGCGGACATCATGCAAGCTGCTTGCCCAATCAACGTCCTGTCCGCGGAGCGAACAGGGAAGTGTGTCCGCGAAGCGAACACAGATATCACTAATTTTTTTCACTTATATTTTTGTCATTTTTTTTAAAACTACTGGATGGATTTACACCAAATGAAGCAAAGCACGCTTTCGGGACCAAGCCGCCGCTCCTGCCGCAAATTTGGTGTAAATCTGTCCAGCAGTTTGGGCTGTAGGCGTGAGCAATGTTTTTTCCCATTATGTCTATGGGAAAAAAAAAGTTTTGGGACCCCCCCTATAACTTTGCCCCCGCTGGACGAATCCTCACCAAACTTTGCAAAAAAAATTCTGAGTGAACCAAATACTTTTTTTGCAAAGTTTGGTGAGGATTCGTCCAGGGAGAGCAAAGTTATAAGCCGCCCAAAAAGTGCTCTTCCTATGGAAACAGCAACTTAACCATAACTACATGGCCACTACTGTGGCCATGTAATATATATATATATATATATATATATATATATTACACAGCCACGGTAGTGGCTGTGTAGTTATGGTTAAGTTGCTAATCCCAAAGGAAGAGCACTTTTTGGGTGGCTTATAACTTTGCTCCCCATGGACGAATCCACACCAAACTTTGCAAAAAAAAGTATATGGCGCACTCTGATTTTTGCAAAGTTTGGTGAGGTTTGGTCCAGGGCGGGAAAAGTTATAGGGGGGTCCCAAAATTTATTTTTTTCCCATAGACTGAATGGGGGAAAAAGTTGTGCACGCCTACAACCCAAACCGCTGGACGGATTTTCACCAAATTTGCGGCAGGAGCGGCTTGGTCCCGAAAGTGTGCTTTTGAAAATTTGGTGAAAATCCGTCCAGTAGTTTTTTAAAAATGATCAAAAAGTAGGTCTCAAAAAATTTGTGATATCTATGTCCGCTACACAGAGACACTTCCCTTTTGGCTCCGCAGGCAGGACACCGATTGTTTAATTGGCTCACATCATGTCCGCGGACACACAACGTGTCCGCCGATTGGCTGGAGTGAGGCGTGATGTGCGTTAGATTGTTCCTATGCGCCTGCCATCTTGGATCCGCCGACAGCGCAGCGGCGAACAGAGGCAAAATGAAGTTTTGAGGAGTGTTTTGGTTTCAAGAGTGCTTGGGGAGGTTTGGGGAGTAAGAGACGGATGAAATACTGTATTTGTTTAGGTGGCAGGTGCTACTTATGTATTCACCATGCCCGTGCTGTCCGGGATGTTCATAATTAGTGAAAATGAGGGGTGTCCTAAGGATAGTATTCCTGTCTGTCCTGTGTGCAGGCAAGTTGAAACTGTTCTAAGGACACACGCAGTGTCAGCGGACATAAAAATTGACCATATGCCGCAGTTAGAATGTTTGATTCTATGGGTGTGATATGCTGCAGTGGTTTTGGCAGGGCCTAGAGTCTTGGGTGCATGGCCAAAGGCCATGCATCCAAGACCGAAGTTATAAGTACTGGAGTTATAATCCACCATGGGTGTGATATGCTGTGGTGGTTGTGGCCAGGGCCTAGATTCTAGGGTGCATGGCCGCAGGCCGTAGGCCATACACCCAAGACTCTAGGCCCCAGCCCCAACCACCGCAGCATATCACACCCATAGATCACACCCATAAAATCAAATATCTATCAAATGTTTGAAATCTAGTTTCTGTACTGTTTGATTTGTACAGTTTGTATGTGAAGATTTGGCTACGTCATGTCATTAAGATTGTAGAGTTTGTTATCCAGCACTGTAGTATAACATATCCATGGAAGTGAACATTTTGTATTGTGGTGTATGGTAAGATGTTTGCTTCAATGTTTCTGTTATGCAGCAGTATTTATGCGTTCTATTAGAATATACTTACTGTTTGATTTTTTGAGATTGGATATATTTTTTTCATGAGTTTTGTAACTGGAGTACATATTATTTTTCAATTTCTGTGATAAAAGAAAAGAGCATGTTAGTGTATGTATTTTATAAAGACTTATTACATTGCATAATAGACATTTCAGCTTTTTTTCGACCCTCATATTTAGTAGTTTACAAACCAGTGTACTGTGCAATTTGTTTGTTTTTCAAATCATTGGGTCTGTGGGAAAAAAAGAAATCCATGTCGAATTAAAAAAAAATATTTTTATTATGCTACAGTCTATTTGTTTTCAGTGTTCACTTGTTGTTGGCTTGTTGCAGATTTTTGGAGCAGTTAGATACCTGTTGGCGTATTCTAACTGTCTATTTTTTGTTATAATTTAGTGGTATTCATTTATCTGCTTGTTTGTTTGTTATAGAATGTTGGGGCAGTTAGATACCTGTTGGCGCATTCTAACAGTTTATGGTTTTTGTAATTGAAGTTTTGTTAATGTTTAAATAAAGATTAGTTAAGCTTTGGTTTTAAGAAGATTAAATAAGCGTTTGTAAGATTTTCTGGTAATCTCTGCTTTAGAGTAATGGTACTATCATTACATTCAAACCATCCACATTTCTTTTTTATATATGCAGTGTAGTGACCTGCATTGGTTGTGGCTCCTGCATGGTAGATTATACCTATTGTTGTGAAGGTTTTCTTACCAAGTGATACTTGACCGTGTGTGAATCCAGTCAGCTTGCAGTTGTTTTTGGTACCATCTGCATTGTAACGTAGAAGCATTAGTATTATGTATTTACTATGTGTTTGTATTAGTAAGGTGGAGCGATTATCTGAATTGCAGGTAGTACATAATCTACCTTGGTTTGCATTTTGTACAAGTTGCTGAAATGGAACGGATTCACAATTAGGTATGGATACATAAACGAAGCACTCATTAGGGATTTGTCCCTTTGTCACATTGTTGCAGAGAGTGCATGTATGTTTCCACATGTATGAAATCTGGAAGATTTCATTTATAGGTATGTTTTTGTTTTCCAGTACTTGTAGTAAGTACATTAGAAATTCTTGTGGATCTTCTTGCGAGTTTATAGTGAATTTCACCATTCCAGCACAGTAGTCCAATTCTTGTCTTATTCCATGAACACTATACGTGTTTTCAGGATTGTTTTTTGAGTTTCTATGAAGGACTAACATTTGCAAACACAATTGGTCTGTACTGTGTAAGTAAACGTTGTCAACAAATGGGGGCAGTTGAAATAGAATGTTCATTGCTACATTTGCGTAGCAACTTACACCAGTTATATTTGAAAATTTGAATGGACCAGATAGTTCTGTGTCCAAGTCATTTTTTCGGAGTGTGTGTTGCTTCTTTGAAGAAGTACCTGAGTTACTTTGAGTAATAGGTTCTTCTTTGGTTGTGGTAATTGATGAAGTATTAGCTTCTTTTACTCTCTTTGGAGGATTTGCAGTCAGATCCTGTTGCATTTCTATTTGAATTTGTTTTCTTTTACAACGTTTTCCTTTTTGTGGAACAGGATATGTTTTTAGATGGGGGGTGTATAGTGAACGTAGTCCATTGTATTCTAAAATGCAAGGAATATCAGTGTTTACCTTATTTGCATCAAAGTTGATTAGAAAAAGACCATCAAGTGTACGTAAGCGTGATAGTGCTACGTAGCTCATGCCTTCTTTAAAGACTGTGTTACCAATATATAACAATGCTTTGTCTAGGGTAAGACATTGTGATTTATGAATGGTGGCTGCATATGCTAGAGTTAGAGAAAAATGTTCTCTGCGTACATACAGGTCTTTGAAGAGAAGGAATCGTGCTGTTGAGCGCCCTATCCTTCTTACCTCTGAAAGTTTGTCAAAGATAATATTGACAAACTGAATGTTGTTGTCACATGGGTATGTTTGAAAGCCAACAACTGTACCTAATGCTCCATTAACTGGTCCTTGCTCCATGTCAAGGTTACATTTAAGCATTACTCTACAGTTTAAGGATAATTTGTATGTTTTCTCCAAACCAGCTGTGTTGGAGAGAGAATTTTCTAAGTTATTTAGTCGTGTTGTGGCTTGTTGACAGATGAGTAGTGTGATACCATGTACGTCCAGTTTGTCTGTGGAGCAAATTTCAATAATTGGTTGCATTTCTTTTTCAACATTGTTTCATTGAATTTGGAACAGCTTGCAAGAGTTGGCATTAAGGACATACAATTGACATTTTTGTGTGCTAATTGTTCCATAACATCAGTAGCACATGAGTTATCGCCATAAAGTGCATGGATGTGCCGGGTTTTTAATATTGCTTGTGCTTCTTGAGATAGTACACCAACTCCAATACTTTTTAAAATGTTGGCGTAAGTGAGGTCTGCAGATTGGCACATGTTTTCTGTTAATTATCTGTATTGGAAATGTTGCCAAAGGTTGACATTTCCTATGCTGCCAACAGTTTTACGACAGAGTTTGTGTCCTAAGGTTTTAAAAAGAGGTTCAGCTTCCACTGGTGTCAATTGAAGAAGATCTCTGAAAACAATAATGTGTTTTCCTCCAAAGAGCTCTTTGTAGTTTGTTTTAAGTACTTCTTGCAATCTGAGGTGAATCAAAGCCAACATTAGGTTGGAGACCATGCTCACTTCATCTATTAGTAGCATTTTCATTTGTTTTAACACTCTGCGTAGTTCCATTGCAGCTTCTGTAGAAAGTATGTAATAGTATAAGTTGTTATGGTGTTCTACTGGAAGGAGTAGTAATCAGTGTAAAGTGACACTGCCTATGTTGTAGGCAGCTACACCTGTTGGGGCAGTTACAACAGCTGACAGTTTGTTGTTTGTCAATTGTTGAAGGAACTTGCTGATGATTTTGATTAAGAATGTTTTGCCTGAACCAGCTTCACCACTGACGTATAGTAGTATAGGTTTGTAATTTTGGCAGGTACATTCTTTATTTTCATGTTGTACACCGTGTGCAATTTCTTTTGTTACTTCTTCAAAAATGGTGCGCTGCTCTTTGTTCAGTTTTGATTGTAGTACAGATAAGTATTTTCTTCATAGTGACACATGGTATTTTCTACTTCTGTCATAGCTACTTCTGCCTCATTTGCTATTAGTGGCTGTCCCAGTGGTTCTTGGCTTCCTGTTACAGAAGGTTGACTACTGTCGGGAGTGTCCTTATCTATTTGGGCCTGGAGTTCTTCTTCGTGTTGCTGTTCTTCTTCGTGTTGCTGTTCATTGTGCAACATTGTTTTGTACTGTGTAAAGTTTACATCGGTGATAGTGCTTTCATTTGCTTTGAAAGCGTCTTAATAATTTTCTGGTACGTCTTCTTCTTTTCTCAATGGTTTAAAAAGTTGTAGCAGGGACATGTAATATAGTTCTTTCTGTTGAGGAATTTTTAATTACAATTTGATATGATTAATTAAGCTTTGTTTGGTAAGTTTCACTAAGCTGCCTGCACAATCTGTCACTCTATATCTACCTTTTTTTTCATCTGGTTTTATATTATTTTTGTATGCAAAGTTTTGGGCTATGTGGTATAGACACATAGTTTCCAAAGCGGTACTCCTGTTCGGGTAGTATGTGTCTAGTAAATTGTTTTTCAAAATGTCTTGGCTGTTGGGATTATTTTTGGCTATTGTTTCTATGTCCTCATATGATTTGAGAACTCTTTTTCTAGATTAAGCAGGACCACGTTTTAGCCATACTATATTTTCAGATTTTTCATACAAAGCAGTACCGGTGAACCGATCTGCAGCTTCATAGGAGCCACATTCTCTATGAGAGAGCATTTTCATGCCTAAACTGTACAATTTCTGAGATAGTGTTGTGTCTGATGATAGGTCATTCCAGAGGTCTTGAAGCTCTGTTTTTTCTGCTTTTGTTAAGTAGGCTGTAACATATCGTGCAACTGCAGTGGAATTGTCTGCAATGTACTGCACATCTATGTTTGCATTCCATAAGAGTGCAATGATTGCATTGTAATCATTGATACATTTTGTTTCTTCTGTTCTTTTTATGTAATTAGTGTTCTTGGGTGATTTACCTTTAACACTATGTCTAACTGAAGGCATGAAGCTGTTCACTTCACTTGTTTCTGTAACTGGTCCAGGGAAACCAAAGCTGCATTTGGTGTAGTATTTCCCTTTGTTTTTGTATTTGCAACAACAATATTTGCCACATTTTTGCCTCTGAAATTGTACAATTTGTGCATGAAGATCACTATTTGTTGCTTTTGATGGAATTTCGCAAGTGACATATTTTTTGATAAACTGTAAAACAGTGGAATCACTGTCTTGACCAAATTTAGGAGCATCTTTAGTCCATAAAAGCATGTGGATATGTGGCGCTCCTCTGGCTTGGTATTCTTTTCTCCAAAAGAAGTGTTGCACTTCTCCGAGGGGAGAAATAGTTTTATTAAAAATAAAGTGTAGCATAGCAATGAAACAATGGTGGAAATATCTTGAAACATTAACAGGATCTACAGAGCAAAGTTCTCCAGGTGTTAGTATATCTATGTTTGTTTTGGTTTTGTTTTTGTTTGATATGCGTAGGAAATCATGTAAATCTTCCCATGCATATTCTGCACAACTTAATGTAAGAAACCCAGTGGGTAGGCCAAGGTTTCGTATCATACAACGTACATCTCCGTGATGTCGAAATCAGTACTATTTCGTACCATGCATGTTTGCAAACAGATTTGTAATGCTTGATTTGTAAACCCTCATCTTTTTCTTGCACTTTTTGTATTCATTGCGTAGCTGACATATCTTGAAAGTGTGATCCTGATTTTAACATGTGTGCAACTCTGTAACATAGAGTTGCTAGTTCACTTTCAAAGAGTAGGTGGAATATGTATTCCACATTTTGTCTAAATCTGGGATCTTCAGAATACATTCGTAATGAGCGGTATTCTGACGCTGTTATCTGAGTGGGTCTATCATCGTACCTTCCTCCTTTGCCCGTAGGAAAGAGTAGAGGAAAAGCATGTGCTTCTATACTTTTTTCCCATATGCTTATTGGTGATCCTTTGGTTTGTCGCATTTGGTACGTTTCTGGTGCATCATCTATGGTGTCTTTAGAGTGTAATGGATGAATTGTATAATGGTCTAAAATATTGGATACTGTAGCAGGATCTAGAAGTTCAAATTGACCAGTTTCTGGTGACTCTTGAATTATTTCAGTTGTTTCCCTTAAGGTTTCTTCAATATTTATTTATTTGTAGTATTCATTATTGTCTTTTAGATATTGCAAGGCTTGTCTAACTTTAAGTAAGTCCACAAGTTGTTGCCAAATTGTTTTGTCTTTTGTTGGTACACCATTTAGTAAGACAATTAAAGATTGATCTATTGGACGTTGCATTCCTAGAGTGTGCACATTTTCTTTCAGATCTAATGGTAAATAAACTACTTTGCTGTTTTTGGTTGAAGGCGTGTTATTGCTTGAAATGGGTGCACTGTTTGAATTATGGTACTCTCATATAAATTTAGTTGTTGCAGGGGTTTTGGTAGTGGGAATAATTCCAAATTATTTGTGATAGCACGTGAAGGAGTTTGGTTGTTGTTATAGTGCAGTAACTGCAAAGTATTAAGGGGTCAGTTATTTCGTATTTGATTTCTGCTACAAAGTAGAAAGCTAATTCAAACCATTTGGAATCTTCATTGTCTTCTGTTTTGTATGTTACGTCTATACTTTTTGTGTTACTTTTATAAAAATTTCTGTGGCAACACACACACACATGGTTTGGTACTTCAGCTAATGTACTTTTATATTTTAGTATATCTTTTTTGTATGTGTATAGTAGAAGGTTGCCATGTGCAGAATTGTTGCTAGTCTGTTGTAAAGCTATTGCATTTTGTAAGTGGCTTTCACTTCCAAAATATTTTCTCTGGATACGGTCAATTTCTTCTTGTAGGTTTTTGGGTGTACCATGTAGAAGAGTGTTATTTAAATTGGCTAGTTCTAAAGCAGGACTTTTAGCATAGTACAGTTTATAGACTAGATTTCTTATAGTTGAATGATGTGTTGATATAATTTTGATATGATGGAAGGTGCTTTTGCAAATAGGTCCTGAAATGCAGGCTAATGAATGTCCTTGTAGTCCTGTGTATTTGCGCACTGGACAGGTATCCATATTTTGCAGCACTTTAATTTTGATTTTTTCTTTACCTTTCACATACTGATTGAGGAACTGGTGTAAAGATTTGAAAGATTTTTTGGGAATGTTATACATTGACGTGCATGGCCATTTGTACACTGGAAGTTCTGGTTCAGTGGAATTGAGAGGTAATTCTGAGTTTTCTGGGGATATTTTTGTTAGCAGTATTTCTTGTTCCATTATGGTAATATACATTTTTTCATAACCTCGTCCACTGCTATGGATGGCAATTGTGTTTGTTTGTATGCTTCTTATTTAAAATATGGTTCTGTGGTTGTGGTGTGATTCCATTCACCTCCACAGATATTTAAGAAGTTCATTTTGTTGACATTCCGTTTATTGAGAAGTTTTTTTTGTAATTTAGTAGTTTGTTTTGTTAGTGCTTTCATTCTGTTTAACACTAAAATGAATCCATTTATTTTGAGAAGGATTGCACTGTCTACTAAAGCTTCTAAGATTATTTTTTTACGGTAGGTTTGAAGGGTTGTGCATGAGTTGTCTCCTTTTTTTTAAGATTCTGAAGGACTCTCTGGCGTAACATTTTTGCTAAAATACTTTTTTTGGTATGGTTACTTGCTAGTATATCAAGATTTATAGGAGCAGTTTTAGCAGTAGTGGTAGCCGAATTTTTGTTAAGCATTTTTTGTTTCGTTTTACATTTTGATAGAGGAGGCAAAGTTTCTGTACTAGAAACTTGTTTTCTTTCACTAAATGACTGTACTAGCTGTTTTGTTTGAACGTTTTGTACAAACTCTGGTAGAGATGGATGCTTATTTTGGACACTTTTATTTTCTTTTGCTCTATTTCTGCATTGCTTTCTACAGACTTGCATTTTGGTAGGCATTCTTTGGAGTCTGTTGAAAAAAAAAGAAAGTATGGGTTGGGCTGTTTTGCAATGTATGTGTGCTGTGTGCATGAGTATGATGGGAAAGATGTATGTGGTGGTGTGTGATTGTGCATTGGGCAGTTACAATGGGAAGGCTATTCTTCTATTTGTGTGTTACTAAACTGCGGTTCAGATGAGAGTAGAAAGTGAGCTAGTGGTGAGGAGAAGCATTAATAGTAAACCTAATGGTATAAAATGAAAACAGTTCTTTGTTTTGTAGTACTAACATTCTTAGGGTTGAGTATGTTATTTGTGTTCCAAAAAAACGGGGATTTGTGTGCCATTCTGCCTACTAATCTCTGTTTAATAAATTGGGATTTGTGGGCAGAATGGTTCAGAAATCGCTGTTTGTTTTGGTGTGCAAATTACATGAAGGAACCACACAGTGTCTTTGAAGAACAGTAAGAATATTAAGGTAGTATTGTACTTACTCTTTTTTTGTGGAATGAGCAGTTTTCTTCGGATATGTTGTTTGTAGTTCAGATGTTGTTGATTTTCAGGAGAGTGGTCTTCACTGCAATTATAAAAGAAAGAAGTTAGTAATTTTGTGTGTTTATAGCACTGATGTTAATGTAGACGTTGATTTTTATGTTTTTGTGGTAGTATTCTTGTTTGATATCTGAACATAGTGTCTGCATGCATTTCATTTGACTATGTGCAGCCTTTTTATTTTATTTACAATATGTTAGTTCAACATGCTTTGCAAATGAGTAGAATTTTAAGTGTATGAAATTCAATTGGTTTTTTAAAGGTGTGTTGTAGATAGTAGACAGGTTTGGAAGCGACAGTTGATTATAGTAGATGGGAAACATTTCAATAAGTTCATTTTATAGGTAGACATGACAACAATTGGGAGCCCCTGAGAGAGGGATATTTCACCACAGCAATCGGGAACATTTATTTTACCATAGGATTGCATTGGGATTAGCATTAATTTAGGCAGGAGACAGTAAGAAATAGTGAGATTTTTCAATGAAATATTGGGAGTCTCATGCCTAAATTGGGAGGGTTGACATGTATGTATAGGTTATGCGGGAGACGATAAAAAATAGTGCGATTTTTCAATGGAAAATCCGGAGTATCGCGCTTAAATCGGGAGGGTTGGCATGTATGTATAGGCTATACAGGTTCAGTGGCATTGTTCTGTTTATATGCATTCATAAGCATTCTACATGTACTCTGAATACAATATGCATACCGGTAGTTTGTAATCATGCATGTGGATATGCAGGGATCTGTAAGTAGAAATCTTGCAGACTTGTACAGTAGTTTTTGTAGTAGGTGCTTTCCAATGATATGAGACTTGTACTCAGAATGATCAAAAGTACATTTGAAATGCGGAACTCTGATGATGGAGTTAGATGTGACTGGTGGATGGTTGTGTGACTGCTTAGCTGTATCCAATGAGGGAATGGCACCGAGAGTGATGTGGAAAGGGTAGAAGGGTGGCTAAGAGTTACAAGCTGCGCGGACACCGCGGCTGCCCGTGGGTAGGGCGTGCCACATCCGGGGTTTTCCAGCAAATCCAGTATGGAAAGGGGACTGTAGGAATCAGCCAATCAGATGTTAACATTGTGGATTTATGCAGAAAACGAGTGTGTGTAGCGAAGACGACAGAGGTGGAGAAAGTCAGGGTGTTGGTGCTCGGAGATATGTTTGTCCATGGTTTACAGCAGTATTCTCAATGCAGGCATGTGGCAAACAATTTCGATGTTAAAGGAGTGGAGGTGCTGTGGAGCGCTGTACCTGATTGCAATATGGAGGGAATTCTACAAGTTTGTGAAGATATGCGTAGGATGAACAGTCCCCATCTGGTAGTTTTGCCGTATGGCGCTTTCCATTTGGGCTACGTGAGTGCCCCGACTTTGTTGGCAGATTTGTAACAGTTGGTTCAAGCAGTAATGAACATCCTTCCAAATGCAAAAGTATTTTTTTCTGGATTACTACCTAGGGCAATATGGGACAATAGTTCTGTTTTTTTTCCTCAGCAAAACATTGATAGGTGTGCAATCAATCGAGGCATGTGTGCTTTCATTCTTAGAGCTGGTATGTTTTTCTGTAATAATGAGAATATTGATTCGAGTAATGCTGTTTATTTTGAAGAAGAGGGTATTTCTTTATCTTTTTTTGGGAAATGCCATGCTGTTTTGGAATGTAAGGGTTGCTTTGGAGAAGGTTATGTGAAGATTTTAGTTGTTAAGTAAGAAGAAAAAAACCCCAAAAAATACAAAATAACAGGTGCCTGTCAGGCATCTGCAAAAAAAAAAAAATCTCTTTTCAGAGCCCATCTCAAAGGGGAAATGGGAAAATGGGGCACACTATTTAAATGTACTTTCACCACGCTCAGATATTCGATATGTCCGTGGACATGGGGTAGTCTGCGGACAGCGCGTATTACACATGGGGATTTTGGGGTGGAGAGGCATGCAAATGAGAATGAGCGGAGCTAGGGATTGGTCAGTAAAGTTTAGTGGGTGTGTTGTGTAAGGAGAGATTTTGTGAGAACGTCTTTTTCTTGAGAGAAGAACAGATAGCTATGGCTGTGTGTTTTCGAAAACAGATTATCTGGATTTTGGGAGAATCATGGATACATTGGTTGAAGGTGCATGCAGAACGTTGTGGGTAGCTACAGATCTTGGATTCCCTCATGTGGAAGTGCACTGGTATGGAGTGCGTGACATGAAGTGGCTGGACTTGGTACCTCTCTGTGTTACTTTAGAGACAGAGCATCATCCAGACATAATTATAATTAATTGTGGAGGGAACGGTTTAGGACATGTGTCTGGAATTTCTTTGCAATTTGCAATGAAAGAAGGACTTGAGAAGGTTATGAACATTTTTCCAAATTCCCAAGTATTTTTTTCTCCTATTGCGCAAAGACAAATATGGGTGCATTCTTCTTTATTTGGTCCACAAATTGAGAAAGTGAGGCGCAATGTCAATAAGGCTGTTTGTGCCTTTCTAAGAGATGTTAGCATGTCCTCTTTTTCACAATGAAAATATTATGTTTCGTAGCACATACATTTTTTGCAGAGATAGAGTCCATCTTACTTACGCTGGCAATCAGATTTTTCTGAGAACTGTTCAAAATGCATTGCAACCTTTTTTGGAATTGGAGTGACTTATTTTGCAGTAGATGTTGACGATTTCAAGTTTTTCAAACACACACAAACACCACCAAAAGGTTCTTTTCAGAGCCACCACTTCTTCCCAGAGAACAGTGCATTGGTTTTGCTAGGGCAGCACCCCAAAATATTATATGTCCTAGCACTGTCCGCGGACTTTCAAAAAATGCGCACGGCGCTGCACTGTTTATCTGACATGTCTATTTTTAAACTGTGAAAGGCGGCTCTGAAAAGAGCCTTTCGGAAAAAAAAATGTTGTTTTATATTTGTTTTGCTTTTTTACACACGACACACTAGGAGAGGAGGGGAAAGGAGGGTAAGGAAGGGACACCAACCATAGGGATAAGAAAGGGAAGGTGGAGAGAGGATGATGTAGGGTGGACCTTACTTAGGTAAGTAGCAGGTCTTCTGGTGCTCTGTGACCATAGTCTCAAAAGCACTTCGAAGACTCTCCCCCGTGCAGAGTATTGCGTCGCAGTACATACACAATATTGTGATCCTCGAAATGTAAGGGTCAACAGCATCACGAATGGCCTGTGAAGCAGCTGGAGGGATGCGCTCTCCCACAGCAGTGTCTCTTGTGGTGAGAGGAGAGGAAATGGAGGATGCTGTAGAGGAACTCAACCTACTACGTTTATCACAAGGTACAACCTTGCGAATGTCCTCACTGTGGAACGAAGTTAGGTGTCGCTTCATGGATGTCGTACCAAAGCTGTACGAACCACGTCTCCCACAATTCAGCACAAATTTGCACTGTTTACAGGTGACCTTGTTCGCACGTGCTTTTGGTACGTTACCATAAACGGTAAACAACTGCCACACCCAAGACTTCCGGCGAGTGCTGGTAGTAGGGAGTTCCTCGACCTCATTCTCTTCATCCCCGTTCTCTACATCCTCACGCGTGTTCCCCTCTGCAGGCCCTTGGGGAGGTGGTGGTGGTGGAGGGTTTGGGGGTGGCGCTGAGGCAGATGTAGCAACAGCAGCCATGGATGCCATTAGGGTTGATGAGATAATCTCAGCAAGAGCAGCAAAGGCAGCAAAAGTCAATCTGCAATAGCCAGAAGTACAATGAAGATGAGCTCTGGGGTGTGGCCTTTTATAGGTGTGGAGGGGTGCGCCTCGCGAACATATCGAACACCCAAAAAGGTTCAAAAAGTTACAAAAAGTATGTGGAAGGCCAAGGCCATTTTCTGGGACATGTGAAATGGTGAATTTATACTGTAAAATAATTTGGATTGTCTGAATAAGTTATTTTGAAATGTTGGGGAACCGGACAGAGTCCACAAATTAGGACACATGCTCAGCGTGGGTGCGGTCACATGATGACGTTGGGAACACGTCCGTGAAGGGAACAGGTGTCCGCAGGACACCAAATGCACAGGAATGGTCGTGCGCAGGTGTTCTACAGACAGTGTTCGGGTCCTGAAGCTAATTAAAAGTGCGACACAAGTGAGACGGACAGTTACAGACAGGCGCGATGTTCGCAGCACTTACGGTGTGGTGCACATGTGCGTAGATGTTCTGTAGACTGTACGGCCATGTATAGTGTCCTTAGGACACCTCCATTTTGTTTGACTACAGACATCCCGGACACCGTGCGTGTTCTTAGGACAGTTTCAACTGGCTGCAGACGGTACAGACAGGTATAGTGTCCTTAGGATTATTCCATTTTGTTCACTTACGGATATCTCGGACAGCAGTTATGTTCTACGAACTGTTCCATCTTGGTTGTGAACGGTACGGACAGGTGTAGTGCCTTTAGGACACCCCCATTTTGTTCATTTACGGACATCCCGGACACCTGGTGTTTTCTAAGAAAAGTTCCATCTTGGTTGCGAATGGTACGGACAGGTGTAGTGTCCTTAGGATATCCACATTTTGTTAATTACGGACAGGCACGCTGTCCGCGGACATTTTAACTGCTTTAAAAAAAAATAAGACACAAAGAATTTCATTAAAAGAAACATAATATTTATTTTTATTATATACATATACACAATGTATGGAAGAGAGGGGGAAGCAGAAACTGATACAAATACACATCAAGACGTTTATCTTGGTGTTGAGGGTTTGGGGATAGTTCACTGGGACATGGAGAGGGGGCACAGGTACAGGTGGGACAATGGTATTTAATTTTTTCTTTTATGTGGTCCTCCACTAACTGTTTCAAACCATTGAAATTTTCCTTGAGCATGTCTATTTTCTGTTCCATGCGTTGCAGAGTCTTTCCCAATGTGTCTTTTGGTGTAATATTTTCAATGTTTGTGTGGTCTGTTAAAAATAAATATATATATGTTAAGTACACATAAAGTAATGATTATTAAGTTGGTTATATAGAGAAGTGTCTACCATTATTATCACTGTCTTCAGACATTTCCTCACGTGGAACATTTTCTTCAAGCCACTCTAAAGTACCACACATTTCTGTGTGAAAAACAAAAATATATTAATTGTACTGTACCTCATACAAAAAGTTTAGAAATATAGCAGAAAAATGAAGTTTGCTTACTAGTGTCTGGTAAGTTGTATTCGTAGTGTTGTGTAGGTCTACTGTTGCTCCTAGCTCTGCAGTTTCTGTGAGGTAATTATGTTGGAGGCATATCTTTTTTGTTATGATATAATCCATTTTAGTACATATGGTATTTAAATGGATGGTTGATGTGTTAGATGTGTAGGTTCCACTGCTTATTTATTATTATATATAATGTGTTCATGTGCTGCTTTTTGAACTTGTGCAGTTTTTATATGGTATGTAACGCTCACCTGATTCCCGTAGAGGCGCCGGTCTTGACTGGGCGTATACCGTATCTTCAAAGGTGATGTGTAACACACGGCTGGCTCTTTGGGCTGGACCTCTGTGCACTGTATGTCTGCCTTGAAGGGTAAGATGTCTGCAGATAGAAAATATGGGATTAAGGAACTGGGTTATTGAATGTCTCTCTCTTCTTCCCTTTCTCTTCTCCTGTAGAACCCCAAAGGTTAACGCTCTGACCTTAGGTAAGTGAACGCCGTGCTCTCCATCTGCCTCGGGGCAGGGTGCTGTAACCAGTTTCTTCACTGGATAAGGGGAGCAGGCCTCTTGACTTCAGAGGACTGCTGTCCGTTGTTTACTGCACGAACGGTAAGTTTCGAGTAATTCTAATGTCTTTAAAGTCTTTAGTAATGATGTTTCTTGTTTTGCAGGGTTCCGGCGATGGCGGATGACGGGCTGAAGTGAGTTGAAGATGGAGCCCGTGTGATGAATAGAAGCGCCTGGAAGCACGTAAGTAAGCTCTTGTTGCCTGCTTCACGATGCGCTCTAACTGTCTTTTTATTTTGCAGGTACAAGTTCGGAGCGGCTGCAGGGTGCCGGAATACCCACTGGGTTAGATGTGGAAAGGAGTAATGGCACGTGAGTATTAAAGTTCCCCAATGTCTTTAAACGCACCTTGTTTTGTCTTTCAGATGCGGGATGCAGCGCCGAAGGCCTCCGGAACGTGCGAAGAGTGGGTAAGCTTTTGTCTTTCAGATGCCGGAATGCAGTGTGAAGACCTCCAGAGCGCACGAAGAGTAGGTAAGCCTTTGTCTTTCAGATGCCGGAATGCAGCGCGAGGCGTTGGTGACAGCCGATGGACCAGGTAAGTGAAGAGCTGTCACTGAAGACCGTAATGCTAACCTGTTCTTTCTTGTCTTTATAGGTGTTGCTGAAGACTGGATTCAGGATGGTAAGCCTTTTTCCTTAGGCCCAGGATCAGATGCAGAAGACACGATGAGCGTTCTGCTGCAGAGGATGCAGAATAACGCAAAGCAAGATTCATCCATCGGGTGTGGTTTAAATAGCCCCCTGTAGTGCTTAGGTGTCTCCTTCCACAGCCACGCCTAGGTAAGAAAAGAGTTCCTGCTTTCCAGAAGAGTTCCAGTGTTCTGAATCTAGGGAGTGGCTCCTCCCCCCACCCAACAGGAAAAGTAGTTCCAAACAGAAGAGGATCAGAGGCTCAACTGGCAGGCAAGTAAGCAGCATGGTCTGCTGCAGGTAAGTCCACCCAAGCATTATGAGCCCGGCGCTTCCAGCGCTGGGACTGGGCATATTTATGAGCCTGGTGCCACTGGCGCCAGGACTGGGTCCAAAAGGTCCCAATTGGGACTGGTTGGCACTCGGAACCTGGGTTATGGATCTGCTTCCAAGGGAGTTGGGAAAACCCTGACCTTTTGGAAGCAGAGATCATGACAGTACCCCCCCTCAAGGCCCCTCCCAAACCGGGATTCTCCGGGGGTTTTGGCTTGTCAGGAAATGTTCGGTGAAATCTTTTGATTAGGCGAGGAGTGTGGACATATTCAGCAGGTTCCCAGGATCTCTCTTGGGGGCCGTAGCCTTTCCAGTCAATTAGGTAAAATAGTTTAGATTTGGAGATCTTGGAGTCCAGAATGCTTTTGACTGCAAACTCGAGTTCTCCATCAACTAGGATAGGTTTTGGAGATTTAGTTAGTCGGGTTTGAGGTTGCACGGGTTTTAATAGAGAGACGTGGAAGACCGGATGTATCTTCATGTGCGGGGGCAAGTCCAACTTAACCGCTACTGGGTTTACTATGGTAGTGATGGAATAGGGACCAAGGTATCTTGGGTTGAATGTGCGTGGCCCTTTTAGAGGTAGATATTTGGTGGATAACCAGACTTGATCCCCTACTTGATATTGAGGGGCTTCCTTCCGATGTTGATCTGCTCCTTTCTTGTATTGTTCTTTAGCCCTTTGAAGGTGAGAAACAGCTTCCTTAAAGGCTTGGGTGATTGTAGAATGCAGGTAGTCTACTGCTGGTGTTTCAAGATCTTGGAGGGGATCCAACTCCGAGGGTGACTGCCGTACAAAAGAAAAAACGGGGTTTTCCCAGTTCCCGAATGGACAGAGTTATTGTAGGCATATTCGGCTATCCAAAGGATGTCTTTCCAAGTTTTTTCAGTTTGTTGCAGCATGCAGCGTAAATACTGTTCCAGAGTTTGATTGGTCCTCTCGGTTTGTCCGTCGGTCTGAGGGTGGTGACTGGTCGATAGTCTCACATCAATTTGAGCCGACCGACAGCAACTTCGCCAAAAATGAGAAATAAATTGACTACCTCGATCCGAAATTAGAACCGAAGGAAAACCGTGCAGTCGGACGATGTTTTTGAGAAATTCTCGGGCCAGAGTTGCTGCTGTTGGCAAGCCTTTGAGCGGAATGAAGTGCGCCATCTTGGAGAATAAGTCCACGATTACTAGAATCGTATTGTATCCGGAGCATGGAGGTAGATCGGTGATGAAGTCCATAGAAAGCGTATGCCAAGGGCGAGGTGGGATGTCAATAGGGCGTAAGAGGCCTGCTGGTCTTTCCTTTTGACTCTTGTTTTGGGCGCATACTCCACAGGACATTATAAAGTCTCTGATATCTTTTTTCCAAGACGGCCACCAGAAGTAGCGCTTGATCTTTTCTGAGGTCTTGGCCATACCGGGATGTCCTTCCATTAAAGAATCGTGATAACAAGAGATGACTTTTTTCTGTAAATCTGTGCTGGGTAGGTATAATCGTTCTTGGAAATACAATAAGTTGTCCTTTACTGCAAAGTCCTTTCCCTGCAGATGCCAATTCTGTATGTCTGCTGGAGTTACAAGTTGCCTGGCTTTATCCTTAACTTCCTCTATGGATTCTGTGGCGATTACACCCAGAATTCTTTGTTCGGGAATGATTGGTACAGGTTTAGGGTTGATCAAGTGTTCTTCCACTCCCATCCGAGAAAGGGCATCAGCTTTACCGTTCTTTGTACCAGGTCGATAGGTAATTATGAAGTCAAACTCGGCAAAGAATAATGCCCAACGGAGTTGTCTAGAGGATTGGGCTTTTGCGGTTTTCAAATATTGCAGGTTTCGGTGATCCGTAATCACAGTAACGGTGTGTCGGGCCCCCAGCAGATAATGCCGCCAAGCCTTAAAGGCAAACTTGATAGCCAGAAGTTCCTTGTCAGTAATCGTGTAATTGATTTCAGGAGGCGAGAATTTGCGGGACCAAAATGCCACGGGATGCAACTGATTGGTTACCGGGTCCTTTTGTGATAGAACTGCCTCCATGGCAAGGCTTGAAGCATCAGTTTCCACGATGTAGGGGAGTTCGGGGCGAGGGTGTTTTAAGATTGGTGCAGAGATAAATTTAGTCTTCAAATCCTGGAAAGCTTGTTCCGCCTCGGTAGACCATTCAAAACGTTTGTTTTTCTTTAACAAGTCAGTGATGGGCTGGACTATTCGAGAGAATTCGGGGATAAACCTGCGGTAAAAGTTAGCGAAGCCTAACATGCTTTGCACACCTTTTACGGAGGATGGTGATGGCCATTTGAGAACTGCATTGACCTTCTTTGAATCCATACGCACTCCGCCAGGTGATAACATGAATCCCAAGAATTCAACTTCAGTCACGTTGAAAACACATTTTTCCAACTTAGCGAAAAGTTTGTGTTGACGCAATCTTTCGAGGACCATTTTCACGTGTTTCCGATGTTCAGATTCCGATGAAGAATAAACGAGGATGTCGTCAATGTAAACAACAACACACACATCTATGAGCTCTCTGAGGACATCGTTCATAAAATATTGAAAGGCGGCCGGGGCATTGCAAAGTCCGAAGGGCATGACCTGATATTCAAATAGCCCATACTTGGTGCAGAAGGCCGTCTTCCATTCATCGCCCTCTTTTACTCGTACCAAGTGGTAAGCTCCTCTAAGATCCAGCTTTGTATATATGCATGCTTTTCTGACTTGGTCCAGGAGTTCAGGGATCAAAGGTAACGGATATCTATTCTTAACGGTGATCTGGTTCAGGGAGCGATAATCTATACAAGTTCTAAGGTCTCCTTCCTTTTTTGGAACGAAGAACAAAGCTGAAGAAGCAGGGGACTTGGAAGGACGAATAAACCCATTTGCCAGGTATTGATCCAGGTATTGTCGAAGGTGAAGGTTCTCAGGCTCGGTGAGGGCATAAATTCTACTACAAGGAGGAGTAGATCCAGGTATCAGGTCTATCTGGCAGTCATAAGACCTATGAGGAGGTAGAGAGTTAGCCTGATCCTTCCGGAAAACATCTTGGTATTCTAGGTATTCGGGAGGTAGCTGGGGAGTCTCTGAAGAAATTGCTGCCAGTGCAACACCAGGTGGAGGGTGACAAGTAGAGACACATTCTGGAAACTGGACCGTTCTTGCTCGCCAATCGATCAGAGGATTGTGTTTCTCTAACCAAGGTATTCCTAGAATAATCTGAAACTGAGGGGCCTTGATCACATCGAACACGATCTTCTCATGGTGTCCATCTTGACTTACTAGCGTCACCTCTTGAGTGGTATGCGTTACTGGCCCGGAGGCTATCTCCGTACCATCCACCGTAGTAATGACGTCCTTTACAGCCTTGGGACAAAGAGTTAGATTCATCCTCAAAACCATTTCATGATCCACATAATTGCCGATGGCACCGCTGTCGACGTAAGCTTCAATTGCATGTAATCGATCCGGATTATCAGGGCTAATGAGGACCATAGGTATCACGAAATGCGAGGTCACGGAACTGGTTTTCACGCTCGGCAAGAGGACCTCTATTCTTGTCGGGCGAGGTCGTTTCCCTGCTCAGAGTTTGTAACTTTGGTAACTGCAGCTCCTACTGCCTTCTTGGCAGGTGTCACCGGACAGTCTCGAAGAAAGTGCCCTGAGTTTCCGCAATAGAGGCATAATTGCAACTGTTTTCTCCTTTCCCGCTCCTTTTGTGTTAGAGGACCTTTCAGACCCCCT
The DNA here is from genome assembly GCF_040938575.1 of Ambystoma mexicanum. Taxonomy (NCBI): domain Eukaryota; kingdom Metazoa; phylum Chordata; class Amphibia; order Caudata; family Ambystomatidae; genus Ambystoma; species Ambystoma mexicanum. The sequence continues at coordinate 37,258,564 of NC_090936.1, read as the reverse complement.
ATTTGCATGGGTTCCCCGGAGTCTACTCCTTTGGAAGGAGTTGGCGGTTTGGAAAATACTCGAGCATCAAACTTGGAACGATCGGCCTTCCTGTTCTGCAGTCTGTGATCTATTTGAACGACTAAGTCTATATAGTCCGAACAATCTTGTGGAGGATTCACTACTTGGGCTGACACATCTTTGAGCTCTCCACGTAGACCTCTATAAAACAGCGTAATCCTTTTGTCCTCAGGCCATTGAGTTTCCACTATCAGTCTGTTGAAAGACGCAATATAAGCCAAAAGGTCTTGATTACCTTGTCGCAACGAAAGAAGCTCATTGTCCAAGGCCTGCCCCTGTGAATGTCTTGCGAACAGTTTTTCCATACTGAGCTGAAAAGCTTGAAAATCATGGAGGACCGGATCATCTTGATTTACTAGAGGGATCGACCAGTCTGCCGCATTGCCACTAAGGTACGAAAGCATGAAAGCTACTTTAGCTTGATCAGTTGGAAAGGCTGCTGGCCGGCATAAGAAATGCAACCGGCACTGATTGATAAATACTGCAAACCTCTTTGGGTCACCAGAAAATCGTTCGGGCGGAGCCAGAGGTACATTCCCAGGTAGGTTGATCTGCACTGGATTCATAGAGGATGTAGAAGGAAGATTTCCCCCAGATGCGGGTAACGGGGTCTGTCCGGCTTGTGACTGTAGCAATTGTCTAGCGAGATCATCTGTTCGCTCCTTGGAAATAATCAGTTCCCTTCTTAGAGCATTTGTTTCCTGACGTGCTGCATGCACTTCTGCCCTTAGTTCCCCAAGTAACTGGGCTAGCTGGTCGGTATCCGAGGTTTCCATAGCGCCTGGACGGGAGTTTTGTGGTAGGCTTTGCGTTCTGTAACGCTCACCTGATTCCCGTAGAGGCGCCGGTCTTGACTGGGCGTATACCGTATCTTCAAAGGTGATGTGTAACACACGGCTGGCTCTTTGGGCTGGACCTCTGTGCACTGTATGTCTGCCTTGAAGGGTAAGATGTCTGCAGATAGAAAATATGGGATTAAGGAACTGGGTTATTGAATGTCTCTCTCTTCTTCCCTTTCTCTTCTCCTGTAGAACCCCAAAGGTTAACGCTCTCACCTTAGGTAAGTGAACGCCGTGCTCTCCATCTGCCTCGGGGCAGGGTGCTGTACCCAGTTTCTTCACTGGATAAGGGGAGCAGGCCTCTTGACTTCAGAGGACTGCTGTCCGTCGTTTACTGCACGAACGGTAAGTTTCGAGTAATTCTAATGTCTTTAAAGTCTTTAGTAAGATGTTTCTTGTTTTGCAGGGTTCCGGCGATGGCGGATGACGGGCTGAAGTGAGTTGAAGATGGAGCCCGTGTGATGAATAGAAGCGCCTGGAAGCACGTAAGTAAGCGCTTGTTGCCTGCTTCACGATGCGCTCTAACTGTCTTTTTATTTTGCAGGTACAAGTTCGGAGCGGCTGCAGGGTGCCGGAATACCCACTGGGTTAGATGTGGAAAGGAGTAATGGCACGTGAGTATTAAAGTTCCCCAATGTCTTTAAACGCACCTTGTTTTGTCTTTCAGATGCGGGATGCAGCGCCGAAGGCCTCCGGAACGTGCGAAGAGTGGGTAAGCTTTTGTCTTTCAGATGCCGGAATGCAGTGTGAAGACCTCCGGAGCGCACGAAGAGTAGGTAAGCCTTTGTCTTTCAGATGCCGGAATGCAGCGCGAGGCGTTGGTGACAGCCGATGGACCAGGTAAGTGAAGAGCTGTCACTGAAGACCGTAATGCTAACCTGTTCTTTCTTGTCTTTATAGGTGTTGCTGAAGACTGGATTCAGGATGGTAAGCCTTTTTCCTTAGGCCCAGGATCAGATGCAGAAGACACGATGAGCGTTCTGCTGCAGAGGATGCAGAATAACGCAAAGCAAGATTCATCCATCGGGTGTGGTTTAAATAGCCTCCTGTAGTGCTTAGGTGTCTCCTTCCACAGCCACGCCTAGGTAAGAAAAGAGTTCCTGCTTTCCAGAAGAGTTCCAGTGTTCTGAATCTAGGGAGTGGCTCCTCCCCCCACCCAACAGGAAAAGTAGTTCCAAACAGAAGAGGATCAGAGGCTCAACTGGCAGGCAAGTAAGCAGCATGGTCTGCTGCAGGTAAGTCCACCCAAGCATTATGAGCCCGGCGCTTCCAGCGCTGGGACTGGGCATATTTATGAGCCTGGTGCCACTGGCGCCAGGACTGGGTCCAAAAGGTCCCAATTGGGACTGGTTGGCACTCGGAACCTGGGTTATGGATCTGCTTCCAAGGGAGTTGGGAAAACCCTGACCTTTTGGAAGCAGAGATCATGACATGGTATGATAGAACAATTTCAGATACCCCCTGAGTGTTTGGGTAGTGTTGATGTCATCCGTGACCGTCGGCGGACATGAAAATCATTAGCGGGGTGTTCGGTATGTTCTATCTTACATGTATATAAATTAAGGGACTCCTAGTAAACCTCTATCAAATTTACACTATGAAAATGTATATTCAGTAAAAAAACTTTGTTAAAGTGACCTTACGTTTAAGTTGCGCTACTAAAAGGGATTTTATGGTTCCAAGAAAAACCGAAAACCCCCTGAAATTCGCCAGTTATGGTAAGCTAAGCAACCATAACTCACGCCACCACCGTGCACTGCTAAGACTAACACCCAGGACATCAAAGATGACATCACAAATGTGATTGATGACATCACTGATGTCTTCCCTTCAAAGGTTTGCCTTGGCGTATGATTTTATTTTCCTCCATTCCAAGTTTCTCGTCGTTTTATGTACATTGTTACAAAAAAAAAGGGTGTGCTGTTCCTCTTTGACTGTTGAGTTCAGGTCCAGCATTACCTGAAGCCGAAGAGATTGAAGAAATGTCACTATTTGGAAAAACCCAAACAGAAGAAACAACCGTTTTTCTTATTCCCATCCAGGCAGACAATGTATTCTGGACAGGGAGTTCCCTACAGGAATGGGAGTACTTGTCCACAAGAAGGGAGTCACTGCCTGTGATTCCCCACTTTACCAGACCCCTGGATAGGGTAATGCTTAGCGGTCTCATCTCCTTAGCCTCAGAGGGGGTGGCTCCCGTCTGGGGAGAAGGGACGAATAGTTCAGATTTTCCACAATACATAGAACAGAAAAGTGGAGAGTCTCGGAGTGTACACATGTGTGTGAAGGTCATGTTATGACCAGTGCCTTTGCAAGATGACTGTTTCTCAAAACCAAATACTTAACAATTGCAAACCTTTTAAACTGTGCTCTCATGGGCAGAATATATATATTTTTTATTGTTTTAAGTGTGCACCTAGTTCGAGAGCAGCAGCGTGATGTACAGGGTGTGTATAGTCGGCATTTGGACTGACATTTTTTAAAAGTACCACAGTAATATGAGTTGTAGTCTGTTTATCCGTATGTGTGTCCATTGGGATTATTTCGTGGTCAGGTTTTGAAAAAGCCACTTTTGATCAATTTGCAAAATTGCAAAATTGTGGGGCATTCCGAGCCAATATGACGATCGAGTTCGAAAGGGGGTGGGTGCGCTACAAGAGAAGGTTTGCTTGCGGGTCGTCTTTGCGGACGAGTTGTGATATGAGCCGGTTGGCCGATTTGTTATGCAAGGCAAGGAGCGTACATGGGGCTTAGCAGCCAAGTACGCTGGTGTGCTACTCGTGACTGCGTTGTAGATGAGACTTGCCGTTCTGAACAGTATAAAGCAGCAGGCAAGCCTAGAAATATGTAGGGCAGAATTTAATTAACCTAATAGAGGCATGTGGTGATGAGGGTGTAAGGCAATATAGTATTCCTTCAATGAATCATGAAGGCAGAAGAGGTTTTAAGGACAACAAACACTCAATTATCCAGACACCTACTACGAATTTCTGTTAGAGTTCAAAGAATGCAAGAAGTAGAGGAGACTCCTGTTCCAAAAAGCTTAAATCCAGGAGAACAAGATGTGAGTGAAGAGTTGAGTGAAAGGAAAAGGTGGGTATGACATCATACCAACAGGAAAACATCTACACAGCGTGCAGTGTTTCTGGACCAGATGGCATACCATAGGCATTGCTGTCCGACACTTCTGCCGTGGATGACTACGAAATCGGGGAGATCCTAAAAGGGCAAAGTCCCTTCCCGTTGCTGTCCCCTTGGGGATTCTGGTGTTTGTTCTGGCATCTTGTGTGAATGGTTGCAAACACTCTAGTACACTACGCCACAAAAGACTACCTTGAGACATCCTCCGCAGTCCCTGTCAATCATGGCCCGTGCTCGGTCATCCTCCAATTCTGCCGCAAACACGAAATCCTAAAGTCCCAAGTCCTCCCCGGGAAAACTGAATAACATGCCACATGAGGCAGGAGGATGGGGTGCCTGGAGGCAGAGATAGTGGGCATTATGGTGTCTCTGCTTCAAGAACTCTGTGTGCCTGCAAAACCACCAATTGGACGTTTGTACAGAGATCGACAAGCAAGGTGTGAAGGAGACCTGATGCATGCACGAAAGAAGCTAGTTCGCCGGTGTTGTCCACAAAAAACATTGCTTACTTTGTCCATCCATCACCAACAAACAATAACAAGGTTGGGCAGGATCCATGAAAGAAGAAAACATGGACTAAAATAAATATGAAAGGTGTCATGTATGTGCCCGCATGGTGGATGACCAAATCTCCACACCACAGTCTTGACATGGCAAACTTTGTAATATTAAAATGTCCAATGATCCTAGGAGCACATGTTTCACAAGCAGGACCCACCTTAAGCCTGTTCTTTTTACTGGGTCTGTGATATACCACCGCTGGGGACATTTCACTGGATTTTACCTGAGTGTTCCCCCATACCGTACATTCTAGTGCCCCCTGGAATTATACCAGAACAGTATATCCCCTCAACCGCCAAGCAGATATTTGAGAAAGTGCGGCCTAGAAAGTGATCAAGTTGAATCTTGTCACCTAAATACTATGGGGCAGCCCATGCAGGCCTTTAAAAACTAAGCCTAGCAGCCTAAGATGAAGATGTTGCCCAATGGGAAGCCAATGCAGCACTTGTCCATCAACAGAAGGGAAAGAGGATATGCGCAGGAGAATTGGAGTCCCTGACTAAAGTGCGTTAGCATTGTCAAGTGTAGAATTGCGTAAGGCACCCATAAAAGCCGCGTGCTCCTCTCTAGGAACATAGGGTAGGGTATGACAAAGTTCACATCACTGCATGTAACCCCCGGCCCCAAAGGGGCCCTAAAAGATAGGGGCTTATGGAAGCATATAAATAAATATATAAATGGAGACAAGACACTCTAGGAGTCTATTTACAACTTCATTAAATGTGTATGTGCTTCACATAGACTTACCTGACTGCACCATGTTCCCCGCCATGGGGGGGACACATGCAACCTTGAGGTTGAAGGAAAATGGCAGTTCTCCCCTGCCAATCAACAGAGACATGGACAGAACTGAGAAAAGAACCTTTAGAAGTGACAGTTGAAGAGATAGAGAAAGCAAGAAAGAGCACAGAAAGAAAGGAAAATGAAGGTTAACGATGACTGGAGGGGTTGTTGCCTCGAGCAGCCCCCCCCAGGGCTCTCTAAACTTGCTGAGCCGGGCTGCATCTGTCAGCAACAGCCCGGCATGGAAAACAGAACAGACCCAGGCCGCGTGCGTGGAGCGGCCTGGGTGAATGAAAAAGCCCGCACTGTGGGCTGCATGAGCCGTGTGGACCCCAAGCAAGAGTGTGGCCTGGAAGGCAGTGGCCCGCCCGGTGGCCAACCTGGGTAGGCCAGAAGAAGGAAAGGTCCTGGGGCGTGTGTGCGGTGCAGTCGGGTGAAAACAACACCCCAGCCCGGCCCGCATGTTTGCCGCAACCAGAAATGGAGGGTCGCCTGGGGACTACAGGCTACCCGGGGGCCGGTCTGTGCTGCACAGAGCTAGTTGAAGTGCCAGACCACGTGCGCGGTGCGTCCCGGGTGGAGAGTATATGTAAGAAACTCATGGTGGCAACAGTAAAGAAAGACACAAGTGATCATAGTTCAAAGGTGTTCATTAAACTGTAACTGCAGGGTGGAAAAATGCCTGACCTAAACCAAAATCTAAGAGTGGAGTAAGCGTCAACCATCAGATGAAAAATAAGGCAGTCCTTGTGGCGTCTTGTCAAAGTAAAAGGCCTATACAAAAAAATTCTATTGTCAAATCCTTACAACTAATTACAGAATGAGTGTGGGATTTTCAATAAAGAAAGAAGTGTTCACAAATAATAAGTCAGGCTGTGATTGGCAGTGGTCTCCCTTACCCATGTTTTGAGCACGGGACAAAGTGGATCTCCCGAGCACAGCACACACTCGAGCTCTCCCAGCACGAGCCGACAGTTCCGTACCAGCTATCAGGTTCTTCGAAGGTTAAGTCTCTTTTCAATAAAAGTCTCTTGCCTTTGAGGGCCTGATGTATTCAACAAAAGAAACAGAAAGTTCCAAATGCCCTTTGGGTGATGACTTTCCATCCCTGCATCTCCCTCTTTCAGGCTCAGACCCCTCTCCGATGTCCGCGTCCCTCCGTTGGGTTCACTCTGGCTTTTTTTGTATTCACAAATCTTAATGTCTTTTCAAACAGTTCTCTGTGGACATCCCTCAGTCGGGTTCACTTCTGTCAACACACTGTTCATGGGACTTCAGGCTTTGCCCCTTTTTGTTAGCATCCCTCAGCCAGGTTCACTCTTGTCAACTTTTGCAACACACTGTTCATGTTCTAATTTCCCCAAACGGGATTAATTTCCTTTAGCTTCACAATCATCTGTCGGTCAAAGACTTTTTACTGTTCAGATGATTTTACAAGACCCCCCGTATGACCACTTTGACCCCGTTTTCTCAAGGCCTTCTGGTTATGGTAGTGTCAACAATCGGGTAATTGCCTAGAGTTCCCTGAGTGAGCACCCACGTGGTGTCAGACTCCTCTGCCGCTGGTTTTCCCCCTTCTTGCAACAATAGCTCTATCGGCCGTTCACAGTTCAATTTAGCCGTTTGCTACTTTTCATCAACACAGTTCGGTTTCTTATCGACTTTCCCCTCGACTCACCAACTGTGATGAACTGCTTGGCTTTTTTTCTCTTAGGAGTCAAAGTTGGTACCACAGAGACCAGCGTCTCTCCCCAGCTTGGTTATCAGCAGAGCAGGGTCTTGTGTACCATTGTCATCTGCTCCAACACACGCTGGCTAATGTTCGCCTTCTGCGGAGGATTCACAGGCCTTGGTCGGAAAGGGCAAGGTCGCTTCTCTCCTTGTCACCCTCTCCGTATGCGCCGTCTTTCTCCTCCTCTTGAACTGTCATGCTGAGTTAGCTCTCATGTCGTGCGGTCTGCCTTGCGCCTCCTGTACTCTCATGCTCTACCTTTTATCCCCGCTGGGAAGTCAAAGGTCCATCAGGTGTGTGTGATTCTGGTCAGTTGCCTGACTTTGCCTGAACCTTGTATTGGGAAATGTCAGGTAAATGGCTCAGGTGTTAGTCCGTTGTCTTTCGTGTTGATCGAAAGGGTTCGTGTCGGAAAAGGGGGACCAGTGTTTTGGAATATCCTACGTGGTAGGACGAGGAAAAGGTGTTGAAAGAAGGGGGATACCACATCTCACCAGTCGGTGTCCCACTCCCACTCGCCAAGGACCCCCCATCTAGGTTATCCTCCCTCACTGGTCCACCCCAAGGAACTGGATCCAATAACGATGGCTGTGTCCTGGACACCTAGATGAAAGATCCCTGGGGACCAGCTAGGGAGACACCATCATGTTTCTCACATATGGCCATGCGGGAGTAAGCCTGTCCAACCCGTGGTCGCGGGGCGACAGTGAATAAAAGAAGATCCCCTACGGCACCAGCAAGACCACCAGCACCACCTGGGGGCCTGCAGGTAATCTGCTCTCCACAGAGCCAGATGGGGAGAGCGGGAGAAAGCTGGAACCTCACCTGGAGCCCCAGCTGCCACGTTCTAAGCGGCCGGGCCTCAGCGCGATGTGCGCCGGCTGGGCACTGACACTGCCCAGGTGGGTGGAGTCCAACTAGGAATTTCCCCTCCTGGGAAACACTGCCACGGAGGAAATTTAATCCTGCACATTCTAGCATGGAGAGCATGGTCTCACAATCCCAAGCAAACACTTAGGGCTGACAGAGCCCTATCAAAATTAAAACACGCCACAGAGGAAAATGGAAACGTTAACTGCTGTGCTACCAGCAGGCAGCGTGCACTCCTAAAGCCCCAACAAGCCTTTAGGGCTGGCAGAGCCCCAACTAAATAGCACCACTACAGAGCAGTCAAGGGCCTCCAAAGCCCCATTTAAGCAGAAAGTAGCGCTATATGGATTCCAAGGGCTCCCAAAGCCCTGTGTGGAAAACACCCGTTCCATGAGGACTCGGGCTACCACAGCCCTAACAATGAACGGGGCTGCCATGGGCACAGACAAGATAACCGTGGCGCCACCCACGGCAGAGCGGGACAGACAGGATCCAGGACTGACCTGATGGCAGAGGACAAAAAGGTACTGTGTGTTGGGTGACATGCTATGTGACCATAATTATTAGGAAAGGAAGGGAAAGGATTTGTGTTAGAGCAGACTGCAGCTGCTAAGGGGTGTAAAGCAGGCAATGGGTTGTAATGAAGTGGGAGGTTGGGGAAGAAAGGATGCTGCCCAGAGGGAGTCTGCATAAGAACTTGCTTTAACTTCGTTCATTGATGGGTTTGTGAAAAGAGTAGCTATTAATCTTATAAATGCATTGTTAAACCATGAGCGGGTGAACTAAATTGGGGAAAGGTGCTAATATTAAGAAAGGGGATGTGTTTGCTTGTTTTAAAGGTTTGCACGTTTGTTATATAAAGGCCCACATTGGCACCAAAACTCCTCCCCAGTGTACTGTGCCTTATCAACACCTGGAGCTCAGCATTGTGTGTACTGTGCCTTATCAACATCTGGAACACAGCATTCTAGCCCATCTCTTGAGTTACTAACCTTTTCATTTGCAGGTTTCCCAGCACCCCACCAGAGCAGTTGGTCTGGGATTGGGGGGTGGTGCCAGTGAGGTTCGTCCCTAGCTCGGAGTATTTCTTTAATACTTGCTCACTCGGGCTAGGGAAAGGATAAACAGGGCTACACTCACCCACTATGTGTTCAATACCCAAATCAGATAAAGCCGAAGTTCCACCACAAAGATGGCAGAATTTGTAAGCACTTGCTTAGGTCCCAGGGGAGATCTATATCTCCATCTTGTAGGCAGTCAAGTGGAGCCAATTTAAGTGCATCTAATCCCTCACTTTTCGGAGGCAAGAGGGGTCCACCATGAAATCCTCACAAAGACTAGAAGCCCTGAAATAAACCTGGGAGCCGTTGGAGTATAATAGGCACTTAAGCATGAATATGCGGACAATGGTCATCGAAGGTGAAAGAGGAGACCCCCCCAGGGACTCCACAAGTACCATCAATAGATAGGCTGTACTTTATCTGCTCGGGATCAGCCCTTCCAATAAAGAATCGAACCAATCGACAGCCTCATCTGGAGCCCCAATGGGGCCATAGTTACTCAGCGGCCATGAATCATGTGAAGGTTTTTTCAGGAGTTGGGCGTGTAACAAGGTCTACCTTAAGAAAGTAGGGACCATCACCTTAAGTGGCAGATTAAAAAAAATGTTAACCGGGGTTACTGTGCCCCACTTTAGAGAACCACACTGATGGTTTTCTCCCCTCCCCCAAATTTGGGAAAGACTTGTGCACTAGGAGAGGTGTCGGTTCCTGGTCACCTGATTGGTAAAATGTGAAAACTACTGCTAACAGAATCCCTAGAGACTATAAGAGCTGCTAATTGGAATCACCTGCATACCAGCACAGCCTCCCTGATGATTGTTTGTGACAGGAAAGCGCTAGGAGGAGAACAAAAACAGAGCAACTGAACAGCAGATGGGATCCAACCCTGTTAATACTTTTTCAATGTTTTCGGATTCAACCCTGTTAATACTCATTAAATTGTTTATGGGATCTAACCCAGTTACTTTTTGTATCAGGTCTAATTTGACTGGTAACTGGAGTGGGCGACTCGTCACCCCCCCTTTTAAAAAAAAGAAAAATGGTAGTAGCATTTTCCAACATAGTAGCATATTGTCGAGTCACGGGCAATGTTAAAACATCTGTCTCTTAGTAGGTACGTTTCAGAGTGGGTAAAAGTTGAAAACTTCCCCAAGCAATGCAGTCAGAAAAAAAAAAACTTAAATTGAGTTGGGTAAAGGTGCGACGGACAGCAAAGGATCCATTGAGGGACTTTAATCATCATGGGTATCTTGTTCTTGTTGGAATACGTTTGTCGTTGAAGTCTTGGCCCAATGAAGAGAGGGATCTGAAGCGTGTCACATACAGTGTGGGCTAGTAAAAGATTCTATACTGGAAACAGTTTTTTGGGGTTAATTGATGGTTTGCCAAATTGGATCCTGAAAATGATGCCTTAGCATTGAAACCCCTTTCATGTACAAGGGAAGAGCTAATTGTATTATAATCGAGGAACCTATGTCCTATGGTTTCCACCAGATTGTTGGTATACCCCTCATAATGCTGTTTAAGAGCTAGGCAAGGGGGAACGCAAGGTCTAGAAGGCTTAGAAGGTTGAACTGCACACCAGAACAATAGTTCTCTGGAGTCCACAACCCTCTGAAAAACCAATGGGCACTGGAATAGCACGTACCCGGGGCATTGGGTTGAAGCCCTGGGAGGGTTCTAGTAAGTTCTCTTGGTAGGATTTGGGCTGTTCCTTTCTACAATGAGATAACGTAGGTCCTAGAAGTAGAAGTCGGTCTGGCATTAGGGTTCTGGTAAGTTCACCAAGTAGGATTTGCGCTGTTCCTTTCTACAATGAGATAACGTAGGTCCTAGAAGTAGAAGTTGGTCTGGCATTAGGGTTCTGGTAAATTCACCAGGTAGGATGTGGGCTGTTCCTTTCTACAATGAGATAACGTAGGTACTAGAAGGAGAAGTTGGTCTGGCATTAGGGTTCTAGTAAATTCACCAGGTACGGTTTGGGCTGTTCCTTTCTACATTGAGATAACGTAAGAGCTTTGGCGTAAAGCGCTATATAAATTCAATAAACATAACGTAGGTCCTAGAAGTAGAAGTTGGTCTGGCATTAGGGTTCTGGTAAATTCACCAGGTAGGATTTGGGCTGTTCCTTTCTACAATGAGATAACGTAGGTCCTAGAAGTAGAAGTTGGTCTGGCATTATATAATGGCTCCATAATGGAAGGAGTTAGTTCTGAAGCTTATGTATGAATGCAATTTATTCTCTGCCATCATTAACGCTTATTTTATGGTTAGGGTTACATGAACATGCACCTAGGATGTGCCAAAAGAAGTCAATGTAATTACCGCCCCCCTGCAGTGCCTCCATTGAGGGCCACCATTTGAACGGATCTGCGGTTTGGGCTGAGGCGATTCCCGACACTCTGATTTTGCCCGCTCCCCACAACCGGATGAAAATGCCTGTTGTCAGGGTGACTATCAACATCAAAAATCAGAATGGCAAGAGAATGCTGGATGTAATTTAAGCATATCGGGGCATTTCAAAGCAACTCTGGCAGCTCCAATAGGATCTGTGTTGAGTTTGTAATGACTGTCAGAATGATATCTCTTCTGGTTCAATGGGGTAAGGAATGGTCAGACACTGAGATACAGTTGGTTTAAACAGCTCTAAGAAAAGGGATATCTAAACCAGCGGACGGAGAAGAGAGAACTCTGTTCTACAGCTGCCAAACATTCCCCCTACGAAAGGAAAGTCAGATTGATGGATATTCCTTCCAAAGAGCACAAATGATAATATGGAAAATAAATAAACAAGAAGGCAAAACCTGAATATGTTAGTAGCTAGTGAGAATGAAGTAAAAGCCAGCAGCCGCCTGAAGGGGGAAGATTGGCATGACCAAAGAGGGTGTAACACATCAAAGCAAATGCGGCAGGGGTACAGCAAGACCCTAGTATAAACCTGGTTCAACTGGTGGAGCCAGAAAAAAGGTCAAAGGGCACAGAGAGCATCACCTGTACTAATACCATCCTCTGAAGGTTTACTCTGATTTTAACGAATGAAAAAGTAGACAACTACATTTTAGCAAAACATAAATAACAAATAAGTATAATAAATGTTGGGGGTCCCCCAGACCCCATTTCCCCATATTTAAAACCCCACCCAACCCCCTTCCCCACCAGATGTATCTGCTTACCCCACATATTCTTTTTTTTTTATTCATTATTTTTTCGTGATTTTTTATTTGTTTGATATTTTTGTTCTCTGTTTTTAATTAGGTATAATCACAGACAACCTCCTCTGCAACCAACAGTGAGAGGAACCTGAGAGTACCCGCACCCCTTTCCCTGGCAATGCCTCCACCCAGGTGGCCAGGGAAGAGCCGAAACTACTGGATCCTGACCCTGGGGGTGGATATGCGAGGGAGGACTACCTGGGGGAGGAGGTGGGGTACCCTCAGGTGAGGCGAGGTATCCCCCTTTTTCCTTTCATAATGAATCTTCCCCTTCACATGCCGTGGTAGGCTATTGTCATTCCCTTCCCCGTTTTCTAAGTCAGCCACCTAATAACACCCCCGCTGGATCTTTCATGGTTCGCACCGATACAGTCTAATGGCGATAATAAAAGAGCGGAGTAATCGGATGTGTGCAATGTCAAACTGGACTCATAATTGTCATGGATAAAGGGGACACATGCATGGGGCAGTGTGAAATGGACATTTCACTTTTCACAGTACACCGTAAAATTGGCGGCTCACATTGTATGTGGCTTTTGTGATATTCCATGTCTAATTCTTTGCAGGATTATAACACTGAAAGGGACACTGGGTAATTCTCGATGGGCAACCCATTGGACGTTCTACTGTTCAGAATTGTGCCATTCGCCCTTTGACAATGCCACTCTATTGGGCACTGCCTCAGTGAAGTGCCACATTTAATGAATGCGCGTCCAGTCTTTTTGGTCGGCTCGCGTGTTTTTGGCGGGCACGTAAATGATGTTACGCCGGGGAAGAATAGCAGTGTCTTCTTCGTTGGACCAGGTCTCTGACAAATCGGAATATTTTGAGTCCGCCTTCAGAACAATGCGTATATCCTAATGAGTTGTTTCCAATTTCTGTGGAAAATTGTACTGTTGAATACTCCACTTTTAACTTTAATTTTTTAAAAAGATTTTTCTGGTGGGAGCTGTGCAGTGTGGATGCACTCACACTCTCTCAATGGGTCAGCATCAGCACTTTCCTCGCACCCTTGCTGCAATACTCCAGGGTGAATATATCACGGCCGCCATTTTGAAAATGTACCAGCCACCGCTGACGAGCAGCAGAAATAGATACCGCCATATTTCCAGTAACTGGAAATGAAGACTTCATTTTCCTAAAAGGTTTCTTGGATTACCACCCACCACCCATTAGTCCATCATAAGCATTCTCTGCTGCACTGAAACAGGAAACCTTTTTCTGAACCCGGCTCTATAACTAGTGTAAGCGATTCTATTTTGTAACCTAATTAAACGGCCCATTTGATTTGATAAATGACAGAAGGTTAGATACTGAAACCAAAACGTGAAGTAGGGCAGCTAAACTAGGCGGACAAGTGCAAGGCTCTTCAATATTGTATGTTGAAGATTTTCAATGTTAGACATTGTCGAATTAACTTACGTGGCCATTTTAAACTTGTTTTTGCCTCCTTTTTGGTTATTGTTGTTTTCATTTGGCCTCATTTCTCTGTGTGTGTAGTGTGACCACAGATACTTTCATATACAATAATAGGTTTTTTTTGTCACATTTTTTTCTTATTTTTATTTTCCAATTTGACTTCTTTTATAATTTTTACATTTACCCCCATAAATTCATGTTACATTTAGTTTTTTTTCTAAATACTTTAGATGTGCTATTGAGCGTAGATCAGTTTACTTACCCTGTAACGTTTCATTCATTGTAGAGAAAGTTGCAAATGATTACCAATAGACTTTGGGCCCTATTCATAGAATATTTGCCCTGTTCAAAGTGAGTTTGCTCTGCTGAAAAGTGACTTGGCCCTTGCGACACAAACCCTGATTCATGGAACCGTGCAAAGTGTATTTTTGCAGTGCAAAGTCGGAGCATAGTCATGTTTGCAGTACAGAATGACTTTGCACAGTTCCATGAATCAGGGTGTGTGTCGCAAGTTCAAGGTCACTATGAACCAGGCAAATAGTCCATGAATCTGACCCTTAGAGATTATTTTTACAATAGGGTCACTAGTTCTTTATTGATGTCCGGGCTACCCTCTGATGTATGCCTTTGTAAGTAACAAAAAAAGGAAATATTTGCAAAAATCATTGTTGTTGGTTATTTATAAGGCGCTCAATACCCAGAGGTTTCTAAGCGCGGAGCCGGGGATCGAACCTGCGTTGCTTCTTGTCGTCTTACTTCCAAGGCGAGCACGTTGCCCCTAAGCCAAATTGCATGGAATTCTAGGTGCACAGAGACACGTTGTTTAGCACAGACATCTGCTGTGGATGTTTCCAATTCTGAATTTCACAGTGACTGAACAACATGTAATTAGCACATGTGCACATGTCTTAGTGTCAACGCAGATAGCTTTGCACTGTGTTTGCGAGGCTATCAATGTAATTGTGCAGCCAAAAATCCCATCTATGTATGTGAAAACTGCATTGGCGCTTGCACGTTCTGATGGGGTTGCAATGCAAGTACATTTATCTAAAGTATATTTACGGCATGGCTATTTAAAGCCGGTAGGAATGGTTTCTAAATGGTGTGCTTTTTCCTGTGTACATGCAGCCTACGCCCCCATTTCCTTTCTCTTATTTTCATCTTCGTTTCGCTTGAATATGTTTGCAATGTTTTATTTGTTCACTCTTTAGTACCATTTTTACCTCACACCCGCTTCATGTTTGTTCTTCTTTGTTTCCTTAATTCCATCTTTCTCGCCTTCTTTCTTTTTTATCTTTCTTTTTCTACTGCTTTCTTGTTTTCGTTTTTTCTCTCTGGCTCTCTGTTTCTCTTTTTCTGTCTTCTTTCATTCTCCTTCTTTTTTCTCCTTCTTTCTTCTTTCCATGGGAATTTAGAAAGGGAAAGACTATCATGGGTTTTGGGCCATTGGCTGGGTCAGCTCTGTGGTCTGACAAAGTAAATGTAATACTGTACAAAGTTTGCACTCCCCCCAATTTACCACAAGTCAAAAAAAGGTACATCATCAAAAATAGCTCTGTACTCATTGCAATTATGATGTTTTGTCCTGTTTTTTTTTTTTGTGTGTGTGTGGAATTTTCCGCCAAACTCAAATGCTTTTTACTGCACTCACTGTGGCGCAATTACTGCTGGATTACCGGTGGAGTAACGGCCCAGTTAATCCCCATTTTTGGAGTATATTGCACTCCATGGGGATTCTTTCAGGTTTGCCGTGGGTGGAAATTCTGCTGCAGTAAATCTGACGATTTTTGGAGGTAAAACAGAGGATTTATTTCCGGTTAAATACTCAACGTATATCCTCCACTTTTTCTCTCAACTCACCATTTGGCTGTGTGGGAAAGTGGTGGTAAAGTGGCAGTAATACCGTTAATGCTATTTTTTTCCCATCTCGCCAAACTTGTAGTGAGTCAGTTAGCGTGTTCTTTGCCCTGGAATTTACAGTCGCTGTGTTTTATACGTTCAGTGGAACCGATCCTTCGCGTGCAGTCGAATCGATTTCTGATCTTGACGATAATGCGCCATTTGGGAAATCCCCTTAGGGAAGGATTTACTTGTTTTATTTTTTTAACCATGTCTATAACATTCAGGAGGAGATCAATCTAACCGGGAATAGGACGGATGCATTTCCCTGTTGATTGCGGCTTACAGGGGGGTTTTTTGCGCCGCCGAGGGCCTCGGGGCGCACAGGCAGCAGCTATTTATCTTTACGCTCGGAAGTTTATCTATTTTAAGAAAATGACAGATGAGCACTTTAAAGGAAAACTCATTATGATAATTGATTATTAGCGAGAATTCTCTTGAACCTTGCTGTGCGCGCGATCCGCATTCTCCTCGTGCCTCTAATTAGAGCAATTTTTTAATTAGAATAAATGCATACACATTTATCAAATCTAGGATGAGAATGGTCAGTGAGACGCCACATTGCCTTCCTGTTTTGGATTAATTCTGCATGCAATGAATTATTGAAAATAGGTTAGTTCATTTTGTTTAACAGTGGTCCATCAATATGGAGCCAATACACCTTCTCATGTCTTGGGTCTCTTTGAAGTACTGTCAAAAGAATCAGAGGTTCCTTAAATGCTATGAAGAAGTATGAATATTTGGATATTTAACAATAGATAATATGTTTACCTTATGTATTTCTTAATGTTATTGTTGTATATATTAGCTAGATGAATGTTCATATTGTGTGCTGGTTATATAAGCAAGGGCATTTGTCTAATTTATAGAGTTTTTCTAAACTGGACTATTGATGTGTTTTTATTTTTATACCTGCCCTCATTTATTGCAATGACACCTCAACACTCCTTTGGGAGGGTGGATAATGGGTTTTCAATTGTATGTTTTTTTTTAATTTTTATTTAGGATGTCAGTGGACCGCGGACATCTGCATGGGACAGCAGGGGAGCGCTCCAAACAAGCAAGCGTAAAATGTGACCGATCAGCGGTTTATAGGGATGACATTATTTATACAAGACAGAAGTGAGCACAGCGCATATTTTATCGAGAAGCGCCCGGGGCAAAGTCAGTTTCTTGAGAAATAGACAACAGATGAATGACAGAAGCAGGAGGTGGCAATTGGAGAAGATGATGGCCTGTCCCAAAACCACGAGCACGGATTGCGATAGCGATTCTCTTGGATTTTGTTAGCTGGATAATTTTTAGGTGGGTTGCTGATATATCAGGCAGTGGGCCAGAACCACCCGATAAGGGAATTTTATATTAAAACCGAGCACTGTTGGAAGATTACCGGCCTTTGTTATGATTTGCCCCGAAACAAAAACCACAAATGTTTCAGTTGGCCGCCAATGCCGAAATGAAAAAAGGATGAAAATACTTCTAAAGGGGGATGAACCCCCTTTGACAGTCCCGTCGCTTCAACAAAAACTTTATCTTGAAAGCTAAAAATAAAGTCTGATGTTCTCATGAAGTGAATTTTGCCAATGTTCTGCAGAGAATGGCCTTGGCAATGCGTGGCATCGGCGATAAGTGAGAGTAGATAGCTGGCAGGAAAAAAAGCAAGATGGGCAGTATGCTAGGCAACCTAAAAGTAACTCCAAACATGAAAAACTAGAAAAATAAAAAGGTTAAAAAAAACTTCTTCTGAAAAGAACTAAGGCAAAAATGAATGAAGCAAACATTTTGAATACAAAAATTGATTAGAACAAAGAGTAAAAACCCTGCTGGCCTGGAGTGGTATGGTTTAGAGTAGATAAGGGGATGGGGGGCGAGAGCTAGAAGGGGGTTGGAAGGAAGTTACGGGGTGTTGAACTGCCTCACTTTTTGAAAGACTTCTTTCACGGGTGGAAACGAGAAAGAGCAAATGAAAGGGTGTTGTGCTGGCTTAGTGCAAGGGGTTCACACCTACAACTAAGTTGGTACGAAACTAAACACACCTTTTTTAAAACCAACCAAGTAAAATATTAAATTTAGACATTTTTTCTTTTAAAATGTCTTTTTTTGTTTTGTTTACTGGTTATTTTCTTTTTAAAAGTAATTTGTGTTGACCTCTTCAAGCTTACCACATTGTTTTCAGTCTGGGTAACTATTCCTGGCATATTATGAAATATTGCCCGGCACTATTTCGCGCCTTGAAACACTTGTGTATGGACGCGCTATAAAAAGAAAATCCTATCATATCATATCGCATGCCCATCTGTCAAGGAATACAGCACACATGAGACATTGAGAATGTCCACCACGTGAGATTATTTCCAATGCTAATTAGGATGTCACCGATCATGTCACGCAGGGCATCCTGGGAAGTGCAATCTATCAATGCATGGCTAGCCATAAATGGCAATTTATATGCACACCGATATTTGGGCACAAAGATGTCTTAGTGTGGCAGAGTAGGGGATGGTGTATGTCAACCATCTGGACATTTGAGGCGAAGGTTTTCAGACATGCATGCCAAAAGCATGTTTTTCATGTACTCTAGAGCAATGAAGTCAAGAGCTCTACAAGCTCTGCAAGAATGTGTGTTCTCATTTTTCCAAAGTGTCATACAGCGTTATCTGCAGCTTCACTACAACAAGGCTGCAATGTGCGCAC
The DNA here is from genome assembly GCF_040938575.1 of Ambystoma mexicanum. Classification (NCBI taxonomy): domain Eukaryota; kingdom Metazoa; phylum Chordata; class Amphibia; order Caudata; family Ambystomatidae; genus Ambystoma; species Ambystoma mexicanum. The sequence continues at coordinate 37,240,293 of NC_090936.1, read as the reverse complement.
ATATGCTGGCTTGTGGGCAGTGCCTCTTTTGCAGAGCTATTGCGCTCTGTCCGATTAGACCCTTGCCATTCTGTGCTTGTTGTTCCAAGCGCATTGTTGCTGCTCATGGTGTCGGCTTGTATGCAATGATGGTCTTTGTGTAGGGCTACTGTGCTGAACCGCATTGCACTTTTAAGTCCAACGGTTTTGTTCACGGTTTGTGTAATTCTGAGCGCATCAGTTAAAGCTTATTCGGTTTGGTTATTATGCTTAAGAAATAAGCCCTGAGCTGAGGGGCGGGGGGGGCATTACAGCTTCAGGTAATGCCCCAGGGCCCATAGTTACAGGCACGAGCGAAGCAAGGCCATTCATACAAAAACAAATAAGATGGCCACCATGGAACGGGAGAAGGGACTACACCTAGTCCTTTCTCCCGTTCCATGGCAGCCATTAATCAGCAAGAAAACAAATTAAACAAACAAGATGGCTGCCATGGAAGGGGGAGAAGTGACTACACGTAGTCCCTTCTCCATTTCGATGGTGGACATGGAATGCACCTCGGGGAATGGCTTTGTCAAGCTGGTAACGACTCGGTGAGGGCCAATAAGCTCACTTGTTACAAGCTCATCATCCCTCACCGGGTACTAATGTTATGTATTGTATTGTTTAGTGAATGTACATGAAGGTTGAGCTCAGGAACACAGAAAATGGCACCGATGAGTCAGGCTGGTGTGCATTAGCTAGTGAGCAATTGACCAGAGGATAATGGTGAATGGTTCAGAAACCAGGGACAGGATATACGTGTTCGACACTGGTCCAAATGAACTGGTCATATATGGGGTGTTCTTTACAGGGAACTCTGGTGGAGGGAAGACAGTGAGGGGGTAAGTGGAGCTTGACTCTTTCAGGTTCAAGAAGTAGAGCTTTAGTTAAGCTTCGACGGAGTGGACAGAAGTAGCTTTTTTTCCATGTGCCAATGGGAGTTCCAGTGGTGCAAGGCAAGACGGGGGAAGGAGCTAAAACAAGAAAGCCAAAGGTGGCCAGGGGACATAGAGATTAGGGAGAGTACTACAGAGGAGGAACCATGGAGGCGAGTGGCAGGAGATAGTGTTAGCTAGGTAGGAGGGTGCTGTGTTACAAGGTGGGAGAAGAGTGGGGAAAGTTGTGAAGGGTACTGGTGTAGGAACTGAGTAAGTGGGGGCGGGAAGACAAAGGAGGAGGCTGGCACAATATTCACAGTCGCTATGAGGGTTTTGGTAGAGTTGGAGATGCAGAGAAAGGCTTGCCAGCATAACCTCATGTTATGTATTAACATAACTTCATGTTATGCTGATTTTTACCATGCAACGCTTCTCCAGGCACTGCATGGCTATTGTGCTGAGTCATGTTGAGCAGACATATTGTTGTTGGTCATGGCGCGAGCTTGCATTCCTTGCCACCTGTTATGTTATGAGTTTTTTTTATAATGCACCAGTCACCACCATCGCGGTGTAACAGCACCAGGGCTTGCCTAGAGAAAGGCATATCCTGCCCCAGGGGTATCCTGACCTATGGCTGTGAGAATATAGAAAGGGCAGGAGAGGAGGTAGGGAGGGGAAAGGGGGAGAAAGTGAAACACTCAAAAACCACCTGTACAGGTAAAAAGGCACTGAGGGGCATGTGACAATTCTCATGCCCGTAGAGTCCGAGTAGAATGATGACGTCAGATTGCGGATCAGAAAAGGGCAAATGCTGAAAGTTCTTGCGACTGAGCATGTCTCTGTATGGAGAGTTTTTAGTACTTAGAGCGAAGCAGTGAAATTAGTGATGTAAGGCTGCAGAAGTACCAGTTTGGCATGGTGGTATGTTTGTTGGCAGAGACCTTTATTTATAAAAGTGAGAAAAACCCTATCTTGCTCCATTACTATGAGGGGTTGCCCCCCCTCAACAAAAATACAAAGGAATCTGTCGGGATCCCCATAAAGTAAAATGTCCACCGCCCTGCGTCCAAACAGATTTCTGTCCCTTACTCTCTAAACGAATTAAAGACAACTGCCTTCTGTGTTTCTTCTTAATCCAGAAGGAGGCCCTTGTCATTCTGGATGTAGACTCCAAGGCTCCATTTTGCAAAATAATCTTTAACTTCAAAGTTTACTTCTTGAATGTTCATTCCAACATATACACAGTTCCCAGGCCTCTGGAGGGAACTGCTTCCTCTGTCCGTGCTTCAGTTCACAAATGTTCTGTCAGGTTCAGCAGGCTAGGTTCACAAGCCCGCCAGACTAGACCGTAGACTTGACTTTACAGAATATCTCCAAGGTCACCAATGTGATATCAAGTCTGGTTCACTATCCTGCCAGACTTGATTACATATTTTAGAGTTCCAATATATATTTCTCTCCTGGATAAAGGGTCCACGACCCCATGTTCTCATCTCTAGTGTCTCTTCTCCTTTTTGGCCTTGACCTCGGATCTCTCCGGACTGTTTCTGGGTCTCGGTGGTTTGTTCTTTTGCTGGTTTCTCTTTTGTCTGAGGTCCATATCTTTCAATACTTTCTTGGGGTCTCCCCAATTCACTCCAGCCTCCCGCCCACTGATTATAAATATCTTTGTGCTGGTGTAAGCCCTCAACCCTTGTATACTTCCCTAGAGGGCTTTGCCTGTTTCCATAAGGGTCCTAGATTCTGGTGTGCACTGGCGGGGATTCCCCACTTTCATATGGGTCCCAGACCCTGATCTTCTGTGGGACCCCTTTCCCTGTTTCACCTAGTGCCCACTTGAATGGGTTCTTTGTACTCTACTGCCAGGTATTCTTTGTCATAAGCGTTTTAACAAAAGTCTGTATCAAATTGTATAGTTCCTCTATTGTCCCCTTTGGCTCCTCTGAAAGTATTTATGGGGTTCACAAAGTTTGTAATTCCTCTGTTTCTCGGGATGTGTTTGTGATTCACAAAATATGTATCAAATTGTAGAACTCCTCTGCTATTCCCCCTTTGCTTCTCGGGATGTATTTATGTACCTCTTTAATCCATTTAGCTCCCTTTGTGCCCCAATAGCCGGTCCAACCCTTTCCCTAACTTCGGGAAGTCTTGGTACGGTCTCCGGTCTCTCCTAGAGGCAAAGCGGGGCTTTTTGTGTCGCAGCCACGTTCAGCATTCTGTCTCCGGTGTCTCTGCAGCATTAGACTCTCGCTCACATCATTGGCTGTGCACGTGTTTGTTCTCGGTTTGCTTTCACCAGTCGGAGATCCCTTCTCTCCACCACCGGCCAGGACCCTGTTGCTGGGACCTCTTGGAGAGTCGCTTTTCTCCCTGGCAGCGTCTCTGCTTCCAGCTTTCGGGTCCCACACCACGGAACCAGTGTCTCGTTCCTCACATTTCCAGAGCTGGCCTGATGCTCTATCAAGTTCTTCTTGCCTTTTCACGATTGGGTCTGCCTCTTGACAGCTTGACCGCGTGTGTTGGTTCTGCGGTGGGTTTTTGCCTCCTTGTTCCATCTTCCTCGTGTCAGTGGTGATTTGTATTTTACCTGGGTAAACCTCACTCTTCCTTGTCCCAGTATGTGTAATGAAACCCTCTACTCTAGTGAAACACATACAGGTATGGGGGACAAGAGGGGACTGAGTGGGGTGTAATAACAATGGGGACAACAATGGAGGGTGTAAATACCACATTCTCGGAAGACCTTTGTCGCTTGTGCAATGGACGGCTCCCTCCCCATGAGATCTACCCTCCGAGTACCACCCCAGGGGGACTTTGGGGTAGTGGCCTCACCTCCCTGGCCTCACAGGAAGGGGCTTCCCCCATGGAAGCAAAGACAATACCCTGGGATTTGTCGCAGTGATTAAGTGGTTGTGTATTGAGCTACAGATGTGCTCACACATCTCTTTGAAGTGTGGAGGGTTGCTTGTTCGTTAGGTGGTAATGTTACTTGACAGATCCCAGAGAGAGAGACACCTGGGAGTCCCCATTTGACCGACAGAAAGGGCAGAGCCTAGAGTGGACCATCAGCATGGTCACTAGTTGGATGAGAGATAAGTGTCTCTGTCTAAACGATCATGAAACCGAGCTACTCGCTGTGACGCTCCAAATCTGACTAAGAAATTAGGAAGGTCTAATGGCTCTATCTCACTGGGCACCCACCCTGTCCGGATAACGGGCAAGGTGAAGTCAGTAGGCATTTGCCTGAACCCCAACATGAATATGAACACTCGTGCATCTGCGACAGTGAGCACATGCCATCACCATCTTCGCCTGTCGCGGCAGATAAGCCCCTAACGGGGCTACTATTGCAAGGGCCATCATTGGGAGAGCGTTAGATTATGGCAATGCCCTGATGATTGGTTCACCAGCATACGAAATTGCTAGACTTCAGGCCGTGCAGAACTCGGCTGCCAGCATTGCGGGCAATGCGGATAGAAGATCTGAAATGTTGCCGACCTTGAAAAATCTCCAGTGGCTGCCCATTGCACCCCGGATTAAGTTCAAGGCCTGCGTGGTGACGAACCAGCCTTCCTCGATCCCATCCTGACATCTTTTAGGAAGAGCCTGAAAACCTCTCTCTCTTTTCAGAATCATTCCCCTAGTTGTACCAAGTTTCTTGAATCATCTTCTTAACATATGATGTATGATATGATTGGTTATTTATAACACGCTTAATACCCAAATGTTTCTAAGCGAGGACTCGGGATCGAACCTGTGTTGCTCTGCGTCGTCTTGTTTCCAAGGCGAGCACGCTGCCGCTGAGCTATCCTTCCGGGACCTTGCTGACCTTGTTATCCTCCCGGGACCATGCTGACCTTGCCTGACTGCTGTCCTTTATTTGTTTGTGCTGTCTTTTATGCTGCAGCGCTTTGACGCCCACAGGCCTTAGCGCTATACAAATGAAAAATAGACGGTGTGCAGTGGAAATGAGGTGCACACGGAGGAAGAGAAAGCAGTTGTGTGGGGCATCCCTCAGAGAGCCACTCTTATACAGCAATGTGCTGCGGAATGGGTGCGTTGGGAGCAATGTGGGTGATTTGCTAATGATCTGTAGCAATGTATGATCTTAGAATGCCGTCACTGCACAGCGGAGGGCTTCTGTACAAGGGGCTGCGTGTCTTGTATCTCCATCACCACAGACAGTTATTAAATGGTAGCTGCTTATATATCACTTAATGCCACTGTGATGCCACCTCGCAGCACTATGGGTGAGGAGCGAGGAAGGCAGGGGCGGACTGGCCTATGGGGAACTCTGGAGATATCCCGGGAGGCCTCTGCACCCTGGGCTGGGGTGGACTGGCCTATAGGGAACTCTGGAGATTTCCAGGTAGGCCTCTGCACCCTGGACCTCTTTTGTGGGGTATTTCCACATTTTTCCATAGGAAAAGTGTGGGGCTTGAAAAAATGTGTAATATGGGGCCACTTTGAAAATTATTTCCAGGGCCTCTTTTGGCTCCCAGTCCACCCCAGAGGACGGGGCTCTTTGAAGCTGCACTAGTGCCCCCCAAAGCGTTGTACTGGGTTGGTCCCTGCTGTAGAGTACAGATTATTAGGATAAATAAATGGTGTTGTGCTTCGTTTTTATCACATATGTGTTATTCAAATCTGACTAATGGTCATGGTGAGGGCTTCTATGCAATGCCCTTTGTCTATGGCTACTATGCTAACATGTAATGCACACATGTTCTTCTAAGTATATTATTAAAAGAATATCTTTGCTTGTCATGGTGTTCCCTGGATAAGCATGATCATTCGTTTGGTGGCTTGATCAGTGGCCTGCCAGATTTGGGGTTCACGGCATCCCCTTAATGTGAGAGCCATCAATAGAACTATAGGTATCGAGTATTTGGGAGGCTGACCTTCGCTCTACCAATGGAATGGTTACAAGTCTAATGAAATCATGAAATAAATGTCAACACATAATGTCCTCAAAGAAACTGTTTTGAATCGGTATTTATTGTCCTTAGATCAGCCGACACGTGTTTCGATCATGTTATTAGATACAACATAAAGCAAATCATATTAAAGCATAGACCCAGAACGGGCCCATCACAAAATAAGGTAATGAGCCAATGTAGCGTATGAGAAAAGGAAGATGACAGAAACAGAACATACCATATGTTGATATAGTGAGCGTTCGGATCAGAGGGGATAGGGTTGGAATGTAGTAAGATCCATTGCAAAACCAGAGTATTATGAGGGAAAATCCATAGTGACATAACAAAAGAACACAGAGACGAAAGGGCACAAAATGAGCCATATGACTATGGTGCCCCATATTGGCATACAAAAAATGCAATAGCATTTGCAAGAGAATTACTCAAATAAAAAATTCCATTGACGTATATTGATATATAATTTTTCCTTAAATACCATTATAACAGCACAAAGTGGTCTCTTTACTGCAATATCATCTGGATAGCATAATAGTAAGGTGCCTGCTGCCTCATGCTCATTGATTACATCTCCAACATGTTTTTAAAATCTAATATATAAATAGGAGCCATAGCCCGCTTACCGCTGGTAAAGATTTGATAGTTCCATTCCTGAAGTTATAAAATCCCGTACTGTTTTGTTGTTAGCATTTAGATGTCAGAAAACTGTTGTCTAAGAAAAATATTTGACACACATGACACAGTTAGCGGATAGCAAAATGTTGCTCCCAAAGAGAGAATGACAAACCATCTCAAATAAGGTGGAACATTTAAGTGACAGAGTAAGATACAGTTAGATCTCACCTATAACAAGATGCTTGAGCGTGAAATCTGATGTTAAGAAATCAGGTTATTGTGAAGAATAATCCTTTAGATGTCTTCATTAAGACTCTCAAATTCAAAAATGTCAGAGACTTGTATGATGATGGCGTGATGCCTAAACAAAAGTCAGAGAATACAAAAAGCTGTGTAACATAATTCAGATAAACCAAATGGGTATAGGATTAGCACTGCAGATTAAGTGAAAAGAAAATAATTCTATGGTACCTGAAGTATAGTTAATGGGATCAATCCCGGATGCAGTTCATAGCTGTGTTCATGGCGTTAGTACCGTCACACGGTACGCCATGAACAAACTAGTCTAAAATGGAGCCAAGAAACGTGATGATGTCACGTGCAACGTTATGCATGACGTCTTATGTAAACAAAGCTACGTCACGGTGCAGCGGACGTCTAGCTACACGCGTACCTGCAGAGGTAAAAAAAGAAAAGTAATGATCTGTTAACCCAAAAAATACACTAATGAGAAAATTGTAACAATTAAAATTGGCAGTAAGTATTGATAAAGAATCCCAGTAGAAAATGTGAGCAAGTTATTGAATAAATGTAGTAATAATTGGGTAGTACTTAGTAACAACTGCAGTTCATGGCTGTTGATCTTGGCGATAGTACCATCACACGGCACGCCAGAAGTGAGCTAATCTTAGACAGTGCCCAGAGACCGAAAGATGTCACACACAATGTTGCATGTGACGTCAGATTTAAACAAGGCTACATCACAATGCAGCGGACGTCTAACTACACAAACGTCTGCGTGCCATCAGAGGTAAACAAAATGAAATGCCATGATCGGTCACCCAAAGATATACATTGCTAATGAGATGATTGTCTAACAAATAATTGGCAGTAAATTCCATAAAGGAGGGACTTAGTAAAAAAAGTGAGCAAGTTATTCAAAATGAATGGCAGTGCGAGAAAGGATATATACTGAAATAACAATGTGTATTGTTGTTCAACGATTAGAGGAGAACTTTGAAAATTGATCATTTGTGCTGGTCAAATGGATAGAATTTGAGAAATAAACAAAAAATGTTATAAAGTATTTGAATCCCTATGGTTATGAGTCAGAAAATAAAACAGACTCATAGGAACACATGCATTTCGTGGTCACAGCTGAGGCCAATTGTAGTGCATCTGAGATGGCAGATAAGTTTGCTTTCTATTGCCTTAGTTTTAATTTCATATTTCCGCCTCTCTTACCCACAGTGGCTTTGATAAGATCAATAAAGCGTATATCTTCTTTGTCATCTAACTGATGCTGTTCCTGCCAATGTACGGCAAGTGGTGTTTTCAAATCAGGATTTCTTAAACTCGCTAGATGTTCTCCAATCCAGATTCTCGGCTGTCGTATGGTGCTACCCACATATAGCCTTCCACCTACGCATATGATAGCGTACACTACATAGCAAGATTTACAATTTACGAAAGTATTGATGCGAATGGTTCTACCAGTCATGTCACTGAAAGTATCACAATTGGTGTGTGCATATCTGCAGTGGTTACAAGATCCACATTTGAAAAAAATAGTTTTTGTGCATAACCAATTTTTGTTGCTCTTATCATCATTGATGTTCAGAAAGGAAGGACTAACTTTTTGTTTAATAGTTGATGCTCTAGTAAAAAGAGTTTGGGCTTTTCTGACAAAAAGGGCTCCAGATTCTTATCTAATCTTAAAATGTTCCAATGCTTAGCAACCAATTTGTAAAGTTTAGGAGAATCACGTGAATACTGTGTGATGATGGCAATATGGCATTGTTCGATTCTTGTTTTGGTCTGATTGACAAATAAATCTGATTTTTTTGGAAAATGCATATTTGTCCCAGGCTTTAGATATAGAATTTGGGTGATACCCTCTTTCTAAAAACCTCCTAGTTAGTATATTCACTTCTTCCAGATAGTCTTTGTCACGGCTACAATTTCACCTCGCCCTTTAAAATTCCCCAGCGGGGATGTTGTTAATCGTGGATTTCTGATGGCTACTTACTGCATATGGTACTGAATTGACTTCTGTTGCTTTACGGAATGTTTTGGTCTGTAGTGAACCTTTATCCACAAAAATATGGAATCAAGAAAGTCAACATTGAATGCACTGGCGAGACCCATGAAACGGATTCTAAAGTTATTAGTGTTGATGTTAAGTACAAATTGGTCAAATTAATCAGATGTACCTTTCCAAACAATCAAAATATTGTCAATATACCTCCTCCAAGCAATTAGATTAGTTCTAAAAAAAACCTTGATTATAGATATGTGTCTCTTCAAAGAAAGCCATGAAGAGGTTAGCCAGAGAGGGGCGAATTTAGCGCCCATGGCTACTCCCTTTGCTTGTACGTAGCATTGATCATTGAAAATGAAAACATTATCTAGTGTAAATTTGAGAAAACTTTTTATCATATTGATGTGTTTGATATAGGAAGCGGAGCAATTTCTAAAAGTATAGTCAATAGTTTGCAGTGCTAAATCATGATCTATGCTGGTATACCGGGCTGAGACATCTAGGGTGGCTAGTAGATAGTCTGGTTCCCAAATAACTGTCTTCACAAATTTCAAAATATGCATGTTGACACGAATATAAGATTTCATCCATAGAACAAGAGGGTTCAAAGCTTCATCGATATATTGGGGCGGGCCCTCTGTTGGCCACCCTATACTACTCATTATTGGTCTGACTTCAGGAAAGTTGTCAAATGGTTTGTGTATTTTCGGTAAAAAATATAGGGTGGGCATGGCCGGTTCAGAAATGGTCAAAAAAGCTTTTTCCTCCTCTGTTAGCAATCCCTTGGTATACCAAGTCTGAATTAGATCCAACAGTTCTGAGACTACCCTCTTGGTAGGATTGCATTTGAGCTGAATATAGCATTGCAGAGTATTAAGATGTAATTTAGCTATGGACACATAGTCGACAGTATTCATAACAACAATATTTCCCCTTTGTCTGCTTCTTTCACTGTGCATAAACTAACCCAAACGTTGTGGGAAGTTTGTTGGGACCTGGGGCAACCCGCTGCCACCTTCAAACAGAATTGTAGAATGTTTGACATGTCAAAAGTGGAGACGAGCGCATAACCACTAGATCATTCCCACATACCCTCCATCTATAGAACTAGGCCATCACTGGTCCACGATGGACTCCGGACTGCAAAGCCAACTCGTTGAGTTGGGGCTGAGCGAGTTTGATCAGAGGATCAAACTCTTTGAGTCTAAACTCAGACACTAAACGGTCTGTACAAACAAGGGGCTATCATGCTGCCGCAATTAGGAATTGAACCAAGACTACATATGATGGTTAAAATCTCAAAGGATATTTCCATGGGCAGACAATTAACAGAACACTTAGAAAGTTAGTCACCTCTACCCAATGGGGAACCACCCCCCTACGAGACTAGTGAGGTGAACCTGCTATGCTTAACACCACCTAGGGCACAAGGAAAGCGGTATCCCACTGTATGTGACTCCCCCATACACCAATTAGGAGACAGGAAAACCCCAGAGAGTAACACAAGTCACTGTCCCTTCACCCCAAACCATAAGAACTTTATTTGCTAGGTGGGAGATGATATGTATAATCATTTTAAAACCCTTCTGTATTGGCTGGTTTGGTTTCTGACCCCTATTATCCTCAGGCCTCCTCTGAGACAGAGGAGAAACGGCCACCAGGAGCAGCGCCAGTTAAAGAGTCTGCAGAGCTGTAACAGAGCCGCAGGGCCTGCTGGAGGTGTGGCTGGGCAGAGAGAGACTACGTTAGATTTGACAACGCAGCACTGACTGAAAGAGTAGCCAGAAGGACACTGCTCGGAGAAGTGGAAGGGAACGAGAAACTGCAGAGCACCGAGAGACACGCCAGAAGGGAAGCCGCAACCCCTGCACAAAGCAAGCGTGAGACAAGAGATGACTGCAACTGATGCAGAATCCAGTTGAAGAGTCACGGAAGCGGCTCTACATCAAGCACAGCCGATTCCCCTGCCAAGGAGCACTGCATGGCAGAAGAAGGTACGCAGTGGCTCCAGGGTATCGGGAGGTGGATGGTGAAGATAAGAAGAGGAAGGATCCCATAGTGGGATAGAGCACAGACAAATCCCAGAGGAGAACGAACAGAAACCCCAATGTGGGGAGAGTACAGAGAGGCCCTGGAGAGGAAAGAGACCCAAGAAGCCTGAGTTTGAGGAGAGAGAGTGAGACAAAGACAAGCCCTGTAGCAGGGAGAAACCAGGACCCCGTGAGAAGACACGAGAGAGTGAAGAGACGGAC